>NC_085842.1:18405281-19605281 GCF_035594765.1 Anolis carolinensis
GTAGGGTATGTGCCTGGAGAAGGTGGTGAAATGCTATCAAGGGATAAGGAAAAGGTAGAACGTTGCCTCAGTCTTCCCCCAAAAGGAAATTTGTATTCTACTTGAACCAGATGGAGCAGATGAGGTAGTAGGGGAAATGCCACCCAAAATAGGTGAAGAAGTAGTCCAGGAATACCTGGCCACTCTAATTGAATCCCAAGCCACATGCACTACATCCAAGAGTACTGAAGGAACCAGCAGAAGAAATTTCAGAACCACTGTCAATAATCTTTGAGAACTCCCGGAGAACAGGAGAAATCCCAGCAGAATGGAGGAGGCAAAAGTTGTTTGTCAAGAATGGACCACCAGTGGTTCCTCTTCATCCTGGAAAGAAGTGACTAGCGGGGTGTTGAAGGGTAATACTCCAGAAGACAGGATCAGAATTCAAAATGGCCATAACAAGTTAGAAAACCAAGGAAATTAATTTCAACAAGGAGAAATGTAGGCAGGAAATACGCAATGCACAGATACAGGATGGGTGACTCCTGGCTCAACGACAGTTCACGTGAAAGGGATCTTGGAGTGTCAGTAGACCACAAATTGAACATAAAGCCAACTGTGTGATGGAGCAGCCTAAAAGCCTATGGGATTTTGGGCTGCATTCAAACGAATATAGTATCTAGATTAAGGGAAGTCACAGTGACCTGCTTTCTGCTTTGATGAGACCTCACCTGGAATAAAATAGGGCACCACAGTGAAAGCTGGAACCTGTCCAGATTCCATTTCTGATTCTACTTCTCAATTAAGAAATGGTTTTGACTGTGACCAACCAGACGTCTCTCCAAAGCTTACACCATGGCATGGAGGTCGTAACCCTTTTCGTTTCAAACAGCCAACGGGAATGTAAATCTATAAAGATTTTCTTGTGAGTATTTTTCTTGATAGCCCTTATGTGAGAAGGAACTGTTTTCTTTTTCCACCAGGACCCAATCGCCTTTGAGGACGTGGCTATCCATTTCTCCCTGGAGGAGTGGGCTCTTCTGAATCCTGATCAGAAAGTCTTGCACGTGCAGATCATGGAGGAGATTCATGGGATTGTGAACTCTCTTGGTAAGGCTCCCTCACTGATGGGGATTTCTATTTCAAAATGCAGTATCCCAATCAGCACCTCCCTAGTGGGAGCAGTATTCTAAATTGTCACAATCTCAAGGGAGTTCTCAAGGAAGGGCTTATGTTAGAAAAACATGACATAAGTGTGACATTGACTTGGTGCCCGAAGAACAGTGATGTTGGCACCAATTCTGAAAACATTGGGAAGACTTCCATAACTGGAGTCAAGTCCAAGCGTGCCACACTCCCTTTCTCTCTCTCTGAGAAGGTGTGAGTATGAGAGAGAGGCAGAGAGAGGGAGGAAGCAGATTGACTGGGGAGAGGGAGAGAGAATGGATCCTCAAATGGAACAAACTTCCCCTGGCTTCAGGTACGCAGACGCGGTGATACATCTTTTTATCGGTGTGGTATTTCACTTAGTTTTTCCTCCCAACCAGGTAGGCTAGCTTTTGCATATCTGCAGGCTAAGCTCTCTTTCTACGCTGCCTCTCCCTGCACACAAACAGTCCCTAGCCTCAGTCATTGGCAAGATGGTGACTTGTAATATAATGCATTCTCCATTGTGGCCCCCCGGCTCTGGAACTTTCTCCCCAGGGAGATTAGGCAAGCGCCTACCCTTCTAACTTTTCGGAAGAGCCTGAAAACCTGACTCTTCCAACAGGCCTTCAGCTAATGCTCTTCGTCCTTAGATTTAGGGCTTTTCTTATTTGATTAACAGTATCTCTGCTGCATTTTATTCCATTCCTTCAGTTGGAATGTTTTTATGTTTACCCCATCCCAAGCTCCCTATCATGATAACAGTTCTGGGTTACTTACCTCTTCGCTAGTTTATATTCTTCACTATATGCACTTTCTCTGGCCCAATTTATTTTTATGAGCCTACTCAGGTTTTTATCTTACCATGTTTTATTGTAAATGTGATTTAAATATGTCTTACTGATTTGTTTTTACATTGTTGTGTTTTTTGCACTGTCTGTAGTTATCTGGGTTTGGCCCCATGTAAGCCACACCAAGTCCCTTCCCTTAAAGTTGTTGATATTATTATTATTATTATTATTATTATTATTATTGGTTTCTGTGAATGATTGGGTTTTGGGGTTTTTTGTGCACTGGGAGAGGCAGATAGCAGTAATCAAACTCTCTGCCCCTATCTTTCAAATGGTAAGTTTGCTACTATATCTGGCTGAGTCCTGCAAACCTTCTTTTTTTACCCCCTTCGCTGCTGTCATCATTGTTCTTATCTTTTTCTTTACAGTCAGTATGGTGTATCTTCCCTGTCTTTGTTAGGAAAATCAATTCTTTTGGAACTCACATTTACAGCAAATGTCCAAAAATTGTAAGAGTCCCATGTGATAGTTGATGGTAAAAGTGCAACAATCTCTGCAGCACTCTGGAATTAGGTATAGGACCTTCTGTGTTGGAGCAGAAATATCCAATCTTAACTGAAAATGGGAAGAGAGAACTGGAGGTTGGGGGAGGAAAACAAAAGGGAGGGACTGATTTTGAAATGGGTGGTAGCAAGGCAAGGTTATAGCTAGAGAAAAAGGCAAGCATTTGAATGGAAGGCAAAAGGCATCCATTCCCTCAGAGAAAAGGAGACAGAAGAAAAAACTGGGCTGGGCTGAGCAAAAGGCAACATCTGGAACATATGTTACTTATCTCCACCTTGTAGACTCCAGGCAGTCAAACAGTGCCCATCCTTACTAAACAAGGGGTGTATGAGTACAGCATTTATTTCTTCCTCTATATCTATGTTTTCATGATAATTTCAATCCACTTCTCATCACACTTTCCTAGACTCCTTATCACTCACGCTACGGAATATTGTTTCTGTCCTTCTTCTTCCCAGCAGATAACTGGAAGAGGAGCAATGCATACAAGAAACGCAAGAAGTATTTGGGACACAATGGGGACCTTCCAGGACCCCAACAAACTCACAGAGAAGATCAAGAGTATGCCAGAGACAGGCCTTTCAAATGCAATGGATGTGGACAGTGTTTTACCCAAAATGTGGCATTTGTGCTTCACAAGACACTCCATGCTGGGAAAAGCCAACTTAAATGGAAAGAATCAGGAAAACGTGTTGATGAATATAAATTGCCACATCTGAGCCAAGAAGAATTTTTTCAAGGAACAGAGGTTTTCATAAGCCGGAAGTATGAGAAATCTTTTATCCAGAGATTTCACACAGGACAGGAACCATTCAGATTCCAGGAGTATGGGAAGAGTTTTGCTTCTAGTTCAGAATTGCTGACGCACGAAAGTCTCCACACAGGAGAAAAGCCATACCAATGCCAGGAGTGTGGTAAATGTTTTGCTCACAGTTCAACATTACTGAGGCACAAAATAGTCCATACAGGAGAAAACCCATACCAATGCCAGGAGTGTGGGAAATGTTTTGTTCACAGTTCAGCCTTGGCGAGCCACAAAAGAATCCACACAGGAGAGAAGCCATACCAATGCCAGGAGTGTGGGAAATGTTTTACTAATAGTTCTGCCTTGGTGAAGCACAAAAGAATCCACACAGGAGAAAAGCCATACCAATGCCAGGAGTGTGGGAAATGTTTTGTTGACAGTTCACCCTTGGTGAGGCACAAAAGACTCCACACAGGAGAGAAGCCTTACAAATGCCAGGAGTGTGGGAAATGTTTTACTGACAATTCAGCCTTGGCGGGCCACAAAAGAGTCCACACAGGAGAGAAGCCATACCAATGCCAGGAGTGTGGGAAATGTTTTGCTAATAGGTCTATCTTGGTGAGGCACGAAAGAGTCCACACAGGAGAGAAGCCATACCAATGCCAGGAGTGTGAGAAATGTTTTGCTGTCAGTTCAAAATTACTGAGCCACCAAAGAGTCCATACAGTAGAGAAGCCATTCCAATGCCAGGAGTGTGGGAAAAGTTTTGCTCTCAGTTCAGAATTACTGAGCCACAAAAGACTCCACACAGGAGAGGAGCCATACCAATGCCAGGAGTGTGGGAAATGTTTTTTTGACAAGTCTACCTTGGTGAGGCACAAAAGAGTCCACACAGGAGAAAAGCCATACCAATGCCAGGAGTGTGGGAAATGTTTTGCTCGGAGTTCTACCTTGGTCAGCCACAAAAGAGTCCACACAGGAGAGAAGCCATACCAATGCCAGGAGTGTGGGAAATGTTTTGCTCGCAGTTCAAAATTACTGAGCCACAAAAGACTCCACACATGAAAGGAGCATGGGATACCAATGCTAGGAGCATGGGAAACATTTTGCTCGCAGTTCAAACTTGGTGAGCCACAAAGGATTCCAGACAGGAGGGAAGCCATGCCAATGCCAGGTGTGTGGGAAATATTATTTATAGCCGCCAACATTGCATCTGCAAGGAACCGCCCACAGGAGCTGTTCTGGATGGTCAGGTGCTTTGAATGCGATTTCCTGCTTCTTGGCAGGGGGTTGGACTTGATGGCCCATGAGGTCTCTTCCAACACTACTATTCTATCATTCTAGGTGATTCTTTCAACCCGATTCTCAGGCAGACCCCCCTGGCTGCCTGGCAGTTCACTGTGAAGAATGTGTAAGAGTCTTTGCAGATAAAGTTGCTCGGATCCCTTCCAACTTGGATGCCACTATTGATACAGTCTTATTTATATTTGTACTGTCTTTTATATACTGTTGTGATCCACTTTGGGTCCTGTTTGGGGAGAAAAGCGGGATATAAATAAAGATTTATTATTATATATTATTCATACCTTTTGAACTATAGCAGACTACATACAGGAGAGAAATCATCCAAGAGCTTTGACCAAACTAATAAAATGAGTTATCATTTACCATGAAGGTGAACTGTCTGGAACTGGGTTTTGCCCTGTTGTACAATATAATCCAGCAAAAAAAATTAAATTGTGTATTATATTATATTGTTATTTTTAGTTTGCTATGTTTTTTTTTTTTTTTGATATTGTTGGTTATGTATTATGGTTGGTTTGTTTTGGGCTTGTATTGTGACTTATTTTCTGTAAGCTTCCCCAAGTCCTGTTTGGAGAAGGGATGGGATATAAATAAAGTTTATTATTATTATATTTGTTATTGTTACTGCTGCTGTTATTATTATTATTTGTTGCAACTGGGAAATCACAGGTTATGGACATGTTAGTGCTGTAGACTATACATTCAACATTTCCCGATGAACCTGTGTTATTCCCTTGGCTTCCAGTAACACTTAGCTTGACTTTGGACTGATTTCTTAGACAATTCTCTTAGTTTCAAACTCTTTTCAGGTTTGATGCTTTTTTTTTTTTACTTGCGACTGTTTTGGAGAACCCTTTTGCTTCTCTGGACACCTATGTAATCTGATTTCAAACAGGACCGTTTGAGAAATTCTGTCTAAGATTTGGTAGATTCTTCTTTCTTGTTTTTTGAATCATTAAGTTGAGATCCTCTTCTCTAAAGCAATAAAAGGCAAGGTCCCTGTGACAATCTTTCAGTTGGTTAAATATGATTTTCACGTCACTTATTTTTAAAAGAAAATACAGTAGAGTCTCACTTATCCAAGCTAAACAGGCTGGCAGAAGCTTGGATAAGCGAATATCTTGGATAATAAGGAGGGATTAAGGAAAAGCCTATTAAACATCAAATTAGGTTATGATTTTACAAATGAAGCACCAAAACATCATGTTATACAACAAATTTGACAGAAAAAGTAGTTCAATCCGCAGTAATGTTATGTTGTAATTACTGTATTTACGAATTTAGCACCAAAATATCACGATATATTGAAAACATTGACTACAAAAATGGCTTGGATTATCCAGAAGCTTGGATAAGCGAGGCTTGGATAAGTGAGACTCTACTGTATATGTAATTCCATCAATTGTTCTTCTGGGCTTAGTTTCCAGTTCCTTTATCACCTTGGTTGCAAATTTCCAGTTTGCAAATGTTGTTTTTCAGCTAGGATTCCACAATTGAACACAGGGCCTCTGTTGAGGCCAAGCCTAAGGAAAAGATGCTTACACTATTATTTCCCTTGATATGTACATCGTATCTCTGGCTGGCTGTTTTCCTGCTCCTGGCTCACAGATTTTAAATCCACATTAAATTGAAAAATACAACCCTTGTTATTTTAGAATTAACAATGTTATATATCATTGATTTTGTTATAGACTGAGAATTTGATCTATTTTTCAAAATTTTCACCACCTCTGCTTTGGGGTCCATCCCCTTCACCTCTGTTCCTGGGGCCCGCAAGACTCAGGTCTGGCTCCTTCTGCCACTGGTGAGGCCTCCGTCTGCTGCACACACCTAGTGTTGTAGCTCAGCCTGAGCTGGAGTCAGAATCAGACTTTGGTCCCATCCAAGACTTTGACTATAGGCCTGCAGTGCAATTCCAGGCACCTGAATTGGTTTCTACAGAGGATGCTGAAACCAGGGATGAACATTCTGATGGCCAGTCAAGGACAGTTCAGCCAGATGAGGAAAAGATTGATGATTTTGATAGACGGAATGTTTTCGCAAGGCCGAAGCGAAAGGGAATTTCTAAGACGGAGTCAACGTTTGGTTCACAGACGCGCTAATGAGCAACTTTCACATGAGAAGAACTGCACTCCATAGCTCCCATTTGGAATATAGGCTTGAAATCTTAAATATTACTTGCTCCCTTTGTATCACAGAGATGTCAACTTTGCTATTCGAGTGAGAAAGATCTCTGTCTCCGTGCTCCTGTTTCTGTGATATTCCAGCCAAGATTTTGCTTTGTGGATTTCAAGTATCTCTTGCCTTGTTGTACCTTGTTTCCAGTTGGACCTTGCTGATTCCTTGCTGTGTGGATTACAGTTCTTTGGATTACCTTGAGTCTTGTTCTTGTTCCTTGTGGCTTCCTGCTGTTTCCTACTGGAAAGTGAACTTTGTGTGGACTATATCTGCTGCTTTGTGGGACTAAGCACAGTTTTTGTTTGGATTATATTACTATTTTCCATCTCCAACCAGGTAAATTGATTGAGGAAAAAAGGCGTATGTTGTATGTCAAGTGCACCATAAAAACCTCAAACATACCAAAGATATTTTGGACTCTATTTTTGTGTTATTTATCATTCTAACATGGTGGATGAAAATCTGAATTACAGTCAGTTGTACTTGGCACAGGCTGGATATATCTACAGTAGGGTCTCACCTGTCTGGGCCGGCAGAACGTTTGATAAGCGAAAATGTTGATTAATAAGGAGGGATTTTTTTTCTTGTCAGGAGCAATTTGAGTCGCTTCTGGAGTGAGAAAATTGGCCGTCTGCAAGGACGTTGCCCAGAGGACGCCTGGATGTTTTAATGTTTTACCATCCTTGTGGGAGGCTTCTCTCATGTCCCCGCATGGAGCTGGAGCTGATAGAGGGAGCTCATCTGCGCTCTCCCCGGTTGGGATTCGAACCTGGCAGCCTTCAGGTCAGCAACCCAACCTTCAAGTCACGAGGCTTTAGTCCACTAGGCCACCGGAGGCTCCTATAAGGAGGGATTAAGGATGCCTATTAAACATCAAATTACATTACAATTTTACAAATTAATCACCAAAACATCATGTTTTACAACAAATGGAAGGGAAAAGCAGTTCAATACGCAGTAACGTTATGTAGTAATTATTGTATTTATAAATTTAGCACCAAAACATTTCAATGTATTGAAACCATTGACTACAAAAACATTGGCTACTAAAAAATTGACTACAAATAAGAATTACATAAATGAACTTACAGTAACAACTCTGTTGGAAATTAAAAGTTTAGTCCTGTGAGGAAGGCATGCACAGATTGGCGGCAGAAAGATTATGCCAATTGTTTGGGAGCGTGACTGCAGTTGTGGTGTTGTTGGGCGTGTTTCTGTTTTTCTGGGCAGCAACCTGCTGTTTGTTTATTTTAGGTCGCAGCGCGCAGGCACCTGGCATATGGAGAGGCCTGCTGCGTATTGTTGGGAAACAGCTGTTTTCCTAGGCAGCAATCTGGAGCAGGTCTCTCCACATGCCGGGGTACTTGCTGGGAGGGAAATGTCTGCTCCAGCCACATCTACCCATTCCGGGCGGGCACCCAGCACTTTAGAGGCCTGCTGCGTGTTGCTGGGAAACAGTTGTTTTCCTAGGCAGCAATCCGGAGCGGGCCTCTCCACATGCTGGATGCTTGCTGGGAGGGAAAAGTCTGCTCTAGCCACATCTTCCCCTTCCCGGCGGGCACCCAGCGCTTGGAGAGGCCCGCTGCGTGTTGCTGGGAAACAGCTGTTTTCCTCGGCAGTAATCTGGAGCAGGCCGTTCCACGTGCCGGGTGCTTGCTGGGAGGGAAACGTCTGCTCCAGCCACATCTTCCCCTTCCCGGCGGGCACCGGGCGCTTGGAGAGGCCCGCTGCGTGTTGCTGGGAAACATGCTACCCCTCTATTCTGCCTTGGTCAGACCACACATGGAATATTGCGTCCAATTCTGGGCACCGCAGTTGAAGGGAGATGTTGACAAGCTGGAAAGCGTCCAGAAGAGGGCAACTAAAATGATCAAAGGTCTGGAGAACAAGCCCTATGAGGAGAGGCTTAAAGAACTGGGCATGTTTAGCCTGCAGAAGAGAAGGCTGAGAGGAGACATGATAGCCATGTACAAATATGTGAGGGGAAGTCATAGGGAGGAGGGGGCAAGCTTGTTTTCTGCTGCCCTGCAGACTAGGACACGGAACAATGGCTTCAAACTACAGGAAAGGAGATTCCACCTGAACATCAGGAAGAACTTCCTCACTGTGAGGGCTGTTCGGCAGTGGAACTCTCTCCCCCGGACTGTGGTGGAGGCTCCTTCTTTGGAGGCTTTTAAGCAGAGGCTGGATGGCCATCTGTCGGGGGTGCTATGAATGCGATTTCCTGCTTGGCAGGGGGTTGGACTGGATGGCCCATGAGGTCTCTTCCAACTCTACTATTCTATGATTCTATGAACAGCTGTTTTCCTCAGCAGCAATCCGGAGCAGGCCTCTCCACGTGCTGGATGCTTGCCGGGAGGGAAAAGTCTGCTCTGGCCACATCTTCCCCTTCCCGGCAGGCACCAAGCGCTTGGAGAAGCCCGCTGTGTGTTGCTGCCTAGAAAAAACTGTTTCTCAGCAATGCTCATCAGGTCTTTCTAAGCACCAGGCGGCCCCTGGAAGGGACGAGGTGTGGCCAACACAGACTTTTCCCTCCGGCGAGCACCCGTCGCTTGAAGAGGCCCACTGCGCCAATGGGAGAAGATAATACATTGGATACTACGGAGTGTTGGATAAGCACAGGTCATATAACCGAGAGCCTTTAACGTTCAGTGGGGTTGAGGAGCAGTGGTTTGACAGGCAGAGAATACATCTAACTAACTGTCCTATGAATACGGAAATTTTCTTCCATGAGTATATCTATGCCATCATTTTTAGTCTAATTCGGTGACACCAAAAGTGACTTACAGTATGTTTGCTTCTGTCACGATAAAAAGAAATCTTGAGTCCTTTGGTTCCAGGGCTCTTGAGAGATGCTCATTTCCTCTCCTTCCAGTGTAACGCTGGGCAAGGAAGGGTTAAGGGGAGGGAGTTTGCTTCCCAGAGAGGCAGGAAGGAAGTGGGCCTCCTTATAGCAAGATTTCCTGACTGTCTAGGAACCAACCTCCCTCCCCTTAACCCTTCTTTGCCCTGTTGGGAGAGGGGTTTTTGTCCATTTGGCCTCTTCTTCCTCCTCCTCCTCCTTCCGGTGAGTCTTGTTCCCAGACCTTCTCCAAAAGGCCGAAGAGGCGCTGAGGCCACAACACCTGGGCAGAGGGCCGAAGTTGGCCCAGGCCTGTTTCCCTCACAGGTTGGGCTTCCAACACACACTGACCGAGAGCAAAGAGAAACAACCAGCTTCAAAGGCCTGGAGTCTCGTCCGCCCTGGAGAAAAGGGGGCCTGAGGCAGGTGGGATTGGGGGGTCACCACCACAGACCACGAGGTTGTCCTTTCTCCATTGGGGGGTCCTTTGGAGGAGAAAGAGGCAGGCCGAGGGCCAATGGCCTTCCCCTCCCAACCCCCTCACCTGCCTGCCTGGGTCCTCTTTTCCCTCCACAAAGTCTTCATTGTGCATTGCAAAGGAAAAGATGTTTTCCACACAAAGAAAAAAGGAGAACAAAGGAGGGGATGAGGGTTGCAGAGCTCTGATTAGTAGATTAGAACTAAATAAGTGTCACTGATGAAGAGGAAAGGGATGGAGGGGGGTATTTGTTATAATTATTACATGTATATGATCAACTCAAGCACTATTGTTTTACGCGTCATCTAAAGTTTTGGAAGTTTCAAATGTCACACTTTTGTCCTCATAACTGGTAGTTGTGCCTTCCCATGTTATCCAATCTCCTTCCCGTCTTCTCTTCCATTTCTTTATAAGTATATTATCTGATTACAACTATTGCCATATAGAATTAAAAATTCAATTCCATGGTGTAACTCCTTGTAAATTTTAGTCGTTTTTTCCAGAGTTCTTCCCTTTCAAAAAAGAGGGAGGAAAAACATCTTGGATTCAGGACAGTGGTTACAACATGGAGAGACCCAACTCACCTGGACCTAAAGCAGGTAAGGCCTCTGGGAGCAGTGGGGAATTGGAAAGAACTATGCAGACGTTCCTGAATGTGCACATACAGCACCAGCGCTTCAGGCAGTCCTCCTACCGAGAGGGCGAGGGACCCAGAGAGGTTTGCAGCCGCCTCCACGATCTCTGCCGCCAGTGGCTGAAGCCAGAGCAACACACCAAGGCTGAGATGCTGGATCTGGTGATCCTGGAGCAGTTCCTGAGCCTCCTGCCCCCAGAGATGGGGAGCTGGGTCCGAGAGTGTGGGGCAGAGACCTGTTCCCAGGCGGTGGCCCTGGCGGAAGGCTTCCTCCTGAGTCGGACAGAGGACAAGAGGCAGGAAGAGCAGGTGAGAGCATTTCCTCTTGGTTTCACTAACCTTGGGACTGATTGATAGATTAAATGTGGATGGAAGAAGCCGGACTCTGCTCCCTTTGTCTCTTTTCCCACCTTCTCTGCCCCTCCTGCTGTCACCTCCATATCCACTGTAAACTCGGTTGCTGCTCTATCTAAATGTGTTCACCCCCAGATATAACATTGAAAATGATGGGAGGGGAGTATGGCATTTGTTTCAGATTAGGTTGCCACCTCAGAATTGTTCTTTTTTTTTTTTTTAAAGTCCATGCAGTTTCTAAACATACCGGTAGGTCTGTGATATTTTTTAATTTCTCCACACGACTTCTTGAATATTTTGTGCTCTTCCAGGCCCAAAATTACTTGGAAGTCCAGTCTAATGTCCCTGCATCAGAGAAATCTCCATCAGACACCACCCAGAGTCTCTTGCAGAAGGAACTGAAGAAGGAAGGAGACTGGGCTGCAGACTTGCAGGGTAAGAAGGAACCCTTCTGGGACTTTTGGTGTTTTATGCCCGTGTAAATTCCCCTTAAGTGGATTGTAGCACATCCACAGTCATTTTGAACTTCAGAAAGTGCATATGCAGGATCATTTGGCCTTGAGGTATTCAGTTGCAAAAGTGTAATAAAACACTGGTGTTTTATTCCAGTGTAAATTCCTCTTTTGGGGGGATTGTAGCATGTCCTTTGTTTGATGTCTGTTTTATGTACTTTAATGTTTATGCATTTCTAATGTGGATCTTTTATAGGAATATGTATATTTCTTGAATGTTGACAGTATTTGCATTTTTTAAATTGTGTTGTAACCCGCCTCGAGGCACAAGGAGAGGTGAGTAAGAAATAAAATTATTAGCCTAAAGATGAATAGGACTGAAATTTCAGCCCTTCAGTATCTTCCTAGGTGGGACCCGAATTTAAGATGAGCCCTGAAACAGACAACAAGGTATAACTTTAGTCAATTGAAACACCAAGCCCAGTACTACTGCATTTCCCCGAAAATAAGACAGTGTCTTATATTAATTTTTGCTCCCAAGGGCACACTTGGTTTTATTTCCAGGGGATGTCTTATTTTCTCCCTCCTCCTCCACCGAGGAAGGTGTGTGCAGCGCGAAGAAGAAGGAGGGAAAGATGTGCGCCTTTCCCTCCTCCTTCTCGCCGCATGCGCTTTTCTCGCTGGCAGCTATTCCCTTCTCCTAAGTCTTACTTTCAGGGAATGTCTTATATTTGGCAATTCACTACAACCTCTACTAGGTCTTATTTTCAGGGAATGTCTTATATTTGGCAATTCACTACAACCTCTACTAGGTCTTATTTTCAGGGGATGCCTTATTTTCAGGGAAACACAGTATTTTTGATCCAGCCTACTCTCAGCACTGCTTGTGAGACAAAATCCTAAATCCTAAAATTTCACATATTATTGGGTTGTTGAATTCTCCTGTGTTCTTAGGGTCATTTCCTCATAGGCTCCTTTTTAGGAGGAGTGGAGTGCTGCAGGGTTCTATCCTGGGCCCGGTTCTTTACAACATCTTTATTAATGACATAGATGAAGGGTTAGAAGGCATGATCATCAAGTTTGCAGAGGACACCTAATTGGGAGGGATAGCTAATACACCAGAAGATAGGAACAGAATTCAAACCGATCTTGACAGATTGGAGAGATGACCAAAAGCTAACAGAATGAAGTTCAACAGAGACAAATGCAAGATACTCCACTTGGGCAGAAAAAAAAAGAAATGCAAAGATACAGAATGGGAGAAGCCTGACTCGATAGTAGTACATGTGAAAAAGATCTTGGACAACAAGTTAAACATGAGTCAACAATGTCATGCGGCAGCTAGAAAAAGCAATGGGATTTTGGACTGCATAAATAGGAGTATAGTGTCTAGATCGAGGGAAGTCATGCTACCCTCTATTCTGCCTTAGTCAGATAACACTTTGAATACTGTGTCCAATTCTAGACATCACAATTTAAGGGAGATCTTTACAAGCTGGAAAGTGTCCAGAGTAAGGTGATTAAAATGATCAAGGGCCAGTTGAACAAGCCCTATAACACATCAACTGCCACTCTGGGTCCAGAGTGAAGAAGGGGAGCCAGGAAGATGCAGTTACTCCATGTCTCCTGGGTAATCTGTTGGCAGGCCCGCCCCCAGCACATTATAGTAATATATAATGCTAATACTTTGTTATGCTAATAATATATATTGTATATATATATATATATACTATTGATAATAATATTATAATGTAATATAATATAATACTAATAATAGCACAATATAATATGATACATATATATTATGTATTACATATAATATTTCTAATAATATTGCAATATAGTGGTACAGTCCAATATGGTAATATATAATGCTAATATTGTGCTATGCTAATAATATAATATATTGTATGTACATATAACTTGTAAGCCACTCTGAGACCCCTTTGGGGTGAGAAGGGCAGGATATAAATGTTGTAAATAAATAAATGAATAAATATCATGCAAAAGAGAAGACTGAGAGGAGGCATGACAGCCTACATAAATATCTGAGAGGAAGTCATAGGGAGCTGGGATCAAGCTTGTTTACTGATGCGCTGGAGACAAGGACGTGGAACAATGGCTTCAAACTACAGAAGAGGATATTCCACCTGAATATTAGCAAGCTGTTCAGCAGTGGAACTCTCTGCCCCGGAGTGTGGTGGAGGCTCCTTCTTTGTATTCTTTTAAACAGAAGCTGGATGGCCATCTGTCAGGGTGCTTTGAATGACATTTTCCTGCTTCTTGGCAGGGAGTTAGACTGGATGGCCCACAAGGTCTCTTCCAACTCTATGATTCTATGATTCTATGATTGTCATTGTAACCTCTGAGACATGTTTATGTGATCAGATTTCCACACCTTGTTCTCTCTCCCAGGGGCTGAAATGATGTTGCTGCTGAATCCTCAGTCATTTCTTCCCCTTTGTGATGGAGTGGAACTGAATCAGGTAAGCAGAAGGATTCCTAGGAGAGGAGGGCTGGAGCTGCCTGGGTGTCATTTGTCCCAGGCTCAATCATCAAACATCTGTTGAAACAGAAAAGATTAAATGTGTGTTCTTAATGCAAAGTCTAAAGAATTCAGAATGTCCAAAGAACAATGAGCTAAGATTTAAAAGGGACGTGTTCAAGAAATGGAAAACGGGGGGAAAAGACTATCAAGCAACAAGTAGGGGAAAAGGTCTGACAAGCTGAAGCAGAAAATGAGCTCAGGTTTGCCAAAGAGATTGAAAACAAGAAAAGGTTCCTTGGTTGTATCAGTAGTAGAAGAAGAAATAAGTTAAGAGTAGGGTATGTGCCTGGAGAAGGTGGTGAAATACAAACAGGGGATAGGGAAAAGGTAGAACGTTGCCTCAGTCTTCCCCCAAAAGGGAATTGGTATTCTACTTGAGCCAGATGGAGCAGATGAGGTAATAGGGGAAGTGCAATAGGTAAAGACGTGGTCCAGGAATACCCGGCCACTCTAATTGAATTCAAGTCTCCAGGGCCACATGAACTACGTCCAAGAGTACTGAAGGAAATAGCAGAAGAAATTTCAGAACCACTGTCAATGATATTTGAGAACTCCCAGAGTACAGGAGAAATCCCATCAGACCGGAGGAGGCAAAGGTTGTTGCTATCTTCAAGAATGGACAAAGGGTGCTCACCAGTGGTTCCCCTTCATCCTGGAAAGAAGTGACTAGTGCGGTGCTGAAGGGTTCTGCTATAGGCTCAATCCTGTTCTACATTGTTATTGATTTGGATGAAGGTTTAGAAAGCATGCTTGTCAAGTTTGCAGATGACACCAAATTAGGTGGGATAGCTAATACTCCAGAAGACAGGATCAGAATTCAAAATGGCCTTAACAAGTTAGAAAACTAAGGGAATTAATTTCAACAAGGAGAAATGTAAGATAGTACACTAAGGCAGGAAATACGCAATGCACAGATACAGGATGGGTGACACCTGGCTGGAGGCAGGGGCGGCTGAACCAATACATGAAGTACTCAAATGTGGAAGGCGCCAATCCCTTGGGGGCGCTATTGAGGCGCCCGGTTCAGTTCCCAGAGAGCAAAAGAGAGAGGCGAGCAAACAAAAATTCTAGTAAACAGCAACACACCCTGGGTTTTCCTAAGATAGGCCTTTGCTGGAGGGAAGAAAATCTTCCCTCCGGTAAAGGCCCGGCAATTTGGAGAAATCTCCATGGCTATCTTCTTGGAGTGTTAGTAGACTACAAGTTGAACATAAAGCCAACAGTGTCATGCAGCAGCTTAAAAGCCTATGGGATTTTGGGCTGCATTCAAATGAGACTAAGGGAAGTCATGGTGACTTTCTGCTTTGGTGAGACCTCACCTGGAATTACATTAGGCCCAGTTTAGGGCACCACAGTGAAGGCTGGAACATGTCCTGATTCCATATCTCATTCTCTCCAAAGCTTACTCCATGGCATCGAGGCCATAACCCTTTCACTTTCAAACAGCCAACAGGAATGTAAATCTACTTTTTGTGAATATTTTTCTTACTAGTCCTTATGTGAGAATGAATTTTTTTCCACCAGGGCCCAATTTCCTTTGAGGACGTGGCTGTTCCTTTCTCCCTGGAGGAGTGGGCTCTTCTGAATCCTGATCAGAAAGTCTTGCACGTGGAGATCATGGAGGAGATTCATGGGATTGTGGACTCTCTTGGTAAGGCTCCCTCACTGATGGGGATTTCTATTTCAAAACGCAATATCCCAGTCAGCAGCTCCCTAGTGGGAGCAGTATCCTAAATCGTGACAATCTCTGAGAGTTCTCAAGGCAAAGCTTATGTTAGAAATACACGAAAAAGGTTTGACATTGACTTGGTGCCTGAGGAACAGTGAGAAGACTTCCATAACAAGGGCCCCATGGAAAGGCTATTAAGAGTAATCACCCCAGATCAGTCACACTGCTCTCTCCCTCCCATTCTCTCTTTCTCTCTATCTCTATCTCTCTGAGTGCAAGTGTAAGAGAGAGGCAGAGAGAGGAAGGAAGCAGATTGGCTGAAGAGAGGGGCAGGATAACGGATCATCAAAACGAACAAACTTCTCCTGGCTTCAGATACGCAGACGCGGTTATACATCTTTTTATCAGTGTGGTATTCGACTTAGTTTTTCCTCCCAACCTGGTAAGCTAGCATTTGCATATCTGAAGGCTAAGCTTTCTTTCTACCGGAACGCTGCCTCTCCCAGCACACAAACAGTCCTTAGCCTCAGTCATTAGCAAGATGGTGACTTGTAATATAATTCATTCTGTGTTATGTGCTTGTGAATCATTGGTTCTTGGGGATTTTTGTGCACTGGGAGAGGCATATTGCAGTCCTCAAACTCCTATATGCTCCTATCTTTCAAATGGTAAGTTTGCTACTATATCTGGTTGAGCCCTGCAGACCTTCCTTTTTTCCCCCTTCACTGCTTTCATCATTGTTCTCCTCTTTTTCTTTACAGTCACTATCATGTATCTTCCCAGCTTTGTCAGGCAAATCAATCCATTTGAAACTCGCATTTACAGCAGACTTCCAAAAAATTGTAAAAGTCCCATTCGGTAGTTGATGGTAAAAGTGCAACAATCTGTGCAGCATTCTGGAATTAGATATAGGACCTTCTGCGTTGGAGCAGAAAAATCCAATCTTAACTGAACATGGGAAGAGAGAACTGGCGGTTGTGGGAGAGAAATAAAAAGGAGGGACTATTCTGAAATGGGTGGTAGCAAGGTTTAGTTTGAGCTAGAGAAAAAGGCAAGCATTTGAATGTGAAGGCAAAAGGCATCCATTCCTGCAGAGAGGAGGAGACAGAAGAAAAAAACTGGGCTGGGCTGAGCAAAAGGCAACATCTGGAACGTATGTTACTTATCTCCATCTTACAGACTCCAGGAAGTCAAACAGTGTCCATTCTTACTAAACAAGGGGTGGAGGAAGACAGCATTTATATCTTCTTTTCCAACATATCTATGTTTTCAGGATAATTTCAAACCATTTCTTATCCCACTTTCTTGGACTCCTTATCACTCACGCTAAGGAATTATTGTTTCTGTCCTTCTCCGCAGCAGTTAACTGGAAGAAGAACAATGTATGCACCAAACGCAGGAAGCTTTTGGGAGACAATAGGGACCTTCCAGAACCCCAACAAACACACAGAGAAGATGGAGATTATGCCAGAGAAAAGCCTTTCAAATGCAATGGATGTGGGCAGTGTTTTACCCAAAATGTGGCACTTGTGCTTCACAAGACACTCCATGCTGGGAAAAGTCAAATTAAATGGAAAGAAACAGGAAAATGTGTTGATGAATATAGATTGCCACATCTGAGCCAAGAAGAAATTTTTGAAGGAACTGAGGTTTTCATAAGCCGGGAGTGTGGGAAACCTTTTATCCAGAGTTCACGCTTGGTGAAACACAAAAGATTTCACACAGGAGAGAAGCCATACCAATGTCAGAAGTGTGGTAAATGTTTTGCTTCCAGTTCAGAATTGCTGAGGCACAAAAGACTCCACACAGGAGAGAAACCATACCAATGCCAGGAGTGTGGGAAATGCTTTGTTGACAGCTCTGCCTTGGCGAGCCACAAAAGAGTCCATACAGGAGAGAAGCCATACCAATGCCAGGAGTGTGGGAAGTGTTTTGCTGTTAGTTCTACCTTGGTGAGGCACAAAAGAATCCACACAGGACAGAAACCATACCAATGCCAGGAATGTGGGGAATGTTTTTCTGATAGTTCTACCTTGGTGAGGCACAAAAGACTCCACACAGGAGAGAAGCCATACCAATGCCAGGAGTGTGGGAAATGTTTTGTTGATAGTTCTACCATGGCGAGGCACAAAAGACTCCACACAGGAGAGAAGCCTTACCAATGCAAGGAGTGTGGAAAATATTTTGCTGACCATACAGGCTTGGTGAGCCACAAAAGACTCCACACAGGAGAGAAGCCTTACCAATGCCAGGAGTGTGGGAAACGTTTGGCTTACAGTTCAGAATTGCTGAGGCACAAAAGACTCCACACTGGAGAGAAGCCTTACCAATGCCAGGAGTGTGGGAAATGTTTTGCTTCTGGTTCAGACTTGGTGAGACACGAAAGACTCCACACAGGAGAGAAGCCATACCAATGCCAGGAGTGTGGGAAATGTTTTGCTTCCAATTCAGAATTGGTGAGGCACAAAAGACTCCACACAGGAGAAAAGCCATACCAATGCCAGGAGTGTGGGAAACGTTTTGCTCGCAGTTCAAACCTGGTGAGCCACAAAAGACTCCACACAGGAGAGAAGCCATACCAGTGCCAGGAGTGTGGGAAATGTTTTGCTGACAGCTCACACTTGGGGAAACACAAAAAGCTCCACACAGGAGAGAAGCCATACCAATGCCAGGAGTGTGGGAAATGTTTTGTTGACACTTCAACCTTGGTGAGGCACAAAAGTCTACACACAGGAGAGAAACCATACCAATGCCAGGAGTGTGGGAAACGTTTTGCTCGCAGTTCAAACTTGATGAGGCATAAAAGACTCCACATAGGAGATAAGCCATACCAATGCCACGAGTATGGGAAATGTTTTGTTGACAGTTGAACCTTGGTGAGCCATAGAAGACTCCACACAGGAGTGAAGCCACACCAATGCCAGTTGATATTGCCTACACACCGGAAAGGACGGATAAAAGTGCCAGAAGTATGGGAAATCCTTTTCTCAGGCTTCATGCCTTAGCAGGTGCGAGAGAACACATAAATGCTAAAACCATACCAATGGCAAGTGTGTGGGAAAAATTATTTACGTCCGCCAACATTGCATCTGCAAGGAACCGCCCACGGGAGCTGTTCTGGATGGTCAGGTGACTTTCTCGACCCTATTTTCGGGCAGAGCCCCCTGGCTGCTTGGCAGTTCAATGTGAAGAATTTGTAAAGTTCTTTGTAGATAAAGTTGCTCGGATCCGTTCCGACTTGAATGCCACTATTGATACAGTCTTTGTGGATGTAACTCAGGATCCTGCTTGTCATATTTTGATGGATTAATTTCAACTTGTTCAGTCTGAGCATGTGGACAGGAATCCTGGGAGAAGAGAGGCCCACCACGTGCATTCTAGACCCTTGCCTTTCTTGGCTTATCAAACAGGCGAGGGGTGGAGATAGTTGACTGGGTGAAGCGGGTGAGTAATGCTTCCCTTAGTCAAGGCATATTCCCATCTGGCCTAAAAATGGCAGTGGTGAACCCACTACTCAAGAAACCATCACTAGACTCCCCTTTTTGGGTAAGGTTCTGGAGCGAGTGGTGGTCTTGCAACTCCAGGGATTTCTGGATGACACGGATTATCTGGATCCATTTCAGTCTGGTTTCAGGCCTGGTCATGGAACAGAGGCAGCTTTGGTCACGTTGGTAGATGATCTAGGTAGAGAACTTGATGGGGAGTGTGTCCCTGTTGGTTGTTTGGACCTCTCAGCGGCTTCGATACCATCGACCATGGTATCCTTCTGAGTCCCCTGGCTGGGATTGGACTTGGAGACACTGTTTTGCAATGGATTTATTCCTTCCTGGAAGGTCGTACCCAGATGGCAGTGTAGGATGATGCCTGCTCGCCCTCACAACTGTTGCCTTGTGGGGTCTTTCAGGGTTCAATTCTGTCTTCCATGTTGTTTAACATCTACATGAAGCCCCTGGGAGAGATCATCTGGAGTTTTGAAGTTCCGTGCCATCTGTACACAGCTCAAACCCGACTCTACTACTCATTTCCACCAAAAGCCTAGGAAGCAGCCCAGACCATGAACCAGTGCCAGTCATCTGTTGTGGACTGGATGAGGACTAACGGTGGCAGGAGGGGTTTGCCACTTGTTTGGGAGCATCACTGCAGTTGTATTGTTGCTGGGTGTGTTGCTATTTTTCTGGGAAGCAACATAATAATAACAACAACAGCAGCAACAACTTTATTCTTATATCCCACCACCATCTCCCCGAAAGGACTCGGGATGGCTCACATGGGGATGAGCCAAACAATAACAATACATGAATTAAAACAACGTAAACAAAATAAATATAAAACAGCATAAAACATATAAAACACAGCAATTACTTGAAAACCTGGCCACAAGTACAGCATATGTGGAGGGTGGCTAGTGCAGGACTCTTAAGTAGGGTTCATGGGAAGTACAGGGACGATCAAGGACAGGGGAAAGAGGAACAGTCTCATCAAGACTGGAAATCTAAAAAGGTGAGGAGCAGAGATAAAGTGCAATGAGAAATTTTAAACAAGCAGGACTATTCAGGTGAGAAGGGCGGGGTATAAATGTTGTAAATAAATAAAAATAAATTCACTCAAATGTGCACCAGAACATCCATGTTTTTAATCTCTATGGAAGGTGGGCAATGAAGGTGCCAGTCTGATCTCCCTGGGGAGAGAGTTCCAGAGTCAAGGGGCCACCACCGAGAAGGCCCTCTCCCTCGTCCCAACCAACCGCGCTTGGGATGGAGGTGGGAGTGAGAGAAGAGCTTCCCCGGAAGGTCTTAAGGCCCATGTGGGTTCATAAGGGAGGAGGAGATCACAGAGATGAGCAACATGCTGTTTGTTTTAGGTCGCAGCACGCTGGCACCAGGCACATGGAGAGGCCCGCTGCGCGTTGCTGTGAAACAGCTGTTTTCCTAGGCAACAAGGCACGGCGGGTCTCTCCATGTGCTTGGTGCTTGCCGGGGAAGAAAAGTCTGCGCTGGCCACATCTTGCCCTTCCCAGCGGGCACCCAGTGCTTGGGAGAGGCCCACTGCGTGTTGCTGCCTAGAAAAAGCTGTTTCTTAGCAACGTGTAGCCGGCCTCTCTTAAGTGCCAGGCGCCCACTGGAAGGGTGAGATGCGGCCGGCACAGACTTTTCCCTCCTGGCAAGAACCCGGCGTTTGAAGAGGCCCACTGCGCTGGGCCCGGCACATGGGAGAGGATAATACAGAGTGTTGGATAAGCAGAGGTCAGATAAGCGAGTCTACTGTACTTACTCCACTCCTTTGTAATAGTAACGTGCAAGACTGGAATGTGAACATCAGTGACACCCTTCTAACAAAACTCTAAATTGAGATTCCCTTGCCTTAGCCCAAGGGTGCTTTGGAGAGAAGCTATGGCTGCAGGGGATTTCTCAATGAAGAGTCTGCTTGTGGCAGGTGCTCTTGTATCTCCCACCCAAGCATGTGCCCCTCCTCCGTGGGGAAAGGGAGCTGTGGGACTTCACCCAGGGCTGAGACATTCTCTTTCTGTTGTGGATGGAGGCTCTGCTCTGCTTTGCTCCCTGGACTGAAAGCTTGCCTTTAATGTTCAGTGGGGTTGGGGAGCAGTGGTTTGGCAGGCAGAGAATATATATAACTAACTATCCTATAAATACGGAAATTTTCTTCCATGAGTATATATCTATGCCTTCATCTTTAGTCCAGTTCTCTGACACCAAACGTGGCTTACAGTATGTTTGCTTCTGCCACGATAAAAAGAATTTTTTAGACCTTTGGTTCCAGGGCTTTTGAGAGATGCTCTTTTCCACTCTTTCTAATGTAACGCTAGGCAAGGAAGGGTTAAGGGGAGGGAGTTTGGTTCCCAGAGAGGCAGGAAGGAAGTGGGCCTCCTTAGACTAAGCTATCCTGACTGTCTAGGAACCAACCTCCCTCCCCTTAGACCTTCCTTGTCCGGCTGGGAGAGAGAGTTTGCCCCTTTGGCCTCTCCCTCCTCCTCCTCCTCTTTGCAGCCAGTCTCTTTCTTTGTCTCCTTCTCCTCCTCCTCCTTCTTCTGGTGAGTCTTGTTCCCAGACCTTCTCCAAAGGGCCGAAGAGGGGCTGAGGCCCACAACACCTGGAGGGAAGGCTAAAGTTGGCCCAGGCCTGTTATGTACTGGCAGGCCTGTAGCGAGGGGGCGGTTTTAGGGGTTCAACCCCCCCCCCCCCGAAATTTTTCAGGCTATAAAATAAACCTGGTTTACTCATGAATTTTAACTGGTTAACCAAATCCCCATGCTAAGTCTATGAGATGCAAAGCATTAAGAGTCCCTCCAGGCACTATCTCAAGCAGATACTGACAGGTTTGTAGCAGGGAGGGGTGTGTGCTAGGGGTTCAACCCCCCCCCCCCCCGAAATTTTCAAAACCCCTCCCGAAATTTTTTTCTGGCTACGGTCCTGTGTACTGGAGTTATGTACCATCTATATATCATTTTGTTAATATTTTATTTTATTTTGTAACTCCTTGTATATTTCAGTTGTTTTCTCCAGAATTCTTTCCCTTGAAAGAAAAGGAAGGAAAAACATCTTGGATACAGTTTGGTTCTCCATCAGACAGTGGTTACAACATGGAGAGACCCAACTCACCTGGATCTGAAGCAGGCAGGGCCCCTGGGAGCAGTGGAGAATACTGGGAGAGAACTACGCAGATGTTCCTGAATACGCACATACAGCACCAGCTCTTCAGGCAGTCCTCCTACCGAGAGGGTGAGGGACCCAGAGAGGTTTGCAGCCGCCTCCACGGTCTCTGCCGCCAGTGGCTGAAGCCAGAGCAACACACCAAGGCTGAGATGCTGGACCTGGTGATCCTGGAGCAGTTCCTGAGCATCCAGCCCCCAGAGATGGGGAGCTGGGTCCAATCAGAGGAATATCTTGGTTTTTCAGAGTTTGAGAGGAGAAACTGTTGCCCCATAAGAGAGGAAAGAAAAGTAAATTGGATCACATCTGCTGCTTCCTTGGATACCAGTACAAAGATAGACAGTCCCGACTCAGCTGGACTTGTAGCCGAAAGACAGCATGTTATTGATAGTGAGAGCATTGTGGAATACTGGCAAAGAATCATGAAGACGATTCTGAATGAAAACATGGCCAACTCAGACAAGCAACGTCAGCGCTTCAGGCAGTCCTCCTACCAAGAGATAGTGGGGCTCAGAGAGACTTGCAGCCGCCTCCACGATCTCTGCCGCCAGTGGCTGAAGCCAGAGCAACACACCAAGGTTGAGATGCTGGACCTGGTGATCCTGGAGCAGTTCCTGAGCCTCCTGCCCCCAGAGATGGGGAGCTGGGTCCGAGAGTGTGGGGCAGAGACCTCTTCCCAGGCGGTGGCCCTGGCGGAAGGCTTCCTCCTGAGTCGGGCAGAGGACAAGAGGCAGGAAGAGCAGGTGAGAACATTTCCTCTTGGTTTCACTAACCTTGGGACTGATGGATAGATTAAACGTACATCCTGCCTTTCTTCCAAGATGGGACCAGTGTGGGGGAGGAGCCAAATCCAGCTCCCTCTGCCTCTTTTCCCACCTGCTCTGCCCCTCCTGCTGTCACCTCCATATACACTGTAAGCTCCGTTGCTGCTCTACCCAATTTTTTTGACCCCAGATATACATAACATTGAAAATGATGGGAGGGGGAGTATGGCATTTGTTTCAAACTAGGTTGTAACCTCAGAGTTATTTTTTGTACTCTTCCAGACCCAAAATAATTGCCTGGAAATCCAGTCTAATGTCCCTTCATCAGGGAAATCTCCATCAAACACCACCCAGAGTCTCTTGCAGAAGGAACTGAAGAAGAAAGGAGACAGGGCTGCAGCCTTGCAGGGTAAGAAGGAACCCTTCTGGGAATTTTGGTCTTTTAGGCCAGTATAAATATTCCTCTTTGGGGGGATTGTAGCACATCCACAGTTTGAGCTTGAGGTGGTGCATATGCAGGATCACTTGGCCCTGAGATGGGTACATATCTTAAATTCACGTCTCTTTGTTTGATGTCTGTTTTATATACTTTAATATGCATGTTATAGAAATGCATTTCTAATGTGGGTCTTTTATAGAAATATGTATATTTGTTGAATTTTGGCAATATTTTGTTTTTTAAATTGTGTTGTAACCCGCCTCGAGGCACAAGGAGAGGTGAGTAAGAAATAAAATTATTAGCCTAAAGATGAATAGGACTGAAATTTCAGCCCTTCAGTATCTTCCTAGGTGGGACCCGAATTTAAGATGAGCCCTGAAACAGACAACAAGGTATAACTTTAGTCAATTGAAACACCAAGCCCAGTACTACTGCATTTCCCCGAAAATAAGACAGTGTCTTATATTAATTTTTGCTCCCAAGGGCACACTAGGTTTTATTTCCAGGGGATGTCTTATTTTCTCCCTCCTCCTCCACCGAGGAAGGTGTGTGCAGCGCGAAGAAGAAGGAGGGAAAGATGTGCACCTTTCCCTCCTCCTTCTCGCCGCATGCGCTTTCCTCGCTGGCAGCTATTCCCTTCTCCTAAGTCTTACTTTCAGGGAATGTCTTATATTTGGCAATTCACTACAACCTCTACTAGGTCTTATTTTCAGGGAATGTCTTATATTTGGCAATTCACTACAACCTCTACTAGGTCTTATTTTCAGGGGATGCCTTATTTTCAGGGAAACACAGTATTTTTGATCCAACCTACTCACAGCACTGCTTGTGAGACAAAATCCTAAATCCTAAAATTTCACATATTATTGGGTTGTTGAATTCTCCTGTGTTCTTAGGGTCATTTCCTCATAGGCTCCTTTTTAGGAGGAGTGGAGTGCTGCAGGGTTCTATCCTGGGCCTGGTTCTTTACAACATCTTTATTAATGACATAGATGAAGGGTTAGAAGGCATGATCATCAAGTTTGCAGATGACACCTAATTGGGAGGGATAGCTAATTATCCAGAGGACAGGAGCAGAGTTCAAAATGATCTTGACAGATTGGAGAGATGAGCCAAAACTAACAGAATGAAGTTCAACAAAGACAAATGCAAGAAAGAAAGAAATGCAAATATACAGTATGGGGGACGCTTGGCTCGACAGCACAACATGTGAAAAAGATCTTGGACTCCTTGTGGACAACAAGTTAAACATGAGTCAACAATATGATGCAGCAGCTAAAAATGCCAATGGGATTTTGGCCTGCATAAATAGAAGTATAGTGTCTAGATCCAGGGACGTCATGCTACCCCTCTATTCTGCCTTGGTCTAACCACACCCAAAATACTGTGTCCAATTCTGGGCATTGCAATTTAAGGGAGATGTTGACAAGCTGGAATGCGTCCAGAGAAAGGTGACTAAAATGATCAAGGGCCAGTCGAACAAGTTCTATGACAAGCGGCTTAAAGAGCTGAGTGTGTTTAATAAATAATAATAATAACAACAACAACTTTATCCTGTCACCATCTCCCCAACCAGGCTTGAGGCCGCTTACATACGGCACAAGGTGCCTAAAAACAAACAAAGTGAACACAATATAAAATACATTTTTTTAAAAAAAAATGCAACAAATAAAACATCAACTGCCACTCTGGGGCCAGAGTGAAGAAGGGGAGCCTTTGACCTGTGGGTCCCGCAAGGTTCTATTCTGTCCCCCATGCTTTTTAATATCTACATGAAACCACTGGGCGAGGTCATCCGGGGTTTTGGAATTCGGTGCCATCTCTACCAGATGACACTCAACTCCACTTCTCCTTTCCACCTACTTCCAAGGAAGCCCCTCGGATCCTATGTCTGGCCACTGTGATGGGTTGGATGAGGGCCAACAAGATGAAGCTTAATCTTGAGAAGACAGAGGCCCTCCAGGTCAGCCATTCGACCGATCGGGGCATAGGGTGGCTGCCTGTGCTTGATGGGGTCACACTCCCCCTGAAGGTGCAGGTCTGCAGTTTGGGGGTCCTTCTGGGTTCATCGCTGTCACTTGATGCTCAGGTGTTGGCGGTGGCCGGGATGGCCTTTGCACAACTAAAACTAGTGCACCAACTGCGAACCGTACCTTGAGAAGTCTGACTTGACATGGTGGTCCACGCTCTAGTTACCTCAAGGATGGATTATTGTAATGCATTCTACGTGGGGCTGCCCTTTAAAACGGTCCAGAAATTGCAGTTGGTACAACGGTCGGCAGCTAGGTTACTAACTGGAGCTGCTTACAAGAGCGGTCAACCCCCCTGTTTAAGCAGCTTCACTGGCTGCCGATAATACTCCGGGCCCAATTCAAGGTGCAGGTTATTGTCTATAAAAGCTCTAAATAGTTCGGGACCTGCCTATCTTCGTGACCGCCTCATCCCCTATGAACTACATGACCGCTAAGATCCTCTGGGGAGGTCCTCTCGCTTCCTTCTTTCTCACAATTACGTTTGGTGGGGACGAGAGAGAGGGCCTTTTTGGCTATATCCCCCCAGCTCTGGAACGCCCTCCCCAGGGAGATTAGGTTGGCTCCCTCTCTATCCTCCTTCAGGAAACAACTGAAGACTTGGATGTTTCGGTTGGCCTTTGGTGAGACAGTCATTGGATGACTGGCCTCACTTGGTATTATAATTCTGTCCTGAATTTTATTAGGTCCCCATTATTTGGGTATTTTAACTGATGATGCTATTCTTACATTGCTGCTGCAGTTCCTCCACCTATGTAGTTGACTGAATTGCACTTGGTGTTTGATTGATATTATTAACCGTTGTAAAATTCTTGTTTTATCGTATTACTGTTTTATCTTTTATATATTGCAAATTGTATTTATGCTGCTGTTTTTGCTCAATTATGCTGTTCGGGCTTTGCCCCATGTAAGCTGCCCCGGGTCCCTGCGGGGAGATTGCGGCGGGGTATGAATAAAGTTTATTATTATTATTATTATTATTATTATTATTTTATGACACAGCAAACAAGATAGATATGCTGGATTTCATATCACAAAATCACAAGTCGAACCCTTCCCAAGTGTCTAGGACTGTGTGATGTATTTTCGGATGATGTGCGCAGATCCCAGCAGGGTGGCCTTTTGCAGTTGGCAGATTGTAATTTGGTATGTCTATTGTTTCCAAATGCCAGCTGAGATCTTTTGGCACGGCACGCAATGTGCCCATCACCACCGGGACCACCTGCACTGGTTTCTGCACTGGTTTCTTCTTCTTCTTCTTCTTCTTCTTCTTCTTCTTCTTCTTCTTATTATTATTATTATTATTATTATTATTATTATTATTACTATTATTATTATTACTGTTATTATGCTAATATTGTGCTATGCTAATAATATAATATATTGTATGTACATATAACTTGTGAGCTAGTCTGACAACCCTTTCTGGATGAGAAGGGTGGGATATAAACGTCGTAAATAAATAACCTGCAGAAGAAAAGGCTGAGAGGAGGCATGATAGCCATGTATAAGTATCTGAGGGGCAGTTACAGGGAGCTGGGAGCAAGCTGGATTTCTGATGCCCTGGAGACAAGGATGTGGAACAATGGCTTTTAAACAAAGGTTGGATGGCCATCTGTCGGGATGCTTTGACTGCGTTTTCCTGCTTCTTTGCAGGGGTTGGACTGGATGGCCCCCGAGGTCTCTTCCAATTCATATGATCCTATGATTCTAGGATTGTAATTGTAACCTCTGAGACATGTTTATGTGATCAGATTTCCACACCTTGTTCTCTCTCCCAGGGGCTGAAATGATGTTGCTGCTGAATCCTCAGTCGTTTCTTCCCCTTTGTGATGGAGTGGAACTGAATCAGGTAAGCAGAAGGATTCCTGGGAGAGGAGGGCTGGAGCTGCCTGGGTGTCATTTGTTCCAGGCTCAATCATCAAACTTCTTTTGAAACAGAAACGATTGAATGTGTTTTCTTAATGCAAAATCTAAAGAATTCAGAATTCCCAAAGAACAATCAAATGAGCTAAGATTTAAAAGGGACATGTTCAAGAAATGGAAAACGGGGGGAAATCACAAAAAAAAACTATCCAGCAACAAGTAGGGAAAAGATATGACAAGCTAAAGCAGAAAATGAGCTCAGACTTTCCAAAGAGATTGAAAACAATAAAAGGGTGTTCCTTGGTTTTGTCAGAAGAAGAAGAAGAAGCAAACCAAAAGTAGGGTATGTGCCTGGAGTAGGTGGTGTAATGCTATCAGGGGATAGGGAAAAGGTAGAACGTCTTCCCCCAAAAGGGAATTGGTATTCTTCTTGGGCCAGATGGAGCAGATGAGGTAGTAGGGAAATGCCACCCAAAATAGGTGAAGAAGTAGTCCAGGAATACCTGGCCACTCTAATTGAATCCCAAGTCTCCAGGGCCACATGCACTACATCCAAGAGTACTGAAGGAACCAGCAGAAGAAATTTCAGAACAACTGTCAATAATCTTTGAGAACTCCCGGAGAACAGGAGAAATCCCAGCAGAATGGAGGAGGCAAAGGTTGCCGCTCTCTTCAAGAATGGACAAAGGGGGGTCACCAGTGGTTCCTCTTCATCCTGGAAAGAAGTGACTAGTGGGGTGCTGAAGCATTCTGTCCTGCGCCAAGTGCTGTTCTACATCTTTCTTATTGACTTGGATGAAGGCTTAGAGGGCATGCTTATCAAGTTTGCAGATGACACCAAAGTAGGAGGGATAGCTAATACTCCAGAAGACAGGATCAGAATTCAAAATGGCCGTAACAAGTTAGAAAACCAAGGAAATTAATTTCAACAAGGAGAAATGTAGGATAGTACACTAAGGCAGGAAATACACAATGCACAGATACAGGATGTGTGACTCCTGGCTCAACGACAGTTCACGTGAAAGGGATCTTGGAGTGTTAGTAGACTGCAAGTTGAACATAAAGCCAATCATGTGATGGAGCAGCCTAAAAGCCTATGGGATTTTGGGCTGCATTCAAACGAATATAGTATCTAGATTAAGGGAAGTCATGGTGACCTGCTTTCTGTTTTGATGAGACCTCATCTGGAATAAAATAAGGTCCACTTTAGGGCACCACAGTGAAACCTGGAACATGTCCAGATTCCATTTCTGATTCTACTTATCAATTAAGACATGGTTTTGACCATCATCAGAAAGGGCGGTTTATGCACATGATGTGGGAATGTGAATATGTACAATATTTTTGGCAGACTATACAAAATGAGTCAAATCAAATACTAGGAAATGAGTGGGTTATAACAAAGGAAATAGCGGTATTAGGGAAAAGAGAGGAAATGGGAAATAAAAGGGAAATAAAAGAAGCAATAATTGAATGTGCACAAGCAGTAATAGTATTAGGGTGGAAAGATAAATCCAAATGGTCAGTAAGTAAATGGTACCAATATATGGTGGAGCAAATGGAATTTGAAATTATGAATGTGAAACTAAAATTGGAAAAACTAATGAAAATAGAACAAGAGAAATTGAAGAAAGATGGTAAAGAACTATATCATGAATTAATCTGGAGATCAAGCCATAAGAAATAAGATACAAATGTCATATAGTATATAGGATGGAAATGGATAAAGATAAAGATATAAAGATTGTCTCACAAAGAATTGAATATGTAAAAAGAAAACAATCCTCGTGTTGGTGGTGGGAATTGTAAATGTTTTGTATGTCTATGTAAGCCTTTGATGAATGAATTCTGTTGGTTCAAGTTGTCTGCCTACATAATAATAGACCCACTGATTCGCCTTCTTATTGTCATTATTGTCATTTCTAGTACTTTAATGACTATGTCAATTACGTAACTACCTCCCCCCGATTTGACACATTTGCCCTTTGGCCTGGACTTGTGTTTTATATTTGTTTTTAACGCTTTTTCCTGCAATATTGTTTTTATGATGGTTTTACTGATATTGTTGATTTATTGTTGTAAATTTATGTGTTTTGATTTGTTTTTATATTGTGATGTTGGGCAAGGCCCCATGTGAGCCGCCCCGAGTCCCTACGGGAAGATGGGGCGGGATACAAGAATAAAATTATTATTATTATTATTATTATTATTATTATTATTATTATTATTATTATTTCTATGGTATGTATTTTTTGTGTTTTAAAAAATAAAAAAATTGTGAAAAAAAAGAAATGGTTTTGACTGTGACCAACCAGATGTCTCTCCAAAGCTTACACCATGGCATGGAGGTCGTAACCGTTTTCGTTTCAAACAGCCAACGGGAATGTAAATCTACTTTAAAGATTTTCTTGTGAGTATTTTTCTTGATAGCCCTTATGTGAGAAGGAAATCTTTACTTTTTCCACCAGGGCCCATTTGCCTTTGAGAACGTGGCTGTCCATTTCTCCCTGGAGGAGTGGGCTCTTCTGAATCCTGATCAGAAAGTCTTGCACGTGCAGATCATGGAGGACATTCATGGGATTGTGGACTCTCTTGGTAAGGCTCCCTCACTGATGGGGATTTTTATTTCAAAATGCAGTCTCCCATTCAGCACCTCCCTAGTGGGAGCAGTATTCTAAATTGTCACAATCTCAAGGGAGTTCTCAAGGAAGGGCTTATGTTAGAAAAACATGACAAAAGTGTGACATTGACTTGGTGCCCAAGGAACAGTGGTGTTGGCACCAATTCTGACAACATTGGGAAGACTTCCATAACTGGAGTCAAGTCCAAGCGTGCCACACTCCCTTTCTCTCTCTCTGAGAAGGTGTGAGTATGAGAGAGAGGCAGAGCGAGGGAGGAAGCAGATTGACTGGGGAGAGGGAGAGAGAATGGATCCTCAAATGGAACAAACTTCCCCTGGCTTCAGGTACGCAGACGCGGTGATACATCTTTTTATCGGTGTGGTATTTGACTTAGTTTTTCCTCCCAACCAGGTAGGCTAGCTTTTGCATATCTGCAGGCTAAGCTCTCTTTCTACGCTGCCTCTCCCTGCACACAAACAGTCCCTAGCCTCAGTCATTAGCAAGATGGTGACTTGTAATATAATGCATTCTCCATTGTGGCCCCCCGGCTCTGGAACTTTCTCCCCAGGGAGATTAGGCAAGCCCCTACCCTTCTAACTTTTCGGAAGAACCTGAAAACCTGACTCTTCCAACAGGCCTTCAGCTAATGCTCTTCGTCCTTAGATTTAGGGCTTTTCTTATTTGATTAACAGTATCTCTGCTGCATTTTATTCCATTCCTTCAGTTGGAATGTTTTTATGTTTACCCCATCCCAAGCTCCCTATCATGATAACAGTTCTGGGTTACTTACCTCCTCGTTAGTTTATATTCTTCACTATATGCACTTTCTCTGGCCCAATTTATTTTTATGAGCCTAATCAGGTTTTTATCTTGCTATGTTTTATTGTAAATGTGATTTAAATATGTCTTACTGATTTGTTTTTACATTGTTGTGTTTTTTGCACTGTCTGTAGTCCCTTCGGGGAAATGGAGATGGGGTATAAAGTTAAAGTTGTTGATATTATTATTATTATTATTATTATTATTATTATTATTATTATTATTGGTTTCTGTGAATGATTGGGTCTTGGGGTTTTTTGTGCACTGGGAAAGGTAGATAGCAGTAATCAAACTCTCTGCCCCTATCTTTCAAATGGTAAGTTTGCTACTATATCTACTATATCCTTATCACTCACGCTACGGAATATTGTTTCTGTCCTTCTTCTTCACAGCAGATAACTGGAAGAGTAGCAATGCATGCAAGAAACGCAAGAAGTATTTGGGACACAATGGGGACCTTCCAGGACCCCAACAAACTCACAGAGAAGATCAAGAGTATGCCAGAGACAGGCCTTTCAAATGCAATGGATGTGGACAGTGTTTTACCCAAAATGTGGCACTTGTGCTTCACAAGACACTCCATGCTGGGAAAAGCCAACTTAAATGGAAAGAAACAGGAAAACGTATTGATGAATATAAATTGCCACATCTGAGCCAAGAAGAAATCTTTGAAGGAACTGAGGTTTTCATAAGCCAGAAGTATGAGAAATCTTTTATCCAGAGTTCACGCTTGGCGAAATATGAAAGATTTCATACAGGACAGGAACCATACAGGTGCCAGGAGTGTGGGAAGAGTTTTGCTTCCAGTTCAGAATTGCTGACACACAAAAGAGTCCACACAGGAGAAAACCCATACCAATGCCAGGAGTGTGGGAAATGTTTTGCTCAGAGTTCAAAATTACTGAGGCACAAAAGAGTCCACACAGGAGAGAAGCCATACCAATGCCAGGAGTGTGGGAGATGTTTTGTTCACAGTTCAGCCTTGGCGAGCCACAAAAGGGTCCACACAGGAGAGAAGCCATACCAATGCCAGGAGTGTGGGAAATGTTTTACTAATAGTTCTGCCTTGGTGAAGCACAAAAGAATCCATACAGGAGAAAGGCCATACCAATGCCAGGAGTGTGGGAAATGTTTTGTTGACAGTTCACCCTTGGTGAGGCACAAAAGACTCCACACTGGAGAGAAGCCTTACAAATGCCAGGAGTGTGGGAAATGTTTTACTGACAGCTCACACTTGGGGAAGCACAAAAGGCTCCACACAGGAGAGAAGCCATACCAATGCCAGGAGTGTGGGAAATGTTTTGCTGATAGTTCTACCTTGGTGAGACACAAAAGACTCCACACAGGAGAGAAGCCATACCAATGCCAGGAGTGTGAGAAATGTTTTGCTGTCAGTTCAAAATTACTGAGCCACAAAAGACTCCACACAGGAGAGAAGCCATTCCAATGCCAGGAGTGTGGGAAATGTTTTGCTCTTAGTTCAGAATTACTGAGCCACAAAAGACTCCACACAGGAGAGAAGCCATACCAATGCCAGGAGTGTGGGAAATGTTTTGTTGACAAGTCTACCTTGGTGAGGCATAAAAGAGTCCACACAGGAGAAAAGCCATACCAATGCCAGGAGTGTGGGAAATGTTTTGCTCAGAGTTCTACCTTGGTGAGCCACAAAAGAGTCCACACAGGAGAGAAGCCATACCAATGCCAGGAGTGTGGGAAATGTTTTGCTCGCAGTTCAAAATTACTGAGCCACAAAAGACTCCACACATGAAAGGAGCATGGGATACCAATGCTAGGAGCATGGGAAACATTTTGCTCGCAGTTCAAACTTGGTGAGCCACAAAGGATTCCACACAGGAGGGAAACCATACCAATGCCAGGTGCGTGGGAAATATTATTTATAGCCGCCAACATTGCATCTGCAAGGAACCGCCCACAGGAGCTGTTCTGGGTGGTCAGGTGCTTTGAATGCGATTTCCTGCTTCTTGGCAGGGGGTTGGACTTGATGGCCGATGAGGTCTCTTCCAACTCTACTATTCTATAATTCTAGGTGACTCTTTCAACCCGATTCTCAGGCGGACCCCCCTGGCTGCCTGGCAGTTCACTGTGAAGAGTGTGTAAGTTTCTTTGCAGATAAAGTTGCTCGAATCCGTTCCAACTTGGATGCCACTATTGATACAGTCTTTGTGGATGCGAGACCCACCACGTGCGTTCTAGATCCTTGCCCTTCTTGCCTTATCAAACAGGCGAGGGGGGGGGGGGTTAGTTGACTGGGTGAAGAAGGTGAGTAATGCTTCCCTTAGTCAAGGCATATTCCCAATCTGGCCTAAAAATGGCAGTGGTGAAACTACTACTCAAGAAACTAGGTTCTAGAGGAAGTGGTGGTCTTGCAACTCCAGAGATTTCTGGATGACGCTAATTATCTGGATTCATTTCAGTCTGGTTTCAGTCCCGGTCATGAATGAAGACAGCTTTGGTCACCTTGGTAGATGATCTACGTAGAGATCTTGAGGGGAAGTGTTCCCTGTTGGTTCTTTGGACCTCTCAGCGGCCTTCGATCCCATCGACCATGGTATCCTGAGTCCCCTGGCTGGGATGGAACTTGGAGGCCCTGTTTTGCAGTGGCTCCATTCCTTCCTGGAAGGTCATGCCCAGATGGCAGTGTAGGGCGACGCCTGCTCGCCCTCACGACTGTTGTTTTGTGGGGTCCCTCAGGGTTCAATTCTGTTTTCCATGTTGTTTAGAAATCTACATGAAACCTCTGGGGGAGATGTTCTGGAGTTTTGGAATTTGGTGCCATCCGTACACAGATCAAACCCGACTCTACTAGTCATTTCCACCAAAAGCCAAGGAAGCAGCCTAGACCATGAATCGGTGCCAGTCAGCTGTTGTGGACTGGATAAGGACTAACAAATTGAAATTGAATCCAGACAAGACGGAGGTCCTCCTGGTCAGTCGTAAGTCAGATCAGGGTATAGGTAACCTATGCTGGATTGGGTCACACTCCCCCAAAGACACAGGTCTGCAGTCTGGGGGTCCTGGACTCATCGTTGACCCTGGAGGCCCAGGTGTTGGCAGTGGCCAGGAGGGCCTTTGCATAATTAAAACTTGTGCGTCAGCTGCAATCATACCTTGAGAAGCCGGACTTAGTAATGGTGGTCCATGCCTTGGTTACACCCCATTTAGACTACTGTAACAGGCTCTATGTGAGGCTGCCTTGGAGAGTGTCCAGAAACTTCAGTTAGTTCAAAGATCTGCAGCCAGGTTATTATCATGTGCTGGACTCAGGGAGCATACTACTCCCATGCTAAAGCACCTGGACTGGCTGCTAATTCCTTTCCAGGCCCGGTTCAAGGTGCTGGTGTTGACCTCTAAAGCCCTAAAGGGTTCAGGTCCTACTTACCTATCTGACTGCATCTCCTAATACCCACCTGACCGAACATTAAGCTCTTCTAGCAAGGCCCTCCTCTTTTTGACGCCACTATCAGAAATGCGGTTGGCGGCGAGGAGAAAGAGGGCCTTCTTGGCGTCCGCTCCAACTCTTTGGAACTTCCTCCCCAAGGAAGTTAAAACAGCCCCGTCCCTGACATCTTTTAAAAAACAGCTAAAGACCTTCCTGTTTGCACAAACTTTTGATGAAGACACTTTGCTTTAATGACAGGAAGGCTAACTTTTATTGAGTTGCGCGAAGATTCCCATCTATCTGAGTCACTTGCAGTAACTGTATTAAACTAATGTTTTTAAATGTGCTTATTTATTTCTTACTGGAATTTTGTTTTTGTAAGCTATTGTTCTCTGTATGTGTGTGTGTATATATATATATATACACACACACACACACACACACACACACACACACACACACACACAGACAGTAGAACCCTGGTTAACCGAGCTCCAGTTAACCGAGGCTCTGTATTATCTGAGGCACCCCTCCCTCTCCTTCTCGCGAGTGAAGGGATCTCGCGAGAAGGAGTGGGAGAGGTAGAGGGAGTCGCAAGGAGAGGGAGAAGCAAGCGTCTCGGAAGCGGCCTGCGATCGTGGCCTGCTTCCCTTGGCCGGGGCGCCTGCTGAAGGGAGAAGTTTGGGCATTTAGAGAAGCGTGAAGCGTGTCGCTAAGCAGTGGCAGGCCTTGCATTTCCCTGGGTCCAAGCACCTGTTGGAGGGAGGAAACTTCTCCCTTCGGCTGGTGCTTGGGCCTTTAGAGAAGCACAAAGCGTGTGTCGCTAAGCAGCAGCACACCTCACGCTTCCCTGGATCCAAGCGCCTGCCGGAGGGAGAAGTTTCCTCCCTCCGCTAGGCGCCTGGGCCTACAGTTCGGGTTACCCGACAAATCCGGGTATCCGAGATTCAGTCCACCTGTTTAAATCGGATAACCAGGGTTTTACTGTCTTTTATATAATGTTGTGAGCCACTTCGGGTCCCATTTACGGATAAACGTTGGATATAAATCAAGATTTATTATTATATACTATTCATATCAGTTGGTTAATTACGATTTCATGTCACTTATTTTAAAAAGAAATATATATGTAATTCCATCCATTGTTCCTCTGGGCTTAGTTTCCAGTTCCTTTACCACCTTGGTTGCAATTTCCTAGTTTACATATGTTGTTTTTCAGCTGGGATTCCACAATTGAACACAGGACTTCTGCTATGATTTTACAAATAAATCATCAAAACAACATGTTTTGCAACAAATGGAAAGAAAAAGCATTTCAATACACAGTAACGTTCTCTAGTAATTACTGTATTTACAAATTTAGCACCAAAACATCGCAATATATTGAAACCATTGACTACAAAAACATTGACTACTAAAAAATTGACTACAAATAAAAATAGAATTGCATAGAATGAACTTACAGTAACAACATTGTTGGAAGTTAAATCCGTAAAAATTCAGTCCTGTGAAGAAGGCATGCATAGATCGGTGGCAGTAGGGGTCAGCCACTTATTTGGGAGCATCACTGCAGTTGTATTGTTGCTGGGCATGTTGCTATTTTTCTGGGAAGCAACATAATAATAACAACAACAACAGTAACAACATTATTCTTATATCCTGTCACCATCTCCTCGAAGGGACTCGGGGTGGTTCACATGGGGACGAGCCGAACAATAAGATAGACTAAAACACAATACATGAATTAAAACAATATAAACAAAATAAATATAAAACAGCATACAACATATAAAACACAGCAATTACTTGAAAACCTGGTCACAAGTACAGCATATGCAGAGAGTGACTAGTGCAGGACTCTTAAGTAGGGTTCATGGGAAGTACAGGGACGATCAAGGATGAGCAAGAGGAATGGTCTCATCAAGACACTGGAAATCTAAAAAGCTGAGGAGCAGAGATAAAGTGCAATGAGCAATTGTAAACAAGCGGGACTATTCACTCAAATGTGCACCAGAACATCCATGTTTTTAATCTCTATGGAAGGTGGACAATGAAGGTGCCAGTCTGATCTCCCTGGGGAGAGAGTTCCAGAGTCAAGGGGCCACCACAGAGAAGGCCCTCTCCCTCGTTCCCACCAACTGCGCTTGGGACGGAGGTGGGAGTGAGAGAAGAGCTTCCCCAGAAGGTCTTAAGGCCCGTGTGGGTTCATAAGGGAAGAGGTGATCACAGAAATAAGCAACATGCTGTTTGTTTGTTTTTTAGGTTGCAGAGCGCAGGTACCAGGCACATGGAGAGGCCTGCTGTGCGTTGCTGTGAAACGGCTGTTTTCCTAGGCAACAAGGCACAGCGGGTCTCTCCATGTGCTGGGTGCTTGCCGGAGAAGAAAAGTCTGCGCTGGCCACATCTTGCCCTTCCCAGCGGGCACCCGGTGCTTGGAGAGGCCCACTGCGCGTTGCTGCCTAGAAAAAGCTGTTTCTCAGCAACGTGTAGCCGGCCTCTAAGTGCCAGGCGCCCACTGGAAGGGTGAGATGCGGCCAGCACAGACTTTTCCCTCCTGGCAAGAACCCACTGCGCTGGGCCCGGCACATGGGAGAGGATAATACGGAGTGTTGGATAAGCAGAGGTCAGATATCCGAGAGTCTACTGTACTTACTCCACTCCTTTGTAGTAATAATGTGCAAGACTGGGATGTGAAAATCAGTGACACCCTTCTAACAAAACTCTAAATTGAGATTCCCTTGCCTTAGCCGAAGGGTGCTTTGGAGAGAAGCTATTGTAGCAGGGGATTTCTCAATGAAGAGTCTGCTTGTGGCGGGGGCTTTTGTCGCACCTCCAAGTCTGTGTTCGTCCTCCTTGGGAAAAGGGAGCTGTGGGACTTGACCCAGGGCTGAGACATTCTCTTTCTGTTGTGGATGGAGGCCCTGCTCTCCTTTGATCTGCTGCAGCGCAGGCTGGAGAGCAGCTGCAATGAATCACTGCAATGAATCACTCTGACCAGGAGGTCATGAGTTCGAGGCCCGCTCGGAGCCTATGTTTGTCTGTCTTTGTTCTATGTTAAAAGGCATTGAATGTTTGCCTATATGTGTAATGTGATCCGCCCTGAGTCCCCTTCGGGGTGAGAAGGGCGGAATATAAATGCTGTAAATAAATAAATAAATTTAATGTTCAGTGGGGTTGGGGAGCAGTGGTTTGGCAGGCAGAGAATATATATAACTAACTAACCTATGAATACGGAAATTTTCTTCCATGAGTATATATCTATGCCATCATCTTTAGTCCCATTCTCTGACACCAAACGTGGCTTACAGTGTGTTTGCTTCTGTCATGATAAAAAGAAATCTTTAGACTTTTGGTTCCCTGGCTTTTGAGAGATGCTCTTTCCCCTCCTTCCAATGTAACGCTGGGCAAGGAAGGGTTAAGGGGAGAGAGTTTGGTTCCCAGAGAGGCAGGAAGGAAGTGGGCCTCCTTAGACCCGCCTTTCTTGTCCCTCTAGGAACCAAACTCGCTCCCCTTAACCCTTCCTTTCCCGGCAGGGAGAGAGAGTTTGTCCCTTTGGCCTCTCCCTCCTCCTCCTCCTCCTTGCAGCTTGTCTCCTCTTTCTCCTTCTCCTTCTTCTGGTGAGTCTTGTTCCCAGACCTTCTCCAAAGGGCCGAAGAGGGGCTGAGGCCACAACACCTGGAGGGAAGGACAAAGTTGGCCCAGTCCTGTTTCCCTCACAGGTAGGCCTTCCGACACACACTGACCGAGAGCAAAGAGAAACAACCAGCTTCAAAGGCCTGGAGCCACGTTCACCCTGGAGAAAAGGGGGCCTGAGGCAGGTGGGACTGGGGGTCACCACCACAGACGGCCAGGCTGTCCCTGCTTCAACCAGGGGGTCCTTCTGAGGAGAGAGAGGCAGGCCGAGGGACAATGGCTTTCCCCGCCCAACCCCCTCACTTGCCTTCCTGGGTCCTCTTTCCCCCCTTAAGTTTTGATTACGCTTTTACAAAGGAAAAGATGTTTCCACACAAAGAAAAAAGGAGAACAAAGAAGGGGACGAGGGTTGCAGGGCTGTGATTAGTAGACTGCAAATGTCTTCTGTGTCACCGAGGAAGAGGAAGGGGGTGGAGGGGGGAAGAGAAGCCTTGTATTTGTTATAGTTATTACATCTATATCTTCAACTCAAGCACTTATTATTTTACTAATAGTCTAAATTTTTGGACGTTCCAAATGTCCTCTGAAACAGAAAAGAACACACTCTTGTCCTTAAGACTGGTAGTCATTCCTTCCCACACTATCCGATCTCCTTCCCATCTTCTCTTACATTTTATAACTATTGCCATATAGACCTAAAATATCAATTCAATTTGTTAGTAAATTAGTATTGTGTGGGTGGGAATTCACTATGTTACATGGTTATCTTTTCTTCTTTTATGTAAATGGATTTGTGTATACATATATGTGTGTGTGTGTGTTTGCAGTTCTAAAATATAGAAATAACAAGGCTTGAAACCTTTTATATTCTAATCAAAGAGTGCTGATTGGTCAATTATTCAAAGTCTCTTCAATATAGCGTTTATAAATAGTACAAAATGTTAACTGCAGTAGAGTCTCACTTATCCAAGCCTCACTTATCCAAGCTTCTGGATTATCCAAGACATTTTTGTAGTCAATGTTTTCAATATATCGTGATATTTTGGTGCTAAATTCGTAAATACAGTAATTACAACATAACATTACTGTGTATTGAACTACTTTTTCTGTCAAATTTGTTGTATAACATGATGTTTTAGTGCTTAATTTGTAAAATCATACCTAATTTGATGTTTAATAGACTTTTCCTTAATCCCTCCTTATTATCCAAGATATTTGCTTATCCAAGCTTCTTCCGGCCCGTTTAGCTTGGATAAGTGAGACCTTATATACTATTAACACTATTTTAGTCCACAGATCCTGCTGTGGTCATCTTCCTATGGTTCTTTATAAATTCAATGAAGGGTTTCCATTCTTCTTAAAGTTTCTCTGTATTTGTTTGTTGTGCAGCTAAAGTTAATTTGTCTGTTGTGGCCATTTCAAAAACGTTTTTAATCCAATTTTGTGGTGTTGGCATGTTTTGTTGTTTTTATAGTTTTGTGTATTCAGTACTTGCTTTTGTTTTTATATAAAGAAAGATTCTTTCTTGATGTATCAATGTCTGTTTGTCTAATAATCCCCGTAGAAAAAGTTCTGGTTTTAGTGGGAACTTGTACTCTAATACAGGTTCCATGTCTCTATGGATTTTTATCCAGAATTCTTTAGCTTTTGGACAAGTCCACCACAAATTATAGAAAGTTCCAGTTATTTGTTTGCATATTTATTTTCTGGAGTTATGTACCATTTATATATCATTTTGTTAAAATGTTATTTGATGGTGTAACTCCTTGTAAATTTTAGTCGTTTTTTCCAGAGTCCATTCCCTTGAAAGAAGAGGGAGGAAAAACATCTTGGATTCAGTTGGGTTCTCCATCAGACTTCTTACAACATGGAGAGGCCCAACCCACCTGGACCTGAAGCAGGCAGGGCTCCCGGGAGCAGTGGGGAATTCTGGGAAAGAACTGCACAGATGTTCCTGAATGCGCACATACAATGCCTGCGCTTCAGGCAGTCCTCCTACAAACAGGATGAGGGACCCAGAGAGGTTTGCAGCCGCCTCCACGATCTCTGCCGCCAGTGGCTGAAGCCAGAGCAACACACCAAGGCTGAGATGCTGGACCTGGTGATCCTGGAGCAGTTCCTGAGCCTCCTGCCCCCAGAGATGGGGAGCTGGGTCCGAGAGTGTGGGGCAGAGACCTCTTCCCAGGCGGTGGCCCTGGCGGAAGGCTTCCTCCTGAGTCGGGCAGAGGACAAGAGGCAGGAGGAACAGGTGAGAGCATTTCCTCTTGGTTTCACTAACTTTGGGACGGATTAATAGATCAAACATTCATCCTGCCTTTCTTCCAAGATGGGACTGATGTGAGGAAAAAGCCGGACTCTGCTCCCTCTGCCTCTTTCCCCACCTGCTCTGTCCCTCTTGCTGTCACCTCCATATACACTGTAAACTTGGTTGCTGCTCTGTCTAAATGTGTTGACCTCCAGATATAACATTAAAAATGATGGGAGGGAGAGTATGGCATTTGCTTCCAATTAGGTTGCAATCTCAGAGTTATTCTCTTAAAAAAATCCATGAGGTTTCTGCACATAGGTCTGTAATATATTTGAACTTTCTCCATATTACTTCTGGAATACTCTGTTCTCTTTCAGGCCCAAAATAACTGCATCGAAGTCCAGTCTAATGTCCCTGCATCAGAGAAACCTCCATCAAACACCATCCAGAGCCTCCAGCAGAAGGAACTCAAGGAAGAAGGAGATGGGGCTGCAGACTTGCAGGGTAAGAAAGAACTGTTCTGGGAGTTTTGGTGTTTTATCCCAGTGTAAATTCCTCTTTGGGGGGGATTGTAGCACATCCACAGTTTGAGCTTGAGGTGGTGCATATGCAGGATGATTTGGCCTTGAGATGGGTACATATCTTATATCTTGTTGAATTTTGGCAATATTTGTAACCTGCCTCGAGGTACAAGGAGAGATGGGTAAGAAATAAAATTATTATACTGAAATTTCAGCCCTTCAGTATCTTCCTTTTTAAATAATTTTTATTGATGCATTTCTGAAACACTACATTTTAAAAAAAACCTAAGGGAATGGTAAGGGGAGGAGAGAGGGGGATAGGGTATGGGAGGGTAGTAATAGGGATGGTGATGGGGTGTGATGTGGAGGGGGGGCGGGGAAGAAGGGAATTTCTCAGGGCTAGAGGTAGAGGGTAGGGTAGACATTTTGGCCAATGCCAGGGCCTAAAAATGATGGGGAGGGGTTGACTTCCGTTCTTCTCTTTCATTTGCTTCCGTTTCTTTCTTCACTTGTATTCTTCTTTATTATTTTCAAGTATTCTTCGAAAGCCGACCAATCAGTTTCTTTCATTGCTCTGCGAGTACATTTCTTAGTCTTTTGTGGGTGTTTCTTCTGATTTCCATAATTTTTCTAAGACTATTCTAGCTGCTGTTATCAAAAGGGTGAAAAGTTTGTCCTTATTTAAGTCAATCTTATTTTGGGGTTCATATAGCCCTAGTAGGAGGATTTTCCGTTTCAGTTCCAAATTAATTTTTAATATCTTATTACATTCTACGTGGATATCTTTCCAATATTTCAATTTTTTTGTAGCTCCACCACATATGTAGGTAGGAGCCAACTTGCATTTCCAGCATTTATTATTGGTGTTTTTATACATTAAAGCTAATTTTTTGTAGGGTCAGATACCATCTATGCAATAATTTCAGCCAGTTTTCTTTAAGGTCACTGGCATATGTATATTTAATTTTCCTCATCCAAATTAATTCCCATTCATCCTTTTTTATAGGTCTCCCAATGTTTTTTCACCATTCATTGAATCCTTGATCTCCTCCCTTTCTGTAGCCCATTCTAGTAACTTTTGATATAGAATTGATATACTTTTTAAATTTGTAGTAAATTGTCCCATAATTCTTTCTCTAGCTGCAATCTGCATATAGTGTAGCCATGAAATACTTTAATAATATTTCTGTATTTGGGGTAATTCTTCAGTTCTAGTTGTTTTATTTAAGATTTCTATGTATGTTGGCCAATCTATCCACCCAAGTGGTCTCCTTTGGTTGGCCTCCAGGGGCAATATCCATAATGGAGTTTTTGTATAAAAATAGCCTTTATATTTGTCCCAAACATTATATAATGCTGATCTGATGTAATGATTTCTGAAATTCTTCTCTACTTTGGTTTTTCCATACCGCATATACCCGTGCCAACCCCATCTTAGATTAAATCCTTCCGAGGGAGGATTTTTCTTTCCTCCAGTTTTGCCCAATCTTTTCAGTATCTTCCCAGGTGGGACCCGAATACAAGATGAGCCCTGAAACTGAGCTGGAAGGCAAACAGACAACAAAGTATAACTCTAGTCAATTGAAACACCAAGCCCAGTACTACCCTCTTTCCCTGAAAATAAGATAGTGTCTTACATTAAGTTTTGCTCCCAAAGACACGCTAGATCTTATTTTCAGGGGATGTCTTATTTTGCTCTCTCCTCCTCCGCCGAGGAAGGTGTGTGCGGCACGAAGGAGAAGGAGGGAAAGATGTGCGCCTTTCCCTCCTCCTTTTTGCCGCACATGCTTTCCTCACTGGCAGCGATTCCCTTCTCCTGGGTCTTACTTTCAGGGAATGTCTTATATTTGGCAATTCACCACAACCTCTACTAGGTCTTATTTTCAGGGAAACACAGTAGTTTCAATCCAACCAACTCACAGCACTGCTTGTGAGACTAAATCCTAAATCCTAAAAATTTCACATATTATTGGGTTGTTGAATTCTCCTGTGTTCTTAGGGTCATTTCCTCATAGGCTTCTTTTTAGGAGGAGTGGAGTGCTGCAGGGTTCTGTCCTGGGCCCGGTTCTTTTCAGGGTTAGAAGGCATGATCATCAACTTTGCAGATGACACCAAATTGGGAGGGATAGCTAATACTCCAGAAGATAGGAGCAGAGTTCAAAGCAATCTTGACAGGTTTGAGAGATGAACCAAAACTAACAGAATGAAGTTCAATAGGGACAAATGCAAGATGCTCCACTGGGGCAGAAAGAAAGAAATGAAAAGATACAGAATATGGGATGCCTGGCTCGATAGTAGTACATGTGAAAAAGATTTTGGAGTCCTCGTGGAGGCCAGAGTGAAGAAGGGGAGCCAGGAAGACGCAGTTCCACCATGTCTCCTGGGTCATCAGTTGGGAGGCCCTCCCGCAGCACCATATAGCAATATATAATACCAGTATTGTGTTATGGTAATAATATAATATATTGTATATACATATAATATTGATAATAATACAATATACTACTAATAATAGCAAAATATAATAATATAATAATTATATATTATGTATTGCATATAATATTTTTAATAATATTGCAATATAGTGGTATACCGTGTTTCCCCGGAAATATATCTTATATTAATTTTTGCTCCCAAAGATGCGCTAGGTCTTATTTTCAGGGGATGTCTTATTTTTCCATGAAGAAGAAGTCACATTTATTTTTGAACAAAAAAATGAACATTTCTTATATACTGTAAAGTAGTTGTCATCACAAACCACACAAACTGTGAGTCCTATCAAGAATTTCTTGTTACTACCATTATTTCCATGTACAACACCCTATGGTACGTACATTTACCAATCCTTCATGCTCTGGTGTTCTGTTCGGCGGACATGCTTCCAAACAAAAACTTTGCTAGGTCTTACTTTCAGGGGAGGCCTTATATTTAGTAATTCAGCAAAACCTATACTAGGTCTTATTTTCTGGGGATGTCTTATTTTAGGGGAAACAGGGTAGTACAAAATGTTAATATATAATGCTAATATTGTGCTATGCTAATAATATAACATTGTACATACATATAACTTGTAAGTCACTCTGAGACTCCTTCAGGGTGAGAAGGGCGGGATATACGTAAATGTCATAAATAAATAAATAAATAAATAACCTGTAGAAGAGAAGGCTGAGAGGAGGCATGATAGCCATGTATAAATATCTGAGGGGAAGTCATAGGGAGGAGGGAGCAAGCTTGTTTTCTGATGCCCTGGAGACAAGGACGCAGAACAATGGGTTCAAACTACAGGAAAGGAGATTCTACCTGAACATTAGCGAGCTTTGAATGTGATTTTCCTGCTTCTTGGCAGGGGGTTGGACTGGATGGCCCCCAAGGTCTCTTCCGACTATGATTCAATGATTCTAGGACTGTCATTGTAACCTCTAAGACATGTTTTTGTGATCAGCTTTCCACGCCTTGCTCTCTCTCCCAGGGGCTGGAATGATGTTGTTGCTGAATCCTCTGTCGTTTCTTCCCCTTTGTGATGGAGTGGAACTGACTCAGGTAAGCAGAAGGATTCCTGAGAGAGGAGGACTGGAGCTGCCTGGGTGTCATTTGTTCCAGGCTTAATAATCAAACATCTGTTGAAACAGAAAAGATTGAATGTGTTTTCTTAATGCAAAGTCTAAATAATTCAGAATGCCCAAAGAACAATCAAATGAGCTAAGATTTAAAAGGGACATGTTCAAGAAATGGAAAATCGGGGAAATCACCAAAAAAGACTAACAAGGAGAAATGTAGGATAGTACACTAAGGCAGGAAATACGCAATGCACAGATACAGGATGGGTGACACCTGGCTCGATGACAGTTCATCTGAAAGGGATCTTGGAGTGTTAGTAGACCACAAATTGAACATAAAGCCAACAGTGTGGTACAGTAGCTTAAAAACCTATGGGATTTTGGGCTGCATTCAAATGAATATAGTGTCCAGATTCTACTTCTGATTCTACATATCAATTAAGAAATGGTTTTGACTGTGACCAACCGGACGTCTCTCCAAACTTACACCATGGCATGGAGGCTATAACCCTTTCCCTTTCAAACAGCCAACAGGAATGTAAATCTACTTGAAAGATTTTCTTGTGAGTATTTCTCTTGATAGCCCTTATGTGAGAAGCAAATGTTTTTTTTCCCACCAGGGCCCATTTGCCTTTGAGGATGTGGCTGTCCATTTCTCCCTGGAAGAGTGGGCTCTTCTGAATCCTGATCAGAAAGTCTTGCACGTGCAGATCATGGAGGACATTCATGGGATTGTGGACTCTCTTGGTAAGGCTCCCTCACTGATGGGGATTTCTATTTCAAAATGCATTATTCCAGTCAGCAGCTCCCTAGTGGGAGCAGTATTCTAAAGTGTCACAATCTGAGAGTTCTCAAGGCAGGGCTTATGTTAGAACAACATGACGTAAGTGTGACATTGACTTGGTGCCTGAGGAACAGTGATGTTGGCACCAATTCCGACTACATTGGGAATTGGAGTCAAGTCCAAGCATACACTCCCTCACAAGGCTTCCTGGAAAGCTTATCAAGAGTAATCACCCCAGATCAGGCACACTACTTTCTCTCTCTCTGTGAATGTGTGAGTGTGAGAGAGAGACAGGGAGAGGAAGGAAGCACTTTGTTTGGGGGGAGGAGCAGGAGAATGGATCATCAAAAAGAACAAACTTCCCCTGACTTCAGGTACACAGACGCGGTTATACATCTTTTTATCGGTGTATTTGATTTAGTTTTTCCTCCCAACCAGGTAGTCTACCTTTTTCATATCTGAAGGCTAAGCTCTCTTTCTACGCTGCCTCTCCCAGCACACAAACAGTCTCTAGCCTCAGTCATTAGCAAGATGGTGACTTGTAATATAATGCATTCTATGTTCTCTGCTTGTGAATGATTGGGGCTCGGGGATTATTGTGCACTGGGAGAGGCATATTGCAGTCCTCAAACTATATGCTCCTATCTTTCAAATGGTAAGTTTGCTACTATGTCTGGTTGAGTCCTGCAGACCTTCCTTTTCTAATCCCTTTGCTGTTTTCATCATTGTTTTCCTCTTTTTCTTTGCAGTCACTATCGTGTATCTTCCCAGGTTTGTCAGGAGAATCAATCCCTTTGGAACTCACATTTACAGCAAACTTCCAAAAGCTGTAAGAGTCCATTCGGTAGTTAATGGTAAAAGTGCGACATCACTTCAGCACTCCGGAATTGGGTATAGGACCTTCTACATTGCAGCAGAAAAATCCAAACTTAACTGAAAATTGATAGAAAGAATTGGCGGTTGGGAGACAGGAATAAAAAGGAGGGACTGATTGTGAAATGGGTAGTGTCAAGACAAAGTTTCATCTAGAGAAAAAGGCAAGCATTTGAATGTGAAGGGAAAAGGCATCCATTACCCCAGAGAGAAGGAGACAGAAGAAAAAAACTGGGCTGGGCTGAGCAAAAGGCAACATCTGGAACATATCTTACTTATATCCACCTTACAGACTCCAGGCAGTCAACAGTGTCCATCTTTACTAAACAAGAGGGGGAGGAAGACAGCATTTCTATCTTCCTTTCCTCCATATCTATGTTTTCAGGATAATTTCAATCCACTTTTATCAAACTTTCTTAGACTCCTTATCATTCACACTAAGGAATGATTGTTTCTGTCCTTCTTCTTCACAACAGATAACTGGATGAAGAGCTATGGATGCACCAAACGCAGGAAACATTTGGGAGACAATGGGGATCTTCCAGGACCCAAACAAACACACAGAGAAGATGGAAATTTTGCCAGAGAAAGGCCGTTCAAATGCAATGGATGTGGGCAGTGTTTTACCCAAAATGTGGCACTTGTGCTTCACAAGACACTCCATGCTGGGAAAAGCCAACTTAAATGGAAAGAATCAGGAAAATGTGTTGATGAATATAAATTGCCACATCTGAGCCAAGAAGAAATTTTTGAAGGAATTGAGGTTTTCTTAAGCCAGGAGTATGAGAAATCTTTTATCCAGAGTTCACGCTTGGTGAAACACAAAAGACGCCATACAGGAGAGAAGCACCACCAATGTCAGGAGTGTGAGAAATGTTTTGCTTCCCGTTCAGAGTTGGTGAAACACAAAAGACGCCACACAGGAGAGAAGCCATACCAATGCCAGGAGTGCGGGAAATGTTTTGTTTCCAGTTCAGAATTGCTGAGGCATGAAAGACTCCATACAGGAGAGAAGCCACACCAGTGCCAGGAGTGTAAGAAATGTTTTGCTTCCCGTTCAGACTTGGTGAAACACAAAAGACTTCACACAGGAGAGAAGCCATACCAATGCCAGGAGTGTGGGGAATGTTTTGCTCGCAGTTCAAAATTGCTGAGCCACAAAAGACTCCACACAGGAGAGAAGCCATACCAATGCCAGGAGTGTGGGAAATGTTTTGTTGACAATTCAGCCTTGGCGAGCCACAAAAGAGTCCACACAGGAGAGAAGCCATACCAATGCCAGGAGTGTGGGAAATGTTTAGCTCGCAGTTCAGCCTTGGTGAGGCACAAAAGACTCCACACAGGAGAGAAGCCATACCAATGCCAGGAGTGTGGGAAGTGTTTTATTTACAGTTCAGAATTGGTGAGGCACAAAAGACTCCATACAGGAGAGAAGCCCTACCAGTGCCAGGAGTGTGAGAAATGTTTTGCTTCTAATTCAGAATTGGCGAGGCACAAAAGACTCCACACTGGAGAGAAACCATACCAATGCCAGGAGTGTGGGAAGTGTTTTGCTTACAGTTCAGCCTTGGCGAGCCACAAAAGACTCCACACAGGAGAGAAGCCACACCAGTGCCAGGAGTGTGGGAAATGTTTTGCGTCCCATTCAGAGTTGGTGAAACACAAAAGAGTCCACACAGGAGAGAAGCCATACCAATGCCAGGAGTGTGGGAAATGTTTTGCTTACAATTCAGAATGGGTAAGGCACAAAAGACTCCATACAGGAGAGAAGCCATACCAATGCCAGGAGTGTGGGAAATGTTTTGCTTCCAATTCAGAATTGGTGAGCCACAAAAGACTCCACACAGGAGAGAAGCCATACCAATGCCTGGAGTGTGGGAAATTTTTTGCTAACAGTTCTACCTTGGCGAGGCACAAAAGACTCCACACAGGAGAGAAGCCATATCAATGCCAGGAGTGTGGGAAACGTTTTGCTCAGAGTTCAAACTTGTTGAGCCACAAAAGACTCCACATAGGAGAGAAGCCATACCAATGCCAGGAGTGTGGGAAATGTTTTGTTGACAGTTCAGCCTTGGAAAGCCAGAAAAAACCCCACACAGGTGAGAAGCCATACCAATGACAGCAGTGTGGGAAGTCTTTTGCTTACAGTTCACAACAGATGAGGCACAAAAATCTACACACAGGAAAGAAAGGATAAAAGTGCCAGAAGTATGGGAAATGCTTTACTCAGACTTCATCCCTTAACAAGTACAGTTTCGGTTTTCCTTCTTCAGATAAGCGACAATATATTTCTAAATCCTTTTTGAATTGTTGAAATATGTTGGAGGCTCTGCTTCAGGATTTATGTCCGCAGTAAATCTCTGTTCACTGTTGTTAATCTTGGGTGAACGACAGATCCCTTTCCATTGTTCTGGATTTTACTTTTGTCATACTGTGTAAGACTTTCACCAGATTTGTTTGTGACAAAGACTATTCAGTTCTAATTCATGTTTAATCCAGTGGAAATTCCCCCAGGACTATAGAGAAATTGAGACTGTTTAATTCCAATCCGTGGTTAACTCAGTTGAAATCTATAGGAAATCCTCCCAGGACTATGGAGACTTGTATATCTACTGGTTTGTTCAAGTTCATGAAAATGTGTATATAAAGTGGAATCCATGCACCCATTCTTGACCCTCGATCGGTGTTCATGAATCCTCATTTTCAAGGCTCTTGTGGTCATTCCTATGTATAACATATTACATGGGCATACAATCACATATATAACATTCTCTGTGGCACAAATTGTCAAATGTCTTAGTGTGATTCTAAAATGTAACCTTGGGTGTGAGTAGTGTTTAATTCTTAACAGTGTTGGCTGTCGCCACCCCCAGTTCCTTCAAGGTCAAGCCAGTCACTTCAAGGATACCGTCCATCCATCTCGCCCTTGGTTGGCCTCTCTTCCTTTTTCCTTCCATTTTCCCCAGCATCATGATCTTTCCCAAGCTTTCCTGTCTCCTCATGATGTGGCCAAAATACTTCAATTTTGCCTCTAATATCCTTCCCTCCAGTGAGCAGTCGGGCCATATTTCCTGGAGGATGGACTGGTTGGATCTTCTTGCCAAGGTCCAAGGCACTCTCAGGATTTTCCTCCAGCACCAGAGTTCAAAAGCGTCTCTCTTCCTTCGCTCAGCCTTCCTTATGGGTCCAGCTCTCACAGTCTGCATCTGCAGTGATCTTTGAGCCTAGAAATATAAAGTCTGTCACTGCCTCCACGTTTTCTCCCTCTATTTGCCAGTTATCAATAGGTGTAGTTGCCATGATCTTGGTTTTCTTGACGTTTAACTGCAACCCAGCTTTTGCACTTTCTTTCACCTTGGTGGTAAGGCTCCTCAGCTCCTCCTCACTTTCGGCCATCAGAGTGGTATCATCTGCCTACCTAAGGTTGTTAATGTATCTTCCATCTATTTTAACTCCGGCCTTGGATTCCTCAAGCCCCGCAGGTCGCATGATATGTTCTGCGCACAAGTTGAATAGGGAGGGTGAAAGTATGCAGCCCTGCCGTACTCCTTTCCCAGTCTTGAACCAGTCTGTTGTTCCGTGGTCTGTTTTTACAGTGGCTACTTGGTCTTTATACAGATTTCTCAGGAGACAGACATGGTGACTTGGTATCCCCATACCACCAAGAACATGCCACAGTTTACTATGATCCACACAGTCAAAGGCATTAGAATAGTCAATAAAGCAGAAATAGATGTTTTTCTGAAATTCCCTGGCTTCCTCCATTATCCAGCAGATATTGACAATTTGGTCTCTGGTTCCTCTGCCTTTTCTGAACCCAGCTTGGACATCTGGGAACTCTTGCTCCATGTATTGCTGGAGTCTGCCTTGCAGGATCTTGAGCATTACCTTACTGGCATGGGAAATAAGTGCCACTGTACAGAAGTTTGAGCATTCTTGAGCGTTGGAAGAGAGTGTTTGTTATGCACAGAGAGTTTTCCTGGCAAAATTCTATCAGCCTATGTCCTGCTTCATTTGATTGTCCCAGACCATGCTTGCCTGTGATCCCGGTTGTCATTTGACTGCCCACCTTAGCATTCCAATCTCCTGTAATGAGAATAATGTCTCTTTTTGGTGTGTTATCCAGTAGGTGCTGCAGATCCTCGTAGAACTTACCTAATTCTGCTTCTTCAGCAGCTCTGGTTGGGGCGTATGTTTGGATCACTGTGATATTAACCAGCTTACCTTGAAGTCGAATTGAGATCATTCTATCATTTTTGGGTTGTATCCAATCACTGCTTTCGCAACTTTATTAACTATGAAGGCTACTCCATTTCTTCGGTGTCCCTCTTGTCCGCAGTAGTAGATCTGGTGGCCATCTTTTGTGAAGTGGCCCATTCCTGTCCATTTCAGTTCACCGACTCCCAGAATGTCTATCTTTAATCTTGACATCTCACCAATAACCACGTCCAGTTTGCCCTGGCTCATAGATCTTACATTCCAGGTTCCTATAGTGTGTAGATCTTTAGAACATCAGATTTGACATTCACCTCCAGCACCGTCGGCCGTTAGCCTTCCTTTCAGCTTTGAGCTAACTGCGTCATCACATCTGGGACTAGTCCTCTGCTCTCCCCCCCCCCCCCCCCCCGCGGTAGCATTTTGACCATCTTCCTGACCGGGGGGTCCTATCTTCTGATGGTATACCGACATTTCTCTGGTTGTATTGATCCATGTAGTTTTCATGGTAAGAATACTGAGGTGGGTTGCCATTACCTTCCCCAGGGATCGTATTTAGTCTGACCTCTCTGCCATGACCTTCCCGTCTTGGGTGGCCCTGCACGGTATAGCTCATGGCATCATTGAGGCGCTCAAGCCCCAGCACCGCATCAAGGTAACAATCCTTTGTATATTAATACAGTCATGCTAAAATGACAGAGGATGGGTTTTGGCTGTAGACATGCTGATTCCTTCCAATGTGAGCGGTCCTGTTCATCAAAGGTGTAGGTGGTAAAATTGGTTCTTCCCCAGAGGGCAGGGAGAGGTGATTGCCCTGCCCAAGTAAGCTATTGTGTTACAATGTCCAGATGAAGCTCAAGAGATGGGTGAGGCTGGAAATAGATGAGGAAATTCCCAGCTTGGTTTCTTTTCCCCAGGCTATGCAATTGTGTGGGATGCAAGACATCTTTGGGTTCAGGAACAAGGTTTCCCCAAAAGGAAAGAATGGGGATCTCAGGAGCATAAACATTAGGTTAATACAGGTAAAGGTAAAGATTTTCCCCTGACGTTAAGTCCAGTCATGTCTGACTCTGGGGGTTGGTGCTCATCTCCATTTCTAAGCCGAAGAGCCAGCGTTGTCTGTAGACACCTCCAAGGTCATGTGGCCGGCATGACTGCATGGAGCGCCGTTACCTTCCCGCCGGAGTGGTACCTATTGATCTACTCACATTGGCATGTTTTTGAACTGCTAGGTTGGCAGGAGCTGGAGCTAACAGCGGCCGCTCACACCGCTCCTGGGGTTTGAACCTGGGACCTTTCGGACTCCAGCTCAGTGCTTTAACGCACTTCGCGACCGGGGCTCCTTAGGTTAATACAACGTATAGGCAAAATAAGAACACATAAAAGGAAAAAAAACATGTAGTGTTTAGGGCAATTTATATACATGAGAGACATAGTTTGCCAAAGTACAGTAGAGTCTCACTTATCCAACATAAACGGGCCGGCAGAATGTTGGATAAGTGAATATGTTGGATAATGAGGAGGGATTAAGGAAAATCCTATTAAACATCAAATTAGGTTATGATTTTACAAATGAAGCACCAAAACATCATGTTATACAACAAATTTGACAGAAAAAGTAGTTCAATACGCAGTCATGCTATGTAGTAATTACTGTATTTACGAATTTAGCACCAAAATATCATGATATATTGAAAACATTGACTACAAAAATGCTTTGGATAATCCAGAACGTTGGATAAGCGAGTGTTGGATAAGTGAGACTCTACTGTACCTCTAAAAAGCCAGGCTTCCCAGAGGAAAAAGGGGAAGGAAGGCAGGCCGAGTGGAAGAAAAGTAGGAAAGGGGGAAAAAGTGAGGAAGGAAGAAAAAGGGAAAGGAAGGAAAAGAGGAAGAAAAGGAGAAAGAAAAGAAGGGAAGGAGGAAGAAAAAAAGAGGGAAAAAGGAGACTTCAGTGAGTGGGGACCTGGCTCAGGTAAACTAGACATCCCAAGGACCCAGGGCTGGTTTTCTCATGCAATAGCAGCAATGCACAGCGGGCCTGTCCACGTGCCGGGTGTTTTCCTGTCCCTCTAGGAACCAAACTCCCTCTTATACCAAGCTTTCCTGACTGTCTAGGAATCAAACTCTCTCCCCTTAACCCTTCCTTGCCTGGCTGGGAGAGGGGAGTTTGTCCATTTGGCCACCCACTCCTCCTTGCAGCCTGTCTCCTTCTTCTCATCCTTCTCCTTCTGGTGAGTCTTATTCCCAGACCTTCTCCAAAGGGCCGAAGAGGGGCTGAGGCCCACAACACCTGGAGGGAGGGACGAAGTTGGCCCAGGCCTGCACTAACCTGGGATTGGGATCATCCAATTCTCCATCAGGGAAATCCTTAGGAGGAGAGGCAGGCAGGCAGAGGCCCAATGGCCTTCCCCTCCCAACCCCCTCCCCTGCCTGCCTGGGTCCTCTTTCCCCCCTTAAGTTTTTATTATGCATTTCAAAGGAAAAGATGTTTTTCCACACAAAGAAATAAGAAGAACAAAGAAGGGGACGAGGTTTTTGTGTGTCTTTCGGGCTGTGTGGCCATGTTCCAGAAGCATTCTCTCCTGACGTTTCGCCCACATCTATGGCAGGCATCCTCAGAGGATGCCTGCCATAGATGTGGGCGAAACGTCAGGAGAGAATGCTTCTGGAACATGGCCACACAGCCCGAAAGACACACAACAACCCTGTGATCCTGGCCATGAAAGCCTTCGACAACACAAGGGGACGAGGGTTGTAGGGCTGTGATTAGTAGATTAGAACCGTATAAGTGTTTTCTGTGTCTCCAAAGAAGAGGAAGGGGGTGGAGAGGGGAAGAGAAGCCTTGTATTTGTTATAGTTATTACATGTATATGTTCAACTCAAGCACCATTAGTTTATGCATCCTAAAGTTTTGGAAATTTCAAATGTCCTCTGCAACATTAAAGAACACACTCTTGTAGTCAAAACTGGTAGTCTAGCCTTCCCATGCTATCCGATCTCCATCCCATCTTATCTTCCATTTCTTTACATGTATTTTATCTAATTATAACTATTGCCACATAGAACTAAAAATTCAATTCCATTTGTTAGGAAATTAGTATTGTGTGGGTAGGAAATCACTATGTTACATGATTATCTTTTATTCTTTTATTTAAACACTACAGAAACAAGGATTTGTATGTATGTATAAGGTAAAGGAAAAGGTTTCCCCTGACGTTAAATCCAGTCGTGACTGACTCTGGGGGTTGGTGCTCTTCTCCATTTCTAAGCCAAAGAGCCGGTGTTGTCCATAGACACCTCCAAGATCATGTGGCCATTGGCATGACTGCATGGAGCACCGTTACCTTCACACCGGAGCGGTACCAATTGATCTACTTACATTTGCATGTATGTATATACATATGTACATATATGTATATGAGCACCTGGTGGCGAAGTGTTTTAAAGCGCTGAGCTGCTGAACTTGTGGACCAAAAGGTCCCAGGTTCAAATCCCAGGAGCGGAATGAGTGCCCGCTATTAGCCCCAGCTCCTGCCAACCTAGCAGTTCGAAAACATGCCAATGTGAGTAGACCAATAGGTACCGCTCTGGCGGGAAGGTAACGGCGCTCCATGCAATCATGCCAGCCACATGACCTTGGAGGTGTCTACGGACAATGCTGGCTCTTCGGCTTAGAAATGGAGATGAGCACCAACCCCCAGAGTCACACATGACTGGACTTAACGTCAGGGGAAAACCTTTACCTTTACATATATATGTATGTGTGTGTGCCATTCTAAAATATGTAAATAACAAGGCTTGCTACCTTTTATATTCTAATCAAAGAGTGCTGATAGGTCAATTATTCAAAGTCTCTTCAATATAGAGTTTATAAATAGTACAAAATGTAACTGCATATTATTAACACTATTTTAGTCAACACATCCTGCTGTGATCATCTTCCTTTAGTTCTTTATGATTCAATGAAGGGTCTCCATTGTTTTTGAAGTTTCTGTGTATTTGTTTGTTGCACGGCTAAAGTTAATTTGTCCATTTTGGCCATTTCAAAATCTTTTTAAATCCAGATTTCTGGTGTTGCCATCTTTTGTAGTTTCCATAGTTTTATATATTCAGTTCTTCCATTTGTTGTCATATAAAAAAAGATTCTTTCTTGATATTTCAATGTCTGTCGAACAAATTCCATTAGAAAAGGTTCTGGTTTTAGTGGGATTTTGTACTCTAGTACAGGTTCCATGTCTCTATGGATTTTTATCCAGAATTCTTTAGCTTGCAGACAAATCCACCACAAATGATAAAAAGTTCCAGTTATTTGTTTGCATATTTATTTTCTGGAGTTATGTATATATCATTTTGTTAAAATGTTATTTGATGGTGTAATTCCTTGTAAATTTAAGTCATTTTTTCCAGAGTCCTTTCCCTTGAAAGAAGAGGGAGGAAAAACATCTTGGATTCAGTTCTCCATCAGACTTCTTACAACATGGAGAGACCCAACTCACCTGGAGCTGAAGCAGGCAGGACTCCTGGGAGCAGTGGGGAATTCTGGGAAATAACAACACAGATGTTCCTGAATGTGCACATTCAGCAACAGCGCTTCAGGCAGTTCTCCTACCAAGAGGGCGAGGGGCCCAGAGAGGTTTGCAGCCGCCTCCACGATCTCTGCCGCCAGTGGCTGAAGCCAGAGCAACACACCAAGGCTGAGATGCTGGACCTGGTGATCCTGGAGCAGTTCCTGAGCATCCTGCCCCCAGAGATGGGGAGCTGGGTCCGAGAGTGTGGGGCAGAGACCTCTTCCCAGGCGGTGGCCCTGGCGGAAGGCTTCCTCCTGAGTCGGGCAGAGGACAAGAGGCAGGAAGAGCAGGTGAGAGCATTTCCTCTTGGTTTCACTAGCCTTGGGACTGAGGGAGAGATTAAATGTACATCCTACCTTTCTTCCAAGATGGGACTTATGTGAGGCAGAAGCCGGACTCTGCTCCCTTTGTCTCTTTTCCCACCTGCTCTGCCCCTCCTGCTGTCACCTCCATATCCACTGTAAATTCGGTTGCTGCTTTATCTAAATGTGTTCACCTCCAGATATAACATTGAAAATGATGGGAGGGGGAGTATGGCATTTGTTTCAAACTAGGTTGCAATCTCCATGCTACTTCTGGAATGCTCTGTGCTCTTTCAGGCCCAAAATAACTGCATTGAAGTCCAGTCTAACGTCCCTGCATCAGAGAAACCTCCATCAAACACCACCCACAGTCTCAGGCAGAAGGAGCTCAATCAGGAAGGAGATGGGGCTGCAGCCTTGAAGGGTAAGGAGGAACCCTTTGGGGTGTTTTGGTGTTTTATGCCAGTGTGAATTCCTCTTTGGTGGGATTATAGCACATCCACAGTTTGAGCTTGAGGTGGTGCATATGCAGGATCATTTGGCCTTGAGGTGGAGGCTCCTCCTTGGAGGCTTTTAAGCAGAGGCTGGATGGCCATCTGTCGGGGGTGCTTTGAATGCGATTTCCTGCTTCTTGGCAGGAGTTGGACTGGATGGCCCGTGAGGTCTCTGCCAACTCTATGATTCTAGGACTGTCATTGTAACCTCTGAGACATGTTTATGTAAACATCTTTCCACACCTTGCTCTCTCTCCCAGGGGCTGAAATGATGTTGTTGCCGAATCCTCAGTTGTTTCTTCCCCTTTGTGATGGAGTGGAACTGAATCAGGTAAGCAGAAGGATTCCTGGGAGAGGAGGACTGGAGCTGCCTGGGTGTCATTTGTTCCAAGCTTAATCATCAAACATCTTTTGAAACATCTTCATGCAAAGTCTAAAGAATTCAGAATGTCCAAAGAACAATCAAATGAGCTAAGATTTAAAAGGGACGTGTTCAAGAAAAGTGAAAACGGGGGGAAATCACCAAAAAAGACTAACCAGCAACAAGTAGGGAAAAGATCTGACAAGCTAAAGCATAAAATGAGCTCAGGCTTGCCAAAGAGATTGAAAACAATAAAAGGGTGTTCTTTGGTTGTATCAGTAATAGAAGAAGAAACAAGCCAAGAGTAGGGTATGTGACTACAGAAGGTGGTGAAATGCTAACAGGGGACAGGGAAAAGGTAGAACGTTGCCTCAGTCATCTCTCAAAAGAAAATCAGTATTTTACTAGAGCAAGATGGAGCAGATGAGTTAACAGAGGAAGAGCAAGCCAAAATAGGTAAAGAAGTGTTCCAGGAATACTCGGCCACTCTGATTGAATCCCAAGTCTCCAGGGCCACATGAACTACATCCAAGAGTACTGAAGGAACTAGCAGAAGAAATTTCAGAACCACTGTCAATAATCTTTGAGAACTCCCTGAGAACAGGAGAAATCCCATCAGACTGGAGGAAGCAAAGGTTGTCGCTATCTTCAAGAATGGACAAAGGGTGCTCACCAGTGGTTCCTCTTCATCCTGGAAAGAAGTGACTAGTGGGGTGCTGAAGGGTTCTGTCCTGCGCCAAGTGCTGTTCTACACCTCTCTTATTGACTTGGATGAAGTCTTAGAGGGCATGCTTATCAAGTTTGCAGATGACACCAAATTAGGTGGGATTGCTAATATTCCAGAAGGACAGGATCAGAATTCAAAATGGCCTCAACAAGTTAGAAAACTAAGGAAAATAATTTCAACAAGGAGAAATGTAGGATAGTACACTAAGGCAGGAAATACGCAATGCACAGATACAGGATGGGTGACATCTGGCTGGAGGCAGGGGCGGCTGAACCTATACGTGAAGAATGCAAATGTGGAAGGAACTAATCCCCTGGGGGCACTATTGAGACGCCTGGTTCAGTGCCCAAAGAGAGAGAGAGAAGCAGGCAAACAAAAGTTCTAGGAAACAGCAATGCGTCCCCGGGTTTCCCTAAGACGGGCCTTTACCGGAGGGAGGAAATTCTTCCCTCTGGTAAAGGTGCGGCACTTTGGGGAAACGCAGAGCAGGTTGCTAAATAGCAACGCACCCCAGGTTTTCCTAAGCCGGGCTTTTGCCAAAGGTCGGAAACTACCCTCCAGTAAAGGCCCGGCACTTTGGGGAAATCTCCATGGCTCTCTTCTTCCTCTTTCACTGCATTTGGGGGGAGTGGCAAAATACTGTTAGCTTACACTTGAAAATTGCCTAGGGCTAGCCCTGGCTGGAGGAAAACTCATTTAAAAGTGATCTTGGAATGTTAGTAGACCACAAGTTGAACATAAAGCCAACGGTGTGGTGCAGCAGCTTAAAAGCCTATGGGATTTTGGGCTGCATTCAAATGAATATAGTGTCCAGATTCTATTTTCTGATTCTACATATCAATTTAAAAATGGTTTTGACTGTGACCAACTAGACGTCTCTCCAAAGCTTACACCATGGCATGAAGGCCGTAACCCTTTCCCTTTCAAACAGCCAACAGGAATGTAAATCTATTTGAAAGATTTTCTTGTGAATATTTTTCTTAGTAGCCCTAATGTGAGAAGGATTTTTATTTCCCACCAGGACCCAATCGCCTTTGAGGATGTGGCTGTCCATTTCTCTCTGGAGGAGTGGGCTCTTCTGAATCCTGATCAGAAAGTCTTGCACATGCAGATCATGGAGGAGATTCATGGGATTGTGGACTCTCTTGGTAAGGCTCCTGCACTGATGGGATTTCTATTTCAACTTACAGTATCCAAGTCAGCAGCTCCTTAGTGGTAGCAGTATTCTAAATAGTCACAATCTCTGAGAGTTCTCTAGGAAAGGCTTATGTTAGAAAAAGATGACATAAGTGTGACTTGGTGCCTGAGAAACAATGATGTTGGCACCAATTCTGACTACATTGAGAAGATTTCCATAGCTGGAGTCAAGTCCAAGCATACCACAACCCCTCGCAGCACGAGAGCCCCCTGGAAAGCCTGTCAAGAGTAATCGCTCCAGTCCAGTTACACTGCTCCCCCCTCTCTCTCGATCTCTGTGAGTGTGAGTATGAGTGTGAGTGTAAGAGAGAGGCAGAGAGAGGAAGGAAGCAGATTGACTGGAGAGATGAGCAGCAGAATGGATCATAAAAAGGAACAAACTTCCCCTGGCTTCAGGTACGCAGATGCAGTTATACATCTTTTTATTGGAGTGGTATTCGACTTAGTTTTTCTTCCTAACCAGGCAGGCTAGCTTTTGCATATCTGAAGGCTAAGCTCTCTTTCTACGCTGCCTCTCCCAGCACACAAACAGTCCCTAGCCTCAGTCATAGCAAGATGGTGATTTATAATATTATGCATTCTATGTTCTGTTCTTGTGAAGGATTGGTTCTCGGGGATTTTTGTGTACTGGGAGAGGCATATGGCAGTCCTCAAACTTTATGCTCCTATCTTTCAAATGGTAAGTTTGCTACTATATCTGGCTGAGTCCTGCAGACCTTTCCTTTTTAATCCCTTTTCTGCTTTCATCATTGTTCTCTTTTTTTTAACAGTCACTATCGTGTATCTTTCCAGCTTTGTCAGGCAAATCAATCCCTTAACTCATATTTACAGCAAACTTCCAAAAACTTTAAGAGTCCCATTCAGTAGTCGATGGTAAAGGTGCAACAATCTCTGCAGCAGTCCAGAATTAGGTATAGGACCTTCTACATTGGAGCAGAAAAATCCAAACTTAACTGAAAATGGGAAGAGAGAACTGGTAGTTGTGGGAGAGAAATTATCAGGAGGGACTGATTCTGAAATGGGTGATAGCAAGGTAAAGTTTTATCTAGAAAAAAAGGCAAGCATTTGAATGTGAAGGGAAAAGGCATCCATTATCCCAGAGAGTAGGAGACAGAAGAAAAAACTGGGCTGGGCTGAGCAAAAGGCAACATCTGGAACATATGTTACTTTTCTCCACCTTACAGACTCCAGGCAGTCAAACAGTGTCCATCTTTAGTAAACAAGGGGTGGAGGAAGATAGCATCTTCTGCGTGTTGTCTTTGAAATGTACACATATGGGTTTCCCAGTGCACCTGTGCAGCTTTCGGAACCTTCTAGAAGCTCCAACCGCCGTTTTTAGTCCGACTTCACCCCCCGCCGGCTGTTTCCCCAGTTCACTTTGCAGCCCAGTTGGCCCCAAATTCAACGCATCTATTACTTCGCTCCCCCCAACTGGGCACCCCTTATATCTTGACAGGCTCTCATCCTACCTTAAGAAGTGGCACCAGATTACATCGGATGCTTGGATGCTGAGCACTGTGGAGAAAGGCTATGCCATAGAATTCCTTTCTCCCCCACCCGTTGGACGCATTTGCGTCACACCTCATTCACAAATACTACTTGAGGGGGTGTCTTCCTTGCTCAACAAGGGAGTAATTTCGCAAGAAGGGAGACTTCGCGAGAATGGCCAGGCCGAAGTAGGCCTTCCACATTCGCCAAGGAGGGAGGCTGCGGTGGGGACCATCTCTTCCCTCCTTGGCAAACGCGGAAGGCCTTCACTTGGGAGGTAGGTGATGGTTCCCGCCACAGCCTCCCTCCTTGGCGAATGCGGAAGTCCTACTTCAGCCTGGCTATTCTCGCGAAGTCTCGCGAGGTCTCACGAGGATTCGTGAGACTTCGCGAGAAAACCAGGCCGAAGTAGGCCTTCCGCATTTGCCAAGGAGGGAGGTTGTGGCGGAGACCATTGCCTCCCTCCTTGGCAAATGCGGAAGGCCTTCACCTGGGAGGGGGGCGATGGTCCCCGCCGCAGCCTCCCTCCTTGGCAAATGCGGAAGGCCTACTTCGGCCTGGCTATTCTCGCGAGGACTCGCGAGACTTCACGAGAATAGCTAGGCCGCAGTAGGCCTTCCCTGTTTGCCGAGGGTGGAGGCGGCGGCGGGACCATCGCCTCCCTCCTGGGAGGGAGGTGATGGTCTCGCCGCCGCCACCACCCTCGGCAAACGGGGAAGGCCTACTGCGGCCTAGCTATTCTCGTGAGGTCTTGTGAGTCCTCGCAAGACCTCGTGCGAATAGCTAGGCCCCAGATAGGCCTTCCGCATTCGCCGAGGAGGGAGGAGGCGGCGGCAGCGGGGACCATCGCCTCCCTCCTCAGCGAAGGCCTCATTTGAGGCCTAGCTCTTCACTGAGGAGGGAGGCGATGGTCGCCGCCGCCGCCTCCCTCCTCAGTAAATTTACGAGGGGGCCCTGTCGAGGCCTCGACAGCGCCCCCCCCCCCCTTGACGTGCGCCCAAAGCGGCCGCTTCAACAGCCTCCACGTTGGACCGGCCCTGGTGCCAGGACATTGGGTTGCCCGCTTTTTTCCCTAACCCGTCTTCCCCCTTGGAGGTAGCCCTCCACTCCCTGGACATTAAGAGGGCACTACTGTTCTACATTCACAGAACTGCCCCCAACAGAGTCACCGAGACTCTTCCTCAAGTATAGGAAGGATACCCTAGGGCTGCCTGTGTCTTCCCAGCTATTGGTCTCATGGATCACCTCTACTATCTGCCTCGCCTACCAACTGGCGGGCAAGACCTGCCATCTCATGTGGCTGCACACTCCACCAGGGTACTGTCTACCTCCCAGACCTTTTAACAGGGCGTTCTGCTTGATGACATCTGCAAAACGGCCATCTGGTCATCATTGTCGACCTTTGTGTCCCATTACAAGTTGGATATCCAGGTGAAGAAGGATGTTGCCTTCGGCAGGGCCGTTCTGTTTTTCTACATAGCATGATCCGCCTCCAAGGTCAGTACATTCCTAGTCACCCATATGTGCGCATTTCACAGACCACAAGCAGAAGAAGTATAGGTTGCTTACCTGTAACCGTATTTCTTCAAGTGTTGGTCTGTGAATTTTGCACAGCCCTGCCCATCCTCCCTGCTGATGTCATGCCTCAGTTCCTCTGATACTGTCTGCGGTGGAGAACTGAGGTGTAGCCCTGCCACAGGGCAAATATACTTCATGGGGAGAGTAGGCAGGGCTTCCGCCAAAATAATAACTTTATTTATACCCAGCCACCATCTCCCCGTGGAGACTCGGGGCGGTTCACAATGTTACAAAAGTAACAGCGCAAATACATTAACAATACACACAGTTTAAAACACAAGAAGATGATAAAACAAGTTAAAACAAAGATTTAAACAACAATAATAATATCAATAGTAATAATATCAAACAACCACCAATGCAATTCAGTCAACTTCAAAGGTGGGGGGACTATAGCAGCAATATAAGACAAAATCATTAGATTAAAATATCCCAGTGAAAGGAACCTAATAACATTCAGAATAGAATTATAATTATAATGAGGCTGGTCATCCAATGGCTGTCTCTCCAAATGTTGCATTTAGAGCTAGAAGGTTCCAAAAGCTGCACAGACACACTGGGAAATGCCATATGTGCAAATTTCACAGATCAACACTTGAAGAAATACAGTTACAGGTAAGCAACCTATACATTTCTATCTTCCTTTCCTCCATATCTATGTTTTCAGGATAATTTCAATCCACTTTTATCCCACTTTCTTAGACTCCTTATCACTCATGCTACAGAATATTGTTTCTGTCCTTCTTCACAGCAGATAACTGGAAGAGGAGCAATGCATGCACGAAATGCAAGAAGCATTTGGGAGACAATGGGGACCGTCCAGGACCCAAACAAACCTACAGAGACGATGGAGATTATGCCAGAGACAGGCCTTTCAAATGCAATGGATGTGGACAGTGTTTTACTCAAAATGAGGCACTTGTGCTTCACAAGACACTCCATTCTGGGAAAAGCCAACTTAAATGGAAAGAATCAGGAAATTGTGTAGATGGATATAAATTGCCACATCTGAGCCAACAAGAAATTTTTGAAGGAACTGAGGTTTTCATAAGCCGGGAGTGTGGGAAATCTTTTGTCCAGAGTTCACACTTGGTGAAACATGAGAGATTTCACACAGGACAGAAACCAGACAGACGCCAGGAGTGTGGGCAATGTTTTGCTTCCAGTTCAGAATTGCTGAGGCACAAAAGACTCCACACAGGAGAGAAGCCATTCCAATGTCAGGAGTGTGGGGAATGTTTTGTTTACAGTTCACAATTTGCAAGCCACAGCAGGATCCACACAGGAGAGAAGCCATATCAATGCCAGGAGTGTTGGAAATGTTTTGCTCGCAGTTCAAACTTGGTGAGCCACAGAAGACTCCACACAGGAGAGAAGCCATACCAATGCCAGGAGTGTGGGAAGTGTTTTGTTGACAGTTCAGCCTTGGCAAGCCACAAAAGAGTCCACACAGGAGAGAAGCCATACCAATGCCAAGAGTGTGGGAAATGTTTTGCTTACAGTTCAGATTTGGTGAGACACAAAAGACTCCACACAGGAGAGAAGCCATACCAATGCCAGGAGTGTGGGAAATGTTTTACTAATAGTTCACACTTGTTGAGGCACAAAAGAGTCCACACAGGAGAGAAGCCATACCAATGCCAACAGTGTGGGAAATGTTTTGCTCGCAGTTCAGACTTGGTGAGCCACAAAAGACTCCACACAGGAGAGAAGCCATACCAGTGCCAGGAGTGTGGGAAATGTTTTGCTCGCAGTTCAAAATTACTGAGCCACAAAAGATTCCACACAGGTGAGAAGCCGTACAAATGCCAGGAGTGTGGGAAATGTTTTGTTGACAGTTCAGCCTTGGCAAGCCACAAAAGAGTCCACTCAGGAGAGAAGCCATTCCAATGCCAGGAATGTGGGAAGTGTTTTGTTTACAGTTCAGAATTGGTGAGGCACAAAAGACTCCACACAGGAGAGAAGCCATACCAGTGCCAGGAGTGTGAGAAATGTTTTGCTTCCCGTTCAGACTTGGTGAAACACAAAAGACTCCACACAGGAGAGAAGCCATACCAATGCCAGAAGTGTGGAAAGTGTTTTGTTTCCAGTTCAGAATTGGTGAGGCACAAAAGACTCCACACAGGAGAGAAGCCATACCAATGCCAGGAGTGTGGGAAATGTTTTGGTCGCAGTGAACACTTGGTGAGCCACAAAAGACTCCACACAGGAGAAAAACCATATCAGTGCCAGGAATGTGGGAAATCTTTTGTTGACAGTTCAGCCTTGGTGAGGCACAAAAGACTCCACACATGAAAGAAGCATGGGATACCAATGCCAGGAGTGTGGGAAACGTTTTGCTTGCAGTTCAGACTCGGTGAACCACAAATGATTCCACACAGGAGGGAAGCCATGCCAATGCCAGGTGTGTGGGAAATATGATCTACGGCCGCCAACATTGCATCTGCAAGGAACCACCCATGGGAGCTGTTCCGGATGGTCAAGTGACTCCTTCAGCACAATTCTCAGGTGGACCCCCCTGGCTGCCCAGCAGTTCAGGGTGAAGAATTTGTAAGGTTCTTTGCAGATAAAGTATCTTGGATCCGTTCCGACTTGGATGCCACTATTGATACAATCTTTCTGGATGTAAACCACTTTTCAGATTTTGTTGGATTTATCTCAACTTGTTCAGTCTGAAAATGTGGACAGGATCCTGGGAGAAGAGAGGCCCACCACGTGCATTCTAGACCCTTGCCCTTCTTGGCTTATCGTACAGTCGAGGCGGCGTGGGGGGGGGGGGGTGTTAGTTGACTCGGTGAAGAGGGTGACTAATGCTTCCCTTAAGCAAGGCATCTTCCCATCTGGACTAAAAATGGCAGTGATGAGCCCATTGCTGAAGAAACCATCACTTGACTCCCCTTTTTGGGCAAGGTTCTGGAGCAAGTGGTGGTCTTGCAACTCCGGGGATTTCTGGATGACATGGATTATCTGGATCCATTTCAGTCCGGCCATGGAACAGAGACAGCTTTGGTCATCTTGGTAGATGATCTACGTAGAGAACTTGACGGGGAGTGTGTCCCTGTTGGTTCTCTTGGACTTCTCAAGGATCTCGCTTGTCATGTTTTTATAAGCTACTGTTCTACATATATACATTTTTGTACTGTGTTTTATATAATGTTGTGGCACTCTGGGTCCCGTTTAGGGAGAAAAGCGGGATATAAATAAAGATTATACATTACATCATTATAATGAATGATATATCATTCATACCTTTTGAACTATAGCAGACTACATACAGGAGAGAAATCATCCAAGAGCTGTGACAAAACTAATAAAATGAGTTATCACTTATTGTGATGGTGAACTGGCTGGAATTGGTTTTTGCCCTGCTGTACAATATAATCCAGCAAAAATTTTAAATTGTGTATTTTATTATGATATTGTTATTTTTAGTTTGCTATGTTTTTTGATATTGTTGGTTATATATTATGGTGGGGGGGTATTTGTTTTGGGCTTGTATTGTGACTTATTTTCTGTAAGCCTCCTCAAGTCCTGTTTGGAGAAGGGATGGGATATAAATAAAGGTTATTATTGTTGTTGTTGTTACTATTATTATTTGCAACAGGGAAATCACAGGTTATGGACATGTTAGTGCTGTAGACTATACATTCAACATGTATAGACAATTCTCTTAGTTTCAAACTCTTTTCAGGTTTTCTGTTTTTTTTTTTTACTTGGGTCTGTTTTGGAGAACCCTTTTGTTTTCTGGACATGTATATAATCTGATTTCAAACAGGACTGTTTGAGAAATTTCATCTAAGATTTGGTAGATTCTCTTTCCTTGTTTTTTGAATCCCTAAGTTGAGATCCTCTTCTCTGGAGCAGCAGAAGGCAAGCTCCCTGTGACAATCCTTCCGTTGGTTAAATACGATTTTCATGTCACTAATTTTAAAAAGAAAATACATGTAATTCTATCGATTGTTCCTTAGTTTCAAGTTCCTTTACCACCATGGTTGCAAATTTCCAGTTTGCAAATGTTTTTCAGCTGGGATTCCACAGGGCTTGTGTTGTGATTTTACAAATTAATCACCAAAACGTCATGTTTTACAACAAATGGAAAGAAAAACCAGTTCAGTACACAATAACATTATGTATTGAAAACATTGACTACTAAAAAATTGACTACAAATAAAATTAGAATTGCATAAAATGAACTTACGGTAACAACACTGTTGGAAGTTAAATCCGTATAAAGTTCAATCCTGTGAAGAAGGCATGCATAGATCGGTGGCAGGAGGGGTCTGCGACTTGTTTTGGAGCATCACCGCAGTTGTGTTGTTGCTGAGCGTGTTGCTGTTTTTCTGGGCATCAACATAACAACAACAACAACAACAACTTTATTCTTATATCTCGCTACCATCTCCCCGAAGGGTGGCTCACATGGGGACGAGCCCAACAATAACATAGGTTAAAACACAATACATGAATTAAAACAAGATAAACAAAATAAATATAAAACAGCATAAAACATATAAAGCAGAGCAATTACTTAAAACCTGGCCACAAGTACAGCGTATGCAGAGGGTGACTAGTGCAGGACTCTTAAGTAGGGTTCATGGGAAGTACAGGGACGATCAAGGATAAGGGAAAAGAGGAATGGTCTCATCAAGACTCTGGAAATCTAAAAAGGTGAGGAGCAGAGACAAAGTGCAATGAGAAATTGTAAACAAATGCGGCTATTCACTCAAATATGCACCAGAATGTCCATGGAAGACGGACAAGGAAGGTGCCAGTCTGATCTCCCTGGGGAGAGAGTTCCAGAGTTGAGGGGCCACCACTGAGAAGGCCCTCTCCCCCGTCCCCACCAGTTTCACTTGGGACGGAGGTGGGAGCAAGAGAAGAACTTCCCCGAAGGTCTTAAGGCCCGTGTGGGTTCATAGGGGTGGGGTTGATCACAGAGATAAGCAACATGCTGTTTGGTTTTTTTAGGTCGCAGCGCGCAGGCACCTGGCACATGGAGAGGCCCGCTGCATGTTGCTGAGAAACAGCTGTTTTTCTAGGCAGCAAGGCAAAACGGGCCTCTCCATGTGCTGGGTGCTTGCCAGGAGGGAAATGTCTGCGCTGGCCACATCTTGCCCTTCCCGGCAGGCACCCGGCTCTTGGAGAGGCCCACTGCGCGTTGCTGCCTAGAAAACGCTGTTTCTCAGCAACGTGCAGTGGGCTTCTCCAAGCGCAAGGCACCCACTGGAAAGGTGAGATGTGGCCGGCACAGACTTTTCCCTCCCTGCGAGCATCCAGCACTTGGAGAGGATAATACATTGGATAATGTGGAATGTTGGATAAACGGGGGTCAGATAATGGAGACTCTACTGTACTTATTCCACTCCTTTGTAGTAATCATGCACAAGACTGAAATGTGAACATCAGTGACACCCTTCTAACAAACCTCTGAATTCAGATTCCCCTGCCTTAGCAGAAGGGTGCTTTGGAGAGAAGCTATTGTAGCAGGGGATTTCTCAAAGGCCATCTGCAATGAAGAGCCTGCTTGTGTTGGGTGCTTTTGTTGTATCTCCCACCCAAGTCTGTGCTCCTCCTCCCTGGGAAAAGGGAGCCCTGGGACTTGGCCCAGGGCTGAGACAGTCTCTTTCTGTTGTGGATGGAGGCCCTGCTCTGCTCTGCTCCCTGGACTGATTGGTTACCATTAATGTTCAGTGGGGTTGGGGAGCAATGGATTGACAGGGAGAGAATACATCTAACTAACTCCAATCAATACAGCAATTTTCTTCCATGTCTATATCTGTGGCCTCATCTTTAGTCCTTTGGTTCCAGGGCTTTTGAGAGATGCTCTTTCCCCCTCATTCCAGTGTAATGCTGGGCAGGGAAGGGGTTTTTTTTTTTTGAGAAACTGCAAGTCGCTTCTGGAGTGAGAGAATTGGCTGTCTACAAGGACGTTACCCGGGGACGCCTGGATGTTTTGATGTTTTTACCATCCTTGAGGGAGGCTTCTCTCATGTCCCCGCATGGAGCTGGAGCTGATAGAGGGAGCTCTCCCCGAGTGGGATTCGAACCTGGCAGCTTGCAGATCAGCAGCCCAACCTTCAAGTCACGAGGCTTTACCCCACTCCTCCACTAGGGCCTCCTAAGGACGGAAGGGTTAAGGGGATAGAGTTTGGTTCCTAGAGAGGCAGCAAGGAAGTGGGCCTCCTTAGATCCGCCTTTCCTGTCCCTCTAGGAACCAAACTCCCTCCCCTTAACCCTTTCTGGCTCGACTGGGAGAGCGATCTTTCCCCTTTGGCCTCTTCTTCCTCCTCCTCCTCCTTCCGGTGAGTCTTGTTCCCAGACCTTCTCCAAAGGGCCGAAGAGGGACTGAGGCCACAACACCTGGAGGAGGGACGAAGTTGGCCCAGGCCTGTTTCCCTCACAGGTTGGCCTTCTAACACACACTGACCGAGAACAAGGAAAAACAACCACTTTCTCAACTCTCCTCCTTCCAAGGAGATGGAGCATGGCCTGGAGCCACGTGCGCCATCGAGAAAAGGGTGCCTGATGCAGGTGGGATTTGGGGTCACCACAACAGACTGCCAGGCTGTCACTTCTCCATCAGGGAGATCCTTCTGAGGAGAGAGAGGCTGACAGGCAGGTCGAGGGCCAATGGCTTTCCCCTCACAACCCCCTCCCCTGCCTGCCTGGGTCCTTTTCCCCCCTTAAGTTTTGATTACGCTTTACAAAGGAAAAGATGTTTTCCACACAAAGAAAAAGGAGAACAAAGAAGGGGACGAGGGTTGCAGAGCTCTGATTAGTAGATTAGAACTAAATAAGTGTCTTCTGTGTCACCAATGAAGGGGATAAAGGGGGAAAAAAGCCTTATACAGTAGAGTCTCACTTATCCAACACTCGCTTACCCAACGTTCTGGATTATCCAACGCATTTTTGTAGTCAGTGTTTTCAAAACATCGTAATATTTGGGTGCTAAATTCATAAATACAGTAATTACTACATAGCATTACTGCGCATTGAACTACCTTTTCTGCCAAATTTGTTGTCTAACATGATGTTTTGGTGCTTAATTTGTAAAATCATAACCTAATTTGATGTTTAATAGGCTTTTCCTTAATCCCTCCTTATTATCCAACATATTCACTTATCCAACGTTCTGCCGGCCCGTTTATGTTGGATAAGTGAGACTCTACTGTATTTGGAATAATTACAATAGAGTCTTGCCTATCCAACCATTGCTTATCCAACATTATGTATTACCCAAGTTTGCCTTTTAGTAGTCAATTTTTCTGTAGTCTATGTTTTCAATACATTGTGATGTTTTGGTGCTAAATTCATAAATACAGTAATTACTACATAACGTTACTCTGTATTGAACTGCTTTTCCTTTCCATTTGCTGTAAAACATGATGTTTTGTTGCTTAATTTGTAAAATCATTACGTAATTTGATGTTTAATAGGCTTTTCCTTAATCCCTCCTTATTATCCAACATTTTTGCTTATCCAACGTTCTGCTGGCCCCTTTATGTTGGGTAAGTGAAGGTTGGATAGGTGAGACTCTATTGTAATTATTCCAAATATAAGGCTCCTCTTACCTCCCCATCCTCTTCCTTTTCTTTGTATTATGTCCAAATGTTCTCTGCAACAAAAAAGAACACACTCTTGTCAGCAAAACTAGTAGTCCTGGCTTCCCATGCTTTCCATTCTCATTTCCGTCCTATTTTCCAGTTCTTTACATGTATTTTATGTAACTATTGCCAGATGGATCTAAAAATTCAATTCCAAATTGCTAGTAAATTAGTATTCTGTGGGTGAGAATTCACTATGTTACATTGTTATTTTTCTTCTTTTATTTAAATGCTACACAAACATGTATTGGTATGTATATGTGAGTCGTTCTAAAATATCTAAATAATAAGGCTTGCAACCATTTATATTCTAAATAAAGTGTACTGATAGGTCAATTATTTAAAGTCTTTAAAGTCTTTTGAATATAGAGGTTATAAATAGTACAAAATGTATCAATATACTATTAGCACTATTTTAGTCAACACTTCCAATGTGGCCATCTTTCTTTGGTTCTTTATAAATTCAATCTTTTGTGTACGTCAGGAGCAACTTGAGAAACTGCAAGTCACTTCTGGTGTGAGAGAATTGGGCGTCTGCAAAGACATTGCCCAGGGAATGCTCAGATGTTTTGATGTTTTTACCATCCTTGTAGCCCCCGGTGGCATAGTGGATTAAAGCCTTGTGACTTGAAGGTTGGGTTGCTGATCTGAAGCTGCCAGGTTCGAATCCCACCCGGGGAGAGCGCAGATGAGCTCCCTCTATCAGCTCCAGCTCCATTTGGGGACATGAGAGAAGCCTCCCACAAGAATGGTAAAAACATCAAAACATCCGGGCAATGTCCCCTGGGCAACGTCCTTGCCGCAGCCAATTCTCTCACACCAGAAGCAACTTTTGCTTCTCAAGTTGCTCCTGACACACACAAAAAAATCCTTGTGGGAGACTTCTCTCATGGGAAGCTGACAGAGGGAGCTCATCCGCACTCTCCCGGACTCAAACCAGCACCCTTGAGGTCAGCAACCCAACCTTCAATTTAGCAGTCCTGCCAGCACAAGGGTTTAATCCATTGTGCCACCAGGGGCTCCATTCTTCTTGAAGTTTCTGTGTATTTGTTTGTTGTGCATCTAAAGTTAATTTGTCTATTTTGGCCATTTCAAAAACTTTTGTAATCCAATTTTCTGGTGTTTCCATAGTTTTGCGTATTCAGTTTTTGCTTCTGTGTCATATAAAGATTGATTTTTTTCCTTGATGTTTCAATGTCTGTTTGTCTAATAATCCCAGTAGAAAAAGTTATGCTTTTAAGTGGGATTTTGTTTGCTCGTATAGGTTCCATGTCTCTATGGATTTTTATCCAGAATTCTTTAGCTTTTGAACAAGTCCACCACAAATGTTAGAAAGTTACTTGTTTCTTTTTCATTCCCAACATATGTTGGATGTTTTTTTATATCTTTGAGAGTTTTTCTAGAGTTATGTAGATCTTTTTGCATCTTTTTCCATACTTTTTCCCAGTTGTTCTTAAATGATTCAGTTTCTGTTTGTCATCTGGATTTCCAAATGTTTTACTTTTGTTGTTATATTGATTTTTGTCTCTTGGTTCTTTACAAAAAAAGTTATGAATCATGGAGCATCAGCTGAAGGAATCATGGGGGGATAGTGTGGGTTGGGACTGAATGGGAGCTCAATGGAAGGCCAGGTGGGTCTGGAGGCTGGTGAAGCAGAGACCCAAGTGAAAGGAGTTCCCAGCATTATCTGGCTCTGAAATAAATAAAGGGCTTGTGTTTTTTTACTGTCCAATAAAAAGCATCCAAAACCTGCTGTCTAATTCTGCTTTTCTTTTACAGAGGAAATGTGATTGTTGGCTGAAAATTTTGGAATAGAGCCTGTTCAGTTGAGATAAGAGGGAGGAAGAGCATCTTGGATGCAATTTGCCTCTTCATCAAACAGTGGTTCTGACATGGAGAGACCCAGCTCACCTGGACCTGAAGCAGGCAGGGTCCCTGGGAGCAGTGGGAAATTCTGGGAAAGACCTACGGAGACGTTCCTGAATGCATACATACAGCACCAGAGCTTCAGGCAGTCGTTCTACCGAGAGAGTGAGGGACCCAGAGACGTTTGCAGCTGCCTCCATGATATTTGCCGCCAGTGGCTGAAGCCAGAGCAACACACCAAGGTTGAGATGCTGGACCTGGTGATCCTGGAACAGTTCCTGAGCCTCTTGCCCCCAGAGATGGGGAGCTGGGTCCAAGAGTGTGGGGCAGAGACATGTTCCCAGGCGGTGGCCCTGGCGGAAGGCTTCCTCCTGAGTCAGGCAGAGGACAAGAGGCAGGAAGAACAGGTGAGAGCATTTCCTCTTGGTTTCACTAACCTTGGGACTGATAGATTAAATGTACATCCTGCCTTTCTTCCAAGATGGGAATGATGTGAGGGATAAACTAAACCCTTCCCCCTCTGCCTCTTTTCCCACCTGCTCTGCCCCTCCTGGTGTCAACTCTATGTCCACTGTAAGCTCAGTTGCATCTCAATCTCCAGATATAACATTGAAAATGATGGGAGGTGGAATATGGCCAATCCCAGAATGCAGTTTCTGAACATTTGGAATATAGTCCTGTTCTAATCTTTCTCCATCCTACTTCTGAAATTCTTTGTGCTCTTTCAGACCCAAATAAACTGTACTGAGGTCCAGCCTGATGTCCCTGCATCAGAGAAATCTCCATCAGACACCGCCCAGAGCTTCCAGCAGAAAGAGTTCAAGCAGGAAGATGGGACTACAGCCTTGGAGGGTAGGAATGGACTGTTCTGGGAGTTCTGGTGTTTTACCATTTCTATAATCCCTTCAGGAGGATTATAGAACATCCACAATCGGTTTGATCTTGAGAAGATGCACATGCAGGATCATTTGGCCATGAGAAGAGTATATAGATATGGAATGGATAAAAAGTGGCAAAGCCAATGTACATATTGTACAGAAAAGCTGAGCTCATAGATGAAGTAAAAGTTATAATGGAAATTGTGGTATGGGTATGGGGTGGGGGGAGAAAAGAAAAGATGAACAGAACTAAGATACATTAGATAAATGAGTGAATAATATAGAAAGGAGGAAGAGTGAGAAATAGGAAGAGGGTGGGGAAATGTCATAGATAAATGACATGTATGGAATAAATGTACAAAAGCTACTCATAATAATAATAATAATAATAATAATAATAATAATAAATCTGTAAAAAGGAAATGAGTATATAGGTAGACATTCAGTTGCAAAAGGTGTAATTTCAGTGTGATTTGCAGTGTTCTTTCTGGCAATCCTTCTACATTTGCATAGTGTTGGGTGGGACTGAAGTATCAGCCATATGGTATGTTCCCAGGTGAAACCTGAAGCTAGGATAAGCAATGAAACTGAGCTGGAAGACAAATAGACAGCAAAAAAAACAAAGAATACCTTTAGTCAATTGAAATACCAAGCCCTGTACAACTTGTTCACAGCACTGAATGAGATAAAATGTCATAAACTTCAAAACTTTACATAATCCTGGTCTGGGGAATGCTCCTGTGTTCTTAGGGTCATTTCCTCATAGGTTCCTTTTTAGGACTGTCATTTTAAGCTCTGAGACATGTTTATGTGATCAGCTTTCTACCCCTTGCTCTCTCCCCCAGGGGCTGGAATGATGTTGTTGCCGAATCCTCAGTCGTTTCTTCCCCTTTGTGATGGAGTGGAACTGAATCAGGTAAGCGGAAGGATTCCTGGGAGAGGAGGACTGGAGCTGCCTTGGTGTCCTTTGTTCCAGGCTTAATCATCAAACATAAGTTTAAACAAACAAGATTTAATCAGAGTTTCTTAAAAGTGAAATACTGAAGCCATAATTGCAAACAGTGCAAACAAGGAGGAAAAAGAGAAATATAAAAAATACCAGAATTGATGTTCAAAGAACTTCCAACTGAGCTAAGATTTAAAAGGAAAGTGTACAAGAAATGGAAAAGGGAGGGGGAATCACAAAAAAATTCAAAAGACTAACAGTATAAGTAGGGAAAAGGTCTGACAAGTTAAAGCAGAAAATAATCTCAGGCTGACCTCAAGCCGTCCTTGAACACTTGGATTCTGAAGGCTTCATTCAATTCAGGGAGCTGTGAGGCCAGTCTTCTGAACTCCAAGGCAATGTCCTGAATGGAACGGGAGCCTTGCTTCAGGCTTATCAGTTTTGCCCTGGCTCTGTCCTTGCGCAGCGGGTCCTCAAAGCGGGATCTTAGAGCCACCATGAAGGCATCCAAGTTGTTGAGCTCTGGGGCACATATGTCATACAGAGCCAGGAGCCATTCAGAGGCTGCCCCCCACAGCTGGTCAGCCACATGTTGGACCTTGTCCATTTCATCTGTGAAAGAGCCTTCCCACTTGGTCATGAAGGTAGCCACTCTTGTCGCAATGAATGGCAATTTTGTCTGGGTCCCCATCAAAGTTGGCTTGCAGCTTCCTCTTCCCTCTGTAGTGCTGAGCCCTGCCCCCCCCTCTTCCTCACTCCTCTGCCTATGGAGGGAAGGGGCTGCTGCAGAAAGGCCGGGGAGATTACCTGAGGAGAAGAAGCAGCAGTTGGAAGACTGGAGCTCTGTGTAGCACCTCTGGCCAAGCTGGTGTGACCCTCCAGCGAATGGTCATGGTTGGGGGGTAGCTGCATTCAAGGTAGTGTGAGATTCTGCCATCTCTCCTCCTTCGGAGCTTGCTTCTTCCCCCAAAATATCTTCAAGTTGGTTCTCTCTCTGTCTCCTCCCTCCATGTTGGTGTAGGCAAAAGCTAGAGAGAGTAAAGGGATTCCGAACAAATTGTAAGGCTTCTCAGCTCCAGCTGTGTTGCTGTGGGTTTGTCTTCTTCGGAAGAATACACCAAGACACACAATGAGTGAAGATACCATATGGCTTTATTGTTCGGAATATAAGAATCTGCTCTACTGCTCATCTATATAAGCCTAGCTACCATGTTATAAATCACTCTTAGAGATCTGGCACCTATGGGTTGCCCATTCACACATTCCAGAGACCCTTTCTCCCCACCTCAGGGAAATTGAGTTTTATGACTGGTTCATATGTCCTGTCCTCCCTTTTGGCCCATGGCCATGTGTTCTGTGTCAGCGCTCAGGGTCCGGAGATGGCATGAGATGGGGATCATGACATGGTTCTATGGTGGTGTCAGTAGAAGAAGGAAAAGCGAGCAAACAGTAGGGTTTCTGCCTGGAGTAGGTGGTGAAATGCTAACAGGGGATAGGGAAAAGTTAAAACATTGCCTCAGTCTTCTCCCAAAAGGGAATCAGTATTCTACTTGAGCAAGATGGAGCAGATGAGGTAATAGGGGAAATGCAACCGAAAATAGGTAAAGATGTAGTCCAGGAATACATGGCCACTCTAAATGAATTCAAGTCTCCAGGGCCACATGAACTGCATCCAAGAATCCTGAAGGAACTAGCAGAAGAAATTTCAGAACCACTTGCAATAATATTTGAGAATTCTTGGAGAACGGGAGAAATCCCAGCAGACTGGAGGAGGCAAAGGCTGTCTCTATACCAACAATTACCATCTAGTCAGTTTGACCTGAATAACAGGAAAGATTTTGGAGCAGATCATTGGAAGGTCGTCTGGAATCACTTAGGAAAAAAAATGCTGTAATCACTAAAGGGCAACATGGGGTTTCTCAAAAACAAGTCAAGCCAGACTAATCTGTATTTTAATAGAGTTACAAGCTTGGTAAATGAAACAAAAGCAGTGGATGTAGCACATTTCAATTTCAGTAAGACCTTTTGGAAAGGCCTCCCATGGTTTTACAAACAATTAGTAAAAAGTGCTCTAGATAATACTACTGTTAGGTGGATTTGTAATTGGTTGAGCGACAAAGGGTGCTCACCAATAGTTCCCCTTCATTCTGGAAAGAAGTGACCGGTGGAGTGCCACAGTGTTGTGTCCTGGGCCTAGTACTGTTCAACATGTATATCATATTTTCAGATGACACCAAAGTAGCAGGGATAGCTAATACTCTAGAACAGTGGTTCTCAACCTCTGGGTCCTCAGATGTTTTGGCCTTCAACTCCCAGAAATCCTAACAACTGGTAAACTGGCTTGGATTTCTAGAGTTGTAGGCCAATACTACTACTACTACTACTACTACTACTACTACTAGATAAACAAATAAACAGCTCAAGGGGAGGTCACAGGGGCTTACATGTCTTTACACCAACGCTCAGAGCATGGGAAATAAGCAAGACGAACTCCAACTCTTAGCACAGCACCACACATACGATGTCATAGGCAACACTGAAACCTGGTGGGATGACTCCCATCACTGGAATGTAGCCATTGAGGGCTATAACCTCTTTCACAGAAATAGAACAAAAGGGAGAGGAGGGGGAGTAGCTTTATATGTCAAAAACAGTTACGTTGCAGAAGAAATGCAAGACTGTAATCCGGGAAACCACCTTGAAAGCATCTGGATAAGAATCAAGGGAACCGGGACTCAAAAAGATCTTGTGGTGGGTGTCTACTACAGACCTCTGAGTCAGGATGAAGGACTTGATGAAGCCTTCTGTCAACAGCTGACCAAACAGGCACAAAGAAGAGATCTAGTAGTCATGGGCGATTTCAATTATTCCGATATCTGCTGGAAAACAAACTCAGCCAAGAGTACAAAGTCCAACAAATTCCTCACTTGCCTTGCAGACAATTTTATGGTCCAGAAGGTAGAAGAGGCAACAAGAGGACCAGCAACTCTTGATCTAATCTTAACAAATGTGGAAGACCTGATCAATACAGTTGAAGTGGTTGGATCCTTAGGGGCAAGTGACCATGTGCTCCTGGAGTTTACAATACAAAGGAATGCTGAAACTAAGACAAGTCAAACACGCATTCTCGACCTTAAGAGAGCTGACTTCCAAAAAATGAAGGAATTACTGAGCGGCATTCCATGGACGCCAATATTAAAAAACAAGGGAGTTAAGGATGGATGGGAGTTTTTCAAAAGTGAAATACTCAAGGCGCAAATGCAAACAGTGCCAACAAAGAAGAAAAATAAGACAAGTGCAAAGAAGCCAGAATGGATGTCCAAAGAACTTCTAACTGAGCTAAAGCTCAAAAGTGACATGCACAAGAAGTGGAAAAGGGGAGAAATCACCAAAGAAGAATTCAAACATATAGCCAACACCTGTAGGGAAAAGGTTCGCAAGGCTAAAGCGCAAAATGAGCTCAGGCTTGCCAGGGACATAAAAAACAACAAAAAAGGCTTTTTTGCTTACGTTGGTAGAAAAAGGAAGAAAAAGGAGGCGATAGGGCCTCTGCAAGGAGAAGATGGGGTGATGGCGACAGGGGACAGGGAAAAGGCAGAACTGCTCAATGCCTTCTTTGCCTCGGTCTTCTCACAAAAAGAAAGCCATCTTCAACCTCAGCAACATGGAATGGACGAAGGATTGGGGGAAATCCAACCTCAAATAGGGAAACAAGTTGTCCAGGAACACCTGGCCTCTCTAAACGAATTCAAGTCCCCAGGGCCAGATCAGCTACATCCAAGAGTATTGAAGGAATTAGCGGAAGTTATTTCAGAACCATTAGCAATTATCTTCGAGAGTTCTTGGAGAACGGGAGAAGTCCCAGCAGATTGGAGGAGGGCGAATGTGGTCCCTATCTTCAAGAAGGGAAAAAAGAACGACCCAAACAATTACCGTCCGGTCAGCCTCACATCGATACCAGGCAAGATTCTGGAAAAGATCATTAAGGAAGTGCTCTGCAAATACTTAGAAACAAGTGCGGTCATTGCTAATAGTCAACACGGATTTACCAAAAACAAGTCATGCCAGACTAATCTGATCTCTTTTTTCGATAGAGTTACGAGTTGGGTCGATACAGGGAATGCTGTGGATGTAGCGTACCTGGATTTCAGTAAGGCCTTCAACAAAGTCCCCCACGACCTTCTGGCAAATAAACTAGTAAAATGTGGGCTAGACAAAACTACGGTTAGGTGGATCTGCAATTGGCTAAGCGAACGAACCCAAAGGGTGCTCACCAATGCGTCGTCTTCATCATGGAAAGAAGTGACAAGTGGAGTGCCGCAGGGCTCCGTCCTGGGCCCGGTTCTGTTCAACATCTTTATTAACGACTTAGACGAAGGGTTAGAAGGCACGATCATCAAGTTTGCAGACGACACAAAACTGGGAGGGATAGCTAACACTCCAGAAGACAGGAGCAGAATTCAAAACGATCTTGACAGACTAGAGAGATGGGCCGAAAATAACAAAATGAAGTTCAACAGGGACAAATGCAAGATACTTCATTTCGGCAGAAAAAATGGAAATCAAAGATACAGAATGGGGGACGCCTGGCTTGACAGCAGTGTGTGCGAAAAAGACCTTGGAGTCCTCGTGGACAACAAGTTAAACATGAGCCAACAATGTAATGCAGCAGCTAAAAAAGCCGATGGGATTCTGGCCTGCATCAATAGGGGTATAGTGTCTAGATCCAGGGAAGTCATGCTCCCCCTCTATTCTGCCTTGGTCAGACCACACCTGGAATACTGCGTCCAATTCTGGGCACCACAGTTGAAGGGAGATGTTGACAAGCTGGAAAGCGTCCAGAGGAGGGCGACTAAAATGAATAAGGGTCTGGATAACAAGCCCTATGAGGAGCGGCTTAAAGAGCTGGGCATGTTTAGCCTGCAGAAGAGAAGGCTGAGAGGAGACATGATAGCCATGTACAAATACGTGAAGGGAAGTCAAAGGGAGGAGGGAGCAAGCTTGTTTTCTGCTGCCCTGCAGACTAGGACACGGAACAATGGCTTCAAACTACAGGAAAGGAGATTCCACCTGAACATCAGGAAGAACTTCCTCACTGTGAGAGCTGTTCGACAGTGGAACTCTCTCCCCCAGACTGTGGTGGAGGCTCCTTCCTTGGAGGCTTTTAAGCAGAGGCTGGATGGCCATCTGTCGGGGGTGCTTTGAATGCGATTTCCTGCTTCTTGGCAGGGGGTTGGACTGGATGGCCCATGTGGTCTCTTCCAACTCTACTATTCTATGATTCTACTACTACTACTACTACTACTACTACTACTACTACTAATAATAATAATAATACCTTAATTGTATACCACCCTATCTCCTTGAGAGACTCAGAGCAGTTTCCAATACAATAGGGAACATATAAGTTAAAATAACATATAATTATAGAAAAATAGATATCTAAGACTTATAGTCATATAACAAGGATTTAAAACCAATGACAAAACTTCATCAAAATCCAGACATAGTGATCAGGATTCAGCATTGAAGTGTTATAAAGTGCTAGGTGTGTCAGATGCTACAGTACAGGGTGGGTAGGGGGTTGGTGAAGTGCTAAGGATGAGCATAGCCAGCAGGCCTAAGGGGGCTCTACTCGAAGATCTGATACCACCAGGTTTTCAGATCCTTACAAAACGAGCTAAAGTAGGGGCTTGTCTGATCTCTCTGGGAAGGGCATCCCAGAGCCAAGGAGCCACCACCGAGAAGGCCCTCTTCCTTGTTCCTACCAACCGTGCTTGTGATGGCGGTGGGAGCGAGAGGAGGGCCTCCCTGGAAGATCTTGAAGCACGTGCTGGTTCGTAGGGGGAGATATCACGGAGACAGACTGGGCCCGAGTCATATAGGGCTTTATAGATCATCACCTGCACCTTGATTTGGGACCAGCAGCTTATCGACAGCCAATGGAGCTGTTTTATTAGAGGTGTTGTGTGCTCCTTGTAATTAACTTCAGTTTGGAGCCTGGCTGCCGATCTCTGAACCAGCTGGAGTTTCTGGCCTGTCTTCAAGGGCAGCCCCATGTAGAGAGCATTACAGTAATCCAATCTGGATGTAACCAGGGCGTGGACCAACGTGGCCAAGTCAGACTTCTCGAGATATGGTTACAGCTGGTGCACAAGTCTTAATTGTGCAAAAGCCCTCCTGGCTACTGCCGATACCTGAGCATCAAGTGTCAGCGATGAATCCAGGAGGACCCCCACGCTGCGGAACTGTGCCCTCAAGGGGAATGTAACCCTGTCAAGCACAGGTTACCATCCAGTATCCAGTATCCAGTAATAGAGTTGGGTGTCCTCCACATAGAGATGGCACCAAACTCCAAAACTCCAGATGACCTCACCCATGTCAAAGACCAGGGGTTCGAGCAGGCATGCCCCAGCTTCACCAACTGGGTACGATCCTCCAGGAAGGAGCAGAGCCACTGCAAGGCAATGCCCCCAAGGCCATTCCCGAAATCCGTCCCAGAAGCTTATCATGGTCGATGGTATTGAAAGCCGCTGAGATATCCAGGGGAACCAATAGGGACACACTCCCCCTGTCTAGCTCTCTGCGGAGGTCATCCACCAAGGCGACCAGAGCCGTCTCCGTACCATAGCCAGGCCTAAAACCGGACTGTGGCGGGTCTAGATAATCAGTCACCTGGGGACCCACAGGTTGAGAACCACTAGAATACAGGATCAGAATTCAAAATGGCCTTAACATGTTTGAAAGCTGGGCCAAAACTAACCAAAGTTTCAACAAGAATGTAATGAAGCAGCTTAAAAGACTATGGGATTTTGGGCTGCATCCAAAGGTGTCAAAATTAAGGGAAGTCATGGTGACCTTCTTTATGCTTTGGTGAGACCTCACCTGGATAACATTGTGTCCAGTTTAGAGCAGCACAATGAAAGCTATAACATGTCCAGATTCCATTTCTGATTCTACATATCAATTGAGAAATGGTTCTGACTGTGACCAACCGGACGTCTCTACAAAACTTACAACAGTGGCATGGAGGCCTTGGACCTTTCTCTTTCAGACACCCAACAGGAATGTAAATCTACTTTAAAGATTTTCTTGTAATTATTTTTCTTGATAGCCCTTATGTGTGAAGGAAATGTTTTCTTTTTCCACCAGGGCCCAATAGCCTTTGAGGACGTGGCTGTCCATTTCTCCCTGGAGGAGTGGGTTCTTCTGAACCCTGATCAGAAAGCCCTGCACGTGCAGATCATGGAGGAGATTCATGGGATTGTGGACTCTCTTGGTAAGGTTGCCACAATGATAGAGATTTCTGTTTCAAAATGCAGTATTATCCTAAATCATCACAGTCACTGAGGGTCCTTAAGGCAGGGCTAATGTTAGAAATATATGACATCAGAGTAGTAGTAGTAGTAGTAGTAGTAGTAGTAATAGTAGTAATAGTAATAATAATAATCCAGACTGACAAAGTTCTGGAACACAACACACCAGACATCACAGTTATGGAAAAGGAAAAGGTTTGGATCATTGATGTTGCCATCCCAGGTGACTGTCTCATTGACGAAAAACAACAGGAAAAACTCTGCCGCTATTAGGACGTCAAGATTGAACTTCAAGGACTCTGGCAGAAACCAGTGCAGGTGGTCCCGGTGGTGATGGGCACACTGGGTGCTGTGCCAAAAGATCTCAGCCGGCATTTGGAAACAATAGACATTGACAAAATTACGATCTGCCAACTGCAAAAGGCCACCCTACTGGGATCTGCATGCATCATCCGAAAATACATCACACAGTCCTAGACACTTGGGAAGCGTTCAACTTGTGATTTTGTGAAATGAAATCCAGCATATCTATCTTGTGTCATACAGTAATAATAATAATTATTATTATTATTATTATTATTATTATTATTATTATTATTATTATTATATCCCACTTTTCTCCCTCAAGGGACCCAAAGTGGCTTACAGCATATTAATAGCATACATATGTCAGTACAAATGCATATATAAAACAAATCAATCAATCAATAAACATAAAACATCTTAAAATACAAAATTTAAAAGCCAGATATATTCATGTGTCATTTTACCGAGTTATACTGCACTTTGTTCTAGTTGATATACTTATGGCATTTTCTTGCAGTTGAGCCTATATTTCTTCTAAATTTCTTCACTAAACAAAAAGGTTTTTAGCTGATTCTTGAACGAATCAGCTAAACATGGACGTTGAAGTCCCCGACCACTATTAGCCGCTGGGACTGAAATGCCAGGCCCGAAACCAGGGAGACTGTTGTGCAGCGGGGTGGTCGGGACACAAGCAGAATCCCCAATCTGTCCCGGTTACCCACTTTCAGATGGACACATTCGAAAGCAGTAGATAGCGGGATGGGGCATCTGACCAGAGAGATGGAATGACGATAGACCACTGCAAACCCTGTGGACAAAGCTGGGTGGGGTTAACCCCCCCCCCCCCAGCTTGTCCAACTAGGCACATTCGTTCATCCAGGATCAGGTCCTGGATTGTTGCTGTTTTACTGTTTACAGACCTGACATTTAGCAGCAGGACCATAAATTCGGGGGGTCTATCATGTTGACTATCGGGTCTATCTTGCCTCAGGGTCGCAAAAACTCTGTTGCGCTTTTCTGTTTGTTTTGCAGCTAAAGTTAATTTGTCCAATTTGGCCATTTAAAAAACTTTTTAAATCCAATTTTCTGGTGTTTCCATAGTTTTGCATATCCACTTATGGCTTCTGTTATATAAAGAAAGATTCTTTCTTGATGCTTCAATGTCTGTTTGTCTAATAATTCCCATAGAAAAAGTTCTGGTTTTAGCGGGCTTTTGTACTCTCATATAGGTTCCATGTCTCTATGGATTTTTATCCAGAATGCTTTAGCTTTTGGACAGGTCTACCACAAATTATAGAAAGTTCTACTTATTTGTTTGCATATTTATTTTCTGGAGTTATGTACCATCTATATATCATTTTGTTAAAATGTTATTTGATGGTGTAACTCCTTGTAAATTTTATTTGTTTTTTTCCAGAGTTCTTTCCCTTGAAAGAAGAGGGAGGAAAAACATCTTGGATTCAGTTTGGTTCTCCATCAGGCAGTGGTTACAAGATGGAGAGACCAAACTTACCTGGACCTGAAGCAGGCAGTGTCCCCGGGAGTAGTGGGGAATTCTGGGAAAGAACTACGCAGATGTTCCTGAATACGCACATACAGCGCCAGCGCTTCAGGCAGTCCTCCTACCAAGAGGGCGAGGGGCCCAGAGAGGTTTGCAGCCGCCTCCACGATCTCTGCCGCCAGTGGCTGAAGCCAGAGCAACACACCAAGGCTGAGATGCTGGACCTGGTGATCCTGGAGCAGTTCCTGAGCCTCCTGCCCCCAGAGATGGGGAGCTGGGTCCGAGAGTGTGGGGCAGAGACCTCTTCCCAGGCGGTGGCCCTGGCGGAAGGCTTCCTCCTGAGTCGGGAAGAGGAAAAGAGGCAGGAAGAACAGGTGAGAGCATTTCCTCTTGGTTTCACTAACCTTGCAGCTGAAGGACAGGTTTAGCTTACATCCTGCCTTTCATCCAAGAAGGGACCAATGTGGGGCGGAAACCAGACTCTGCTCCCTTTGTCTCTTTTCCCACCTGCTCTGCCCCTCCTGCTGTCACCTCCATATCCACTGTGAAGTCAGTTGCTCTATCTAAATCCAAACATTGAAAATGATGGGAGGGGGAGTATGGCATTTGTTTCAAACTAGGTTGCAATCTCAGAGTTATTCTTTTAAAAAAGGTCCATGCAGTTTCTGCGCATAGGTCTGTGATTTTTTTGAACTTTCTCCATGCTACTTCTGGAATGCTCTGTGCTCTTTCAGGCCCAAAATAACTGCATTGAAGTCCAGTCTAACGTCCCTGCATCAGAGAAATCTCCATCAAACACCACCCAGAGTCTCAGGCAGAAGAAGCTGAAGAAGGAAGGAGACGGGGCTGTAGCCTTGCAGGGTAAGAGGGAACCCTTCTGGGAGTTTTGGTGTTTTAGGCCAGTATAAATTCCTCTTTTGGAGAAGGGTTGTAGCACATCCACAGTTTGAGCCAGAGGTGGTGCATATGCAGAATCATTTGGCCTTGAGATGGGTACATATCTTAAACTCATGTCTCTTTGTTTAAAGTCTGTTTTATGTACTTTAATATGCATTTTATAGAAATATATTTTTAATGTGGATCTTTTATAGAAATATGTATATTTGTTGAATTTTGGCAATATTTTGTTTTATAAATTGTGTTGTAACCCACCTCGAGGCACAAGGAGAGATGGGCAAGAAATAAAATTATTAGTATTATTAGTAATCATTACTGTTGTTTCTATACATTCGGTTGCAAAAGATGTAATTTCAGTATGATTTGTAGTTTTCTTTCTTGCAATACTTGTACAATAGCCTAAAGATGAATAGGACTGAAATTTCAGCCCTTCAGTATCTTCCCAGATGGGACCTGAATCTAAGATGAGCCCTGAAACTGAGCTGGAAGACAAACAGACAACAAAGAATAACTTTAGTCAACTAAAACACCAAGCCCAGTACTACCGTGTTTCCCCGAAAATAAGACATTGTCTTATATTAATTTTTGCTCCCAAAGACATGCTAGCCTTATTTTCAGGGGATGTCTTATTTTGCTCCCTTCTCCTCTGCCAAGGAAGGTGTGTGGGGTGCGAAGGAGAAGGAGGGAAATGTGTGCGTCTCATGCGTCGCATGCGCCTTCTCGCCTCACGCGCCTTCCTCTGGGGCGGCGATTCCCTTCTCCTAGGTCTTACTTTTGTGGAATGTCTTATATTTGGCAATTCACCACAACCTCTACTAGGTCTTATTTTCAGGGGATGTCTTGTTTTCGGGAAAACACAGTAGTTTCAATCCAACTTACAGCACTGCTTGCGAGACAAAATCCTAAACCCTAAAATTTTTCATATTCTTGGGCTGTTGAATTATCTTATGTTCTTAGAGTCATTTCCTTATGGACTTCTTTTTAGGAAGAGTGGAGTGCTGCAGAGTTCTGTCCTGGGCCTGGTTCTTTTCAACATCTTTATACTCGATCTGACATATCTCTATCTTGTCAGTATTAAGCTTCAGCCTGTTCGCCCTCATCTAGGCCATCATAGCGGCCAGGCACTGGTCCAGAATCCAAGGGGCTTTCTTGGATTTGAGTGGAAAAGAATAGAAAGTTGAGTGTCATCTGCGTAGAGATGGCACCGAACTCCAAAACTCGAGATGACCTCTCCCGGCAGTTTCATGTAGATGTTAAAAAGCATGGGGGACAGAATAGAACCTTGTGGGGCCCCACAAGTCAATGGCCAGGGGTCCAAGCAGGTGTCCCCCAGCTTCGCCAACTGGAATCAGCCCTCCAGGAAGGAATGTAGCCACTGCAGAACATGGGCATGTTTTCGAACTGCTAGGTTGGCAGAAGCTGGAGCAACAGCGGGCGCTCACTCCACTCCCGGGATTTGAAACTGGGACCTTTTGGTCTGCAAGTTCAGCAGCTCAGTGCTTTAACACACTTCGCCACCGGGGCCCCTTCATTATATTATTGTGCTATGCTAATAATATAATATATTGTATGTACATATAACTTGTAAGCCACTCTGAGACCCCTTCGGGGTGAGAAGGGCAGGATATAAATGTCGTAAATGAATAAATAAATAAATAAATAACCTGCAGAAGAGGGAACAGGAGAACAGGGAGCAAGCTTATTTTCCGATGCCCTGGAGACAAGTACGCGGAACAATGACTTCAATCTACAGGAAAGGAGATTCCACTTCAAGCTATTCAGCAGTGAAACTCTCTGCCCCGGAGTGTGGTGGAGGCTCCTTCTTTGTAGGCTTTTAAACAGAGGCTGGATGGCCATCTGTTTGGGTGCATTGAATGAGATTTTCCTGCTTCTTGGCAGGGGTTGGACTGGGTGGGTCTCTTCCAACTCTATGATTCTATGATTCTAGGACTGTAAATGTAACCTTTGAGACATGTTTATGTGATCATCTTTCCATACCTTGCTCTCTCCCCCAGGGGCTGGAATGATGTTGTTGCCGAATCCTCAATCGTTTCTTTCTGTTTGTGATGGAGTGGAACTGAATCAGGTAAGCAGGAGGATTCCTGGGAGAGGAGGACTGGAGCTGCCTGGGTGTCATTTGTTCCAGGCTTAATCATCAAGCATCTGTTGAAACAGAAATGATTGAATGTGTTTTCTTCATGCAAAGTCTAAAGAATTCAGAATGTCCAAAGAACAATCAAATGAGCTAAGATTTAAGAAATGTTCAAGAAATGGAAAACGGGGGGAAATCACCAAAAAGGCCTAATCAGCAATATGTAGGGGAAAGGTCTGAGAAGCTAAAGCATAAAATGAGCTCAGGCTTGTCAAAGAGATTGAAAACAATAAAAGAGTGTTTCTTGGTGGTGTTAGTAGTAGAAGAAGAAACAAGCCAAGAGTAGGATTGCTGCCTGGAGAAGGTGGTGAAATGCTATCAGGGGATAGGGAAAAGGTAGAACGTTGCCTCAGTCTTCCCCCAAAAGGGAATTGGTATTCTACTTGAGCCCAATGGAGCAGATGAGGTAGTAGGGGAAATGCCACCCAAAATAGGTGAAGAAGTAGTCCAGGAATACCTGGCCACTCTAATTGAATCCCAAGCCACATGCACTACATCCAAGAGTACTGAAGGAACCAGCAGAAGAAATTTCAGAACCACTGTCAATAATCTTTGAGAACTCCCGGAGAACAGGAGAAATCCCAGCAGAATGGAGGAGGCAAAAGTTGTTTGTCAAGAATGGACAAAGGCTGCTCACCAGTGGTTCCTCTTCATCCTGGAAAGAAGTGACTAGCGGGGTGCTGATGCGTTCTGTCCTGTGCCAAATGCTGTTCCACATCTTTCTTATTGACTTGGATGAAGGCTTAGAGGGCACGCTTATCAAGTTTGCAGATGACACCAAAGTAGGAGGGATAGCTAATACTCCAGAAGACAGGATCATAATTCAAAATGGCCGTAACAAGTTAGAAAACCAAGGAAATTAATTTCAACAAGGAGAAATGTAGGATAGTACACTAAGGCAAGAAATAGGCAACGCATAGATACAGGATCGGTGACACCTGGCTCAACGACAGTTCATGTGAAAGGGATCTTGGAGTGTCAGTAGACCACAAGTTGAACATAAAGCCAAGTTTAAAAGCCTAAGGGATTTTGGGCTGCATTCAAACAATTATAGAGTCGAGAATAAGGGAAGTCATGGTGACCTTCTTTGTGCTTTGGTGAGACCTCACCTGGAATAACAATAGGTCCATTTTAGGGCACCACAATAAAAGCTGGAACATGTCCAGATTCCGTTTCTGATTCTACTTATCTATTAAAAATGGTTTTGACTGTGACCAACCGGACGTCTCTCCAAAGCTTACACCATGGCATGGAGGCCGTAACCCTTTTCGTTTCAAACAGCCAACAGGAATGTAAATCTACTATAAACATTTTCTTGTGAGTATTTCTCTTGATAGCCCTTATGTGAGAAAGAAATATTTTCTTTTTCCACCAGGGCCCATTCGCCTTTGAGGACGTGGCTGTCCATTTCTCCCTGGAGGAGTGGGCTCTTCTGAATCCTGATCAGAAAGTCTTGCATGTGCAGATCATGGAGGAGATTCATGGGATTGTGGACTCTCTTGGTAAGGCTCTCTCACTGATGGGGATTTCTATTTCAAAATGCAGTATCCCAGTCCGCACCTCCCTAGTGGGAGCAATATTCTAAATCATCACAATCTCTGAGAGTTCTCAAGGCAGGGCTTATGTTAGAAAAACACAAAACAAGTGTGACATTGACTTGGTGCCCGAGGAACAATAATGTTGGCACTAATTCCGACTACATTGGGAACACTTCCATAACTGGAGTCAAGTCCAAGTGAAGCACACTACCTCATGGCCTCACAGGGCCATCTGGAAAACCTATCAAGAGTAATCGCCCCAGATCAGTCACACTACTTTCTCTCTGTGTGTGAATGTGTGAGTGAGAGAGAGAGAGAGGGAGGAAGCAGATTGACTGGAGAGAGGGGCTGGAGAATGGATCATCAAAAAGAACAAACTTCCCCTTGCTTCAGGTACGCAAACGCGATTATACATCTTTTTATCAGTGTGGTATTCGATTTAGTTTTTCCTCCCAACCAGGTAGGCTAGCTTTTTCATATCTGAAGGCAAGCTCTCTTTCTGTGCTGCCTCTCCCCGCACACAAACAGTCCCTAGCCTCAGTCATTAGCAAGATGGTGACTTGTAATTTAATGCATTCTTTGTTCTGTGCTTGTGAATGATTGTGGCTTGGGGATTTTTGTGCACTGGGAGAGGCAAATAGCAGTAATGGTAAGTTTGCTACTATATCTGGCTGAGTCCTGCAGACCTTCCTTTTTTTTCTCCTCCGCTGCTTTAATCATTGTTCTCCTCTTTTTCTTTACCGTCACTATTGTGTATCTTCTCAGCTTTGTTAGGCAAATCAATCCCTTTGGAACTCACATTTACAGTAAACTTCCAAAAATTGTAAGAGTCCCATTCAGTAGTTGATGGTAAAAGTGCAACAATCTCTGCAGCACTCCAGAATTATGTATAGGACCCTCTACATTGAAGCAGAAAAATCCAACCTTAACTGATAATTGGAAGAGAGAACTTGAGGAGGTTGGTAGAGAGAATTAAAAAGGAGGGACTGATTTTGAAATGGGTGGTAACAAGGCACGGTTTTAGCTAAAGAAAAAGGCAAGCATTGGAATGTGAAGGGAAAACTGGGCTGGGCTAAGCAAAAGGCAACACCTTGAAGATATGTTCCTTATCTCCACCTTACAGACTCTAGGCAGTCAAACTGTCCATCCTTACTAAACAAGGGGTGTACGAGGACAGCTTTATATCTTCTTTTCCTCCATATCTATGTTTTTAGGATAATTTCAATTCACTTCTTATCCCACTTTCTTAGACTCCTTATCACTCATGATTGTTTCTGTCATTCTTCTTCACAGCAGACAACTGGAAGAAGAGAAATGTATGCGCCAAACGCAGGAAACATTTGGGATACAATGGTGACCTCCCAGAAACCCAACAAACCCACACAGAAGATGGAGATTCTGCCAGAGAAAGGCCTTTCAAATGCAATGGATGTGGGCAGTGTTTTACCCAAAATGTGGCACTTGTGCTTCACAAGACACTCCATGCTGGGAAAAGCCAACTTAAATGGAAAAGTTCACAATTGGGGAAACATGAGAGATTTCACACAGAACAGGAACCATACAAATGCCAGGAGTGTGGGAAAGGTTTTGCTTCTAGTTCAGAATTGCTGAGGCACAAAAGACTCCACACAGGAGAGAAGCCATACCAGTGCCAGGAGTGTGAGAAATGTTTTGCTACCCGTTCACACTTGGTGAGGCACAAAAGACTCCACACAGGAGAGAAACCATACCAATGCCAGGAGTGTGGGAAATGTTTTGTTGACACTTCAGCTTTGGCGAGCCACAAAAGAGTCCACACAGGAGAGAAGCCATTCCAATGTCAGGAGTGCCGGATATGTTTTGCTTACAGTTCAGATTTGGTGAGACACAAAAGACTCCACACAGGAGTGAAGCCATACCAATGCCAAGAGTGTGGGGAATGTTTTGTTTACAGTTCACAATTTGCGAGCCACAAAAGGGTCCACATAGGAGAGAAGCCATACCAATGCCAAGAGTATGGGAAATGTTTTGCTACCAGTTCAACCTTGGTGAGCCATAAAAGACGTCACACAGGAGAGAAGCCATTCCAATGCCAGGAGCGTGGGAAGCGTTTTGCTTACAGTTCAGGCTTGGTGAGGCACAAAAGACTCCACAAAGGAGAGAAGCCATACCAGTGCCAGGAGTGTGAGAAATGTTTTGCTTCCCCTTCAGGGTTGATGAAACACAAAAGAGTCCACAAAGGAGAGAAGCCATACCAGTGCAAGGGGTGTGAGAAATGTTTTGCTTCCCCTTCAGAGTTGATGAAACACAAAAGGCTTCACACAAGAGAGAAGCCAGAACAATGCCAGGAGTGTGGGAAATGTTTTGCTTCCAGTTCAGAATTGGTAAGGCATGAAAGACTCCACACAGGAGAGAAACCATACCAATGCCTAGAGTGTGGGAAATGTTTTGCTCACAGTTCAAACTTGGTGTGCCACAAAAGACTCCACACAGGAGAGAAGCCATACCAATGCCAGGAGTGTGGGAAATGTTTTCGTCGCAGTTCAAACTTGGTGTGCCACAAAAGACTCCACACAGGAGAGAAGCCATTCCAATGCCAGGAGTGTGAGAAATGTTTTACTTACAGTTCGGACTTGGTGAGGCACAAACGACTCCACACAGGAGAAAAGCCATACCAATGTCAGGAGTGTGGGAAATGTTTTGTTTCCAGTTCAGCTTTTGTGAGCCACAAAAGACTTCACACAGGAGAAAAGCCATACCAATGCCAGGAGTGTGGGAAAAGTTTTGCTGACAGTTCAACTTTGGTGAGCCACAAAAGACTTCACACAGGAGAAAAGCCATACCAATGCCAGGAGTGTGGGAAGTGTTTTACTTACAGTTCACAACTGATGAGGCACAAAAACTTACACACAGGAAAGAAAGGATAAAAGTGCCAGAACTATGGGAGATGCTTTACTCAGACTTCATCCCTTAAGAAGTACAAGAGAATACACACAGGCTAAAACATACAAATGCCAGGTGTGTAGGAAATATTATTTACAGCCGCCAACATTACATTTGCAATGAAAAACCTACAGGAGCTGTTCTGGATGGTCAGGTGACTCCTTCAACCCGATTCTCAGGCGGACCCTCCTGGCTGCTTGGCAGTTCAGTGTGAAGATTTGTAAGGTTCTTTGCAGATAAAGTCGCTCGGATCCGTTCCGACTTGGATGCCACTATTGATACAGTCTTTGTGGTTGTAGCGAAGGATCCCACTTGTCATATTTTGTTGGATCCATCTCAACTTGTTCAGTTTGAGGATGTGGACAGGATCCTGGGAAATAAAGACCCACCACGTGCATTCTAGATCCTTGCTCTTCTTGCCTTATCAAACAGGCGAGGGGCCGGGGTTAGTTGACTGGGTGAAGAGTGTGACTAATGCTTCTCTTAGTCAAGGCATATTCCCATCTGTCCTAAAAATGGCAGTGATGAAACCATCATCAAGCTACCCTTTTTGGGCAAGGTTCTGGAGCGAGAGGTGGGCTTGCAACTTCCGGGATTTCTGAATGACACGGATTATCTGGATCCATTTCAGTCCGGCCATGGAACAGAGACAGCTTTGGTCATCTTGGTAGATGATCTACGTAGAGAACTTGACGGGGAGTGTGTCCCCGTTGGTTCTCTTGGATTTCTTAAGGATCTCGCTTGTCATGTTTTTATAAGCTATTGTTCTATGCATATACATTTTTGTACTGTGTTTTATATAATGTTGTGGCACTCTGGGTCCTGTTTAGGGAGAAAAGTGGGATATAAATAAAGATTATATATTACATCATTATAATGAATGATATATCATTCACACCTTTTGAACTATAGCAGACTACATACAGGAGAGAAATCATCCAAGAGCTGTGACAAAACTAATAAAATGAGTTATCACTTATTGTGATGGTGAACTGGCTGGAATTGGTTTTTGCCCTGCTGTACAATATAATCCAGCAAAAATTTTAAATTGTGTATTTTATTATGATATTGTTTGCTATGTTTTTTGATATTGTTGGTTATGTATTATTGGAATTTTTTTGTTTGTTTTGAGCTTGTATTGTGACTTATTTTCTGTAAGCTTCCTCAAGTCCTGTTTGGAGAAGGGATGGGATAAAAATAAAGGTTATTATTGTTGCTGTTATTATTATTATTATTATTATTATTATTATTATTATTATTATTATTATTTGCAACAGGGAAATCACAGGTTATGGACATGTTAGTGCTGTAGACTATACATTCAACATGTATAGACAATTCTCTTCTTAATTTCAAGCTCTTTTCAGGTTTTCTGTTTTTTTTTTTTTTACTTGGGTCTGTTTTGGAGAACCCTTTTGCTTCTCTGGACATGTATATAATCTGATTTCAAACAGGACTGTTCGAGAAATTCTGCTTAAGATTTGGGAGATTCTCCTTTCTTGTTTTTTGATTCACTGAGTTGAGATCCTCTTCTCTAAAGCAGCAGAAAGCAAGCTCCTTGTCTCAATCCTTCAATTGGTTAAATACGATTTTCATGTCACTAATTTTCAAAAGAAAATATATGTAATTCCCTCAATTGCTCCCCTGGGCTTAGTTTCCAGTTCCATTACGATCTTGGTTGCAAATTTGCAGTTTGCAAATGTTGTTTTTCAGCTGGGATTCCACAATTGAACAAAGGGTTTGTGTTGTGATTTTACAAATTAATCACCAAAACGTCATGTTTTACAAAAAATGGAAAGAAAAACCAGTTCAGCACACAATAACATCATGTAGTAATTCCTGTATTTACAAATTTAGCACCAAAGCATTGCAATGTATTGAAACCATTTACTACTAAAAAAATTGACTACAAATAAATATAGAATTGCATAAAATGAACTTACAGTAACAACATTGTTGGAAGATAAATCCGTAAAAAGTTCAGTCCTGTGAAGAAGGCATGCATAGATCGGTGGCAGGAGGGGTCTGCTACTTGTTTGGGAGCATCACTGCAGTTGTATTGTTGCTGGGCAGGTTGCTATTTTTCTGGGAAGCAACATAATAATAATAACAACAACAGCAACAACAACAACATTATTCTTATATCCCACTAGCATCTCCCCGAAGGGACTCGGGGTGGCTCACATGGGGACGAGCCCAACAATAACATAGGTTAAAACACAATACATGAATTAAAACAATATAAACTAAATAAATATAAAACAGCATAAAACATATAAAACACAGCAATTACTTGAAAACCTGGCCACAAGTACAGCATATGCAGAGGGTGACTAGTGCAGGACTCTTTAAGTCCATGAGGTCATGAAGAGTCAGAGATGACTAAACGATTGAGCAGGAGCAGCAAGGCATAGTGGGCCTCTCCACGTGCTGGGTGCTTGCTGGGAGGGAAAAGTCTGCGCTGGCCATATCTTGCCCTTCCCAGCGGACACCGGGCATTTGGAGATGCCGGCTGTGCGTTGCTGCCTAGAAAAAGCTGTTTTTCAGCAACGTGTAGTGGGCCTCTCCAAGCGAAAGGTGCCCACTGGAAGGGTGAGATGTGGCCGGTACAGACCTTTCCCTCCCGGCGAGCACCCAGTGCTTGGAGAAGATAATACATTGGATAATATGAGGTTTGGATAAGCGAGGGTCAGATAACCGAGACTCTACTGTACTTACGCCACTCCTTTGTAGTAGTCGTGTGCAAGACTGAAATAAGAAGATCAGTAGCACCCTTCTAACAAACCTCTGAAAAATTCCTCTGCCTTAGCAGAAGGGTGCTTTGGAGAGAAGCTATGGCAGCAGGGGATTTCTCAGTGAAGAGTCTGCTTGTGTTGGGTGCTTTTGTTGTGTCTCCCTCCCAATTCTGTGTTCCTCCTCCTTGGGAAAAGGGAGCCAAGAGACTTGTCCCAGGGCTGAGACAGTCTCTCTCTGTTGTGGATGGAGGCCCTGGACTGATCTGATCCCTGGACTGATTGGTTGCCTTTAATGTTCAGTGGGGTTGGTGAGCAATGGTTTGGCAGGGAGGGAATACAGTAGAGTCTCACTTATCCAACATAAATGGGCCAGCAGAACGTTGGATAAGTGAATATGTTGGATAATAAGGTGGCATTAAGGAAAAGCCTATTAAACATCAAATTAGTTTATGATTTTACAAATTAAGCACCAAAACATCATGCTATACAACAAATTTGACAGAAAAAGTAGTTCAATCATGTTATGTTGTAATTACTGTATTTATGAATTTAGCACCAAAATATCACAATATATTGAAAACATTGACTACAAAAATGCGTTGGATAATCCAGAACGTTGGACAAGCGAGTGTTGGATAAGTGAGACTCTACTGTACATCTAACTAACCATCCTATGAATACGTAATATTTATTCCATGGCTATATCTGTGCCATCATTTTGCGTCCTTTGGTTCCAGGGCTTTTGAGAGATGCTCTTTCCCCCTCCTTATAGAGTAACGCTGGGCAAGGAAGGGTTAAGGGGAGGGAGTTTGGTTCCCAGAGAGGCAGGAAGAAAGTGGGCCTCCTTAGACCCGCCTTTCCTGTCCCTCTAGGAACCAAACTCCCTTCCCTTAACCCTTCCTTGCCCGTCTGGGAGAGAGAGTTTGCTCCTTTGGCCTCTTCCTCCTCCTTCCTCTCCTTCCGGTGAGTCTTGTTCCCAGACCTTCTCCAAAGGGGCGAAGAGGGGCTGAGGCCACAACACCTGGAGGGAAGGCCAAAGTAGGCCCAGTCCTGTTTCCCTCACAGGTAGGCCTTCCGACACACACTGACCGAGAGCAAAGAGAAACAACCAGCTTCAAAGGCCTGGAGTCTCGTCCGCCCTGGAGAAAAGGGGGCCTGAGGCAGGTGGGACTGGGGGTCACCACCACAGACGGCCAGGCTGTCATTCTCCAACTAGAGATCCTTCTGAGGAGAGAGAGGCAGGCCGAGGAACAATGGCCTTCCCCTCCCAACCCACTCGCCTTCCTGCCTGGGTCCTCTTTTCCCCCTTAAGTTTTTATTACGCTTTTACAAAGGAAGAGCTGTTTTCCACACAAAGAAGAAAGGAGATCAAAGAAGGGGACGAGGGTTGCAGAGCTCTGATTAGTAGATCAGAACTATATAACAGGCATGAGCAAACTTCGGCCCTCCAGGTGTTTTGGACTGCAACTCCCACAATTCCTAACAGCCGGTAGGCTGTTAGGAATTGTGGGAGTTGTAGTCCAAAACACCTGGAGGGCCGAAGTTGGCCTATGCCTGCTATATAAGTGTCTTCTGTGTCTCTGAGGAAGAGGAAGGGGGTGGAGCGGGGAAGAGGCGCCTTGTATTTGTTATAGTTACTACATCTATATCTTCATCTCAAGCACTTATTACTTTATGCACAGTCTAAAGTTTTGGATGTTCCAAATGTCCTCTGCAACAGAAAAGAACACACTCTTGTCCTCAAAACTGGTAGTTGTGCCTTCCCACGCTATCAGGTCTCCATCCTGTCATCTTTTCCAGTTCTTTACATGTATTTTATCTAATTACAGTAGAGTCTCACTTATCCAACATAAACGGGCCGGCAGAACGTTGGATAAGCGAATATCTTGGATAATAAAGAGGGATTAAGGAAAAGCTTATTAAACATCAAATTAGGTTATGCTTTTACAAATTAAGCACCAAAACATCATGTTATACAACAAATCTCACAGAAAAAGTAGTTCAATACACAGTAATGCTATGTAGAAATTACTGTATTTACGAACTTGGCACCAAAATATCACGATGTATTGAAAATATTGACTACAAAAAAGCGTTGGATAATCCAGAACGTTGGATAAGCGAGTGTTGGATAAGTGAGACTCTACTGTATAACTATTGCCATATAGAACTAAATATTCACTTCCATTTGTTAGCAAATTAGTATTGTGTGGGTGGGAAATCACTATGTTACATGGTTATCTTTTATTCTTTAAACACTACAGAAACATGGATTTGTGTATATGTATGTACAGTAGAGTCTCACATATCCAACATGAACGGGCCGGCAGAACGTTGGATAAGCAAATATGTTGGATAATAAGGAGAGATTAAGGAGAAGCCTATCAAACATCAAATTAAGTTATGATTTTACAAATTAAGCACCAAAACATCATGTTATACAACAAATTAGACAGAAAAAGTAGTTCAATATGCAGTGATGCTATGTAGTAATTACTGTGTTTACGAATTTAGTACCAAAATATCACAATGTATTGAAAACATTGACTACAAAAATGCGTTCGATAATCCAGAACGTTGGATAAGCGAACGTTGGATAAGTGACTCTACTGTATGTGTATATATATATATATATATGCACAGTTTTAAAATATCTAAATAACAAGGCTTGCAGCCTTTTATATACAGGAACCCCCAATGGCATAGTGGACTAAAGCCTCGTGACTTGAAGGTTGGGTTGCTGACCTGAAAGCTGCCAGGTTCAAATCCCACTCGGGGAGAGCTCCCTCTGTCAGCTCCAGCTCAATGCAGGGACATGAGAGAAACCTCCCACAAGGATGGTAAAAAAATCAAAACATCAGGGCGTCCCCTAGGCAACATCCTTGCAGACGGCCAATTCTCTCACTCCAGAAGCGACTCAAGTTGCTCCGGACAAAGGAAAAAAACCTTTTATATGCTAATCAGAGTGCTGATAGGTCAATTATTCAAAGTCTCTTATATAGAGAGTTTATAAATAGTACAAAATGTAAGTATATTCTATTAACACTATTTTAGTCAACTCATCCTGTTGTCTACTTCCTTTGGTTCTTTATAAATTCAATGAAGGGTTTCCATTCTTCTTGAAGTTTATGTGCATTTGTTGTGCAGCTAAAGTTAATTTGTCCATTTTGGCTATTTCAAAAACTTTTTAAAATCCAATTTTGTGGTATTGGCATGTTTTGTTGTTTCTATAGTTTTGCATATTCAGTTCTTACTTCTGTTGTTATATAAAGAAAGATTCTTTCTTGATGTTTCAATGTCTGTTTGTCTAATAATCCCCATAGAAAAAAATCTGCTTTTAGTGGGATTTTGTACCCTAGTATAGGTTCCATGTCTCTATGGATTGTTTATCCAAAATGCTTTAGCTTTTGGACAAGTCCACCACAAATTATAGAAAGTTCCAGTTATTTGTTTGCATATTTATTTTCTGTAGTTCTGTATCATCTATAATGTTAAAATGTTATTTGATGGTGTAACTCCTTGTAAACTTTAGTCATTTTTTCCAGAGTTTCTTCCCTTGAAAGAAGAGGGAGGGAAAACATCTTGGATACAGTCTCCATCAGACAATGGTTACAACATGGAGAGACCCAACTCACCTAGACCAGAAGCAGGTAAGGCCACCAGGAGGAGTGGGAAATTCTGGAAAAGAACTACACAGACATCCCTGAACATACACATACAGCGCCAGCGCTTCAGGCAGTCCTCCTACCGAGAGGGCGAGGGACCCAGAGAGGTTTGCAGCCGCCTCCACGATCTCTGCCACCAGTGGCTGAAGCCAGAGCAACACACCAAGGCTGAGATGCTGGACCTGGTGATCCTGGAGCAGTTCCTGAGCATCCTGCCCCCAGAGATGAGGAGATGGGTCCGAGAGTGTGGGGCAGAGACCTCTTCCCAGGCGGTGGCCCTGGCGGAAGGCTTCCTCCTGAGTCGGGCAGAGGACAAGAGGCAGGAAGAACAGGTGAGAGCCTTTACCTCTTGGTTTCACTAACATTGGGACTGATTAATAGACTAAACATAGATCCTGCCTTTCTTCAAAGATGGGACCGATGGGTGGGATAAGCCAGACTGCGCTCCCTCTGCCTCTTTTCCAACCTGCTCTTCCTCTCCTGCTGTCACCTCCATATCCACTGTAAAATCAGTTTCTGCTCCACTCAAATTTGTTCACCTTCAGATATAACATTGAAAATGATGGGAGGGGGAGTATGTCATTTGTTTCAAACTAGGCTGCAATCTCAGAGTTATCCTTTTAAAAAAAGTCCATGCAGTTTCTGCACATAGGTCTGTGGTATTTTTGAACTTTCTTCATGCTACTTCTGGAATACTCTGTGCTCTTCCAGGCCCAAAATAATTGCATGGAAGTCCATTCTAATGTCCCTGCATCAGAGAAAACTCCATCAGACGCCACTCAGAGCCTCCAGCAGAAGGAGCTCAAGCAGGAAGAAGATGAGGCTGCAGCCCTGCAGGGTAAGAAGGGACTCTTCTGGGAGTTTTGGTGTTTATGCTAGTGTAAAGTCCTCTTTAGTGGGATTGTAGTACATCCACACTTTGAGCTTGAGTTGGTTCATATGCAGGATCATTTGGCCTTGAGATGGGTATATATCTTAAACTCATGTCCTTTGTTTGATGTCTGTTTTATATACAGTAGAGCTCTGGTTAACCGAGCTCCAGTTACCGAGCCTCCGTATTATCCGAGGTGCTGCCAGGGACGCCCCTCCCTCTCCTCTCGAGCGAAGAGAGCTCGAGAGAAGGAGAGGGAGGAAGAAGTGATCCGGGCGTGCTCCGCGTTTCTCGGAGGGACCAGCTCCAGCAAAAGCCTGTCCCTCTGAGAAACGAAGAGCATGCCGCAGGTTTTCCTCGGCCAGGCCCTTGCTGGAGGAAAATCTTTCCTCCAGCAAGGGCCTGGCTGAGGGAGATCCGGGGCGTGCTCCGCATTTCTCAGAAGGATAGGTCCCAGCAACGGCCTGTCCCTCCGAGAAATGAGGAGTGTGCTGCAGGTTTTCCTTATCCAGGAAATATTATTATTATTATTATCGTTGTTAGGCATTGGGTTGCAAAAAGTGTAATTTCAGTGTGATTTGCAGTTATATTTCTTCCAATACTTGTCCAATAGCCTAAAGATGAATAGGACTGAAACTTCAGCACTTCAGTATCGTCCCAGGTGGGACCTGAAACTAAGATGAGTCCTGAAACTGAGCTGGAAGACAAACAAACAACAAAGAATAACTTTAATCAATTGAAACACCAAGCCCAGTACTACCGTGTTTCCGCGCAAATAAGACAGTGTCTTATATTAATTTTTGCTCCCAAAGACTCGCTAGGTATTATTTTCAGGGGATGTCTTATTTTCTCCCTCCTCCTCCACCGAGGAAGGTGTGTGCAGCCTGAAGGAGGAGGGAAAAGCACGCGCCTTTGTCTCCTCCTTCGCGCCAAACGCGCCTTTCTTGGCGAAGGCAGCTCCCTTCTCCTAGGTCATACTTTCGGGGGATGTCTTATATTTGGCAATTCACCACAACCTCTACTAGGTCTTATTTTCAAGAGATGTCTTATTTTTGGGGAAACACGGTAGTTTCAATCCAAGCTACTCACAGCACTGCTTGCGAGACAAAATCCTAAACCCTAAAATTTTACATATTCTTGAGCTGTTGAATTCTCCTGTGTTCTTAGGGTCATTTGCTCATAGGCTTGTTTTTAGGAGGAGTGGAGTGCTGCAGGGTTCTGTCCTGGGCCCGGTTTTTTCAACATCTTTATTAATGACATAGATGAAGGGTTAGAAGGCATGATCATCAAGTTTGCAGATGACATCTAATTGGGAGGGATAGCTAATACACCAGAAGGTAGGAACAGAATTCAAAATGATCTTCACAGATTGGAGAGATGAGCCAAAACTACAGTAGAGTCTCACTTATCCAACACTCACTTATCCAACGCATTTTTGTAGTCAATGTTTTCAATACATCGTGATATTTTGGTGCTAAATTCGTAAATACAGTAATTACTACATAGCATTACTGCTTGTTGAACTACTTTTTCTGTCAAATTTGTTGTATAACATGATGTTTTGGTGCTTAATTTGTAAAATCATAACCTAATTTGATGTTTAATAGGCTTTTCCTGAATCCCTCCTTATTATCCAAAATATTCGCTTATCACACGTTCTGCCGGCCCGTTTACGTTGGATAAGTGAGACTCTACTGTAACAGAAAAAAAGAAATGCAAAGATACAGAATGGGAGAAGCCTGACTCGATAGTAGTACATGTGAAAAAGATCTTGGACAACAAGTTAAACATGAGTCAACAATGTCATGCGGCAGCTAAAAAAGCCAATGGGATTTTGGACTGCATAAATAGAAGTTTAGTGTCTAGATCGAGGCAAGTCATGCTACCCTCTATTCTGCCTTGGTCAGATAACACTTGGAATACTGTGTCCAATTCTAGATATCAGAATTTAAGGGAGATCTTTACAAGCTGGAAAGTATCCAGAGAAAGGTGACTAAAATGATCAAGGGCCAGTCGAACAAGCCCTATAACACATCAACTGCCACTCTGGGTCAAGAGTGAAGAAGGGGAGCCAGAAAGATGCATTTCCTCCATGTCTCCTGGGTCATCAGTTGGGAGGCCCTCCCCAGCACAATATAGTAATATATAATAGTAATATTGTGTTATGCTAATAATATATATTGTATATACATATAATACTGATTATAATATTATAATACAATATAATACTAATAATAGCACAATGTAATAATATAATAATTATATATTACATATTACATGAAATATTTCTGATATTGCAGCGTAGTGGTAGAGTACAATATGGTAATATATAATGCTATGCATAGCTAATATTGTGCTATGCTAATATTATATTATATTATATGTACATATAACTTGTAAGCCGCTCTGAGTCTTCTTCGGGGTGAGAAGGGCAGGATATAAATGTCGTAAATAAACAAATAAATAACCTGCATAAGAGAAGGCTGAGAGGAGGCACGATAGCCATGTATAAATATCTGAGGGGAAGTCATAGGGAGCAGGGAGCAAGCTTGTTTTCTGATGCCCTGGAGACAATGATGCGGAGCAATGGCTTCAAACAACAGAAAAGGAGATTCCACCTGAACATTAGTGAGCTATTCAGCAGTGGAACTCTCAGGACAGGAGTGTGTTGGAGGCTCCTTCTTTGTAAGCTTTTAAACAGAGGCTGGATGGCTATCTGTTGGGGGTGCTTTGAATGCGATTTTCCTGCTTCTTGGCAGGGGTTTGGACTGGATGGCTTGTGAGGTTTCCAACTCTACGATTCTATGATTCGAGGACTATAATTGTCAGTCAGTCAGTAGCCTTTATTTCAGTCAACAAACCATTGGTTGAAGTCAAGTGAAAGTAGAATGATGGAATACAACATTTGAAAAGTGTATGACATCACATATGGCTTATAGTTAATGATAACAAGTATCTCCATTAGCTATCTAAAACAGGAACTGACTACCGATTAGTAATAGACTTAAGTACTCTTTGTAATACTCTTAGCACTTAGAGATCATTTGTGAAGCACTTGCGATTTTTTGCGCTGCAAAGAGAAATTTGGTGTATCCTGGCCCCTATCCTGTTTAATTTATATCTGTACAACTTGGCTGCTCATGTTTCACTATCAAATGTATAGAGGAGGTAAACAAAGGTTGTGTCTGTTAAGTCACAGTAATATTATGCATATATATCCACCAAAATATTGACACGTAGCAGTGTAGTGTTTCTAAAATAGATATTTCAGGATTAAATTCTCACAAGTATGTGTTCATATAACAAAACAGTTTGAGTTTAATTACTCTGCTGCTTAAAGCATGTAATGCAGGGTTAAGCTTTTACTCATATATGCACAAGTAACAACACAGTTAGAGTTCAATTCAGCAAAACAGTTTGAGTTTAAATCACTCTGCTGCTTAAAGCATATAGTGCAGGGTTAAGCGTTTACTCATATATGCATAAGTAAACAAAATAGTTAGAGTTCAATTCACTCTTTCACGACTTGTTATAACAATATTATAGTTGCGCAGTATGTTGCAAGTAGTTGTCTTCTTTTTCTTTTTTGCATATGAGGAGGAAGTTGGTAAGTAGAAATGAAGGAAGTCTCTGATATAAGAAATGTTTGTTGTGTCCTTAAAGGGATGCACGACAAAGAGTCCCGGGTTTTTTTCTTCTTTGTTTCGGGTCAAGCCCTTCTTCAGGTTTTTTTTTTCTTTGGGAGGTGCCAAATATTTAGAAAATATAAACATCCCAAAATGTTGCCTTCCTTTCAGTTGGGCCAGATTTAATGCACTCAAATACGGTAGATTCAATGAAACTGAATACAAACTCAGAACATGTCCTTGGGGGGAGGGTAAAGTAGAAACTGTAATACATGTACTTTTAATCTGTACAATTTGCAGGAACAATAGATTAAGGTTAATATTCCTTCTATTCACCAAGTGGCCACAAAGAACCCTAAATTGGTACTGCATTTATTTACTGTCTAATCTTGACAGAATGGTAACAGAGCAGGTGACTGTAATTGTAACCTCTGAGACATGTTTCTGTGATCAGCTTTCTACACCTTGTTCTCTCTCCCAGGAGCTGAAATGATGTTGTTGCTGAATCCTCATTTGTTTCTTACCCTTTGTGATGGAGTGGAACTGAATCAGGTAAGCAGAAGGATTCCTAGGAGAGGAGGGCTGGAGCTGCCTGGGTGTCATTTGTTCCAAGCTCAATAATCAAACATCTGTTCCTAGAGAAGGTGGTGAAATGCTAACGGGATAGGGAAAAGGTAGAACGTTGCCTCAGTCTTCCCCCAAAAGGGAATTGCTATTCTACTTGAGCCAGATGGAGCAGATGAGGTAATAGGGAAAATGCAACCCAAAATAGGTGCAGAATTAGTCCAGGAATACCTGGCCACTCTAAATGAATTCAAGGCTCCAGGGCCACATGAACTACGTCCAAGAGTACTGAAGGAACTAGCAGAAGAAATTTCAGAACCACTGTCAATGATCTTTGAGAACTCCCAGAGAACAGGAGAAGTCCCAGCAGAATGGAGGAGGCAAAGGTTGCCGCTCTCTTCAAGAATGGACAAAGGGGGGTCACAAGTGGTTCCTCTTCATCCTGGAAAGAAGTGACTAGTGGGGTGCTGAAGCGTTCTGTCCTGCGCCAAATAATAATAATAATAATAATAAAACTTTATACCCCGCCACCATCTCCCCAATGGGGACTCGGGGCGGCTTACATGCTGTTCCACATCTTTCTTATTGACTTGGATGAAGGCTTAGAGGGCATGCTTATCAAGTTTGCAGATGACACCAAATCAGGAGGGATAGCTAATACTCCAGAAGACAGGATCAGAATTCAAAATGGCCGTAACAAGTTAGAAAACCAAGGAAATTAATTTCAACAAGGAGAAATGTAGGATAGTACACTAAGGCAGGAAATACGCAATGCACAGATACAGGATGTGTGACACCTGGCTCAACAACAGTTCATGTGAAAGGGATCTTGGAGTGTTAGTAGACTGAAAGTTGAACATAAAGCCAAGAGTGTGATGCACCAGCTTAAAAGTCTATGGGATTTTGGACTGCATTCAAACAAATACAGTGTCGAGATTAAGGGAAGTCATAGTGACCTTTTTTCTGCTTTGGTGAGACCTCACCTGGAATAAAATAAAGTCCACTTTAGGGCACCACAGTGAAAGCTGGAACATGTCCAGATTCCATTTCTGATTCTACTTATCAATTAAGAAATCGTTTCTCGGCCTTTTGGCTAAGATCAAGTGTAGTATCTGTTCTTATCAGTTTAAGAAATGGTTTTGACTGTGACCAACCAGATGTCTCTCCAAAGTTTACACCATGGCATGGAGGTTGTAACCCTTTTCGTTTCAAACAGCCAACGGGAATGTAACTCTACTATAAAGATTTTCTTGTAAGTATTTTTCTTGATAGCCCTTATGTGAGAAGCAAATCTTTTCTTTTTCCACCAGAGCCCATTCGCCTTTGAGGACGTGGCTGTCCATTTCTCCCTGGAGGAGTGGGTTCTCCTGAATCCTGATCAGAAAGTCTTGCACGTTCAGATCATGAAGGAGATTCATGGGATTGTGGACTCTCTTGGTAAGGCTCCCTCACTGATGGGGATTTCTATTTCAAAATGCATTATTCCAGTCAGCAGCTCCCTAGTGGGAGCAGTATCCTAAATCGTCACAATCTCTGAGAGTTCTCAAGGAAGGGCTTATGTTAGAAAAACATGACATAAGTGTGACATTGACTTGGTGCCCAAGTCACCAATTCTGAAAACATTGGGAAGACTTCCATTACTGGAGTCAAGTCCAAGCGTGCCACACTCCCTTTCTCTCTCTCTGTGAATGTGTGAGTATGAGAGAGAGGCAGAGAGAGAAGGAGACAGAAGAAAAAACTGGGCTGCACTGGGCTGAGCAAAAGGAAACATCTGGAGCATTACAGACTCCAGACTCCAGGCAGTCAGTGTCCATCTTTACTAAACAAGGTGTGGAGGAAGACAGCTTCTTCTGCATGTTGGCTGTGAAATGCGCACATATGGGTTTCCTAGTGTGCCTGTGCAGCTTTCGGAACCTTCTAGAAGCTCTAAATGCAACATTTTAGCGGAGGCCCCCCACCCTCTCCCCATGTAGTATATATGCCCGTGGTTGGGGCTACACCTCAGTTCTTCTTTCCGTGCAACAGCAGATTGTAGGAACTTTCTAATGTCTCTCTAAAAATACTTCTTGCTACTGGTTCTCTGACCACGGACTGTTTCTGACTACTGTTTTGGATCTCCCCTACTTGATACTTACCTTACTGATTTTGGATTTTGTCGACTACCCACACTTCTCCAATCCTGACCAGGTGCTCCAACGACTCAGGCCAGACCATGTCTACCTTGTTTTTTAAGAAATGTGGGGCAAAACTGCCCAACTCTGATGGGCACAGTATGTGACTTTTGTGTGTGGGAGAAAGCCATGTCCCCCAGTCTTACCCGATCTGCCAGGGCTTTACACCCCAAGTGCACCGTAATAGGGAGGCCTGCCTCAAGGTCGTCCTTTGCGAGCAGGCCTTGGCACCTGAAAGGGCGTGTGCGGTGAAACGGCCCCATTCCGAGCCTCCCTCTCTCCCCTTCTCTGCGGAGGCACAGGATTCTCTCCCACCTAGGGAAGAATTTGCGGGCACTGAGGCCCTAGTGGCAGAAACATCGAGGAAAAATCCAAAACCGCTAAGCCACACAAAGAGGCTAAATCGAGGGAAGGGCATAAAATGCCCAAGAAAGGGAGGCAACTCATTGGCGAGAAGCCTTGAGTCCCTCGCCTCGACATTTTGTTGAAGAATCTGCACCTCGAAACTGAGCTTCTCTGGTCCTGCGCTCGGTACAGAAAGCTCTGCCCCAATTCTCCCGGGCCGAGCCCTCCCAGGCCCCAGGAGAAGCAGATGGCACAGCTGTGCTTGAGGACCCCATCCAAGCCACGGGGTCCTCTCTTCCACAGACCCTGCGGTACCTGCTGTACCGCTCGACACCAGAGGTAGGAGGCCACAGGGAGGAGTGGCGAAACTGCAGTGGCGATTGACGGGCCTGCAGCGGTGCCAGAGTTCCTTGATACCATGAGCACTCCTTCTCTGTTGAATCCTGGGACTCGCGTTCCAAGAGCCCATCCAGGGCACCCTTTTACTCGCAGTCCCATTCCCCTGGCTGCAGTTCTTTCTATCATTATCCTGATTTTCTTTACTCTGGTTACCCCCCTTCCCCACCATTCCCTGGCTATTGGGCCTTTTACAATAATTTTGATTTCTATTGAAACTGGGGAGACTTGCTGTAAAGAAGTGTGTTTTTATTTTGATTTATAGATGTCATGTTTAATTTCGTTTTAAAAGTCATGTTTAACTATGTTTAAAAGGGTAAGTATTAGTTATCAGTGCGTGGGGGATGGTAGCCAGCTCAGCATTCTGAGGCAGGTTGCCATAGTAACAAGGGCGGAGCCAACCGCCGTTTGGAGGAAAAGGAGGGAATGTTTTAAAAAACAGTTTAGTCTGTGATTTGAGTCACAGGGAAGACACTGGTTCCAGGTTAGGGAAACCAGGGAAGCTCAGATCTCTAGTTGTGTCAAATTAAGCCAGTTAATTGACTTGTTTGGGTTTATTCGTAGAGTCTGAATGGTAAGGGGAAGCAATCCCAGTTAGATCCAAAGTGATCAGTTGATAGCTTTGGTTGTAAGAGAAGAAAAAGGTTTAGACTGCTCAAGGAAAGGAGAAAGTATTTTGAAAGTGGATTCATCATAGGTTATAGTTGCAACCATTATCTAAGTGCCTTTAAAGAAGTTACTGTAACCACTAAGCTCTGTGCCTGAATAAACTTTTTAGTGTTCTCCAACAGCCAAGCCTCTGTCACATATATTCTAAACTAAGTTACGCTACCATCTAAAGCGAATAAGAAGAAAAGGAAAAAAAATTCCCCTCTGCCTGAGATCTCCACAAATTGGTGGCAGCGGTGGGATAAAAAGGATCTCCCATCTTTCTGACATCATTACACTTGCCTTAACTGGTCCCAAGGCAATTCTCTGAAGCCCCTCCTGCTGCGGCTGCTCATGCTACAACTACTAGGCAGGCCCCAACCGCCACCCCAGAACTGGCCACGCCCTCCCAGGTTTTTTGTTTCGTGTCAAAAGCATTGCATAACAAACAAGTCCAAAAGTGATAAAATAAAGGAATCTTGATCCCAGGTGCCAAAGAGGCATATATCCCATCCCGAAAGGGAGCGGACACAGGGCCAGATAGCATCCAGCCAGTACGCGGCAGATGAAAGGGAGTTGGACCCTTCTGTGGGGGAAAGTACGTCCCCAGCGGTGCCACAGGCATAATCAGAGCAACATCCACAGCAGGTGGAGGAGTTTCAAAATTTCTCAGCCCTCCTCATCAGGCTCTCGAGAGCTCTCAATTTGCCCACACTAAAGCCCGCAAACGTGGTGGAAGACCCTTGTTTTCCTCCTCAGAATAACAATCTCCAATATCTGCGGCACTTCCGACTCTACCTTATCTTCTGCAGGTTATCAAAACGGTGGGCATGGTGCCATCTCTGGTACCAGCTACTCCTAAAAGGGCCAAGAACCTCTATAAAGTAGACTTATCCACGGCCTCTTGGCTTGCTAAAATGCCTAAGGCTAATTCAGTTGTCACTGATGCCCAGCCCAAGCCAGCCCAAAAGGCTCAACTTACACCCTCTGATAAAGAAGGAAAAAAACTTGATGCAACGGTCAGGAAGTTTTACTCTTCTGCCTGTCTTTTTGCTCGCATGGCCCATTATGGAGTGTATATGAGTGTTTACCAAAATTTTCTCTGGAACAAAACTGGACCCTTTCTTGACTCTCTTTCCAAGGTCAGTACCTTGCTACTCACCCATATATGCGCATTCACAGACAACAAGTAGAAGAAGTATAGGTTGCTTACCTGTAACCATATTTCTTCAAGTGTTGATCTGTGAAATTTCACAGCCCTGCCCATCCTGCCCGCTGATGTCATGCCTCAGTGCCTCTGCTGTTGTCTGCGGTGGAGAACTGAGGCGTAGCCCCGTCCACGGGCATATATATTACATGGTGAGAGTAGGCAGGGTTTCACCCAAAATGTTTAGAGCTTCTAGAAGGTTCCGAAAGCTGTGCAGGCACACTGGGAAATGCCATATGTGCGAATTTCATAGATCAACACTCGAAGAAATACAGTTACAGGTAAGCAACCTATACATTTCTATCTTCCTTTCCTCCATATCTATGTTTTCAGGATAATTTCAATCCACTTCTTATCACACTTTCTTAGACTCCTTATCACGCACGCTACAGAATATTGTTTTTGTCCTTCTTCTTCACAGCAGATAACTGGAAGAGGAGCAATGCATGCACGAAATGCAAGAAGCATTTGGGACACAATGGGGACCTTCCAGGACCCCAACAAACTCACAGAGAAGATCAAGATAATGCCAGAGAAAGGCCTTTCAAATGCAATGGATGTGGACAGTGTTTTACTCAAAATGAGGCACTTGTGCTTCACAAGACACTCCATGCTGGGAAAAGTCAAATTAAATGGAAAGAAACAGGAAAATGTGTTGATGAATATAAATTGCCACATCTGGGCCAACAAGAAAATTTTGAAGGAACTGAAGTTTTCATAAGCCGGGAGTGTGAGAAATCTTTTATCCAGAGTTCACACTTGGTGAAACATGAGAGATTTCACACAGGACAGGAACCAGACAGATGCCAGGAGTGTGGGAAATGTTTTGCTTCCAGTTCAGAATTGCTGAGGCACAAAAGACTCCACACAGGAGAGAAGCTATTCCAATGCCAGGAGTGTGAGAAATGTTTCTCTTCCCATTCACACTTGGTGAGGCACAAAAGACTCCACACAGGAGAGAAGCCATACCAATGTCAGGAGTGTGGGGAATGTTTTGTTTACAGTTCACAATTTGCAAGCCACAACAGGATCCACACAGGAGAGAAGCCATATCAATGCCAGGAGTGTTGGAAATGTTTTGCTCGCAGTTCAAACTTGGTGAGCCACAGAAGGCTCCACACAGGAGAGAAGCCATACCAATGCCAGGAGTGTGGGAAATGTTTTGTTGACAGTTCATATTTGGTGATCCACAAAAGAGTCCACACAGGAGAGAAGCCATACCAATGCCAGGAGTGTGGGAAATGTTTTGCTTACAGTTCAGATTTGGTGAGACACAAAAGAATCCACACAGGAGAGAAGCCATACCAATGCCAGGAGTGTGGGAAATATTTTGTTGACAGTTCAGCCTTGGCAAGCCATAAAAAGGTCCACACAGGAGAGAAGCCATACCAATGCCAGGAGTGTGGGAAATGTTTTGCTCACAGTTCAGATTTGGTGAGGCACAAAAGACTCCACACAGGAGAGAAGCCATACCAATGCCAGGAGTGTAGGAAATGTTTTGCTTCCCGTTCAGACTTGGTGAAACACAAAAGACTCCACACAGGAGAGAAGCCATACCGGTGCCAGGAGTGTGGGAAATGTTTTACTTGCAGTTCAAATTTACTGAACCACAAAAGATTCCACACAGGAGAGAAGCCATACCAATGCCAGGAGTGTGGGAAATGTTTTGTTCTCAGTTCAGCTTTGGCAAGCCACAAAAGAGTTCACATAGGAGAGAAGCCATTCCAATGCCAGGAGTGTGGGAAGTGTTTTGTTTACAGTTCAGAATTGGTGAGGCACAAAAGACTCCACACAGGAGAGAAGCCATACCAGTGCCAGGAGTGTGAGAAATGTTTTGTTTCCCGTTCAAACTTGGTGAAACACAAAAGACTCCACACAGGAGAGAAGCCATACCAATGCCAGAAGTGTGGAAAGTGTTTTGTTTCCAGTTCAGAATTGGTGAGGCACAAAAGACTCCACACAGGAGAGAAATCATACCAGTGCCAGGAGTGTGGGAAACGTTTTGCTCGCAGTGAACACTTGGTGAGCCACAAAAGACTCCACACAGGAGAGAAGCCATATCAGTGCCAGGAGTGTGGGAAATCTTTTGCTCAGAGTTCTACCTTGGTGAGGCACAAGAGACTCCACACATGAAAGAAGCGTGGGATACCAATGCCAGAAGCATGGGAAACGTTTTGCTCACAGTTCAAACTTGGTAATCCACTAAAGATCCCACACAGGAGGGAAGCCATACCAATGCCAGGCGTGTGGGGAATATTATTTACGGCTGCCAACATTGCATCTGCAAAGAACCGCCACGGGAGCTGTTCCGGATGGTCAAGTGACTCCTTCAACACTATTCTCGAGCGGAGTCCCCTGGCTGCCCAGCAGTTCAGTGTGAAGAATTTGTAAGGTTCTTTGTAAGGTTGGAGTTATCTTAACTTGTTCAGTCTAAGGATGTGGACAGGATCCTGGGAGAAGAGAGGCCCACCACATGCGTTCTAGATCCATGCCCTTCTTGGCTTATCCTACAGGTGAGTTGTTGACTGGGTGAAGAGGGTGACTAATGCTTCCCTTCATGAAGGCATATTCCCATCTGACCTAAAAATGGCAGTGGTGAACCCACTACTCAACAAATCATCACTAGACTCCCCTTTTTGGGCAAGGTTCTGGAGCAAGTGGTGGTCTTGCAACTCTGGGGATTTCTGGATGACATGGATTATCTGGATCCATTTCATTCCGGCCATGGAACAGACAGCTTTGGTCACCTTGATAGATGATCTACGTAGAGAACTTGACGGGGAGTGTGTCCCTGTTGGTTCTCTTGGACTTCTCAAGGATCCCTCTTGTCATGTTTTTAAAAGCTACTGTTCTATGCATATACATTTTTGTACTGTCTTTTATATAATGTTGTGGCACTCTGGGTCCCATTTAGGGAGAAAAGTGGGATATAAATAAAGATTGTATATTACTATAATGAATGATATATCATTCATACCTTTTGAACTATAGCAGACTACATACAGGAGAGAAATCATCCAAGAGCTGTGACAAAACTAATAAAATAAGTAATCACTTATTGTGATGGTGAACCGGCTGGAACTGGTTTTTGCCCTGCTGTACAATATAATCCAGCAAAAATTTTAAATTGTGTATTTTATTATGATATTGTTTGCTATGTTTTTTGATATTGTTGGTTATGTATTATGGAATTTTTTTGTTTGTTTTGGGCTTGTATTGTGACTTATTTTCTGTAAGCATCCTCAAGTCCTGTTTGGAGAAGGGATGGGATATAAATAAAGGTTATTATTGTTGTTGCTATTATTATTATTATTATTATTATTATTATTATTATTATTATTATTATTATTATTTCTTGACATTTATCTAATCTGATTTCAAACAGGACTGTTCGAGAAATTCTGCTTAAGATTTGGTAGATTCTCCTTTCTTATTTTTTGATTCACTAAGTTGAGATCCTCTTCTCTAAAGCAGCAGAAAGCAAGCTCCTTGTGTCAATCCTTCAATTGGTTAAATACGATTTTCATGTCACTAATTTTCAAAAGTAAATACATGTAATACCCTCAATTGCTCCCTGGGCTTAGTTTCCAGTTCCTTTACCATCTTGGTTGCAAATTTCCAGTTTGCAAATGTTGTTTTTCAGCTGGGATTCCACAATTGAACACAGGGCTTGTGTTGTGATTTTACAAATTAATCACCAAAACGTCATGTTTTACAACAAATGGAAAGAAAAAACAGTTCAGTACACAATAACATTATGTAGTAATTCCTGTATTTACAAATTTAGCACCAAAGCATTGCAATGTATTGAAACCATTGACTACTAAAATTTGACTACAAATAAATATAGAATTGCATAAAATGAACTTACAGTAACAACATTGTTGGAAGATAAATCCGTAAAAAGTTCAGTCCTGTGAAGAAGGCATGCATAGATCGGTGGCAGGAGGGGTCTGCCACTTGTTTGGGAGCATCACTGCAGTTGTGTTGTTGTTGGGCGTGTTGCTGGTTTTCTGGGCAGCAACATAATGATGATGATAATAATAAGGATAAGAATCAAGGGAACCGGGACTCAAAAAGATCTTGTCGTGGGTGTCTACTACAGACCTCCAAGTCACGATGAAGGACTCGATGAAGCCTTCTGTCAACAGCTGAACAAACAGGCACAAAGAAGAGATATAGTAGCCATGGGCGATTTCAATTATCCCGATAACTGCTGGAAAACAAACTCAGCCACGAGTACAAAGTCCAACAAATTCCTCACTTGCCTTGCAGACAATTTTATGGTCCAGAAAGTAGAAGAGGCAACAAGGGGATCAGCAACTCTTGATCTAATCTTAACAAATGTGGAAGACCTGATCAATACAGTTGAAGTCGTCGGATCCTTAGGGGCTAGTGACCATGTGCTCTTGCAGTTTGCAGTACAAAGGAATGCTGAAACTAAGACAAGTCAAACACGCATTCTGGACTTTAAGAGAGCTGACTTCCAAAATATGAAGGAATTACTGAGCGGCATTCCATGGACGCCAGTATTAAAAAACAAGGGAGTTAAGGATGGATGGGAGTTTTTCAAAAGTGAAATACTCAAGGCGCAAATGCAAACAGTGCCAACAAAGAAGAAAAATAAGACAAGTGCAAAGAAGCCAGAATGGATGTCCAAAGGACTTCTAACTGAGCTAAAGCTCAAAAGTGACATGCACAAGAAGTGGAAAAGGGGAGAAATCACCAAAGAAGAATTCAAACGTATAGCCAACACATGCAGGGAAAAGGTTCGCAAGGCTAAAGCGCAAAATGAGCTCAGGCTTGCCAGGGACATAAAAAACAACAAAAAAGGCTTTTTTGCTTACGTTGGTAGAAAAAGGAAGAAAAGGAGGTGATAGGGCCACTGCAAGGAGAAGATGGGGTGATGGCGACAGGGGACAGGGAAAAGGCAGAACTGCTTAATGCCTTCTTTGCCTCGGTCTTCTCACAAAAAGAAAGCCATCTTCAACCTCAGCAACATGGAATGGACGAAGGATTGGGGGAAATCCAACCCCAAATAGGGAAACAAGTTGTCCAGGAACACCTGGCCGCTCTAAACGAATTCAAGTCCCCAGGGCCAGATCAGCTACATCCAAGAGTATTGAAGGAACTAGCAGAAGTTATTTCAGAACCACTGGCAATTATCTTCGAGAGTTCTTGGAGAACAAGAGAAGTCCCGGAAGATTGGAGGAGGGCGAATGTGGTCCCTATCTTCAAGAAGGGAAAAAAGAACGACCCAAACAATTACCGTCCGGTCAGCCTCACATCGATACCAGGCAAGATTCTGGAAAAAATCATTAAGGAAGTAGTCTGCGAACACTTAGAAACAAGTGCGGTCATTGCTAATAGTCAACACGGATTTACCAAAAACAAGTCATGCCAGACTAATCTGATCTCTTTTTTCGATAGAGTTACGAGTTGGGTCGATACAGGGAATGCTGTGGATGTAGCCTACCTGGATTTCAGTAAGGCCTTCGACAAAGTCCCCCACGACCTTCTGGCAAACAAACTAGTAAAATGTGGGCTAGACAAAACTACGGTTAGGTGGATCTGTAATTGGCTAAGCGAACGAACCCAAAGGGTGCTCACCAATGCGTCGTCTTCATCATGGAAAGAAGTGACAAGTGGAGTGCCGCAGGGCTCCGTCCTGGGCCCGGTTCTGTTCAACATCTTTATTAACGACTTAGACGAAGGGTTAGAAGGCACGATCATCAAGTTTGCAGACGACACCAAACTGGGAGGGATAGCTAACACTCCAGAAGACAGGAGCAGAATTCAAAACGATCTTGACAGACTAGAGAGATGGGCCGAAACTAACAAAATGAAGTTCAACAGGGACAAATGCAAGATACTTCACTTCGGCAGAAAAAATGGAATGCAAAGATACAGAATGGGGGACGCCTGGCTAGACAGCAGTAAATGTGAAAAAGATCTCGGAGTCCTTGTGGACAACAAGTTAAACATGAGCCAACAATGTGATGCGGCAGCTAAAAACGCCAACGGGATTCTGGCCTGCATCAATAGGGGAATAGCGTCTAGATCCAGGGAAGTTATGCTCCCCCTCTATTCTGCCTTGGTCAGACCACACCTGGAATCACACTGTGTCCAATTCTGGGCACTGCAACTGAAGGGAGATGTTGACAAGCTGGACAGTGTCTAGAGGAGGGCAACTAAAATGATTAAGGGTCTGGAGAACAAGCCCTATGAGGAGTGGCTTAAAGAGCTGGGCATGTTTAGCCTGCAGAAAGGAAGGCTGAGGAGACATGATAGCCATGTACAAATATGTGAGGGGAAGTCATAGGGAGGAGGGAGCAAGCTTGTTTTCTCCTGCCCTGGAGACTAGGACACGGAACAATGGCTTCAAACTACAGGAAAGGAGATTCCACCTGAACATCAGGAAGAACTTCCTCACCGTGAGAGCTGTTCGACAGTGGAACTCTCTCCCCCGGGCCGTGGTAGAGGCTCCTTCTTTGGAGGCTTTTAAACAGAGGCTGGATGGCCATCTGTCGGGGGTGCTTTGAATGCGATTTCCTGCTTCTTGGCAGGGGGTTGGACTGGATGGCCCATGAGGTCTCTTCCAACTCTACTATTCTATGATTCTATGATTCTAATAATAATAATAATAACTTTATTCTTGTATTCCGCCACCATCTCCCCGAAGGGACTCGGGGTGGCCCACATGGGGACAAGTCCAACAATAACATAAACTAAAACACAATACATGAATTAAAACAAGATAAACAAAATAAATATAAACCGCATAAAACACATGAAACAGGGCAATTACTTTAAAACCTGGCCACAAGTACAGCGTATGCAGAGGGTGACTAGTGCAGGACTCGTAGGAAGTACAGGGACGATCAAGGATAAGGACAAGAGGAACGGTCACATCAAGACACTGAAAATCTAAAATGTGCAATGAGAAATTGTAAACAAGGGTGACTATTCACTCAAATATGCACCAGAACTTCCATGTTTTTAAATCTTTACGGAAGGTGGGCAATGAAGGTGCCAGTCTGATCTCCCTGGGGAGAGAGTTCCAGAGTTGAGGGGCCACCACCGTGAAGGCCCTCTCCCTCGTTCCCACCAACTGTACTTGGGATGGAGGTGGGATCAAGAGAAGAGCTTCCCCCAGAAGATCCTAAGGCCCACCTGGGTTCATAGGGGAGGAAGAGATCACAGAGATAAGCAACATGCTGTTTGTTTGTTAGGTTGCAACGCGCAGGCACCTGGCACATGGAGAGGCCTGCTGCGCATTGCTGGGTGCTCGCTGGGAGGGAAAAGTCTGTACTGGCCACGTCTCACCCCTTCCAGTGGCTGCCTGCCTTTTAGAGAGGCCCACTGTATGTTGATAAGAAACAGCTGTTTTTCTAGGCAGCAAGGCACAAGGGGCCTCTCCACGTGCTGCGTGCTTGCCGGGAGGGAAAAGTCTGAGCTGGCCACATCTTGCCCTTCCTGGCAGGCACCCGGCTCTTGGAGAGGCCTGCTGCTCGTTGATGCCTAGAAAAAATTGTTTCTCAGCAACATGCAGTGGGCCTCTCCAAGCGCAAGGCACCCACTGGAAGGGTGAGATGTGGCCGGTACAGACTTTTCCCTCCCGGCGAGCACCCGGTGCTTGGAGAGGATAATACATTGGATCATATGAGTGTTGGATAAACGAGGGTCAGATAACCGAGATTCTACTGTACTTACGCCACTCCTTTGTAGTAGTCGTGTGCAAGACTGAAATGAGAAGGTCAGTGACACCCTTCTAACAAACCTCTGGCTTAGCAGAAGGGAGCTTTGGAGAGAAGCTATTGCAGCAGGGGATTTCTCAAAGGCCGTCTGCAATGAAGAGCCTGCTTGTGTTGTGTGCTTTTTTGTGTCTCCCACCCAAGTCTGTGTTCCTCCTCCTTGGGAAAAGGGAGCTGTGGAACTTCACCCAGGGCTGAAACAGTCTCTTTCTGTTGTGGATGGAGGCCCTGGACTGATGGGTTGCCTTTAATGTTCAGTGGGGTTGGGGAGCAATGGTTTGACAGGCAAATAATACATCTAACTAACCATGCTATGAATACGTAATATTTCTTCCATGATTACATGTATACCATCATTAGACCTTTGGTTCCAGGGCTTTTGAGAGATACTCTTTCCCCCTCCTTATAGAGTAACGCTGGGCAAGGAAGGGTTAAGGGGAGGGAGTTTGGTTCCCAGAGAGGCAGGAAGGAAGTGGGCCTCCTTAGACCCGCCTTGCCTGTCCCTCTAGGAACCAAACTCCCTCCCCTTAACCCTTCCTTGTCTGTCTGGGAGAGAGAGTTTGTTCCTTTGGCCTCTCCTTCCTTCTCCTCCTTCTTCTCATCCTTCTCCTTCTGGTGAGTCTTATTCCCAGACCTTTTCCAAAGGGCCAAAGAGGGGTTGAGGCCCTTGGAGGGAGGAACGAAGTTGGCCCAGGCCTGCACTAACCTGGGATTGGGGGCCATCACATTCTCCATCAGGGAAATCCTTAGGAGGAGAGGCAGGCAGGCAGAGGGCCAATGGCTTTCCCCTCCCAACCCCCTCCCCTGCCTGCCTGGGACCACTTTTCCCCCCTTAAGTTTTCATTAAGCTTTACAAAGGAAAAGAGGTTTTCCACACAAAGAAAAAGAGAATAAAGAGAGGGTTGCAGAGCTCTGATTAGTAGACACAAACTATATAAATGTTGACTGTGTCACTGATGAAGAGGAATGGGATGGGTGTGTGTGTGTGTTGAAGAGGAGCCTTATATTTGGAATAATTACGATAGAGTCTGGCTTATCCAGCCTGTATTATGTATTATCCAAGTTTGCCTTTTAGTAGTCAATTTTTCTGTAGTCTATGTTTTCAATACATTGCAATGTTTTGGTGCTAAATTCGTAAATACAGTAATTACTACATAACGTTACTGTATATTGCACTGCTTTTTCTTTCCTTTTGTTGTAAAACATGTTTTCTTGCTTAATTTGTAAAATCATAACGTAATTTGATGTTTAATAGGCTTTTCCTTAATCCCTCATTATCCATCAATTTTTGTGTGTGTGTCAGAAGCGACTTGAGAAACTACAAGTTGCTTTTGGTGTGTGAAGGCCAGGGGAGGCCAAGTGGGTCTGGAGGCTGGAGAAGCAGAGGCCCAAGTGAAAGGAGGTCCTAGCATTATCTGGCCCTGAAATAAATGAAGCGCTTGTTTTTTTTACTCTCCAATAAAAAGCCTCCTGAAGCCTGTTGTCTAATTCTGCCTTTCTTTCACAAAGGAAATGTGATTGTTGGCTAAGAATTTTGGATCAGAGCCTGTTCAGTTGAGAGAAGAGGGAGGAAGAGCATCTTGGATCCAATTTGCTTCTTCACCAAACTGGTTCCACAATGGAGAGACCCAGCTCACCTGGACTTGAAGCAGGCAGGGCTGCTGAGAGCAGTTGGGATTTCTGGGAAAGAACTACACAGACTTTCCTGAACATGCACATATATCGCCAGCGCTTCAGGCAGTCTTATTACCAAGAGGGCGAGGGACCCAGAGAGGTTTGCAGCCGCCTCCACGATCTCTGCCGCCAGTGGCTGAAGCCAGAGCAACACACCAAGGCTGAGATGCTGGACCTGGTGATCCTGGAGCAGTTCCTGAGCCTCCTGCCCCCAGAGATGGGGAGCTGGGTCCGAGAGTGTGGGGCAGAGACCTGTTCCCAGGCGGTGGCCCTGGCGGAAGGCTTCCTCCTGAGTCGGGCAGAGGACAAGAGGCAGGAGGAACAGGTGAGAGCATTGCCTCATGGTTTCACTAACCTTGGGACTGACAGAAAGATTAAACATAAATCCTGCTTTTCTTCCAAGATGGGACCAATGTGAGGGATAAGCGGGGACATGAGAGAAGCCTCCCACAAGGATGGTAAAAACATCAAAACATCCGGGCGTCCCCTGGGCAACGTCCTTGCAGACGGCCAATTCTCTCACTCCAGAAGCGACTCAAGTTGCTCCTGACATGAAAAAAAAAAGCCAAACCCTGCCCCTTCTGCCTCTTTTCCCACCTGTTCTGCCCCTCCTGGTGTCAACTCTATGTCCACTGTAAGCTCAGTTGCATCTCAAAATCTAGCTATAACATTGAAAATGATAGGAGGTGGAATATGGCATTTGGAATATAGTCCTGTTCTAATCTTTCTGCATCCTACTTCTGAAATTCTTTGTGCTATTTCAGACCCAAATAAACTGTAATGAAGTCCAGCCTGATGTCCCTGCATCAGAGAATTTTCCATCAGACACCACCCAGAGCTTCCAGCAGAAAGAGTTCAAGCAGGAAGATGGGACTACAGCCTTGGAGGGTAGGAATGGACTCTTCTGGGAGTTTTGGTGTTTTATGCCAGTGTGAATTCCCCTTAAGAGGGATTGTAGAACATCCACAATTGGTTTGAGCTTGAGAAGTTGCGCATGCAGGATCATTTGGCCTTGAGATGAGTATATAGGTATGGAATGGATAAAAAGAGGTGAAGCCAATGTAAATATTGTACAAAAAAGCTGAGCTCACAGATGAAGTTAAAGTTATAATGGAAATTGTGGTATGGGTATGTGGTGAAGGGAGAAAAGAAAAGATGAACAGAAATAAGGTATATTAGATAAATGAGTGAATAATAGGGAAGAGTGAGAAATAGGAAGAGGGTGGGGAAATGTCATAGATAAATGACATGTATGGAACAAATGTACAAAATCTCATATAAATAATAATAATAATAATCTGTAAAAAAATAGTATTTAAAATGGCATTGAGTTGCAAAAGGTGTAATTTCAGTGTGATTTGCAGTCTTCCTTCTGGCAATCCTTCTACATTTGCATAGTGTTGGGTGGGACTGAAATAACAATATGTTCCCAGGTGAAACCTGAAGCTAAGATAAGCAATGAAACTGAACTGGAAGACAAATAGACAACAAAGAAAACAAAGAATACCTTTAGTCAGTGGAAAATACCAAGCCAAGTACTAGTGTCAATCCAACCTATTCACAGCACTGAATGAGATAAAATGTCCTAAATTTTACATATTCCTGGGCTGGAGATTTCTCCTGTGTTCATAGGGTCATTTCATCATAGGATTCTTTTTAGGACTGTCATTGCAACCTCTGAGACATATTTATGTGATCAGCTTTCCACACCTTGCTCTCTCTCCCAGAGGCTGGAATGATGTTGTTGCCAAATCCTCAGTCGTTTCTTCCCCTTTGTGATGGAGTGGAACTGAATCAGGTAAGCAGAAGGATTCCTGGGAGAGGAGGACTAGAGCTGCCTGGGTGTCATTTGTTCCAGGCTTAATAAACAGACAAAATTTAATAGGAGTTTCTTAAAGGTGAAATACTGAAGCCATAATTGAACAAGGAGGAAAAAAAGAGAAATACAAAAAAACCGGAATAGATGTTCAAAGAACTTTCAAGTGAGCTCAGATTTAAAAGGAGCGTGTATAAGAAATGAAAAGGGGGGGGGGGGGCAGGAGGGGGAATCATGAAAGAATTCAAAGGACTAATCAGCATAAGTAGGGAAAAGGTCTGACAAGTTGAAGCAGAAAAAGAGCTCAGGCTTGCCAAAGAGATTAAAAACAATAAAAAGTGGTCATATGGTCGTATCAGTAGTAGAAGAAAAAACGAGCATACAGTAGGATCTCTATGTGGAGTGAAGTGCTAACAGGAGATAGCGAGGGATGCTATCAGGAGATAACAGGAAGGATGTTGGAGCAGATCATTAAGAAGCACATCTCGGTTTCAGTAAGTCCTTTGGAAAGGCCTCCCATGGGTTTTCAACAACTTGTAAAGAGTGGGCTAGATAATACTACAGTAAGGTGGATTTGTAATGGGTTGAGAGACTGAACCCAAAGGGTTCCTCTTCATTCTGGAAAGAGGTGACCGGTGGAGTGCCACAGGGTTCGGTCCTGGGCCCAGCACTGTTCAACATGCGTATCATATTTTCAGATGACACCAAATTAACAGGGATAGCTAATACTCCAGAAGATAGGATCAGAATTCAAAATGGCCTTAACATGTCCGAAAGTTGGGCCAAAACTAACCAAATTAATTTCAACAAGAATAAATGTAGGGTAGGACACTTAGGCAGGATAAAAATGCAATGCACAGATTCAGGAAGTGTGACACCTGGCTTGTCAACAGTTCATATGAAAGGTGTCTTGGAGTGTTCGTAGACCACAAGTTGAACATGAGCCAAAAATGTGATGCAGCAGCTTATAAGACTATGGGATTCTGGGCTGCATCCAAAGGAATATAGTGTCCAGATTAAGGGAAGTCATGGTGACCTTCTTTCTGCTTTGGTGAGACCTCACCTGGAATAACACTGTGTCCAGTTCTGGGTACTACAATGAAAGCTAAAAAATGTCCAGATTCCATTTCTGAATTTACATGTCAATTAAGAAATGGTTCTGACTGACCAACTGGACGTCTCTACAAAACTTACAACTATGGCACGGAGGCCTTAGCCTTTTCCCTTTCAAACAACCAACAGGAATGTAAATCTACTTTAGAGAGATTCTTGTAATTATTTGTCTTCATAGCCCTTAAGTGAGAAGGAATTTGTTTTCTTTTTCCACTAGGGCCCAATCGCCTTTGAGGACGTGGCTGTCCATTTCTCCCTGGAGGAGTGGGCTCTTCTGAATCCTGATCAGATAGTATTGCACGTGCAGATCATGGAGGAGATTCAAGGGATTGTGGACTCTCTTGGTAAGGCTCCCTCATTGATGGGGATTTCTATTTCAAAATGCAGTATTATCCTAAATCATCACAGTTACGGAGAGTCCTTAAGGCAGTGCTAATGTTAGAAATATATGACATAAGAATAGTAGTAGTAGTAGTAGTAGTAGTAATACTAATACTACTACTAATAATAATACATGTTATTTATATTCCGCTTTTTCCCCTCAAGAGACCTAAAGCGGCTTACTGCATATTCATATCATACAAATGTCAGTCCGAATGAGTATATAAAACAAATAAATCAATCAATAAACACAAAACATCTTAAACAGTTTAAAAACTGCATTCACCACATGAAAAGATGTAAGGTTGTGGCTGTGCTTAGACCAACAACAATTTTACTCTTTTAAAGCAATCTCTATTTATTTGAATGACACGCACTCTAAGAGCCAGAAGGAGTAAAGTAAAAAGAAGGGGGGGGGGGGGGGAGAGTGAAATCTTAATGGGATACATTTTTGAAGCAAAGGGTGATAGCTGAGAATTTGTCACTGCACTTACTAGTCACATGACTCTGTCATTGTACAACAGTGGTGGGCAAAGTGCATCCCGCGTATTTTGGCCTGGATAACCTGTGGCCCTCCAGGTGTTTGGGGCTCAAATTCTCAGTTTGTCAAATGGTCAGGAATTCTAGGATCTGAAGACCTATGGATTTCTGTCCTCCTAATTTCATTAGGCTCCCAAAAAACAGACTGGGGCCCCCACCAAAATCCAAGACACTGAAATGGATTGCAGTTTACCTGAATTGCACAACTATAGCAACCATCACTATAGATGTAATCTCTCTGAGAGAGGTACTCTTTTCTTACATCTGTAGTGATGGTTGCTATAGTTGTGCAATTCATGTAAACTGCAATCCATTTCGGTGTCTTGGATTTTGGCAGGGACTTGGTCTGTTTTTTGGGAGCCTACTGAAATCGGGAGGACAGAAATCCATTTTTTGATCCGGGAAGCCAAAATATTTGTTTTCAATCCGGCCCATTGGCGGCAGTGGGGAGGGGACTTTCCAAGCTCCCCTTCCCATCATTTTAGGCGTCGTTTGTCCTTATAGCCTTCATTAAGAATTGCATTAAAAGCATCAGAGTTAAGATATTTCTCTTTCTGGGATCGTTTGTGCTCATATCCTTCATTAAGACCTGGATTAAAAGCCTCGGAGTTAAGATACCACTCTTCCTGGGATCCTTTCTCTTCTGTCTTTAGAGGAGACCTGGGTTTAAGGCGGGGGCTTAAGAAACCCTGCTTCTTGGGATCTTATTTACTCAATTATGGTTTCTTCTGGCTGCATAAGTAGAATTTAATCATACAAACGAGTAATGTTAAAAATGGAAAGGGTGAATTCATAACCATATATGATAATTTCCATCCACTTCTTACCCCCACTTTCTTAGAGTCCTTATCATTCACACTGAGAAAATATTGTTTCTGTTCTTCTTCTTCACAGCAGATAACTGGAAGAAGAGCAATGTATGCACCAAATTCAGAAAGCATTGTGGGCACAAGGGGGGCCTTTGTAGACACCAGCAAGCCCACATTGAGGATGAAGATTCTGCCAGAGAAAGGCCCTACATATGCAATGTATGTGGGCAATATTTTACCCAAAATGTGGCACCTGTGCTTCACAAGGCACTCCATGCTGGGAAAAGCTGTCTTAAATGGAAAGTATCAGCAAAATGTGTGCTTGATTATAAATTGCCAGATCTGTGCCAACAAGAAATCTTCGAAGGAACTGAGGATTTCATGAGCCAGGAGTGTGGGAAATATTTTATCCACAGTTCACACTTGGTGAAACATAGGTTTCACACAGGACAGGAACCATACCAATGCCTGGAGTGTGAGAAGTGTTTCACTTACAGTTCAGAATTGGTGAGACACACAGGAGAGAAGTCATATCAATGCCAGGAGTGTGGGAAATGTTTTGCTTACAGTTCACACTTGGTGAGGCACAAAAGACTCCACACAGGAGAAAAGCCATACCAGTGCCAGGAGTGTGGGAAATGTTTTGCTGATCGTTCAGACTTGGTGAAGCACAAAAGACTCCACACAGGAGAGAAACCATACCAATGCCAGGATTGTGGGAAATGTTTTGCTTACAGTTCCCAGTTGGTGAACCACAAACGACTCCACACAGGAGAGAAGCCATACCAATGCCAGGAGTGTGGGAAATGTTTTTCTGAAAATTCTGCCTTGGTGAGTCACAAAAGACTCCACACAGGAGAGAAGTCATACCAATGCCAGGAGTGTAGGAAATGTTTTGGTTACAGTTCAGACTTAGTGAAACATAAAAGACTCCACACAGGAGAGAAGCCATACCAATGCCAGGAGTGTGGGAAATGTTTTGCTTATAGTTCAGACTTAGTGAAGCACAAAAGACTCCACACAGGAGAGAAGCCATACCAATGCCAGGAGTGTGGAAAATGTTTTGCTTCCAGTTCAGACTTGGTGAGGCACAAAAGATGCCACACAGGAGAGAAGCCATACCAATGCCAGGAGTGTGGGAAATGTTTTGCTTCCAGCTCACAGTTGGTGAACCACAAAAGACTCCACACAGGAGAGAAGCCATACCAATGCCAGGAGTGTGGAAAATGTTTTACTCAGACTTCATCCCTTAAGAAGCACCAGAGAATACACACAGGCTAAAAATAGCCTTTGTGGGTAAAGATCTGGATTAAAACAGGACCGTTTGAGAAGTTATGTCTAAGATTTGGCGGAGTCCCCTTTCTTGTCATTTGAATCTCTAAATGCAGGCCCTGTTCTTGGAGCAGCAGAAAGCAAGCTCGCTGTGACAATCCTTCAGAGGGTTAAGTATGATTGTTATGTCACCTATTCTGAAAAAAATAAATAAACATATGTAATTCCATCAGTTGTTCCTCTGAGCTTATTTTCCAGCCTTGGTTGCAAATTTCCAGTTTGTCAATGTTGTTTTTCAGCCGGGATTCCAGAATTGAACACATTGCTTCTGTTGAGGCCAAGCGAAAGGAAAAGATGCTTGCACTATTATTTCTGTTGATGTGCAAATCATATTTCTGGCTAGCTGTTTTCCTGCTCCTGGCTCACACACTTTTAATCCACATTAAGTTGAAAAACCCGAGACTTGTTTTTATTTCAGTATTAGCAATGTTATATATCACTAGCTGTGCCCAGCAAAAATAAAGTATTGAGGAATTGGTGGTAGTTAATGTAAAGGGTAAACGTTTTCCCCTGACTCTGGGGGTTGGTGCTCATCTACATTTCTAAGCCGAAGAGCTGGCGTTGTCCATAGACTCCTCCAAGGTCATGTGGGATGACTGCATGGAGCGGCGTTACCTTCCCACCGGAGCAGTACCTATTGATGCACTCACATTTGTATGTTTTTGAACTTCTGGGTTGGCAGAAGCTGGGGCTAACAGTGGGGGCTCTCTCCGATCCCCCAATTCAAACCTGTGGCCTTTCGGTCCAGAAGTTCAGCAGGTCAGCGCTTTAACACGCTGCGCCATCAGGGGATATTATTTCCTAAAGGTTGTGAATATACAATATTTCTGATTGTTTTTTTTTTTGTCTTTTGGAGGCAAGTATGAATGCTGCAATTAGGAAAAATGATTAGGATGTAATGGCCTTGCAGCTTTAAAGCCTGGCTGTTTCCTCCCTGAGTGAATTTTTTGTTGGGAGGTGTTAGCTGGCCCTGATTGTTTCCTGTCTGGAATTCCCTTGTTTTCAGAGTGGTGTTCTTTGCGATATTTTATGTGCTTCTACTGTCTGTGACCCTCAGAAAACAGGATTTGCCAGACTTTGGTGATGGGAAGACTTTGTTGGGAGGTGTTAGCTGGCCCTGATTGTTTCCTGTGTGGAATTCCCCTGTTTTCAAAGTGTTGTCTTTATTTAGTGCTCTGATTTTAGAGATTGTATTGTTCTGTTTTATTATACCACAGTATTTTTTATATATTCTGATTTTAGTGTTTTTGAATACTTGGAGCCAGATTGTATTCATTTTCACAGTTGACCGCAACACAATAATAATAATAATAATAATAATAATAATAATAATAATAATAATGACTTTGGTAATACACACTGCTTCACTCCATTGTCAGTTTCCTTTCTGGAAGAATCCTTCCTTCGGAGGTGTTAGCTTGCCCTGATTGTTTCCTTTGTGGAATTTCCAATTTTCCTGCTTTCAGAGTATTGGTCTTTATGTACTGTCCTGGTTTTAGAGATTATGTTGTTCTGTATTATTCTATCACAGTAAGTATTTGATATTACAGTAGAATCTCACTTATCCAACATTCACTTATCCAATGTTCTGGATTATCCAACGCATTTGTTGCAGCTGGCTGCTAACCAGCCTGCGCCACAGCCCACTGCACACATCTAGGGACTGAGCAAACTCTTGGAAAACATTTTAATATGCTTTTCCTAGTAGCAAGTTACCAGGCGTGATATTGTTACTGGGTATATTTTGTGGTGGTGCCTTTGGGTCTGCTTGTTTCAAAGTCACTTCTGTGTTTCAGGGTGTGCAGGAACCAGTATTATTATTTTCCATCCCCAACCAGGTAAATGGATTGAGGGGCAAAGGCATACGTTGGATATCAAGTGCGCCATCAAAACCTCAAGCATACCCAATGTTCCAGAAGTATTCTCTCCTGACGTTTCGCCCACATCTATGGCAGGCATCCTCAAAGGTTTATCCATACCTCACAACCTCCGAGGATGCCTGCCAAAGATGTGGGCGAAACGTCAGGAGAGAATACTTCTGGAACATGGCCACACAGCCCGAGAGACATACAACAACCCTGTGGCTTACAGTATGTTTGCTTCTGTCACGATAAAAAGAAATCTTGAGTCCTTTGGTTCCAGGGCTCTTGAGAGATGCTCTTTCCCCTCCTTCCAGTGTAATGCTGGGCAAGGAAGGGTTAAGGGGAGGGAGTTTGGTTCCCAGAGAGGCAGGAAGGAAGCGGGCCTCCTTATACCACTTTTCCTGTCCCTCTGGGAACCAAACTCTATCTCCTTAACCCTTCCTTGCCCGTCTGGGAGAGAGAGTTTGTCCCTTTGGCCTCTCCCTCCTCCTCCTCCTCCTCCTCCTTGCAGCTTGTCTCCTCTTTCTCCTTCTCCTTCTCCTTCCGGTGAGTCTTGTTCCCAGACCTTCTTCTCCAAAGGGGCGAAGAGGGGCTGAGGCCACAACACCTGGAGGGAAGGCCCTTTGTAGGCCCAGGCCTGTTTCCCTCACAGGTAGGCCTTCCGACACACACTGACCGAGAGCAAAGAGAAACAACCAGCTTCAAAGGCCTGGAGTCTCGTCCGCCCTGGAGAAAAGGGGGCCTGAGGCAGGTGGGGTTGGGGGTCACCACCACAGACGGCCAGGCTGTCCCTGCTTCAACCAGGGGGTCCTTCTGAGGAGAGAGAGGCAGGCCGAGGGACAATGGCTTTCCCCTCCCAACCCCCTCACTTGCCTTCCTGGGTCCTCTTTCCCCCCTTAAGTTTTTATTACGCTTTGCAAAGGAAAAGATGTTTCCACACAAAGAAAAAAGGAGAACAAAGAAGGGGACGAGGGTTGCAGGGCTGTGATTAGTAGACTGCAAATGTCTTCTGTGTCACCGAGGAAGAGGAACGGGGTGGCGGGGGGAAGAGAAGCCTTGTATTTGTTATAGTTATTACATCTATATCTTCATCTCAAGCACTTATTATTTTACGCATCGTCTAAAGTTTTGGAAGTTCCAAATGTCCTCTGCAACAGAAAAGAACACACTCTTGTCCTCAAAACTGGTGCAGTAGTGTCTCACTTATCCAAGCTAAACGGGCCGGCAGAAGCTTGGATAAGCGAATATCTTGGATAATAAGGAGAGATTAAGGAAAAGCCTATTAAACATCAAATTAGGTTATGATTTTACAAATTAAGCACCAAAACATCATGTTATACAACACATTTGACAGAAAAAGTAGTTCAGTGCTCAGTAATGTTATGTTGTAATTACTGTATGTATGACCTTAGCACCAAAATATCACGATATATTGAAAACATTGACTACAAAAATGGCTTGGATTATCCAGAAGCTTGGATAAGTGAGGCTTGGATAAGTGAGACTCTACTGTAGTTGTGCCTTCCCACGCTCCTTCCCATTTTTTCTTCCATTTCTTTACATGTATTTTATCTAATTATAAGTATTGCCATAAGTAAAGGTAAAGGTTTTCCCCTGGCGTTAACTCTGGGGGTTGTTGCTCATCTCCATTTCTAACCCAAAGAGCCGCCGTTGTGCATAGACACCTCCGAGGTCATGTGGCCAGCATGACTGAATGAAGCGCCCTTACCTTCCCGCCGGAGCGGTACCTATTGATCTACTCACATTTGCATGTTTTCGAATTGCTAGGTTGGCAGGAGCTGGGGCTAACAGCGGGCACGCATTCCGCTCCCTGGATTTGAACCTGGGACCTTTTGGTCTGCAAGTTCAGCAGCTCAGCGCTTTAACACACTGTGCCACTATATAGACCTAAAAAATCAATTCCATTTGTTAGTAAATTAGTTTTGTGTGGGTGGGAATTCACTGTGTTACGTTGATATATTTTCTTCTTTTATTTAAACACTATACAAACATGGATTTATATATATACTAGCTTGGGGACCCGGCGGTGCCCGGGTCTTTTGAGAAAGGCATTGTTTGCTTGTATTCCAAGATCTAATATCAGCTGGGTTTAGTGGATGCGGATGAACTACAACTCCCATATGCAAGTCCCATCATCCATAGTCCACGCCCCTCCAAACAGCGCCAGGATGTATAGTAGGTCATGCGGGCTCTATCTTCCAAATTTGGTTTTGATCAGTCATTGGTGGGGGTCACAGTGCTTTTGGGAAGTGAGTGAAGGTATTGCAAGTCCCATCGTCCATGATCCATCCTCCTCTAAACCGCACCAGGGTGTAGAGTGAGTCATGCGTGCCAGGTTTGGTCTTGATCTGTCTTTGGTGGGGGTCGTAGTGGTTTCTGGAAGTGAGTGAAGGTATTGCAATTCCCATCGTCCATGGTCCATCATCCTCCAAACCATACCAGGGTATAGAGTGGATCATGGGTGCTCTGTGTGCCAAGTTTGGTCTTGATCAGTCATTGGTGGGGGTTGTAGTGGTCTCTGGAAGTGAGTGAAGGTATTGCAATTCCCATCGTCCATGGCCCATTGTCCTCCAAACTTCACCAGGGTATAGAGTGGGTCATGGGTGTTCTGTGTGCCAAGTTTGGTCTTCAGTAGTCATTAGTGCCAGTTGCAGTAGTCTCAGGAGGTGAGTGATGGTACTGCAAGGCCCATCATCCTTGGTATCATAGAATAGTAGAGTTGGAAGAGACCTCATGGGCCATCCAGTCCAACCCCCTGCCTCCCTCTAACTGTACCAGGACGTACATTGGCTCATGGGGGTATGTGTGCCAAGTTTGAAAGTACTGCAAATCCCATAATCCTTGGTCCATCCTCCCCCAAAGTGGTGCAGCATGTAAAGTGTGTCATTTGGGAGAAATGTGCCACGTTTGGTCCAATTCTGTCATTCCTGATAGTTGTAGTCGTCTCGGGAAGCGAGTGAAGGTACTTCAAATCCCATCATCCATGATCAATTTCCCCCCAATCTGCACCAGGATGTAAAGGGGGTCACGGGGGTTCTGTGTGCCAAGTTTGGTCCTCTTCCATCACTGGTGGGCATCGCAGTGGTCTGTGGAAGTCGAAGCATTTCAAAGTACTGCAAATCCCATCATCCGTGGTCCAGCCTCCGTCAAACTGCTGCAGCATGTGAAGTGTGTCATTTGGGATATGTGTGCCTGGTTTGGTTCAGTTGTGTGATTTGTGGCAGTTGCTGTGGTCTCAAGAAGTGAGGGAAGGTACTGCAAATTCCATCATCCTTGGTCCATCCTGCCCCAATATACATCAGGATGTAAAGGGGTCGACAGGAGTTCTGTGTGCCAAGTTTGGTCCATTTCTATCATTGGTGGGCATTGCAGTAGTCTGTGGGAGTTAAAGTGTTTGAAAGTACTGCAAATCCCATCATCTGTGGTCCATTCTCCCCCAAATGGCAGCAGGTCATAAAGTGCATCGTGGGGATGAAGTGTGGCAAGTTTGGTGCAGATCCGTCATTCCTGTTGGTCTCAGTGGCCTGGGATAGTGGCGGCCAATCAAAACGCGAGCACATATTCCGCCAGGCCAATCAAAACGCTGATACATACTCCGATTTCACTTTTATTATATATATAGATGTGCATCATTCTAAAATAGCTAAATAACAAGGCTTGCAGCCATTTCTATTCTGATTAAAGAGTGCTGATAGGTCATTTATTCAAAGTCTCTTGAATATAGATTTTATATAGATTTATAAATACAATAGAGTCTCACTTATCCAACATAAACAGGCCAGCAGAACGTTGGATAAACGAATATGTTGGATAATAAGGAGGGATTAAGGAAAAGCCTATTAAACATCAAATTAGGTTATGATTTTACAAATTAAGCATCAAAACATCACGTTGTACAACAAATTTGAAAGAAAAAAGTAGTTCAATACGCAGTAATGCAGTGTAGTAATTACTGTATTTACGAATTTAGTACCAAAATATCATGATGTATTGAAAACATTGACTACAAAAATGTGTTGGATAATCCAGAACATTGGATAAGTGAGTGTTGGATAAGTGAGACTCTACTGTAGTACAAAATGTAAGTATATACTAGTAACACTATTTCAATCAACACATCCTGCTGTAGTCATTTTCCTTTGGTTCTTTATAAATTCTATGAAGTGTTTCCATCTTCTTAAAAACTTTTAAAATTCAATTTACTGGTGTTGGCATGTTTTATAGTTTCTATAGTTTTGCGTATTCAGTTTTTGCTTCTGTTGTTTCAATGTCAGTTTGTCTAATAATCCCCGTAGAAAACGTTCTGCTTTTAATGGGATTTTGTACTTTAGTATAGGTTCCATGTCTCTATGGATTTTTTATGCAAAATGCTTTAGCTTTTGGACAAGTCCACCACAAATGATAGAAGGTTCCAGTTATTTGTCTGCATATTTATTTTCTGTAGTTATGTACCATCTATAATGTTAAAATGTTATTTGATGGTGTAACTCCTTGTAAACTTTAGTCATTTTTTTCCAGAGTTCTTTCCCTTAAAAGAAGAGGGAGGAAAAACATCTTGGATACAGTCTCCATCAGACACTGGTTACAACATGGAGAGACCCAACTCACCTGGACCAGAAGCAGGCAGGGTCCCTGGGAGCAGTGGGGAATTCTGGGAAATAACTACACAGACATTCCTGAACATACACATACAGCCCCAGCTCTTCAGGCAGTCCTCCTACCGAGAGGGCGAGGGACCCAGAGAGGTTTGCAGCCGCCTCCACGATCTCTGCCGCCAGTGGCTGAAGCCAGAGCAACACACCAAGGCTGAGATGCTGGACCTGGTGATCCTGGAGCAGTTCCTGAGCCTCCTGCCCCCAGAGATGGGGAGCTGGGTCCGAGAGTGTGGGGCAGAGACCTCTTCCCAGGCGGTGGCCCTGGCGGAAGGATTCCTCCTGAGTCGGGCAGAGGACAAGAGGCAGGAAGAACAGGTGGGAGCATTTCCTCTTGGTTTCACTAACCTTGGGACTGACAGAAAGATTAAACCTAAATCCTGCTTTTCTTCCAAGATGGGACCAATGTGAGGGATAAGCGGGAACATGAGAGAAGCCTCCCACAAGGATGGTAAAAACATCAAAACATCCGGGTGTCCCCTGGGCAACGTCCTTGCAGACGGCCAATTCTCTCACTCCAGAAGCGACTCAAGTTGCTCCTGACATGAAAAAAAAAGCCAAACACTGCCCCTTCTGCCTCTTTTCCCACCTGCTCTCTCCCTCCTGCTGTCACCTCCAAATCCACTGTAAGCTCAGTTGCATCTCAATCTCCAGATGTAACATTGAAAATGATGGGAGGTGGAATATGGCCAATCCCAGAATGCAGTTTCTGCACATTTGGAATATAGTCCTGTTCTAATCTTTCTCCATCCTACTTCTGAAATTCTTTGTGCTATTTCAGACCCAAATAAACTGTAATGAAGTCCAGCCAGATGTCCCTGCATCAGAGAATTTTCCATCAGACACCACCCAGAGCTTCCAGCAGAAAGAGTTCAAGCAGGAAGATGGGACTACAGCATTGGAGGGTAAGAATGGACTCCTCTGGGAGTTTTGGTGTTTTATGCCAGTGTGAATTCCCCTTAAGAGGGATTGTAGAACATCCACAATTGGTTTGAGCTTGAGAAGTTGCGCATGCAGGATCATTTGGCCTTGAGATGAGTATATAGGTATGGAATGGATAAAAAGAGGTGAAGCCAATGTACATATTGTACAGAAAAGCTGAGCTCACAGATGAAATTAAAGTTATAATGGAAATTGTGGTATGGGTATGGGGTGGAGGGAGAATCATAGAATCATAGAATAGTAGAGTTGGAAGAGACCTCGTGGGTCATCCAGTCCAACCCCCTGTCAAGAAGCAGGAAATCGCATTCAAAGCACCCCCGACAGATGGCCATCCAGCCTCTGCTTAAAAGCCTCCAAGGAAGGAGCCTCCACCACAGCCCGGGGGAGAGAGTTCCACTGTCGAACAGCCGTCACAGTGAGGAAGTTCTTCCTGATGTTCAGGTGGAATCTCCTTTCCTGTAGTTTGAAGCCATTGTTCCGTGTCCTAGTCTGCAGGGCAGCAGAAAATAAGCTTGCTCCCTCCTCCCTATGACTTCCCTTCACGTATTTGTACATGGCTAGCATGTCTCCTCTCAGCCTTCTCTTCTGCAGGCTAAACATGCCCAGCTCTTTAAGCCTCTCCTCATAGGGCTTGTTCTCCAGACCCTTAATCATTTTAGTCGCCCTCCTCTGGACGCTTTCCAGCTTGTCAACATCTCCCTTCAACTGCGGTGCCCAAAATTGGACACAGTATTCCAGGTGTGGTCTGACCAAGGCAGAATAGAGGGGGAGCATGACTTCCCTGGATCTAGACGCTATTCCCCTATTGATGCAGGCCAGAATCCCGTTGGCTTTTTTAGCTGCCGCATCACATTGTTGGCTCATGTTTAACTTGTTGTCCACTAGGACTCCAAGGTCTTTTTCGCACACACTGCTGTCAAGCCAGGCGTCCCCCATTCTGTATCTTTGCATTCCATTTTTTCTGCCGAAATGAAGTATCTTGCATTTGTCCCTGTTGAACTTCATTTTGTTAGTTTCGGCCCATCTCTCTAGTCTGTCAAGATCGTTTTGAATTCTGCTCCTGTCTTCTGGAGTGTTGGCTATCCCTCCCAGTTTTGTGTCGTCTGCAAACTTGATGATCGTGCCTTCTAACCCTTCGTCTAAGTCGTTAATAAAGATGTTGAACAGAACCGGGCCCAGGACGGAGCCCTGCGGCACTCCACTTGTCACTTCTTTCCATGATGAAGATGATGCATTGGTGAGCACCCTTTGGGTTCATTCGCTTAGCCAATTGCAGATCCACCTAACCGTAGTTTTGTCTAGCCCACATTTTACTAGTTTATTTGCCAGAAGGTCGTGGGGGACTTTGTCGAAGGCCCTACTGAAATCCAGGTAGGCTACATCCACAGCATTCCCTGTATCGATCCAACTCGTAACTCTATCGAAAAAAGAGATCAGATTAGTCTGGCATGACTTGTTTTTGGTAAATCCGTGTTGACTATTAGCAATGACCGCATTTGTTTCTAAGTGTTCGCAGACCACTTCCTTGATGATCTTTTCCAGAATCTTGCCTGGTATTGATGTGAGGCTGACCGGACGGTAATTGTTTGGGTCGTTCTTTTTTCCCTTCTTGAAGATAGGGACCACATTCGCCCTCCTCCAATCTGCTGGGACTTCTCCCGTTCTCCAAGAACTCTCGAAGATAATTGCTAGTGGTTCTGAAATAACTTCCGCTAATTCCTTCAATACTCTTGGATGTAGCTGATCTGGCCCTGGGGACTTGAATTCGTTTAGAGAGGCCAGGTGTTCCTGGACAACTTGTTTCCCTATTTGGGGTTGGATTTCCCCCAATCCTTCGTCCATTCCATGTTGCTGAGGTTGAAGATGGCTTTCTTTTTGTGAGAAGACCGAGGCAAAGAAGGCATTGAGCAGTTCTGCCTTTTCCCTGTCCCCTGTCTCCATCACCCCATCTTCTCCTTGCAGAGGCCCTATCGCCTCCTTTTTCTTCCTTTTTCTACCAACGTAAGCAAAAAAAGCCTTTTTTGTTGTTTTTTATGTCCCTGGCAAGCCTGAGCTCATTTTGTGCTTTAGCCTTGCGAACCTTTTCCCTATAGGTGTTGGCTATACGTTTGAATTCTTCTTTGGTGATTTCTCCCCTTTTCCACTGAACAGAAATAAGGTATATTAGATAAATGAGTGAATAATATAGAAAAGGAAGAGTGAGAAATAGGAAGAGGGTGGGGAAATGTCATAGATAAATGACGTGAATGGAACAAATGTACAAAATCTACTCATATAAATAATAAGAATAATAATCTGTAAAAAATAGTATTTAAAATTGCATTCAGTTGCAAAAGGTGTAATTTCAGTGTGATTTGCAGTCTTCTTTCTGGCAATCCTTTTACATTTGCATAGTGTTGGGTGGGACTGAAATAACAATATGTTCCCAGGTGAAATCTGAAGCTAAGATAAGCAATGAAACTGAACTGCAAGACAAATAGACAACAAAGAAAAAAAAAGAATACTTTTAGTCAATTGAAATACCAAGCCCTGTACAACCTGTTCACAGCACTGAATGAGATAAAATGTCCTAAACTTCAAAGCTTTACATAATCCTGGGCTCTTGTTTTCATAGGGTCATTTCCTCATAGGTTCCTTTTTAGCACTGTCCCTGCAACCTCTGAGACATGTTTATGTGATCAGCTTTCCACACCTTGCTCTCTCTCCCAGGGGCTGGAATGACGTCGACAAATCCTCAGTCGTTTCTTTCCCTTTGTGATGGAGTGGAACTGAATCAGGTAAGCAGAAGGATTCCTGGGAGAGGAGGACTAGAGCTGCCTGGGTGTCATTTGTTCCAGGCTTAATAAACAGACAAAATTTAATAGGAGTTTCTTAAAGGTGAAATACTGAAGCCATAATTGAACAAGGAGGAAAAAAAGAGAAATACAAAGAAACCAGAATAGATGTTCAAAGAACTTTCAAGTGAGCTCAGATTTAAAAGGAGCGTGTACAAGAAATGAAAAGGGGGGGGGGAGGAGGGGGAATCATGAAAGAATTCAAAGGACTAATCAGCATAAGTAGGGAAAAGGTCTGACAAGTTGAAGCAGAAAAAGAGCTCAGGCTTGCCAAAGAGATTAAACACAATAAAAAGTGGTCATATGGTCGTATCAGTAGTAGAAGAAAAAACGAGCATACAGTAGGATCTCTATGTGGAGTGAAGTGCTAACAGGAGATAGCGAGGGATGCTATCAGGAGATAACAGGAAGGATGTTGGAGCAGATCATTAAGAAGCACATCTCGGTTTCAGTAAGTCCTTTGGAAAGGCCTCCCATGGGTTTTCAACAACTTGTAAAGAGTGGGCTAGATAATACTACAGTAAGGTGGATTTGTAATGGGTTGAGAGACTGAACCCAAAGGGTTCCTCTTCATTCTGGAAAGAGGTGACCGGTGGAGTGCCACAGGGTTCGGTCCTGGGCCCAGCACTGTTCAACATGCGTATCATATTTTCAGATGACACCAAATTAACAGGGATAGCTAATACTCCAGAAGATAGGATCAGAATTCAAAATGGCCTTAACATGTCCGAAAGTTGGGCCAAAACTAACCAAATTAATTTCAACAAGAATAAATGTAGGGTAGGACACTTAGGCAGGATAAAAATGCAATCCACAGATTCAGGAAGTCTGACACCTGGCTTGTCAACAGTTCATATGAAAGGTATCTTGGAGTGTTCGTAGACCACAAGTAGAACATGAGCCAACAATGTGATGCAGCAGCTTATAAAACTATGGGATTCTGGGCTGCATCCAAAGGAATATAGTGTCCAGATTAAGGGAAGTCATGGTGACCTTCTTTCTGCTTTGGTGAGACCTCACCTGGAATAACACTGTGTCCAGTTCTGGGTACTACAATGAAAGCTAAAAAATGTCCAGATTCCATTTCTGAATTTACATGTCAATTAAGAAATGGTTCTGACTGACCAACTGGACGTCTCTACAAAACTTACAACTATGGCATGGAGGCCTTAGCCTTTTTCCTTTCAAACAACCAACAGTAAATCTACTTTAGAGAGATTCTTGTAATTATTTGTCTTCATAGCCCTTAAGTGAGAAGGAATTTGTTTTCTTTTTCCACTAGGGCCCAATCGCCTTTGAGGACGTGGCTGTCCATTTCTCCCTGGAGGAGTGGGCTCTTCTGAATCCTGATCAGATAGTATTGCACGTGCAGATCATGGAGGAGATTCAAGGGATTGTGGACTCTCTTGGTAAGGCTCCCTCATTGATGGGGATTTCTATTTCAAAATGCAGTATTATCATAAATCATCACAGTTACGGAGGGTTCTTAAGGCAGTGCTAATGTTAGAAATATATGACATAAGAGTAGTAGTAGTAGTAGTAGTAGTAGTAGTAGTAGTAATAATAATAATAATACATTTTATTTATATTCCGCTTTTTTCCCTCAAGAGACCTAAAGTGGCTTACAGCATATTAATATCATACAAATGTCAGTCCGAATGAGTATATAAAACAATAAACACAAAACATCTTAAAATAAACAGTTTAAAAACTGCATTCACCACATGAAAAGATGTAAGGTTGTGGCTGTGCTTAGACCAACAACAATTTTACTCTTTTAAAGCAATCTATATTTATTTGAATGGCATGCACTCTTAAGAGCCAGAAGGAGTAAAGCAAAAAGAAGAGGGGGGAGATAAATCTTAATGGGATACATTTTTGAATACAGGTCCAAATCTGCAAAAGAAAATGTTTGGAAAATAATATTTGGAAAAATATGATTACTCTAGATCTCCAGATTTCTAGACTAGGACCAGCTTTGTAGTTTGAAAGGAATTGTACATTATTTAAATAGAAGCAAAGGGTGATAGCTGAGAATTTGCCAATGCACTTACTAGTCACATGACTGTGTTGTTGTACAACAGTGGTGGGCAAAGTGCATCCCACGTATTTTGGCCTGCATAATCTGTGGCCCTCCCAAGTGTTTGGGGCTCAAATTCTCAGTTTGTCAAATGGTCAGGAATTCTAGGATCTGAAGACCTATGGATTTCTGTCCTCCTAATTTCATTAGGCTCCCAAAAAACAGACCGGGGCCCCCACCAAAATCCAAGACACTGAAATGGATTGCAATTTACCTGAATTGCACAACTATAGCAACCATCAGTATAGATGTAATCTCTCTGAGAGAGGTACTCTTTTCTTACATCTGTAGTGATGGTTGCTATAGTTGTGCAATTCATGTAAACTGCAATCCATTTCGGTGTCTTGGATTTTGGCAGGGACTTGGTCTGTTTTTTGGGAGCCTACTGAAATCGGGAGGACAGAAATCCATTTTTTGATCCGGAAAGCCAAAATATTTGTTTTCAATCCGGCCCATTGGCGGCAGTGGGGAGGGGACTTTCCAAGCTCCCCTTCCCATCATTTTAGGCGTCGTTTGTCCTTATAGCCTTCATTAAGAATTGCATTAAAAGCATCAGAGTTAAGATATTTCTCTTTCTGGGATCGTTTGTGCTCATATCCTTCATTAAGACCTGGATTAAAAGCCTCGGAGTTAAGATACCACTCTTCCTGGGATCCTTTCTCTTCTGTCTTTAGAGGAGACCTGGGTTTAAGGCGGGGGCTTAAGAAACCCTGCTTCTTGGGATCTTATTTACTCAATTATGGTTTCTCCTGGCTGCATAAGTAGAATTTAATCATACAAACGAGTAATGTTAAAAATGGAAAGGGTGAATTCATAACCATATATGATAATTTCCATCCACTTCTTACCCCCACTTTCTTAGAGTCCTTATCATTCACACTGAGAAAATATTGTTTCTGTTCTTCTTCTTCACAGCAGATAACTGGAAAAAGAGCAAGGTATGCACCAAATTTAGAAAGCATTGTGGGCACAAGGGGGGCCTTTGTAGACACCAGCAAGCCCACATTGAGGATGAAGATTCTGCCAGAGAAAGGCCCTACATATGCAATGTATGTGGGCAATATTTTACCCAAAATGTGGCACCTGTGCTTCACAAGGCACTCCATGCTGGGAAAAGCTGTCTTAAATGGAAAGTATCAGCAAAATGTGTGCTTGATTATAAATTGTCAGATCTGTGCCAACAAAAAATCTTCGAAGGAACTGGGGATTTCATAAGCCAGGATTGTGGGAAATGTTTTGTTTACAGTTCCCAGTTGGTGAACCACAAACGACTCCACACAGGAGAGAAGCCATACCAGTGCCAGGAGTGTGGGAAATGTTTTTCTGACAATTCTGCCTTGGTGAGTCACAAAAGACTCCACACAAGAGAGAAGCCATACCAATGCCAGGAATGTGGGAAATGTTTTTCTGACAATTTTGCCTTGGTGAGTCACAAAAGACTCCACACAAGAGAGAAGCCATACCAATGTCAGGAGTGTGGGAAATGTTTTGGTTACAGTTCAGACTTAGTGAAGCACAAAAGACTCCACACAGGAGAGAAGCCAAACCAATGCCAGGAGTGTGGAAAATGTTTTACTTCCAATTCAGACTTGGTGAGGCACAAAAGACTCCACACAGGAGAGAAGCCATACCAATGCCAGGAGTGTGGAAAATGTTTTTCTGACAATTCTGCCTTGGTGAGTCACAAAAGACTCCACACAGGAGAGAAGCCATACCAATGCCAGGAGTGTGGAAAATGTTTTGGTTACAGTTCAGACTTAGTGAAGCACAAAAGACTCCACACAGGAGAGAAGCCATACCAATGCCAGGAGTGTGGAAAATGTTTTGGTTACAGTTCAGACTTAGTGAAGCACAAAAGACTCCACACAGGAGAGAAGCCATACCAATGCCAGGAGTGTGGTAAATGTTTTGGTTACAGTTCAGACTTAGTGAAGCACAAAAGACTCCACACAGGAGAGAAGCCATACCAATGCCAGGAGTGTGGAAAATGTTTTACTTCCAGTTCAGACTTGGTGAGGCACAAAAGACTCCACACAGGAGAGAAGCCATACCAATGCCAGGAGTGTGGAAAATGTTTTGCTTCCAGCTCACAGTTGGTGAACCACAAAAGACTACACACAGGAGAGAAGCCATACCAGTGCCAGGACTGTGGGAAATGTTTTGCTTCCAGTTCACACTTGGTGATCCACAAAAGACTCCACACTGGAGAGAAACCATACCAGTGCCAGGAGTGTGGGAAATCTTTTTCTAGCAGTTCACAATTGGTGTGCCATGAAAGACTCCATACAGGAGAGAAGCCATACCAGTGCCAGGAGTGTGGGAAACGTTTTGCTTACTGTTCACACTTCGTGAGCCACAAAAGACTCCACACAGGAGAAAAGCCATATCAATGTCAAGAGTGTTGGAAATGTTTTGCTGACAGTTCTGCCTTGGTGAGTCACAAAAGACGCCACACAGGAGAGAAGCCATACCAATGCCAGGAGTGTGAAAAATGTTTTACTTCCAGCTCACAGTTGGTGAACCACAAAAGACTACACACAGGAGAGAAGCCATACAAATGCCAGGAGTGTGGGAAATGTTTTACTCAGACTTCATCCCTTAAGAAGCACCAGAGAATACACACAGGCTAAAAATAGCCCTTGTGGGTAAAGTTCTGGATTAAAACAGGACCATTTGAGAAGTTATGTCTAAGATTTGGCAGAGTCCCTTTCTTGTCATTTGAGTCTCTAAATGCAGGCGCTGTTCTTGGAGCAGCAGAAAGCAAGCTCGCTGTGACAATCCTTCAGAGGGTTAAGTATGATTGTTATGTCACGTATTCTGAAAAAAAAAATAAACATATGTAATTCCATCAGTTGTTCCTCTGAGCTTATTTCCCAGCCTTGGTTGCAAATTTCCAGTTTGTCAATGTTGTTTTTCAGCTGGGATTCCAGAATTGAACACATTGCTTCTGTTGAGGCCAAGCCAAAGGAAAAGATACTTGCACTATTATTTCCCTTGAAATGCAAGTCGTATCTCTGGCTAGCTGTTTTCCTGATCCTGGCTCACACACTTTTAATCCACATTAAATTGAAAAACACGGGCCTAGTTGTTATTTTAGAATTAGCAATGTTATATACAGTAGAGTCTCACTAATCCAAGCCTCGCTTATCCAAGCCTCTGGATAATCCAAGCCATTTTTGTAGTCAATGTTTCCAATATATCGTGATATTTTGGTGCTAAATTCATAAATACAGTAATTACAACATAACATTACTGCGTATTGAACTACGTTTTCTGTCAAATTTGTTGTATAACATGAAGTTTTGGTGCTTAATTTGTAAAATCATTACCTAATTTGATGTTTAATAGGCTTTTCCTTGATCAGTCCTTATAATCCAAGATATTCGCTTATCCAAGCTTCTGCCGGCCCGTTTAGCTTGGATTAGTGAGACTCTATTGTATCATTGATTTTGTTAGGTAAAAGGTAAAGGCGTTGTCCGTAGACACCTCCAAGGTCATGTGGCCGGCATGACTGCATGGAACTCCGTTACCTTCCCGCCGGAGCTGTACCCATTGATCTACTCACATTTTCATGTTTTCGAACTGCTAGGTTGGCAGAAGCTGGAGCTAACAGCGGGCGCTCACTCCGCTTCCCGGATTTGAACCTGGGACCTTTCGGTCTGCAAGTTCAGCAGCTCAGTGCTTTAACACACTGAGCCACCGGAGGCTCCTTGATTTTGGTATAGACTGAGAATTTAACCTATTTTGCAAAATTTAGGTCCCTGAATCTTATACAGAAGCCACCCCCACCGGCTCAGCACCACAATGCTGTGCCATCCCCTCCACGTCAGTGCCGCCCTTTTAAACCTTGTTTTCTTCCCTTTCCGCCTTCCCCTCCCTTTCTTTTCTTTCCTTCTTTCTCTCTCCCTTCCACTCTTCCCTCTATTCCTTTTTTTCTTCCCTTCCTTCATCTATCCTCTTGTCATCCATCTCTCCCTCTTCCTTTTTCTTTCCTTCCTATCCTCTTTCCGTCCCTACCCCTTTCTTCCCTTACTACCTTATTTCATTCTCATCTTCCTTTTTTGTTCCTTTCCTATCTCATCCTTTTTTCTTCCTTTTCCTTTCCTCTTTTTCTTCCTTCCCTGCTTCCCTCTTCCTTCCTTTTCTTCGCATCTTTTCCTTCATCCTTTCCTTTCTTTTCTTTCCCTCGCATCTTCCTTCCTTCCAATCCCCTCCCCTTTACTTTACTTCTTATTTCCCCATCAAGAGCTACCTGATTCTCTGGTATTACTTTCCTTGGAAATGAGAGTTGTTGTGGCTCTTTTTATTTATTTATTTATTTATTTATTTACAGTATTTATATTCCGCCCTTCTCACCCCAAAGGGGACTCAGGGCAGATCACATTGCACACATATAAGGCAAACATTCAATGCCGTGACATAGAACAGAGACAGAAACAGATGCAGGCATGGGCTGGCCTCGAACTCATGACCTCTTGGTCAGAGTGATTTGTTGCAACTGGCTGCTAACCAGCCTGCGCCACAGCCCACTGCACACATCTAGGGACTGAGCAAACTCTTGGAAAATATTTTAATATGCTTTTCCTAGTAGCAAGTTACCAGGCGTGATATTGTTACTGGGTATATTTTGTGGTGGTGCCTTTGGGTCTGCTTGTTTCAAAGTCACTTCTGTGTTTCAGGGTGTGCAGGAACCAGTATTATTATTTTCCATCCCCAACCAGGTAAATGGATTGAGGGGCAAAGGCAGGGGTCCTCAAACTTTTTAAGCCGAGGGCCAGTCCACAATCCTTCAGACTGTTGAGGGGCCGGATTATCATTTGAAAAAAAAAATACTAACAAATTCCGATGCACACTGCACATGTCTTATTTGTAGTGCAAAAACAACAACAACAACAACAACAACAACAACAACAACAATGAAAGAACAATACAATATTTAAAAATAAAAACATTTTAACCAACATATATTTATCAGGATTTCAATGGGAAGTGTGGTCCTGCTTGTTAATTAAGGTTGTTGTTGTTGTTGTTGTGTGCCTTCAAGTCATTTCAGACTTTGGGTGAGCCTAAGTCTAAAATGTATTTATTTATTATTTATTTATTTACTGCATTTATTTACTACATTTGTATCACACCCTTCTCACCCCAAAGGGGACTCAGAGTGACTTACAAATTATATGTACATACATTATATTATATTATTAGCATAGCACAATATTAGCATTATATATTACTATATTGAACTATACCACTATATTGTAATATTATAAGTAATATAGAATATATAATTAATATTATTATATGGTATTATTATTAGTGTTATATTGTATTGCATTATAATATTATCAATATTATACGTATATACAATATATTATATTATAAAACTGAGGGCGGGGGCCAAGTAAATGACCTCGGAGGGCCGCATCCGGCCCCCGGGCCTTAGTTTGGGGACCCCTGGGCAAAGGCAAACGTTGGATATCAAGTGCGCCATCAAAACCTCAAGCATCCCCAATGTTTTTCGGGCTGTATTTTTACTTTTTACTTATCATTCTATCAAGGTGGATAAAAATCTGCATCTCACCGAGTTACAGTCAATTGTACTGGGAACAGGCTGGGTATATCTACTTACTCCACTGTATTTGCCACTCCTTTATAGTAGTCATGTGCAAGACTGAAATGTGAAAATCGCTGTCCCGCTTCTAACCAAACTCTGAATTCGGATTCCCCTACCCCTACTTGGCTCTGCTCTGCTCTGATCTCTGGACTGATTGGTTGCCTTTAATGTTCAGTGGGGTTGGGGAGCAATGGTTTGGCAGGCAGAGAATACATCTAACTAACTATCCTATGAATACAGGATTTTTCTTCCATGACTATATCTATGCAATCCTCTTTAGTCCATTTGGGGCCCCTGGTGGCACACTGTCCTATGAATACGGAAATTTTCTTCCATGACTATATCTATGGCATCATCTTTAGTCCAATTCTCTGACACCAAAAGTGACTTACAGTATGTTTGCAATCTTGAGTCCTTTGGTTCCAGGGCTCATTAAAGATGCTCTTTTCCCCTCCTTATAGAGTAACGCTGGGCAAGGAAGGGTTAAGGGGAGGGAGTCTGGTTCCCAGAGAGGCAGGAAGAAAGTGGGCCTCCTTAGACCCGCCTTTCCTGTCCCTCTAGGAACCAAACTCCCTTCCCTTAACCCTTCCTTGCCCGTCTGGGAGAGAGAGTTTGCTCCTTTGGCCTCTTCCTCCTCCTTCCTCTCCTTCCGGTGAGTCTTGTTCCCAGACCTTCTCCAAAGGGCCGAAGAGGGGCTGAGGCCACAACACCTGGAGGGAAGGCCAAAGTAGGCCCAGTCCTGTTTCCCTCACAGGTAGGCCTTCCGACACACACTGACCGAGAGGAAAGAGAAACAACCAGCTTCAAAGGCCTGGAGTCTCGTCCGCCCTGGAGAAAAGGGGGCCTGAGGCAGGTGGGACTGGGGGTCACCACCACAGACGGCCAGGCTGTCATTCTCCAACTAGAGATCCTTCTGAGGAGAGAGAGGCAGGCCGAGGAACAATGGCCTTCCCCTCCCAACCCACTCGCCTTCCTGCCTGGGTCCTCTTTTCCTCTTTCATTACGCATTTCAAAGGAAAAAGAAGAACAAAGAAGGGGACGAGGGTGGCAGAACTTTGATTAGTAGATTAGAACCATATAAGTGTCTTCTGTGTCGTTGAGGAAGGGGATGGAGCCGGGAAGAGGCGCCTTGTATTTTTTATAGTTACTAGCTGTGCCCGGCCACGCGTTGCTGTGGCGAAGTCTGGTGGTATGGGAAATAAAGTATTGAGGAATTGGTGGTAGTTAAGGTAAAGGGTAAAGGTTTTCCCCAGAGATTAAGTCCAGTCGTGTCTTACTCTGGAGGTTGGTGCTCATCTCCATTTCTAAGCCGAAGAGCCGGCGTTGTCCGTAGACTCCTCCAAGGTCATGTGGGATGACTACATGGAGCGGCGTTACCTTCCCGCCGGAGCAGTACATATTGATGCACTCACATTTGCATGTTTTCGAACTTCTGGGTTGGCAGAAACTGGGGCTAACAGTGGGGGCTCTCTCCGCTCCCCCAATTCAAACCTGTGGCCTTTCGTTCGAGAAGTTCAGCAGCTCAGCACTTTAACACGCTGCGCCATCAGGGGATATTATTTCCTAAAGGTTGTGAATATACAATATTTCTGATTGGTTTTTTTTGTTTGTTGGAGGCAAGTATGAATGCTGCAATTAGGAAAAATGATTAGGATGTAATGGCCTTGCAGCTTTAAAGCCTGGCTGTTTCCTCCCTGAGTGAATTTTTTGTTGGGAGGTGTTAGCTGGCCCTGATTGTTTCCTGTCTGGAATTCCCTTGTTTTCAGAGTGGTGTTGTTTGCGATATTTTATGTGCTTCTACTGTCTGTGGCCCTGAGAAAACAGGATTTGCCAGACTTTAATGATGGGAATACTTTGTTGGGAGGTGTTAGCTGGCCCTGATTGTTTCCTGTGTGGAATTCCCCTGTTTATTTACTGTCCTGGTTTTAGAGATTATATTGTTCTGCATTATTCTATCCCAGTAATTATTTCATATTAAAGAAGAATCTCACTTATCCAACATTCGCTTATACCATGTTCTGGATTATCCAACGCAGTCTGCCTTTTCATAATCAATGTTTTTGTAGTCAGTGTTTTAAATTCATTGTGATATTTTAGTGGTAAATTTGTAAATACAGTACAGTAGAGTCTCACTTATCCAACATAAACGGGCTGGCAGAACGTTGGATAAGTGAATATGTTGGATAATGAGGAATTAAGGATAACCCTATTAAACATCAAATTAAGTTATGATTTTACAAATTAAGCACCAAAACATCATGTTAGACAACAAATTTGTCAGAAAAAGTAGTTCAGTACACAGTAATGCTATGTAGTAATTACTGTATTTATGAATTTAGCACCAAAATATCACGATATATTGAAAGCATTGACTATAAAAATGCGTTGGATAATCCAGAACGTTGGATAAGCGAGGCTTGGATAAGTGAGACTCTACTGTAAATACTACATAGCATTACTGCGCATGGAACTACTTTTTCTGTCAAATTTGTTGTATAATATGATGTTTTGGTGCTTAATTTGTATAACGATTACCTAATTTGATGTTTAATTGGCTTTTCCTGAATCCCTTCTTATTATCCAACATATTCACTTATCCTGCCAGCCTGTTTACGTTGGATAGGTGAGACTCTACTGTATATTTCTAATCTTATATTATCTGCTCAGAACTGGATTATATGAGGCTCCTTCTTCACAGCTGTATAAAATGCACACTGAAGTGGATTATATGGCAGTGTGGAGTCAAGATAATCCAGTGCAAAGCAGATAATATAAGATTATAAATGGGTTATATAGCTGTGTGGAAGGGCCTTGAGTCTACACTGCCATATAATCCAGTGCAAATCTGATAATCTGTGGAAGAAGTCTTAAGTGAGGCCTAAATCTGCCTGTCCCCTAACTGAAACCTGGCTGTCCCTTGGTTGCTAGGCAACCAAGTGGGCAGAGATTAGCCCTCTAAACTGGCAGCAATTGGATAAAAAAAATTATTGCTCTCCCTCTAATTAGGACTTTATTTTTCTTTTCTTTTTGTTGTATCAACCTTGAGGCGTGGATGATGGGTTGTGTTGTCAAATTTTGAGGTTGGGGGGCCTGTACTTTTGTTGTTTTGTGAATTGCCGTGATGCCATCACTCTTTTATATATATAGATTATTTTACGCATCATCTAAAGCAGGGGTCCCGAAACTTTTTAAGCAGAGGGCCGGTCCACAATCCTTCAGACTGTTGAGGGGCCGAATTATCATTTAAAAAAAAATACAAACAAATTCCTATGCATACTGCACATGTCTTATTTGTAGTGCAACAACAACAACAAAAGAACAATTCAAATACAATATTTAAAAATGAAAACAATTATAACGAACATAAACCTATTAGGATTTCAAGGGAAAGTGTGGGCCTGCTACTAGCCAATGAGATAGTCAAGTTCATTAGGATTGTTGTTGTTGTTGTTGTTGTTGTGTGCCTTCAAGTCATGTCAGACTTTGGCCGAGCCTAAGTCTAAAAATATTTATTTATTTACTGCATTTATTTACTACATTTATATCCCACCCTTCTCACCTCGAAGGGGACTCAAAGCAGCTGTAGGTACATACAATATTATATTATTAGCATAACACAATATTAGCATTATATATTACTATATTGAACTATAACACTATACTATTATATAATATCTAATATATAACATATAATTAATATTATTATATGGTATTACTATTAGTATTATATTGTATAACATAAGATTATTATCAATATTATATGTATATACAATATATTATATTATTAAAACTGATATAAAAATATTATATTATAAAACTGAGGGCGGGGGCCAGGTAAATGACCTTGGAGGGCCGCATCCGGCCCCCGGGCCTTAGTTTGGGGACCCCTGATCTAAAGTTTTGTAAGTGCCAAATGTCCTGTGCAACAGAAAAGAACACACACTTGTCCTCAAAACTGGTGGTCATGCCTTCCCACGCTCCTTCCTATTTTCTCTTCAATTTACATGTATTTTATCTATAGTAGAGTCTCACTTATCCAAGCTAAACAGGCTGGCAGAAGCTTGGATAAGCGAATATCTTGGATAATAAGGAGGGATTAAGGAAAAGCCTATTAAACATCAAATTAGGTTATGATTTTACAAATTAAGCACCAAAACATCATGTTATACAACAAATTTGACAGAAAAAGTAGTTCAATACGCAGGAATGTTATGTTGTAATTACTGTAGTTAAGAATTTAGCACCAAAATATCACGATATATTGAAAACATTGACTACAAAAATGGCTTGGATAATCCAGAAGCTTGGATAAGCGAGGCATGGATAAGTGAGACTGTACTGTAATTATAACTATTGCCATAAATAAAGGTAAAGATTTTCCCCTGACGTTAAGTCCAGTTGTGACCAACTCTGGGGGTTGGTACTCATCTCCATTTCTAAGCCGAAGAGCCGGCATTGTCCGTAGATACCTCCAAGGTCATGTGGCCATAGGCATGACTGCATGGAGTGCCGTTACCTTCCTGCCAGAGCGGTACCTATTGATCTACTCACACTGGCATATTTTCGAACTGCTAGGTTGGCAGGAGCTGGGGCTAACAGCGGGCGCTCATTCCGCTCCCGGGATTTGAACTTGGGACCTCTTGGTCTGCAAGTTCAGCAGCTCAGCACTTTAACACACTATGCCACCATATATACCTAAACATTCAATTCCATTTGTTAGTAAATTAGTTTTGTGTGGGTGGGAATTCACTGTGTTACATTGATATATTTTCTTCTTTTATTTAAACACTATACAAACATGGATTTATATATATATATATGTGCATCATTCTAAAATAGCTAAATAACAAGGCTTGCAGCCATTTCTATTCTGATTAAAGAGTGCTGATAGGTCATTTATTCAAAGTCTCTTGAATATAGATTTTATATAGATTTATAAATACAGTAGAGTCTCACTTATCCAACATAAACAGGCCAGCAGAACGTTGGATAAGCGAATATGTTGGATAATAAGGAGGGATTAAGGAAAAGCCTATTAAACATCAAATTAGGTTATGATTTTACAAATTAAGCATCAAAACATCATGTTATACAACAAATTTGAAAGAAAAAGTAGTTCAATACGCAGTAATGTTATGTAGTAATTACTGTAGTTAAGAATTTAGCACCAAAATATCATGATGTATTGAAAACATTGACTACAAAAATGTGTTGGATAATCCAGAACGTTGGATAAGCGAGTGTTGGATAAGTGAGACGCTACTGTAGTACAAAATGTAAGTATATACTATTAACACTATTTCAATCAACACATCCTGCTGTAGTCATTTTCCTTTGGTTCTTTATAAATTCAATGAAGTGTTTCCATCTTCTTAAAGTTTCTGTGTATTTGTTGTGGAGCTAAGGTTAATGTCTCCATTTTGGCCATATCAAAAACTTTTAAAATTCAATTTACTGGTGTTGGCATGTTTTATAGTTTCTATAGTTTTGCGTATTCAGTTTTTGCTTCTGTTGTTTCAATGTCAGTTTGTCTAATAATCCCCGTAGAAAAAGTTCTGCTTTTAGTGGGATTTTGTACTCTAGTATAGGTTCCATGTCGCTATGGATTTTTTATGCAAAATGCTTTAGCTTTTGCACAAGTCCACCACAAATGATAGAAGGTTCCAGTTATTTGTTTGCATATTTATTTTCTGTAGTTATGTACCATCTATAATGTTAAAATGTTATTTCATGGTGTAACTCCTTGTAAACTTTAGTCGTTTTTTTCCAGAGTTCTTTCCCTTAAAAGAAGAGGGAGGAAAAACATCTTGGATACAGTCTCCATCAGACACTGGTTACAACATGGAGAGACCCAACTCACCTGGACCTGAAGCAGGCAGGGTCCCTGGGAGCAGTGGGGAATTCTGGGAGATAACTACACAGACATTCCTGAACATACACATACAGCGCCAGCTCTTCAGGCAGTCCTCCTACCGAGAGGGCGAGGGACCCAGAGAGGTTTGCAGCCGCCTCCACGATCTCTGCCGCCAGTGGCTGAAGCCAGAGCAACACACCAAGGCTGAGATGCTGGACCTGGTAATCCTGGAGCAGTTCCTGAGCCTCCTGCCCCCAGAGATGGGGAGCTGGGTCCGAGAGTGTGGGGCAGAGACCTCTTCCCAGGCGGTGGCCCTGGCGGAAGGCTTCCTCCTGAGTCGGGCAGAGGACAAGAGGCAGGAAGAACAGGTGAGAGCATTGCCTCTTGGTTTCACTAACCTTGGGACTGATGGATAGATTAAACTTACATCCTGCCTTTCTTACAAGATGGGACTGATGTGAGGCAGAAGCTGAATTGTGCTCCCTCTGCCTCTTTTCCTACCTCTTCTGCCCTTCCTGCTGTCACCTCCATATCCACTGTAAGCTCAGTTGCTGCTCTACTCAAATGTGTTGACCCCAGATATAACATTGAAAATGATGGGGTAGCAATCTTAGAGTTATTATTTTTTAAACAAAGTCCATGAAGTTTCTGCACATAGGTCTGTGATATTTTTGAACTTTCTCCGTGCTACTTCTGGAATACTCTCATAGAATCATAGAATAGTAGAGTTGGAAGAGATCTCATCGGCCATCTAGTCCAACCCCCCGCTAAAAAGCAGGACATCTCATTCAAAGCACCCCCGACAGATGGCCATCTAGCCTCTGCTTAAATGCCTCCAAGGAAGGAGCCTCCACCACAGTCCGGGGCAGAGAGTTCCACTGCCAAACAGACCTCACAGTGAGGAAGTTCTTCCTGATGTTCAGGTGGAATCTCCTTTCCTGTAGTTTGAAGCCATTGTTCCATGTCCTAGTCTCCAGGGCAGCAAAAAACAAGCTTGCTCCCTCCTCCCTATGACTTCCCCTCACATATTTATACATGGCTATCATGTCTCCTCTCAGCCTTCTCTTTTGCAGGCTAAACATGCCCAGCTCTTTAAGCCGCTCCTCATAGGGCTTGTTCTTTGTGCTCTTCCAGGCCCAAAATAACTGCATGGAAGTCCAGTCTAATGTCTCTGCATCAGAGAAAACTCCATCAGACGCCACCCAGAGCCTCCAGCAGAAGGAGCTCAAGCAGGAAGAAGATGGGGCTGCAGGGGTGCAGGGTAAGAAGGAACTCTTCTGGGAGTTTTGGTGTTTATACTAGTGTAAATTCCTCTTTAGTGGGATTGTAGCGCATCCACACTTTGAGCTTGAGTTGGTGCATATGCAGGATCATTTGGCCTTGAGATAGGTATATATCTTAAACTCATGTCCTTTGTTTGATGTCTGCTTTATATACTTTAATATGCATTTTATAGAAATGCAATTTTAATGTGGATCTTTTATAGAAATATGTATATCTGTTGAATTTTGGCAATATTCATTTTTAAAAAATTGTGTTGTAATCAGCCATGAATCTCAAGGAGAAGCGGCTAAGAAATAAAATTATTATTATTATTATTATTATTATTATTATTATTATTATTACAGTAGAGTCTCACTTATCCAACACTCACTTATCCAACGTTCTGGATTATCCAACGCATTTTTGTAGTCAATGTTTTCAATATATCGTGACATTTTGGTGCTAAATTCGTAAATACAGTCATTACTACATAGCATTACTGCATATTGAACTATTTTTTCTGTCAAATTTGTTGTATAACATGATGTTTTGGTGCTTAATTTGTAAAATCATAACCTATTTTGATGTTTAATAGACTTTTCCTTAATCTCTCCTTATTATCCAACATATTCACTTATCCAACGTTCTGCCGGCCCGTTTATGTTGGATAAGTGAGACTCTACTGTATTATTATAGTAGTTGTTAGGCACTCAGTTGCAAAAGGTGCAATTTCAGTGTGATTTTCAGTTTTATTTTTGCAATGCTTGTACAATAGCCTAAAGATGAATAGGACTGAAATTTCAGCCCAACAGAGGCTGGATGGCCATCTGTTGGGGGTGCTTTGAATGTGATTTACCTGCTTCTTGGCAGGGGGTTCGACTGGATGGCCCATGAAGTCTCCTCCAATTCTATGATTCGAGGACTGTAATTGTCAGTCAACCAGTAGCCTTTATTTCGGTCAGCAAACCATTGGTTGAAGTCAAGTGAAAGTAGAATGATGGAATACAACATTTGAAAAGTTTATGACATCACATATGGCTTATAGTTAATGATAACAAGTATCTCCATTAGCTATCTAAAACAGGAACTGACTACCGATTAGTAATAAGTCTCTTAAGTACTCTTTGTAATACTCTTAGCACTTAGAGATCATTTGTGAAGCACTTGTGGCTTTTTGCCGCTGCAAAGAGAAATTTGGTGTATCCTGGCCCCTATCCTGTTTAATTTATACCTGAATGACTTGGCTGCCCATGTTTCACTATCAAATGGCCATCCCCCCAAAATCTCATCCACCAATATACCCCTACTGCTGTATGCTGATGATGCTGTCCTCATATCCTACACCAAGGTAGGACTCAAGTAAGTGCTGAGGGCACTCTACCAATACTGTGAGAAAAATCAGTTAAAGATAAACTATATTAAAACCAAAATCATGATTTTCTTAGAAAAGCGATCCAAGAATAACTGGTATATAGGAGAGAACTTAATACAACAAGTTTCCACCTTTAAATACCTAGGGGTGACCTTTCGGGCCACAGGTTCCTGGGGCTGTCACCAAAACACGTCAGTACAAAATGCTTTATCCGTACTAAAGCTATAATATGCTTTTTCTACACAAAAGGTGGCCAGTATATCCCAGCTGCAATAAACATTTTCCAAGCAAAGGTAACAGCCCAACTATTATATGCAATTCTGGTTGGGATCACAGGCTTCTCATCTAAAGTAGGGTTTCTCAGAAAACTGTTTGCTGTCTCCAGTTGTGTTCCATCTGCTGTTCTAAGACTGGATTTAGGAACAGCCTCATTGGAATCAATATCTTGGAGAAGGGCTCTAGGATATTGTATTGAGAGAGTATACAAAGGGCCTGAAGTAGGATATGCGTATTTGATTCAAAAAGACCTCTTTAAATCCCACCAAATAAAAACGTTAAAGGACAAATTTAGGCAGATAGGGCTCTTAGATAACATAGGAGTTTTGAGTATAAAAAGACTATGAAGATCTTAGCAGAACGAATTAGTGACTCTGGCGCTCTCCACATGCTCCCCATTGAGTTTAGGCATTTAATTCTTTGGGAGGTGCCAAATATTTAGAAAATATAAACATCCCAAAATTTTGACTTCCTTTCAGTTGGGCCAGATTTAATGCACTCAAATAGGGTAGATTCAATGGGACTGAATACAAACTCAGAGAATGTCCTCGGGGGAGGGTAAAGTTGAAACTGTAATACATGTACTTTTAATCTGTACAATTTGCAGGAACAATAGATTAAGGTTAATATCCCCTCTATTCACCAAGTGGCCACAAAGAACCCTAAATTGGTGCTGCATTTATTTACTGTCTAATCTTGACAGAACGGTAACGGACCAAGTGACTGTAATTGTAACCTCTGAGACATGTTTATGTGATCAGCTTTCCCACCCTTGCTCTTTCTCCCAGGAGCTGACATGATGTTGTTGCTGAATCCTCAGTTGTTTCTTCCCTTTTGTGATGGAGTGGAACTGAATCAGGTAAGCAGAAGGATTGCTGGGAGAGGAGAACTGGGTGTCATTTGTTCCAAGCTTAATCATCTGTTGAAACAGAAAAGATTGAATACATTTTCTTAATGCGAAGTTTAAAGAATACCCAAAGAACAATCAATGAGCTAAGATTTAAAAGGGACGTGTTCAAGAAAAGTGAAAACGGGGGGAAATCACCAAAAAAGACTAACCAGCATAAGTAGGGAAAAGGTCTGACACGCTGAAGCAGAAAATGAGCTCAGGCTTTCCAAAGAGATTGAAAACAATAAAAGGGGCTTCTTTGGTTGTGTCCGTAGTAGAAGAAAAAACAAGCCAAGAGTAGGGTATGTGACTGGAGAAGGTGCTGAAATGCTAACGGGATAGGGAAAAGGTAGAACATTGCCTCAGTCTTCCCCCAAAAGGGAATTGGTATTTGACTTGAGCCAGATGGAACAGATGAGGTAATAGGGGACATGGCACCTAAAATAGGTGAAGAAGTAGTCCAGGAATACCTGGCCACTCTAAACGAATTCAAGGCTCCAGGGCCACATGAACTACGTCCAAGAGTACTGAAGGAACTAGCAGAAGAAATTTCAGAACCACTGTCAATGATCTTTGAGAACTCCCAGAGAACAGGAGAAGTCCCAGCAGAATGGAGGAGGCAAATGTTGTTACTCTCTTCAAGAATGGACAAAGGGGGGTCACAAGTGGTTCCTCTGGCAATTGCTGAGACGCCTGGACAGTGACCCTCTGGTCAACCATGGACACGCAAACGTGACACCAGACCAGATAGCTCACCAGCTAATTCAGAATGGGAAAACCAACTGCAGCAGAATAAAGATGAAAATCAACAGGATGCCAGAACTTGAAACCCACCAGTTGTCTTCTCCTCTAAACCTGAAAGAACTCAGAGAAGCCATCAAGCGATGTAAGACTGGTAAAGCACCTGGCCTAGATGACCTGATGATGGAGCAAATCAAACACTTGGGCCCCAAAGCTGAAAACTGGCTTTTGAAATTCTACAATCAATGCCTGGCACACAAACAGATTCCCAGAGCATGGAGGAAAACTAAGATAATTGCCATCTTAAAACCTGGTAAAGATACCTCCAGTGCCAGGAACTACCAACCAATCTCCCTCTTATGTCATCTATATAAAGTCTATGAGAGGATGCTATTAAATCGACTAGGACCTGTTATCGAACCCAAGCTTATTGCACAACAAGCAGGTTTCAGACCAGGGAAAAACTGCACAGGTCAAATTCTTCATCTGACTGAGCGTATCGAGGAAGGCTATGAGAAAGGCTGCATTATGGGAGCAGTTTTTGTGGACCTTACGGCAGCCTATGACACGGTGCAACATAGAAAAATGCTGCATAAAGTCTACCATATCACCCGGGACTTTGACTTTACAAAAACTGTCCAGACCCTCTTAGAAAACCGCAGCTTCTATGTGGAGTTTCAGGGCCAGAAAAGCAGATGGAGGAGGCAAAAGAATGGTTTACCCCAAGGCAGCGTTCTTGCACCGACCTTATTTAACATCTTCACGAACGATCAGCCACAACCACCACTCACAAAGAGCTTTATATATGCTGATGACCTTGGCCTTACAACACAAGCGAAAGATTTTGAAACAGTTGAAAAGCAACTCACTAGTGCCTTGAAAGATCTCTCCAGCTACTACAAAGAGAACCACCTGAAGCCTAACCCTGCCAAGACACAAGTGTGTGCTTTCCACCTACGTAACCGTGAAGCCAACAGGAAACTGAAAGTTACTTGGGAAGGCCAAGAGCTCGAACACTGTTTCCATCCTAAATACTTTGGTGTCACCTTAGATCGAACACTAACATATAGGAAACACTGCATGAACACCAAGCACTAAGTAGCTGCACGCAACAACATCCTGCGGAAACTGACTGGCAGCTCATGGGGTGCAGACCCACAAGTGATAAGAACATCAGCCCTGGCCTTGTCTTTCTCAACTGCGGAGTACGCCTGTCCTGTCTGGCAAAAGTCTGCCCATGCGAAGCAAGTGGACGTAGCACTGAACGAAACATGCAGAATAATCACAGGATGCCTTAAACCTACACCTGTTGATAAACTCTATAACTTAGCTGGCATTGCCCCTCCTGACGTGCGATGGGAAGTTGCTGCTAACTGCGAGAGAAAAAAGGTCCAACATTGTGAAAGCCATCCACTGCATGACTATCAGCCTCCTCCCACCAGACTCAAATCACGGAAGGGCTTCATGAGAACCACCACTCCTCTTGATGTTCCTCCAGCAGCAGCAAGGGTGTCTCTCTGGGCAGCTAAACCTGGCAATTCTAACTGGATGGCCCCCCATGACGGTTTTCCTCCAGGGGCAAACCAAGAATGGGCAACTTGGAAGTCCCTAAACAGACTGAGAAGCGTAGTGGGCAGATCAAAAGACAACTTGGCGAGGTGGCACTACCTGGAGGAATCCTCCACCTTGTGTGACTGTGGAGCAGAACAAACAACTCCGCATATGTATGCTTGCCCACAATGCCCTGCCTCATGTACGAAGGAGGAGTTGTTTAAAGCTACGGACAATGCGGTTGCTGTTGCCCGCTTTTGGTCCAAAACTATTTAGCTGCTTGTGATTTCCTTTTCCCCCCCCCATCATTTTGAAATGTATTTGTCGTACAATCCTTTTGACACTAAATAAATAAAATAAATAAAACTGGTTCCTCTTCATCCTGGAAAGAAGTGACTAGTGGGGTGCTGATGCGTTCTGTCCTGCGCCAAATGCTGTTCCACATCTTTCTTATTGACTTGGATGAAGGCTTAGAGGGCATGCTTATCAAGTTTGCAGATGACACCAAATCAGGAGGGATAGCTAATACTCCAGAAGACAGGATCAGAATTCAAAATGGCCGTAACAAGTTAGAAAACCAAGGAAATTAATTTCAACAAGGAGAAATGTAGGATAGTACACTAAGGCAGGAAATACGCAATGCACAGATACAGGATGGGTGACTCCTGGCTCAACGACAGTTCATGTGAAAGGGATCTTGGGGTGTTAGTAGACTGCAAGTTGAACATAAAGCCAAGAGTGTGATGCACTAACTTAAAAGCCTATGGGATTTTGGTCTGCATTCAAACAAATATAGTGTCTAGATTAAGGGAAGTCATAGTGACCTTCTTTCTGCTTTGGTGAGACCTCACCTGGAATAACATTAGGTCCACTTTAGGGCACCACAGTGAAAGCTGGAACCTGTCCAGATTCCATTTCTGATTCTACTTATCAATTAAGAAATGGTTTTGACTGTGACCAACCAGACGTCTCTCCAAAGCTTACACCATGGCATAGAGGTCGTAACCCTTTTCGTTTCAAACAGCCAACGGGAATGTAAATCTACTATAAAGATTTTCTTGTGAGTATTTTTCTTGATAGCCCTTATGTGAGAAGCAAATGTTTTCTTTTTCCACCAGGGCCCATTCGCCTTTGAGGATGTTGCTGTCCATTTCTCCCTGGAGGAGTGGGCTCTTCTGAATCCTGATCAGAAAGTCTTGCACGTGCAGATCATGGAGGAGATTCATGAGATTGTGGACTCTCTTGGTAAGGCTCCCTCACTGATGGGGATTTGTATTTCAAAATGCAATATCCCAGTCAGCACCTCCCTAGTGGGAGCAGTATTCTAAATTGTCACAATCTCTGGGAGTTGTCAAGGTAGGGCTTTTGTTAGAAAAACATGACATAAGTGTGACATTGACTTGGTGCCTGAGGAACAGTGATGTTTGCACCGATTCCGACTACATTGGGAAGACTTCCATTACTGGAGTCAAGTCCAAGCGAACCACACTATCTCGCAACAACAGGGCCCCTTGAAAAACCTATCGAGTAATCACCCCAGATCAGTCACACTACTTCCTCTCCCTCTGTGAATGTGTGGATGTGAGAGACAGGCAGAGAGAGGGAGGAAGCAGATTGACTGGAGAGAGGGGCAGGAGAATGGATCATCAAAAAGAACAAACTTCCCCTGGCTTCAGGTACACAGATGCAGTTATGCATCTTTTTATCCGTGTGGTATTCGACTTAGTTTTTCCTCCCAACCAGGCAGGCAAGCTTTTGCATATCTGAAGGCTAAGCTCTCTTTCTACACTGTCTCTCTCAGCACACAAACAGTCCCTAGACTCAGTCATTAGCAAGATGGTGACTATATGCGCCTATCTTTCAAATGGTAAGTTTGCCACTATATCTGGCAGAATTTCCTTTTTTTCTCCCTTCTCTGCTCTATTTCTTTACAGTCACTATCTTGTATCTTCCCAGCTTTGTCAGGTAAATCAATCCCTTTGGAACTCACATTTACAGAAAACTTCCAAAAATTGTAAGAGTCCCATTCAGTATGGCCATGTTCCAGAAATATTCTCTCCTGATGTTTCACCCACATCTATGGCAGGCATCCTCAGAGGTTGTGAGGTGATTCCAGCCATCAAAGCCTTTGACAACACAGTGTACCATCCTTCCTAAACAAGGGATGGAGGAGGACAGCATTTATATCTTCTTTTCCTGAATATCTATGTTTTCAGGATCATTTCAATCCACTTTTTATCCCACTTTCTTAGACTCCTTATCACTCATGCTGAAAAATGATTATTTCTGTCCTTCTTTCTCACAGCAGATAACTGGAAGAAGAGCAATGTATGCACCAAAAGCAGGAAGCATCTGGGACACAACGGGGACCTTCCAGGACCCCAAGAAACCCACAGAGAAGATGGCGATTATGCCAGAGAAAGGCCTTACAAATGCAATGGCTGTGGGCAGCGTTTTACCCAAAATGAGGCACTTGTGCTTCACAAGACACTCCATGCTGGGAAAATCCACCTTAAATGGAAAGAATCAGGAAAATTTGTTGATGAATACAAATTGCCACATTGGAGCCAAGAAGAAATTTTTGAAGGAACTGAGGCTTTCATAAGCCAGGAGGGTGGGAAATCTTTTTTCCAGAGTTCACGCTTGGTGAAATATGATGGATTTCACACAGGACAGGAACCATACCTATGCCAGGAGTGTGGGAAATGTTTTGCTTACAGTTCACACTTGATGATTCACAAAAGACTCCACACAGGAGAGAAGCCATACCAATGTCAGGAGTGTGGGAAATGTTTTGTTGACAGTTCAGCCTTGGTGAGGCACAAAAGACTCCACACAGGAGAGAAACCATACCAATGTCAGGAGTGTGGGAAATGTTTTGCTTCCAGTTCAGAATTGCTGAGGCACAAAACTGTCCACACAGGAGAGAAGCCATACCAATGCCAGGAGTGTGGTCAATGTTTTGCTTCCAGTTCATATTTGGTGATCCACAAAAGAGTCCACACAGGAGAGAAACCATACCAATGCCAGGAGTGTGGGAAATGTTTTGCTTCCAGTTCACATTTGGTGCTCCACAAAAGACTCCACACAGGAGAGAAACCATACCAATGCCAGGATTGTAGGAAATGTTTTGCTTACAGTTCCCAGTTGGTGAACCACAAACGACACCACACAGGAGAGAAGCCATACCAATGTCAGGAGTGTGGCAAATGTTTTGCTTCCAGTTCAGAATTGCTGAGGCACAAAATTGTCCACACTGGAGAGAAGCCATACCAATGCCAGGAGTGTGGTCAATGTTTTGCTTCCAGTTCATATTTGGTGATCCACAAAAGAGTCCACACAGGAGAGAAACCATACCAATGCCAGGAGTGTGGGAAATGTTTTGCTTCCAGTTCACATTTGGTGATCCACAAAAGACTCCACACAGGAGAGAAACCATATCACTGCCAGGAGTGTGGGAAATCTTTTTCTAGCAGTTCACAATTGGTGTGCCACGAAAGATTCCATACAGGAGGGAAGCCATACCAGTGCCAGGACTGTGGGAAATGTTTTGCTTCCAGTTCACACTTGGTGATCCATAAAAGACTCCACACTGGAGAGAAACCATACCAGTGCCAGGAGTGTGGGAAATCTTTTTCTAGCAGTGCACAATTGGTGTGCCATGAAAGACTCCATACAGGAGAGAAGCCATACCAGTGCCAGGAGTGTGGGAAACGTTTTGCTTCTCGTTCACACTTGGTGAGCCACAAAAGACTCCACACAGGAGAGAAGCCATACCAATGTCAAGAGTGTTGGAAATGTTTTGCTGACAGTTCTGCATTGGTGAGGCACAAAAGACTTCACACTGGAGAGAAACCATACCAGTGTCAGGAGTGTGGGAAATCTTTTACTTACAGTTCACAATTGTTGAGCCACAAAAGACTCCACACAGGAGAGAAGCCATACCAATGCCAGGAGTGTGAGAAATGTTTTGCTTCCAGTTCAGATTTATTGAAACACAAAAGAATCCACACAGGAGAGAAGCCATACCAATGCCAGGAATGTGGGAAACGTTTTGCTGACAGTTCTACCTTTGTGAGGCACAAAAGACGCCACACAGGAGAGAAACCATACCAGTGCCAGGAGTGTGGGAAATGTTTTGTTTATAGTTCACAATTTGCGAGCCACAAGAGGCTCCACACAGGAGAGAATCCACACCAATGACAGGAGTGTGTGAAATGTTTTACTCAGACTTCATCCCTTAACAAGCACCAGAGAATACACACAGGCTAAAAAACAGCCATTGTGCTTAAACGTCTGATTTCTAACGGGACCGTTTGAGCATTTTTGCCTAAGATTTGGTAGAGTTCCCGTTCTAGTCCTTTGAATCCCTAAGTTGGAGGTCCTGTCTCTGGAACAGCAGAAAAGAAGCTCCGTGTGATAATATTTCAGAGGGTTAAATATGATTGTCATGTCACGACAGCAATTCATATGGACTTCCATCAACTGTTCCTCTGAGCTTAGTTTCAAGTTCCTTTACCACCTTGGTTGTAAAGTTCCAATGTGTGGATTTTGTTTTTTAGCCAGGATTCCAGAACTGAACACAATGCTTCTGTTGAGGCCAATCCAAAGAAAAAGATGTTTCCACTATTATTCCCCTTAATGTACAATTCGTATCTCTGGCTAGAATTTACTGGTTGTTTTCTTGCTCCTGGCACACTGTTAATCCACATTAAACTGAAATACAGGAACTTTGTATTATTTTAGAATGGAGGCCCTCAAACTTTTTAAGTAGAGTGCCAGTACAGAATCCTTCAGACTGTTGAGGGGCCGAACTATCATTAAAAAAAAAACAAATTTCTATGCACACTGCACGTCTTATTTGTAGTGCAAAAAAAAAAATGAAAGAAAAAAATATTTTTTTAAAAAAACAATTTTAAACAACATAAACCTATAACGATTTCAATGGGAAGTGTGGGCCTGCTTCTGGCCCATGAGATTGTCAAGTTAATTAGGATTGTTGTTGTGTGCCTTCCAAGTTATTTCAGACTTCGAGCAAGCCTAAGTCTAAAACTGAGGGTGGGGGCCAGGTAAATGACCTTGGAGGGCCTCATCTGGCCCATGAGCCTTAGTTTGGGGACCCCTGTTTTAGAATGCACAGTGTTTATATTTTGAGTATTTGGATCTATGATAAGCCAAGTGATAATTTGATAGGTTTTGCAGAATTCAAGACTTTGAATTCCCAGTAGGGAAATAGATGTGTCTGCATAGAGTAAAAATGTTTATATAATTAAATTCAAGCTTTCCAGCTAGTTCGGGGCATATAGCCATTTTACTCAAAAACATAAATAAAGGAAATGCATGGCAGAGGAAAACATGAAAAATATGACCAGAATATGAAATCCAGAAGAAAGTATTTCATTGGTACATTAGGGTCCCTGACATCTCATGTGATCATCTGATGGTTGATGCATTTTATGTTACTATCTAATGGCAAATCACTACAAACTGGGGGAAGTGAGACTGAGGCTCCTTCTACATTGTCGTATAATCCAGGTTATCAAAGCAGATAATCCACATTATCTCCTTTGAACTGGGTTATATGAGTCTACACTGCCATATAATCAAGTTCAAATCTGATAATCTCAATTTTATATGGGAGTATTGAAGGGCTCTGCGGCTATAGACCATTTAAGTGACCATAAATAGCCAGTGAAATGTCACTTTCCAGTCACTGGAGAAAACCTCTGTTCACATTAATGATAATTAGTTGGATGTTAATATTGAAGCTTCCTATTAAAAATGAAGTTTAGACCAGTGGTTCCCAAACTTATTTGGCCTACCGTCCCCTTTCCAGAAAAAATATGACTCAGTGCCCCTTGGAAAGGGGGGCGTGGCTTAGAGGGGTGGGCGTGGCTCCTGCTCAAGAGGGCGGGGCCGAGCCTCTCCCCTAGTCCAAGATACAGGGCTGGTTGGGGGAGGTGGGTGGGGCCACAAATTGGCAGCCAGGACGGATAGGCGGAGTTACAAGCTCTGAGGCAGGGCTGAGCTTCTATCCCTGTCCTGCGGCGCCTGCCAGGGCTAGAGGAGTGGGCGGGGCCTCTTCCCAAGTGCCTGACGGGGCTGAACCTCTATGCCCCGCCCCCATGTTCTAACAAGCGCCTCAGGTAAGGTATACATAGGCTCAGCCCTGTCTCGCTCTCTTGGGAAGAGGCGCTGCCCCCACCCTTATTCCCACCCTTTAGCCCTAAAATGCCAATCAGGAGAGGTATAGAGGCTTAGCCCTGTCTCAGGCTCTTGGAAGGAGGCCCTGCTCACTCTAGCTCCACCCCCTGTGTCCTAACAGGCGTCTCAGGTGCTCAGCCCTGTCTCCGGCACTTGGGAAGAGGCCCTGCCCCTAGCCCCGCCCTTTAGTCCTAAAACGCCTCTCAGGAGAGGTATAATAATAATTAATAAAACTTTATTTATATACTGCCCTATCTTATATAGCAATAAGTAACACTTACACAATCTGATCAAGGGGACGGGAACCATAAACCCAATATATTAAAATGTATCATTGTAGGCTAGATAAGTCTTGAGCAATATATTCAGGCCCAGAGATCGGCGGTATTCCAATGTAATTACTCAAAAACCTGCCGACACCACCAGGTCTTCAGTTCCTTACGGAAATTGGATAATGTAGGGGATTGCCTGACCTCTTTCGGCAGTGCATTCCACAGCTGGGGGGGCACTGCGGAGAAGGCTCGTTCCCTCGTCCCCACCAGCCTAACTTGAGACGGTGGTTGGACCGAGAGGAGAGCCTCCTTGGATGATCTCAAGGTCCGCACTGGCTCATAGGAGGAGATAGAGGCTCAGCCCTGTCTCGGGCTCTTGGAAGGAGGCCCTGCCCACTCTAGCTCTGCCTTCTGTGTCCTAACAGGTGTCTTAGGTGCTCAGCCTTGTCTCAGGCACTTGGGAAGAGGCCCCGCCCCTCCCCTGGCCCCACCCCCTGTGTCCTCACTGCCCCCTCTATCACTGCAGCACCCACCAGGGGGCAGTAGCGCCCACTTTTGGAATCACTGGTTTAGAGCGTTCTAAGGAGCCCCGGTGGCGGAGTGTGTAAAAGCACTGAGCTGGAGACCGAAGGACTTTTTTTAACTCTCCAATAATATGTCTCAAGAAGCCAAATGTGATTGTTGGCTGAGAACTTTGGGGTGCAGCCTGGTTTTTTTATTGTGGGATATATATATATATATATATATATATATATATATATATATACACACACACACACACACACACACACACACATATATATATCCCACAATTAAAAAAAAATACGTACACACACATAGAGGAGCCCCAGTGGCGAAGTGCATTAAAGCACTGAGCTGGAGACCGAAAGGTCCCAGGTTTAAACCCCGGAAGCGGCGTGAGCGGCCGCTATTAGCTCCAGCTCCTGCCAACCTAGCAGTTCGAAAACATGCCAGTGTGAGTAGAGCAATAGGTACCGCTCCGGTAGAAAGGTAATGGCGCTCCATGCAGCCCACATGACCTTGGAGGTGTCTACGGACAACGCCGGCTCTTCGGCTTAGTAATGGAGATGGGCACCAACCCCCAGAGTCGGACATGACTGGACTTAACGTCAGGGGAAACCTTTACCTTAAGGCCTCCCCCAGCAAACCATTGAGTAGGTTGTAAAGGCATCATACCTGGATACTTATGAGGCAGCCCTGCAGCTGAAGGGGGTGAGGAAGGGTTAAGAGGAGTGAGGTTGTATCTCTAAGAAGGGAGGGAGGGAGGGAATGGAGACGGGGAGGAAGGAAGCCAGGGAGGTGGAGGCACTTAGTCCTCCAGAGCAGGCCCTCCTTCCTTGGCCACCTCCTCCTCCTCCTCTCCTTGGGTGGCCTTCCTCTCCTCCTGGGGAGTCTCATTCCCAGACCTCCTTCAAAGGGCTGAAGATATGTACTTGCTGTTGTCTTGTTAATAAAATGGAATTCCTTGAATAAATAGCAAAGGGAAATGCCAGGCCTGCTTTTGCAGGGAGAGGAAGTTTCCAAGCTGCAGGGGGCTGAATCCGTGGATACACAGGGGTGAGTGTAGGTACATACATGTTCATGCAGGCCAAGTGAATAGGCTGTGGGTCAAAAACCAGATACTGTAATGTAATGGTTGGAAAGATCTTGGAGTGAGCGGAGATTTCATTTAATCAAGGGTCAAGTTTTCTTTACAAGAAAGGCTATGGATCATGTGGTGTCAGTGGCAGAAATCATGGGGGGATAGTGTGGGTTGGGACTGAATGGGAGCTCAGTGGGAGGCCAGGTGGGTCTGGAGGCCGGAGAAGCAGAAGCCCAGGTGAAAGGAGGATCCAGCATTAGTAAAGATTTCCCCTGATGTTAAGTCCAGTCATGTCCAACTCTGGGAGTTGGTGCTCATCTCCATTTCTAAGCCAAAGAGCCAGCGTTGTCTGTAGACTCCTCCAAGGTCATGTGGCCGGCATGACTGCATGGAACGCCGTTACCTTCCCGCCGGAGCGATACCTATTGATCTACTCACATTGGCATGTTTTCGAACGGATCCTGCATTACCTGACTCCAAAATAAATAAAAGTCTTATTGGGTTGTTGTATGTTTTCCGGGCTGTATGGCCATGTTCCAGAAGTATTCTCTCCTGACGTTTCGCCTACATCTATGGCAGGCATCCTCAGGGGTTGTGAGGTATGGAGAAACCAGAAGAAGCCAGGAGAGGAAGCTATTCAATGCTAGTTAAGGTGATTAACTACAACATTCACACTGGCCTCCTACTGAAAAGAGTTCTTCTCTCACCCTGGACTTTGGGCAGATATAGATAAACCTTCCTTGCCTAGGGTTGTTGTATGTTTTCTAGGCTGTCTGGCCATGTTCTAGAAGTATTCTCTCCAGACATTTCGCCCACATCTATGGCAGGCATCCTCAGAGGTTGACACACTTCGACAACACACTTCGAAAGCCTTCGATAACACACTTCCTTGCCTAGTTTCTCCATACCTCACAACCTCTGAGGATGCCTGCCATAGATGTAGGCGAAACGTCAGGAGAGAATACTTCTGGAACATGGCCAGACAGCCCGGAAAACATACAACAACCCTGTGATCCTGTCCATGAAAGCCTTTGACAACACAATAGCCTTATTTACTTGTTTTCTCCAATAAAAAGCCAAAGGAAAAGATGTTTGTGCTATTATTTCCCTCAATGTACACATTGCATCTCTGGCTAGAATTTACTGGCTGTTTTCTTGCCCCTGACACACTGCTAATCCACAATAAACTCAAAAACACAAGCCTTTGTATTGTACAGTGTGCCTATATTATGATTATTTGAATCTATGATAATCTATTACGAGTGTTTGAGTGAAGTGATCTAAAATTATAATTATCAAATTATATATATATATATATATAACAACAACAGCGTTTGTGTGATTGATACAAGATCCCCACCTGGATTCCCGCCCATGGCTTCGCTTCCCAAGCTGGCGACTCTCTCTCCCTCCCTCCCAGCCCAGGCCTGGTCACGTGACGAGGAGTGACCGTTGGTCAGAGAAGCGTGGGCGCATGCGCGGAAGGGGCGGGTGCTGTGAGGAAGGGGCCACTTCCTTGTCTCCTCGTGCTCCCTCTTCTCCTGGCGAGCCTGAGCCCAGGCCTTCCCCACAGACGGATCCTGCGGCTGTTCCCACAGAGGAGGCCCGGGGATTACAGCCCCATCCATTCCAGAGAGAGAGCGGGCCTGGCTGGGCCAAACTCGGGGAAATAGACTGTGTGGAGCCTGAGGGGGAGCTTCAGGGGAGGCCAGGTGGGCCTGGAGGCCGAGTGACCGAAGGGAGGGCCTAGCATTTCCTGGCTCCGAAATAAATACAGGCCTTGTTTATACTCTCTTTAAAAAATCCTCCCAAAGCCCATTGTTTAATCCTTGCTTCCTTTCACAGAGGGGATGTGATTGTTGCCTGAGAATTTTGGAGCAGAGCCTGTTCAGTTGAGAGAAGAAGGAAGAACAGTATCTTGGATACAGTTTGGTTCTTCATCAAATAGTGGTTCCAACATGGAGAGAACCAACTCACCTGGACCTGAAGCAGGACTTGGGAGCAGTGGAGAATCCTGGGGAAAAGCTACACACAAGTTCCTTAATGTGGACCTTTATAGCTCAGACATACAGCACCAGCGCTTCAGGCAGCTCTCCTACCACGAGGGCGAGGGGCCCAGAGAGGTTTGCAGCCGCCTCCATGATCTGTGCTGCCAGTGGCTAAAACCAGAGCAACACACCAAGGCTGAGATACTGGACTTGGTGATCCTGGAGCAGTTCCTGAGCCTCCTGCCCCCAGAGATGGGGAGCTGGGTCCGAGAGTGTGGGGCAGAGACCTCTTCCCAGGCGGTGGCCCTGGCGGAAGGATTCCTCCTGAGTCGGGCAGAGGACAAGAGGCGGGAGGAACAGGTGAGAGCATTTCCTCTTGGTTTCACTAACCTTGGGACTGATGGATAGATGAAAAGTACACCCTGCCCTTCTTCCAAGATGGGACCAATGTGGGGTGAAGTTGGACTCTCTTCCTTCAGCCTCTTTTCCCACCTGTTCTGCCCCTCCTGCTGTCACCTCCATTTCCACTGTAAGCCCGGTTACTGCTCCAGTCAAATTTGTCTACCCCCAAACATAACATTGAAAATGATGGGAGGGAGAGTATGGCTTTTGCTTTAAACCAGGTTGCCATCTCAGATCTATTGTTTTTTTTTTTAAGTCCATGATGTTTCCACACATAGGACTGTGATTGTTTTGAACTTTCTTCATACTACTTCTGGAACACACTGTGCTCTTCCAGGACCAACATAATTGCATCGAAGCCCGGTCTAATGTCCCTGCCTCAGATAAATCTCCATCAGACACCACCCAGAGTCTCAGGCAGAAGGAGCTCAAGCAGCAAGAAGATGGAGCTGCAGCCTTGGGGGGTAAGAAGGAACTCTTTGGGAGTTTTTGAGTTTTATTCCAGTGTGAATTCCTCTTTGGGGAGATTGTAGCACATCCACAGTTTGAGCTTGAGGTGGTGCATATGTAGGATCATTTGACCTTGAGATGGGCACATATCTTAAACTCATGTCCTTTTTTTGATATCTGTTTGATATACTTTAATATGTGTTTTATAGAAATGCAGTTTTAATGTGGATCTTTTATATAAAAATATGTATATCTGTTGAATTTTGGCAATATTCATTTTTTAAAAATTGTGTTGTATTCAACCATGAATCTCAAGGAGACGTGGGTAAGAAATAAAATTATTATTATTATTATAGTTGTTGTTGTTGTTGTTAGGCACTCAGTTGCAAAAGGTGTAATTTCAATGTGATTTTCAGTTTTCTTTCTTGCAATGCTTGTACAATAGCCTAAAGATGAATAGGACTGAAATTTCACCCCTTCAGTATCTTCCCAGGTGGGACCCGAATCTAAGGTGAGACCTAAAACTGATCTGGAAGACAAACAGACAGACAAACAGATTGGAGATATGACAAAAAAACTAACAGAATGAAGTTCCAACAGAGACAAATGCAAGATACCCCACTTGGGCAGAAAGAAAGAAATGCAAAGATGCAGAATGTGGGACACCTGGCTTGACAGCAGTGCATGTGAAAAAGATCTTGGAGTCCTCATGGACAACAAGTTAAACATGAGTCGACAATGTCATGCGGCAACTAAAAAAGCCAGTGGGATTTTGGCCTGCATAAATAGGAATATCGTTTCTAGATCCAGGGAAGTCATGCCTCCCCCTGTATTCTGCCTTGGTCAGATAACACTTGGAATACTGACTATGTCCAATTCTGGACACCACAATTTAAGGGAGATCTTGACAAGCTGGAATGTGTCCAGAGAAAGGTGACTAAAATGATCAAGGGCCAGTCGTACAAGCCCTATTAGGAGCGGGTTAAAGAGCTGGACATGTTTAATAAATAATAATAATAACTTTATTCTTATATCCTGCCACCATCTCCCCAACCAGACTCGAAGTGGTTTACAGACAGTACAAAGTGCTTAAAAACAAACATAAAAGTGAACAAAATATAAAATACAATAAAATAAAACACACGTAACATATAAAACATCAACTGCCACTCTGGGGCAGTTCCACCATGTCTTCTGGGTTATTGGTTGGGAGGCCGTCTTCCAGCACAATATAGAAATAAGAAATATATAATACTAACTAGCTGTGCCCGGCTACACGTTGCTGTGGCGTTGTCTGGTGGTGTTGGTGAGAAAGTGTTGAGGTAGTGGTGGTATTGAATGTCTGTTGTATGGTTGTCTTTATGTTTAGTATGCATTTGGTTGTTTGTGTACTGTGAAAGTGGTGAGGGTAGAAGGGGGTCTATGTCCCTGTGTAGTATTGTATAGTATTTATATGTTGTCCATGTGTTGTGAATGCTTGGATTGTGTCCTGCTGCATAGTAGAAATGGTTGGGCTGGATAGCCCTTAGGGGTCTCTGCAAACTCTTGGATTGTATGCTATTATTATTATTATTATTATTATCATGTTCATCATCATCATTATTATTATGTAGAGGCTGGATGGCCATCTGTCAGGAGTGCTTGGTAGAAGGAAGTTGATCTGGATGATCCTTAGGGGTCACTCCAAATCTTAGGATTGTATGATGTTATTATTATTATTATTAGTAGTAGTAGTAGTAGTAGTAGTAGTATTGAGAGGGTGGGTGGCCATCTGTTGGGAGTGCTTGGATTGTGTCCTGCATGGCAGAATTGGGTTGGACTGGATGGCCTTTAGGGGTGTCTCCTAATTGTCTGATGCTATGATTCGATGTGTATTATTGTGCAGATATTGGATGGCCATCTGTCAGGAGTGGTTGGATGGTTTCCGCCTGCTTGGTAGAAGGAAGTTGAACTGGATGATCCTTAGGGGTGTCTCCTAACCTTATGATTGTATGATATTCTTCTTATTATTATTAATTCTTATTATTATTATTGTATGACACAGCAAACAAGATAGATATGCTGGATTTCGTTTCACAAAATCACAAGTCGAACACTTCCCAAGTGTCTAGGACTGTGTGATGTATTTTCGGATAATGTGTGTAGATCCCAGTAGGGTGGCCTTTTGCAATTGACAGATCGTAATTTTGTCAATGTCTATTGTTTCCAAATGCTGGCTGAGATCTTTTGGCACGGCACCCAATGTGCCCATTACCACCGGGACCACCTGCACTGGTTTCTGCCAGAGTCTTTGAAGTTCAATCTTGATGTCCTGATAGCGGCTGAGATTTTCCTGTTGTTTTTCATCAATGCGACTGTCACCTGGGATGGCAACATCAATGATCCAAACATTTTTCTTTCCCACAGCTGTGATGTCTGGTGTGTTGTGTTCCAGAACTTTGTCAGTCTGGATTCGGAAGTCCCACAGTATCTTTGTGTGCTCGTTTTCCAATACTTTTGCAGGTTTACAAAAGTTCTTTGCTGCTGGGAGGTGGTACTTGAGGCATAAGTTCCAATGAATCATTTGGGCCACATAGTTGTGCCTCTGTTTGTAGTCTGTCTGTGCAATTTTCTTACAGCAGCTGAGGATATGATCAATGGTTTCGTCAGTTTCCTTGCAGAGTCTGCATTTTGGGTCATCAGCTGATTTTTTGATCTTGGCCTTAATTGCATTTGTCCTGATGGCTTGCTCCTGGGCTGCAAGGATCAGGCCTTCTGTCTCCTTCGTCAGGGTCCCATTCGTGAGCCATAGCCAGGTCTTCTCCTTATCAGGTGTTCTTCAATTTTGTCAAGCAACTTTCCATGTAATGTTTTGTTGTGCCAGCTGTCAGCTCTAGTTTGTAGTGCGGTTTTCTTGTACTGGTTTTTTGTTTGCTGTGCTTTGAGGAGTTTCTGATTTTTGACTTCAATCAAAGCAGGTTCTTCACTTTGCTTTACATATTCTGCCAGGGCATGTTGTTCTTCTTTGACTGCTTGTTTTACTTGTAAGAGTCCTCTGCCCCTTGATCTTCTAGGCAGATAAAGCCAGTCAACATCACTGCGAGGGTGCAGTGAATGATGAATGGTCATGAGTTTTCTTATTTTTCTGTCCAAGTTGCCGGGCTGTGGTGCAGGCTGGATAGCAAGCCAGCTGCAACAAATCACTCTGACCAAGAGGTCATGAGGTCGAGGCCAGCCCGTGCCTGCGCCTTGTCTCTGTCTCTGTTCTATGTTATGGCATTGAATGTTTGCCTTTATGTGTGCAATGTGATCCGCCCTGAGTCCCCTTCGGTGTGAGAAGGGCGGAATATAAATGCTATATATAACAAATAATAGTTCCGCCTGTGTCCAATTTATAATGCCAGCAGTATATCTTATGACAGGTATGGCCCAGGTGTTTATGGCCTTGATGGTGTTGCCTCCATTGAGCTTGCTTTTGAGAATTTTTCTGACCCTTTGTGTGTATTCTTTACTGACCACAGTCTTCACATGTTCATGCTTGATGTTGTCCAGCTGTAATATGCCCAGAGATTTATAGGCCTCTGGCTGGTGACACTTTATTGTTTGGCCATTAGGCATATTTATGCCTTCACTTTCAATGATTTTTCCCTTCTTAAATGCCCCTGTCGAACATTTGTCCAAACCAAACTCCATGCTGATATCAGTACTAAAAATTCAGCCAGTGTTGGTCAGAGACCGGATTTCAGTTTCCGTTTTCCCATACAGCTTCAGGTCATCCATGTACATCAGATGTGAAATTTTGTGAGATTTCTTAGATGTTTGATAGCCGAGATTTGTTTTTTTGTAAGATTGTTGACAGAGGGATCATGGCAATATTGAAAAGCAGAGGGGACAATGAATCTCCCTGGAAAATTCCTCTTCTGATGTTGACAAGTCCATAGCTTTCATTTCCAACAAACAGTTCAGTTTTCCAGTGCTCCATCATGTTTTCAATAAAAGTGCCAACGTTTTTACAAATCCCGATGGCATCCAGGCACTTGATGATCCAGCTGTGTGGGAGTGAGTCAAAGGCCTTTTTGTAGTCAATCCACGTCATGTGAAGATGAGCTTTTCGGCTTTTACAGTTCTCCAGAATCATTTTGTCAATCAATAACTGGTCTTTTGTGCCTCTGCTTTTCCGTTTGTTGCCTTTCTGTTCATCTGGCAAGATGTTTTTTTCTTCACGATAGTCTTGAATTCTGTCAGCTATGATGCCAGTCAGTAGTTTAAACATAGTGGGCAGACATGTTATTGGCCTGTAGTTTCCTGGTGCTGCTCCTTTTGCTGGATCCTTTTGTATCAGGTATGTTCTTCCAGTTGTTAGCCATTCACTAATACTTCCTTTCTGCAGCATCTCATTGAATTGTTGGGCCATTTGTCCATGTAAATTAATCAGATGTTTGAGCCAAAATCCATGAAGTTGATCACTACCAGGCGATGTCCAGTTTTTGACTTTTTGCGCCCGTTTGCTGATCATTTCAGTTGTTATTTCCATCTGTTCCATTTTGTTCTGTGAAAAATTTCCTTCAAACTCCTTTATTCACCCGGCGTTTTTGTTGTAGTTATTATTTTCCCAAAGTTCTTTCCAGAACTTTGTTGTTGCAGTTTTCTCTGGCTTTATGGTTACTGTGTTGTTTGGTTCAAGCTCTGGTAGAACCATCTTTGGTCTGATTGAAATAATTGATTTTGTCTGTACTGGATGATTCTGGCTTCATATCTTTCCATTTTTCTAGCTGTTGCTGTAATTTGTTCTTTCACGATTTCCAAAGCTTCTTCAATTTTTCTGGTGTTCAGCCAGTACTTTCTGATCAGGTATTGCTTGATTTTGTCATTCTTCAGTTTCTTCTCTTTCATATTTTTCAGGTTACTTGCATCTGATCTAAGTTTCTTGATTTTCAACTCTAGCCTGACCTTCCACTTTGGTTTCCAGTCAATTTTCTTTGGGGCTGCCTTGGTTGTAGGAGCCCAAGCTCTTCTGTTACTATAACTGCTGCACTGTAGGCAAACTGGTTTGTTTGTTCAATTGATGTTATTTGGACAGTGGAGAGTACTGTATTCACATCTTTCATGAGAGGCGCCAGGTGTCTCTTGGGCACTGTTTTTAGAGCTGGGAGCCGCTTTCTTATTGCATTTGTTGCAGCATGAGCCATGATCTTATCCTTGAGGTCTTGTTGTCTTGCTGTCAAGGTTCCCGGTGGTTCAACAGGTGTTTCAAGTGCTGGTTCTTCAAATTCTTGCAAAAGTGCCACACTTTCTTCTGGTTCAATCTGTTCCACCATTCCAAGGAGCGGAGAGAGCCCCCACTATTAGCCCCAGCTTCTGCCAACCCTAAACTTCAAAAACATGCAAATGAGAGTAGATGATAGGTACTGCTCCAGCGGGAAGGTAATGGCGCTCCATGCAGTCATAGCCACATGACCTTGGAGAAATCTACGGACAAAGCGAGCTCTTCGGCTTAGAAATGGAGATGACCACCAACCCCCAAAGTCAGACACGACTGAACTTAATGTCAGGGGAAAACCTTTACCCTTTACCTTAACTACCACCAATTCCTCAATACTTTATTTCCCATACCACCATACTTCGCCACAGCAACGCGTGGCTGGGCATAGTTACCGTGTTTCCCCGAAAATATTAATTTTTGTTCCCAAATACGTGCTAAGTCTTATTTTCAGGGCATGTCTTAGTTTTCCATGAAGAAGAATTCTCATTTCTTGTTGAACAAAAAAATGAACATTTATTATACACTATACAGTAGTTGTCATCACAAACCAGCATAACCAAACTGTGAATCCTATCAAGAATTTCTTGTTACTACCACTATTTCCATGTACAACTGGTATGTACATTTACCAATCCTGCATGCTCTGGTGTTCTGTTTGGCAGGCGCTGGGCATGCTTCCAAACAAAAACTTTGCTAGGTCTTACTTTCAGGGGAGGCCTTATATTTAGCAATTCAGCAAAACTTCTACTAGGTCTTATTTTTGGGGGATGTCTTATTTTCAGGGAAATAGGGTAGTAGTAATGTATAATGCTAATGTTGTGCTATGCTAATGTAATATATTGTATGTACATATAATATTGATTATAATATTGTAATACTAATAATATCTCAATTTATTTATTTATTTATTTACAACATTTATATCCCGCCCTTCTCACCTGAAGGGACTCAGGGCGGCTTACAAAAATTGGCAAAATTTAATGCCCTGAATACAATCATAAAAACAAAACAGTAACAGATATATTAATAACATCGTTAAAACACATTATAAAACCTTAAAAACGTATATATAATTAATTCCATTCGTCCGAGATCCTCATTCTTCATCCTTAAATGAGTCCATGTCAACTTTGTAATTTACTCATCAAAAGCTTGGGCACATAACCATGTTTTCACAGCCCTTCTGAATCCCAGCAGGGTAGGAGCCTGTCGGATATCTCCAGGGAGGGCATTCCACAGCCGGGGAGCCACCACCGAGAAGGCCCTGTCCCTCGTTCCCACCAGCCGCGCCTATGAGACAGGTGGGACCGAGAGCAGGGCCTCTCCAGATGATCTTAGTGATCTTACTGGTTCATAGGAGGAGATACGTTCGGACAAGTAGATTGGGCCAGAACCGTTTAGGGCTTTATAGGTCAAGACCAGCACTTTGAATTGGGCTCGGTAGCATATCGGCAGCCAGTGGAGCTGGCTTAGCAGGGGGGTTGTGCGCTCCCTGTAAGCTGCCCCAGTTATTAATCTGGCTGCCGCCCGTTCTACTAGTTGGAGCTTCTGGGCCGTCTTCAAAGGCAACCCCACGTAGAGCGCGTTGCAGTAGTCCAAACGAGCTGTAACCAGAGCGTGGACCACCATGGCCAAGTCAGACCTCCCAAGGAACGGGCGCAGCTGGCGCACAAGACGGAGTTGTGCGAAGGCTCCCCTGGCCACCGCCGAGACCTGGGGATCCAGGCTCAGCGATGAGTCCAGGATCACCCCCAGACTGCGAACCTGTGTCTTCAGGGGGAGTGCGACCCCGTCCAACACAGGCTGTAACCCTATTCCCTGTTCAGCCTTACGACTTAATAATTATATATTACGTATTACATGTAATATTTCTAATAATATTGCAGTATAGTGGCAGAGTACAATATGGTAATATATAATGCGAATATTGTGTTATGCTAATAATATAATATATTGTATGTACATATAACTTGTAAGCTGCTCTGAATCTCCTTCGGGCTGAGAAGGGCAGGATATCAATGTCATAAATAAATAAATAACCTGCAGAAGAGAAGGGTGAGAGGAGGCATGATAGCCATGTATAAATATGTGAGGGGAAATCATAGGGAGCAGAGAGCAAGGTTGTTTTCTGATGCCCTGGAGACAAGGACGTGGAACAATGGCTTCAAACTATAGGAAAGGAGATTCCACCTGAACATTAGCGAGCTGTTCAGCAGTGGAACTCTCTGCCCCAGAGTGTGGTGGAGGCTTCTTCTTTGTAGGCTTTTAAACAGAGGCTGGATGGCTATCTGTCGGGGGTGCTATGAATGTGATTTACCTGCTTCTTGGCATGGGGTTCGACTGGATGGCCCATGAGGTCTCCTCCAACTCTATGATTCTATGATTCAAGGACTGTAATTGTCAGTCAGCCAGTAGCCTTTATTTCGGTCAGCAAACCATTGGTTGAAGTCAAGTGAAAGTAGAATGATGGAATACAACATTTGAAAAGTTTATGACATCACATATGGCTTATAGTTAATGATAACAAGTATCTCCATTAGCTATCTAAAACAGGAAGTGACTACCGATTAGTAATAAGTCTCTTAAGTACTCTTTGTAATTTAAGTACTCTTTGTAATATTCTTAGCACTTAGAGATCATTTGTGAAGCACTTGTGGCTTTTTGCAGCTGCAAAGAGAAATTTGGTGTATCTTGGCCCCTATCCTGTTTAATTTATACCTAAATGACTTGGCTGCCCATGTTTCACTATCAAATGGCCATTCCCCCAAAATCTCATCCACCAATATACCCCTACTGCTGTATGCTGATGATGCTGTCCTCATATCCTACACCAAGGTAGGACTCAAGTAAGTGCTGAGGGCATTCTATCAGTACTGTGAGAAAAATCAGCTAAAGATAAACTATATTAAAACCAAAATCATGATTTTCTTTAAAAAGCGATCCAAGAATAACTGGTATATAGAAGAGAACTTAATACAGCAAGTTTCCACCTTTAAATACCTAGGGGTGACCTTTCGGGCCTCAGGTTCCTGGGGCTGTCACCAAAAAACGTCAGTACAAAATGCTTTATCCGTACTAAAGCTATAATATGCTTTTTCTACACAAAAGGTGGCCAGTATATCCCAGCTGCAATAAACATTTTCCAAGCAAAGGTAACAGCCCAACTATTATATGCAATCCCGGTTGGGATCACAGGCTTCTCATCTAAAGTAGAACAAATTCAGTCTGGGTTTCTCAGAAAACTGTTTGCTGTCTCCAGTTGTGTTCCATCTGCTGTTCTAAGACTGGATTTAGGAACAGCCTCATTGGAATCAATATCTTTGAGAAGGGCTCTAGGATATTGGATTGAGAGGGTATACAAAGGGCCTGAAGCAGGATATGCGTATTTGATTCAAAAAGACCTCTTCAAATCCCACCAAATAAAAACGTTAAAGGACAGATTTAGGCAGATGGGGCTCTTAGATAACATAGGGGTTTTGAGTATAAATAGACTATGAAGATCTTAGCAGAACGAATTAGTGACTCTGGCGTTCTCCACATGCTCCCCATTGAGTTTAGGCCTAACTTTTAATTCTTTGGGAGGTGCCAAATATTTAGAAAATATAAACATCCCAAAATTTTGCCTTTCAATTGGGCCAGATTTAATGCACTCAAATAGGGTAGATTCAATGGGACTGAATACAAACTCAGAGCTTGTCCTTGGGGGGAGGGTAAAGTTGAAACTGTAATACATGTACTTTTAATCTGTACAATTTGCAGGAACAATAGATTAAGGTTAATATCCCCTCTATTCACCAAGTGGTCACACAGAACCCTAAATTGGTACTGCATTTATTTACTGTCTAATCTTGACAGAACGGTAACAGAGCAGGTGACTGCAATTGTAACCTCTGAGACATGTTTATGTGATCAGCTTTCCACACCTTGCTCTCTCTCCCAGGAGCTGAAATGATGTTGTTGCCGAATCCTCAGTCGTTTCTTCCCTTTTGTGATGGAGCGGAACTGAATCAGGTAAGCAGAAGGATTCCTGGGAGAGGAGGGATGGAGCTGCCTGCTCCAGGGCCACATGAACTACGTCCAAGAGTACTGAAGGAACTAGCAGAAGAAATTTCAGAACCACTGTCGATCTTTGAGAACTCCCAGAGAACAGGAGAAGTCCCAGCAGAATGGAGGAGGCAAAGGTTGCCGCTCTCTTCAAGAATGGACAAAGGGGGGTCACAAGTGGTTCCTCTTCATCCTGGAAAGAAGTGACTAGTGGGGTGCTGATGCGTTCTGTCTTGCGCCAAATGCTGTTCCACATCTTTCTTATTGACTTGGATGAAGGCTAAGGAGGCACGCTTATCAAGTTTGAAGATGACACCAAATCAGGAGGGATAGCTAATACTCCAGAAGACAGAATTCAAAATGGCCGTAACAGAAAACCAAGGAAATTAATTTCAACAAGGAGAAATGTAGGATAGTACACTAAGGCAGGAAATACGCAATGTACAGATACAGGATGGGTGACACCTGGCTCAACGACAGTTCATGTGAAAGGGGTCTTGGAGTGTTAGTAGACTGCAAGTTGAACATAAAGCCAAGAGTGTAATGCACCAGCTTAAAAGCCTATGGAATTTTGGACTGCATTCAAACAAATATAGTGTCTAGATTAAGGGAAGTCATAGTGACCTTCTTTCTGCTTTGGTGAGACCACCTGGAATAAAATAAGGTCCACTTTAGGGCACCACAGTGAAAGCTGGAACCTGTCCAGATTCCATTTCTGATTCTACTTATCAATTAAGAAATGGTTTTGACTGTGACCAACCAGACGTCTCCCCAAAGCTTACACCATGGCATGGAGGTCGTAGCCCTTTTCGTTTCAAATAGCCAACAGGAATGTAAATCTACTATAAAGATTTTCTTGTGAGTATTTTTCTTGATAGCCCTTATGTGAGAAGCAAATATTGTCTTTTTTCACCAGGACTCCATCCCTTTTGAGGATGTGGCTGTCCATTTCTCCCTGGAGGAGTGGGCTCTTCTGAATCCTGATCAGAAAGTCTTGCACATACAGATCATGGAGAAGATTCATGGGATTGTGGACTCTCTTGGTAAGACTCTCTCACTGATGGGGATTTGTATTTCAAAATGCAGTATCCCAGTCAGGAGCTCCCTAATGGGAGCAATATTCTAAATCGTCACAGTCTGAGAGTTCTCAAGGCAGGGCTTATGTTAGAAGAACATGACATAAGTGTGACATTGACTTGGTGCCTGAGGAACAGTGATGTTGGCACTGATTCCGACTACATTGGGAAGACTTCCATTACTGGAGTCAAGTCCAAGCGAACCACACTATCTCGCAACAACAGGGCCCCTTGAAAAACCTATCGAGTAATCACCCCAGATCAGTCACACTACTTCCTCTCCCTCTGTGAATGTGTGGATGTGAGAGACAGGCAGAGAGAGGGAGGAAGCAGATTGACTGGAGAGAGGGGCAGGAGAATGGATCATCAAAAAGAACAAACTTCCCCTGGCTTCAGGTACGCAGCTGCGGTTATGCATCTTTTATCGGTGTGGTATTCGACTTAGTTTTTCCTCCCAACTAGGCAGGCAAGCTTTTGCATATCTGAAGGCTAAGCTCGCTTTCTACGCTGCCTCTCCCAGCACACAAACAGTCCCTAGACTCAGTCATTAGCAAGATGGTGACTTGTAATATAATGCATTCTATGTTCTATGCTTGTGAATGATTGAGGCTCGGGGATTTTTTTGGACTGGGAGAGGCATATTGCAGTCCTCAAACTATGTGCTCCTATCTTTCAAGTGGTAAGTTTGCCACTATATCTGGCAAAATTTCCGTTTTTTTCTCCCTTCTCCACTTTCATCATTGTTCTCCTCTTTTTCTTTACAGTCACTATCTTGTATCTTCCCAGCTTTGTCAGGTAAATCAATCCCTTTGGAACTCACATTTACAGCAAACTTCCAAAAACTGTAAGAGTCCCATTTGGTAGTTGATGGTAAAAGTGCAACAGTCTCTGCAGCACTCTGAAATTAGATATAGGACCTTCTGCATTGGAGCAGAAAAATCCAACCTTAACTGAAAATTGGAAGAGAGAACTGGAGGCTCAGGGAGAGAAATAAAAAGGAGGGACTGACTGTGAAATGGGTGGTAGCAGGGTAAAGTTTTACCTAGAGAAAAAGACAAGCATTTGAATGTGATGGGAAAAGGCATCCATTCCCTCAGAGAGAAGGAGACAGAATAAAAAAACTGGCTGGGCTGAACAACAGGTAGCTTCTGGAACATGTGTTACTTATCTCCACCTTACAGACTCCAGGCAGTCAAACAGTGTCCATCCTTAGGTTGTTGTATGTTTTCTGGGCTGTATGGCCATGTTCCAGAAATATTCTCTCCTGTTGTTTCGCCCACATCTATGGCAGAAGTTGTGAGGTGATTCCGGCCATCAAAGCCTTCGACTCAGGGCGGCTTACAACACCTGGAAAAATTCAATGCTAAACAGATCAGTAAAAACAGCAACACATTTAAACCATTAACAACAATCCATAAAATACATTAGTCAAGCTAAAACATATAGTTACTTAATACCATTTTTACATTGCACATAAACCTAATATCTTCTTTTCCTGAATATCCATGTTTTCAGGATCATTTCAATCCACTTTTTATCCCACTTTTTAGACTCCTTATCACTCATGCTGAGAAATGATTATTTCTGTCCTTCTTTCTCACAGCAGATAACTGGAAGAAGAGCAGGAAGCATCTGGGACACAATGGGGACCTTACAGGACCCCAACAAACCCACATAGCAGATGGCGATAATGCCAGAGAAAGGCCTTACAAATGCAATGGATGTGGACAGTGTTTTACCCAAAGTGAGTCACTTGTACTTCACGAGACGCTCCATGCTAGGAAAAGCCAGCTTAAATGGAAAGAATCGGAAAAATGTGTTAATGAATACAAATTGCCACATCTGAGCCAAGAAGAAATCTTTGAAGGAACTGAGGTTTTCATAAGCCAGGAGGGTGGGAAATCTTTTTTCCAGAGTTCACGCTTGGAGAAATATGACAGATTTCACACAGAACAGGAACCATACAGATGCCAGGAGTGTGGGAAATGTTTTGCTTACAGTTCGCACTTGATTATTCACAAAAGACTCCACACAGGAGAGAAGCCATACCAATGCCAGGAGTGTGGGAAATGTTTTGCTTTCAGTTCAGAATTGCTGAAGCACAAAAGAGTCCACACAGGAGAGAAACCATACCAATGCCAGGAGTGTGGGAAATGTTTTGCTGACAGTTCAGCCTTGGCGAGCCACAAAAGAGTCCACACAGGAGAGAAGCCATATGAATGCCAAGAGTGTGGGAAATGTTTTGCTCGCAATTCACACTTGGTGAGGCACAAAAGACTCCACACAGGAGAGAAGCCATACCAGTGCCAGGAGTGTGAGAAATGTTTTGCTTCCAGTTCATATTTGGTGATCCACAAAAGACTCCACACAGGAGAGAAACCATACCAATGCCAGGAGTGTGGGAATTTTTTTGCTTCCAGTTCACATTTGATGATCCACAAAAGACTCCACACTGGAGAGAAACCATACCAGTGCCAGGAGTGTGGGAAATCTTTTTCTAGCAGTTCACAATTGCTGTCCCATGAAAGACTCCATACAGGAGAGAAGCCCTACCAGTGCCAGGAGTGTGGGAAATGTTTTGCTCACCTTTCAAACTTGGTGAGCCACAAAAGACTTCACACAGGAGAGAAACCATACCAGTGTCCTGAGTGTGAGAAATGTTTTGTTTCCAGTTCAGACTTGGTGAAACACAGAAGACTCCACACAGGAGAAAAGCCATATCAGTGTCAAGAGTGTTGGAAATGTTTCGCTAACAGTTACTCCTTGGTGATGCACAAAAGACTCCACACCGGAGAGAAGCCATACCAATGCCAGGAGTGTGGGAAATGTTTTGCTTCCAGTTCATATTTGGTGATCCACAAAAGACTCCACACAGGAGAGAAGCCATACCAATGCCAGGAGTGTGGGAAGTGTTTTGCTGACCGTTCAGCCTTGGTGAGCCACAAAAGACATCGCACAGGAGAGAAACCATACCAGTGTCAGGAGTGTGGGGAATGTTTTGTTTATAGTTCACAATTTGTGAGCCACAAAAAGCTCCACACAGGAGAGAATCCACAGTAATGTGATGACCCATGGGCCTTGTAGTCCTGCTCAGGACATTGTAATTCCTGATGAGGAGGAAAACTTGGGTTTTTTACCTTCCCAGTCAGAACTGGATTCCCCTCAGCCAGATCTTTCCCAGGCAGATCTGGGAACCTTGCACCTGCAAGAAAGTTGTCTCCCAGAAGTATGTCAAACAACCCCAGAGCCTACTTCTCCTGTGTTCTTGCGCCGGGAGTTTTGTAAACAACAGAGAAGTTTGGAATCAGCTTCGCGCAGGAGTGCGAGGATTGCAGCTAAGAATGTGGCCAATTAAGACTGCTTCTCGTGAGAATCTTTGGGGAGTCTCACATCTGGTCTCAGAGTTTAGCTTTCGGTTCTGATTCCCAGAGAACTGCTTCGGCGGGAAAGTTAGACTCTATTTAGGTGTTTTACCCGCGTAGTAACTTCGCGGAGTCAATTCGTCAGCCTACGGAGCGAGTTGTGTCTGGACAGCGCGCTCCGATTCAAGCCTCGCTCCTGCTCAAGCCTTGCCCTGCTTTCCAGCCTTCGCCTTGCTTCCCAGCCTTGTTTACCAACGGACTTCGCCTTGTTGCCCAGGACCAATCCTTGCCTTGTATCACGGATTTTACCAAGTTATTCCACGGACCTTGTTCTTGTTCCTAGTTACCTTGTTCCACGTTTTAAGCCTTGTTTCAAGTATCAAGTTATTTCCTAGCCTTGCTCAAGTTTATGGACTAAAGGACCTTGTCATCTCCCCTCACTTTGCCTGGCAAAGTGAGTGTTTCGGTTATTGGATTACAACTTTGGACCTTAATATTTCATATTGGACATCGCTTTTTTGGACTAATTTAGACCTTTCCTGAAAGGTCTGCTTTTGGACTATTTCATATACTTGCTTTTATTAACTTTATATATTCCTTCAATAAAGATATTAGTTAGATTCTGGCCTCTGTGTTTGGTTATTGGTGCCTTTGCAACCTGGGTCGTGACAGTTTGACTCCGCCACCATAAGCACCAATTAACCAAGGCCAGAATGTCTACCGGAACCGTGCCGGGTGGGCAGCCGCTTACCTACACCATCGACAAGGATGAGGTGGATCGCATCCGCGACAGACTCAACGCCCAGGATGGAGAAATAAAGGGCTTGCGGGAGCGCGGAATCCGCCTCCCGGCCATGGCGTTGCCTACCAAGTTTACTGGAGAAGCTTCTAAGGTTCATGTTTTCCGTCGCCAATGTCAAGCTTATCTAGAGGCCCGTGATGCCGAGTTTCCCCAAGAAGACATCAAAGTGGCGTGGGTTTACAGTCTTCTAGACGGGCCAGCGGCCAATTGGGCGACGGCACTGTTCGACCAAGCCTCTCCACACCTAAGATCAGCGCAACACTTCTTGGACCACCTCAAGGAGACTTGGGGAATCGAGGACAATTTGGAGGCAGCCGGTCACAAACTCCGTCGCCTTTTCCAAGGAGACAGACCAATGTCTCAGTATATAGCCGAGTTCCGAGTGCTGGCCCACAACACCGGCTGGAACGATGTAGCCCTCAGAGGACAATTCCGGGAGGGTCTCAACATTGAAATGCTGGAAGAAATCTCCAAGGTGGATCCTCCCCAGTCCCTCGAGGCACTCATTGATCAATGTTTGCGGGCTGAAGTCATGATTGCCAACAGGAAACAGTGGGTTCGAGGCCAGGGCAGTAGAGCCGGGGCAAAACCCCCCGCTCCCACCAGCGTTCAGCCACGTCCAGTGTGGAGACCCCCACCGCCAACCCCATACCCCAGAGGAGGCGAGGAGGTGCCGATGCAGTTGGGCAATGTGCGTCCCAGACTGGATGCCGCCGAGAAGGCCCGTCGTCAACGCTTTAACCTCTGTTGGTACTGCGGGAATGGGGGCCACTTCGCCAGAGAGTGCCCAGCCAAAGGGAAGCCTGCCGCCCGTCTTGCGGCGGCGTCCTCCACGGAGACGAAGGCGTCTGAGCCGACTGGCACACAGCCGGCGGGGGAAGCCAACGACCGGGTGTAGAGAGGCTCGCCAACCCGGTCAAAAAATCTATTCAAGAGCCGCCAACCGGGGTCCTGTTCCTTCTCGTGGTCACATTATGGTCAGCAAAAAGGGGACCCGTCATGATCCACGCCATGATAGACTCTGGAGCTACCAACAATTTCATTGATAGAGAGTATGCCGACTCTCTGGGATTACAATATCATGATTTCAAGAATGCCCGTGTGGTGCAAGCCATAGACGGCCGCCCCCTCAAGACGGGCCCCGTAAGTCAGTGGTCGGAACCCACCAGGATGTGGATAAGGGAACATATGGAAGAGATTTCCTTCTTTGTTACCGAGGTTCCCCATTTCCCTGTGATTTTGGGAATCCCATGGCTGACTCTCCACGACCCTAACATCTCCTGGTCCAACAGAGAACTGCAGTTTGCTTCACCGTATTGCCAAAACCATTGCCTCGTAGCCAAGGTCTGCCATGCCACAGACACCGAGCCCATCATCACCTTGCCAAAGAAATACTCCGAGTATTGGGATGTATTCAATGAGAAAGAAGCCGAAAAATTACCCCCACATAGACCTTATGACTGTGCCATTGACTTGGTGGAGGGGGCCCCGATCCCGCGAGGGCATCTCTACTCCCTGACCGAACCAGAGCAAGAAGCTCTCAGGGAATTCATAGAGACAAACCTTCGCAAGGGATTCATCAGACCCTCTCAATCCCCAGCCGCCTCCCCAGTGATGTTTGTGAAGAAGAAGTCAGGGGAACTACGCTTGGTGGTGGACTACAGAGCATTGAACAATATCACCAAGCGGAACAGCTATCCCCTGCCCTTAATCTCGGATCTACTGGATCGGCTTCGTGGAGCCAAGGTTTACACCAAGCTGGATCTTCGGGGGGCTTACAACTTAGTTCGCATCAGGGAAGGGGACGAGTGGAAGACCGCCTTCCAGACCAAATTCGGATTATTCGAGTCCCGAGTTATGAATTTCGGTTTATGCGGAGCTCCCGCAACGTTCCAGCATTTTGTCAATGACATTTTTCAGGACTATCTAGACAGGTTCTTGATAATCTACCTGGACGATTTTTTGGTGTTTTCTAGATCACAATCAGAACATGAGAACCACGTCAAAATGGTGTTACAACGACTGCGGGATCATGGACTTTATGCCAAGCTGGAAAAATGCGCCTTTGATCTACAAGAGGTAGATTTCCTTGGTTACCGCATCTCGCCTCTAGGGCTTTCCATGGATCCAGCCAAGGTTTCAGCAGTATTGGAATGGCGGGCGCCAACTAACAAGAAAGAGGTGCAGCGTTTCTTGGGGTTCGCGAACTATTACCGCAAGTTCATTCCAGATTTTGCCCGCTGGTCCGACCCCATCACTAGCTGCATCCGTGGAAAGCAGCCTTTCCGCTGGACTGATCAAGCAGAGAAAGGGTTCCAGCAACTAAAGAAACTATTCACCTCCCAGCCAATTCTACAGCACCCAAATCCTGGAACCCCTTTTGTTGTGCAAGCGGACGCCTCTGATGTGGCAATTGGGGCTGTACTCTTACAACCGGAGGGAGATCACCTCCATCCCTGTGCCTTTTACTCTCGTCAACTAACCACACCAGAGAGGAATTACACCATTTGGGAAAAAGAACTACTGGCCATAAAGGCAGCCTTTGAAACTTGGAGACATTGGCTAGAAGGGGCCAAATTTCCCATTGAAGTCCATACTGATCATCGTAATCTAGAACATCTAAGAACTGCCCGCAAACTGAATCAGAGGCAGCAACGTTGGGCTTTATTCTTCGAACGTTTCAACTTCCAGATTCATTACGTGACCCCAGCCCAGACCAAGCAAGCAGACGCCCTGTCACGTAAACCGGAATACGCTGCAGGACGTAAGGAGACCTTTGAATCCCAACTATTACAACCCGAGAACTTTGCCACGCTCACAGTGGGGAACACCAAATCCATTTCCATTGGTTCAACTTCCTCTACTCCAGGACCCATCTGTGCTCAAGAAATCAGGGCTAGTCAGCAAGCAGATGCATGGGCGCAGGACCAACTTCGCCAAGGTCTGCATTTTCCCTTTTCGCTTAAAGATGGGCTGCTTTGCTATAGAAATCATGTTTATATCCCACCCGGACCGGGCAGGGAAAAAGCGCTTCGTCTGTGTCATGACTGCAAACCAGCAGGACACTTCGGACTATTTAAAACCATGCATCTGATCCTAAGGGATTTTTGGTGGCCCAAGATCCGCAAGGATGTGGAAAAATATGTCAACACCTGCCCAGTATGTCAGCGCTCCAAGATAAGAAGGGAGAAGCCCTCAGGGCTTTTACACCCCCTTCCTACCCCATCTCGCCCATGGGAAATAATTTCTGCGGATTTCATCACTGACCTACCACCTTCCTGTGGATTCACCACGATCTTAGTGGTGGTGGACCTTTTCACCAAGTTAGCCCATTTCATTCCCTGCGAAGGCCTCCCCACGGCCAAAGAGACTGCGGATCTATTCCTTCAACATGTTTTCAGACTACATGGATTGCCCAAGAGTTTAGTCACAGACCGTGGATCTCAATTCACCTCTCGTTTTTGGAAGGCACTACAAAAACTATTGGGCATAGACTCTCGCTTATCTTCAGCTCATCATCCCCAAACAGATGGGCAAACGGAGCGCACCAATGCCACTTTAGAGCAGTATCTTCGCTGTTATGTAAATTACCAACAGGACAATTGGGCTTCTCTGTTGCCACTGTCAGAGTTTGCCTACAACAATGGAGTTCAAGCTTCTACAAAAGAAACGCCGTTCTTTGCAAACTACGGCTTCCATCCACGTTTCTTTCCCCCTGTCATTGAAACTTCAGAAGTTCCCGCAGCAGAGGATTGGCTGCAGGAACTCACAGCGGTGCAACAACTTTTGCTCCAGCAACTGGACCAAGCCAAGGAGGACTATAAACGCCACGCTGACAAACACCGCCAGCCGGGCCCTGAAATCAAGGTAGGAGAACGGGTTTTTCTGTCCACTCGCTTTCTGCCCTCCCACCGCCCTTGCCGGAAGTTAGATGCCCGTTTCATTGGCCCCTATCCAGTGGTGGCGCAATTAAACCCCGTGACTTTCAAACTCCAACTTCCGCGTTCGATGCGCATTCACCCAGTGTTTCACCGTTCCCTGCTCCTTCCGGCGGATGGTGTGCGTCCTGATACAGACCAACCGGCCCCCCCTCCTGTTTTGATGAATGGGGAGGAGGAGTTCGAGGTTGAGGACATTTTGGATTCTCGCTTTCATCGCCGCCGCCTACAATATCTCATTGACTGGGTGGGTTTTGGCCCTGAGGAACGCTCTTGGGAAGACGCCTCCACAGTCCATGCTCCTGATCTAACCCGCCGCTTTCATCAGACCTATCCCGCCAAGCCGCGACCTCGCGCCTCGGGGAGAGGGCCCCAGTTTGGGAGGGGCCTTGAGGAGGGGGATAGTGTGATGACCCATGGGCCTTGTAGTCCTGCTCAGGACATTGTAATTCCTGATGAGGAGGAAAACTTGGGTTTTTTACCTTCCCAGTCAGAACTGGATTCCCCTCAGCCAGATCTTTCCCAGGCAGATCTGGGAACCTTGCACCTGCAAGAAAGTTGTCTCCCAGAAGTATGTCAAACAACCCCAGAGCCTACTTCTCCTGTGTTCTTGCGCCGGGAGTTTTGTAAACAACAGAGAAGTTTGGAATCAGCTTCGCGCAGGAGTGCGAGGATTGCAGCTAAGAATGTGGCCAATTAAGACTGCTTCTCGTGAGAATCTTTGGGGAGTCTCACATCTGGTCTCAGAGTTTAGCTTTCGGTTCTGATTCCCAGAGAACTGCTTCGGCGGGAAAGTTAGACTCTATTTAGGTGTTTTACCCGCGTAGTAACTTCGCGGAGTCAATTCGTCAGCCTACGGAGCGAGTTGTGTCTGGACAGCGCGCTCCGATTCAAGCCTCGCTCCTGCTCAAGCCTTGCCCTGCTTTCCAGCCTTCGCCTTGCTTCCCAGCCTTGTTTACCAACGGACTTCGCCTTGTTGCCCAGGACCAATCCTTGCCTTGTATCACGGATTTTACCAAGTTATTCCACGGACCTTGTTCTTGTTCCTAGTTACCTTGTTCCACGTTTTAAGCCTTGTTTCAAGTATCAAGTTATTTCCTAGCCTTGCTCAAGTTTATGGACTAAAGGACCTTGTCATCTCCCCTCACTTTGCCTGGCAAAGTGAGTGTTTCGGTTATTGGATTACAACTTTGGACCTTAATATTTCATATTGGACATCGCTTTTTTGGACTAATTTAGACCTTTCCTGAAAGGTCTGCTTTTGGACTATTTCATATACTTGCTTTTATTAACTTTATATATTCCTTCAATAAAGATATTAGTTAGATTCTGGCCTCTGTGTTTGGTTATTGGTGCCTTTGCAACCTGGGTCGTGACAAGTAATGACAGGAGCGTGTGAAATGTTCTACTCCGACTTCATCCCTTAACAAGCACCAGAGAATACAAGCAGGCTAAAAAACAGCCATTGTGCTTAAACGTCTGATTTCTAATGGGACCATTTGAGCATTTCTGCCTAAGATTTAGTAGAGTTCCCTTTCTAGTCATTTGAATCCCTAAGTTGGAGGTCCTGTCTCTGGAACAGCAGAAAGCAAGCTACATGTGGTAATACTTCAGAGGGTTAAATATGATTGTCATGTCATCTGTTCTGGGGAAAACAATTCATATGGACTTCCATCAGCTGTTCCTCTGAGCTTAGTTTCAAGTTCCTTTACCACCTTGGTTGTAAAGTTCCAGTGTGTGGATTTTGTTTTTTAGCCAGGATTCCAGAGCTGAACACAGTGCTTCTGTTGAGGCCAATCCAAAGAAAAAGATGTTTCCACTATTATTCCCTTTGATGTACAATTTGTATCTCTGGCTAGAATTTACTGGTTGTTTACTTGCTCCTGGCACACCGTTAATCCACATTAAATTGAAATACAGGAACCTTTGTATTATTTTAGAACCGGGGTCCTCAAACGTTTTAAGCAGAGGGCCAGTACACAATCCTTCAGACTGTTGAGGGGCTGAATTATCATTTAAAAAAAAACAAATTTCTATGCACACTGCATATGTCTTATTTGTAGTGGGGAAAAAACAAGAACAATGAAATAACAATATTATATTTTAAAATAAAAACAATTTTATCCAACATAAATGTATAATGATTTCAATGGGAAGTGTGGGTCTGCTTCTGGCCCATGAGATTGTCAACTTAATTAGGATTGTTGTTGTTGTTGTTGTTGTTGTTGTTGTGTGCCTTCAAGTTATTTTAGACTTTGAGCAAGCCTAAGTCTAAAACTGAGGGTGGGGGCCAGGTAAATGACCTTGGAGGGCCTCATCTGGCCCATGAGCCATAGTTTGGGGACCCCTGTTTTAAAATGTACAGTGTTTAGATTTTGAGTATTTTGATCTATGATAACCTAATGTACCAATTAAATACTTTTTTCTGGATTTCATATTCTGGTCATATTGTTCATGTTTTCCTCTGCCATGTGTTTCCTTTGTTTATGTTTTTGAGTAAAATTACTATATGCCCCGAACTAGCTGGAAAGCTTGTATTTAATTATACAAACATTAGGATCTTTACTCTACGCAGACACATCTATTTCCCTACCATACAAAATTCAAGGTCTTCAGTTCTGCAAAACCTATCAAATTATCACTTGGCATCCCTTACATCTCATGTAATCATCTGATGGCTGATGCAGTTTATGTTATCATCTAATGGCCAACCACTACAAACCTGGGGAAGTGAGATTGAGGCCCATTCTACATTGCCAAATAATCCAGGTTATCAAAGCAGATAATCCACATTATCTGCTTTGAACTGGGTTCTATGAGTCTACACTGCCATATAATCAAGTTCAAATCTGATAATCTCAATTTTATATGGGAGTATTGAAGGGCTCTGCGGCTATAGACCATTTAAGTGACCATAAATAGCCAGTGAAATGTCACTTTCCAGTCACTGGAGAAAACCTCTGTTCACATTAATGATAATTAGTTGGATGTTAATATTGAAGCTTCCTATTAAAAATGAAGTTTAGACCAGTGGTTCCCAAACTTATTTGGCCTACCGTCCCCTTTCCAGAAAAAATATGACTCAGTGCCCCTTGGAAAGGGAGGCGTGGCTTAGAGGGGTGGGCGTGGCTCCTGCTCAAGAGGGCGGGGCTGAGCCTCTCCCCTAGTCCAAGATACAGGGCTGGTTGGGGGAGGTGGGTGGGGCCACAAATGGGCATCCAGGACTGGGATGGGCGGAGTTACAAGCTCTGAGGCAGGGCTGAGCTTCTATTCCTGTCCTATGGTTCCTGCCAGGACATGGGCGGGGCTAGAGGAGGGGGCAGGGCCTCTTCCCAAGTGCCTGACGGGGCTGACCCTCTATGCCCCGCCCCCCATGTTCTAACAAGCGCCTCATACATAGGCTCAGGCCTGTCTCGCTCTCTTGGGAAGAGGCCCTGCCCCCACCCCTATTCCCGCCCTTTAGCCCTAAAACACCAATCAGGAGAGGTATAGAGGCCTAGCCCTGTCTTGAGCTCTTGGAAGGAGGCCCTGCTCACTCTAGCTCCGCCTCCACCTCAGGTGCTCAGCCCTGTTTCCGGCACTTGGGAAGAGGCCCCTCCCCTGCCCCCCCCCCCCCGGTGTCCTAATAGGTGCCATCACTGCCCCCCGGATCGCTGCAGAAAGAAATAGAATAAAAAAACTGGCTGGGTTGAACAACAGGTAGCATCTGGGACATATGTTTCTTATCTCCACCTTACAGACTCCAGGTAGTCAAACAGTGTCCATCCTTAGGTGGTTGTATGTTTTCCGGGCTGTCTGGCCATGTTCCAGAAGTATTCTCTCCTGACGTTTCGCCCACATCTATGGCAGGCATCCTCAGGGGTTGTGAGGTATGGAGAAACTAGGCAAGGAAGTGTGTTGTCGAAGACTTTCGAAGTGTGTTGTCGAAGGTTGTACCTCACAACCTCTGAGGATGCCTGCCATAGATGTGGGCGAAACGTCTGGAGAAGAATACTTCTAAAACATGGCCATACAGCCCGGAAAACATACAACAACCCTAGGCAAGGAAGGTTTATCTATATCTGCCCAAAGTCCAGGGTGAGAGAAGAACTCTTTTCAGTAGGAGGCCAGTGTGAATGTTGTAGTTAATCACCTTAATTAGCATTGAATAGCTTCATCTCCTGGCTTCTTCTGGTTTCTCCATACCTCACAACCCCTGAGGATGCCTGCCATAGATGTGGGCGAAACGTCAGGAGAGAATACTTCTGGAACATGGCCAGACAGCCCGGAAAGCATACAAGAACCCTGTGATCCCGGCCATGAAAGCCTTTGACAACACAAAAGCCTTATTTACTTGTTTTCTCCAATAAAAAGCCAAAGGAAAAGATGTTTGCGCTATTATTTCCCTCGTACAAATTACATCTCTGGCTAGAATTTACTGGCTGTTTTCTTGCCCCTGGCACACTGCTAAACCACATTAAACTGAAAAACAGGAGCCTTTATATTGTTTTAGGATGTACAGTGTTCATATATTATGATTATTGATTCAATCATTTTTATTGAAACTCTGCTGTTACATAAAAGTGAACAGGGGGCTGAAAACTAAGGGAAAGGTTAGTGAGGAAGGATTTGGGGGGAGGGAAATGAGGTAGTAAGGGAGGAAAAGGAAAGTGGGGAGAGGGGGTAGAGGAAAAGAATAGGTATGGATTGGGGTGGGGAGGGTAGAAGTACTGGCTATCAGCCAGGGAAAAATTACCTATATTCTGGGGAATAGGGGGTGGGGATGGGATGACTTCTGTTCTTCTCTTCCAATATGGATTCTTCTGTCTCCATTCATTTTCTTTTTCAAGGTAATCTTCAAAATCAGCCCAATTTGTTTTTTTCAAATTTACCGGAATTATTCTTCATCCAAAAGGTTAAATTGTCCATATCTCTTATTTCTATAATTTTATTTATCCATGGATCTTTAGTAGGGGTTTCTTCAGATTTCCAATTTTTCGACAAACGTATCCTAGCTGCCGTTATAAAATAGGTAAAAAGTTTATCTTTATTTGTCTCAATTTTAACTTCAAAATCATACAACCCTAACAGGAGGAGTTCCGGTTTAAAAATCATATTTAATTTAAGAATCTTATTACATTCTGTGTGTATTATTTTCCAAAACTTTTCATTTTTTTTACAACTCTACCACATGTGGAAGTAGGAGCCCACTTGATCTTTACACTTCCAACATCTATTGCTATTTTTGTACATTAGGCCCAATTTTTTTGGTATTAAGATACCACCTATGTATTAGATTTAACCAATTCTCCTTTAAATCTGAGGCATGTGTATCTAATTTTCTTATTCCAAATTGATTCCCATTCTTCTATGTTTATTGGCCATATATACTTGTTTCCTCCAATAAAAATCCAAAGGAAAAGATGTTTGCGCTACTATTTCCCTGGATGTACAAATTGCATCTCTGGCTAGAATTTACTGGCTGTTTTCTTGCCCCTGACACACTGCTAATCCACATTAAACTGAAAAACAGGAGCCTTTGTATTGTTTTAGAACGTAGTGTGCCTATATTATTATATGAATCTATGATAATCTGTTATGAGTATTTGAGTGAAATGATCTAAAATGATAATTATCAAAATATATATATATATTTTATAAATATATATATAATATATATTTATAAATATAATAAAAATATAATAAAAATATTTTATAAATATATATATATATTAAAAAAGCGTTTGTGCGATTAATACAAGATCCCCACCTGGTTTCCCGCCCATGGCTTTGCTTCCCCAGCTGATCCCTCTCCCTCCCTCCCTCTTCCAGCCCAGGCTTGGTCACGTGACAGGGGAGTGGCCGTTGGTCAGAGAAGCGTCGGCGCATGCGCGGAAGGGGCGGGTGCTGTGAGGAAAGGGCCACTTCCTTGTCTCTTCGTCCTCCCTCTTCTCCTGGCGAGCCTGAGCCCAGGCCTTCCCCACAGACGGATCCTGCGGCTGCTCCCACAGAGGAGGCCCGGGGATTACAGCCCCATCCATTCCAGAGAGAGAGCAGGCCTGGCTGGGCCAACCTTGGGAAGACGGGACGGTGTGGAGACTGAAGGGGAGCTCCATAGGAGGCCAGGTCGGCCTGAAGACCGGAGAAGCAGAGGCCGAGTGACCGAAGGGAGGGCCTAGCATTTCCTGGCTCCGAAATAAATACAGGCCTTGTTTTTACTCTTAAAAAAATCCCCCCAAAGCCCATTGTTTAATCCTTACTTCCTTTCACAGAGGCAATGTGATTGTTGCTTGAGACTTTTGGAGCAGAGCCTGTCAGTTGACAGAAGTGGGAGGGAAAGCATCTTGGATACAGTTTGCTTCTTCATCAAATAGTGGTTCCAACATGGAGAGACCGAACTCACCTGGACCTGAAGCAGAACTTTGGAGCAGTGGGGAATCCTGGGGAAAAACTACACATAAGTTCCTGAGTGTGGACCTTTATAGCTCAGACGTACAGCGCCAGTGCTTCAGGCTGTCCTCCTACCACGAGGGTGAGGGACCCAGAGAGGTTTGCAGCCGCCTCCACAATCTCTGCCGCCAGTGGCTGAAGCCAGAGCAACACACCAAGGCTGAGATGCTGGACCTGGTGATCCTGGAGCAGTTCCTGAGTATCCTGCCCCCAGAGATGAAGAGCTGGGTCCCAACAGAGCAATATCTTGGTTTTTCAGAGTTTTGGCGGAGAATCTGTTGCCCCATAAGAGAGGAAGGAAAATTAAATTGGATTTCACTTGCTGCTTCCTTGGATACCACTGCAAAGAATGACAGTCCCAACTCAACTGGACCTGTAGCTGGAAGAAGCCTTGATATTATTGGTAGTGAAAGCATTGTGGGATTCTGGCAAAGAACTATGAAGATATTCCTGAAGGAAAACATGGCTAGCTCAGACATACAGCGCCAGAGGTTCAGGCAGTCCTCCTACCAAGAAGGCGAAGGATCCAGAGAGGTTTGCAGCCGCCTCCATGATCTCTGCCGCCAGTGGCTGAAGCCAGAGCAACACACCAAGGATGAGATGCTGGACCTGGTGATCCTGGAGCAGTTCCTGAGCCTCCTGCCCCCAGAGATGGGGAGCTGGGTCCAAGAGTGTGGGGCAGAGACCTGTTCCCAGGCGGTGGCCCTGGCGGAAGGTTTCCTCCTGAGTCGGGCAGAGGACAAGAGGCAGGAAGAACAGGTGAGAGCATTTCCTCTTGGTTTCACTAACCTTGGGACTGATGGATAGATTAAATGCACATCCTGCCTTTCTTCCAAGATGGGACCAATGTGAGGCAGAAGCCAGACTCTGCTCCCTCTGTTTCTTTTTTCCACTTGCTCTACCCCTCCTGCTGTCACCTGCATATCTGCTATAAGCTCGATTGCTGCTCTACTCAAATTTGTTGACCCTAGATATCAAATTGAAAATGATGGGAGGGGGAGAATGGCCCTTGTTTCAAACTAGATTGCAATCTCAGAATGCAGTTTCTGCACATTTGGAAAAATGCTTTTCTAACCTTTCTCCATATTACTTCTGGAATACTCTGTGTTCTTTCAGGCCCAAAATAACTGCATTGAAGTACAGCCTGATGTCCCTTCTTCAGAAAAACCTTACTTACACTCTACCCAGAGTCTCCAGCAGAAGGAGCTCAAGGAGAAAGGGGATGAGGCTGCAGCCCTGCAGGGTAAGAAGGAACTCTTCTGGGGAGTTTTTGGTGGTTTGGTCACATTCCTCTTCTTGGCATTGTAGAACATCCACAATCAGTTTGAGATTGAGACTGTTTGAAATTAAAACTTTTAATATGCATTGAATATGTTTAAATGGGTTTTAACTGTGAATTTTAAGTTATTGTTTATTCTTAATTCAGTTTTAACATTTGTGTATATTAAATTGTGTGCTAATGCTTTTATGTTAAACCACATTGAGTCCCCTCCAGAAGAGATAAAGCGGGGTATAAATAATAATAATAATAATAACCGTCCTGGGCCCGGTTCTGTTCAACATCTTTATTAACGACATAGACGAAGGGTTAGAAGGCACGTTCATCAAGTCTGCAGAGGACACAAAACTGAGAGGGATAGCTAACACTCCAGAAGACAGGAGCAGAATTCAAAACGATCTTGACAGACTAGAGAGAGGGGCCGAAACTAACAAAATGAAGTTCAACAGGGACAAATGCAAGATACTTCACTTCGGCAGAAAAAATGGAAATGCAAAGATACAGAATGGGGGACGCCTGGCTTGACAGCAGTGTGTGCGAAAAAGACCTTGGAGTCCTCGTGGACAACAAGTTAAACATGAGCCAACAATGTGATGCGGCAGCTAAAAAAGCCAACGGTATTCTGGCCTGCATCAATAGGGGTATAGCGTCTAGATCCAGGGAAGTCATGCTCCCCCTCTATTCTGCCTTGGTCAGACCACACCTGGAATACTGTGTCCAATTTTGGGCACCGCAGTTGAAGGGAGATGTTGACAAGCTGGAAAGCGTTCAGAGGAGGGCGACTAAAATGATCAAGGGTCTGGAGAACAAGCCCTATGAGGAGTGGCTTAAAGAGCTGGGCATGTTTAGCCTGCAGAAGAGAAGGCTGAGAGGAGACATGATAGCCATGTACAAATACGTGAAGGGAAGTCATAGGGAGGAGGGAGCAAGCTTGTTTTCTGCTGCCCTGCAGACTAGGGCACGGAACAATGGCTTCAAACTACAGGAAAGGAGATTCCACCTGAACATCAGGAAGAACTTCCTCACTGTGAGAGCTGTTCGACAGTGGAACTCTCTCCCTGGGCTGTGGTGGAAGCTCCTTCTTTGGAGGCTTTTAAACAGAGACTGGATGGCCATCTGTCGGGGGTGCTTTGAATGCAATTTCCTGCTTCTTAGCAGGGGGTTGGACTGGATGGCCCATGAGGTCTCTTCCAACTCTACTATTCTATGATTCTATAATAATAATAATAATAATAGCAATAATAATACTGTGCAATAATACTATTTACTAGATAGAAATGTATTTATTTATTTATTTCCAATATTTCTATCCTGCCCTTCTCACCTGAAGGACAAAGCATTTCCAATCACAGGATAAAATACTGTTTGATGAACCTGTTTTATATTAATAGCATCTGTATATGATTGTGAATGTTATGATGCAATACCTAAGGGGGCGGGGTAATGGTTGAAGGGTTATTTTGAGGGTTATTGCAAAGTCAGGGTCCCTTACTGATGACCTATCAACAGGTGGATTGTCACCTTGTCATGGTGAGGGGGCTTGTGTGGCCCAATGAACCTGCAGGCGTAACTGTCGGAGTCATGTACTCCCAGGAGGGGATGCAGGGGAAGTTTCAGACCAAGCACAATCCGAAGACTCGAATACCTCAATGGTGGATCAGACAGAAGACAACGTGTTGCAAGGGCTGTGAAGAGAGAAGAAGGATGCAACTGATGAGAAGCCACCGCTGTCGTGTTAACCATGTCACTGGTTTGGGCTCTCTTTCTGAGAAGTTTGTGTATTGATAGGCTGTGCACTGATCTCCACACATTAAAAAACGTATGCACAGGCCTCCTTCAAAAAAGATAGAACCAAACCAACAAGAGTCCCATGGTGATCAGCAAGTAGCGACGGGGGCAGGACTATCAAATCTGGAAGTCTGTAGGCACAGACTCGCACATGGGCAGTAGATAGGGATTCAGTTCCTCTACCTCAAGGTTCAAGGCAGTTGAGTAGTCCAGCAGCTTTATCCACGACTGAACACCGCTTTTTATGACTACACGGATACACAGAGTTGGCTCTCAGAAATGACATGGTGAAGCACCTGTCCAAAGCATCCATTGGCATTAACGAACAACTCCCAACTCTCCAATTTTTAACATTGCGAAAAACACCCTGAAAATGTTGAGTATCATTGGAATAAACTGAAGACCTCCATCATCACAGTCTGCAAAGAAACAATTGAATAGCAAACTAAGAAACATTAAGACTGGTTTGATGAAAATGATAAGGAAATTTAACAGTTAATTGATAAGAAAAGGAAAATCTTAAATGCATGGCAGAGAGACACCAACTTCATTGCTAAGAAAAAGATCTACTCTAGTGCAAAAGAGGTCCAAAGAAGGACCAGAGAACTCAAGAACATCTGGTGGACAAAAATGACTGAAGAAAACCAACACTTTGCAGATGTCCATGATACTCATGGATTCTTTATAGCTACAAAGGTCATCTATAGACCAGGAAATCATGGCATACACTATCTACGTTCATCAGATGGAACCAAACTTCTGAAGGACAAAAAGTCAATTGCATTATGTTAGAAAGAGCACTACCAAAACCTCCTGAACCACAACTCCAACATGACCAAAGAGGTTCTCTCGCAAATCCCGCAACAACAAACCAGGGATGAGCTTGCAGCACTGCCTAGTTTGGAGGAAGTCAGCAACACCATTAGCCAACTAAAAAGATCAAAGCCAGCAGACCTGATGGTATCCCTGCTGAAGTCTTTAAAGAGGGTGAACCTAAGCTGACACAAGAATTCCACCAGCTCATTGAAAAAGTGTGGATGACTGAGAAAATCCCAGCAGACTTCAAGAACACCACCATTATCACCCTTTTCAAAAAAGGGGTAAGAACAGACTGGGAACTATCAAGATATCTCCCTTCTAACCTCCACTGGGAAAATCCTTTCAAGAATCCTTGCAAACCACCTTTTACCTGTTTCAGAAGACAGCCTCCCAGAATCCGAGAATGGCTTCCACCCATCCAGATGAACAGCAGACATGATCTTCACTGCATGACAGCTCTAAGAAAAATGCAAGGAACAAAATCAGCCTCTGTACATGGCTTTCATTGACCGCGCAAAGGCATCCAACACAGTGAACTGCAGTGCTCTCCTTACTATCCTCCAAAAAATTGGATGCCTGACAAATTTGTGAACGTCCTGCGGCTCCTCCATGATGACATGATGGCAACAGTCTTGGACAGCAGTGGCTCCCAAAGTGACCCATTTAAGGTGGAATCAGGTGTCAAACAGGGATATGTTATTGCCCCTACCTTATTTTCCATCTTCATTGCTATGATACTTCATCATGTTGATGGGAAGCTTCTCACTGGCATGGAAATCATCTATTGGACAGGTGGCAAGCTATTTAACCTCAGATGACCAAAAGCCAAAACCAAGGTCACAATGACATCTGCTATAAAACTACCATATGCCGATGATAATGTTGTCTGTGCGCATTCAGGAGAAGGCCTACAAGCCACTCTAAACACCTTTGAGGAAGCATAAGAGTAGCTCAGCCTCTCATTGAACATAGAGAAAACTAAAGTGCTCTTTCAGCAGCCACCAGCCAATGCCTCTGCAGTGCCAGAAATACACCTTAATGGTGTAACATTAATAAATGTCGACCATTTCCGCTACCTTGGCAGCCACCTCTCCACAAAACCTAACATCGACACTGAAATACAACACTGCATGAGGTCTGCAAGTGCAGCATTTTTCCGAATGAAGCAGAGAGCATTTGAGGATCAGGACATCCATAAGGACACCAAGGTGCTTGTTTATAAAGCTATTGTCCTCCCAACCCTGTTATAAGCCTGTGATATGTGGGCCATCTAGAGACATCACATTCAGCTCCTGGAATGATTCCATCAGCGTTGCCTCCCAAAAATCCTGCGAATCTCTTGGGAAGAGAGGTGGACAAATGTCAGCATGGCGGAAGAAGCAAAGACCACCAGCATTGGAGCCAAACTTCTCTGCCATCAACTGTGCTGGACTGGCCACGTTGTCCAAATGCCCGATTACCATCTCCCAAAGCAGTTACTGTACTCCCAACTTAAGAACGGAAAATGGAATGTTGGTGGACAAGAAGAGATTTAAAGACAGGCTTAAAGCCAACCTTAAAAACTGTACCATAGACGATGAGAACTGGAAATCTCTGGCCCTTGAACGCTCTAACTGGAGATCAGCTGTTACAAACAGTGCTGTGGAATTTGAAGAGGCACAAATGGAGGACTTAAGGGAGACGCGTGTCAAGAGAAAGGTGCATCTCGCCAACCCTGACCAGGAACGCCTTTCAGCTGGAAACCAATGCCTTTACAGTGGAAAAATATGCAGATCAAGAATAGGGCTCTACAGTCACCTACCTATCCACTGCCAAGACATTATACTTGGAGGGCCAGCATACTCGGACAAACCTATGATAATTTATGCATAGGTTTCTTTATAGGACTGTAATTGTAACCCCTGAGACATGTTTTACACACCTTGCTTTCTCTTCCAGGGGCTAGAATGGTGTTGTTGCCGAATCTTTGGTCATTTCTTCCCCTTTCTGATGGAGTGGAACTGAATCAGGTAAGCAGAAGGATTCCTGGGAGTGGAGGACTGAGTGCATTTTCTTAGAAGTGAGATATTGAAGGCACAATTGCAAGCAATCAAAGGGGGGGGGGGATTAAGAGAAGGCTAAACAAGGAACATGTGCAAGAAATGGAAAACAGGGAAATCACCAAAAAATAATTCAAAGGACTAACCAGCATAAGTAGGGAAAAGGTGGGATAAGCTAAAGCAGAAAAAGAGCTCAGGCTTGCCAGAGAGTTTAAAAACAATTAAAAGGGGTTTTATTATTATATTATTATAAACATTGTTTTTATCAGAGTTGTTCTGCAAATCTCATACTCTATCTCCTCCTCCTTATAGCATGGGTGATTTCTTTTCAGTGCTCAAGGTCCTGCACCAGTCCCGGTCAACCGCCCCCACCAAGTCTGGTCTCCTTCATGAGGGCCTTCAACCCCCCCCCCCCCCCACACACACACACACACAATGTACACCACAATGAAAACTGGAACATGTCCAGATTCCCTTTCTGATTCTGCATATCAATTAAGAAATGGTTTTGACTGTGACCAACCGGGTGTCTCTACAAAGCTTAAACTATGGCATGGAGGCCGTAACCCTTTCCCTTTCAAACAGCCAACAGGAATGTGAATCTACTTTAAATATTTTATTGTAACTGTTTTTCTTGATAGCTATTATGTGAGAAAGAAATGTTTTCTTTTTTGACCAGGGCCCCATCGCCTTTGAGGACGTGGCTGTCCATTTCTCCCCGGAGGAGTGGGTTCTTCTGAATCCTGATCAAAAAGTCTTGCACATACAGATCATGGAGGAGATTTGTGGGATTGTGGACTCTCTTGGTAAGGCCCCATTACTGATGGGATTTCTATTTCAAAATGCATTATTCCAGTCAGCAGCTCCCTACTGGGAACAGTATCCTAAATCATCACAATGTCTGAGAGTTCTCAAGGCAGGGCTTATGTTAGAAATATATGACATAAGTGTAGCATTGACTTGGTGCCTGAGGAACAGTGATGTTGGTACCAATTCTGACTACAGTGGGAAGACTTCCATAATTGGAGTCAAGTCCAAGAGTACCACATTCCCTCGCAGCAACAGGGGCCCCTGGAAAACCTATCAAAAGTAATCACCCCAAATCAGTCACACTACTCTCTTCCTCTGTGGGAGAGAGGCAGAGAGAGAGAGGAGGCAGATTGACTGCAGAATGGATTTTCTAAAAGATCAAACTTCCCTTTGCTTCAGATACGCATACGTGGCTATACATCTTTTTATTGGTGTGGTATTCAACTTAGTTTTCCCTCCCAGCACACAAACAACTCCTAGCCTCATTCATTCGCACACTTGTAATAAACTGTGTTCTATGTTCTGTGCTTGTGAATGATTGGGGCTCGGGGTTTTTTATGCACTGGGAGAGGCATATGGCAGTAAGCAAACTCTATCCCCCTGTCTTTCAAATGGTAAAAGTTTAATTCATGGTAGCTTGCCACTATATCTGGCTGAGTCCTGCAGGCCATCCTTTTTCTCCCTTCGCTGCCTTTATCATTGTTCTTGTTTTTTTACAGTCACTATCTTGCATATTCCCAGTTTAAGCAAATTAATCCCTTTGGAACTCACATTTACAGCAAACTACCAAAAACTGTAAGAGTTCAATTCGGTATTTCATGGTAAAAATTTAACAATCTCTGCAGCACTACAAAATTCGGTATGGGACCTTCTAAATGGGAGCTGAAAAATCCAATCTGAAGGTTGGGGGAGAGAAATAAAAAGGAGGGACTGATTGTGAAATGGGTGGTAGCAAGGTAAAGTTTGAGCTAGAAAAAAGGCAAGAATTTGAATGTGAAGAGAAAAGGCATCCATTCCTCAACTTCTGGAACATATGTTACTTGCCTTAGAGGCTTCAAGCAAACAGTGTCCATCCTTACAAAACATGGGGTGGGGAGAGGACAGCATTTATATCTACTTTTCATCCATGTCTATGTTTCAAGAATAAATTTCAATCCACTTCTTATCCCACTTCCTTATACTGCTTGTCACTCACACTGATGAATGTTTTATTCTGTATTTCTTTTCCACAGCAAATAACTGGAAGAGCAATGTATGCACCAAGCACAGGCAGCATTTGGGATACAATGAGGGCCTTCCTAGACACCAGCAAACCCACAGAGAAGATGGAGATTCTGCCAGAGAAAGGCTCTACAAATGCAATGTGTGTGGGCAGTGTTTTATCCAAAATATGACACTTGTGCTTCACAAGACACTTCATGCTGGGAAAAGCCATCATAAATTTGAAATATCAACAAACGGTGTTGCTGATTACGAATTGCCACATGTGAAAGAAGAAATCTTTGAAGGAACCGAGGATTTCATAAACCGGGAGTGTGGGAAAAATTTTATCCAGAGCTCAAACTTTGTGAAACATGAGATATTTTACACAGGACAGGAACCATACCAATGCCAGGAGTGTGGGAAATGTTTTGCTTACAGTTCAGACTTGGTGAAGCACAAAAGACTCCACACTGGAGAGAAGCCATACCAATGCCAGGAGTGTGGGAAATGTTTTGCTTACAGTTCAGATTTGGTGAAGCACAAAAGACTCCACACCGGAGAGAAGCCTTACCAATGCCAGGAGTGTGGGAAGTGTTTTGCTTCCAGTTCTGACTTGGTGAAGCACAAAAGACTCCACACAGGAGAGAAGCCATACCAATGCCAGGAGTGTGGGAAGTGTTTTGCTGACAGTTCAGCCTTGGTTAGCCACAAAAGACACCACACAGGAGAGAAGCCATTCCAATGCCAGGAATGTGGGAAATGTTTTGCTTACAGTTCACACTTGGTGAGCCACAAAAGACTCCACACAGGAGAGAAGCCATACCAATGCCAGGAGTGTGGAAAATCCTTTGCTTCCAGTTCACACTTGGTGAAGCACAAAAGACTCCACACAGGAGAGAAGCCATACCAATGCCAGGAGTGTGGGAAATGTTTTGCTGACAGTTCACAATTGGTGAGGCACAAAAGACTCCACACCGGAGAGAAACCATACCAATGCCAGGAGTGTGGGAAATGTTTTGCTTACAGTTCAGATTTGGTGTGCCACAAAAGATTCCACACAGGAGAGAAGCCATACCAATGCCCTGAGTGTGGGAAATGTTTTGCTTATAGTTCAGACTTGGTGAGGCACAAAAGACTCCACACAGGGGAGAAGCCATACCAATGCCAGGAGTGTGGAGAATGTTTTTCTCGCAGTTCCTACTTGGTGAGACACAAAATACTTCACACAAGACAGAATCCATAGATATGCCTGGAATGTGGGAAATGTTTTGCTTGAAGTTGATGCTTGGAGAATCACAAAAAACTACAGACAGGAAAGAAAGGGTAAAAGTCCCAGAAGTATGGGAAATATTTTACTCAGACTTCATCCCTTAACAAGCACCAGAGAATACACATAGGCTAAAAAGCATATAAATGGTGGACATGTGGGAAATATTTTGTTTGGGGTTCATACCTTTTGAACTATTACACACTACATACAGGACAGACATCATCCAAAGAGCTGGAAACTAATAAAATGAATTGCAACAGGGAAATTACTGGTTCTCGACATTCTGGTATAGACTATATCTTCAACATTTCCCGATGTTGGCTTGACTTTGGACTCATTTCTTAGACAATTCTCGTTTTAGTTTTGAACTCTGTTCAGTTTTCTGGCTTATTTTTTTACTTGGGACTGTTTTGGAGAATTCTTTTGGTTCTCTGGATACCCATATCATCTGATTTCAAAAAGGACCGTTTGATAAATTCTGCCTAAGATTTGGTAGAATACCCTTTCTTGTCATTTGATAGGAAAGTTGGAGGTCCCGTTCTTTGGAGCAGCAGAAAGCAAGCTCCCTGTGACAATCCTTCAGACAGTTAAATACAACTGTCATGTCACTTATTTTAAAAAGAAACCATATGTCATTCCATCAATGGTTCCTCTGGGCTTAGTTTTAACCTATTTTAACTGATTATTTTAATGTCCTACAAAGAAGGGCTCGTGTTCCAGTTTGGGCTATTTATAATGGTTTTATTTTATATTGTGCGTTTTAATGCTGCTGTAAATCACCTTGAGTCTGTTGGAGAAAGGCGATATAGAAATTTCCCAAATAAATAAGTTTGCCTGTAGAGTATTAAAAAACCCAGTGTTTGTATAATTAATACAAGCTTCCCAACCTGTCCCTTCCAATTGTTTGAGAAAATCGAATTACCAGTAAAGAGATTACCGTATGTATTCGAACCTAAGGCGTACCTTTGTTGGCTAAATGACAGTGCCAGACTTGGGGTGTGCATTACATTTGTGTAATATCAAAAAGTGTGGGCAGGCGGGTGTGAGTGTGCTCACAGGAGAGGCAGCGGAAGCATATGCTATCCTCCCTGCCCGTCCCAAGACACCTTTGCCCCTCTGTCCCGGGGCCCATCCACCTCCGCTTACCGAGGCCTGCTAATGCGGCTTGGCATAAAACACACAGCCTTTTTTCTGCCCTTTCTGCCTTTCCCTCCCTTTCTTTTCTTCCCTTAATTTCTTTCCTTCCCTCTCTCTCTCTCTCTCTCTCTCTCTCTCCCCACCCTTCCCTTTCTCTCCCTTTTCTCTTCCCTTTGTTTCTTCTATCATTTTGTCATCCATCTCTCCCTCTTCCGTTTTCTTTCCTATCTTCTTTCTATCCCTCTGAAATAGAGAAATGTAAACAGATACCAGAACCTGAGGCACGGATACTGAGCCCATTAGACAGCAATCGATACAGGCACTCAGTTGGCCTGTGGGTTCATGCGCTTGTCGAGCAAGAAGCCGATGTTTCAAAATAAATCTCACCAAGTTTGAAGATGAAGTCACCGAAGTAATTTATTCAATCAGTTGAAAGTAGTAAAAAGCAGTAATCCACAAAAAATAAGCTGAGATACACTGAAAACCAGGCATTTTTATACAGAGCACATTCAAATTTTCCGCTTCCTCCCAGCCGTACCGGCTCTGCCGTGATTGGCTGAGACCCGATGATGTCAGGAGGTTCCCGATTAAGGCGGGAGCTCAGCGCCTGCTGGCCAGTGGGAGAGTTCTCGCTCTTGATGTAGATTTCTCTCTGCCCAATGACAGGAGAGCGGCCGGCGGTCCTGGAAACAATGGTGCTGGTAATGGTCCTTTATTGTGTCAGGGGATAGATGCTGGGATGGGGAGTTGAATCTATAATCCATCACCCTGACCTACTTGGTGAGTCAGTTCACTCTGTCTGCTCACCCGAAGGACCACTTTATGCAGCTGCAAAGTGGCACCAACAAAACGACAGCTGTGTCGTTAATTTACTGCTGATCCCAGCAGGTCTAATTACTTTATTATACAAATATATACAGTTGCTGAAAGCCATAGCACTCAGCTAGGCTCTTATCTGTACAAAGCTAGCACCTCCCGCATTCCTGAGTTCATGATGAAAGATCAGGTAAGGCAGTTCAACGGAAGCCCTGACCTATTGATCCTGTGGGCAATCAGTCAAGTTGGCTTAAGCTTAACCCATGCGCTGCTGGAATGCTTTGCCGGAAACACACAGTTGCAAACACCCAACAGCTTAACTTGATATAACATTTCACTTTAACAACAGAAACACACTAACATATTGGATTATGAAGGTCCCAGCATGGGATAAACAAAGGAACCTACATGGTCCCAGGAAATGTTTATTGACACATATGTTGGTGATATGCTTTCCAGTGCCTCTGTCACTGTTTCCGGTTTAGTCCATAGCAGAAAAATACTGTCCATCCTGAGGGTTACAATGATTCAATGGCTGGGGAAATGAAAAGGGGAATGTAATTGTCTTTGGGAACGGGAGATAACCAACCCTCTGGGGGAACTGCTATGCCAGGAGGAAGATGGCTTTTGTATGTCCATGTGGCTTATTCAAAGGACAGGTGGCCTCTGTGCTGGTTCATATTGTTCTTCTATGTAGCCGGTGCTATTACTCACAGATGCATGTGAATGAAGCCTAGGAAGGACTGTTGACTTGTTCTTCCAGGGCAGGAGAAGGTCACCTCAGGATTGAGTCAGTGGCAGGCATCATCAATATTATATGTTTATTATTTTTTATATATTACTAGCTGTGCCCGGCCACACATTGCTGTGCCGTTGTCTGGTGGTGTTGGTGAGAAATTGTTGAGGTAGTGGTGGTATTGAATGTCTGTTGTATGGTTGTCTTTATGCACACTGAAATGGATTATATGGCAGTGTGGAGTCAAGATAATCCAGTTCAAAGCAGATAATATAAGATTCTAAATGGGTTATATAGCTGTGTGGAAGGGCCTTGAGTCTATACTGCCATATAATCCAGTTAAAATCTGTGGAAGAGGCCTAAGTGAGACCTAACTGTGCCTGTCCCCTGGGCTGAGTAGGTTGCTAGGAGACCAAGTGGGTAGAGCTTAGCCTTCAAACTGGCAGCAATTGGATAAAAACTATTATTCCTCTCCCTGTAATTAGGACTTAATTTTTCTTTTCTTTTTGTTGTATCAACCTAGAGCCATGAATGATGGGTTGTGTTGTCAAATTTTGAGGTTGGGGGGCCTGTAGTTTTGTTGTTTTATCCGCTGCCCTGATGCCATCACTCTTTTATTATATATATATTTGAATTGGGGCAGACTCAAAGTATGGCATCCAGGGCTTGGTGTAAGGATGGGGCTATGGGATATATAGTTTGGCGAAGAGGATAGAGGGGCGGGATACAGTAGTGGATGGTGTGGCAAGAATTGGAAGAGAAACTGCTCCTGGATATAAAGAGAACAGCAGGTTTTAGTATCTATTATAATGGAGAGCCTGGGAACTAGGTCATTGGGTCAGTTCAACTGAGGACAAGCCTCAATGCAAGTCAATGGAGAAATCTACCCGTGGGAAAAACCTGACATTCCTAGGTCTGCGAGACTACGGGAGAGAGAGAAGTGTAGTGTGAAGGCACATGTTGAGGGGCACTAGTATGAGGGAAGGGGCTGTGAGTGTGTCCCTTCCTGGGGGGCTGAAAGAGCTGTTGCCCTGCTGCCCAGAATGGCGGGAATCTGGAAGTGGCTGTTGAGAGGAACACAGGAGACGCAGAGAGAGCCGGAAGGCAATCAGATGAAGTTAACCTTTTTATTAAGGGTTATAGACAATGGAGTGGGGAGTCGTTGGGCTTCCTGGGCATCGGCAGCTGCTGCTGGATATCTTCCATTCTTGAAATTCATTAACTTGTAGACCAATAGCTGCATTAACCGGCGGAATGCCTTGCAGCAACTTATATCAAACAATTTGATGTTTAGGATTGGGGGAAGGTCTGTGGTGTTCAATAATACCTCCTTCTCTCTTCCTTTTCTTTCTTCCCTTACTGCATTCTTTCCTTCTCATCCTCTTTTTTTCTTTTCCTTTCTCATCCCATTTTTTTCCTCTTCCTTTCTTCTTTTCCTTCCTTCCTTTTTCTTTTTCTTTTCTTCCTTTTCTTCCTTTCCATCTTTTCCTAGCCTCAGGGTTCACCCCCTTTTTAAGGTTCTCCCCCATGATCTTACAGCACTTTAACTTCCACCATGTTTACAAGTCTCATTTGATTCTATTGCTATGTTTTAACTTGTGTTTTATTAATGGTTGTCATTTTATTTTATGTCTTTTTAATTTTCATTTGCGCGTTGTTCGGTACTTGATGTTATTGTACTTTCGTTTTGTATTTGTAAGCCGCTCTGAGTCCCCAGGGGAGATGGAGGTGGGGTACAAAAATAATAATAATAATAATAATAATAATAATAATAATAATAATAATAATAATAAATCACACAGTCCTAGATGCTTGGGAAGTGTTTGACTTGTGATTTTATGATACAAAATCCAGCATATCTATCTTGTTTGCTGTGCCATAATAAATTATTATTATTATTATTATTATTATTATTATTATTATTATTATTATTATTCCCTCCCTTCCTCTCTCCTCTCTTTCTCTCCTCCTTTTCCTTCTATCTTCTCTCCTTCCAATTTCTCCTGACTTCCTTTCCTTTCCATCTTCACATCAAGGACTACCTGATTCTCTGGAGTTACTTTCCTTGGAAATAAGAGCGGTTGTGGCTCTTTTTTAGAGACACTGCACACACCTGGGGGCTGAGAAAACTACCTTGGAAAATAATTCAATGCTTTTCCTAGTAGCAGGTTATCAGGGGTTCTATTGTTGCTGTGTGACACAGTTTGTTAAAGTGCTGAGCTGCTGAACTTGCGGACTAAAAGGTCCCAGGTTCAAATCCTGGGAGCAGAATGAGTGCCCGCTGTTAGCTCCAGCTTCTGTCAACCTAGCAGTGCAAAAACATGCCAACGTGAGTAGATCAATAGGTACCGCTTCAGCGGGAAGGTAACAGCGCTCCATGCAGTCATGCCGGCCACATGACCTTGGAGGTGTCTACGGACAACGGCGGCTCTTCGGATTAGATGTGGAGATGAGCACCAACCCCCAGAGTCGGACACGACTGGACTTAATGTCAGGGGAAAACCTTTACCTTTTATTGTTGCTGGGTATATTTTGTGGTGGTGTCTCTGGGTCTGCTTATTTCTGTGTTTCAGAGTGTGCAGGAACCAGTATTGCTATTTTCCATCCCCAACCAGGTAAATAGATTGAAGAAGAAAGGCATATGTTGTATATCAAGTGTGCCATCAAAATCTCAAGCATGTCAAATGTGTTTTGGGCTTTATTTTTGTTTTCTTATCATTCTAACAAGTTGGATGAAAATCTGCACCACAGAGTTACAGTCAATTGTACTGGGGAAGGGCTGGGTGGGTATATCTCCTTATCACTTCACTATATTTGCCAATCCTTTGTAGTAGTCATGTACAAGACTGAAATGTGAACATCAGTGACACCCTTCCAACAAAACTGAATCAGGATTCCCCTGCCTTAGCAGAAGGGTGCTTTGGAGAGAAGCTATGGCAGGAGGGGATTTCTCAATGAAGAGCCTGCTTGTGAGGGGTGCTCTTGTATCTCCCACCCAGGTATTATTTATTTATTTATTTATTTATTTATTTATTAGCGACATTTATATCCTGCCCTTCTCACCCCGAAGGGGACTCAGGGCAGCTCACAAGCCATATGTACATACAATATATTATTCATATAGCACAATATAGGCATTATATATTGCTATATTGTGCTATAACACTATATTGTAATATTGTTAGTAATATTACATGTAATAAAAATATACAATTATAATAATGTATTATTATTATCTTGTATTACATTAGGTATGTCTTCCTCCTCCTTGGGAAAAGGGAATCGTGGGGTTTGACCCTGGGCTGAGACATTCTCTCTGTTGTGGATGGAGGCCCTGCTCTGCTCCCTGGACTGATTGGTTCCCTTTAATTTATTTATTTATTTACAGTATTTAAATTCTGCCCTTCTCGAAGGGGACTCAGGGCGGATCACATATATAAGGCAAACATTCAATGCCATATAACATAGAACAGAGACAGACGCAGAGGCAATTTAAACCTTCTCCAGCTTCCAGCTTCCTAAGGGTATGCTTGATTCTGGCCATAGGGGGAGCAGCTGCTTCATCATCCACTGCAATGGCAACTTCCTCATTCCAACGGCGGCTGGATGATTTTTATGGTGTCGTAAATTAGCCTCCCCACATATAAGTGGTGGCCCAGTGTGTTAAAGTGCTGAGCTGCTGAACTTGCAGACCAAAAGGTGCCAGGTTCAAATCTTGGGAGCGGAATGAGCTCCCGCTGTTAGCCCCAGCTCCTGTCAACCTAGCAGTTCGAAAACATGCCAATGTGAGTAGATCAATAGGTACCGCTCCGGCGGGAAGGTAACGGTGCTCCATGCAGTCATGCTGGCCACATGACCTTGGAGGTGTCTATGGACAACGCCAGCTCTTCAGCTGAGAAATGGAGATGAGCACCAACCCCAAGAGTCAGTCAGGACTGGATTTAATGTCAGGGGAAACCTTTAACTTCACAAAATTAGCCTCCCCACATATAAGTGGTACAGTAGAGTCTCACTTATCCAACATAAACGGGCAGGCAGAATGTTGGATAAGTGAATATGTTGGATAATAAGGAGGGATTAAGAAAAAACCCTATTAAACATCAAATTAGGTTATAATTTTACAAATTAAGCACCAAAACATCATGTTATACAACAAATTTGACAGAAAAAGTAGTTCAATAAGCAGTAAGGTTATGTAGTAATTACTGTATTTACGAATTTAGCACCAAAATATCACGATGTATTGAAAACATTGACTACAAAAATGCGTTGGATAATCCAGAAGCTTGGATAAGCGAGTGTTGGATAAGTGAGACTCTACCTAAGTTTCCTACTTGATAGATGCAACTATCTTTCGGGTTGCTTAGGTCAGCAACGAGCAGGGGCTATATTTTATTTTTAATCGTTGGGTGCTCACCCGGACACAGGCTGGCCTCGAACTCATGATCTCTTGGTCAGAGTGATTTATTGCAGCTGGCTGCTGACCAGCCTGTGCCACAGCCCAGCCCAGTGGGGTTGGGGAGCAATCGTTTGACAGGGAGAGAATATATCTAATTAACCATCTTATGAATACGGGATTTTTCTTCCACGACTATATCTGTGGCATTACCTTCAATTTTTTGGTTGCAGGGCCTTTGCTCTTTTTTCCCTCCTTATAGAGTAATGCCAGACAAGGAAGGGTTAAGGGGAGGGAGTTTGGTTCCCAGAGAGGCAGGAAGAAAGTGGGCCTCCTTATACCAAGCTTTCCTGTCCCTCTAGGAACCAAACTCCCTCCCCTTAACCCTTCCTCACCAGGCTGGCAGAGGGGAGTTTGTCCCTTTGGCCACCCACTCTTCCTGCTCCTCCTTCCTCTCCTTCTGGTGAGTCTTGTTCCCAGACCTTCTTCTCCAAAGGGCCGAAGAGGGACTGAGGCCCACAACACTTGGAGGGAAGGCTAAAGTAGGCCCAGGCCTGTTTCCCTCACAGGTTGGCCTTCTAACACACTCGCTGTGTGTGTGTGCAGTTATAAAATATCTAAATAAGGCTCGAATCTATTCTAATCCAAGAGTCTGATAGATCAGTAATTCAAAGTGTCTTGAATATAGAGTATAAATCATACAAAATGTAATTACAGTCTGTTATCTCACTTATCCAAGCCTCGCTTATCCAAGCTTCTGGATTATCCAAGCCATTTTTGTAGTCAATGTTTTCAATATATCGTGATATTTTGGTACTAAATTCGTAAATACAGTAATTACTACATAACATTACTGTGTATTGAACTACTTTTTCTGTCAAATTTCTTGTATAACATGATGTTTTGGTGCTTAATTTGTAAAATAATAACCTAATTTGATGTTTAATAGGCTTTTCCTGAATCCCTCCTTATTATCTAAGATATTCACTTATCCGAGCTTCTGCCAGCCCGTTTAGCTTGGATAAGTGAGACTCTACTGTATATTCTGTTAATACTATTTTAGTCAACAGATCCTGCTGTGGTCATCTTCCTTTAGTTCTTTATACATTCAATGAAGGGTTTCCATTCTTGTAATTTCTTTGTATTTATTTGTTGTGCAGTGAAAGCTAATTTGTCCATTTTGGCCATTTCAAAATCCAATTTTCTGGTGCTGGCATGTCTTGTTGTTTCCATAGTTTTGCGTATTCTGTTTTTGCTTCTGTTGTCATATAAAGAAAGATCTTTTTCCTTGATTTTTCAGAAGAAAAATTGGTAGTTTTAATGGGATTTTGTACTCTAGTATAGTTTCATTGTTGCTATGAATTTTTATCCAGAATTCTTTAGTTTTTTACAAGTCCACCACAAATGATAGAAAGTTCCAGTTACTTATTTGTCTTCCCAACATATGTTTAATCTTTTCTATATCTCTGAGAGTTTTTTCTGGAGTTATGTACAGTAGAGTCCCACTTATCCAAGCTAAATGAGCCGGCAGAACCTTGGATAAGTGAGTATCTTGGACAATAAGGAGAGATTAAGGAAAAGCCTATTAAACATCAAATTAGGTTATGATTTTACAAATTAAGCACCAAAACATCATGTTATACAACAAATCTGACACAAAAGTAGTTCAATACACAGTAATGTTATGTTGTAATTACTGTATTTACGAATTTAGCACCAAAATATCATGATATATTGGAAACATTGACTACAAAAATGGCTTGGATAATCCAGAAACTTGGATAAGCTAGACTTGGATAAGTGAGACTCTACTGTACCATCAATATATCATTTTATTAAAAATTTATTTGATGGTGTAACACCTTGTAAATTTTAGTCCTTTTTTCCAGAGTTCTTCCCATCAAACTGTGTTCCCAACATGGAGAGACCCAACTCACCTGGACCTGAAGCATGCAGAGTCTCTGGGAGCAGTGGGGAATTCTGGGAAAGAACTACGCAGACATTCTTGAATGCACACATACAGCGCCAGCGGTTCAGGCAGTCCTCCTACCGAGAGGGCGAGGGACCCAGAGAGGTTTGCAGCCGCCTCCACGATCTCTGCCGCCAGTGGCTGAAGCCAGAGCAACACACCAAGGCTGAGATGCTGGACCTGGTGATCCTGGAGCAGTTCCTGAGCCTCCTGCCCCCAGAGATGGGGAGCTGGGTCCGAGAGTGTGGGGCAGAGACCTCTTCCCAGGCGGTGGCCCTGGCGGAAGGCTTCCTCCTGAGTCGGGCAGAGGACAAGAGGCAGGAAGAACAGGTGGGAGCATTTCCTCTTGGTTTCACTAACCTTGGGACTGATTAATAGATTAAATATACATCCTTCCAAGGTGGGACTCATGTGAGACAGAAGCCGGACTCTGCTCCCTCTGCCTCTTTTCCCACCTGCTCTGCCCCTCCTGCTGTCACCTCCATGTCCTCTGTAAACTTTGTTGCTGCTCTATCTAAATGTGTTGACCCCAGATATAACATTGAAAATGATGGGAGTGGGAGTATGGCATTTGTTTCAAATTAGGTTGCAATCTCAGAGTTATTCTTTTTTTAAAAGGTCCATAAGGTTTCTGCACATAGGTCTGTAATATTTTTGAACTTTCTCCTTACTACTTCTGGAATACTCTGTGCTCCTTCAGACCCAAAATAACTGCATGGAAGTCCACCCTGATGTCTCTGAATCAGATCAACCTCCATCAGACACCACTCAGAGCCTTCAGCAGAAGGAGCTCAAGCAGGAAGGAGATGGAGCTGCAGCCTTGGAGGGTAAGCATGAACTCTTTGGGAGTGTGAATTCCTCTTTGGGGAGATTGTAGCATATTTTGAGCTTCAGAAGGTGCATATGCAGGATCGTTTGGCCTTGAGGTGAGTATATATCTAGGTATTCAGTTGCAAAAGTGTAATTTCAGTGTCATTTGTAGTTTTGTTTTGTTTTTTGCAATACTTCTGCTTTAGCCTAAAGATGAACAGGACTGAAAATTCAGCCGTTCAGTATCTTCCCAGGTGGAACCTGAAGCCAAGATGAGCCATGAAACTGAGCTAGAAGACAAACAGACAACAAAGAATAACTTTAGTTAATTGAAATACCAAGCCCAGTACTAGTTTCAATTCAACCTACTCAAAGCATAAAGATAAAGTCCAAAACCCTAAAAATTTACATATTCTTGGGCTATTTAATACTCCTGTGTACATAGGGTCATTTTCTTATAAGTTTGTTTTAAAGACTATAATTTTAACCTCTGGGACATGTGATCAACCTTCCACACCTTGGTCTCTCTTCCAGGGGCTGGAATGATGTTGATGCCGAATCCTCGATTGTTTCTTCCCCTTATTGATGGAGTGGAAGTGAATCAGGTAAGCAGGAGGATTCCTGAGAGAGGAGGAATGGAGCTGCCTGGGTGTCATTTGTCCCAGGCTTAATCATCAAACATCTGTTGAAACAGAAAATTTTGAATGGGAGTTTCTTAAAAGTGAGCTTCTTAAAAGCATTGAAAACATTGCCAACGAGGAGGAAAGAAAAAAGAGCAAAATTTAAAGAAACCAGAATGGATGTTCAAAGAACTTTCAGCTGAGCTAAGATTTAAAAGGGACATGTACACAGAATGGAAAAAGGGGGAAATCAGCAAAGCAGAATTCACACGACTAAATCAGTATTAAGTAGGAAAACAGTTTGAGAAGGTAAAGCAGAAAATGAGCTCAGGCTTGCCAGAGAGATTTTTTTGTGTGTGTCAGGAGCAATCGGAGTTGCTTCTGGAGTGAGAGAATTGGCCATCTGCAAGGACGTTGCCCAGGGGAAGCCCGGATGTTTTGATGTTTTTACCATCCTTGTGGGAGGCTTCTCTCATGTCCCCGCATGGAGCTGGAGCTGATAGAGGGACCTTATCTGCGCTCTCCCCAGGTGGGATTTGAACCTGGCAGCCTTCAGGTCAGCAACCCAACCTTCAAGTCACAAGGCTTTTATCCCCTAGGCCACCGGAGGCCAGAGAGATTAAAAACAATAAAAAGGAGTTCTTTGGTTAAGTCAGTAGAACAAGGAAAAAAGGAGGAAACAATAGGTTATCTTCACAGAGAAGTTAGTGAAATGCTAACGGGATAGGGAGAAGGTAGAACACTGCCTCAGTCTTCCGGATTCAACTTGAGCAAGATAGAGCAGATGTGATAATAGGGGAAACTATAAGCATCCTGTTTGTATTTTTGGATGCTCCGCTGTATTTTTGGGAGTTTTATCTAACACAACCAACCAAGAGGAATGTAAATAATTTCAAAGAGATTCTTGTAATTATTTTTCTTGGTTTTCCCTACGTGAGGAGGAAATGTTTTCTTTTTCCACCAGGGCCCAATCACCTTTGAGGACGTGGCTGTCCATTTCTCCCTGGAGGAGTGGGCTCTTCTGAATCCTGATCAAAAAGTCTTGCACATGCAGATCATGGAGGAGATTCATGGGATTGTGGACTCTCTTGGTAAGGCTCCCTCACTGATGAGGATTTCTATTTCAAAATCATAAAATCATAGAATAATAGAGTTGGAAAGAGACCTCATGGACCATCCAATCCAACCCCCTGCAGTATCCCAGTTAGCAGCTCCCTAGTGGGAGCAGTATTCTAAATCATCCCAGTTACTGAAGGCAGGGCTTATGCTAGAAATATATGATATATTAGTAATATATGGATCCCTTAGTCCAGGGGTCCCCAAATTACGACCTGGGGGGCCACATGAGACCATTTATCCGCCTCCCCCGCAGTGGCGGCTCCCTCCTCCTCCGTTGCGGAAGGCGCATGCGGCACGAGGGAGGAGGGAAAGGTGTGCGCCTTTCCCGCCTCCCTTGCCCGGTGTGCTCATTCTAAAGCTTTGCTTGTTTATAATGGTATTTTAATTATAATTTAATTATTAATTAGTTATTAAGGGGTGCTTTGCTAGTGCTTTTGGTGCACAAAGGCAGAAGGGGGTTGGGCTAAATGGCCCAAGGGGTCTCTTCCAACCATCTTTATTGTTATTATTATTATAATTATTATTAATATTATTGACACAAAGGCACAGTATGGCACAGCATATGAGATATATATGCTGGATTCCATATCACAAAATCACAAGTCAAACATTTCCCAAGCATTTAGAACTCTGTGATGTATGTTGTTGTTGTTGTTGTTGTTGTTGTTAACAACTTTGAGGCTAGGTGGCCATCTGTCAGGGGTGCTTTGCTTGTGCTTTTGGTGCATAAAGGTAGAAGGGGGTTGGACTAAATGGCCCAAGGGGTCTCTTCCAACCATCTTTATTGTTATTATTATTATAATTATTATTAATATTATTGACACAAAGGCACAGTATGGCACAGCATATGAGATATATATGCTGGATTCCATATCACAAAATCACAAGTCAAACATTTCCCAAGCATTTAGAACTCTGTGATGTATGTTGTTGTTGTTGTTGTTGTTGTTGTTAACAACTTTGAGGCTAGGTGGCCATCTGTCAGGGGTGCTTTGCTTGTGCTTTTGGTGCACAAAGGTAGAAGGGGGTTGGACTAAATGGCCCAAGGGGTCTCTTCCAACCCTCTTTATTTTTATTATGATTATTAACACTGAAGCTGTATTTGTTCCCGTTTTGGTTTTTTTACTTCAAAATAAGATATGTGCAGTGTTCATAGTTTTTTCTAAACTATAGTCTGGCCCTCCAACGGTCTGAGGGACAGTGAATTGGCCCCTTGTTTAAAAAGTTTGGGGACCCCTGCCTTAGTCTTTGTGGTACATGGAAGAATCTCCTTTGTCTGTGTGTACTTTTGCTTTTTGATATCATAGCACGCAATCCAAAACATAAATCATGCCCTTCTAATTTTAACTATCTCTCATTTCTTAAGATTAGTTAATCATTCATCCAAACTAGAATCCATGCCTTGAAGTACAATTTTGTGTCTGTTTGATGTATGTGTATTAACTTGTTGGACATTTTAATATTTCACTCTCCATATAGAAATTTAAGTAGGACATACAGGAAAAATTAATAAAACAAATGGAAATGATGCAAATGATAAAAATGATTTTAAAACTTAAAAATATTAGGATATTGTAAGAGAATTAAAATATTTTAAAAAGCAATAAAACCGTGTACATGTGTTGGGGACTAGCCCGGATGAGAAGTAAATGAGAAAATTCCAGGACAGCAATAAAACAAGCCTTTTATTGTTATCACAGCTGATGATAAGGCAAAACAGCCATAGGTACCCACTTTAGCGGGTCCGTACCATGGAAATGGCCACCGCAACATGTGCATAGCAAACAAAGAATTTATATCTCGACTTATCTAAAATTAACCAATGGCTGAGGGTCTTCCTCACATTCCACACCTACTTGGCATAAATGATACCAATGACCTAACTTGTTTACTCTGATCTTTCTTCTCCCTTTGGAACTTCCTGGAGAAAGGCACCAGCTCACAGGAAGAGAGGAGCATATGCACAGGCAAAGCTACATAGGCAATAGTTTACTATTTTTCTGGCTTATGGTCCCTACACATGGAAAGGTTTTTGTAAAATCAGTTAGACACCAAAATCTTCACGAAGGGTAAGCTATTGCCTTGGTGCCTGAGCAACAGTGATCAGTCACACTATTCTCTCTCTGTGTGTCTCTCTCTCTCTGTGTGTGTTTGTGAGAGAGGGAGGAAGCAGATGTTCAAATAGTGACGCAGCAAACCTCTCCTGACTTCTGGCACACATTTTCAGCAACCTGCTTTTGCATTCTGTATATGCTTGGCAGACTTGGAAGGCCACTTCGTGCCTGAAGCCAAAAGGAGTATGGAAAATTATGGGAAAGAGGTGTTCGGTTTTTGTTTTGTTTTGTGCTGTGTTGTGTTGCAAAAGCTAACTTACTCTTGATATCTGCTTACACGCTTCCTCCCAGTAACTCAGGCTCCTTGGAAATCTGTTAAAAGCTATGGCCCAGATTGATTGGCTGGATAGAGGGGCTGGAGAATGGATCATCAAAAAGATCAAACTTCCCCTGGCTTCAGATATAGCTATACATTTTTTGATGGGTGTGATATTCAACCTTGCTTTTCCTCCCAACCCAGCTGGCTGGCCTCTGCATGTCTGAAGGCTAGGCTTGCTTTCTACACCACCTCTCCCAGCACACAAACAGCCCCTAGCCTCAGTCAGTCTCAAGATGGTGAACAATGTGTTCTAGGTTCTGTGCGTGTGAATGATTGGGGCTTGGGGTTTTTGTGCACTGCGAGAGGCATAGAGCAGCTATCAAACTTTATGCCACTCTCTATCAAGTGGTAAAAGTGTCATTCATGGTAGATTCACAATTGTAGAAATGTAGCTATTTAAAACTGAGTCCATCTTTTTGAAACACTCTGTATATTCATTCCACCTTAAAAGTTAGGAAATCGTTAATATATCCACTGCCACTTCCCTAAATCCTCATATGTGAAGAAGTTGCAGCTTCCCTGTAAAAGCCGTGCAAAATTATACAGGAATTGGAACCAGAGCAATCTCCTGTCTCTCAAAAACTATTTCAAGTGGGGTTCTACATAGATGCAACTATATCTGGCTGAGTTCTGCAGACATTCCTTTTTTGTTCAGTTTTCAACCTTCAACAATTTCAATCCACTATTTATCTCATTACCTTAGAGTCCTTATCACTCACAGTGAAGAATGATTACTTCTGTCTTTCCTCTTTACAGCAAATAACTGGAAGCATTTCGGGCACAATGGGGGCCTTCCTAGACACCAGCAAACCCACAGAGAAGATGGATATTTTTCCAGAGAAAGGCCCTACACATGCAGTGTGTATGAACAGTGTTTTACCCAAAATATGGAACTTGTGTTTCACAACACACTCAGTGATGGGAAAAGCCATTTTAAATGGAAAATATCAACAAATTGTGCTGCTGATAACAAATTTCCACATCTGAGCCAAGAAGGCATTTTTGAAGGAACCGAGGATTTCATAAGCCAGGAGTGGGGGAAATCTTTTATCCAGAGTTCACACTTGGTGAAACATGACAGATTTCACACAGGAGAGAAGCCATACCAATGTCAGGAGTGTGGGAAATGTTTTGCTTATAGTTCAAAATTGCTGAGTCACAAAAGGCTCCACACAGGAGAGAAGCCATACCAATGCCAGGAGTGTGGAAAATGTTTTGCTTACAGTTCACAGTTACTGAACCACAAAAGGCACCACACAGGAGAGAAGCCATTCCAATGCCAGGAGTGTGGGAAATGTTTTGCTTGCAGTTCAGTCTTGGCGCGGCACAGAAAGCTCCACACAGGAGAGAAGCCATTCCAATGCCAGGAGTGTGGAAAATGTTTTGCTTACAGTTCTCATTTGATGAGCCACAAAAGGCTCCACACAGGAGAGAAACCATACCAATGCCAGGAGTGTGGGAAATGTTTTACTTACAGTTCACAATTGTTGCGGCACAAAAGGCTCCACACCGGAGAGAAGCCATACCAATGCCAGGAGTGTGGGAAAAGTTATGCTTGCAGTTCACAGTTGGTGAGCCACAAAAGGCTGCACACAGGAGAAAAACCATACCAATGCCAGGAGTGTGGGAAATGCTTTGCTTATAGTTCAGACTTGGTCAAGCACAAAAGACTCCACACAGGAGAGAAGCCATACAAATGCCAGGAGTGCGAGAAATGTTTTGTTCGCAGTTCACAATTGCTGAGCCACAAACGGCTCCACACAGGAGAAAAGCCATACCAGTGCCAGGAGTGTGGGAAATGTTTTGCTTACAGTTCAGACTTGGTCAAGCACAAAAGACTCCACACAGGAGAGAAGCCATACCAATGCCAGAAGTGTGGGAAATGTTTTATTCAGACTTCATCCCTTAAAAAGCACCAGAGAATACACACAAGCTAAAATACAGCCATTGTGGGTTAACATCTTATTTTGAAGTTCTGCCTAAGATTTGGTAGAATAGGGTATTCTTGTCATTTGATAGGAAAGTTGGAGGTCCCGTTCTTTGGAGCAGCAGAAAGCAAGCTTCCTGTGATAATCGCTCAGAGGGTTAAATACGATTGTCATGTCACTCATTTTAAAAAGAAACCATATGTCATTCCATCTATTGTTCTTCTGGGTTTAGTTTCCAGCTCCTTTACCACCATGTTTGCAGATTTCCAGTTTGTGAATGTTGTTTTTCAGCTGTGATTCCAAAATTGAACACAGTACTTCTGTTGAGGCAACCATTGATCCCCAAGAACTAAAATATGGACCGCGGCCTCACCATTACTACACTGTTGAAACTAAAGTGACTGGTCTCACAAAACCCTCTTATAGTGCCAAGGCGATCGAATGTCGGGAGGGGAGAGGCCGACTATCCACGAAAGGCTGGACAATAAGCCTTATGACTGCTGCTTCTCCTCTTCCCTCCCCGATTGGAGCCATTCCACGTGGAGGCTGGAAGTGGGGGTGGCTTGGTGTCTTCATTTTTAGGTCTGTCCCTGAGGTTATTTGGGGTGCTGATTCAGAAAATTGCATTGGATAGACCACCTCAGCTCCATATTATTAAATATGGTTTTCTGTGGGCAAGCAGATGGTGACCCAAACAATTACCGTCCGGTCAGCCTCACATCAATACCAGGCAAAATTCTGGAAAAGATCATTAAGGAAGTGGTCTGCGAACACTTAGAAACAAATGCGGTCATTGCTAATAGTCAACACGGATTTACCAAAAACAAGTCATGCCAGACTAATCTGATCTCTTTTTTCGATAGAGTTACGAGTTGGGTCGATACAGGGAATGCTGTGGATTTCAGTAAGGCCTTCGACAAAGTCCCCCACGACCTTCTGGCAAACAAACTAGTAAAATGTGGGCTAGACAAAACTACGGTTAGGTGGATCTGTAATTGGCTAAGCGAACGAACCCAAAGGGTGCTCACCAATGCGTCGTCTTCATCATGGAAAGAAGTGACAAGTGGAGTGCCGCAGGGCTCCGTCCTGGGCCCGGTTCTGTTCAACATCTTTATTAACGACTTAGACAAAGGGTTAGAAGGCACAATCATCAAGTTTGCAGACGACACAAAACTGGGAGGGATAGCTAACACTCCAGAAGACAGGAGCAGAATTCAAAACGATCTTGACAGACTAGAGAGATGGGCCAAAACTAACAAAATGAAGTTCAACAGGGACAAATGCAAGATACTTCACTTCGGCAGAAAAAATGGAAATCAAAGATACAGAATGGGGGACGCCTGGCTTGACAGCAGTGTGTGCGAAAAAGACCTTGGAGTCCTTGTGGACAACAAGTTAAACATGAGCCAACAATGTGATGCGGCTGCTAAAAAAGCCAATGGGATTCTGGCCTGCATCAATAGGGGAATAGCGTCTAGATCCAGGGAAGTTATGCTCCCCCTCTATTCTGCCTTGGTCAGACCACACCTGGAATACTGTGTCCAATTTTGGGCACCACAGTTGAAGGGAGATGTTGACAAGCTGGAAAGCGTCCAGAGGAGGGCGACTAAAATGATTAAGGGTCTGGAGAACAAGCCCTATGAGGAGCGGCTTAAAGAGCTGGGCATGTTTAGCCTGCAGAAGTGGAGGCTGAGAGGAGACATGATAGCCATGTACAAATACGTGAAGGGAAGTCATAGGGAGGAGGGAGCAAGCTTGTTTTCTGCTGCCCTGCAGACTAGGACACGGAACAATGGCTTCAAACTACAGGAAAGGAGATTCCACCTGAACATCAGGAAGAACTTCCTCACTGTGAGAGCTGTTCGACAGTGGAACTCTCTCCCCGGGGCTGTGGTGGAGGCTCCTTCTTTGGAGGCTTTTAAGCAGAGGCTGGATGGCCATCTGTCGGGGGTGCTTTGAATGCGATTTCCTGCTTCTTAGCAGGGGGTTGGACTGGATGGCCCATGTGGTGGTCTCTTCCAACTCTACTATTCTATGATTCTATGACTACTGGATGGCATACATTCTGTAGTCTATCCAATGCGTTTTTCTGAATCAGCTACCCAAATAACCAAACCAAATCTAAAGTTGACCAAAAACTAATTAATAACCCTTTTGGTACTAATGTTGGAGAGTGATCCCTGGTCGAAAAAGTCGGGAACCACTGATCTAATTGCAAACCACTACAAACAGGGAAGTGAGACTGAGACCAAGTTCATATCAGATAATCTGGATTTTATATGGCAATGTAGAAAGACTCTGAGGCTATAGACCATTTAATTGGCTTCACATAAATAGCTAGTGCAATGTCACTTTCTAGTCGGTGGAGAAAACCTCTGTTCACATTGATGAGAATTAGTTGGATTTTTTTTTTTATCGTGTCAGAAGCAACTTGAGAACATACTCCAAGTTGCTTCTGGTGTGAGAGAATTGGCCGTCTACAGAGACGTTGCCCAGGGGATGCCCTGTTGTGTTACCATTCTGCTGGGAGGCTTCTTTCATGTCCCTGCAAGCTAGAGCTGACAGGTGGGAGCTCACGCCGTCTTGCGGATTTGATTGGCAACTTTCAGGTCAGCAACCCAACCTTTAAGTCAGCAGTCATCCCTCCTTGGCTGCCGCCGCCTCCTTCTCCTCTCCTTGGGCGGCTTTCCTCTCCTCTCAGGAGTCTCATTTCCAGATCCCTTCAAAGGGCTGAAGATCTGTAGTTGCTATTGTCTTGTTACTACTGAAACAGAATCCCTTAAATATAGAAAGAGAAATGCCACATGTGCTTTTACAGGCAGGGAATGTTTTCAAGCTCTAGGGACTTGAATTCGTGAATACAGAAGGGTTAGTGTAGGTATTAGGGATGTGTGATGGATTAAAAAAAATGTTTCAAAAGTCATTATATTACAAATGTAGATTACATTACAAAAAATGTTTCAAAAGTCGAGCGTAACCTCAGTAAGCCGGAAGTTAGAAAATGTTAAGTTACCTCTTCTGTCTGTATGTGTTGTATGTTTAATAATGGCATTGAATGTTTGCCATATATATGTGCATCGGAATCCACCCTGAGTCCCCTTTGGGGTGAGAAGGGCAAAATATAAATATTGTGAATAAATAAATACAAAATGGGGGCACTGGTGCTTTGTTTCTAAAGTGTTTCTAAAGTCTATGTGGTGAAAAATTTGTTACTGTTATGAAAGTAATGAATCAGAAAGGTTTAGGGCTCTATAGGCTAAAGCCAGCACTTTGAATTGTGCATGGTAGCAAACTGGCAGCCAGTGGAGCTGATGTAACAGGGGCTTGTATGCTGCCTGTACGCCGCTCTGGTGAGTATCCTGGCTGCTGCCTATTGGACCATTTGAAGCTTCCAAACAGTCTTCAAAGGCAATGTAGGGACCATAAGCCAGAAAAATCGTAAACTATTGCCTATGTAGCTTTGCCTGTGCATATGCCCCTCCCTTCCTGTGAGCTGGTGCCTTTCTCCAGAATGTTCCAAGACCAAAACTTAGCTTGAAATCAACAAGTTAGGTCATTGGTATCACTTGTGCCAAGTAGGTGTGGAAGGTGAGGAAGAGCCTCAGCCATTGGTCAATTTTAGATAAGCCAAGATATAAAATTCTTTGTTTGCTACGCACATGGTCGGGGTCTGGGGTGGAGTGGCTGGCTAGGGAGCAAATCAGTCCCCTAAATTTATTTAATCCCATTGTAGGGACCATAACACAGAAAATAGTAATCTTTTGCCTAGCATAGCTTTGCCTTTGCATATATTATATAGCCTTTATATAGACAATATAAGCACTTTGTATGAACCAAAGTAGAATGTGCAACACAGGGCCTGTGCCCCTCCCTTCTTGGGGGCTGGTGCCTTTCTCCAGGAAGTTCCAAAGGGAGAAGAAAGCTCAGAGTAAACAAGTTAGGTCTCATTTTTGGTATCATTTTTGCCTAGTAGGTGTGGAAGGTGAGGAAGACCCTCAGCCATTGGTCAATTTTAGATAAGCCGAGATATAAAATTCTTTGTTTGCTATGCACATGTTGCGACGGCCATTAGCATGGTAAGGACCCACAAAAGTGGGTACCTACAGCTGTTTTGCCTTATCATCAGCTGTGATAACAATAAAAGGCTTGTTTTATTGGTCTCCTGGAATTCTCTCCTTTACTTCCCCTCCGGGCTAGTCTCCAACACCATCATTTCTATCCCGCCCTTCTCACCCGAAGGGACTCAGGGCGGCTTACAGAACTGGTAGAATTCGATGCCAATACATAACAGTACAAAAGAATAAAACATATGTAGTTAAAAACAGTTAAATAAATTAGCAATAGGCAATATACAGATTTAAAACAATTCAAAATGCTAAAGAAGGAAAGGGGAGAGAGGGGGAAGGAAGCAAACTTTAGTGGCATGAACTTCTGAATCAGGAGGCCCTGCTCTGCTCCCTGGACTGATTGGTTCCCTTTAATGTTCAGTGGGGTTGGGGTGCAATGGTTTGACAGGGAGAGAATGCATCTCACTAACTATCTATAAAGAACTCAGGTAGGGGGAATCCTTTTGAATCCCACTGCTGCCACCAAATGTAAAGAGGTTATTATTATATATTTTATATATATCCGCTGCCACCAATATAACAATGTTTTATAATGCTGCCACCAAATTACAAAGGGGATTATCAACTCTTGCCACCACTATTGGAAGATTTAGCCACTAGCTACTTAGAGAGGAGACTTTTATTTTTCTTCTTGTTTGAGGCACGTAACTGAACAGTTGCAATAACAGAATTAGGTGATTCAAACTTCCTAAAATGTCACTTCTTTCTCTACTGCCTAAACCTGCAGTTGCCCTGTGTATTTCAGTCACAGACTATCTGTTCCTTATCTGGAAACAGGTTACCTTAAAATAAGTCACCAAACTTATTTTAAACCGACTCAAATCCAACCTTTGAGCCACCCTGATTCTCCAACTGAGAATCAGTCTTAACTGCAATTCCTCCGATTACAGACTACCTTAAAATAAGTCACCAAACTTATTTTATCCCTGATCCCCTAACTTAGAATCAGCCTTCCCTGAGCTTCAACAAAGCCCAGACTTCCCTGTGGTTCGCTGACCACCGACACTGACTGAGTTTTCCCTCCAAATTCTGCTCTCTCTTCAGCTAACCCAGTTGGCTCCGCCTCCTTCTCCATGGCAACCAACTCTGAGTGCTGAGTAACTGAAATATTAACCCTTTTTAAAACACAGTTAAACATGGCATCTGTAAATTAAAATTCATACTTCTTTACACTATCCTATGAATATGGAATTTTTCTTCCATGGAGATATGTATGCCCTCATCTTGAGTCCTTTGGTTCCAGGGCTTTTGAGAGATGCTCTTTTCCCCTCCTTTTAGTGTAACGCTGGGCAAGGAAGGGTTAAGGGGAGGGAGTTGGTTCCCAGAGAGGCAGGAAGGAAGTGGGCCTCCTTATGTGTGCCTTTCCTGTCCTTCTAGGAACCAAACTCCCTCCCCTTAACCCTTCCTTGCCCGGCTGGGAGAGGGGGATTTGTTCCTTTGGCCTCTCCCCATCCTCCTTCTCTTTGCAGCCTGTATCATTTCCTCTCCTCCTCCTCCTTCTGGTGAGTCTTGTTCCCAGACCTTCTCCAAAGGGCCGAAGAGGAACTGAGCCCCACAACACCATTTCTGTTACAATCAAAGAATGCTGATAGGTCAGTTATTCAAACTCTCTTGAATAGACGGTTTAGAAATAATGAGAAGACAGGAAAGCTTGGGCAAGATCATGATGCTGGGGGGAAAGGAAGGAAAAAGGAAGAGGGGCCGAGCAAGGGCAAGATGGATGGAGAGTATCATTGAAGTGACTGGCTTGTCTTTGGCCACGGCAGACAGGAAGCTCTGGAGTGGGCTGGTCCATGAGGTCACAAAGAGTCAGAAGCGACTGAATGAATAAACAAATCTGCCCTGAGTCCCCTTGGGGAGATAGGGCAGAATATAAAGTTTACTTATACCCTGTTTCCCCGAAAATAAGACATCCCCAGAAAATAAGACCTAGTAGAGGTTTTGCTGAATTGCTAAATATAAGACCTCCCCCGAAAGTAAGACCTAGCAAAGTTTTTGTTTGGAAGAATGCCCAACGAACAGAACACCAGAGCTTGCAGGATCGGTAAATGTACATACCATAGAGTATTGTACATGGAAATGTTGGTAGTAACAAGAAATTATTGATAAGATTCACAGTTTGTTTGGTTATGCTGGTTTGTGATGATAACTACTGTACAATATATAATAAATGTTCATTTTTTTGTTCAACAATAAATGTGAATTCTTCTTCATGGAAAAATAAGACATCGCCTGAAAATAAGACCTAGCACATCTTTCGGAGCAAAAATTAATATAAGACACTGTCTTATTTTCGGGGAAACACGGTATTATTTATTATAGACTTACTGCTCAGCCTATATTTTTCACCGGCTGAATCATGAGTTCTTTTATTTCCTCATCAATTGTAAAATCTTTCAGAAGAAATTGATGCAGCATCCCAATTTGCTTGTTTATTATCTGTAGTTGTCAGTTCCATTGATTTTCTGATTCTTGTCTCCCCTTTTTTGTTTAGATGAGGTCTCTGTTGAAATTGATTATAATGAGAACATGTCATTGTTGGGTCTTCTTTTTGTTGCTCGTGTAGTGCTTTTAATTTCTACAGAGTTCCTTTTTTCTAATAGTTGTTTATAAGGTAGATATTTTCTCCTAGGTGTTCTTAGTTGTGAAAATGCCTCTTGTGGTTTTATCAATGCAGGTATTTTATTGTAATAAATTATTTTGTATTTATTCCACACTCTCATCGATGAATTGCTTACTGGATGTTTCTTAAAATTGGAGTCCGATTTCATTTTATCATAAATCAGATATGCATGTCATCCATATTTTAGATCAGTCTCTTCCATTGTCAGTACAGTAGAGTCTCACTAATCCAAGCCTCGCTTATCCAAGCTTCTGGATAATCCAAGCCATTTTTGTAGTCAATGTTTTCAATATATCGTGATATTTTGGTGCTAAATTTGTAAATACAGTAATTACAACATAACATTACTGTGTATTGAGCTACTTTTTCTGTCAAATTTGTTGTATAACATGATGTTTTGGTGCTTAATTTGTAAAATCATAACCTAATTTGATGTTTAATAGGCTTTTCCTTAATCCCTCATTATTATCCAAGATATTCGCTTATCCAAGGTTCTGCCGGCCCATTTAGCTTGGATAAGTGAGATTCTACTGTAGTTGTTTATAAGGTAGATATTTTCTCCTAGGTGTTCTTAGTTGTGAAAATACCTCTTGTGGTTTTGTCAATGCAGGTATTTTATTGTAATAAATTATTTTGTATTTATTCCACACTCTCATTGATTAATTGCCTACTGTATGTTTCTTAAAATTGGAGTCCAATTTCATTTTATCATAAATCAGATATGCATGTCATCCATATTTTAGATCAGTTCCTTCCATTGTCAGTAGTCTTTCATTTTTAGAAAGATTATTTATTTATTTATTTATTTACAGTATTTATATTTCACCCTTCTCTGCCTGAAGGGGACTCAGAGCGGATCATAGAACACATATTTGGCAAACATTCAATGCCGTTTATATACAGTAGAGTCTCACTTATCCAACATAAATGGGCCGGCAGAACGTTGGATAAGCGAATATGTTGGATAATAAGGAGAGATTAAGAAAAAGCCTATTAAACATCAAATTAGGGTATGATTTTACAAATTAAGCACCAAAACATCATGTTATACAACAAATTTCACAGAAAAAGTAGTTCAATACGCAGTAATGTTATGTTGTAATTACTGTATTTACGGATTTAGCACCAAAATATCATGATGTATTGAAAACATTGACTACAAAAATGTGTTGGATAATCCAGAACTTTGGATAAGCGAGTGTTGGATAAGTGAGACTCTACTGTAATAACAAGACAGACAACAAATAAAGGTATTATTTTTCATTTCTATTCTGGGTGTTTAATATTTCAAATGAATTTTGTTGGTTCTTTATTTCAGACTTTAAATCGCGATAAGTCTAATTTTTTTCACCTTTATGTCTTTCTGTATTTTTTTCCATAGTTTTTGATAGTTGTTTTTAAATGACTCTGTTTCTGTTTGTCATCTGGATTTCCAAATATTTTAATTTAGCTGCTATTTTGATTTTTGTCTCTTGTTTTAAAGTCTCTTGGTGCTTATTTTCAAGAAAAGGTACTTATCATGTAGCATCATCTGAAGGAATCATGGGGACATCCTGTGGGTTGGGACTGAATGGGAGTTCAATGGGAGGTCAGGTGAGGCCAGGTGGGTCTGGAGGCTGGAGAAGCAGAGGCCCAAGTGAAAGGAGGGTCCAGTATTATCTGGCTCTGACATAAATAAAGGGCTTGTTTTTTTACTCTCCAAGAAAAAGCCTCCCAAAGCCTGTTGTCTAATTCTGTCTTTCTTTCACAGAGAAAATGTGATTGTTGGCTGAGAATTTTGGAGTAGAGCCTGTTCAGGGATTTCTTTCTCTTGCAAGAAGAGGGAGGAAACGCATCTTGGATACGGTTTGGTTCTTCATCAGAGTGGTTCCAACATGGAGAGACCCAACTCACCTGGACCTGAAGCAGGCAGAGCAACCAGGAGCAGTGGGGAATTCTGGCAAACAACTACACAGACGTTCCTGAATGCACTCATACAGCACCAGCAATTCAGGCAGACCTCCTACCAAGAGGGTGAGGGACCCAGAGAGGTTTGCAGCCGTCTCCACGATCTGTGCCGCCAGTGGCTGAAGCCAGAGCAACACACCAAGGCTGAGATGCTGGACCTGGTGATCCTGGAGCAGTTCCTGAGCCTCCTGCCCCCAGAGATGGGGAGCTGGGTCCGAGAGTGTGGGGCAGAGACCTCTTCCCAGGCAGTGGCCCTGGCGGAAGGCTTCCTCCTGAGTCGGGCAGAGGACAAGAGGCAGGAAGAACAGGTGAGAGCATTTCCTCTTGGTTTCACTAACCTTGGGTCTAATGGGTAGATTAAACATATATCGTGGGTTTCTTCCATGATGGGACCGTTGTGAAGCAGAAGCCAGACTCTGCTTCCTCTGCCTCTTTTCCCACCTGCTCTGCCCCTCCTTCTGCCACCTCCGTATCCACTGTAAGATTGGTTGTTGCTCTACTCAAATTTGTTGACCCCAGATACAACATTGAAAATGTGGGGGGTATGGTATTTGTTTCAAACTAGGTGGCCATCTCTGAGTTATTCTTTTAAAGAAGACCATGCAGTTTCTGCACATAGGTCTGAGATATTTTTGAATATTCTCTATACTACTTCTGGAATACTCTCTGCTATTCCAGGACCAAAATAACTGCATGGAAGTCCAGTCTAATATCCCTGCATCAGAGAAACCTCCATCAGACACCACCCATAGCCTCAGGCAGAAGGAGCTGGAGCATCAAGTAGATGGGGCTGCAGCCTTGAGGGGTAAGAAGGAATCCTTCTGGGAATTTTGATGTTTTTTGCCAGTGTAAATTCTGCTTAAGGGCATTGTAGCACATCCATAGTCAGTTTGAGCTTGATAAGGTGTATATGCAGGATCATTTGGCCTTGAGATGAGTATATATCTTAAACACATTTCCTTTGTTTTATGTCTGTTTTATATACTTTAATATGTATTTTATAGAACTGCAATTTTAATGTGGGTCTTTTATAGAAACATGAATTCTTGCAGTGTTCGTATTTTTAAAATTGTGTTGTAACCCACCTGAAGCCGCAAGGAGAGGTGGGTAAGTAAAATAATAATAATAATAATAATAATAATAATAATAATAATAATAATAATAATAATAATAATAATAAGGTTGCAAAAGGTGTAATTTCAGTGTGATTTGCAGTCTTCTTTCTTGCTGTACTTCTACATTAGCCTAAATATGAATAGGACTCAAAATTCAGCCCTTCAGTATCTTTCCAGATGGGACCCGAAGCTAATATGTCCGGGCTGTGGCGCAGGCGGAAGAGCAAGCCAGCTGCTGCAATTAACTGCAATGAATCACTCTGACCAAGAGGTCATGAGTTTGAGGCCCGCTCGGAGCCTATGTTTGTTTGTCTTTGTTCTATGTTAAAAGGCATTGAATGTTTGCCTATATGTGTAATGTGATCTGCCCTGAGTCCCCTTCGAGGTGAGAAGGGCGGAATATAAATGCTGTAAATAAATAATTAATAAATAAATATGAGCCCGGAAAATGAGCTGGAAGACAAAAAGACAACAAAAAATAACTTTAGTCAACTGAAATACCAAGCCCAGTATTCATTTCAATCCAAGCAGCTTAAAGCACTGCCTGAGATAAAAGGGCCTAAGCTTCAAAATGTTCCATATTCCTGGGCTGAAGAATGTTCCTGTGTTCATTTCCTCATAGGTTTCTTTTTAGGACTGTAATTGTAACCTCTGAGACATGTTTATGTGACCAGCTTTCCACACCTTGCTCTCTCTCCCAGGGGCAGGAATGATGTTGCTGAATCTTCAGTCGTTTCTTCCCCTTTGGGATGGAGTGAAACTGAATCAGGTAAGCGGAAGGATTCCTGGGAGAGAAGGAATGGATCTGCCTGGGTGTCATTTGTTCCAGGCTTAATCATCAAACATTTGTTGAAAAAGAAAAGATTGAATGGGAGTTTCATAGAAGTGAGATATTGAAGGCACAATTGCAAACAATGCCAACAAAGAGAGGGGAAATTAAGCGTGTTAAAGTGCTGAGCTGCTGAACTTGCAGACCGAAAGGTCCCAGGTTCAAATCCCGGGAGCGGAATGAGTGCCCGCTGTTAGCCCTAGCTCCTGCCAACCTAGCAGTTCGAAAATATGCAAATGTGAGTAGATCAATAGGTACCACTCCAGTGGGAAGGTAACAGCGCTCCATAAAGTCATGCCGGCCACATGACCTGGAGATGTCTATGGACAACGCCGGCTCTTCAGCCTAGAAATGGAGATGAGCACCAACCACCAGAGTCGGTCATGACTGGACTTAACGTCAGGGGAAACCTTTACTTTTAAACAAACCAGAATCGATGTTTGAAGATTTAAAAGGGACATGTACAAGAAATAGAAAACCGGGATGGGGGGAGGGGGAATCACCAAAAAAGAATAAAACGACTTACCAGCATAATTAGGGAAGAGGTCTGACAAGCTAAAGCCAACAAGATTGAAAACAATAAAAGGGGGTTCTTTGGTTTTGTCAGTAGAAGAAGAAACATCGAGCCAAGAGTAGAGTCTGTGCCTGGAGAAGGTATTGAAATGCTTACGGGATAGGGAAAAGGTAGAACATTGCCTCAATCTTCCCCCAAAAGGGAATCGGCAATAGATGAGGTAACGGGAAATGCAACCCAAAATAGGTGAAGAATACCTGGCCACTCTAAATAGATTCAACTTCATGTCACATGAACTACATCCAAGAGTACTGAAGGAACTAGAAGAAATTTCAGAATCACTGTCAATAATCTTTGAGAACTCCCGGGGAACAGGAGAAATCCCATCAGACTGGAGGAAGCAAAGGTTGTTGCTATCTTCAAGAATGGACAAAGGGTGCTCACCAGTGGTTCCTCTTCATCCTGGAAAGAAGTGACTAGTGAGGTGCTGAAGGGTTCTGTCCTGCGCCAAGTGCTGTTCCACATCTTTCTTTTTGACTTGGATGAAGGTTTAGAAATCATGCTTATCAAGTTTGTAGATGACACCAAATCAGGAGGGATAGCTAATACTCCAGAAGACAGGATCAGAATTCAAGATGGCCTTAACAAGTTAGAAAAGTAAGGAAATTAATGTCAACAAGAAGAAATGTAAGATACTTCACTAAGGGAGGAAATACACAGCACAGAGATATAGGATGGATGACATGTGGCTCTTGTGAAAGGGATCTTGGAATGTTAGTACAACACAAGCTGAACATAAGCCAAGAATGTGATGCACCAGCTTAGAGGCCTATGGGATTTTAGACTGCATTCAAACGAATATAGTATCTAGATTAAGGAGTGTCATGTTGGCCTTCTTTCTGCTTTGATGAGACCTCACCTGGAATAACATTATGTTCAGTTTAGGGCACAACAGTGAAAGCTGGCACATGTCCAGATTCCATTTCTGATTCTACTAATCCATTAAGAAATGGTTTTGACTGTGACCAACTGGACGTCTCTACAAAGCTTAAACCATGTCATGGAGGTCGTAGCCCTTTCCCTTTCAAACAACCAACAGGAATGTAAATCTACTTTAAATATTTTCTTATATATATATATTTTTCTTGATTTCCCTTATGTGAGAAGGAAATCTTTTCTTTTTCCACCAGGGCCCATTCGCCTTTGAGGACGTGGTTGTCCATTTCTCCCCGGAAGAGTGGGTTCTCCTGAATCCTGATCAGAAAGTCTTGCACGTGCAGATCATGGAGGATATTCATGGGATTGTGGTCTCTCTTGGTAAGGCTCCCTCACTGATGGGGATTTGTATTTCAAAATGCAGTATCCCAGTCAGGAGCTCCCTACTGGTAGCAGTATTTTAAATCATCACGATCTCTGTTAGAAATATATGGCATAAATGTAACCTTGACTTGGGGCTTGAGTAACAGTGATGTGGGCACCAACTTGGACTACAGTAGGAAGACCTCCAAAACTGGAGTCAAGTCCAAGCGTACCACAGTCACTATCTTGTGTCTGCCCAGCTTTCTCAGGCAAATCAGTCCCTTTGAAACTCACATGTGCAGCAAACTTCCAAAAACTGTTAGAATCCCATTCAGTAATTGATGGTAAAAGTGTAACAATCTCTGCAGCACTCCAAAATTAGGTATAGGACCTTCTACTGTGGGGCAGAAAAATCCAACCTTAACTGAAAATGGGAAGAGATAAGTGGAGGTTGGGAGAGAGAAATAAAATGGAGGGACTGATTGTGAAATGGGTTGTAGCAGGTAAAGTTTTAGCTAGAGAAAAAGGCAAGCATTTCAATATGAAGGGAAAAGGCAGCCATTACCCCAAAGATGGCTGGGCTGAGGAAAAGGCAACATGTGGAACATATGTTACTTATCTCCACCTTACAGACTCCAGGCAGTCAAACAATGTCTGTCCTTACAAAAGAAGTGCGGAGCATTTATAACTTATTTTCCTCCATATCTATGTTGTTTTCAGGTTCAACTTTGGGGAGGCACAAAAGACTCCACACAGGAGAGAAGCCATACCAGTGCCAGGAGTGTGGGAAATGTTTTGCTTACAGTTCACAGTTGTTGAGGCACAAAAGACTCCACACAGGAGAGAAACCACACAAATGCCAGGAGTGTGGGAAATGTTTTACTCAAGGATCAACCTTGGTGAGGCACAAAAGGTGCCACACCGGAGAGAAGCCATTCATATGTCAGGAGTGTGGGAAATGTTTTGCTTCCAGTTCACAATTGGTGAGCCACAAAAGACGCCACACAGGAGAGAAGCCATTCATATGCCAGGAGTGTGGGAAATGTTTTGCTTCCAGTTCACAATTGGTGAGCCACAAAAGATGCCACACAGGAGAAAAGCCATACCAGTGCCAGGAGTGTGGGAAATGTTGTGTTGACAGTTCAGCCTTGCTGAGGCAGAAAAGATTTCACACTAGAGAGAAACCATACCAGTGCCAGGAGTGTGGGAAATCTTTTGCTTGCAATTCACAATTGGTGACCCACACAAGACTCCACACAGGGGAGAAGCCATGCCTATGTGAGGAGTGTGGGAAAGGTTTTGCTTCCCATTCAGACTTGGTGAAACACAAAAGGTTGCACACAGGAGAGAAGCCATACAAATGCCAGGAGTGTGGGAGGTGTTTTACTCAACTTTCATCCTTGATGAGGCACAAAAAACTTCACCCTGGAGAGAAACCATACAAATGCCACAAATGTGGAAAATGTTTTACTCAGACTTCATCCCTTAACAAGTACCAGAGCATACAAACAGGCTAAAAAGCAGTCAGATATTGTGCGTAAATATCTGATTTCAAACAGGACCATTTGGGAAGTTCTGCTTAAGACTTTGTAAGCAGAACTTGTCATTTGAATCGCTAAGTTGGGTGGTCCTTTTTCTGGAGCTACAGAAAACAAGCTCCCTGTGACAATACTTCAGAGGATTAAATATGATGGTCACCTATTTTGGGGGAAAAACCCATATGTACTTCCTTCAACTGTTCCTCTGAACACCTTGGTTGTAACGTTCCAGTTTGTGAATGTTGTTTTTCAGCTGGGATTCCAGAATTGAACACAATGCTTCTGTTGAGGCCAAGCCAAAGGAAAAGAGGTTTCCACTGTTATTCCCCGTGATATACAATTTGTATCTCTGGCTAGAATGTACTGGTTGTTTTCTTGCTTCCTGTCATACTGCTAATCCACATTAAATTGAAATACATGAACTTTTGTATTATTTTAGAATGTACCGTGCTTATATTTTGAATATTTGAATCTATGATAGGCAAAGTGATATTCTGATAGGTATTGCAGAATTCAAGCCCTTGGATTTTATATAAAAATAGATGTTGTAGTAGAGCCTGTGAGTAATGTTACAAACAGTAGTATGGGTTTCGGAAGGGGAAAAAGGGTTACTCTGGAGCAGGAAGCTGATGATGAGCAGCAGAGAAAGAGGATCCGGGACATACTTACAGCACTTACAGATGAGGAGTTGTTTGAGGGATTATCTGGGGACGATGGGTCAATGACTGAGGGAGAAGAAGGAGACACGATGGATTGGTGTCATTGGGGGATGCCTGCTCGGCCCCACAACTATTGACTTGTGGGGTCCCGCAGGGCTCTGTGTTCTCTCCCATGTTGTTTAACATCTACATGAAGCCGCTGGGAGAGATCATCAGGAGTTTCGGGGTGGGGTGTCATCTGTACGCATATGATGTCCAGCTCTGTCACTCCTTCCCACCTGTCACTAAGGAGGCTGTTCAGGTCCTGAACCGGTGCTTGGCCACTGTGTCAGACTGGATGAGGGCCAACAAATTGAAATTGAATCCAGACAAGACAGAGGTCCTCCTGGTCAGTTGGAAGGCCAAACAGGGTATAGGGTTACAGCCTGTGCTGGATGGGGTCACACTCCCCCTGAAGGCGCAGGTCCGTAGTCTGGGGGTGATCCTAAACTCATCGTTGAGCCTGGAGCCCCAGGTCTCAGCGGTGGCCAGGGGAGCCTTCGCACAGTTAAAACTCGTGCGACAGCTGCGCCCGTACCTTGGGAAGCTGGACTTGGCCACGGTGGTCCACATTCTCGTTACATTCCGCTTAGACTACTGCAACGCACTCTACGTGGGGCTGCCTTTGAAGACTGTTCGGAAGCTTCAATTAGTCCAACGGGAGGCAGCCAGGGTAATAACTGGAACGGCGTTCAGGGAGCGTACCACTCCTCTGTTACGCCAGCTCCACTGGCTGCCGATTAGCTACCGAGCACAATTCAAGGTGCTGGCTTTAGCCTATAAAGCTTATCTGTCCGAACGTGTCTCCCGCTACGACCCACCTCGAAGCTTAAGATCATCATTGAGGCCCTGCTTGCGGTCCCGTCAGCCTCAAAGGTGCGGCTGGTGGGGACGAGAGACAGGGCCTTTTCAGTAGTGGCTCCCCGCCTATGGAACACCCTCCCCATTGAAGTCAGGCAGGCTCCCTCCTTCCTATCCTTCCGTAGGAAGGTTAAAACTTGGTTGTGGGGCCAAGCTTTCGAATAACTATTAGCAGCATTAATTACTATTATGTACGCTGGAATTCAATTGACAGACCCAGTCTTTTAAACTTGAACACGCCTATCTGTATTTTATAATGTGTTTTATGAATGTCTTATGTAAGTTAATTTTTTAACTGATTTATAGTGTAAGCCGCCCTGAGTCCCCTGTTGGGTGAAAAGGACGGGATATAAATATTGTAATAAATAAATAAATAAATAAATTGGACTAAGATAAGAGAAGTGCAAGCTATTTGTGAGGCGCCAACAACTAGTGATAACTTTATGGGGTTCTCTGGGGGTGAAGACTGTTAATCAGGCGATCCAACTGATTCTTGGGGGAGCTAAGTCTTGACAGGAGATGGAGGAATTGGAGGGAAAGTCAAGGGAATTCACGTGAAGAGCTGGGAGCAACTGCGGGGGACAGTGATGGGGCTGTGGTCAGTTCATCTGATGATGATGTTGTGTAGATAAAAGTGGGTTCAGGGGTGAGGGGTCTTTGCAGAAGGCAAGGTGTTGATGTGCGTTTGTGTGCTGGGTGCTGTGTATTGGTAAAGATTCTTGTAGACTTGCTGTTGCCTGTTTCGTGTTTGGCATTGGATTCAGATCTGCAGTTTGGACTTCTCTCTCTCTCTCTCTGGACCTGGACCGGTTTGGCTAAAGATGCTGCTTCTGCGGACACTGGAGCAACACTGTTTTGGATTTCTCCCGCTTCGACCCTGGACTTCAGCTGACAACGCTTCTCTTCCTGCGACTCCTTTTGTGAACCATTTGTGTACTGTGCCTTTTTGTTTTGCCTATGAGCGCTTTGTTTGACTTGTTGCTCTTTGCATCCAATTAATCTGGATTATATTTCTGTTAACCTTTTGGACCAGGTCTGGTTTTGTTTTTTGTTTTGACCAGTGGAACTGCATTTTAGTATCACTGCGTCCCTTTTCTTTTGTTTTAATAAATTCTGTTTTAATAAATTCTTTTAATTCTTTTGTTTTAATAAATTCACTTTTAAGTCTGGCCCTTTAGGGCGTCTGTGATTCCAACAATAGATGTGTCTGTGTAGAGTAAAAATCCTAATGTTTGGATAATAAATACAAGCTTTCCAGCTAGTTCAGGGCATATAGCCATTTTACTCCAAAACAGAAATAAAGGAAATGCCTTGCAGAAGAAAACATGAAAAATATGACCAGGATATGAAATCAAGAAAAAAGTGTACTTCACTGGTCCATTAGGGTCCCTTATTTCTCATGTGATCAACTGATGCATGATGCAATTTGATGTTATCATCTTACGGCAGACCACTACAAACAGGCGGAAGTGAATCTGAGGCCCCTTCTACACTGCCATATAATCCAAGTTATCAAAGCAGATAATCCACATTATCTGCTTTGAACTAGATTATATGAATCTACACTTGTATGCTGTAATCTCAGGTTATATGAGTCTACACTGATAATCTCAATTTTATACGGCAACGTAGAAGGGCTCTGAAACTAAAGGCCATTTAAGTGGCTTCACATAAATAGCCAGTGAAATGTCACTTTCCAGTCGCTGGAGAAAACCACACTGATGAGAATTAGTTGGGTTTTTTTTATCATGTCAGAAGCGACTTGGGAACATACTGCAAGCCACTTCTGGTGTGAGAGAAATGGCTGTCTACAAAGACGTCCATGGGACACCCAGATGTATTATCATCCTGCTGGTAGGCTTCTCTCATGTCCTTGCAAGCTAGAACTGACAGACGGGAGCTCATCCAGTCTTGCAGATTCAACCAGCAACTTTCAGGTCAGCAACCCAACCTTTAGGTCAGCAGTACAGTTGGCACAAGGGTTTAACCCATTGCACCACCACAGCTTCCCATTAAAAATGAAGTTCCAAGGCCGCCTCCTCCCCGATAGAAAAAACCAATATTAATCAATTCAACATTTTCATAGAACTCTGTGAACATTGTTTCCATCCTAAATATCTTGGTGTCACCTTAGATCGAACACTAACATATAGGAAACACTGCATGAACACCAAGCACAAAGCAGCTGCACGCAACAACATCCTGCGGAAACTTACTGGCAGCACATGGGGTGCAGACCCAAAATTAATAAGAACATCAGCCCTAACCTTGTCTTTCTCAACTGCTGAGTACGCCTGTCCTGTTTGGCACAAGTCTGTCCATGTGAAGCAGGTGAACATAGCATTGAATGGAACATTCCAGAAGAAAGGAGCAGAATTCAAAACGATCTTGACAGACTAGAGAGATGGGCCGAAACTAACAAAATGAAGTTCAACAGGGACAAATGCAAGATACTTCACTTCGGCAGAAAAAATGGAATGCAAAGATACAGAATGGGGGACGCCTGGCTACAGGCGTACAGCAGTACATGTGAAAAAGATCTCGGAGTCCTTGTGGACAACAAGTTAAACATGAGCCAGCAATGTGATGCGGCTGCTAAGAAAGCCAACGGGATTCTGGCCTGCATCAATAGGGGAATAGCGTCTAGATCCAGGGAAGTCATGCTCCCCCTCTATTCTGCCTTGGTCAGACCACACCTGGAATACTGTGTCCAGTTCTGAGATGTTGACAAGCTGGAAAGCGTCCAGAGGAGGGCGACTAAAATGATTAAGGGTCTGGAGAACAAGCCCTATGAAGAGCGGCTTAAAGAGCTGGGCATGTTTAGCCTTCAGAAGAGAAGGCTGAGAGGAGACATGATAGCCATGTACAAATACGTGAAGGGAAGTCATAGGGAGGAGGGAGCAAGCTTGTTTCCTGCTGCCCTGCAGACTAGGACGCAAAGGAACAATGGCTTCAAACTACAGGAAAGGAGATTCCACCTGAACATCGGGAAGAATTTCCTCACGGTGAGGGCTGTTCGGCAGTGGAACTCTCTCCCCCGGACTGTGGTGGAGGCTCCTTCTTTGGAGGCTTTTAAACAGAGGCTGGATGGCCATCTGTCGGGGGTGCTTTGAATGTGATTTCCTGCTTCTTGGCAGGGGGTTGGACTGGATTGTCCATAAGATCTCTTCCAACTCTACTATTCTATGATTCTAGAAATAAACAAAAAAACACCATGCAGAATAATCACAGGATGTCTCAAACCTACACCTGTTGATAAACTCTATAAGCGAGCTGGCATCCCCCCCCCCCCCCCCCCGGATTTGTGAAGGAAAATTGCTGCTCACTGTGAGAGAAAGAAGGTTGAACATTGCGAAAGCCACCCACTGCATGACTATTAGTCTCCTCCCAGTAGACTCAAATCCGGTAAATGTTGCATGAGAACCACCACTCCTCTTAACGTTCCCCCAGCAACAGCAGGAAAATCCCTCTGGGCAGTTAAACCAGGAAATCCCAAATGGAAAGTGCCCCCCCCCCCCCGACAAACCAAGAATGGGCAACTTGGAAGTCCCTGAACAGACTCAGAAGTGGAGTGGGCAGATCAAAAGACAACCTGGCAAGATGGCACTACCTGGAGGAATCCTCCACCCTGTTGTTTTCCATCAATTTATGCAATGCTTAATAAATTGATGATACAAAATAAATAAACAAATAGAATCCTATTTTAAGCCATACCTTGCCATATTATTAACTCTATGGCCCTTGCTACTGTGTTTTCCCCAAAATAAATCAGTGTCTTATATTATTTTTGCTCCCGAAGATATGCTAGGCCTTATTTTCAGGGGATGACTTGTTTTTCTGTGAAGAAGAATTCACATTTATTGTTGAATAAAAAAATGAACATTATTATATATTATACAGTAGTTGTCATCACAAACCAGCATGACCAGACAAACTGTGAAATCCTATCAATTTCTTGTTAGTGTTCCCTCACTACTTCGTGGTTCACTTTTCGCGGATTCGCTGTTTCGCGGTTTTTTAATAAACTCTAAAAGAATATTATAAATCATAAAAAATTACAATTTACAGCCTAAGGACGGGAGGAAGGAGAAGCCAAAGGGAGAGAAAAGGAGTCCAAGCGGCAACAGGAGGAGAAGGAAGCTATTTATCAACATACAATTGGTTGATAAGACTTAAAATAGTGTATAACTACTTAAATAATGTATAAATATTAAAATAAATATAGTGTCCCTACTTCGTGGAATTTCACTTATTGCGGGTGGTCCTGCAACCTAACCCCAGTAATAAGTGAGGGAACACTGTACGACCATTATTTCCATGTACATCAATCTGTGGTACGTACATTTACAGATCCTGCAGACTCTGGTGTTCTGTTCATTGGGCATGCTTTCAAACAAAAACTTTGCTTGGTCTTACTTTCGGGGGAGGCCTTATATTTAGCAATTCAGCAAAACCTCTACTAGGTCTTATTTTCAAGGGATGTCTTATTTTGGGGAAACAGGTTAATTTTATATGTCTGGTTTTAAATGTGTTATCAGTTTTAATGTTGATATACTATATTTTATATATTGCATGGCACCATTGTGTACTATTTGTAAGCTGCCCTGAGTCTCTATTGGAGATGAAGGTATGGTATAAATAAAAGTTTATTATTTATAATTATTAGTTGGAGGGGACCCCCAAGGGCCATTTAGTTCAACTCCCTTCTTTCAGGCAGAAGGGCACCATCGATTGTGGAATTCTCTGCTCGCTGAGATTAGGCAAGCCCCCACACTAGCAGCCTTCAAGAAAGAATTGAAAACATGGCTCTTCCGCTGTGCTTTTGGAGAGTAACCATTTTATATTTCTTTTCTGTTGCTCCCTCTAATATCTATCCTCCAGAATACCCCACTCCCTTATGACCCTGTTTGCTGTGGTTTTTATTTTTATGTCTTTCTCACCCCGAGTTTTAACTTAATGTTCATGTGGTCTGTCCTTGTTTTTCATTGTCTCCTTGTTTTATTTTGTAATGGATATTATTATTTATTGTATTGCTTATTGTATTGTGATGTGCTGTTCTTTTATATGCTGTTTATATTGTATTGTTTTGGGCATGGCCCCATGTAAGCCGCCCCAAGTCCCTGTTGGGGAGATGGTGGCGGGGTATAAATAAAGTTTTATTATTATTATTATTATTATTATTATTATTATTATTATATTATTATCAAAACTCTCCTCACAGAGGACCATCCAGCCTCTAAATGAAGTACAGTAGTGTCTCACTTATCCAAGCTAAATGGGCCGGCAGAAGCTTGGATAAGCGAATATCTTGGATAATAAGGAGGGATTAAGGAAAAGCCTATTAGACATCAAATTAGGTTATGATTTTACAAATTAAGCACCAAAACACTATGTTATAAAACAAATTTGACAGAAAAAACAGTTCAATACGCGGTAATGTTATGTTGTAATTACTGTATTTACGAATTTAGCACCAAAATATCACCATATATTGAAAACATTGACTACAAAAATGGCTTGGATTATCCAGAGGCTTGGATAAGCGAGACTCTACTGTAATTATTAATATGCCACCTGGGCAAAAAGGTGTGCCTGCGAAGGGCACCATTGCAGAGGTGAAAGATGAAAGAAGAATTGACTTCTGAAATGTAGTGGAATAAAACACTAAATCAAGATAATAAAGCTGGGTGAAAGATATTGGAGTCCAGTTGGTGCATTTCAGTTGCCAGAGGTGGCCCTCCACCAAGCTGGTTTGGTATTCCTGCGTCATCTGGTACAGAGGACCGGCCAGGGGTCTGGGGTGGAGTGGCTGGCTGGCCACTCCACCCCACAAGGAGCAAATCAGTTCCTTAAAGAAGGAAAGGGGAGGGAGGGGGAAGGAAGCGGAATTTAGTCGAATGAATCAGGATGCCCTGTTCTCCTCCCTGGATTGATTGCTTACCTTTAATGTTCAATGGTTTGACAGGGACATAATATATCTAACTAACCATCCTAATAGTAGAGAATTTTTCTTCCATGACTATATCTATGCCATCATCTTTAGTCCTTTTGGGAGATGCTCTTTTCCCCTCCTTCCTGTGTAACACTGGGCAAGAAAGGGTTAAGGAGAGGGAGTTTGGTTCCCAGAGAGGCAGGAAGCAAGAGGGCCTCCTTAGACCCGCCTTTCCTGCCGCTCTAGGAACCAAACTCGCTCCCCTTAACCCTTCCTGGCCCGGCTGGGAGAGAGAGTTTGCCGCTTGTGCCGCTTCCGCTTCCTCCTCTTTCTCCTTCTCCTTCTCCTTCTTCCTCTCCTGGTGATTCCTGTTCCCAGACCTTCTTCTCCAAAGGGCTGAAGAGGAGCCAAAGCCCACAACACCTGGAGGGAGGGCCGAAGCTGGCCCAGGCCTGTTTCTCTCACAGGTTGGCCTTCTGACACACTCACCCTGTATGTGTGTGTTTGCAGTTACAAAATATCGAAATAATAAGGTTTGAATCTCTTTCTATTCTCATTAAAGAGTGCTGATAGGTCAATTATTCAAACTCACTTGAATATAGAGTTTATAAATAGGACAAAATGTAACTATATACCATTAACCCTATTTTAGTCAACTATTTTAGTTTACTGTGGTCTTCTTCCTTTGGTTCTTTATACCTGGGGTCCCCAAACTAAGGCCCGGGGGCCGGACGCGGCCCTCCAAGGTCATTTACTCGGCCCCCGCCCTCAGTTTTAGACTTAGGCTTGCCAAAAGTCTGAAATGACTTGAAGGCACACAACAACAACAATCCTACTTAACTTGACTATCTCATTGGGCAGAAGCAGGCCCACACTTCCCATTGAAATCCTGATAGGTTTATATTGGTTAAAATTGTTTTTATTTTTAAATATTGTATTGTTCATTCATTTACTGATACTGTGCTATAGTAATAATATAATATATTGTGTATACATATAATATTGATAATAATATTATAATGTAATACAATATAATATTTATTTATTACGGTATTTCTACCCCGCCCTTCCCACCCAGTAGGGGACTCAGGGTGGCTAATAATAATATTAATACAATGTAATAATATTATATAATATAATAATATTAATTATATATTATATATTAAATGTAATATTACTAATAATAATATGGTACAGTGGTATAGTACAATATAGTAATATATAATGCTAATATTGTGCTATGCTAATAATATAATATATTGTATGTACATACAACTTGTAAGCCGCTCTGAATGCCCTTTGGGGTGAGAGAGAGTGGAGTATAAATTTAGCAAATAAATAAATAAATAAATAAATGATTGTTGTTGGGGGGTTTTGTACTACAAATAAGACATGTGCAGTGTGCATAGGAATTTGTTCATTTTTTTTTCCAAATGATAATTCGGCCCCTCAACAATCTGAGGGACCATGAACCGGCCCTCCACTTTAAAAGTTTGAGGACCCCTGCTTTATACATTCAGTGAAGGGTTTCCATTATTATCAAAGTTTCTGTGTATTTGTGTTTTGTACAGCTAAAATTAAATCGTCCACTTTGGCCATTTCAAAAACCTTTGTAATCCAATTTTCTGGTGTTGGTATGTTTTGTTTTTTCCCATAGTTTTGCATATTCAGTTCTTGCTTCTGTTGTCATAAAAAGGATATTTCCTTGATGTTTCACTGTCTGTTTTCTCATATTCCTAGTATAAAAAGTGGTGGTTTTAATGGGATTTTGTACTCTAGGATAGTTTCCATGTCTCTATGGATTTTTATCTGGAATTCTTTAGCTTTTGGACAAGTCCAGCACAAATGATAGAAAGTTCCACTTACAGTCAAGTCTCACTTATCCAACATAAACGGGCCAGCAGAACGTTGGATAAGCAAATATGTTGGATAATGAGGAATTAAGGAAAAGCCTATTAAACATTAAATTAGATTATGATTTTACAAATTAAGCACCAAAACATCATGTTTTACAACAAATTTAATAGAAAAAGTATTCATATTTACTGTATTTATGAATTTAGCACCAAAACATCACAATGTATTGAAAACATTGACTACAAAAACATTGACTACTAAAAGGCAGACTGTGTTGGATAATCCAGAATGTTGGATAAGCAAATGTTGGATAAGTGAGAGACTACTGTATTTGTTTGCATTCCTAACATGTGTTGGATATTTTCTATATCTTTTGAGAGTTTTTCTGGAGTTATGTACCATCTATATATCATTTTGTTAAAATTTTATTTGGTGTTGTAACTCCTTGTAAATTGTACTCATTTTTTCCAGAGTATTTCCCATCAGTGTTCCCATCATGGAGATACCCAACCCACCTGGACCTGGCAGGGCCCCCAGGAGCAGTGGAGAATCCTGGGAAAGAACTACACAGATGTTCCTAAATACACACATACAGCGCCAGAGCTTCAGGCAGTCTTCCTACCAAGAAGGCGAAGGACCCAGAGAGGTTTGCAGCCGCCTCCACGATCTCTGCCGCCAGTGGCTGAAGCCAGAGCAACACACCAAGGCTGAGATGCTGGACCTGGTGATCCTGGAGCAGTTCCTGAGCCTCCTGCCCCCAGAGATGGGGAGCTGGGTCCGAGAGTGTGGGGCAGAGACCTCTTCCCAGGCGGTGGCCCTGGCGGAAGGCTTCCTCCTGAGTCGGGCAGAGGACAAGAGGCGGGAAGAACAGGTGAGAGCATTTCCTTTTGGTTTCACTGACCTTGGGGCTGATTGATAGATTAAATGTACATTCTGCCTTTCCTCCAAGATAGGACCTATGAGAGAAATAAGCCAAACCCTGCTCCCTCTGCCTCATTTCCCACCTGCTCTGCCCCTCCTGCTGTCATCTCCATATCTGCTATAAGCTTGGTTGCTTCTATTCTCAAATTTGTTGACCTCCAAATGTAATACTGAAAATGATGGGAAGGGGGAATGAGTCAGGAAGAACAGATGGGAACGTTTCCTCTTGGTTCCACTAATCTTGGGTCTAATGGGTAGATTAAACATATATCGTGGGTTTCTTCCATGATGGGACCATTGTGAGGCAGAAGCCAGACTCTGTTCCCTCTGCCTCTTTTCCCACCTGCTCTGCCCCTCCTTCTGCCACCTCCATATCCACTGTAAGATTGATTGTTGCTCTACTCAAATTTGTTGACCCAAGATACAACATTGAAAATGATGGGGGGTATGGTATTTGTTTCAAACTAGGTGGCAATCTCATAGCTATTCTTTTTTTTAAGTACATAAAGTTTCTACACTTAAGTCTGTGATTGTTTTGAACTTTCTCCATACTACTTCTGGAATACTCTTTTCTCTTCCAGGCCCAAAATAACTGCACAGAAGTCCTGTCTAATGTCCCTGCATCGGAGAAATCACCATCAAATACCACCCAGAGTCTCAGGCAGAAGAAGCTGAAGCAGGAAGGAGATGGGGCTGCAGCCTTGCAGGGTAAGAAGGAACTCTTCTGGGAATTTTGGTGTTTTATGCCAGTGTTAAATTCCCCTTTGTGGGGATTGTAGCACATCCACAGTCATTTTGAACTTCAGAAGGTGCATATGCACAATCATTTGGCCTTGAGGTGTGTATATATGTAGGTAGTCAATTGCAATAGGTGTAATTTCAGTGTGATTTGCAGTTTTCTTTCTTGCAATACTTCTGCTTTAGCCTAAAGATGAGTAGGACTAGTAACTTCCCAGGTGGGACCCGAAGCCAAGATGAGCCGTGAAACTGAGCTGGAAGGCAAACAGACAACAACGAAAAAACTTTAGTTAATTGAAATGCCAAGCCCAGTACTAATTTCAATTCAACCTACTCAAAGCATTGCTTGTGAGATAAAGTCCTAAATCCTAAATATTTAAATATTCCTGGGCTGGAGAATGCTCCTGTGTTCATAGGGTCATTTTTTATAGTTTGCTTTTAGGACTATAAATGTAACCTCTGTGACATGTTTATGTGATCAACCTTCCACACCTTGCTCTCTCCCAGGGACTGGAATGATGTTGTCGGCAAATCCGCAGTCGTTTCTTCCCCTGTGTGATGAAGTGGAACTGAATCGGGTAAGCAGAAGGATTCCTGGGAGAGGAGGATGGGAGCTGCCTGGGTGTCATTGATTCCAGGCTCAATCACGGGCTTTCTGGGATGTGTGTGGACAGGCACCCAAGAACATTTGCTTTTTTTTAAATGCAAATGTTCCTGGGATTAAATGCCTGCCTGGAAGCGCCCTCAATTTGTGTGTGTCAGGAGAGATGTTGTACTTGGAGATTTTCCCCTCTCTTTTGAACCCTACAAGAGATGGAGTTAGAGAGTAGTTCATTTCTTTATTACTTAAAAATATAGTCATTCGTTTTGTAAATAAACCTTTTTGTAACTTTTTTTGTAAGTTTGAAAGTTTGAACTCTGCATGGTTGCCTCCTAAGCTCTAAATACTTTACAGGCGCATAAATTCACGCTCTGCTTGCTGTGAGCTGAATGCTCAACTATAAGTATCCTGTTTATATTTTTTAATGCTCTGCTGTATTTTTGGGAGTTTTCTCTAACTCAAAAGAACCAACAAAAATGTAAATCTTTTTTAAAGAGATTCTTGTAATTGTTTTTTCTTGTTAGCTCTTATATGAGAAGGATTTTTTTCCCACCAGGGCCCAATCACCTTTGAGGATGTGGCTGTCCATTTCTCCCAGGAGGAGTGGGTAATTCTGAATCCTGGTCAGAAAGTCTTGCACAAGCAGATCATGGAGGAGATTCATGGGATTGTGGACTCTCTTGGTAAGGCTCCCTCGTTGATGGGGATTTCTGTTTCAAAATGCAGTACAGTGTTCCCTCACTTATCACGGGGGTTACGTTCCAGGACCAGCCATGAAAAGCGAAAATCCGCAAAGTAGGGACGCTATGTTTATTTTAATATTTTTACGTTATTTTAGTAGTTAGGTGGCCTTTCTCCCCTTCGCAAGCCCCGCTAAGGCAATGAGGTGCAGGCCGGACCTACTGGCGCTGCCTCCGGGAGGTTGAGGAGGAAAGGACAGGCCGTGCGCCTCAGCCGGGGCCCTTTTGTGCCTGTGAGGGAGGGAGGGCTGTAAGGCCATGTCCCATAAGCATCTGAGAAAACCCGTGATACAGCGAGTCCACAAAAAGCAAACCGCGAAGTAGCGGGAAACACTATATCCCAATCAGCAGCTTTCTGGCGCGAGCAATATCCTAAATCATCCCAGTCACTGAAGGCAGCGCTTATGTTAGAAATATATGACATATTAGTAATTATATGAATCCCTTAGTCTTTTTGGTACATGGAAGAATCTCCTTTGCCTGCGTGTACTTTTGCTTTTTGAAACCATACAAAGGTATGCCATCCAAAATGTAAATCATGACCTTCTAATCTTAACTATCATTTCTTAAGGTTATGTTGTACCTCAACAAGGTTTCACCTTGCTCACAAGGAAGACACCAAGTGTAAAAATCAAAACAGTTTATTAAGAAAGCATATATGAAAAGGGTAAAACACTATGGAGTAAATAAAGTAAATAAAGAATAAGATCCAAGAGTCAATATTGTAGTCAAAAGTCATAGGCAAAAAGCCAAGCCAAACTGTGAACAGAAAATAAACCACAGGCAGCATACATCCCAGAATAAGGTTTTTAAACTGGAGCATGAAGGCAAGATGAATTCAAAATAAAAGGCTTAAAACCAGGAACACAACAGGAGCAGAAATCCCAGAATAATCCATGGAACAGGGAACCAAAACATGAGCATGAATCATGGGTCTCCAACCCAACAGAGAACAAGGCTAACAACCCTCCTAGGTTTGGCAATGTTGGTGGATCTTGAATCCTCTCACAGACCTCTCTGCTTTAAGGACTGCAAAATATGAACACATTCTTCTGCACCCCCCGCTTGTCCCTATCTTTCCCATGAAGTCTCTCACTTTTTCTGCACCTGTTTCCCTCCTCTCTCAGAGCCAGCTGGGAATGTTTATCCAAATTCACTGTTCCCTCGGATGAGCTCATGTTATCTCGGTTTCAGTTACTAGGTGTGAGTTCACCTCCATGACTGCTGTATTCACACAGTTGCTCTAACAGCACCTCCTGTTCCCCTGTCTTGGCTGTATCTGAATCTAGCATTCCCTCCGGCTCTGAAACAGCATCTCCCAATGTCCCAAACCCTGACACCACAAACCCCTCATTGTTATCAGGTTGAACCACAACAGGTTAGTTAATCTTTCATCCAAACTAGTATGCCTCGAAGTACAATTTCAGGTCTGTTTGAAGTGTGTATATTGACTTGTTGGACATTTTAATATTTCACTCTCCATATAGAGTAGGGCATACAGGAAAACTAATTAAACAAATGCAAATGATGCAAATGATTTAAAAACTAAAAATATATTAGGATATTTTAAGAGAATTTAAATATTTTTAAAAGAAATAAAACCGTGTACACGGAAAGGTTTTTGTAAAACCGGTTAGACACCAAAACCTTCACGAAGAATAAGGTATTGCCTTGGTGCCTGAGCAACAGCAATCAGTCAACTATTCTCTCTCCCTCCCTTTTTCTCTCACTTTTTATTGGTATGGTATTCAACCTGGTTTTTCCTCCCAAGCAGGCAGGCTGGCCTCTGGATGTCTGAAGGCTAGGCTCTCTTTCTACACTACCTCTCCCAGTACACAAACAGCAATAGCATCAGTCATTTGCAAGATGGTGAACTGCAACATAACGTCTTCTAGGTTCTGTGCGTGTGAATGATTGGCGCTTGGTTTTTTTGTGTACTGTGAGAGGCATAGACCAGCTATCAAACTTTATGTCACTCTCTTTCAAGTGGTACAAGTTTCATTCATGGTAGATTCACAATTGCAGACATGTAGCTATTTAAAATTGAGTCCACTTTTTTGAAACACTCTGTATATTTATTCCACCCTAAAAGTTAGGAAATTGCTAATATATCCACTGCCACTTTCTTAAATTCTCATATGTGAAGAAGTTGCAGCTCCCTGTAAAAGCCGTACAGAATTATGCCAGAATTGGAACCAGAGCAATCTCTCTCTCAAAAACTCTTTCAAGTGGGGTTCTACAGGGATGTAACTATATCTGGCTGAGTCCTGCAGACATTCCTTTTTTGTTCCCTTCTCTACCTTCATCAATTTCAATCCACTATTCATCTCACTTCCTTAGAGTCCTTATAACTCACAGGGCAGAATGATTCATTTGGTCTTTCTTCTCTACAGCAGATAACTGGAAGCAGAGCAATGTAAGCACCAAATGCAGGAAGCATTTCGGGCACAATGGGGACCTTCCAAGACACCAGCAAACCCACAGAGAAGATGAAGTTTCTGCCAAAGAAAGGCTCTACAAATGCAATGTAGGTGGACAATGTTTTACCCAAAATATAGCACTTACGCTTCACAAGACACTCAGTGATGGGAAAAGTCATCTTGGATGGAAAATATCAGCAAAATGTGCTGCTGATAACAAATTGCCGCATCTGAGCCAAGAAGCAATTTTTGAAGGAACAGAGGATTTCATAAGCCAGGAGTTGGGGAAATCTTTTATCCAGAGTTCACACTTGGTGAAACATGACAAATTTCACACAAGGCAGGATCCATATAGATGCCAAGAGTGTGGGAAATGTTTTGCTGACAGTTCAGCCTTGGTGCGGCACAAAAGGCAGCACACAGGAGAGAAGCCTTACCAATGCCAGGAGTGTGGAAAAAGTTTTGCTGACAGTTCAACCTTGGTGAGCCACAAAAGAAACCACACAGGAGAAAAGCCATACCAATGCCAGGAGTGTGGGAAATGTTTTGCTCGCAATTCAGTATTGGTGAGGCACAATAAGCTCCACACAAGAGTGAAGCCATATCAATGCCAGGAGTGTGGGAAATATTTTGCTAAGAGTTCTCGCTTGGAGAGCCACAAAAAACTCCATACAGGAGAGAAACCATACCAATGCAAGGAGTGTGGGAAATGTTTTTCTTACAGGTCACAATTGCTGACCCACAAAAGACACCACACAGGAGAGAAGCCATACCAATGCCAGGAGTGTGGAAAATGTTTTGCTTACAGTTCTTACTTGAAGATCCACAAAAAACTCCACACAGGAGAGAAGGCAAACCAGTGCCAGGAGTGTGGGAAATGTTTTGCTTACAGTTCATCCTTGGCGAAGCACAAAAGACTCCACACTGGTGAGAAGCCTTACCAATGCCAGGAGTGTGAGAAATGTTTTGCTGACAGTTCACAATTCCTGAGCCACAAAAGGCACCACACAGAGCAGGATCCATATAGATGCCAGGAGTGTGGGAAATGTTTTGCTGACAGTTCAGCCTTGGCGAAGCACAAAAGACTCCACACAGGAGAGAAGCCATACCAGTGCCAGGAGTGTGGGAAATGTTTTGCTCGCAGTTCAGTCTTGGTGAGGCACAAAATGCAGCACACAGGAGATAAGCCATACCAATGCCAGGAGTGTGGGAAATGTTTTGCTTACAGTTCACACTTGGTGACTCACAAAAGAAACCACACAGGAGAGAAGCCATACCAATGCCAGGAGTGTGGGAAATGTTTTGCTTGCAGTTCAGTCTTGGCACGGCACAAAAAGCTCCACACAAGAGTGAAGCCATATCAATGCCAGGAGTGTGGAAAATATTTTGCTAAGAGTTCTCGCTTGGAGAGCCACAAAAGACTCCATACAGGAGAGAAGCCATACCAATGCAAGGAGTGTGGGAAATGTTTTTCTTACAGGTCACAATTGCTGACCCACAAAAGACACCACACAGGAGAGAAGCCATACCAATGCCAGGATTGTGGAAAACGTTTTGCGTACAGTTCTCACTTGGAGATCCACAAAAAACTCCACACAGGAGAGAAGGCAAACCAGTGCCAGGAGTGTGGGAAATGTTTTGCTTATGGTTCATCCTTGGTGAAGCACAAAAGACTCCACACAGGAGAAAAGCCATACCAATGCCAGGAGTGTGGGAAAAGTTTTGTTTGCAATGCACAATTGGTGAGCCACAAAAGGGTCCACACAGGAGAAAAGCCATACCAATGCCAGGAGTGTGGGAAATTTTTTGCTTGCAGTTCATACTTGGTGAGCCACAAAAGACTCCACACAGGAGAGAAGCCGTTCCAATGCCAGGAGTGTGGGAAATGTTTTATTCGCAGTTCACAATTGGTGAACCACAGAAGGCTCCACACAGGAGAAAAGCCATACCAATGCCAGGAGTGTGGGAAATGTTTTGTTTACAGTTCAGACTTGGCCAAGCACAAAAGACTCCACACAGGAGAGAAGCCATACCAATGCCAGGAGTGTGGGAAATGTTTTATTCAGTCTTCGTCCCTTAATAAGCACCAGAGAATACACAAAAGTTAAAATACAGCCATTGTGGGGTAACATCTTGCCTAAGATTTGGTAGAATACAGTTTCTCGTCATTTGAATCCCTAAGTTGGGGGTCTTGTTCTCTGGAGCAGCAGAAAGCAAGCTTCCTGTGACAATCATTCAGAAGGTTAAATATGATTGTCATGTCACTTATTTTAAAAAGAAACCATATGTCATTCCATCTGTTCTTCCTCTGGGCTTGTTTCTGGCTCCTTTACCACCATGTTTGCAGATTTCCAGTTTGTGAATTTTGTTTTTCAGCCGGGATTCCAGAATTGAACAAAGTGCTTCTGTTGAGGCCAAGCCAAAGGAAAAGATGTTTGCACTATTATTACCCTCAATGTACAAATTGTACCTTTGGCTAGGATATACTGGTCGTTTTCTTGCTCCTGGCACACTGCTAATCCACATTAAATTGGAAAACATGAGCCTTTGTATCATTTTAGAATGTACAGTGTTAAATATTGATAAGTATTTGAATCTATTTTAGGCAGAGTCATGATCTGATGTTTTGCAAAATTCTAGCCATTGGATTTTGTATTATAGGGAAATAGATGTGTCTGTGTAGAGTAAAAATCCTAATGTTTATGTAATGAATACAAGCTTTCTAACTAGTTCTGGGCATATAGCCATTTTACTCAAATTCAGAAATAAAGGAAACCCTTGTTTATCCACGCATGTCTAGGGAATTTTTAAAGTTTTTATAAACAACTTTAAAAAAAACTACACAAGCTATCTTCTTGAATTTTCTATGCAATGACACAAGGTAACGGGATCATTCTCCTCAACTTTCAGAAATATTCATACATCAACTGATTTTAGGGATTTTTTTTAAAAGCCACATCATTGAATGTTGACTCTCATATTGACCGATAGAAGAAACCAATATTAATCAATTCAGCATTTTCATAGAACCCTGTGAACATTGTTTCCATCCTAAATATCTTGGTGTCACCTTAGATTGAACACTAACATATAGGAAACACTGCATGAACACCAAGCACAAAGTAGCTGCACACAATAACATCCTGCAGAAACTTACTGGCAGCGTATCGGGTGCAGACCCAAAATTAATAAGCACATCAGCCCTGGCCATGTCTTACTTGACTGCTGAGTACGCCTCTTCTGTCTGGCACAAGTCTGCCCATGTGAAGCAGGTGAACATAGCATTGAATGGAACATGTAGAATAATCACAGGATGTCTCAGATCTACACCTGTTGATAAACTCTATAAGCTAGCTGGCATTACCTCCCCCCCCCCCCCAGATGTGTGAAGGGAAGTTGCTGCTAACTGTGAGAGAAAGAAGGTTGAACATTGTGAAAGCCACCCACTGCATGACTATCAGCCTCCTCCCACCAGACTCAAATCAAGGAAGGGCTTCATGAGAACCACCACTCCTCTTGATGTTCCCCCAGCAACAGCAAGAAAATCCCTCTGGGCAAATAGAGTCCTATTTTAAGCCATACCTTGCCATATCATTAACTCTATGGCCCTTGCTACTGTGTTTTCCCCAAAATAAGACAGTGTCTTATATTATTTTTGCTCCCGAAGATGTGCTAGGTCTTATTTTCAGGGGATGTCTTATTTTTCTATGAAGAAGAATTCACATTTATTGTTGAATAAAAAAAAGAACATTTATTATATATTGTACAGTAGTTGTCATCACAAACCAGCATAACCAGACAAACTGACATCCGATCAATTTCTTGTTACTACCACTATTTCCATGTACATCAATCTGTGATACGTACATTTACAGATCCTGCATGCTCTGGTGTTCTGTTAGGCGGGCATGCTTCCAAACAAAAACTTTGCTAGGGCTTACTTTTGGGGGAGGCCTTATATTTACAATTCAGCAAAACCTCTACTAGGTCTTATTTTTTGGGGATGTCTTATTTTAGGGGAAACAGGGTACTACCACTATTTCCATGAACAACAATCTATGGTATGTACATTTATCGATCCTGCATGCTCTGGTGTTCTGTTAGGCGGGCATGCTTCCAAACAAAAACTTTGCTAGGTCTTACTTTTGGGGGAGGTCTTATATTTAGCAATTCAGCAAAACCTCTACTAGGTCTTATTTTCAAGGGATGTCTTATTTTGGGGGAAACAGGATAATTTTATATGTCTGCTTTTAAATGTGTTATCAGTTTTAATGTTGATATACTATATTTTATATATTGCATGGCACCATTGTGTACTATTTGTAAGCCGCCCCAAGTTTCTATTGGAGATGAAGGTGTGGTAGAAATAAAAGTTTATTATTTATAATTATTAGTTGGAGGGGACCCCCAAGGGCCATCTAGTTGAACTCCCTTCTCTCAGGCAGAAGGGCACCATCAAAGCTCTCCTCACAGAGGACCATCCAGCCTCTAAATGAAGTAATTATTAATATGGCACCTGGGCAAAAAGGTGTGCCTGCGAAGGGCACCATTGCAGAGGTGAAAGATGAAAGAAGAATTGACTTCTGAAATGTGGTGGAATGAGCCACTAAACCAAGACAATAAAGCTGCCTTGGGTGAAAGATAAGGTTTTCCCCTGACATGACCAACTCTGGGGGTTGGTGCTCATCTCCATTTCTAGGCTGAAGAGCCGGCGTTGTCCGTAGACACCTCCAAGGTCATTTATTTATTTATTTATTTACATCATTTATATTCCGCCCTTCTCACCCCGAAGGGGACTCAGGGCGGATCACATTACACATATTAGGCAAACATTCAATGCCTTTTTAACACAGGACAAAGACAAACAAACATAGCTCCGAGCGGGCCTCGAACTTATGACCTCCTGGTCAGTGACTCATTGCTCTCCCGTCTGCGCCACAGCCCCGGGCCATGTGGCCATTGGCATGACTGCATGGAGCGCCGTTACCTTCCCGCCAGAGCGGTACCTATTGATCTACTCACACTGGCATGTTTTTGAACTGCTAGGTTGGCAGGAGGGGTGAAAGATACTGGAGTCCAGATCAATGGTGCAGATCAATTGCCAGGTTGGTTTGGTATTCCTGCGTCATCTGGTACAGAGGACCAGCCAGGGGTCTGGGGTGGAGTGGCTGGTTGGCCACTCCACCCCACAAGCAGCGAATCAGTCCCTTGAAGAAGGAAAGGGAAGGGAGGGGGAAGGAAGAGGAAATTAGTCGAATGAATCAGGATGCTCTGCTCTGCTCCCTGGACTGATTGCTTACCTTTAATGTTCAGTGGGGTTGGGGAGCACTGGTTTGACAGGAAGAGAATATATTTATTTATTACAATACTTATATCACTACCCATCCTATTAATATAGATTTTTTTCTTCCGTGAATACATGGACGCCCTCATCTTGAGTCCTTTGGTTCCAGGGCTTTTGAGAGATGCTCTTTCCCCCTCCTTATAGAGTAACGCTGGGCAAGGAAGGGTTAAGGGGAGGGAGTTTGGTTCCTAGAGAGGCAGGAAGGAAGTGAGCCTCCTTAGACCTACCTTTCCTGTCGCTCTAGGAACCAAACTCCCTCCCCTTAACCCTTCCTGGCCCGGCTGGGAGAGAGAGTTTGCCGCTTGTGCCGCTTCCGCTTCCTCCTCCTCCTCGTTGCAGCCTGTCTCCTCTTTCTCCTTCTCCTTCTCCTGGTGATTTCTGTTCCCAGACCTTCTTCTCCAAAGGGCCGAAGAGGGGCTGAAGCCCAAAAGACCTGGAGGGAGGGCCGAAGCTGGCCCAGGCCTGTTTCTCTCACAGGTTGGCCTTCTAACACACTCGCTGGGTGTGTGTGTGCAGTTACAAAATATCGAAATAATAAGGTTTGAATATCTTTCAATTCTAATTAAAGAGTGCTGATAGGTCAATTATTCAAACTCACTTGAATATAGAGTTTATAAACACAGTAGAGTTTCACTTAACCAAGCCTCGCTTATCCAAGCCTCTGGATTATCCAAGCCATTTTTGGAGTCAATGTTTTCAATATATCGTGATATTTTGGTGCTAAATTCGTAAATACAGTAATTACAACATAACATTATTGCGTATTGAACTACATTTTCTGTCAAATTTGTTGTATAACATGATGCTTTGGTGCTTAATTTGTAAAATCATAACCTAATTTGATGTTTAATAGGCTTTTGTGATGCAGCAGCGAAAAAAGCCAACGGGATTCTGGCCTGCATCAATAGGAGTCTAGTGTCTAGATCCAGGGAAGTCCTGCTCCCCCTCTATTCTGCCTTGGTCAGACCACACCTGGAATACTGTGTCCAATTCTGGGCACCGCAATTGAAGGGAGATGTTGACAAGCTGGAAAGTGTCCAGAGGAGGGCAACTAAAATGATCAAAGGTCTGGAGAACAAGCCCTATGAGGAGCGGCTTAAAGAGTTGGGCATGTTTAGCCTGCAGAAGAGAAGGCTGAGAGGAGACATGATAGCCATGTATAAATATGTGAGGGGAAGTCATAGGGAGGAGGGAGCAAGCTTGTTTTTTGCTGCCCTGGAGACTAGGACACGGAACAATGGCTTCAAACTACAGGAAAGGAGATTCCACCTGAACAACAGGAAGAACTTCCTCACAGTGAAAGCTGTTCAGCAGTGGAACTCTCTGCCCCGGACTGTGGTGGCGGCTCCTTCTTTGGAGGCTTTTAAACAGAGGCTGGATGGCCATCTGTCGGGAGTGCTTTGAATGTGATTTCCTACTTCTTGGCAGGGCCCATGAGGTCTCTTCCAACTCTATGATTCTATGATTCTTTTCCTTCATCCCTCCTTATTATCCAAGATATTCGCTTATCCAAGCTTCTGCCGGCCCGTTTAGCTTGGATAAGTGAGACTACTATAGTACAAAACATAACTATCAACCATTAACCCTATTTTAGTCAACAGGTCCTACTGTGGTCTTCTTCCTTTGGTTCTTTATACATTCAGTGAAGGGTTTCCATTATTATCGAAGTTTCTGTGTATTTGTGTTTTGTGCAGCTCAAATTAAATTGTCCACTTTGGCCATTTCAAAAACCTTTGTAATCCAATTTTCTGGTTTTGGTATGTTTTTGGTTTTTTCCATAGTTTTGCATATTCAGTTCTTGCTCTTTTGTCAAAAAAGGACTATTTCCTTGATGTTTCAATGTCTGTTTTCTCATAATCCCAGTATAAAATGTGGTGTTTTTACAGTCAAGTCCCACTTATCCAACATAAATGGGCCAGCAGAACGTTGGATAAGCAAATATGTTGGATAATGAGGAATTAAGGAAAAGCCTATTAAACGTCAAATTAGATTATGATTTTACAAATTAAGCACCAAAACATCATGTTTTACAACAAATTTGATAGAAAAAGTAGTTCAATACACAGTAATGCTATGTATTACTGCATTTATGAATTTAGCACCAAAACATAACAATGTATTGAAAACATTGACTACAAAGACATTGACTACTAAAAGGCAGACTGTGTTGGATAATCCAGAATGTTGGATAAGCAAATGTTGGATAAGTGAGACTCTACTGTATTTGTTTGCATTCCTAAGATATGTTGGATCTTTTCTATATCTTTGAGAGTTTTTCTAAAGTTATGTACCATCTATATATTTTATTTGGTGTTGTAACTCCTTGTAAATTGTACTCGTTTTTTCCAGAGTTCTTCCCATCAGTGTTCCCATCATGGAGAGACCCAACCCACCTGGACCTGAAGCAGGCAGGGCTCCCGGGAGCAGTGGGGAATTCTGGGAAAGAACTGCACAGATGTTCCTGAATGCGCACATACAATGCCTGCGCTTCAGGCAGTCCTCCTACAAACAGGATGAGGGACCCAGAGAGGTTTGCAGCCGCCTCCACGATCTCTGCCGCCAGTGGCTGAAGCCAGAGCAACACACCAAGGCTGAGATGCTGGACCTGGTGATCCTGGAGCAGTTCCTGAGCCTCCTGCCCCCAGAGATGGGGAGCTGGGTCCGAGAGTGTGGGGCAGAGACCTCTTCCCAGGCGGTGGCCCTGGCGGAAGGCTTCCTCCTGAGTCGGGCAGAGGACAAGAGCCAGGAAGGACAGGTGAGAGCTTTTCCTCTTGGTTTCACTAACCTTGGGACTCACGGATAGATTAAACGTACACCATGCCTTTCTTCCAAGATGGGACCGATAAGAAGTAGAAGCCAGACTCTGCTCCCTCTGCCTCTTTTTCCCACCTGCTCTGCCCCTCCTGCTGTCACCTCCATATCCACTTTTGTTGCTCTACTCAAATTTGTTGATTGCCAGGTATAACAATCAAAATGATGAAAAGGGGAATATGGCATTTGTTTTAAACTAGGTTGCCATCTCAGAGCTTTTCTTTTTCTAAAGTCCATAAAGTTTCTACACATAAGTCTGTGATTGTTTTGAACTTTCTCCATATTACTTCTGGAATACTCTGTTCTCTTCCAGAACCAAAAAAACTGCATCAAAGCTCAGTCTAATGTCCCTGCATCAGAGAACTTTCCATCAGGCAGCATCCAGAGTCTCAGGCAGAAGAAGCTGAAGCAGCAAGGAGATGAGGCTGCAGCCTTGCAGGGTAAGAAGGAACTCTTCTGGGAGCTTTGGTGTTTTATTCCAGTGTAAATTCCCTTTTGTGGGAAGTCATTTTGAACTTCAGAAGGTGCATATGCAGGATCATTTGGCCTTGAGGTGAGTATATATGTAGGTAGTCAATTGCAATAGGTGTAATTTCAGTGTGATTTGCAGTTTTCTTTCTTGCAATACTTCTGCTTTAGCCTAAAGATGAATAGGACTAAAAATTGAACCCTTTAGTAACTTCCCAGGTGGGACCCGAAGCTAAGATGAGCCATGAAACTGAGGTGGAAGGCAAACAGACAACAAAAAAAATAACTTCAGTTAATTGAAATGCCAAGCCCAGTACTAATTTCAATTCAGCCTACTCAAAGCTCTGCTTGTGAGATAAAGTCCTAAATCCTAAATATTTAAATATTCCTGGGCTGGAGAATGCTCCTGTGTTCATAGGGTCATTTTTTTATAAGTTTGCTTTTAGGACTATAAATGTAACCTCTGGGACATGTTTATGTGATCAACTTTCCACACCTTGCTCTCTCTCCCAGGGGCTGGAATGATGTTGTTGGCAAATCTGCAGTCGTTTCTTCCCCTTTGTGATGGAGTGGAACTGAGTCAGGTAAGCGGAAGGATTCCTGGGAGAGGAGGGCTGGAGCTGCCTGGGTGTCATTTGTTCCAGGCTTAATAATTAAACATCTGTTGTAACAGAAAATATTAAATGGGAGTTTCTTAGAAGTGAGATACTGAAGCCACAGGAGCCCCCAGATGGCGTAGTGGACTAAGTGACTGGAAGGTTGGATTGCTGCCCTGAAAGTTGCCAGGTTCGAATCCCACCTGGGGAGAGTGCGGATGAGCTCCCTCTATCAGCTCCAGCTCTATGCGGGGACATGAGAGAAGCCTCCCACAAGGATGGTAAAACATCAAAACATCTGGGCATCCCCTGGGCAACGTCCTTGCAGACGGCCAATTCTCTCACTCCAGAAGCAACGGAAAAAAAACAAAAAAAACTGAAGCCACAGTTGAAAACAGTGCCAACAAGGAGAAAAGAAAAAAGAGAGAAATCTAAAGAAACCAGAATGGATGTTCAAAGAACTTAGCTCAACTGAGCTAAGATTTAAAAGGGGCATGTACACAGAATGGAAAAGGGGAAATTGCCCAAGCAGAATTCATACGACTAAACCAGCATATGTGGGGGAAAGTTTTGCGAAGCTAATGCAGAAAATGAGCTCAGGCTTGCCAGAGAGATTAAAAACAATAAAAGGGGATTCTTTGGTTATGTCAGCAGAAGGAAAAAGGAGGAAACAATGGGTTATCTGTACTGAGAAGGTGCTGAAATGCTAACAGGATAGGGAAAAAGTAAGAACACTGGCTCAGTTTTCAGGATTCAACTTGAGCAAGATGGAGCGGATGAGGCAATATGGGAAATGCAAAACTAGCTCATCTGGCTTCAGCAACGCCTTTGTAAAGGTGCTCCATGATGTTTTTGCAAACAAAGTAGTAAAATGGGGGCTAGACTATAGTAATGCTACGTTGATTTTGACTTGATTGAGTGGTCAAACCCAAAGGATGCTCAGCAATGGTTCCTCTTCATCCTGGAAAGAAGTGACTAGCGGGGTTCTGCAGATTCTGTCCTGGGCCCAGTTCTGTTCAACATCTTTCTTCGTGACTTGGATGAAGGTTTAGAGGGATTGTGTATTATATTTGCAGATGATACCAAATTAGGAGGGATAGCAAATACTCCAGAAGATAGGATCAGAATTTAAAATGCCCATAACATGTTAGAGAGCTGGGCCAAAACTAACCAAATTAATTTCAACAAGGAGAAATGTAGGATAGCACACTAAGGCTGGAAAAATGCAGTGCACACATAGACCAAAAGTTGAACATGAGCCAACTGTGATACAGCCACTTAAAAGAATATGGGATTTTGAGCTGCATCCAAAGAAATGTAGTGTCTAGGGTTAAGGGAAGTCATGGTGACCTTCCTTCTGCTTTAATGAGACCTCACCTGGAATAATACTGTGTCCAGTTCTGGGCAACACAGTAAAATCTAGAACGTTTTCATATTCCTGATTTTACATATGAATTGAGAAATGGTTTTGACTGTGACCAACCAGGTGTCTCTACAAAGCTTATAACTACAACTATGGCACAGAGGCCTTAGCCCTTTCCCTTTCAAACTGTTGAAATTCAACCCCATACTGCCCACGTCTGCAGTCCTCAATGAGGAAAGTTAGATTAGGAATAGGCTGACTCCTGATTGACTCCTGAATGACAGTTGGAATGTATCTATTTGTTTTTTCTCTCTTTCTGCTCTCATTCTGCTTGGATATATAGAATGGATACTTTCCAGGTGCATGCCTTTGTTTCAGACTTCTGCTTTTTACATTTTAGTAGTGTATTGACACCTCTCTCAGAGCCCATCCAGACAGCCCCTTTAATGCTGGACTTCCCACATCAAAAAGGGGGCTGTCTGGATGAGATTTTTTGAAAACAGGAATTAATTCACCACAAATCATCAAAACCCTGGTTTGTGGCGAATTAATTTGATATGGGTTTATTCCACGCCTTCCAGGAAGGCACGGGATAAACCCACTACTTACGCTGTCTGGACTGCAGTCCAGACAGGTGTCCCATATTTTTCCAGGCTAAATTAGCCCGGAAAACTGCAAGGACACCTACCGCTCTCCCCCTTCCCCGCGCTCTCCTGCCGCATCATTGCTACGTGCAAGGAGAGCTGCAGGAACACTAATGGAGGCCCGGTAAGTTTTTTCTTACTGTTCAAAGGGGTTTGGGGGGCTTTTGGGGATGGGGTGACAGTGTCCGGGAGGACACCCACCCAGAAAGCACGGACTTTCTGGGATGTGTGTGGACAGGCACCCGAGAACATTTGCGTTTTTTAAACGCGAATGTTCCTGGGATAAATACCTGTCTGGAAACACCCTCAGCTTGTGTGCATCAGGAGAGATGTAGTACTTGGAGATTTTTCCCTCTCTGTTGAACACTAGAAGAGATGGAATTAGAGAGTAGTTCAGAGCCAGTTCTTCATAATTAAGAAAGTTATTAGTTTTGTAAATAAATGTTTTGTAACTTTTTTGTAAGTTTGAAAGTTTGGACTCTGCATGGTTGCCTCTTAAGCTCTAAATACTTTACAGGCACATAACTTCACGCTCTGCTTGCTGTGAGCTGAATGCTCAACTATAAGTATCCTGTTTACATTTTTTTAACGCTCAGTTGTATTTTTGGGAGTTTTCTCTAACTCAAGGAATTAACAGAAATGTAAATCTTTTTTAAAGAGATTACTGTAATTGTTTTTTCTTGTTAGCTCTTATATGAGAAGGATTTTTTTTCCCACCAGGGCCCAATCACCTTTGAGGATGTGGCTGTCCATTTCTCCCAGGAGGAGTGGGTTCTTCTGAATCCTGGTCAGAAAGTCTTGCACAAGCAGATCATGGAGGAGATTCATGGGATTGTGGACTCTCTTGGTAAGGCTCCCTCGTTGATGGGGATTTCTGTTTCAAAATGCAGTATAGTGTTCCCTCACTTATCACAGGGGTTACGTTCCAGGACCACCCGCGAAAAGTGAAAATCCACCAAGTAGGGACGCTATATTTATTTTAATATTTTTATGTTATTTTAGTAGTTAGGTGGCCTTTCTCCGCATCACAAGCCCCGCTAAGGCGATGAGGTGCAGGCCGGACCTACTTTCGCTGCCTTCGGGAGGTTGAGGAGGACAGGACAGGCCGTGCGCCTCAGCCGGGGCCCTTTTGTGCCTGTGAGGGAGGGAGGGCTGTATGGCCATGTCCCATAAGCATCTGAGAAAACCTGTGATACAGCGAGTCCACAAAAAGCAAACCGCGAAGTAGCGGGAAACACTGAATCCCAATCAGCAGCTTTCTGGCGGGAGCAATATCCTAAATCATCCCAGTCACTGAAGGCAGCGCTTATGTTAGAAATATATGACATATTGGTAATTATATGAATCCCTTAGTCATTTTGGTACATGGAAGAATGTCCTTTGCCTGCGTGTACTTTTGCTTTTTGAAACCATACAAAGGTATGCCATCCAAAATGTAAATCATGACCTTCTAATCTTAACTATCATTTCTTAAGGTTATGTTGCACCTCAGCAGGGTTTCACCTTGCACACAGCACCCAGGAAGACACCAAGTGTAAAAGTCAAACAGTTTATTAAAAAAGCATATATTAAAAAGCGTAAAACACTATGGAGTAAATAAAGAATAAGCTCCAAAAGTCAATATTGTAGTCAAAAGTCATAGGCAAAAAGCCAAGCCAAACTGTGAACAGAAAATAAACCACAGGGAGCATACATCCCAGATTAAGGTTTTTAAACTGGAGCATGAAGGCAAGATGAATTCTAAATAAAAGGCTTAAAACCAGGAACACAACAGGAGCAGAAATCCCAGAATAATCCATGGAACAGGGAACCAAATTTAAATATTTTTAAAAGAAATAAAACCATGTACATGGAAAGGTTTTCGTAAAACCGGTTAGACACCAAAACCTTCACGAAGAATAAGGCCTTGGTGCCTGAGCAACAGCAATCAGTCAACTATTCTCCATCCCTCCCTTTTTCTCTCACTTTTTATTGGTATGGTATTCAACCTGGTTTTTCCTCCCAAGCAGGCAGGCTGGCCCCTGGATGTCTGAAGGCTAGGCTCTCTTTCTACACTACCTCTCCCAGTACACAAACAGCAATAGCATCAGTCATTTGCAAGATGGTGAACTGCAACATAACGTCTTCTAGGTTCTGTGCGTGTGAATGATTGGGGCTTGGGTTTTTTGTGTACTGTGAGAGGCATAGACCAACTATCAAACTTTATGTCACTCTCTTTCAAGTGGTACAAGTTTCATTCATGGTAGATTCACAATTGCAGACATGTAGCTATTTAAAATTGAGTCCACTTTTTTGAAACACTGTATATTTATTCCACCCTAAAAGTTAGGAAATCCCTAATATATCCACTGCCACTTTCTTAAATTCTCATATGTGAAGAAGTTGCAGCTCCCTGTAAAAGCCGTACAGAATTATGCAAGTATTGGAACCAGAGCAATCTCTCTCTCAAAAACTCTTTCAAGTGGGGTTCTACAGGGATGTAACTATATCTGGCTGAGTCCTGCAGACATTCCTTTTTTGTTCCCTTCTCTACCTTCATCAATTTCAATCCACTATTCATCTCACTTCCTTAGAGTCCTTATAACTCACAGGGCAGAATGATTCATTTGGTCTTTCTTCTCTACAGCAGATAACTGGAAGCAGAGCAATGTAAGCACCAAATGCAGGAAGCATTTCGGGCACAATGGGGACCTTCCAAGACACCAGCAAACCCACAGAGAAGATGAAGTTTCTGCCAAAGAAAGGCTCTACAAATGCAATGTACGTGGACAATGTTTTACCCAAAATATTGCACTTACGCTTCACAAGACACTCAGTGATGGGAAAAGCCATCTTGGATGGAAAATATCAGCAAAATGTGCTGCTGATAACAAATTGCCACATCTGAGCCAAGAAGCAACTTTTGAAGGAACAGAGGATTTCATAAGCCAGGAGTTGGGGAAATCTTTTATCCAGAGTTCACACTTGGTGGAACATGACAAATTTCACACAGGGCAGGATCCATATAAATGCCAGGAGTGTGGGAAATGTTTTGCTGACAGTTCAGCATTGGTGAAGCACAAAAGACTCCACACAGGAGAGAAGCCATACCGGTGCCAGGAGTGTGGGAAATGTTTTGCTCGCAATTCAGTCTTGGTGCGGCACAAAAGGCAGCACACAGGAGAGAAGCCATACCAATGCCAGGAGTGTGGGAAAAGTTTTGCTGACAGTTCAACCTTGGTGAGCCACAAAAGAAACCACACAGGAGAGAAGCCATACCAATGCCAGGAGTGTGAGAAATGTTTTGCTTCCAGTTCAGGCTTGGTGAAGCACAAAAGACTTCACACAGGCGAGAAGCCATACCAATGCCAGGAGTGTGGAAAATGTTTTGCTTACAGTTCTCACTTTAAGATCCACAAAAGACTCCACACAGGAGAGAAGGCAAACCAGTGCCAGGAGTGTGGGAAATGTTTTGCTTACAGTTCTCACTTGAAGATCCACAAAAGACTCCACACTGGAGAAAAGCCTTACCAATGCCAGGAGTGTGAGAAATGTTTTGCTGACAGTTCACACTTGGTGGTTCACAAAAGGCTCCACACAGGGCAGGATCCATATAGATGCCAGGAGTGTGGGAAATGTTTTGCTTACAGTTCTCACTTGAAGATCCACAAAAGACTCCACACAGGAGAGAAGCCATACCAGTGCCAGGAGTGTGGGAAATGTTTTGCTCGCAAAGCGGTCTTGGTGCGGCACAAAAGGCAGCACACAGGAGAGAAGCCATACCAATGCCAGGAGTGTGGGAAAAGTTTTGCTGACAGTTCAACCTTGGTGAGCCACAAAAGAAACCACACAGGAGAGAAGCCATACCAATGCCAGGAGTGTGGGAAATGTTTTGCCAGCAATTCAGTCTTGGTGTGGCACAAAAGGCTCCATACAAGAGTGAAGCCATATCAATGCCAGGAGTGTGGAAAATATTTTGCTAAGAGTTCTCGCTTGGAGAGCCACAAAAAACTCCATACAGGAGAGAAGGCAAACCAGTGCCAGGAGTGTGGGAAATGTTTTTCTTACAGGTCACAATTGCTGACCCACAAAAGACACCACACAGGAGAGAAGCCATACCAATGCAAGGAGTGTGGAAAATGTTTTGCTTACAGTTCTCACTTGAAGATCCACAAAAAACTCCACACAGGAGAGAAGGCAAACCAGTGCCAGGAGTGTGGGAAATGTTTTGCTTACAGCTCATCCTTGGCGAAGCACAAAAGACTCCACACAGGAGAAAAGCCATACCAATGCCAGGAGTGTGGGAAAAGTTTTGTTTGCAATGCACAATTGGTGAGCCACAAAAGGGTCCACACAGGAGAAAAGCCATATCAATGCCAGGAGTGTGGGAAATTTTTTGCTTACAGTTCATCCTTGGTGAAGCACAAAAGACTCCACACTGGATAGAAGCCTTACCAATGCCAGGAGTGTGAGAAATGTTTTGCTGACAGTTCACAATTCCTGAGCCACAAAAGGCTCCACACAGAGCAGGATCCATATAGATGCCAGGAGTGTGGGAAATGTTTTATTCAGTCTTTGTCCCTTAACAAGCACTGGAGAATACACAAAAGTTAAAATACAGCCATTGTGGGTTAACATCTTGCCTAAGATTTGGTAGAATACCGTTTCTCATCATTTGAATCCCTAAGTTGGAGGTCCTGTTCTCTGGAGCAGCAGAAAGCAAGCTTCCTGTGACAATCATTCAGAAGGTTAAATACGATTGTCATGTCACTTATTTTAAAAAGAAACCATATGTCATTCCATCTGTTCTTCCCCTGGGCTTGTTTCTGGCTCCTTTACCACCATGTTTGCAAATTTCCAGTTTGTGAATTTTGTTTTTCAGCCGGGATTCCGGAATTGAACAAAGTGCTTCTGTTGAGGCCAAGCCAAAGGAAAAGATGTTTGCGCTATTATTACCCTCAATGTACAAATTGTACCTTTGGCTAGAATATACTGGTTGTTTTTGTCAGTTTTCTTGCTCCTGGCACACTGCTAATCCACATAAACATGAGCCTTTGTATTATTTTAGAATGTACAGTGTTAAATATTGATAAGTATTTGAATCAATTTTAGGCAGAGTCGTGATCTGATGTTTTGCAAAATTCTAGCCATTGGATTTTGTATTATAGGGAAATAGATGTGTCTGTGTAGAGTAAAAATCCTAATGTTTATGTAATGAATACAAGTTTTCTAAGTAGTTCTGGGCATATAGCCATTTTACTCAAATTCAGAAATAAAGGAAACCCTTGGCAGCAGAAAACATTAATAAAATATGACCAAAATATGAAAGTGTATTTCATTGGAACATTCGTGTCCTTTATATCTCAAGAATGGCCCAAGAAGACCTTGTGAAAATAAAGGAGGAGCCACAACCTGGTGAAGACTGCTCCTCCTCCACCACCATTTAATTTCCATGTCCATGATAATCTTCAAGTCCCTTAAAGAAGGAAAGGGGAAAGAAGGGGAATTTAGTGGAATGAATCAGGATGCTCTGCTCTGCTCCCTGGACTGATTGCTTACCTTTAATGTTCAGTGGGGTTGGGGAGCAATGGTTTGACAGGAAGAGGATATATGTCACTAACCATCCTATTAATATAGATTTTTTTTCTTCCATTTTATTTATTTAAAGTATTTATATTCTGCCCTTCTCACCCCGAAGGGGACTCAGGGCGGAGCACATTATGTACATATAGGGCAAACATTCAGTGCCCATAAACACATCGAACCGAGACAGAGACAACAGACAGACAGACGCAGAGGCTATTTAACCTTCTCCTGAGGGGATGTTCAATTCTGGCCACCGGGGGGAGCAGCTGCTTCATCATCCACTCTGATGGCACTTCCTCACTTCTTCATTCCAACGTTGTAAATTAGTTAAACTTGCCTCCCCACTTTTATAAGTGGTACCTTATTTCCTACTTGATAGATGCAACTATCTTTCGGGTTGCTAGGTCAGCAACGAGCAGGGGCTACCGTGTTTCCCCGAAAATAAGACAGTGTCTTATATTAATTTTTGCTCCCAAAGATGTGCTAGGTCTTATTTTCAGGGGATGTCTTATTTTTCCATGAAGAAGAATTCACATGTATTGTTGAACAAAAAAATGAACATTTACTATATACTGTACAGTAGTTGTCATCACAAACCAGCATAACCAGACAAACTGTGAATCCTATCAAGAATTTCTTGTTACTACCAATATTTCCATGTACAACAATCTATGGTACGTACATGGTGTTCTGTTTGGTGGCCATGCTTCCAAACAAAAACTTTGCTAGGTCTTACTTTTGGGGGAGGCCTTATATTTAGCAATTCAGCAAAACCTCTACTAGGTCTTATTTTCTGGGGATGTCTTATTGTAGGGGGAAAAGGGTATATTTTATTTTTAATTGACGGGTGCTCACCCTGCCATGGGCTGGCCTCGAACTCATGACCTCATGGTCAGAGTGATTTATTGCAGCAGCTGTTTACCAGCCTGTGCCACAGCCCGCCCCCCATGACAATATGCATGCACTCATCTTGAGTCCTTTGGTTCCAGGGCTTTTGAGAGATGCTCTTTCCCCCTCCTTCCAGAGTAACGCTGGGCAAGGAAGGGTTAAGGGGAGGGAGTTTGGTTCCCAGAGAGGCAGGAAGCAAGAGGGCCTCCTTAGACCAAGCTTTCCTGACTGTCTAGGAACTAAACTCCCTCCCCTTAACCCTTCCTCGCCCAGATGGGAGAGAGAGTTTGCTCCTTTGGCCACTTCCTACTCCTCCAGCTTGTCTCCTCCTCCTCCTTCTGGTGAGTCCTATTCCCAGACCACCTCCAAAGGGCCAAAGAAGAGTTGAAGCCCAAAACACCTGGAGGGAGGGCCAAAGTTGGAACAGGCTTGCTTCACTCACAGGTTGGCCTTTTAACACACTCGTGGTGTGTGTGTGTACAGTTATAAAATATCTAATAACAGGATTTGCAACCATTTATATTCCAATTAAAGAGAGCTGATAGGTCAGTTATTCAAACTCTCTTGAATACAGGTAACTGTATACTCTTAATACTATTTTAGTCCATTAATACTATTTTAGTCCACAGCTCCGGCTGTGGTCATCTTCCTTTAGTTCTTTATAAATTCATTGAAGGGTTTCCATTCTTGAAGTTTCTGTGTATTTGTTGTGCAGTGAAAGCTAATTTATCCATTTTGGCCATTTCAAAAACTTTAGTAATCCAATTTTTTGGGCTGACATGTTTTGTTGTTTCCATAGTTTTGCATATTCCGTTCTTGCTTCTGTTGTCATATAAAGAAAGATTCTTTCTTGATGTTTCAATGTCTGTTTGTCTCATAATCCCAGTAGAAAAAAATTCTAGTCTTAATGGGGTTGTGTACTCAGGATAGTTTACATGTCTCTGTGGATTTTTATCCAGAATTCTTTAGCTGTGTTGTTGAAGGCTTTCATGGCTAGGATCACAGGGTTGTTGTATGGCCATGTTCCAGAAGTATTCTCTCCTGACGTTTCTCCCACAATTATGTTCTCACAACCTCTGAGACTGCCTGCCATAGATGTGGGCGAAATGTCAGGAGAGAATACTTCTGGAACATGGTCATACAGCCCGGAAAACATACAAAAACCCAATTCTTTACCTTTTGGACAAGTCGACCACAAATGATAGAAAGTTCCAGGTATTTATTTGTATTCCTGAAATATGTTGGATCTTTTCTATAGCTTTGAGAGTTTTTCTTGAGTTATGTATCATCTATATATCATTCTGTTAAAATTTCATTCGATGGTGTAACTCCTTGGAAATCTTGGTTGTTTTTTCCAGCATTCTTCCCAAACTCCTCCAGTGTGTTCAGTTGGTCATACTGGTTCTTTGTGCTACAACTCCTATAAATCAAAGGGAAATCTCCTCAAAGCCCTCCTGCATTTTTGTTGGTCATGGGGGTTCTGTGTGCTAAGTTGGGCCCAAGGCCATAGTTGATGGGGTCCAGTTGATGGATTGCAGTTGAACTATAAATCCCAGTACTGACGATGGCTATAAATCAAGGCAGATTCCCCCCAAACCTCTCCAGTATTTTTCTTTGGTCTTGGGGATTCTGTGAGCCAAATGTGGTCTAGATTTACTGTCAGTGGGGGTCACATTGCTGTGTCTTGATGCAGGGTGAACTACAGCTTCTATCATGTGGAGTCAGCTCCTCATTAGTTGACAAACAGTTTTTGTTTGTCATCTGGATTTCCAAATATTTTATTGGAGCCCCCAGATGGCGTAGTGGACTAAGTGACTTGAAGGTTGAGTTGCTGACCTGAAAGCTGCCAGGTTCGAATCCCACTCGGGGAGAGTGCGGATGAGCTCCCTCTATCAGCTCCAGCTCCATGCGGGGACATGAGAGAAGCCTCCCACAAGGATGGCAAAAACATTGAAACATCCGGGCGTCCCCTGGGCAGCGTCCTTGCAGACAGCCAATTCTCTCCCTCCTGAAGCGACTCAAGTTGCTCCTGAGACGAATATATATATATTTCAATTTTTGTCTCTTGCTTTCAAGTCTCTTGGTTCATATTTGCAAGAAAGGCTATGGATCATGTAGCATCAGCTGAAGGAATCAGTGGGGGGGGGGGGATAGTGTGGGTTGGGACCAAATGGGAGTTCAGTGGGAGGACAGGTGGGTCTGGAGGCTGGAGAAGCAGAGGCCCAAGAGGAAGGAGGGTCCAGCATTACCTGGCTCTGAAATAAATAAAGGCTTGTTTTTCTACTCTCCAAGAAAAGGTTTCCCAAAACCTGTTTTGTTTAATTCTGCCTTACTTTCACAGAGGAAATATGATTGTTGGCTGACAACTTTGGAGTAGAGCCTGTTCAGTTGAGAGAAGAGGGAGGAAAAACATCTGTTGAGGGATTTCTTTTCCCTGAAAGAAAAGGGAAGGAAAGCATCTTGGATACGGGTTGGTTCTTTGTGAGGGTGGTTCCAATATGGAGATACCCAACTCACCTAGACCTGAAGCAGGCTGGGCCCCCGAGAGTAGTGGGGAATCCTGGAAAAGAACGACGCAGACGTTCCTGGATGCGCACATACAGCGCCAGCGCTTCAGGCAGTCCTCCTACCGAGAGGGCGAGGGACCCAGAGAGGTTTGCAGCCGCCTCCACGATCTCTGCCGCCAGTGGCTGAAGCCAGAGCAACACACCAAGGCGGAGATGCTGGACCTGGTGATCCTGGAGCAGTTCCTGAGCCTCCTGCCCCCAGAGATGGGGAGATGGGTCCGAGAGTGTGGGGCAGAGACCTCTTCCCAGGCGGTGGCCCTGGCGGAAGGCTTCCTCCTGAGTCGGGCAGAGTACAAGAGGCAGGAAGAACAGGTGAGAGCATTTCCTCTTGGTTTTACTAACCTTGGGACCGATGGATAGATTAAACATACATCCTGCCTTTCTTCCAAGATGGGACCAATGTGAGGCAGAAGCCAAATCAAGCTCCCTCTGCCTCTTTTCCCACCTCTTCTGCTCCTCCTGCTATCACCTCCATATCCGCTGTAAGCTCGGTTGCTGCTCTGCTCAAATATGTTGACCTCCAGATATCACATTGAAAATGTTGGGAGGGGGAGTGTGGCATTTGTTTCAAATTAGGTTTCCTTCTCAGAGTTATTCTTTTTTTTTAAAAAAAAGTTGAAGTTTCTGCACATAGATTTGTGATATTTTTGAACTTTCTCCATACTACTTCTGGAATACTCTGTGCTCTTCCAGACCCAAAATAACTGCATCGAAGCCCAGTCTAATGTCCCTGCATCAGAGAAATCTCCATCAAACACAACCCAGAGTCTCAGGCAGAAGGAGCTGAAGCAGGAAGAAGATAGAGCTGCAGCTTTACAGGGTGAGAAGGAACTCTTCTGGGAGTTTTGGTGTTTTATGACAGTGTAAATTCCCCTTTGGGTGGATTGCAGCACATCCCAAATCAGTTTGTATCTTGTATCTTGTAGGATCGTTTGGCCTTGAGACGGGTATATATCTTAAACAAATTTCCTTTGTTTTATGTCTGTTTCATGTACTTTAATATGTATTTTCCAGAAATGCAGTTTTAAAGTGGATCTTTTATAGAAATATTAGCTGTGCCCTGCCACGCGTCGCTGTGGCTTATGAGAATCATTTGTTTGCCAAGTAGAATAGCAGTGAATAGCCTTGCAGCCTCAAGAGCCTGGCCATTTTCTTCTTATGGGAATCCTTGTTTGGTGAGCTGGAATACAATGGAATAGGCTTGCTGCTTGGAAGTCTGGGTACTTGCGTTCTAGGGGAATGGTTTTTTGGGCTGCTAGAATTACAATGAATAGCCTCACTGCTTCAAAGCCTGGCTGCTTGCTACCTAGCAGAATCTTTGGTTGGTCAGCTTCAATAATACAGAGTAGTATTGCTGCTTCAAAGCCTGGCTGCCCTCTACCAAGGTTAATCCTTTGTTGGTCTGGTTGAATTGCCCTGAATAGCCTTGCAGCTTCAATGCCTGGCTGTGTTATACCTAGGGGAATCCTTGTTTGGTGAGCTGGAGTAGCACCCTCAATCAAAGAGTCGCTTTGAAACCTGGCTACTTTGTAGGGGAATCTTTGTTTGGCCAGTTTGAATTGCATTGAATAGTCTTGCAGCTTAAAAGCCTAGCTGCTTTCTACACAGGGGCATCTTTTGTTGGCCAGGTTGAATAGGACGGAGTAGCCTCATGGCTTCAAAGCCTGGGCGTTTTCTACCTAGGGGAAATCATGTTTCAGCACTGAATAGCCTTGATGCTTGCAAGCCTGGCTGCTTTCTACCTTGTGGAATCCTTGGTTGATCGGGCTGAATGGCAATGAATAGTCTTGGTGCAACAAGTATGAATGCTGCAATTAGTCATGTTGATTAGCATTTAATGGCCTTGCAGCTTCAAAGCCTGGGTGCTTCCTGCTTGGGAGAATCCTTTGTTGGGAGGTGTTAGCTGGCCCTGATTGTTTGCTGTCTGGAATTCCCCTGTTTTCTGAGTGTTGCTCTTCTGAGTGATTTTAGGGATTATATTTCTCTGTTTTATTATACCACAGTAATTTTTATATACAGAATTATATTTAGAATCTTATATTATTTGCTTTGAACTGGATTATATGAGGCCCCTTCTACACAACTGTGAAAAATCCACACTGAATTGGATTATATGTCAGTGTGGACTCAAGATAATCCAGGGCAAAGCAGATACTGTGGATTATATCTGCCTTGGCATTCTGAGTTATATAGTTGTGTGGAAGGGTCTTGGGTCTACAATGTCATATCATCGAGTGCAAATCAGATAATCTGTGTTTTATCAGCAGTGTGGAAGAGGCTTAAGTGAGGCCTAACTCTGCCTGTCACCATTGTGGTTGTTAGGAGATAAAGGGGGCGGGGCCTAAAGGGGGCAGGGCCTACTTTTCTGACAAGAAGCCAGGGAGAAAATGGCTTTTCCACATCTTCTAATTAAGACTTTATTTTTCTAGGTTTTTTTTTTGTTTGAAAGACATAGATTGGATGACTATGTCTTTTGTGACCAAATTTGGTGTGATTTGGTTCAGTGGTTTTGTTGCTTACTCCATAGTAAAACCACACATTACATTTTTCTATATATAGATGTATATTTGTTGATTTTTGTAATGTTTATGTTTTCAAAATTGTGTTGTAATCCACCTCAAACAGACAACAAAGAATAACTTTGGTCAATTGAAATACCAAGCCAGTACTAGTTTCAATTCAACCTACTCACAGCATTGCTTGCGAGTTAGTCATAAACCATAAAAATTTCCATATTCTTGGACTCTTGAATGCGCCTCTGTTCTTAGGGTCATTTCCTCATAGATTTCTTTTTAGGACTGTAATTGTAACTTCTGAGACATGGTTATGTGATTAGCTTTCCACACCTTGCTCTCTCTCCCAGGGGCTGGAATGATGTTGTTGCCGAATCCTCAGTCGTTTCTTCCCCTTTGTGATGGAGTGGAACTGAATCAGGTAAGCAGAAGGATTCCTGGGAGAGGAGGACTGGAGCTGCCTGGGTGTCAAGAGTAGGGTATGTGCTGGGGTAGGTAGTGAAATGCTAACAGGGAATAGGAAAAAGGTAGAACGTTGCCTCAATCTTCCTCCAAAAGGGAATAAGTATTCTACTTAAGCCCGATGGAGCAGATGAGGTAATAGGGGAAATGCAAACCAAAATAGGTAAAGAAATAGTCCAGGAATACCCAGCCACTCTAACAGAATCCCTAGTCTCCAGGGCCAAATGAACTACATCCAAGAGTACTGAAGGAACCAGCAGAAGAAATTTCAGAACCACTGGCTATAATCTTTGAGAATTCCCGGAGAACAGGAGAAAAGCCAGCAGACGAGGAGGCAAAGGTTGTTGCTCTCTTCAAGAATGGACAAAGGCTGCTCACCAGTGGTTCCTCTTCATCCTGGAAAGAAGTGACTAGTGGGGTGCTGAAGCGTTCTGTCCTGCGCCAAATGCTGTTCTACATCTTTCTTACTGACTTGGATGAAGGCTTAGAGGGCATGCTTATCAAGTTTGCAGATGACACCAAATTAGGAGGGATAGCTAATACAGTAGAGTCTCACTTATCCAACATAAACGGGCCGGCAGGAGCCCCCAGATGGCGTAGTGGACTAAGTGACTTGAAGGTTGGGTTGCTGACCTGAAAGCTGCCAGGTTCGAATCCCACCTGGGGAGAGTGTGGATGAGCTCCCTCTATCAGCTCCAGCTCCATGCGGGGACATGAGAGAAGCCTCCCACAAGGATGGTAAAAACATCAAAACATCCGGGCAATGTCCCCTGGGCAACGTCCTTGCAGACGGCCAATTCTCTCACTCCAGAAGCAACTCAAGTTGCTCCTGACACAAAAAAAAAATAAAAAAAAACGGGCCGGCAGAATGTTGGATAAGCGAATATGTTGGATAATAAGGAGACATTAAGGAAAAGCCTATTAAACATCAAATTAGGTTATGATTTTACAAATGAAGCACCAAAACATTATGTTAGACAACAAATTTGGCAGAAAAAGTAGTTCAATACGCAGTAATGCTATGTAGTAATTACTGTATTTATGAATTTAGCACCAAAATATCACGATATATTGGAAACATTAACTCCAAAAATGCGTTGGATAATCCAGAACGTTGGATAAGCGAGTGTTGGATAAGTGAGACTCTACTGTACTCCAAAAGACAGGATCAGAATTCAAAATGGCCTTAACACGTTAGAAAGCTGGGTGAAAACAAAGGAAATTAATTTCAACCAGGACAAATGTAGGATAGTACACTAAGGAAGGATATACACAATTCACAGATACGGGATGGGTGGCACCTGGCTCGTCAACAGTTCATGTGAAAGGGATCTTGGAGTGTCAGTAGACCACAAGTTAAGCCAAGTGTGTGATGCACCAGCTTAAATGCTTATGGGATTTTGGGCTGCATTCAAATGAATATAGAGTCGAGATTAAGGGAAGTCATGGTGACCTTCTTTCTGCTTTGGTGAGACCTCACCTGGAATAACATTAGGTCCAGTTTAGGGCACCACAGTGAAAGCTGCAACATGTCCAGATTCCATATCTGGTTCTACATATCAGTTAAGAAATGGTTTTGACTGTGACCAACCAGACGTCTCTCCAAAGCTTACACCATGGCATGGAGTCTGTAACCCGTTCCCTTTCAAACAGTCAACAGAATGCAAATCTACTTGTGAGATTTTGATTTTCTTGTGAGTATTTTTCTTGATTTCCCTTATGTGAGAAGGAAATCTTTTCTTTTTCCACCAGGGCCCAATCGCCTTTGAGGATGTGGCTGTCCATTTCTCCCTGGAGGAGTGGGCTCTTCTGAATCCTGGTCAGAAAGTCTTGCACGTGCAGATCATGGAGGAGATTCATGGGATTGTGGACTCTCTTGGTAAGGCTTCCTCACTGATGGGGATTTCTATTTCAAAATGCATTATTCCAGTCAGCAGCTCCCTAGTGGGAGCAGTATTCTAAATCATCACAATCTTTGAGAGTTCGCAAGGCAGGGCTTATGTTAGAAAAACATAAGTGTGACATTGACTTGCTGCCCGAGGAACAATGATGTTGGCCCCAATTCTGACTACTGTGGGAAGACTTCCATAGCTGGAGTCAAGTCCAGCATCAGGGCCTCCTGGAAAGCCTATCAAGAGTAATCACCCAGATCAGTCACACGGGAGGAGACAGCATTTATATCTTATTTTCCTCCATATCTATGTTGTTTTAAGGATAATTTCCACTTCTTACCCACTTTCTTAGAATCCTTATCACTCACACTGGGGAATGATTGTTTCTGTCCTTCTTCCTCACAGCAGATAACTGGAAGAAGAGCAATGTATGCACCAAACAGAGGAAGGATTTGGTAGACAACGGGAGCCTTCCTAGACGCCAGCAAACCCATAGAGAAGATGGAGTTTCTGCCAGAGAAAGGCCATACAAATGCAATATATGTGGGCAGTGTTTTACCCAAACTATGGCACTTGTACTTCATAAGACATTCCATGCAGGGAAAAGCCAATTTAAAAGGGAAGAATCAGGAAAATGTGTTGGTGAATACAAATTGCCACATCTGAGCCAAGAAGAAATCTTTGAAAGAACCGAGGATTTCATAAGCCGGGAGGGTGAGAAATCTTTTATCCAGAGTTCACAATTGGTGAAACATGGGAGATTTCACACAGGACAAGGACCACACCAATGCCAGGAGTGTGGGAAATGTTTTACTCAGAATAAACACCTTATTGACCACTGGAGATCCCACAAGGGAGGGAAGCTATACCAATGTCAGGAGTGTGGGAAATGTTTTGCTTACAGTTCACACTTGGTGGTTCACAAAAGACACCACACGGGAGAGAAACCATATCAATGCCAGGAGTGTGGGAAATGTTTTGCTTCCAGTTCACAATTGGTGAGGCACAAAAGACTCCACACAGGAGAGAAACCATACAAATGCCAGGAGTGTGAGAAATGTTTTGCTTACAGTTCATGCTTGGTGAAACACAAAAGACATCACACAGGAGAGAAGCCATACCAATGCCAGGAGTGTGTGAAACGTTTTGTTTCCAATTCACAGTTGGTGAGGCACAAAAGACTCCACACAGGAGAGAAACCATACCAATGCCAGGAGTGTGGGAAATGTTTTTCTTACAGTTCATGCTTGGTGAGCCACAAAAGACTCCACACAGGAGAGAAACCATACCAATGCCAGGAGTGTGGGAAATGTTTTGCTTACAGTTCATACTTGGTGAAGCACGAAAGACTCCACACAGGAGAGAAGCCATACCAATGCCAGGAGTGTGAGAAATGTTTTGCTGACAGTTCAGCCTTGCTGAGGCACAAAAGATTTCACACTGGAGAGAAACCATACCAGTGCCAGGAATGTGGGAAATCTTTTACTTGCAGTTCAGAATTGGTGAGGCACAAAAGACTCCACACAAAGGAGATGCCATACCAGTGCCAGGAGTGTGAGAAATGTTTTGCTTCCCACTCAGACTTGGTGAAACACAAAAGACTCCATACAGGAGAGAAGCCATACCAATGCCAGGAGTGTGGGAAATGTTTTGCTGACAGTTCATGCTTGGCAAGGCACAAAAAAATTCACACTGGAGAGAAACCATACAAATGCCACAAATGTGGAAAATGTTTTACTCAGACTTCATCCCTTAATAAGCACCAGAGAATACACACGGGCTAAAAAACAGTCATTGTGAGCAAACATTTGATTTCAAACAGGACACAATGCTTCTTTTGAGGCCAAGCCAGAGGAAAGGATGTTTCCAGTGTTATTCCCCAATTTGTATCACTGGCTAGAATTTACTGGTCATTTTCTTGCTCCTGGCACACTGCTAATCCACATTAAATTGAAATAAAGGAACTTTCGTATTATTTTAGAATGCACCGTGTTTATATTTTGAGTATTTGAATCTATGATAGGCAAGGTGATAATTTGATAGGTTTTGCACAATTCAAGTCCTTGGAACTTCTATTGTAGGGAAATAGATGTCTGTGTAGAATAAACATCTTAATGTTTGTATAATAAATACAAACTTTCCAGCTAGTTTGGGGCATATAGCCATTTTACTCCAAAACAGAAATTAAGGAAATGCCCGGCAGAGGAAAACATGAAAAATATGACCAGGATATGAAATCCAGAAAAGAGAGTACAGTAGAGGCTCACTTATGCAACATAAATGGGCTGGCAGAACATTGGATAAGCGAAAATGTTGGATAATAAGGAGAGATTAAGAAAAAAGCCTATTAAACATAAAATTACATTATGATTTTACAAATTAAACACCAAAACAACATGTTGACAGAAAAAGCAGTTCAATACACAGTAATGTTATGTAGTAATTACTGTATTTACGAATTTAGCACCATTTGCAGACTGCGTTGGATAATACAGAACATTGGATAAGTGAAGCTTGGATAAGTGAGACTCTACTGTACTTCATGGGTACATTAGGGTCCTTTTTATTTCTTGTGATCATCTGATGCATGATGCAATTTGATGTTATCATCTAATGGCAGACCACTACAAACAGGTGGAAGTGAGACTGAGGCCTCTTCTACACTGCCATATGCAGTAGAGTCTCACTTATCCAACACTCGCTTATCCAACATTCTGGATTATCCAACGCATTTTTGTAGTCAATGTTTTCAATACATCGTGATATTTTGGTGCTAAATTTGTAAATACAGTAATTACTACATAGCATTACTGCATATTGAACTACTTTTTCTGTCAAATTTGTTGTATAACATGATGTTTGGGTGCATAATTTGTAAAATCATAACCTAATTTGATGTTTAATAGGCTTTTCCTTAATCCCTCCTTATTATCCAACATATTTGCTTATCCAACATTCTGCCGGCCCATTTATGTTAGTTAAGTGAGACTCTACTGTAATCCAGATTATCAAAGCAGATAATCCACATTATCGGCTTTGAACTGTGTTATATGAGTCTACAATGCCATATACAGTAGAGTCTCACTTATCCAAGCTAAACGGGCCGGCAGAACCTTGGATAAGCGAATATCTTGGATATTAAGCAGGGATTAAGGAAAAGCCTAGGTTATGATTTTTACTGTAATTACTGTATTTAGTGTAATTACTGTATTTACGAATTTAGCACCAAAATATCACGATATATTGAAAACATTGACTACAAAAATGCCTTGGATCAGGGGTCCCCAAACTAAGGCCCGGGGGCCGGATGCGTCCCTCCAAGGTCATTTACCTGCCCCCCGCCCTCATTTTTATAATACATTTTTATATCATTTTAAATAATATATTGTATATACATATAATATTGATAATAATATTATAATGTTATACAATATAATACTAATAATAATACCATATAATAATATTAATTATATGTTACATATTACATATAATATTACAGTATAGTGGTATAGTTCAATATAGTAAAATATAATGCTAATATTGTGCTATGCTAATAATACATTGTATGTACATACAGCTGCTCTGAGTCCCCTTCGGGGTGAGAAGGGCTGGATATAAATGTAATAAATAAATGTAGTAAATGAATAAATAAATAATTTTAGACTTACTCTTGCCCAAAGTCTGAAACAACTTGAAGGCACACAACAACAACAATCCTAATCAACCTGACTATCTCATTGGCCAGAAGCAGGCCCACACTTCCCATTGAAATCCTGATAGGTTTATGTTGGTTACAATTGTTTTCATTTTAAAATATTATATTGTTCTTTCATTGTTGTTGCTGTTTTGCTCTACAAATAAGACATGTGCAGTGTGCATAGGAATTTGTTCGGGTTTTTTCTTCAAATGATAATTCGGCCCCCTCAACAGTTTGAAGGATTGTGGACTGGCCCTCTGCTTCAAAAGTTTGAGGACCCCTGCCTTGGATAATCCAGAACCTTGGATAAGTGAAACTCTACTGTAATCAAGTTCAAATCTGATATTCTTGATGTTATACGGCAATGTAGATTGGCTCTGAGGCTATAAGTCATTGAAGAGGCTTCACATAAATAGCCAGTGAAATGTCATTTTCCAGTCGCTGGAGAAAACCTCTGTTCACACTGATGTGAATTAGTTCGGGTTTTTTTTTTATTGTGTCAGAAGTAACTTGAGAACATACTGCAAGTCACTTCTGCTGTGTGAGAGAATTGGCAGAGGTGGAAGAAGTGGCTTCTGAAATGTGGAAAGAACCACTAAATCAGGATAACAAATTTCTGGGTGGAAGATATTTGAGTCCAGTTGGTGCAGATCAATTGCCAGAGGTGGCCCTCCACCAGGTTGGTTTATATTCCTGCGTCATCTGGTACAAGGGGCCAGCCAGGGATCTGGGGTGGAGTGGCTGGCTGGCCACTTCACCCCATAAGGAGCGAATCAGTCCCTTGAAGAAGGAAAGGGGAGGGAGGGGGAAGGAAGCGGAATTTAGTCTAATGCAGGGGTCCTCAAACTTTTAAAGCAAAGGGCCAGTCTACAATCCTTCAGACTGTTGAGGGGCCGAATTATCATTTGAAAAAAAATACAAACAAATTCCTATGCACACTGCACATGTCTTATTTGTAGTGCAAAACAACAACAACAACAACAACAATAAAGAACAATACAATATGTAAAAATGAAAACAATCTTAACCAACATAAACCTATCAGGATTTCAATGGAAAGTGTGGGCCTGCTACTGGCCAATGAGATAGTCAAGTTAATTAGGATTGTTGTTGTTGTTGTTGTGTGCCTTCAAGTCATTTCAGAATTTGGGTGAGTCTAAGTCTAAAATTAATTATTTATTTACTTACTACATTTATTTACTACATTTATATCCCACCCTTCTTACCCCGAAGGGGTATATAATATAATATACTGTAATATAATATAATATAATATAATATAATTAGCATAGCACGATATTAGCATTATACATTACTATATTGAACTATACCACTATACTGTAATACTATATGTAATATATAACATAATTAATATTATTATATGGTATTATTATTAGTATTATATTGTATAACATTATAATATTTTTATCAATATTATATGTATATACAATATATTATATTATTAAAACTGATATAAAAATATATTATAAAACTGAGGGCGGGGGCCAGGTAAATGACCTTGGAGGGCCGCATCCGGCCCCTGGGCCTTAGTTTGGGGACCCCTGGTCTAATGAATCAGGATGCCCTGTTCTCCTCCCTGGATTGATTGATTGCTTACCTTTAATGTTCAATGGTTTGACAGGGACATAATATATCTAACTAACCATCCTAATAGTAGAGAATTTTTCTTCCATGACCATATCTATGCCATCATCTTTAGTCCTTTTGGGAGATGCTCTTTCCCCCTCCTTCCTGTGTAACGCTGGGCAAGGAAGGGTTAAGGGGAGAGAGTTTGGTTCCCAGAGAGGCAGGAAGGAAGTGAGCCTCCTTATATGCGCTTTTCCTGCCCCTCTAGGAACCAAACTCCCTCCCCTTAACCCTTCCTTGCCCGGCTGGGAGAGGGAGTTTGCTCCTTTGGGCTGTCTCCTCCTCTTCCTCCTCCTCCTTCTCATCCTTCTTCTTCTGGTGAGTCTTATTCCCAGACCTTCTCCAAAGGGCCAAAGAGGGGCTGAGGCCCAAAACACCTGGAGGGAGGGCCAAAGTTGGCTCAGGCCTGTTTCCCTCACAGGTTGGCCTTTTAACACACTCGTGGTATGTGTGTGTGCAGTTATAAAATATCTAATAACAGGGCTTGCAACCATTTATATTCCAATTAAAGAGAGCGGATAGGTCAATTATTCAAATTCCTTTGAATACGAGGTTTAGAAATGATACAAAATGTAACTGTATACAGTGTTCCCTCACTTATCGCTGGGGTTAGGTTCCAGGATCACCCGCAATAAGTGAAAATCCGCGAAGTAGGGACACTATATTTATTTTAATATTTAGACATTATTTTAGTAGTTATACACTATTTTAAGTCTTTATCAACCAATCGTGTGTTGATAAATCGCCTCCTCCTCCTCCCGTTGCCGCCTGGGCTCCTTTTCGCCGTGTCTTCTAACCTCCGCAGGGGTGGTGGACCCACTAAGATGGTCCGCCCCAGGAGGTTGATGGATCCGGATGGACTCCTGAGGTCTCTTGGGGATCTTCCTGTTCTGGAGACTGGCGATCCTGTCGATGTCCTTGCTGATCGCTATAACAGGGAGTTGGCAGGGGCACTGGACACGATCGCTCCCGAACGTCCCCTCTCTCTGCGTAGAGCCACGTCGACTCCTTGGTTCACTTAGGAACTGGCTGTGATGAAGCGTGCGAGGAGGGGACTAGAGTGCATCTGGAGGAAATCTCAGGATGTGTCTGACCAAGCACGGGCTAAAGCCGCTATTAAGGCTTACTCCGTGGCTTTGCGAGCAGCCAGGAAAGCTTTCACGACTACCCGCATAGCGTCTGCGGCCAATAGGCCTTCGGAGTTGTTCCGAGTTGTTGGGGAGCTCCTGCGGCCTCCTGAGGCCCAGGGGCTTCCCGATGACTTGGCAACTAGGTGCAGCGATTTCGCGCACCATTTTGCAGGCAAAGTTGCTCAGATACGCCTTGAGCTAGACTCCAGTTTAATTGTAGTCCCAGAGGAGGTAACCGAGGTACCTGTCTGTTCGATCTTATGGGATTCTTTCCGGCTTGTTCTTCCTGATGACGTGGAGGGGATTCTTGGGTCTGTGAGGGCGACCACCTGCGCTCTGGATCCTTGTCCCTCCTGGCTGGTTAAGCTGGCCAAAGATGGGTTGTTGGATTGGTTTGTGACCATAATAAATGCTTCTTTGGTTCAGGGGTCAGTTCCATCCTGCTTTAAGCAGGCAGTAGTAAAACCACTACTAAAAAAGCCCTCGCTTGATCCATCTGTTTGTAACAACTACAGACCAATCTCCAACCTCCCGTTTTTGGGCAAGGTTCTGGAGCGGGTGGTTGCCACGCAGCTCCAGGAGTTCCTCGATGACACTGATTTTCTGGACCGCTCGCAGTCTGGCTTCAGGCCTGGATACAGCACCGAGACGGCTTTGGTTGCCCTGGTGGATGACCTCCGCAGGGAGCTGGACAGGGGGAGTGTGACCCTGCTGGTTCTCTTGGACATCTCAGCGGCTTTCGATACCATCGACCATGGTATCCTTCTGGGGAGGCTCTCCGGGATGGGGCTTGGTGGCACTGTTCTGCAGTGGCTCCAGGTCCTTCCTGGAGGGTCGTTCCCAGATGGTGAAGCTGGGGGATACCTGCTCGGACCCTGGCCATTGACCTGTGGGGTCCCGCATGGGTCTATTTTATCCCCCATGCTATTCAACATCTACATGAAACCGTTGGGAGAGGTCATCCGGAGTTTTGGAGGGTGTTGCCATCTACGCAGATGACACACAAATCCACTACTCATTTCCATCTAACTCCAAGGAAGCCCCTCGGATTCTGAACCAGTGCCTGGCCGCTGTGGCGGACTGGATGAGGAGGAACAAGCTGAGGATCAATCCTGATAAGACAGAGGCCCTCCTGGTCAGTCGCTCGTCGGATCGGGGTATTGGGTGGCAACCTGTGCTGGACGGGGTTGCACTCCCCCTGAAATCACAGGTCCGCAGTTTGGGGGTCCTCCTGGACTCAGCGTTGACGCTTGAGGCTCAGGTGTCGGCGGTGGCCGGGAGGGCCTTCGCACAACTCAAACTTGTGCGCCAACTGCGACCATACCTCGTGAAGTCTGACTTGACCACGGTGGTGCATGCCTTAGTTACCTCTAGACTGGACTACTGTAATGCGCTCTACGTGGGGCTTCCCTTGAAGACGGCCCGGAAACTACAATTGGTTCAGCGTTCGGCGGCCAGATTAATAACAGGGGCGAGCTACAGGGAACGATCTACTCCCCTGTTCAAAGAGCTCCACTGGCTGCCGTTCACTTTCCGGTCCCAATTCAAGGTGCAGACCATCATCTATAAAGCCCTAAACGGTTTGGGACCCACCTACCTTAGTGACCGTATCTCCTATCATAAACCTGCCCGATCCCTTCGTTCATCCGGGGAGGCCCTTCTTTCGCCACTGCCTTTATCCCAGGCCCGTCTTGTGGGAACGAGGGAGAGGGCCTTTTCTGCTGTGGCCCCCCGACTGTGGAATTCACTGCCCACTGAGATCAGGCAAGCCCCCACCTTGTTAGCCTTTAAGAAAGATCTAAAAACATGGCTTTTCCGATGTGCCTTTGAGGAGTAAATGTTATATACCTCTTTGGTTATTCCCCTTGGATTCTATCCTTTAGACTGCTTCACCATTTTATATCCCTGTTCCCTTTATTCGTATGCCTCTCTCTCCCGAGTTTTTAATTAAGTGTTCATGTGGCCCGCCCTGTTTTTTACTGTTTTCTCTGATTTGTGCTGTAATGTATATGATTATTTCTGCACTGTTATATTGTGTTATGATATGTTGTTTTATTTTGTTATATTGTATGGTGTCTGGGCATGGCCCCATGTAAGCCGCCCCGAGTCCCCGTTGGGGAGATGGTGGCGGGGTATAAATAAAGTTTTATTATTATTATTATTATTTTCTCTTCTTTTGGCTTCTCCTTCATCCCTTCCTTAGGCTGTAAATTGTAATTTTTTTATGATTTATAATAGTCTTTTAGAGTTTGTTGAAAAACCGCAAAACAGCGAATCCACGAAAAGTGAACCGCAAAGTAGTGAGGGAACACTGTACTATTAATACAGTAGAGTCTCACTTATCCAAGCTAAATGGGCCGGCAGAAGCTTGGATAAGCGAATATCTTGGATAATAAGGAGGGATTAAGGAAAAGCCCATTAAACATCAAATTAGGTTATGATTTTACAAATTAAGCACCAAAACTTCATGTTATACAACAAATTTGACAGAAAAGGTAGTTCAATCCATAGTAATGTTTTCCAAAGTTTTGCATAGGACTTTGGAAAATGAAGGATATTCCGAATAAAGAACTATGGATACACAAGTTAGAAGAGAAAAAAATATGGACAAACTTACGTTCCTTTTGAAGGAAACAAACGGAAGATATATAAGAAGGACAAATTGGAGTAAATTAGAAGAATACTGCAAGAAATGAACTGAACCCAATATGATGTGATATAATTATAAGTATACATGGATCTGAATATAGTGCTAAAAGGACCAGAAAGAAAGAAAAAATGGAAGAATACTTCCCTTGTTAATTATGTTCCCTGAAGTATGTTATTTCCCCTTGATGTAACCCCCTTATTTTTCCTCTCTCCCTTTCTTTTTCCCTTTTCTTTCTCTCTTTCTTTCTTTTCTTTTGGTTTTGTTTAGATTTGTTTCTATTTTTGTTTTGTATATTTGGTATGTGGTTCCTTTTTGTTTCTGTTTTTTTTTTTTTATTCTCTTGGGTTTTTGGCTTTCTTTTTGGTCTATTGACCCTGCTTCACTTACCCACATTTTTAAAAGTATGCACTGTATTTGAAAATCATAAATAATTTTTTTTTTAAAAAAAATACATAGTAATGTTATGTTGTAATTACTGTATTTACAAATTTAGCACCAAAATATCACGATATATTGTAAACATTGACTACAAAAATGGCTTGGATTATCCAGAGGCTTGGATAAGCGAGGCTTGGATTAGTGAGACTCTACTGTACTGTTTTAGTCAACAGATCCTGCTGTGTTGTCAAAGGCTTTCATGGCTGGGATCACAGGGTTGTTGTGTGTTTTCCGGGCTTTATGACCATGTTCCAGAAGTATTGTCTCTGACGTTTCGCCCACATCTATGGCAGGCATCCTCAGAGGTAACCTCACAACCTCTGAGGATGCCTGCCATAGATGTGGGCGAAACGTCAGGAGACAATACTTCTGGAACATGGCCATACAGCCTGGAAAACATACAACAACCCGGAGATCCTGCTATGGTCATCCTCCGTTGGTTCTTTATAAATAAAAAGTAAAAGCCTGCCAAAACCTGTTGTCTAATTCTGCCTTTCCTTCACAGAAGAAATGTGATTTTTGGCTGAAATTTTTGGAGTAGAGCCTGTTCAGGGATTTCTTTCCCTTGAGAAAAGAGGGAGGAGAAGCATCTTGGATACTGGACCTGAAGCAGGCAGGGCCCCCGGGAGCAGTGGGGAATCCTAGGAAAGAACTATGCAGACGTTCCTGAATGCACACATACAGCGACTGCACTTCAGGCAGTCCTCCTACCAAGAGGGCGAGGGGCCCAGAGAGACTTGCAGCCGCCTCCACAATCTCTGCTGCCAGTGGCTGAAGCCAGAGCAACACACCAAGGCGGAGATGCTGGACCTGGTGATCCTGGAGCAGTTCCTGAGCCTCCTGCCCCCAGAGATGGGGAGCTGGGTCCGAGAGTGTGGGGCAGAGACCTGTTCCCAGGCCGTGGCCCTGGCGGAAGGCTTCCTCCTGAGTCGGGCAGAGGACAAGAGGCAGGAAGGACAGGTGAGAGCATTGCCTCTTGGTTTCACTAACATTGCGGCTGATGGACAGGTTAAGCTTACATCCTGCCTTTCATCCAAGAAGGGACCAATGTGGTGGAGAAGCCGTACTCTGCTCCCTCTGCCTTTTTCCCACCTGCTCTGCCCCTCCTGCTGTCACCTCCATATCCACTGTTAGCTCGGGTGCTGATCTACGCAAATTTGTTGACCCCAGATATCACTTTGAAAATGATGCAAGTGGAAGTGAGGAATTTGTTTCAAACTAGGTTGCCATCTCAGAGTTATTCTTTTCAAAAAGTCAATGCAGTTTCTGCACATAGGTACCCTGTTTCCCCGAAAATAAGACATCCCCAAAAAATAAGACCTAGCAGAGGTTTTGCTGAATTGCTAAATATAAGGCCTCCCCCAAAAGTAAGACCTAGCAAAGTTTTTGTTTGGAAGCATGCCCGGCGCCTGCCAAACAAAACACCAGAACTTGCAGGATCGGTAAATGCACATACCAGTTGTACATGGAAATAATGGTAATAATATATTAATGTTATATTATTTATATTTATACAGTAGTAACAAGAAATTATTGTCAGGAGTCATAGTTTGTCTGGTTTGGTTATGTTGGTTTGTGATGACAACTACTGTGCAGTATATAATAAATGTTCATTTTTTTGTTCAACAATAAATGTGAATTCTTCTTCTTGGAAAAAATAAGACATCCCCTAAAAATAAGACCTAGCACATGGTATGTTTTTTTTTACTCTCTCCTTATTACTTCTGGAATACTCTATGCTCTTCCAGAACCACAAAGTGCCGTCTAATGTCCCTGCATCAGAAAAACCTCCCTCAGACACCACCCAGAGTCTCAGGCAGAAGGAACTGAAGCAGGAAGGAGATGGAGCTGCAGCCTTGCAGGGTAAGAAGGAACTCTTCTGGGAGTTTTGGTGTTTTATGCCAGTGTAAATTCCCCTTGGGGAGGACTGCAGCATATCCATAGTTTGAGCTTGAGAAGGTGCATATGCAGGATCATTTGGCCTTGAGATGGGCATATATCTTAAACTCATTTCCTTTGTTTTATTTACTTTAATATGTATTTTATAGAAATGCAGTTTTAATGTGGATCTTTTATAGAAATATGTATATTTGTTGAATTTTTGCAATATTTGGGTTTTTTTTAATTCTGTTGTAACCCGCATCGAGCCACAAGGAGAGGCGGGTAATAAATAAGATTATTATTATTAGTAGTAGTAGTAGTAGTAGTGGTAGTAGTAGTTGTTGTGGTAGTAGTAGACATTCGGTTGCAAAAGGTGTAATTTCACTGTGATTTGCTTGAATAGAACTGAAAATTCAGCCCTTCAGTATCTTCCCAGGTGGGATCTGAAGGTAAGATTAGTCCTGAAACTGAGCTGGAAGACAAACAGGCAACAATGAATAACTGGGTTGCTGTGAGTTTTCCAGGCTGTATGGCCATGTTCCAGTAGCATAGAATCATAGAATAGTAGAGTTGGAAGAGACCTCATGGGCCATCCAGTCCAACCCCCTGCCAAGAAGAGGAAATCGCATTCAAAGCACCCCCGACAGATGGCCATCCAGCTTCTGTTTAAAAGCCTCCAAAGAAGGAGCCTCCACCACTGTCCAGGGGAGAGAGTTCCGCTGCTGAACAGCTCTCACAGTGAGGAAGTTCTTCCTGATGTTCAGATGGAATCTCCTCTCCTGATGTTTCATCCACATCTATGGCAGACATCTTCAGAGGTTATGAGGTTCTTCAACACAACAAAGAATAACTTTAGTCAATTGAAGTACCAAGACCAGCACTAGTTTCAATTCAACCTACTCACAGCACTTCTTGCGAGATAAAGTTCTAAACCCTAAAATTTTACATATTCCTGGACTGTTGAATGCTCCTGTGTTCTTAGGGTCATTTCCACAAAGGTTTCTTTTTAGGGCTGTAATTGTAACCTCTGAGACATATTTATGTGATTTGCTTTCCAAACCTTGTTCTCACTCCCAGAGGCTGAAATGATTTTGTCACCGAATCTTCACTCGTTTCTTCCCCTTTGTGATGGAGTGGAACTGAATCAGGTAAGCAGAAGGATTTCTGGGAGAGGAGGACTGGAGCTGCCTGGGTGTCATTTGTCCCAGTCATACGTAATCATGAAATCTGTAGAAACAGACAAGATGCAATGTGTTTTCTTAGAAGTGAGATATTGAAGGCACAGTTGTGAACAGTGCCAACAAAAGGGGGGAGGATATTTGAAGTCTAAACAAACCAAAATGGATGTTCAAAAAACGTTCAAGTGAGTTGTGGTTTAAAAGGAGTATGTACAAGTAATGGAAAGGGGTGGGGTGGGGGAATCACCAAAGAATTCAAATGACTAACCAGCATAAGTAGGGGAAAGGTCTGACAAGCTAAATCGGAAAATGAGCTCAGGCTTGTCAGAGAGATTAAAAACAATGAAAAGGGGAATTTTTTATTTTATTTTGTGAGCAGAAGAAGGAAAAATGAAGAAAATGCATGGAGAAGGAGCTGCAATGTTAACGGGATAGGGAAAAGGCAGAACTACTCAACACCCTTTTTCCTCGGTCTTCTCTAGAAAGAAAATCAGATTTCAACCTGACCAGTATGTAGGCGACCAGGCAATAGGGGATATGCAATCCAAATATATTGAAGAAACTAGCAGAAGTAATTTCAGAACCACTGGCAGTAATATTTGAGAATTCTTGGAGAAGATGAGAAATCCCAGCAGATTGGAGGAGGACAAATATTGTTCCTATCTTCAAGAAGGGAAAAAAGAAGACCCAAACAATTACTGTCCAGTAAGCCTGACCTAAATAACGAAATATTTTAGAGCAGATCATTAATTAGGCAGCCTGGAATAATTAATAAAAAGATGCTGTGATCACTAAAAGGCAACATGGGTTTCTCAAAAATAAGTCATGTCAGATTAACCTTATCTGTTTATTTGCTAGAGTTGCATGCTGGGTAGATGAAGGGAATGCTGTGAATCAGGGTTGTTGTATGTTTTCCAGGCTGTATGACCATGTTCCAGAAGTATTCTCTCCAGATGTTTCGCTACATTTATGGCAGGCATCCTCGTTGTGTTGTCGAAGGCTTTCATGACCTGTAATCCCGGCCATGAAAGCCTTCGACAACACAAGGCTGTGAATGCCCCTTGGGAGTTGCTCTGAGTCCTCTTCAGGAGAAGGGGTGGGATATAAAAAAGTTTTATTTTAATGCCATATATTTTGATTTCAGAAAGGTCTTTGACAAGGTCCCCCATGATCTTCTTACAAACAAACTAATAAAGTTTGAGCTAAACAATAATACTGCTACGAGGATTTGTAATTGGTTGAGCATCCAGGCCCAAAGGTTCTCACCAATGGTTCTTCTTCATCCTAGAAAGAAGTGACTAGTGGGGTGCTGCAGGGTTCTGTCCTAGACCTGATGCTGTTCAACATCTTTATTATTGACTTGGATGAAGGTTTAGAGGGCATGCTTATCAAGTTTGCACATTATACCTAATTAGCAGTGATAGCTAATACTTCAGAAGACAGGATCAGAATTCTGTTAGAGAGCTGGGACAAAACTAAACACATTGATTTCAACAAGGATAAATGTAGGATAGTACATTAAGACATGAAATATGCAATGCACAGGTACAGGATGGGCGACACCTGGCTCGACAACCGTTCATATGAAAGGTATCTTGGAGTGTTCGTAGACCACAAGTTGAACATGAGCCAACAATGTGATGCTCCAGCTTGAAAGCCTATGGGATTTTGGGCTGCATCCAAACAAATATAGTGTAGAGATTAAGAGAAGTCATGGTGACCTTCTTTCTGCTTTGGTGAGACCTCACCTGGAATAACACTGTGTCCAGTTTAGGACGCCACGATAAAAACTGGAACATGTCCAGATTCCATTTCTGATTCTACATATCAATTAAGAAATGGTTATGACTGTGACCAGCTGAACGTCTCTACAGAGCTTAAACTTTGGCACGGAGGCCCTTTTCATTTTTCTATTCAGACAACCAACAGGAATGTAAATCTATTGTTGAGAGATACTTGTAGATTTTTCTTCTTGATAGCCCTTATATGAGAAGGAAATCTTTTCTTTTTCCAGCAGGGCCCAATCATCTTTGAGGACGTAGCTGTTCATTTCTCTTCAGAGGAGTGGGCTCTTCTGAATCCTGATCAGAAAGTCTTGCACATGCAGATCATGGAGGAGATTCATGGGATTGTGGACTCTCTTGGTAAGGCTCCCTCATGGATGGTGATTTCTGTTTCAAAATGCAGTATCTCAATCAGCAGCTCTCTGGCGGGACCAATACTCAGCAAGGGTCCTCAAGGCAGGGCTTATGTTAGAAAAATAAGAGTAATAGGTGGATCCTTTATTCTTGTATGCTGCCTCTCCCAGATCATCAAAAACCCCTGGCCTCAGTCATTCACAAGATGGTTCCTCTTCATCTTGAAAAAGTGACTAGTGGAATGCGACAGGATTTGGTCCTGGGCCCAGTACTGATCAACATCTTTATTAATGACTTACCCCGGTGGAGTAGTGAGTTAAAGCCTTGTGACTTGAAGGTTGGGTTGCTGACCTGAAGGGTGCCAGGTTCGAATCCCACCCAGGGAGAGCGTGGATGAGCTCCCTCTATCAGCTCCAGTTCCATGCGGGGACATGAGAGAAGCCTCCCACAAGGAAGGTAAAACATCAAAACATCCGGGCGTCCCCTGAGCAACGTCCTTGCAGACGGCCAATTCTCTCACTACAGAAGCAACTTGAAGATTCTCAAGTTGCTCCTGACATGAAAAAATAAATAAATTAATGACTGAGATGAAGGTTTAGAGCAGTCATTTTCAAATTGTGCTCCGGGGAGCCCTTGGAGCTCTGTGAAGCATACTGAGGGGCTCTACAGTTTCCTCCTCCTCCTTCCCCCTCCCACTCCAAGCTTTCCCTCTTCCTTCCTGCTCCCTCTACCTCCCTCACTGTCAAAAGACCCTTTCCCTCTCTTCCCTCACCCCAAAAGCCTTTTTTCCTGACCTTCCTCGCCACCCTGATCTTTCCCCTCTCACCTTCCTTGTTTCCAAAGCGCTATTTTACTCCCACCACTCAGGGGGTCCTTTGACTGTGCTTTTCCTGCATGGCAGTAGAAGGTTGGACTGGATGGCCTCTAAGGTTTCTGCCATTATTATTATTATTACTATTGACACAACGACATAGTATGACACAGCAAATGAGAGATATATGCTGGATTTCTTATCACAAAATCACAAGTTGAACACTTCCCAAGTGTCTAGGACTGTGTGATGTATTTTCAGATGATGCACGCAGATCCCAGCAAGGTGGCCTTTTGCTGTTGACAGATCATAATTTTGACAATGTTTATTGTTTCCAAATGCTGGCTGAGATCTTTCTGCACAGCACCCAGTGTGCCAATTACCACCAAGACTACCTGTACTGGGTTGTGCCAGAGCAGTTTGATCTTGAGGTCCTGATAACGGCTGAGTTTTTCCTGTTGTTTTTCCATCAATCCGACTGTCACCTGGTATGGCGACATCAATAATCCAAACCTTTTTTCTTTTCCTCAACTGTGAGGTCTGGTGTGTTGTTTTCCAGAACTTTGTCAGTCTGGATTCGAAAGTCCCACAGTATTTTTGCGTGTTCATTTTCCATTATCTTTGCAGGTTTGTGATCCCACCAGTTCTTTACTGTTGGGAGGTGGCAGTTGTGGCATAAGTTCCAGTGAATCATTTGGGCCACATAGGTGTGCCTCTGTTTGTAGTCTGTCTGTGCGATTTTCTTATAGCAGCTGAGGATATGATCAATGGTTTCGTCAGCTTCCTTGCACAGTCTGCATTTTAGGTCATCAGCTGATTTTTCGATCTTGGCCTTAATTGCATTTGTTCTGATGGCTTGCTCCTGGGCTGCAAGGATCAGGCCTTCTGTCTCCTTCTTCAGGGTCCAATTCGTGAGCCAGAGCCAGGTCTTCTCCCTATCAGCTTTTCCTTCAATTTTGTCAAGGAACTTTCCATGAAATGCTTTGTTGTGCCAACTGTCAGCTCTAGTTTGTAGTGCAGTCTTCTTGTGCCGAATCCTTGTCTGTTGTTCTTTGAGGAGTTTCTGATTTTTGACTTCAATCACAGCAGATTCTTCACATTGCTTTACATATTCTGCCAGGGCATGTTCTTCTTCTTCTTTGACTGCTTGTTTTACTTATAAGAGTCCTCTTCTAGGCAGATATAGCCGGTTAACATCACTGCGAGGATGCAGTGAATGATGAATGGTCATGAGTCGTCTTCTTCTTCTTCTTCTTCTTCTTCTTCTTCTTCTTATTATTATTATTATTATTATTACAAAAGCTTAATTAACATTTGTTGGGGGTGCTTTGATTGTGCTTTCCCTGCATGGCAGAAAGGGGTTGGACTGGATGGGCCCTGGGGTATTCCACCGAAATACTGTTCAATTTATGTTGGTCTAAAAATTTGCCCATGCCTGATATATAAACATTTCTTGGGCTCCACGAGAAACTTTTGCTTCAAAATGGGTTCCGTGGCTAAAAAAGTTTAACTTTCTTGCATTTCTCAGAAGGAGTAAAGAGGAGGAGGCAGGAGGCAGCATGACCTGCGAAGTCCCAAGGGCTCCTTTGAGCACAGTTTGAGAATCCCTGCATTAGAAACTCTAGGTAGTGAAACAATGTCCTTCTTTACTGATCAAGGGGTGGGGAGAGAACAACATTTATATCCTCCATGCCTGTTATTTTAAGGATCATTTTAATCCACTTCTTATCTTGAGGAATAATTGTTTCTGTCCTTCTTCACAGCAGATAACTGGAAGAAAAGCAATGTATGCACCCAACACAGGAAGCATTTTGGACACAATGGGGGTCTTCCTACACACCAGCAAGTCCACAGTGAAGATGGAGATTCTGCCACAGAAAGGCCCTACAAATGCAATGTATGTGGGCAATGTTTTACCCAAAATAAGGAGCTCGTGCTTCATGAGACACTCCATGCTGGGAAAAGCTATTTTAAATGGAAAGTACTTGGAAAACGTGTTGTTGATTACAAATTGCCACTTTTGAACCAACGAGAAATCTGTGAAGGAACTGAGGATTTCATATGCCAAGAGTGTGGAAAACATTTTGCTTACAGATCGCTATTGATGACTCATCAGAAAATCCACACAAGAGAAAAACCATACAAGTGCCAGGAGTGTGGGAAATCTTTTATCCAGAGTTCACACCTGGTGAAACACGAAAGATTTCATACGGGAGAAAAACCATACAGATGCCAGGAGTGTGGAAAGTGTTTTGCTTACAGTTCACACTTGGTGAGCCACAAAAGACTTCACACAGGAGAGAAACCATACAAGTGCCAGGAGTGTGGGAAGTGTTTTTCCTACAGTTCACATTTAGTAAGCCACAAAAGACTTCATACAGGAGAGAAACCGTACAAGTGCCAGGAGTGTGGGGAATGTTTTACTCAGAATACACACCTTGTAGAGCACTGGGGATCCCACACAGGAGAGAAACCATACAAATGCCAGGAGTGTGGAAAATGTTTTGTTCGAAGTTCATCCCTTGTGACCCACCAGAGAGTTCACACAGGGGAGAAACCATACAGATGCCCCGATTGTGGTAAAAGTTTTGCTTACAGTTCACACTTGGTGAGGCACCAAAAACTTCACACAGGAGAGAAACCATACAAATGCCAGGAGTGTGGGAGATGTTTTGTCCAGAATGTACACCTTATAGACCACTGGAGAACCCACACACGAGAGAAACCATACAAATGTCACAAATGTGGAAAATGTTTTACTCAGACTTCATCCCTTAATAAGCACCAAAGAATCCACACAGGCTAAAAAACATACAAATGCCAGGCGTTTGGGAAATGTTTTCTCCAGGATGTATACCTTTTGAACCTTCAGAGACTACATACAGGAGATAAATCATCCTAAGAACTGAGACAAACCTAATAAAATTAGTTGCAAAAGGGAAATTGTAGGTCGTGGACATTCTGATGCTGTAGGCTATACATTCAACACCTGATGAAAACATGTGATTCCCTTGTCTTTAGGTGGCACTTGGCTTGATTTTGGACTGATCTCTTAGACAACTCTTTTTTCCCCCCAATATAATAATTTTTATTTACATACATTAACAACTTACAGTGAAACAAAACACAAAAACAATGAACATTTTACAGACATATAACCCCACTACCAAGGCCTGAACAGGTATCCTTTCCTTCTTAGACAACTCTTTTCTAACTTTCATACTCTGTTCAGGTTTTGTTATTTGTTGCTTTTTTTGCTTAGTTTGGGGACTGTTTGGAGAACTCTTTTGCTTCTCTGGGCATGGGTATCACCATGGGACTGGACTGGCTTTCCCCTGGTCAGCCTTTGTGGGTAAATATCTGATTTAAAACAGAACCCTTTGAGAACATCTGCCTAAGATTTCGTAGTCTCCTTCTTGGCTATGTGAATCCATAAATTGAAGTCCTCTGGAGCAGCAGAAAGTAAGCTCCTTGTGACAATCCTTCAGAGGGTTAAATATGATTGCTATGTAACCTATTCTCAAAAGAAACCATATGTAAGTCCATCAATTGTTCTTCTTGGGCTTAGTTTCCAGCTCCATTACCATTAGTTGCAATAGAATTTACTGGTTGTTTTTCCACTCCTGGCACACTGCTATATTAAATTGAAAAACATGAGCTTTATTATTTTAGTATTTACAATGTTATATATAACAGAATTTGTTATAGGCTAAGGGAGAATATGATCTACTTTACAAAATGTAAGACTCTGAATCTTATATACAGTAGAGTCTCGCGTATCCAACTTAAACTGGTGGGCAGAAAGTCGGATAAGCAAAACTGTCGGATAATAGGGAGGGTGGCAGAAGAAGGAGCCTCTTCCCCTGTTGTTTATAAATTTAGCACCAAAATATCACGATGTATTGAAAACATTGACTACAAAAATGCGTTGGATAATCCAGAACATTGGATAAGCGAGTGTTGGATAAGTGAGAGACTACTGTACAAGCATCCCAACTAGTCACTATATTTCAATCTATTTACAAGAATTTCTGCAGTTTGTAATCGCACTTTAGCAGCGATATTGGTTGGAAGTTTTTCAGGTGTTCCATATCTCTGTCTTGTTTGGGAATAAGAATTCTAATAGTATCCACTCACGAATTTGGTATATCCCCTTTTTGTAGAGCATGAGATTCATTACTGCTATGGATGAGCTCACTAAAGTAATAGATAAATCCAAAATAAACGAAGCCCCAGGCACAGATGGATTTTCTGCCATGACAGGAAGATTTCCAAGAGACGTCAGGAGTCCATCCGGATCCATAAGCCTCCTGGGGCAGACCATCTTAATTGGTCTCCCACCCCTGTGGAGTGATGAGTGGGACCAGAGATCACTTGAGAAAGTCCCATGGTCGTCATGGCAACCATGAAGTCCTGGGCTGGACCAGATAAGGTGGTCTCTGAGTGGATATTAAAGTCTCCCAACACCAAGCTAGATACCACCTCTGCAAGCTCAGGCAGAGAGACTGCTGTGTTGCAGGGTGGGCGGTACACAAGAGACTCCCCAAACTGTCCCAGTTCCCCACTTTCACGTGGGCACATTCAAACCCAGACGATTGTGGAACCCATCAGGGGGATAGATTCCTGATAGACCACTGCAACCCCACCTCCCCGCCCCCTGGGTCTGGCTTGCTGATACACCCCATAGTCTGGTGGACACAGCTGAGTGAGATTAACTCCCCCCAACTCGTCCATCCAGGTTATGGTGATGCAAGCCAGATCTGCCTTTTCCTCCAGGATCAAGTCCTGGATTACTGCTGTTTTACCATTAACAGATCTGGCATTTAGTAGCAGGACCTTAAACCCAAGGGGTCTGTCATGAAGGCTACCAGACCTATCTTTCCTCAAGGTCGCAAGAACTTTGCTGTGCTTCTCCCTGGGCTGATGGATTTGACCACATTTTTCCCTCTCCACACCACCTCAATGGCCTCTCCCTGATCCTGGAAACCCCCCTCCTCAGGAACAGCCAGGGCAAGAGAGTTATCTAATGGAGCTAGTCAGCTCTCTGATACCAAGGAACTAAAGGATATCCTAACCCTAGGAGGTTTTTTTTGGCAGGGGGGGTTTCTTGAAGGAGGGAAAGGAGGGAGTCGCTTAAAGTGCCTGTGGAGGGACTAAATAAGGGCAATGCCTGGGGCTGGGAGCAGTAGTTTCTTTTAACGGGGGCTTGAGCCAAATATGGCGTATCTAGTCCCTTATGTGATATATCTAGGGGTGAATCTGTGGACCGTTGGGCAGGAATTGGGCTAATTTTATTTAGGAGGTCTGATCTAAGGTCAGTGGTGGAGGACCTTGGGATACTTTTTAGTCTAGCTTTTATCTGTGGATCTGATCTAACACCAGTAAGAAGGGGCTGAACGACTGGTTCATGAAGGATCCTCCCAATATAAATCCCCCAAAAATTTAGCCACCAATTTTGTGCCAAAACCTCTTCCAGTATTGAGTTGTCTTCAAAAGTAAGTAGAAGATGTAGGGTGTGGACTTCACACTGATATTCCCTATGGAGCCAGGTTATGGGACTTATCTTGTTTATTTAAAATCTGGCCCTGGGATACTTTAACTGCCCTCCGTGAGGACCATCTGCCTCTATTTAATTGGGAATCCAAAATTTCCAATGCCAGCTTATTAGGCTGTAAAAGCTGATATTGTTGTGAAGAGTCTAGCTCTTGGCCAACTAATGCTGGAATTGTATTTTTGGACTCTTCTCGTGGGTGATTCGCAATGTTCCACTTATTGTCCCTCCTGTGCAGATTCTCGTTCTGATGTGATCCTCCCTCCCTCTCTTTCTCCAAGACAGTTCTATATCTCCCTCCCTTTTTTATCGTTAAACCTTACTCCCTCCCCCTCCCCGTCCAGTAATCCCGTTCCTTCGAATAATCTTGAGGTCACATTGTCCTCTACGTTCTATGTGCAAAGATTTTGAATCCAGTTTTTTTGCAATTAGAGACAAGCCAGTTAAAAGGTGGTCCAGTTTCTCATTCAGAGTCTCCAGATGTTGAAAAATGAGACAAATTGATTTTCCCAATAGATCACACAAATGAGATAGTTCAGTGTTCCTGTTGGCCCCATTTTAGGAGGCAACCCCTGGCAGTGAGACCAGGGAGAAGCCTGTTGGCAGAAACCCAGGCAAGTGATTTACCTGAGCTGCCCATTTTGAGTGAGTCCCTGCTTTGGTGAGCATACAGAATACAGTTCCAATTGAAATTAGCCAGCAAGCAAGGAGAGAAGGTGATTTGCAGCCAAAGAAGATGTTATTATCTGCAGATAAGATGCTAGCTAGTGATTCATTCACAAAGTAGATAGCATACAGAATACAGTTTCACATCCCTTTTTATACACAAGCTGGCAGGCTGCAACCAAGCCTCCAATTCTGACCAGTCACAGAAAGGGGCTTGGCTCACTGGCCAGCGTGGGCTGGGACAAAGAATGATTAAGCATCTAGAAATGAGGTTCCTTTTATTGAACAGGAAAAATAGCAAAAGGATTGAGGGCGTTTTTGGCCCTACCCAGAAATGCTGTTGTCTTATGAGATGAACATGACATGGCCCATTAATAGGGCTGGGCTGGCAATTCCAGACCCCAGAGAAACAAAACATCATATATTAATACAATCACGCAAAAATTTCAGAGGATGGGTTTTGGCTGTAGAAATGCTGATTCCTTCCAATGCGAGAGGTCCTGTTCATCAAAGGCGCAGGTGGTGAAATTGGTTCTTCCCCAAGGGTGGGGAGAGGTGATTTCCCCCACCTGAATAGAAGTATTGTGTTTATTTATTTATTTACATCACTTTTATCCTGCCTTTCTCACCCGAGGGGACTCAAGGCAGCAATGTCCAGGTAAAGTCCAAAGATATAGGTGAAACTGGGAACTTGATGAGGAAGTTCTCAGCTTAGTTTCTTTCCCCCAAGCTATACAATTGTGTGGGATGCAAGACATCTTTGGGTTCAGGAACAAGGTTTCCTACAAAGGGAAGGAATGAGGATCTCGGGAGCATCAAACATTTGGTTAGCACAACATATAGGCAAAATACGAACACATAGGAAAAAAACATCAAGTGTTTGGGGCAAATTATATACATGAGAGACATAGTTTTCCAAAGTACCTTTAACCAGCCAGACTTCTCAGAGGAAAAAGGGGAAGGAAGGCAGGCAAAGTGGAAGAAAAGGAGGAAAGGGGGAAAACGTGAGGAAGGAAGAAAAAGGGAAAGGAAGGAAAAGAGGGAGGAAAGGAGAAAGAAAGGAAGGAAAGGAGGAAAGGAGGGAGAAGAAGCAGCAGCACTCACGGGTGCTTCCCTAAACCGGATTGCCGGAAGAAGAAAAAAAGAGAAACAAAGGAGACTTCAGTGAGTGGGGACCTGGTCCAGGTAAACTAGACATCCTAAGGACCCGAGGGTGGCATCCTCAGAGGTTGTGAGGTATATTGGAAAACTAGGCAAGTGGGGTTTATATATCTGTGGAAGGTCCGGGGTAGGGGAATGAACTCTTGTCTGTTGGAGGCCAGTGTGAATGTTATAATAAATCACCTTGATTAGCATTAATGGCCTGGCAAGCTTCATGTCCTGGCTTCTTCTTGTCTAGGGGAATCCTTCGTTTGGAGTCGTTAGCTGCCCTTGAATGATTCATGTCTGGAATTCCTCTACAGTAGAGTCTCGGTTAACCGAGCCCCGGTTAACCGAGCCTCTGTATTATCCGAGGCGCCACCAGATCCGGGGTGCGTGGGGCGTTTCTCGGAGGGACAGGCCCTTACTCCAGCAAGGGCCTGTCCCTCGGAGAGACGAGGAGCGTGCCGCGGGTTTTCCTCGGCCAAGCCCTTGCTGGAGGAAACTTTTCCCTCCAGCAAGGGTCTGGCCGAGGGAGATCTGGGGAGATGTCCCTCGGCAACCACTCGCTGCTTGGGAAGCGCCTGTGAGTGTTGCTAGGCAGCAGCACTCACAGGCGCTTCCTTGGGCTGAGTGGTCGCCGAGGGACAGAGCCCTGTCCCTCGGTGACAACTCACTGCTTGGGAAGCAACCGTGTTGCTAGGTGCTTCCCTAAACCGGATTGCCAGGAGCAGAGCAGAGCATCTAACACAGAAAAAGAATATATCAGCAATGGGTCAAGTCCCACTGCTCCCTTTTCCCAAGGTGGAGGAACACATACTTGGGTGGGAGATACAACAAAAGTACCCATCAAGAGCAGGGTCTTCACTGGTGACAGCCTTTGAGAAATCTGCTGCTGCAATAGCTTCTCTCCAAAGCACCCTTCTGCTAAGGCAGGGGAATCCTAATTCAGAGTTTTGTTAGAAGGGTGCCACTGATTTCCACATTTTAAGTTTTGCATGTGACTACTACAAAGGTTCCATCCCCGGGAGCGGCGGGAGCGGCTGCTGTTAGCTCCAGCTCCTGCCAACCTAGCAGTTCGAAAACATGCCAATGTGAGTAGATCAATAGGTACTGCTCCAGCGCGAAGGTAACGGTGCTCCATGCAGTCATGCTGGCCACATGACCTTGGAGGTGTCTATGGACAACGCCAGCTCTTCGGCTTAGAAATGGAGATGAGCACCAACCCCCAGAGTCAGACATGACTGGACTTTACGTCAGGGGAAACCTTTACCTTTTATTAGATTCACATAAATACGGGAATCTCTTTATTGGTAATTAGATTTTCTCAAGCAATTGGAAGTGACTAGTTGGGAAGCTTGTATTAATTATACAAATGCTGTTGTTCTTGTTTTCATTCTAATGTCAAACCTCCAGTTGTTTGGACTTCAACTCCCAGGAATCCCAGCCAGGTTACTGACTGTTAAAGATTGTGAGAGTTGAAGTTCAAAAACACTTGGAGAGCCACAGTTTGCCCTTTCCTGCTTTACACAAACTTTTTTCTTCATATATAAGATCCAAAGACTTGAATTTTAAAAGATAGATCACATTCTTTTTTAAAAATATATTTTTATTGAAGTTTTACCTTATAAGATAGAGTAAATTAACATCAAAAGAGTGAGAACATTTGATTGTATAGAAAGTAGGAAAACTGCGATTAAAAAAGGATCAAAAAGGGAGAGAGAGAGAGAAAAAAAAAGCAAAAAAGCAAAAACAAAGCTAAAGTGTCCATATTTATATATACATATATATACATATAAATATACACACATACACACACACACATATATATGTATATATATATATACATACACACACACACACACATATATATGTATATATATATATATATATACATACACACACACATACACATACATACACAAAAATCTGAACAAATGGCGATATAAAAATGCAAAAGTACTTGGTAAAGAAACACACCAAAAAGTAAGAACAAAAAAGCATTAGACACTTTGAGTAGAATCACTAGATTAGAAGCAGCTGATATTGGTAATGTTCTAACAAAGAACTGCCAAAAACTGTTAAAGTTAAACTAAACAATCATTGTGTACTAAACAGTACAACAAGATAGATCAAATTCTGATAGTTTATAATAAAATCAACGATATATAATATGAATTCTAAAATAACAAGATTCGTGTTTTTCAATGTAATGTGCATTAAAAGTGTCAGGAGCAGGGAACCAGACAGTAAATTCAAGCCAGAAATATAATTTGCAGATCAAGGGAAAAAATAGTGCAATCATCTTTTTCTTTGGTTTTGCCTCAACAGAAACCTTGTGTTCAATTCTGAAATTGCAACTGAAAAAGAACATTCGCAAAATGGAAATTTGCAACCAAGGTGGTGAAGGAGCTGGAAACCAAGTCCAAGAAGAACAATTAATGGAATTACATATGGGTTTTTTTCCAGAATAGATGAAATCATATTTAACCCTCTGAAGGATTGTAACAGGGAGGTTGCTTTCTGCTGCTCCAAGAACAGGACCTCCACTTAAGGATTCAAATGACAAGAACAGGGATTCCACCAAATCTTAGGCAAAACTTCTCAAACAGTTCTATTTGAAATAAGATGTTTACTCACAAAGACTGACACAGGGAAAGACAGTCCAATTCCACAGTGATGTCAGTATCCAGAGAAGCAAAAGAGTTCTCCAAAACTGTCCCAAGTGAAACAAAGCCAAACAAAAAAACCCACCAAAAACCTGAATGGTGTTCGAAACCAAAAATATAATAATAATAAACTTTATTCTTATACCCGCCCCATCTCCCCAAAAGGACTCGAGGCAGCTTACACAGGGACAAGCCCGAACAACAACATAACATAGCATTACATGTATAAAATTTAACAGCAATTTAAAACATTCCAACAATAAACAAAAACGACATAACAAGACAATTAATTTAAAAGCCTGAGCATCAATTTTGCACATAGCAAAAGGTGATTAGTGCAGAGCTCAAGAGTCTATAGATAAAATTAGAGTGAAAAAAGGAGGAATACGGGGATAGGTTCCATTAAAGTGGAACCAAGGAGAGAGTTGTCTAAGAGATCAGTCCAAAGTCAAGCCAAGTGCTACTTAACACCAAGGGAATCACACGTGTTCATCGGGAAATGTTGAATGTGTACTCTACAGCACCAGAATGTCCACAACCTGCAATTTCCCTGTTGCAATTCATGTTATTACTTTTGTCCCATCTCTTTGGATGGTGTTTCTCCTCTATGAATTCTCTGGTGGCTCAAAAGGGATGAACTCTGAGTAAAACATTTCCCACACTCCTGGCACTGGAATGGTTTCTCTCCTGTGTGGATGCTCTGGTGTCTCAGAAGTGATGACTTGCGAGGATAGCAATTCCCACACTCCTGGCATTGGTATGGCTTCTCGCCTGTGTGAAGTCTTTTGTGCTTCACCAAGCCTGAACTGGAAGCAAAACATTTCTCACACTCCTGGCATTGGTATGGCTTCTCTCCTGTATGAAGTCTTTTGTGCCTCACCAAACATGTACTGGAAACAAAACATTTCTCACACTCCTGGCATTGGTATGGCTTCTCTCCTGTGTGGAGTCTTCTGTGCCTCACCAAGTCTGAACTGTCAGCAAAACATTTCCCACACTCCTGGCATTGGTATGACTTCTCTCCTGTGTGAAGTTTTTTGTGCCTCACCAAATATGAACTACGGGCAAAACATTTCTCACACTCCTGGCATTGGTATGGCTTTTCTCCTGTATGGAGTTTTTTGTGCCTCATCAACTGTGAACTATAAACAAAACATTTCCCACACTCCTGGCATTGGTATGGATTCTCTCCTGTGTGGAGTCTTTTGTGCCTCAGCAATTGTGAACTGTCAGCAAAACATTTTCCACACTCCTGGCATTGGTATGGTTTCTCTCCTGTGTGGAGTCTGTTGTGCTTCGCCAAGGCTGACCTGTCAGCAAAACATTTCCCACACTCCTGGCATTGGTATGGCTTCTCTCCTGTGTGAAGTATTTTATGGCTCAGCAATTGTGAACTGTAAACAAAACATTTTCCACACTCCTGGCATTGGTATGGCTTCTCTCCTGTGTGAAGTATTTTGTGCTTTACCAAGCTTGAACTGGAAGCAAAACATTTCCCACAATCTGGGCAACTATATGGGTTTTCTCCAGTGTGGACTCTCTGGTGTCTCACAAGGGATGAACTTAGAACAAAACATTTATCACATTCTTTGCATTCATATGGTTTCTCACACTCCTCGCTCAGGAAATCCTTGTTTTCTTCAAAGATTTCTTGTTGGCACAGATCTGGCAATTCGTAATCAACAACACAATTTGCAAATACTTTCCATTTATGATGGCTTGTCCCAGCATCAAGTGTCTTGTGAAGCACAAGTGCCACATTCTGGGTAAAACATTGACCACATACATTGCATTTGTAGGACTTTTCTCTGGCTGAATCTTCATCTTCACTCTGGGCTTGCTGATGTCTACAAAAGCCTCCACTGTCTCCCAAATGCTTTCTGCTTTTCTCCTCATCATCTACTGTGAAGAAGAACCAAAAAAAAAAACAAAAACAAAAAACAATAATTCCTCAGTGTGAGTGATAAAGACTCTAAGGAAGTGGGATAAGAAGTGGATGAAAATAATCCTTAAAACAACATAAACATGGAGGAAAAGAAAAAAAAATTTCGTGTCAGGAGCAACCGAAGTTTCTTCTGGAGTGAGAGAATTGGCCGTCTGCAAGGACGCTGCCCAGGGGACGCCCGGATGTTTTGATGTTTTTACCATCCTTGTGGGAGGCTTCTCTCATGTCCCCGCATGGAGCTGGAGCTGATAGAGGGAGCTCATCCGCACTCTCCCCAGGTGGGATTCGAACCTGGCAACTTTCAGGTCAGCAACCCAACCTTCAAGTCACTTAGTCCACTACGCCATCTGGGGGCTAAAAGAAAATATAAATGCTGTTGTTTCCTCACCCCTTATTCAGTAAAGATGGGCACGGTTTGACTGCCTAGAGCAGTGGCCCACGGGTGGGCCGCAAGACCTAAAATAAGGTCTGCGACCGGGGGTGCGTGTCACTGAATGAGAGGAGGAGAGGAAGAGACGGAGGGAAGAAGGCCAGGAGAGGGAAGGCGAAGGAGGCAGATCACGGATTCTTCTCGATTCTTTTTTGGCTCCAAAACCTCGACTCGGCCCTAAGTACCACGGTTTTCCTCCCAGAAATGAGGATGTGTGTGTATGTGTGTTTGTCCCACCCAATAAGCCTCTCAAAGGAGCCCCCAGATGGCATAGTGGACTAAGTGACTTGAAGGTTGGGTTACTGACCTGAAAGCTGCCAGGTTCAAATCCCACCCGGGGAGAGTGTGGATGAGCTCCCTCTATCAGCTCCAGCTCCATGAGAGAAGCCTCCCACAAGGATGGTAAAAACATCAAAACATCCGTCCATCCCCTGGGCAACGTCCTTGCAGACGGCCAATTCTCTCACTCCAGAAGCGACTCAAGTTGCTCCTGACACGGAAAAAAAAGCCTCTCTAGTCCTGAGAAGCTTCTTTACGCCCTGCCCCCCCACACTAAAAACAAAATTTCCCAGGATTGACTGAGAAATATATGGACAAATGGCCACTGCAAACTTCTTCTGGGTGGGAATGGTGTTCCCTCCTCCACGGGCCCCATTGTGATGGAAAGGTGTGGAGGGGCAGCCTCCATTGCCTTATCACCTCCCTAGATGCTTCTAACATCCCAGCTTCCTTCCGCTTCATTCAACTGCTTCAAACGGAGCCTAAACTGCAGGGATCATTTGCACTCAGTGAACTCCTGTGTGGGGAAGGGAACAAAGGGGCAGAGCCAAGTCCTCTTTCCCAGGAGATTCAGGCAGAAGCAGGGCTTCAAGGCAGAGCCATGGGGCCACCATTGCTTCGCCCAGTGATCTGCCGTTTAATCAGGGGTTTTCATTGGGGTCTTCCACACAACCATATAACCCAAAATATCAAGGCAAAAACTCCTACAATATATGCTTTGAACTTGGTTACCTGAGGGCCCTACCACACAGCTGAATAAAATTCCATTTCTAGCTTTGAACTGGAATACATGGCCGTGTGGACTCAGATAACCCAATGGGGCCAGGCTGTGGCGCAGCTGGCTAGTAACCAGCTGCAATAAATCACTACTGACTGAGAGGTCATGAGTTCGAAGCCCGGGTCGGGTTAAGCCCCCAACCATTAAATAGCCCGGCTTGCTGTTGACCTATGCAGCCCCAAAAGACAGTTGCATCTGTCAATTAGGGAAATTTAGGTATGCTTTATGCGGGAGGCTAATTAAACTAATTTACAACATCATTAAAAAACTGCCAGCAAAACATGAGGAATGGAATGAGGAAGTACAGCCACTAATGGACAGTGAAGCAACAGCTCCCCCTGTGGCCGGAATTGTGAAGCTGGAAAAAAAATGTTAAATGCCTCTGTGTCTGTCTATATATGTTGTTTGTCCATTGGCATTGAATGTTTGCCATATATGTGTTCATTGTAATCCGCCCTGAGTCCCCTTCGGGGTGAGAAGGGCAGAATATAAATACAGTAGAGTCTCACTTATCCAACACTCGCTTATCCAACGTTCTGGATTATCCAACGCATTTTTGTAGTCAATGTTTTCAAAACATTGTGATATTTTGGTGCTAAATTCGTAAATACAGTAATTACTACATAGCATTACTGAGTATTGAACTACATTTTCTGTCAAATTTGTTGTATAACATGATGCTTTGGTGCTTAATTTGTGAAATCATAACCTAATTTGATGTTTAATAGACTTTTCCTTATTGCCTCCTTATTATCCAACATATTCGCTTATCCAACATTCTGCCGGCCTGTTTATGTTGGATAAGTGAGACTCTACTGTACTGTAAATAAATAATAAATAATAAATAATAAATAATTCAAAGCAGATATTGTGGGATTTTCTAAGCCTTGATATTCAGGGTTATATGGCTGTGTGGAAGGGCCCTGAAACCACATTGTTATATATTCCAGTTCAAAGCAGATGTGGGATTGAATTCAGTTATTATTATTATTACTATTGTATGACACAGCAAACAAGATAGATATGCTGGATTTTGTATCACAAAATCACAAGTCGAACACTTTCCAAGTGTGTAGGACTGTGTGATGTATTTTTGGATGATGCGCGCAGATCCCAGTAGGGTGGCCTTTTGCAGTTGCCATATTGTAATTTTGTCAATGTCTATTGTTTCCTATTATTATTATTATTATTATTATTATTATTATTATTATTATTATTATTATTATCATCATTATTATCATTAGCTTCAGAGGCTACTTGTTGCTCAGCCCAGCCCAGTTTTTTATTCTGTTTCCTTCTCTCTGGGGAATTGGATGCCTTTTCCCTTCACATTCAAATGCTTGCCTTTTACTCTAGATGAAAGTTTGCCTTGCTACCACCCTTTTCACAACTGTTCACTCCTTTTTATTTCTCTCCCCCAAGTTCTCTTTCCCATATTCAGTTATGTTTGGCTTTTTCTGTTCCAATGTAGAAGGTCCAATACCTAATTTCGGAGCGCTGCAGAGATTGTTATGCTTTTACCATCAACTACTAAATGGGACTTTTACTGTTGTTGGAAGTTTGCTGTAAATATGACTTCCCAACTACTGATTTGCCTGAGAAAACTGGGAAGATACAAGATAGTGACTGTAAATAAAAAGAGAACAATTATGATGGCAGAGAAGAAGACAAAAAAGGAAGATCCGCAGACTCAGCCAGATATAGTGGCAATGAATTAAACTCTTACCAGTTGAAAGAGAGAGGCATAGTGTTTGATTACCGCTATATGCCTCTCCCAGTGCACAAAAAACCCAGAACCCCAATCATTCACAAACACAGAACATAGAACACATTATATGACAAGTCACCATCTTGTGAATGACTGAGGCTAGGGGCTGTTTGTGTGCTGGGAGAGGCAGCGTAGAAAGAGCTCAGCCTTCAGACATGCAAAGTCTAGACTGCCTGGTTGGGAGGAAAAACAAGGTTGAATACCATACTGATAAAAAGATATATAGCCGCCTCTGCATATCTGAAGACAAGGAAAGTTTGTTCTTTTTGATGATCCATTCTCTAGTCCCTGTCTCCAGCCTCTCACACACACAACTTACAGACAGAGAGTAGTGTAACTGATATGGGGTGATTACTCTTAATAGGTTTTCCAGCGGGCCCTGTTGCTGCGAGGGAGTCTGGTACGCTTGGATTTGACTCCAGTTATGGAAGTCTTTCCACCGTAGTCCGGGCTGTGGCGCAAGCTGGTGAGCAGCCAGCTGCTTGGATTTGACTCCAGTTATGGAAGTCTTTTCATCGTGGCCCGGGCTGTGGCTCAAGCTGGTGAGCAGCCAGCTGCAGCCAGCTGAGACCAATCACTCTGATCAAGAGGTCATGAGTTTGAGGCCTGCTCGGAACCGTTTGTCTTTGTCTTTGTTCTATGTCAAGGCATTGAATGTTTGCCTTATATGTGTAATGTGATCCATCCTGAGTCCCCTTCGGGGTGAGAAGGGCGGAATATAAATACTGCAAATAAATAAATAAATAAATAATAGTCTGAATTGGTGCCAACATCACTCAGGCACCAAGTCAATGTTGCACTTGTGCCATATATTTCTAACACAGATTTATTTATTATTTATTTACAGTATTTATATTCCACCCTTCTCACCCCGAAGGGGACTCAGGGCGGATCACATTACACACATAAGGCAAACATTTAATGCCTTAACATAGAACAAAGACAAGACAAACATGGGGCTCCGAGCTGGCCTTGAACTCATGACCTCTTGGTCAGCATGATTTGTTGCAGCTGGTTGCTCAACAGCCTGCGCCACAGCCCGGCTGTGATGATTTAGAATACTGCTCCCACTAGGGAGCTGATGACTGGAATACTGCATCTTGAAATAGAAATCCACATCAATGAAGGAGCCATACCAAGGGAGTCCACAATCCCATGAATCTCCTCCATGATCTGCAGGTGCAAGACTATCTGATCAGGATTCAGAAGAACCCACTCCTCCAGGGAGAAATGGACAGACACATCCTCAAAGGCGATTAGGCCCTAGTGGAAAAAGAAAACATTCCCTTCTCACATAAGGGCTATCAAGACACATAATTGCAAGAAAAATAATTCCAAGGCAACTCCTTGGAAACAGCTTTATTTTCCTTCTTACCATGGGCTATAGAAAGCGAGTTCTGACTAGTTCCCACCAAATTGGCAATTTATCATCTAGCTGACCCATGACCCCATCCCACTATCTATTTCTAACGGCTACATTCCATTCCCACAGAACATGCTACATTTCCCAGGTTCCCAGGTTTCCCCCCAGTCCAGATGGCTCTGATCAGAAGCCAGAGCTCTCCTTCCTTTCTCAACCCAATTGTCACGGGGTGGATGAAGCAGCTTGTTGTAGCAGACACATCCTGACATGCTACATCACATTGTTGGCTCATGTTCAACTTGTAGCCTACTAACACTCCAAGATCCCATCATATGAATGATTGTAAAACCAAGTGTCACCCATCCTGTATTTGTGCAATGCATTTTTCTCCTGCCTAAGTGTGCTGCCCTACATTTCTCCTCGTTGAGATTGATTTGGTTAGTTTTGGCCCAGCTCTTTAACATGTTATAGTCATTCTGAATTGTGATCCTATCTTCTAGACCAGGGGTCCCCAAACTAAGGCCCGGGGGCCGGATGTGGCCCTCCAAGGTCATTGACCTGGCCCCCGCCCTCAGTTTTAGACTTAGGCTCGCCCAAAGTGCGAAATGACTTGAAGGCACAACACCAACAATCCTACTTAACTTGAGTATCTCATTGGCCAGAAGCAGGCCCACACTTCCCATTGAAATCCTGATAGGTTTACACAGTATGTTGGTTAAAATTGTTTTTATTTTTAATATTGTATTGTTCTTTAATTTAATAATACTGTGCAATCCTAATAATATAATACATTGTGTATACATATAATATTGATAATAATATTGTAATATAATACAATATAACATTTATTAATTTATTTATTACAGTATTTCTACCCCACCCTTCTCACCCAATAGGGGACTCAGGATGGTTAATAATAATAATACAATATAATAATATTAATTATATATTATATATCAAATGTAATATTACTAATAATATTACAGTATAGTGGTATAGTACAATATAGTAATATATAATGCTAATATTGTGCAATGCTAATAATATAACTTGTAAGCTGCTCTGAGTCCCCTTCGGGGTGAGAGAGGGTGGGGTATAAATGTAGTAAATACATAAATAAATAATTGTTGTTTGGGGGGGGGGGTTGCACTACAAATAAGACATGTGCAGGGTGCATAGGAATTTGTATTTTTTAATGATAATTCGGTCCCTCAACAATCTGAGGGGCCATGAACCGGCCCTCCACTTAAAAAGTTTGAGGACCCCTATTCTAGACTATTAGCTATCTATGCTAATTTGGTGTCATCTGAAAAGATGATGCGCACATTGAACAGTACTGGGTCCAGGACAGAATCCTGCAGTACTCCACCCTTTGTCGCTCAACAATTACAAATCCACCTAACACTAGTATTATCAAGCCCACTTTTTACTTATCAAGTTGTTTGTCAAACCATGGGAGGCCTTTCCAAAGATCTTACTGAAAGCAAGATGTGCTACATCCACCGCATTTCCTTCATCTACTAAGCTTGTAACTCTATCGAAAAACAGATTAGTCTGGCATGACTTCTTTTTGAGAAACCAAAATGTTGCCCTTTAGTGATTACAGCATTTTTTTCCTAAGTGATTCCAGGCTGCCTTCTTAATGATCTGCTCCAACATCTTTCCTGTTATTTAGATCAAGATAATTGGATGGTAATTGTTAGGGGACCTTTTTTTGTTCCATTCTTCAGGATAGAGACAATCTTTGCCTCCTCTAGTCTGCTGGGATTTTTCCTGTTCCCAAAAATTAACAAAGATGATTGCCAGTGGTTCTGGAATTACTACTGTTAGTTCAATACTCTTGGATGTAGTTCATGCGGCCCTGGAGACTTGAATTCATTTAGAGTGGCCAGGTATTCCCAGACTACTTCTTTACCTATTTCGGGTTACATTTCCGCTATTACCTCATCTGCTCCATTTTGCTCAAGTAGAATACTGATTCCCTTTTGGGGGAAGACTGAGGCAACATTCTACCTTTTCCCTATCCCCTGTTAGCATTTCATCACCGTCTCCAGGCACAGACCCTACTCTTGGCTCATTTTTTCTTCTTCTGCTGACACAACCAAAGAACCCAATTTTTTTCTTTTTAATCTTTCTGGCAAACCTGAGCTCATCTTCTGCTTTAGATTGTTAGACCTTTTCCCTACTTATGCTGGTTAGTCATTTGAATCCTTTGGTGATTTCCCCCTTTCCATTTCTTGTACATGTTCCTTTTAAATCTTAGCTCAGTTGAAAGTTCTTTGAACATCCATTTGGTTTCTTTAGATTTCTCTCTCTTTTTCCTCCTTGTTGGCATGCTTGTTATAATGCTTTCAGTATTTCACTTTTAAGGAACTCCCATTCAGATGTTTGATGTTTAAGCCTGGAACCAATGACACCCAGGCAGCTCCAGCCCTCCTCTCCCAGGAATCCTTCTGCTTACCTGATTCAGTTCCACTCCATCACAAAGGGGAAGAAACGACTGAGGATTTGGCAACAACATCATTCCAGCCTCTGGGAGAGAGAGCAAGGTGTGGAAAGCTGATCACATAAACATGTCTCAGGGGTGACAATTACAGTCCTCAACAGCCCAAGAATATGTAAAATGTTAGGGTTTAGGACTTTATCCTACAAGCAGTACTGTGAGTAAGTTGGATTGAAACTAGTACTGGGCTTGGTATTTCAATTGACTAAAGTTATTGTTTGTTGTCTGTTTGTCTTCTAGTTCAGTTTCAGGGCTAATCTTAGCTTAGGACCCTACCTGGAAAGACACTGAAAGGCTGAATTTTCAGTCCTATTGCAAGAAAGAGAAAAGCAAATCAAACTGAAATTACACCTTTAGCTACCCAATGCCTACTACTCCTACTACTCCTACTAATAATAATGATAATAATAATAATTTTATTTCTTACTTGCCTCTCCTTGCAGTTCGAGGAGGGTTACAACACAATTTTAAAAACATGAACATTGCCAAAATCCAACAAAAATACATATTTCTATAAAAGATCCACATTAAAACTGCATTTCTATAAAATACATACTAAAGTACATAAAACATCACACAAAGAACATGAGTTTAAGATATATGCCCATCTCAAGGCCAAATGATCCTTCATATTCACCTTCTGAAGCTCAAACTCTGGCTGTGCTACAATCCTCCCAAAGTGGAATTTACACTGGCATAAATAATAATAATAATAATAACTTTATTTTTATACCCCGCCTCTATCTCCCCGGAGGGGACTCAGGGCGGCTTACATGGGGCCAAGCCCGAATAAAAACAGTAGCAGTATAAAACACAGCAATAGACAACAACTTGCACAATAAAAAAAAAATTAAACATTAGCCAATAAAAAACAAGAACTAATAAAAACATGGATTAAAACTGAGGGATTGTAAAAGTAGACTGGGTAAAACACCAAAACTCACTGAAGAGTTCCTTCTTACCCTGCAAAGCTGCAGCCCCATCTTCTTCCTGCTTCAGCTCCTTCTGCCTGAGATTCTGGATGGTGTCAGATGGAGATTTCTCTGATACAAGGACTTCTATGAAATTATTTTGGGCCTGGAAGAGCACAGAGTATTCCAGAAGTAGTTTGGAAAAAGTTCAAAAAGATCACAGACCTATTGACTTTTTTTAAAGAATAATTCTGAGATGGCAACCTAGTTTATTACAAATGCCACACTCCCCCTCCCATCCTTTTCCAAGTTATATCTTGAGGTCAACAAATTTGAGTAGAGCGGCAACCAAGCTTAGAGTTGATATGGAGGTGACAGCAGGAGGGGCAAAGCAGGTGGAAAAAGAGGCAGAGAGAGCACAGTCCGGCTTCTGCCCCACATCGGTCCCATTTTGGAAGAAAGGCAGGATATACGTTTAATCTCTCTATCAGTCCCAAGGTTAGTGAAATGCTCTCACCTGTTCTTCCTGCCTCTTGTCCTCTGCCCGACTCAGGAGGAAGCCTTCCGCCAGGGCCACTGCCTGGGAAGAGGTCTCTGCCCCACACTCTCGGACCCAGCTCCCCATCTCTGGGGGCAGGATGCTCAGGAACTGCTCCAGGATCACCAGGTCCAGCATCTCAGCCTTGGTGTGTTGCTCTGGCTTCAGCCACTGGCAGCAGAGTTTGTGGAGGCAACTGCAAACCTCTCTGGGTCCTTCACCTTCTTGGTAGGAGGACTGCCTGAAGCGCTGGCGCTGTATGTCAGAGCTAGAAAGGTCCACACTCAGGAACATCTTCATAGTTCTTTCCCAGAATTCCCCACTGCTCCATAGTTCTGCTTCAGGTCTATGTGAGTAGGGTATCTCCATGTTGGAACCACTCTGATGAAGAACCAAACCGTATCCAAGATGCTTTTCCTCCCTCTTCTTTCAAGGGAAAGAAATCCCTCAACTGGCTCTACTCTGAAATTCTCAGCGAAAAATCACATTTTCTCTGTGAAATAAATTCAGAATTAAACAAACTGGCTTTGGGAGGCTTTTTCTTGGAGAGTTAAAAAACAGGGCCTTTATTTATTTCAGAGCCCTCCTTTTACTTAGGCCTCTGCTTCTGCAACCTCCAGACCCACCTGGCCTTCCATTGAACTCCCATTCAGTCCCAACCACACTATCCCCCCATGATTTCTTCAGCTGATGCAACATGATCCATAGCCTTTCTTGCAAAGCAAGCAATAGTCCCTAGTGTATACCTCCCCCAGTATTATGTTACTTTAATGGCTATGATAGCTTGAGTAACCACCCCTCCCTGATGACATTGACATATTTTACACTTTTGGCCCAGATCCTTTGAATCCAATCCATGATTTTATCATTTTATTTTGTATGTGATTTTTTATGATTCATTTTTATTGTTGATTGATCTGTTTTATTGTTTTTTTTTTATATTGTTCTGTCAGGGCTTGGCCCCATGTAAGCCGCCCCGAGTTCCTTCGGGGAGATGGGGCGGGGTATAAGAATAAAATTATTATTATTATTATTTTATTATGACACAGCAAACAAGATAGATATGCTGGATTTCATATCACAGAATCACAAGTCGAACACTTCCCAAGTGTCTAGGACTGTGTGATGTATTTTCGGATGATGCGCGCAGATCCCAGCAGGGTGGCCTTTTGCAGCTGGCAGATCATAATTTTGTCAATGTCTATTGTTTCCAAATGCCGGCTGAGATCTTTTGGCATGGCACCCAGTGTGCCCATCACCACCGGGACCACCTGCATTGGTTTCTGCCAGAGTCTTTGAAGTTCAATCTTGACGTCCTAATAGCGGCAGAGTTTTTCCTGTTGTTTTTCGTCAATGCGACTGTCACCTGGGATGGCGACATCAACGATCCAAACCTTTTTCCACAACTGTTGTTGTTGTTGTTAAAAAATTCATAAATACAGTAATTACTACATAACATTACTGTGTATCGAACTGCTTTTTCTGTCAATTTCTTGTAAAACATGATGTTTTGGTGCTTAATTTGTAAAATCATAATGTAATTTTATGTTTAATAGGCTTTCTTTCTTAATCTCTCTTTATTATCCAAGATTTTCGCTTATTCAAGGTTCTGCCAGCCTGTTTATCTTGGATAAGTGAGACTCTACTGTAGTTATAATGAGATAAAATACAGGTAAAGAACTGGAAAAGAAGACGGGAAAAAGATTGGCTAGGGTGGGGAGTCAAGACTACTGGTTTTAACAACAAGAGTAAGTTCTTTTCTGTTGCAAACGACATTTGGATCTTCTAAAACGTTAGACAATGTGTATAATAATAGCGCTTGGGTTAAAGATATAGATGTAGTCATTACAGGCTTAGGCAAACTGCGGCCCTCCTTCCCTTCAGGTGTTTTGGACTTCAACTCCCAGAATTCCTGGCCTCAGGCCCCTTCCTTTTCCCCCTCAGCCGCTTAAGCGGCTGAGGGGGAAAAGGAAAGGGCCTGAGGCGAGGAATTCTGGGAGTTGAAGTCCAAAACATCTGAAGGGAGGGAGGGCCCAAGTTAGCTCATGCCTGGCTTAAAGAGTTGTTATTTTCTGTCTCCTCAGTGAGTGTTAGAAAGGCCAACCTGTGAGAGAAACAGGCCTGGGCCTACTCTGGCCCTCCTCCAGGTGTGGTGGGCCTCGGCCCCGCTTCGGCCCTTTGGAGAAGGTCTGGGAATAAGACTCACCGGAAGGAGAAGAAGGAGACAGGCTGCAAGAAGGAGGAAGTAGGAGGCCAAAGGGGAAAACTCTCTCTCCCAGCCGGGCCAGGAAGGGTTAAGGGGAGCGAGTTTGGTTCCTAGACAGTCAGGACAGCTTGGTCTAGAGGCCCACTTCCTTCCTGCCTCTCTGGGAACCAAACTTCCTCCCCTTAACCCTTCTTTGCCACTTGGAAGGGAACGAAGAGTAACAAACAAAAGTACCCAGTGTGTTTTCAAAAACTCTCATGGCTGGAATCACTGGGTTTGCTGTGAGTTTTCCGGGCTGTATGGCCATGTTCTCTCCTGACGTTTCGCCCACATCTGTGGCAGGCATCCTCAGAGGTTGTGAGGTATATTGGAAAACTAAGCAAGTGGGGTTTATATATCTGTGGAAGGTCCAAGATGGAAGAAAGAACTCTTGTCTGTTGGAGGAAGTGTGAATGTTGCAGTTAATCACCTGATTAGCATTTAAATAACTGCATATTTCATATTTTCTCTAAACTACAGTAGAGTCTCACTTATCCAAGCTAAACGGGCCAGCAGAAGCTTGGATAAGCGAATATCTTGGATAATAAGGAGGGATTAAGGAAAACCTATTAAACATCATATTAGGCTATGATTTTACAAATTAAGCACCAAAATGTTGGATAAGCGAATATGTTGGATAATAAGGAGGGATTAAGGAAAAGCCTATTAAACATCAAACTAAATTATGATTTTACAAATTAAGCACCAAAACATCATGTTATACAACAAATTTGACAGAAAAGGTAGTTCAATACACAGTAATGTTATGTTGTAATTACTGTATTTATGAATTTAGCACCAAAATATATTGAAAACTTTAACTACAAAAATGGCTTGGACAATCCAGAGGCTTGGATAAGCGAGGCTTGGATTAGTGAGACTACTGTATTGTGTTACTGTCTAACAACTTAATTAATTTTCTTTTTGCTTTCCTCTTGGTTCATTTCAATAACTGCCTGATATGTAATTGGTGAGTTTAATTCTTGAATCCTGTCAAACATTGTCTATTCATACATTTTAAAACATTTATTCCTATCCAAATTATTAAATAATACAGTGATAAAGAATGCATTTAATTTATGTAAACCCTCCAAAGACAGCTTTCCTGAGCCTATTAGCAAATGTATTTACAGTAGAGTCTCACTTATCCAACACTCGCTTATCCAACGTTCTGGATTATCTAACGCATTTTTGTAGTTGATGTTTTCAATAAATCGTGATATTTTGGTGCTAAATTCGTAAATACAGTAATTACTACATAGCATTATTTCGTATTGAACTACTTTTTCTATCAAATTTTTTGTAAAGCATGATGTTTTGGTGCTTAATTTGTAAAATCATAACCTAATTTGATGTTTAATAGGCTTGTCCTTAATCCCTCCTTATTATCCAACATATTTGCTTCTCCAACGTTCTGCCGGCCCGTTTATGTTGGATAAGTGAGACTCTACTGTATCAGCTAACTTGAAATGAACTGCCTTAGCTTCCATATTGAGAAAAACATAGGATATTGAATAAATAAGGCTTTGACATATTTTCTTATTTTTACTGTCTGGAACAGTTGTTCAAGGGTTTTAATAGATTCAGTAAGATTTTTTTTCCATGTAGCACCTTACATTCTATATCAAACCGCTCTTGCAGTTTCAAGGCTGGTTCCTGCCTGGGGGAATCCTTAGCTGGCCCCGATTGTTCCCTGACTGGAATTAGCCTGTTTTCAGGGTGTTGTACTTTATTTGCTGTCCTGATTTTAGAGTTTTTTTTTTTAATCCTGGTAGTCAGATTTTGTTCACCTTCATTGTACTGAGTGATGGCTTGGGTCAGGGGTCCCCAAACTAAGGCCCGTGGGCCAGATGTGACCCTCCAAGCTTATTTACCAGGTCCATGCCCTTAGTTTTAGACTTAGGCTCACCTTTGGAGCATTTCTCAAAAGGCCTAGAACCAAAGGATTAAAAATGATGGCATAGATATAGTAACTGAAGAAAGATTTTGTATTCATAGGATAGTTAGGTATGATTTCTTCCTGTCAAACCATTGCTCCTCAACCCTACTGAACATTAAAGGTAATCATAGCATCCTTCTGCAACAGAAAAATGTATAAGCACTAGGGACCTCATCACACTAGAGCTTGGATCCATTTCAAATCCACTTTAGGAAGGGGGCTTTAAACAGCTCATCCAGATAGGTCCCGGGCCTCACTAAACTACAAACCCCAGAATTCTGCAGAAGGCAGAACCCGGATTTAAAGTGGATTCATGCTCTAGTGTGATGAGGCATTAGGTCTAGTCCCAGTGACCCTTTCCCCAAAGTGGAAGAACACATACTTGAATATGTTGCATCTATCAAGTAGGAAATAAGGTACCACTTATAAAAAAAAAAAGTGGTGATGCAAGGTTAACTAATTTACAACCTGGAATGAGGAAGTGCCGTCAGAGTGGATGACGAAGCAGCTGCTCGCCCCTGTGGCCAGAATCAAACATCCTCTCAGGAGAAAGTTAATTTGCCTCTGCGTTTGTCTGTCTCGGTCTCTGTTTGATGTGTTTATGGGCATTGAATGTTTGCCCTATGTGTGTATAATGTGATCCGCCCCGAGTCCCCTTCGGGGTGAGAAGGGCGGAATATAAATACTGTAAATAAATAATAAATAAATAAATACCAATCAGTGCTGGGAGCAGAGCAGAGCATCGATCTAACACAGAAAAAGACTGTGGTGGAGGCTCCTTTGGAGGCTTTTAAGCAGAGGCTGGATGGCCATCTGTCGGGGGTGCTTTGAATGCGATTTCCTGCTTCTTGGCAGGGGGTTGGACTGGATGGCCCATGAGGTCTCTTCCAACTCTACTATTCTATGATTCTATGACTCTATGAATGTATCAGCACTGGGTCAAGTCCCACTGCTCCCTTTTCCCAAGGAGGAGGAACACATACTTGGATAGAAGATACAACAAAAGCACCCATCGAAAGCAGGTTCTTCACTGCTGACAGCCTTTGAGAAATCGCCAGCTGCAATATCTGCTCTCCAAAGCACCCTTCTGCTAAGGGGAATCCTAATTCAGAGTTTTGTTAGAAGCGTGTCACTGATTTTCACATTTCGGTCTTGCACACAACTACTTCAAAGGAATGGCAAATATAACGGAGTAAGTACCCTGTTTCCCCTAAAATAAGACATCCCCAGAAAATAAGACCTAGTAGAGGTTTTGCTGAATTGCTAAATATAAGGCCTCCCCCAAAAGTAAGACCTAGCAAAGTTTTTGTTTGGAAGAATGCCCGCCAAACAGAACACTAGATCATGTAGGATCGGTAAATGTACGTACCATACTGTTGTACATGGAAATAATGGTAGTAACAAGAAATTCTTGATAGGATTCACAATTTATCTGGTTATGCTGGTTTGTGATGACAACTACTGTACAGTATATAATAAATGTTCATTTTTTGTTGAACAATAAATGTGAATTCTTCTTCATTGAAAAATAAGACATCTCCTGAAAATAAGACCTAGAGCATCTTTGGGAGCAAAAAGTAATATAAGACACTGTCTTATTTTCGGGGAAACACGGTAGATATACCCGGCCCGGCCCCAGTACAACTGACTGTAACTCAGCAAGGTGCAGATTTTCATCCACCTTGTTAGAATGATAAAAAACAAAATAGAGCCTGAAATACATTTGGCATGCTTGAGGTTTTGATGGCACACTTCATATCCAACGGATGCCTTTGCTACTCAATACATCTACCCAGATATGGATGGAAAATAATAATACTGGTTCCTGCACATTGTGCAACACAGAAATGACTTTGAAAACAAGCAGACACAGAGGCACCACCACAAAATATACCCAGCGACAATAGTACCCCTGATAATCGGCTACTAGGAAAAGCATGGAAATATTTTCCAAGATAGTTTGCTCATTCCCTAGCTGTGTGCAGTGTCTAAAATGAGCCACAACTCCTCTTATTTCCAAGGAAAGTAACACCAGAGAATTCAGGTAGCCCCTGATGGGAAGAAAGGAAGATGGGGGAAATTGGAAGGAGGGAAGGAAAAGGAGGAGAAAAGGGGAAGGAAGCAAAACAAGAAAGGAAGAGGAAAAAAAGAAAAGGATGAGAGGGGGAAGAAGAAAAGGAAGTTGAGAAAGAAAAAAGGGAGTAAGGGAAGAAAGAAAAGGAAGAGAAGGCAGGATGGAAAGGGGATAGGAAAGAGATACGAAGGAAAGAAAAAGGAAGAGGGAGAGATGGATGATAAGAGGATAGAGGGGAGGAAGGGAAGAACGAAAAGGAAGCAAGCAGGAAGGGTGGAAGGGAGAGAAAAAGGAAAGGGAGAGAAAGCTGGAAAGAACAGAAAAAATGTTTAAAAGAGTGGCATGGGCATGGAGGGTATGGTGTAGCCTAGCAGCACAGACCCACCATGGGCAGCCCTTGCTCTGGCGAGATTGTAGACAGAAGTAGTATGAGGTGGCCCTGTCTCTTGTGGGCCCTGGTTCCTGGAGGAGGCAAAGGCAAAGGCATCTTGGGGCAGGCAGGGAGGCAGGCGTATGCTTCCACAGCCTCTCCTGTGTGAACACACCTGCCCACCCACACTAATGTAATACGCATCCCAATTTTGGCACTGTCATTTAGCCAAAAAAAGTGCACCTTAAGGTAAAGGTCCTTTACTTTTACCTTTATTAGTAATTGGATTATCTCAAGCAATTGAAAGTGACTAGTTGGGAAACTTTTATTAATTGTACAAATGTTGTCGTTGTTGTTTTCACTCTATATCGGCAAACATCGGCCGTCTGGGTGTTTGATCTTCAACTCCCAGGAATCCCAGCCAGCTAACCAACTGTTAAGAATTGTGGGAGTTAAAGTTCAAAGAACACCTGAAAGGCCAAAGTTTGCCCTTGGCTGCTTTACACAAAATTATTTATTTCATGTATAAGATCCCAGGACTAAAATTTTGCGAAATGAATCAAATTCTGATAGTCTATAATAAAATCAATGATATATAACATTGTTAACTCTAAAATAACGAGATTCGTGTTTTTCAATTTAATGTGCATTAAAAGGATGTGTGCCAGAAGCAGGGAAACATACAGTAAATTCTAGCCAGAAATATAATTTGCATATCAAGGGAAATACCGTAATAGTGCAAGAATCTTTTTCTTTGGTTTTGCCTCACCAGAAGCCCTGTGTTCAATTCTGGAATTACAGCTGAAAAACAACATTCACAAAGAGAAAACTTGCAAAGAAGGTGGTAAAGGAGCTGGAAACTAAGCCCAAGAGGAACAATTAATGGAATTACATATGGGTTTTTGTTTTCAGAATAGGTGACATCATATTGCACTCTCTGAAGGATTGTAACAGGGAGGTTGCTTTCTGCTGTTCCAAGAACAGGACCTCCACTTAGAGATTCAAATGACAAGAACAGGGACCCCAACAAATCGTAGTCAGAACTTCTCAAAGGGTTCTGTTTCAAATCAGATGTTTACCCACAAAGGCTAATCGGGGAAAATAGTCCAGTTCAATGGTGATGTCAGTGTCCAGAGAAGCAAAAGAGTTCTCCAAAACAGTCCCAAGTGAAATAAAGCAAAACAAAAACAACAAACCTGAACAGTGTTTGAAACCAAGGATAGAGTTGTCTAAAAGATCAGTCCAAAGTCAAGCCAAGTGCTACTTAACACCAAAGGAATCACTCAGGTTCATTGGAAAATGTTGAATAAATAGTCTACAGCACCAGAATGTCCACAACCCGCAATTTCCCTGTTGCAATTCACGTTATTACTTTTGACCCAGCTCTTTGGATGGTGTTTCTCTTGTATGAATTCTCTGGTGGCTCAAAAGGGATGAACTCTGAGTAAAACATTTCCCACACTCCTGGCATTGAAATGGCTTCTCTCCTGTGTGGATGCTCTGGTGTCTCAGAAGTGATGACTTACATGGGTAACATTTTCCACACTCCTGGCATTGGTATGGCTTATCTCCTGTGTGGAGTCTTTTGTGCCTCACCAAGGCTGAACCGTCAGCAAAACATTTTCCACACTCCTGGCATTGGTATGGCTTTTCTCCTGTGTGAAGTCTTTTGTGCTTCACCAAGCCTGAACTGGAAGCAAAACATTTTCCACACTCCTGGCATTGGTATGGCTTCTCTCCTGTGTGAAGTCTTTTGTGCCTCACCAAGCATGAACTGGAAGCAAAACATTTCCCACACTCCTGGCATTGGTATGGATTCTCTCCTGTGTGGAGTCTTTTGTGGCTCACCAAGGCTGAGCTGTCAGCAAAACTTTTCCCACACTCCTGGCATTGGTATGGCTTCTCTCCTGTGTGTAGTCTTTTGTGCCTCATCAATTGTGAACTGTAAACATAACATTTCTCGCACACCTGACATTGGTATGGTTTCTCTCCTGTATGGAGTCTTTTGTGGCTCAGCAATTGTGAACTGTAAACAAAACATTTCCCACATTCCTGGCATTGGTATGGCTTCTCTCCTGTGTGGAGTCTTTTGTGCTTCGCCAAGGCTGACCTGTCAGCAAAACATTTTCCACACTCCTGGCATTGGTATGGCTTCTCTCCTGTGTGAAGTCTTTTGTGGCTCACCAAGTCTGAACTGGCAGCAAAACATTTCCCGCACTCCTGACATTGGTATGGCTTCTCTCCTGTGTGGAGTCTTTTGTGCCTCACCAAGCTTGAACTGGAAGAAACACATTTCCCACAATCTGTGCAACTATATGGGTTTTCTCCGGTGTAGACTCTCTGGTGGCTCACAAGGGATGAACTTTGAACAAAGCATTTTCCACCTTCCTTGCATTTGTATGGTTTCTCACACTCCTCGTTCATGAAATCCTCATTTCCTTCAAAGATTTGTTGACACAGATCTGGCAATTTGTAATCAACAACATATTTTGCAAATACTTTCCATTGTTGATGGCTTGTCCCAGCATCAAGTGTCTTGTGAAGCACAAGTGCCACATTTTGGGGAAAACATTCACCACCTACATTGCATTTGTAGGGCTTTTCACTGGTTGAATCTTCATCTTCATTCTGGGTTTGCAGGTGTGTATGAAAGCCCCTATTGTGTCCCAAATGCTTTCTGAATTTGGTGCATACTTGGCTCTCCTCCCCGTTATCTACTGTGAAGAAGAAGAACAAAAACAATCATTCCTCAGCATGAGTGATAAGGACTCTAAGGAAGTGGGATAAGAAGTGGATGAAAATGATCTTTAAAACAAAATAGAAATTAAGGAAAAGAAGATATACATGCTGTTGTTTCCTCACCTCCTTTATCCAGTAAAGATGGACACGGTTTATCTGCCTAAAGCAATGGTTCTTAACCTTAAGCACTTTTCTGAATCAGTACCCCAAATAACCAAACCGAATTTAAAGTTGGCCAAAAACTGATTCGTAACCCTTTTGGTACTAATGTTGGAGAGTAATCCCTGGTCAAGTGTCCCTGGTCAAAAAAATGTTGGGAATCACTGTCCTAGAGCCTCTAAGAGAGAGAGTTGAGTAACATATGCTCCAGTGGCTACCTATTGTATATGCATATAATATTTATAATATTGTTTTGTAATACAATATAATACTAATAATACAATATAATTATATTAATTATATATTATATATTACATGTAATATTATTAATAATATTACAATATATCGATATAGTTCAATATGGTAATTTCTTACCAGTATTGTGCTATGCTAATAATATAATATTGTATGTAAATTTTATTTGTAAGCTGCTCTGAGTCTCCTTTGGGGTGAGAAGGGCAGGATATAAATGTATTTAATAAAATAAATAAATATGCCTATCCCAGTGCACAAAAAACCCCAAGCCCCAATCATTTACAAACATATAACACAGAATGCTGTATATTACAAGTTTTTGTGCTGAGAGAGGCAGTGTAGAAAGAGAGCTTAGCTTTCAGACATGCAAAGGCTAGCCTGCCTGGTTGGGAGGAAAAACTAAGTCGGATACCACACTGATAAAAAATGTTATATAGCTCCGTCTGCATATCTGAGGCCAGAGGAAGTTTGTTCTTTTTGATAATCCATTTTCCGGTCCCTGTCTCCACACTCACACACTCTCTCAGACAGAGAGAGAGTAGTGTGATCGATCTGGGGTGATTACTCTTGATAGGGTAATGTGGTACACTTGGACTTGATTCCAGTTATATATTTCTAACATAAGCCCTGCCTTGAGAACTCCCAGAAATTGTGATGATATAGGATACTGCTCCCACTTAGGGAGCTGCTGACTGGTGTACTGCATCTTGAAAAAGAATTCCCCATCAAAAGAAAGCACCCTGTCAGGGGTGCTTTGAATGTGATATTATAGAACTCCAATATGCCGATGACAATGTAATCTGTGCGCACTCAGAAGAAGACCTACAAGCCACTCTAAACACCTTCGCAGAAGCATACGAGAAGCTCGGCCTCTCATTGAACATTGAGAAAACCAAAGTGCACTTCCAACAGGCACCAGCTAATCCCTCTGCAATGCCAGGAATACAACTCAATGATGTAACATTAGAAAACGTTGACCATTTCTGCTACCTTGGCAGCCACCTCTCCACAAAAGTCAACATCGACACTGAAATACAACACCGCCTGAGCTCTGCGAGTGCAGCATTTTTCCAAATGAAGCAGAGAGTGTTTGATGATCGGGACATCCGTAGAGATACCAAGGTGCTTGTTTACAAAGCCATTGTCCTCCCAACCCTGCTCTACGCCTGCGAAACGTGGAAGGTCTACAAACATCACACCAAACTCCTGGAGCGTTTCCATCAGCATTGCCTCAGAAAAATCCTGCAAATATCTTGGGAAGACAGGCGGACAAATGTCACCGTGCTGGAAGAAGCAAAGACCACCAGCATTGAAGCGATGCTCCTACGCCATCAACTCCGCTGGACTGGCCACGTCGTCCGAATGCCCGATCACTGTCTCCCAAAGCAGTTGCTCTACTCCGAACTCAAGAACGGGAAACGTAATGTTGGTGGACAGGAAAAGAGATTTAAAGATGGGCTTAAAGCCAACCTTAAAAACTGTGGCATAGACACTGAGAACTGGGAAGCCCTGGCCCTTGAGCGCTCTAATTGGAGGTCAGCTGTGACCAGCAGTGCTGCAGAGTTCAAAGAGGTACGAATGGAGGGTTTAAGGGGGAAATGTGTCAAGAGGAAGGCCCATCAAGCCAACCCTGACCGGGACCACTTTCCACCTGGAAACCGATGTCCTTACTGCTATAGAGCATGTAGATCAAGAATAGGTCTCTTCACCCACCTAAGAATTTACCCTCAAGACCCCACGACTGGAAGACCATCATCCTTGAACTACGAGGGATCGCCTAAGTAAGTAAAGTAAGTAAGTGAATGTGATTTTCCTGCTTCTTGGCAGGGGGTTGGATTAGATGGCCCGTGAGGTCTCTTCCAACTCTATGATTCTATGATTCTATCAATGAGGGAGCCTTACCAAGAGAGTCCACAATCCCATGAATCTCCTCCATGATTTGCATGTGCAAGACTTTCTGATCAGGATTCAAAAGAACCCACTCCTCTGGGGAGAAATGGACAGCCACGTCCTCAAAGGCGAATGGGCCCTGGTGGAAAAAGAAAACATTTCCTTCTCAGATGACGCCCAGGCAGCTCCAGTCCTCCTCTCCCAGGAATCCTCCTGCTTACCTGATTCACTTCCACTCCATCACAAAGGGGAAGAAACAATCGAGGATTCGGCAACAACATCATTCCAGCCTCTGGAAGAGAGAGCAAGGTGTGGAAAGCTGACATGTCTCTGACAATTACAGTCCTAAAAAGAAACCTATTAGGAGATGAAGATAAGAACACAGGAGCATTCAACAGCCCAAAAATATGTAAAATGTTAGGGTTTGGGACTTTATCTCACAAGCAGTGCTGAGTAGGTTGAACTGAAAGTAGTACTGGGCTTGGTATTTCAATTGACTAAAGTTATTCTTTGTTGTCTGTTTGTCTTTCAGCTCAGTTTCAGGGCTCATCTTAGCTTCGGATCTCACCTGGCAAGTTACTGAAGGGCTGAATTTTGACACCTATTCATCTTTAGTCTAATGTAGAAGTATTGCAATATAGAAAACTGCAAATCACACAGAAATTACACCTTTTGCAACCAAATGCCTCCCTATTATTATTATTATTATTATTATTATTATATTGTATGACACAGCGAACAAGATAAATATGCTGGATTTTGTTTCACAAAATCACAAGTCGAACACTTCCCAAGTGTCTAGGACTGTGTGATGTATTTTCGGATGATGCGCACAGATCCCAGTAGGGTGGCTTTTTGCAGTTGGCAGATCGTGATTTTGTCAATGTCTATTGTTTCCAAATGCCGGCTGAGATCTTTTGGCACGGCACCCAGTGTGCCCATCACCACCGGGACCACCTGCACTGGTTTCTGCCAGAGTGTTTGAAGTTTGATCTTGAGGTCCTGATAGCGGCTGAGTTTTTCCTGTTGTTCTTTTTATTATTATTATTATTATTATTATTATTATTATTATTATTATTATTATTATTATTATTTTCTTATTCCCTTTCAGCTCGAAGCAGGTTACAAGACAAATTAAAAACACAAACATTGCAAAAACTCGACAAATATTCATATTTCTATAAAAGATCCACATTAAAACTGCATTTCTATAAAATACATGTTAAAGTACATAAAACATCACACAAAGGACATGAGTTTAAGATATATGCCCATCTCAAGGCCAAGAGATCCTGCATATGCACCTTCTGAAGCTCAAATTGATTGGGAATGTGCTACAATCCATCCAAAGGGGAATTTACACTGGCATAAAACACCCCAAATGGTTCCTTCTTACCCTCCAAGGCTGCAGCCCCATCTCCTTTCTGCTTGAGCTCCTTCTGCCTGAGACTCTGGGTTGTGTTTGATGGAGATTTATCTGATGCAGGGACATTAGACTGGACTTCCGTGCAGTTATTTTGGGCCTGGAAGAGCCAGATGTAATATGGAAAATGTTCAATACTATCACATACCTATGTGCAGAAACTGCATCAGCTTTTTTTTTTTAAATAACTCTAAGATAGCAACCGAATTTGAAACAGTAGAATAATAATAATAATCCTTTCTTTATAGCCCACCCGATCTCATCAAGGGCATTCAGGGCGGCTTACAGCAAAATAAAAAAAAACAGTAGCAAGCATTCAATACCAAGGATAACATATAACAAATCAAAAGCAACCTAAATAAACAAGACAACACAACACATTTAACATATTAAATCATTAAAAACTCTTAAAATATTTATTTATTTATTTCAATTATTTATACCCCGCCCTTCTCACCCGAGGGGACTCAGGGTGACTAAAATTATTGGATTTTTTGCCATACTCCCCCTCCCATCATTTTCAATGTTATATCTGGTGGTCAACACATTTGAGTATAGCAGCAACAGAGCTTACAGTGGATAAGGAGGTGACAGCAGGAGGGGCAGAGCAGGTGGAAAAAGAGGCAGAGGGAGCAGAGTCTGGTTTCTCCAACCCGTCGGTCCCATCTTGGAAGAAAGGTAGGATGTACATTTAATCTATCCATCAGTCCCAAGGTTAGTGAAACCAAGAGGAAATGCCCTCACCTGTTCTTCCTGCCTCTTGTCCTCTGCCCGACTCAGGAGGAAGCCTTCCGCCAGGGCCACCGCCTGGGAAGAGGTCTCTGCCCCACACTCTCGGACCCAGCTCCCCATCTCTGGGGGCAGGATTCTCAGGAACTGCTCCAGGATCACCAGGTCCAGCATCTCCGCCTTGGTGTGTTGCTCTGGCTTCAGCCATTGGCGGCAGAGATCGTGGAGGCGGCTGCAAACCGCTCTGGGTCCCTCGCCCTCTTGGTAGCACAACTGCTTGAAGCGCTGGCGCTGTATGTCTGAGCTATAAAGGTCCAAACTCAGGAACTTATTTGTGGTTCTTCCCCAGGATTCCCCGCTGCTCCCTGGAGTCCTGCCTGCTTCAGATCCAGGTGAGTTAGATCTCTCCATGTTGGAACCACCCAGAGGAAGAGGAGGAGGGAGAGGCCAAAGGAGCAAACTCCCTCCTCCCAGCTGGGCAAGGAAGGGTTAAGGTGAGAGAGTTTAGTTTCCAGAGAGGAAGGAAAGAAGTCGGCCTCCTGATACTCATCTTTCCTGTCCCTCTAGGAATGTAATTCCCTCCCCTCAACCCTTCAGGTTTCAGGGTTGGCTATGGAGGGCTTTTGCACTATTTATTTATTTATTTCCAACATTTCTATCCCGCCCTTCTCACCCGAGGGGACTCAGGGAGGCTTACAACAAATGACAACAATTCAATGCCTACATATAGTTTTAAAAAATCACCACAGTACATAAAATCAATTAAAAACTATTAAATTAATATATATATATATATATATATATATATAGTGATGGAATCCTGGTGACTGCCAAAACAACAAAACTAAACACCCCACAACCTCGAAAATTGACAACACAACCCATCATCCACGCCTCTAGGTTTATACAACAAAAAGAAAAGAAAAATAACGTCCTAATTAGAGGGAGAGGAATAATTGTTTTTATCCAATTGCTGCCAGTTAGAAGACTAAGCTCCGCCCACTTGGTCTCTTAGCAACCCCCTCAGCCCAAGGGACAGGCAGAGTTAGGCCTCACTTAGGCCTCTTTCACACTGCCTATAAAATACAGATTATCAGATTTTAACTGGATTATATGGCAATGTAGACTCAATGCCCTTCCACACAGCTATATAACCCATTTATAATCTTATATTATCTGCTTTACACTGGATTATCTGGACTCCACACCATAACCCTTTACCTTAACTACCACCAATTCCTCAATACTTTATTTCCCATACCACCATACTTCGCCACAGCAACGCGTGGCTGGGCACAGCTAGTACAATATAAAAATTTAAAACAAATGGTTAGATCCATTCGTCCAAGAAAACCTCATGTTTTAGCCATAAATCGGTCCATGTCATCTTTGTCATTTATTTATTAAAGGCCTGAACACATAACCATATTTTTAGGGCTCTTCTGAAGCCCAGAAGGGTTGGGACTTGTTGAATATCTCTGGGGAGGGAGTTCCACAGCCGGGGAGCCACCACCAAGAAGGCCCTGTGCCTTGTTCCCACCAGCCACGCTTGCAAGGCAGGTGGGACAGAGAGCAGGGTCTCACCCGATGACCTTAAGGCAATGAGTCCAGGAGAACACCCAGACTGCGAACCTGTGTCTTCAGGGGGAGTGCGACCCCATCCAACACAGGCTGTAACCCTATGCCCTATTCGGCCCTGCGACTGACCAGGAGGACCTCTGTCTTGTCTGGATTCAATTTCAATTTGTTCACCTTCATCCAGTCTGACACAGTGGCCAAGCACCAGTTCAGGACCTGAACAGCCTCCTTAGTGACAGGTGGGAAGGAGTGACAGAGCTGGACATCATCTGCGTACAGATGACACCGCATCCCAAAACTCTGAATGATCTCTCCCAGCGGCTTCACACATATGTTGAACAACATGGGGGACAGTACAGAACCCCGCGGGACCCCACAAGACAATGGTTGTGGGGCTGAGCAGGCATCCCCCAGTGATCTGGGAATGACCCTTCAGGAAGGACCGGAGCCACTGCAAGATAGTACCTCCGAAACCCATCCCCGTAAGGTGCCCCAGAAGGATACCGTGATTGACGGTATCGAAGGCCACTGAGAGGTCCACAGAACCAGCACACTCCTCCTGTCCAGTTCCCGGCGTAGATCATCGATTAAGGCGACCAAGGCTGTCTCGGTACCATGTCCCAGCCTAAAGCCAGACTGCGCCGGATCTAGAAAATCAGTGTCTACCAAAAATGTCTGGAGTTGTGCGGCCACCTCACGTTCCACAACCTTGCCCAAAAAGGGGAGATTGGTAATAGGCCAATAGCTGTCCAATTGAGTGGGATCCAGTGATGGCTTCTTCAACAGCGGTTTGATCACAGCCAATTTCAGGCTTGCTGGAAATATGCCTTCCTGAAGGGAGGCATTCACCACCACCTTTACCCACTCAGCCAATCCCCCTCTGGCTTCTCTCAGCAGCCAGGATGGGCAGGGGTCTAGGATGCACGTGGTAGCCCTCACTTCTCCAAGCACCTTGTCCACGTCATCAGGCTGAACCAATTGAAAATAATCCATCAAAATGGTGTGATCGACCCCCCCCCCCCAGGACTTTGTGAAAGATAGTTCATAAATCAAGGCTTTATATTTCATATATTTATAGCAGAAGGTAACTGAGATATTTACTGTCCACTGTGATTTACTAAAATCCCTGCACCAAAGGTGTTTGACCTTTTAGCCTGAGGCAAGAGATAACAACCCTGTCAATCCTTTCCTGACAAACAAAAGCACTCCCTGTTTATTCAGACAAAAGAGTTAGCCAATTTTATACCACATGCTTGCCCTTATTTCTCACTGCTTATCTTTCTGCTTTTCCTGTATTGACACACATTTTCCAATATTATTTTCCTTGTGCAATGTCTTTTCCTATGTATGAATTATGTACCCTACCTGTTCCTTTTCTTTATTCTTGTGAAAAATGTCTTATATTGAAGAATGACCGAGACCTGACCTAGGAATTAAATGGACAAGTTGCAACACCCCAGAGGGAGATAATCCCTTCCACCAGGAATACAGTAGAGTCTCACTTATCCAACACTCGCTTATCTAACATTCTGGATTATCCAACACATTTTTGGAGTCAATGTTTTCAATACATCGTGATATTTTGGTGCTAAATTCATAAATACAGTAATTACTACATAGCATTACTGCGTATTGAACTACTTTTTCTGCCAAATTTGTTGTCTAACATGATGTTTTGGTGTTTCGTTTGTAAAATCATAACCTAATTTGATGTTTAATTGGCTTTTCCTTAATGCCTCATTATCCAACATATTCGCTTATCCAACATTCTGCCGGCCAGTTTATGTTGGATAAGTGAGACTCTACTGTAACAGCTCTGAGGAATTTCCCACTCAAGGCACTATTTAATATAACAGCCCAACTCCCCTCTAGTGGCCAAACACTATGTCCACAGTGTGTTCACTGCAATTCCTAATTCCCTTCTCCCCACCTCCCTTCTTTATGGCAGAGAACTGGAGCAGCCAGCTACAGGCTGCTACAGTGATCTTGACATCAGTCCCCTCCAAGAAGCTCCCCCCCCCTCCAAGAAATAAGGAAGTGGGAGAAAAGAGGACACATTTCAATGTAAATTTCAGCTTAATGGGATAGGTTTGATGAAACAGCTTCTTTAAGTGGGGGCCCCGCACATGTTCACTAGCCACCTATTCAGGAAAAACAGGATGGATCTTTTACCAAAAATGCAATAAATCCAATCCAACAGCCACTGGTTTTATGATCCCAGAGATAGGAAATGGACGAACCAAACGGGGGGCTAATTTCCAAGAGGGCTGTTTGGATTTCAAATATTTTGTTGACAAGTATACGGTCTCCCACCCTATAGTCAATTTGTACATCCCACTTTTTGTCTGCAAACTTTTTGTAATCCATTTCAGCGGATGCCAGAGTACCTTGCATAATTGTCTAAGCCACTGCAATTTTCTCTCCCCATTCCCAGGCATCTCCCCCTCCCAATTATGTTTTGCCAACTCAGGGAAAGAAGGCAAGTCTCGCCTCCCTACGGCCTTAAATTGAGAGACCCCCCCGGGGATGAGTGTTATAAACAAACTCGACAAAATCCACATAAGAACTCCACTGGTCTTTTTGATATGTACTATAACATCTCATAAATTGTTGTAAAGTCTTTTGTACTTTCTCAGTAGCGCCATCCGTCTCTGGGTGAAACTCTGTACTAAGAGCTTTTTCCGTGCTCATTAGTCTCAGGAAGCTCTTCCAAAATTTGGATGTAAATTGAGGGCCCCTATTAGACATTATGAGTCCGGGCACCCATGAAGCCAGAAGACGTGATGTATAAATAACTTAGCTAACTCTGGCGCAGAAGGAATCATTTTCAGAGGCACGAAATGCGCCTGTTTAGAAAAGTCAATGATAGTCCAAATAGTATTGTATCGTTAGTTTCAGGCAAGTCAGCCACAAAGTCCATTGCAATTTGAGTCCATGGTTGAGTTGGATTAGTACCGACTGTAACAATCCTGTGGACTTCCCCCCTTCTCTTTAGTTTAGCACAGATGATGCATTCCTGTACAGTAGTCTCGCTTATCCAACATAAATGGGACAGCAAAATGTTGGATATGCAAAAATGTTGGATAATGAGGGATTATTTAACTGGGCTAGAATGATTGGCATTATAGTCCAATTGAAAGGAGGAAGCTGAGGGATGGCTGGGGGGTTCTGGGAGTTGTAGCCCATCAAAGGAACCTCCTGAATGGCTCCACTTGGCATCTATGACAGACTGGCAGCATTTACTTTCTTGGACAGCTGGGCCAAAACCTGGTAGACACTGGGAAACAGGAAGTGTAGGAGCAGTCAAATGAGTGAATCCAACACCAGAGTCCCAGATCCTTGTGCTGCTGGAGAGAAGCACAGCAGCATCTATGCAGTCGAGAAATCCTCCACTGTCAAGTCTGCGCCGGTCTCAGCTCCCTCTTCCGGTGGGTGCCCAGTGCACAGAGAGGCCTGCTGCGTGTTGCTATTTCTCTAGGCAGCAATGCACAGTGGGCCTCTCCATGTGCTGGGTGCTTGCCGGAAGGGGCAAGATGCAGCTGGCAGACTTTTCCCTCCCAGCACGCACCCGGCGCTTGGAGACGCCCACTGAACATTACTGAGAAACATTACTGAGGGCCTCTTCAAGAATTGGGTGCTTGTTGGGAGGGGAAATTCTGTGCCAGCTGTGTCTTGCCCATCCCAGCAGGCGCCTGGCTCTTGGAGAGGCCTGCTGTGTGTTGCTGCCTAGAAAAAAACGCTGTTTTCCAGCAACGCGCAGTGGGCCTCTCCTGATCTCACTCAGGAGCCACAGCCATAAGGCCACCACCAAAAAACCTCCCCACCAGCCACACCTGTAAGGTAAGGTGTTGACCCTTACCTTCTGTAATCCTTCAACAATCCCGGCCAACAGTACTGCCAGGCAATCAACTTTAGGGTCTTTGTAAAACGAAAATGTCCTGAGGCTTTGTTATCATGTGACTGGGCCAACAGCTTACGCCTCAGGTTTACAGGTACGTAGAGTTTTGTCCCATATGTCCATAGCCCCTCGTTTTGTTTAATGCGAATCTATGAAATTGAAGTCAATTGTCACTGATCGCAGTTTCCCTCAGCTCATCGGCAAAATCCATGTCCTTGGTGGTCAGCATAGCTGTTGCCCCTTCTCCCTTCCGCATTTGGGATTTATTTATTTATTACATCACTTCTACCCCGCCCTTCTCACCCATCAGGGGACTCAGGGCGGCTTACAACATAAACATACACATCAAAAAACAGTTTTCATCAAATTTAAAAATCCATCAAGATTAAAAATTACAATAAAATTAAGAATATACATTAAAAATATACATAATTATACATTTAAATATACATTTAAGGCACTTTCCATGTCCAGGTGGGGTCTGTCAGTAGGTCATATATTCATATCTCATTTTTGCTGCTACTCGTGCTCAAATGCCTGGTCCCATAACCACGTTTTTGTTCTCTTTCGGAAAGACAGGAGGGAGGGAGCCTGCCTGACTTCAATGGGGAGGGCGTTCCATAGGCGGGGAGCCACTACTGAAAAGGCCCTGTCTCTCGTCCCCGCCAGCCGCACCTGTGAGGCTGACGGGACCGCGAGCAGGGCCTCACCTGACGATCTTAAGCTTCGAGGTGGGCTGTAGCGGGGGACACGTTCGGACAGATAAGCTGGGCTGGAACCGTTTAGAGCTTTATAGGCTAAAGCCAGCACCTTGAATTGTGCTCGGAAGCTAATTGGCAGCCAGTGGAGCTGGCGTAACAGAGGAGTGGTATGCTCCCTGTATGCCGCACCGTTGGACTAACTGAAGCTTCTGAACAGTCTTCAAAGGCAGCCAGACCCAGTTGTTGCTTGAAAAAAACAGTCCCTACCTCTCCCAGGGAGGAAGAATCTGCCACTGGTATCCACGACAGGGCATCTGCTAGCTAATTTTGGTTCCCGAGGAAGAAGTGAAAGGTGAATTTAAATCGGCTTAAACATTGGGCCAACCTAATCTGTTTGGCATTGAGCCTCTGACGGGTCTGTAAGGCTTGTAGATTCCTCAAAGGGAACCAATGCCCCTTCTAGGAAGCGTCTCCAATGTAACAAAGCCACTATCACTGCAAAGGCTCTTACTGTGCACACAGTCTGTTCACTGCAATTTCTAATTCCCTTCCTCCCACCTCCCTTCTTTATGGTGAAAAACCGTAGCAGCCAGCTCCAGGCTGCTACAATGATCCTGACAGATTACATGGAAAAATACTGTAATACCTATGTTATAATCCATGTAAGGTTTATTAAAATATATTCATTCTTTGTATTTTAAAAAATCTTGAAACCTTGCCTTTTATTTTATAATATTATTATTATTTCCGGATATCCCTCGTATAAGATCCAGGGACTAAAATTTTGCAAAATAGATAAAATTCTGATAGTCTGTAACAAAATCAATGATATATAACATTCTAAAACAACAAGATTTGTGTTTTTTAATTTAATATGGATTAAATGTGTGTGTGCCAGGAGCAGGAAACAGACAGTAAATCCCAGCCAGAAATCAGATGTTTATCCACAAAAGCTGACCAGGGGAAAGCCAGTACAGTCCTATGGTGATACCAGTTTCCAGAGAAGCAAAAGAATTCTACAAAACAGTCCCAAGTCAAAGAAAGCCAAAACAAAACAAAAAAAGAAAACCGAACAGCATTCAAAACCAAGGAGAGATGTATAAGACATCAGTCCAAAGTCCAGCCAAAAGCTACTTTTATATATATATATATATATATATATATATATATATATATATATATATATATATATATATATTGAAAACGTTTTTCCAGAAAAGTAAATTACGACAATTACTACCTCTAAGGGAAAAGGGAAGGTGCCAAAGGGATGGGTGAAACACTAAAACAATAACATCATATCTATAAGATAAATGTGAGTGTGGCGAAATAAAATAACAAAAGAAATGACATAACCGGGGGGAAAGAAGAAAGAAAGAAAAACATAACCCATACTGTGAACACGAACTTGCAACGAAAACACATAAAATTGACTTCCATCTACTGTGTGTTGCTACTTGAAGCCAAGGGAATCACACAGATTTATCGGAAAATGTTGACTGTAGAGTCTGCAGAACCAGATTGTCCACAACCTGCAATGTACCTGTTGCAATTCATTTCATTACTTTGGTCAAACTCTTTGGATAGTTTTTCTTATTTATGAATTCTCTGGTGCCTTAAAAGGGATGAACTCTGAATAAAACATTTTCCACAATCCTAACATTTGTATGGATTCTTTCCTGTGTGGATGCTCTGGTGTCTCAGAAGTGATGACTTAGAAGCATAACATTTATCACACTCTTGGCATAGGTATGACTCCTCTCCTGTGTGGAGTCTTTTGTGCTTCACCAAGGCTGAACTGTCAGCAAAACATTTCCCACACTCCTGGCATTGGTATGGCTTATCTCCTGTGTGAAGTCTTTTATGCCTCACCAATCCTGAACTGTGAGCAAAACATTTCCCACACTCCTGACATTGGTATGGCTTCTCTCCTGTGTGGAGTCTTTTGTGCTTCACCAAGGCTGACGTATCAGCAAAACATTTCCCGCACTCCTGGCATTGGTATGGCTTCTCTCCTGTGTGGAGTCTTTTGTGCTTCGCCAAGGCTGACGTATCAGCAAAACATTTCCCACACTCCTGGCATTGGTATGGCTTCTCTCCTGTGTGGAGTCTTTTATGCTTCGCCAAGGCTGACGTATCAGCAAAACATTTTCCGCACTCCGGGCATTGGTATGGCTTCTCTCCTGTGTGGAGTCTTTTGTGGCTCACCAAGGCTGAACTGGAAACAAAGTATTTCCCACACTCCTGGCATTGGTATGGTTTCTCTCCTGTGTGGAGTCTTTTGTGCTTCACCAAGGCTGAACTGTCAGCAAAACATTTCCCACACTCCTGGCATTGATATGGTTTCTCTCCTGTGTGGAGTCTTTTGTGCTTCACCAAGGCTGAACTTTCAGCAAAACATTTCCCACACTCCTGGCATTGGTATGGCTTCTCTCCTGTGTGGAGTCTTTTGTGGCTCACCAAGGCTGAACTGAAAACAAAGTATTTCCCACACTCCTGGCATTGGTATGGTTTCTCTCCTGTGTGGAGTCTTTTGTGCCTCAACAAGTTTGAACTGTTAGCAAAACCTTTTCCACACTCCTGGCATTGGTATGGCTCCTCTCCTGTGTGGAGTCTTCTGTGGCTCAGCAATTGTGAGCTGTAAACAAAACATTTCCCACACTCCTGGCATTGGTATGGCTTCTCTCCTGTGTGGAGCCTTTTGTGCTTCGCCAAGGCTGAACTGCGAGCAAAATATTTCCCACACTCCTGGCATTGGAATGACTTCTCTCCTGTATGAAGTCTTTTGTGCTTCACCAAACTTGAACTGGAAGGAAAACATTTCCCACAATATGGGCAACTATATGGGTTTTCTCCAGTGTGGACTCTCTGGTGGCTCACAAGGGACGAACTTTGAACAAAACATTTTCCACATTCCTTGCATTTGTATGGTTTCTCACACTCCTTACTCATGAAATCCTCATTTCCTTCAAAGATTTCTTGTTGGCACAGATCTGGCAATTTGTAATCAACCACACATTTTGCTGATACTTTCCATTTAAGATGGCTTGTCCCAGCGTGGAGTGTCTTGTGAAGCACAAGTGCCACATTTGTGTCTGAAACCTGATCTTCACTGTGGGCTTGCTGATGTCTATGAAGGCCCCCATTGTGCCCAAAATGCTTCCTGTGTTTGTTGCATACATTGTTCTTCTCCCTGTTATCTACTGAGAAGAACAGAAACAATCATTCTTCAGCGTAAGTGGTAAGGACTCTAAGGAAAAAGGATAATGGGATAAGAAGTAGATTGAAATTATCCTTAACACAGCATAAACATGGAGGAAAAGAAGATATAAATGCTGTCATTTCCTCACCCCTTGTTCAGTCAATAATAATATTTTTATTCTTATATCCTGCCCCATCTCCCTGAAGGGACTAGGGGGGGGTTACATGCGGACCAAGCCCAGTAATGCAAAAATAAAATACAACATATGATACATTCAATTACAATGAATTAAAACATAAAAACATATAAAAGCATAAAAGCATAAACTCAACATCAACCTATAACCAATAACTGGACACAATGGGCATGTTCAAAAATTGGAAGCAAGGCAATACATTATACATGTGGCCAGGGTATAGGTGAAAAGTAAAAGGATTCCGTCAAATTCTGGCAGAATTAATGAAAAGCACATTGAAAAAAAAACCAGGTTTCCAGGTCTTTCCAGAATGTGGCCAAGGTAGGGGCTAATCTAATTTCTCTTGGGACAGAATTCCAGAACCGGGGGGCCACCACCGAGAAGGCCCTCTCCCTCGTCCCCACCAACCGTGTTTGGGACAGTGGTAGGTGCAAGAGAAGGGCTTGTGAAAATGTGATCGCAAAGATAGGCTGGACCCTAACCATTTAGGGCTTTATAAGTGATAACCAGCACCTTGAATTGGGACCGGAAACTTACTGGTAGCCAGTGGAGCTGTTTTGTCCGCTCCCAATAATCCGCTCCCGTTAATAACCTGGCAGCCGCCTGTTGTAATAACTGGAGTTTCCAGGCCATCTTCAAAGGCAGCCCTACATAGAGTTCATTGCAGTAATCCAATCTGGAGGTAACTAAGGCATGGATCACCGTGGCCAAGTCAGACTTCTCGAGGTACAGTTGCAGTTGGTGCACAGTGTGCAAAGGCCCTCCTGGCTACCACTGACACTTGAGCGTCAAGTGTCAGTGCTGAGTCCAGGAGGACCCCCAAACTACAGAGCAGTGACTTCAGGGGAAGTGTAACCACATCAAGCACAGGCTGCACCCTATACCCTGATCGGCCATGTGACTGACCAGGAGGACCTCTTTCTTCTCTAGTTTAAATATCAGTTTGTTAGCCTTCATCCAGTCCATCACAGCAGCCAGGCACTGGTCCAGGATCTGGGGGACTTTCTTGGAGTTAGGTGGAAAGGAGTAGTAAAATTGAGTGTCATCTGCATAGAGATGGCACCCAACTCCAAAATTCCGGATGACCTCACTCAGCGGTTTCATGTAGATGTCAAAAAGCATGGGGAATAGAATGGTACTTTGCGGGACCCACAGGTCAAAGGCCAGGGGTCCGAGCAGGTGTCTCCCAGCTTCACCAACTGGGTGTGACCCTCTAGGAAGGAGCAGAGCCACTGCAAAGCAGTGCCCTCATTACCCATTCAGGAGAGCCGTCCCAGAAGGATACCATGGTCTATGGCAGGGGTCCTCAAACTTTTAAAGCAGAGGGCCGGTCTACAATCCTTCAGACTGTTGAGGGGCCGAATTATCATTTGAAAAAAAAAATCCAACAAATTCCTATCCACATTGCAAATGTCTTATTTGTAATGCAAAACAACAACAACAACAATGAAAGAACAATACAATATTTAAAAATGAAAACAATTTTAACCAACATAAGCCTATCAGGATTTCAATGGGAAGTGTGGGCCTGCTTCTAGCCAATGAGATAGTCAAGTTAATTAGGATTGTTGTTGTTGTTGTTGTTGTGTGCCTTCAAGTCATATCAGACTTTGGGCGAACCTAAGTCAAAAATGATTTATTTATTCATTTACTACATTTATTTACTACATTTATATCCCGCCCTTCTCACCCCGAAGGGGACTCGGAGAAGCTGTATGTACATACAATATATTATATTATTAGCATAGCACAATATTAGCATTATATATCATCATATTGAACTATACCACAATACTGTAATATTATATGTAATATATAACTGTAAAGATGTCATGATCATTGTGTTTTATTCATGATTGCTATGTTAGGGTTGACTGTTTAAGGTTATATATTTCAGCTATTCTTATACAGAAGCTGGGAGCCTCTAAGGCATGGCCAGGAAAAGGGGCGTGGCTTCACCTTGCTGGTGGAAGCCTTAGAATTCAAAAATTTAGCAGTTGGAATTCGGCAGTTGGAGTTTGTCGGTTGAGCAGAGCAGTTGGTTCTGTTCAGTGAGAAAGGAGGGTGATCGAAAAAAAGAGATTGTGGGAGGAAGTTGAGCAGCTAGAGAGTTTTAGCGGAGAAGGGCTAAAATTAAAGTTGTTGAGTCTTTAGTAGGAATAACTAAAGAGCTGAGGCTATATCCCTAAGTCAAGGAGGACTAGGGTTAACCAGTTAAACTCCCCAATCCAAGTTTGATCGGGTACAGGTCAACTAAGTTCAAGAAGGACAGTATTCCTAACTGAAAGAAACAAGTAATACAAAGCTGATACCATACTAAGCTCAGTGAAACTATTGAGAAATCTTGCAACATTTACTGTACAGAAGTAACATCGTTCACCTCAAGATATAACATTCTTGCAACCATCAAGCTTTGTGCTATAAATAAACAAGTTACTGTTTCTTCAAATGTTGCTTATTATTTGAGCAAAGCATCTTTCAAAGGTGGTGGCAGCGACAACATTGAAAAGTGGAATACATAGAGGTAGAAGGTGAATCCTTCGCAATTTGGTTGCAGCGGTGGGATCCAAAAAGATTCCATCCCTGTCATCACACTTCTTTACAATAACATATAATTAATCTTATTATATGGTATTATTAGTATTATATTGTATAACATGGTAATACTATTATCAATATTATATGTATATACAATATATTATATTATTAAAACTTATATAAAAACGTTTTATTATAAAACTGAGGGCAGGGGCCAGGTAAATGACCTTGGAGGGCCGCATCCGGCCCCCGGGCCTTAGTTTGGGGACCCCTGGTCTATGGTATCGAAAGCCGCTAAGATGTCCAGGAGAACCAACAGAGAACCAACTCCCCGTCTAGTTTTCTGCGGAGGTCATCCACCAAGGTGACCAAAGCCATTTCTGTACCGAGACAAGGCCTGAACCTAGACTGCGATGGATCAAGATAATCTATCTCAACGAGGAATCCCTGGAGCTGAGAAGCAACCATCCGCTCCAGAACCTTGCCCAAAAAAGGAAGAATGGAGATTGGCTGGTAATTCTTCAATACCGAGAGATCAAGGGGTCCCTTTTTCAAGATTGGCTTTACTAATCCCTGTTTTAGGTTAGATTGAAAATGTCCCTGGTCCAAGGAGGCATCCACAATCCTCGCCAGCCAATTCGCCAATCCCCCATTGGCTACTTTTATTAGCCAAGAGGGGCAAGGATCCAGAGCGCACGTAGTCACCCTCGCAGCTCCAAGGATCCCGTCAACATCATCAGGCTGAACAATCTGAAATGAATCCATTAAAACCAGACATGCAGGTGCCTCGGTTACCTCCCCTGGTACTACTCTAAAACAGGTGTCTCAGTCAGAACGTATCCAAGCGACTTTGTCTGCAAAATGATGTGCCAGCCCACCACATCGAGTTGCCAGGTGGTTAGGGGTCTCCTCCCCATCATGAGGATGAAAGAGCTCCCGACCACCCGAAACAACTCAACTGGTCTATTGGTTTCAGACACAATGCGGGCAGTCAAGAAAGCCTTTCTGGATGCCCTCAAAGCCGTGGAGTAGGCCCTAAGCAAGGCTCTAGCTCATGTTCAGGCAGACACACTCCGAGTCTTTCACCAAAGGCACTGTTGTCTCCATCTCGACTGCTTCATCTCCACCAGCTTCTCAGTGAACCAAGGGGCTGGGTTGATGTGACAGGATGGGACAGCCCTGGCCACCTCGGTGTTATAAAGGTCAACCAAGGCATGGACAAGATCATCAGCTGTCATGACAAGTAAATTCCCAAGAGACATCAGGAATCCATCTAGATCAATAAGTCTCCTAGAGGGGAACAACTTAATCGGTCCTCCAGCCCTGAAGAGGCTAGAGGCTACAGTTAGTCTAAAACTGATCCAATGGTGATCGGTCCATGAAAATGGAAGAATTGTTTTGCTCTTCCACACCGAGATTTACCCCATCCACAAAAGAAAAAAAAGGTCTTGTGTTTCCTGCATTATGGATGGGCCCAAAAATCAATTAGAACAGTCCCATGGTCATCATGGCAACCATGAAGTCCAAAGCTGCTCCTGATAAGGTGAACTCTGTGTGGACATGGAAGTCCCCCAGCACTACCAGCCGCTGGAACTCCAATACCAGGCTAGAGATCACCTCAGCAACCTCTGGCAGAGAGATACCTATGCCACAAAGTGTTTGGTACACAAGCAGAATCTCCAAATGGACGCATTCAACCCAGAAGAATGCGGGACGGGGCACCTGATCAGGGGGATGGTTTCCCAGTAGACCAATGCAACCCAGATATAGTGGCAATGAATTAAACTTTTACCATTTGAAAAAGAGAGGAATAGAGTTTAATTATTGCTATATGTCTTTCCCAGTGCACAAAACACCCCGAGCCCCAATAATTTACAAGCACAAAACATAGAACGCATATTACAAGTCAGCATCTTGTGAATGACTGAGGCTAGAGGTTGTTTGTGTGCTGGGAGAGGCAGCGTAATAATGATAATAATAATAAAATAAAACTTTATTTATACCCCGCCACCATCTCCCCGTGGGGACTCGGGGCGGCTTACATGGGGCAGAGGCCCAAACAACATAGAACAAAACACAGGCAACATAATACAAATCACACTATAAAAAGATAAAACAGTAATAAAATATATCAATTAAAACAAAAATACAGGATAAAAAATTGCATTTAAAACACATAAATGGTAAAATCGTAATAAAGAAGGGATAGATTATTAAAAACCCTCTGGGGCTGATTAATTAATGACTGTATCTCCAAAGGCCTGCCGAAGCGTAGAACAAGAGCTTAGTCTTCAGACATGCAAAGGCTAGCCTTCCTGGTTGGGAGAAAAACTAAGTTGAATACCACACAGATAAAAAGATGTGTGTCTGTGTGTCTGAAGCCAAGGGATGTGTGTTCTTTTTAATTATCAATTATCCAGTCCCTGTCTCCAGCCTTTCTCTCTCTCTCTCTCTCTCATACACACACACACACACACACACACACACACAGAGTAGTGTGACAAATTTGGGATGGTTACTCTTGATAGGTTTTCCAAGGGACCCTGTTGCTGCGAGGGAGTGTGATCCCATTATATATTTCTAACATAAGCCCTTCCTTGAGAACTCTGAAATTGTGATGATTTAGGATACTGCTCCCACTTAGGACACTGCTGACCGGGACACTGCATTTTGAAATAGAAATCCCCATCAATGAGGGAGCCTTACCAAGAGAGTCCACAATGCCATGAATCTCCTCCATGATCTCCACGTGCAAGACTTTCTGAACAGGATTCAGAATCACCCACTCCTCCGGGGAGAAATGGACAGCCACGTCCTCAAAGGAGATTGAGCCCTAGTAGATAAACAAAATATTTCCTTCTCACATAAGGGCTATCAAGAAAAATAATTACAAGAAAATCTTTAAAACAGACTTACATTCCTGTTGGCTGTTTGAAAGGGAAAGGGCTTCCATGCCATAGGTTACGCTTTGTAGAGACATCCAGTTGGTCACAGTCAAAACCATTTCTTAACTGATATATAGAACCAGATATGGAATCTGGACATGTTGCAGCTTTCAGTGTGGTGCCCTAAACTGGACACAATCTTATTCCAGGTGAGGCCTCACCAAAGCAGAAAAGTCCCCACAATTTCCCTTAATCTAGACGTTAGATTTGTTTGAATGCAGCCCAAAATCCCATAGGCTTTTAAGCTAGTGCTTCACACTGTTGGCTCATGTTCAACTTATGGTCTACTACCACTGCAAGATTCTTTTCAAATGAACTGTTGTCACACCAGGTGTCACCCATCCTGCATCTGTGCATTGTGTATTTCCTGCTTTGGTATATTATCCTACATTTCTCCTTGTTGAAAGTAATTTAGTTAGTTTTCTAACATGTTAAGGTCATTTTGAATTATAATTCTGTCTTTTGGAGTATTAGCTATCCCTGCTAACTTGGTGTCATCTGCAAACTTGATAGACGTGCCCTCTAAACTTTCATCCAAGTCAATAAGAAAGACAGCACGTGGGTCAGGACAGAACCCTTCAGCACCCCACTAGTCACTTCTTTCCAGGATGAAGAGGAACCACTGGTGAGCACCCTTTGTCCATTCTTGAAGACAGCGACAACCTTTGCCTCCTCCAGTCTGATGGGACTTCTCCTATTCTCCAGGAGTTCTCAAAAATTATTGACAGTGGTTCTGAAATTTCATCTGCTAGTTCCTTCAGTACTCTTGGATGTAGTTCATGTGGCCCTGGAGACTTGGATTCAATTAGAGTGGCTGGGTATTTCTGGGCTACTTCCTCACCTATTTTGGGTTGCACTTCCCCTATTACCTCTTCTGCTCTATCTTGCTCAAGTAGAATACTGTTTTCCTTTTGGGAGAAGACTGAGGCAATGTTCTACCTTGCTTAACATTTCACCACCTTCTCCAAGCAGAGACTCTATCATTTCCTCATTTTTTGTCTTCTACTGACACAACCAAAGAACCCAATTTTTTTGTTTTTAATCTTTCTGGCAAGATCTTTCTTGTTTTCTGCTTTAGCTTGTTAGACCTTTTCCCTACTTATGCTGGTTAATCATTTAAATTCTTTGATAATTTCTCCCCTTTTCCATTTCTTGTACATGTTCCTTTGAAATCTTAGCTCAGTTGAAAGGTCTTTGAACATCCATTTGGTTTCTTTAGTTGCCTCTTAATTTTTTTTCTTCCTTGTTGGCACTGTTTGCAATTCTGCCTTCAGTATTTCACTTTTAAGGAACTCCCATTCAGATGTTTGATGATTAAGCCTGGAACAAATGACACCCAGGCAGCTCCAGTCCTCCTCTCCCAGGAATACTTCTGCTTACCTGATTCAGTTCGACTCTGCCACAAAGGGGAAGCAACGATCGGGAATTCAGCAACGACATCATTCCAGCCTCTGGGAGAGAGAGCAAGGTGTGGAAGGCTGATCACATAAACATGTCTCAGAGGTGACAATTACAGTCTTAAAAAGAAACCTATGAGGAAATGACCCTAAGAACACAGGAGCATTCCCCAGCCCAGGAATAGGTCACATTTTGGAGTTTAGGCCATTTTATCTCAAGCAGTGCTTTAAGTAGCTTGGATTGAAACTAGTACTGGGCTTGGTATTTTAACTGACTAAAGTTATTCTTTGTTGTCTGTTTGTCTTCCAACTCAGTTTCAGGGCTCATTTTAGCTTCGGGTCCCACCTGAGAAGATACTGAAGGGCTGAATTTTGAGTGCTATTCATCTTTAGGCCAATGTAGAAGTATTGCAGGAAAGAAAACTGCAAATCGCACAGAAATTACATCTTTTGCAACCAAATGCCTCTATATTATTATTATTTGAAACACAGCAAGATGAGTCCACAGCAGACGCTCTGCTGGCTGTTGTATTGGATTACACGCCGGACACAGTCTAGGACTGTGTGATGTATCGGCGAATAATGTGTGCAGATCCCAATAAGGTGGCCTTTTGCAGCTGGCAGATGGTAATTTTGTCAGCGCCGATTGTGTTTAATGCAGGCCATTATTATTATTATTATTATTATTATTATTATTATTATTATTATTATTTTCTTACCCACTTCTCCTTTCAGCTCGAAGAGGGTTACAACATAAAGTAAAAAGCATTGCAAAAACTCAACAAATATTCACATTTCTATAAAAGATCCACATAAAAACTACATTTCTATAAAATACATATTAAAGTACATAAAACATCACACAAAGGACATGAGTTTAAGATATTTACCCAATGGCATAAAACACCAAAACACCCCAAATGGTTTCTACTTACCCTCCAAGGCTGCAGCTTCATCTCCTTCCTGCTTGAGTTCCTTCGGCCTGAGGCTCTGGGTGGTGTTTGATGGAGATTTCTCTGATGCAGGGACATTAAATTGGACTTCCATGCAGTTATTTTGGGCCTGGAAGAGCCAGATGTAATTTGGAGAAAGTCCAATAATATCACAGAATTGTGTGCAGAAACTGCATGGATGTTTTTTAAAAGAATAACTCTTAGATGGCAACCTAGTTTGAAACAATAGAATAATAATAATCCTTTCTTTACAGACGCCCTATCTAATCAAAGGCACTCAGGCAGCTTACAACAAAATAAAAAACATTCAATACCAAGGATAACATATATCAAAAGCAACTTAAATAAAGAAGATAATACAATCAACACATTTAACATATTAAATCCTTAAAAGCTCTTAATATTTGACTAAAAATATCAGATTTTATGCCATACTTCCCCTCCCACCATTTTCAATGTTATATCTGGTGGTCAATACATTTGAGTTGAGCAGCAACCGAGTTTACAGTGTATATGGAGGTGACAGCAGGAGAAGCAGAGCAAGTGGGAAAAGTGGCAGAGGGAGCAGGGTTTGGCTTGGAGGAAAGGCAGGATGTACAAAAGAGGCAGAGGGAGCAGAGTCTGGCTCCTCCCACCCATCAGTCCTATCTTGGAATAAAGGCAGGATGTATATCTAATCTACCCATCAGTCGCAAGGTTAGTGAAACCAAGAGGAAACGCTCTCACCTGTTCTTCCTGCCTGTTGTCCTCTGCCCGACTCAGGAGGAATCCTTCTGCCAGGGCCACCGCCTGGGAAGAGGTCTCTGCCCCACACTCTCGGACCCAGCTCCCCATCTCTGGGGGCAGGAGGCTCAGGAACTGCTCCAGGATCACCAGGTCCAGCATCTCAGCCTTGGTGTGTTGCTCTGGCTTCAGCCACTGGCGGCAGAGAGAGTGGAGGCGGCTGCAAACCTCTCTGGGTCCCTCGCCCTCCTGGTAGGAGGACTGCCTGAAGCGCTGGCGCTGTTGCGTGTGGGCATTCAGGAATGTCTGCATAGTTCTCTCCCAGAATTCCCCTCTGCTCCCAAGTCCTGCTTCAAGTTCAGGTGAGTTGGGTCTCTCCATGTTGGAACCACTCTGATGAAGAACCAAGCTGTATCCAAGATGGTTTTCCTCCCTTTTCTTTCAAGGAAAAGAAATCCCTCAACAGGCTCTACTCCAAAATTCTCAGCCAAAAATCTATTCTCATCTCTGTGAACGAAAGGCAGAATTAGACAACATGCTTCGGGAGCCTTATTCTTGCAGAGTAAAAAAAAAACCCAAGCCCATTATTCATTTTAGAGCCAGGAAATGCTGGGCCCTCCTTTCACTTGGACCTCTCCTTTTCCAGCCTCCAGACCCACCTGGCCTCCCATTGAGCTCCCATTCAGTCCCAACCCACACTATCCCCCCATGATTCCTTCAGCTGATGCTACACGATCCATAGCTTTTTTTGTAAAGAACCAAGAGACTTTGAAACAAGAGACAAAAATCAATATAACAACTAAGGTAAACTATTTGGAAATACATATGAAAAACAGAAACGAAATTATTTTAAAACAACTATGAAAAAATATGGAAGGAGATACAAAAAGACCTACAAACGTGGAAGTACTGTATATACTCGAGTATAAGCCGACCCGAATATAAGCCGAGGCACCTAATTTTACCACCTTTTTCCTATACTTCTATCTACATCTTCTATATATATAAAAGAGTGATGGCATCACGGCAACCCACAAAACAACAAAACTACAGGCCCCCCAACCTTGAAATTTGACAACACAACCCATCATCCATGCCTCTAGGTTGATACAACGAAAAGAAAAGAAAAATAAAGTCCTAATTAGAGAGAGAGGAATAATTGCTTTTATCCAATTGCTGCCAGTTGGAGGCTAAGCTCCTCCAACTTGGTCTCCTAGCAACCCAATAAAAATAATAAAAAACACTAAAATTAATACAATAAAATACTATAATAACAGAAAATAACTAAAAATAATACAAGAAAATAATAAAATATAATAAATAAAATATAACTTACAATAAAATTAATAAAGAATTGCAAATAACATCAAATAAAAATTACACAACAATTTTTAACCACTTTGCCACAGCAACGCGTGGCCGGGCACAGCTAGTTTTTCCTATAAAATACCTGCATTTGAAAAAACCCTCTGCCTGCCTGCCTGCCTCTCCTCAGAAGGAACCCCTGATGGAGAATTGGATGACCCCCAATCCCAGGTGAGTGAGGGCCGCAGTTTGCCCAAACCTGGCTTAAAGAGTTGTTGTTTTCTATCTTCTCAATGAGTGTGCTAGAAAGGCCAATCTGTGAGGGAAAAAGGCCTGGGCCAACCTCGTCCCTCCCTCCAAGTGTTGTGGGCCTCGGCCTCTCTTCGGCCCTTTGGAGAAGAAGGTCTGGGAATAAGACTCACCGGAAGGAGGAGGAGGGAGAGGCCAAAGCGGCAAACTCCCCTCACGGAGCCACAGGAAGGGTTAAAGGGAGAGAGTTTGGTTCCTAGAGAGGTGGGAAGAAAGAGGGCTTCCTTATAGGCGCTTTTCCTGCCCCTCTAGGAACCAAACTCCCTCCCCTTAACCCTTCCTTCTCCGGCTGGGCGAGAGAGTTTGCCGCTTTGGCCTCTCCTTCCTCTCCTTCCGGTGAGTCTTATTCCTAGACCTTCTCCAAAGGGCCGAAGAGGGGCTGAAGGCCAAAATACCTGGAGAGAGGGCCGAGGTTGGACCAGACCTGTTTCCCTCACAGGTTGGCCTTTCTAACACTCACTGAGGAGACAGAAAACAACAACTCTTTAAGCCAGGCTTAGGCAAAATGCGGCCCTCCCTCCCTCCAGGTGTTTTGGACTTCAACTCCCAGAATTCCTGGCCTCAGGCCCTTTCCTTTTCCCACTCAGCCGCTTAAGCGGCTGAGGGGGGAAAGGAAAGGGCCTGAGGCCAGGAATTCTGGGAGTTGAAGTCCAAAACACCTGGAGGGAGGGAGGGAGGGCCGCAGTTTGCCTAAGCCTGTAATTACTTGTCAATGCAGGTATTTTATAGGAAAAAAAGTATTTTGTATTTATTCCATCCTCTCATCAATGAATTTCCTGTTTGCATGCCATCCATATTTTAGATCAGTCTCTTCAGTTATAACAAGTCTTTCATATTTTAGAAAGATCCTCTCTTTTATCCATGTCCAAGCTGCTGAATCATAGTACAGTAGAGTCTCACTTAAACAACATAAATGGGCCGGCAGAACGTTGGATCAGCAAATATGTTGGATAATAAGGAGGGATTAAGGAAAAGCCTATTAAACATCAAATTAAGTTATGATTTTACAAATTAAGCACCAAAACATCATGTTATACAACAAATATGACAGAAAAAGTGGTTCAGTACGCATTAATGCTATGTAGTAATTACTGTATTTATGAATTTAGCACCAAAATATCACGATGTATTGAAAACATTGACTTCAAAACTGCGTTGGATAATCCAGAACGTTGGATAACTGAGTGTTGGATAAGTGAGACTCTATATAAATGTCATTTGTGTCAACAAGGAAGGGGATGGGGGGGGGGGGGGAGAGAGAAGCCTAATATTTGCTGTAATTATTACAGTAGAGTCTCACTTATCCAACATAAACGGGCCGGCAGAACGTTGGATAAGCAAATATGTTGGATAATAAGGGGATATTAAGAAAAAGCCTATTAAACATCAAAATAGGTTATGATTTTACAAATTAAGCACCCAAACATCATGTTATACAACATATTTGACAGTAGTCAAGTACGCATTACTTCTATGTTCAGTACGCATTAATTCTATGTAGTAATTACTGTATTTATGAATTTAGCACCAAAATATCACAATATATTGAAAACATTGACTTCAAAAATGCGTTGGATAATCCAGAATGTTGGATAAGTGAGACTCTACTGTACATCCAAATGTTCTCTGCAACAGAAAAAAAAACACACTCTTGTCCTCTTGTCCGCTGCCATCTGCTCCCAGCTCTGGCTCTGTTGCTGCTGCTTCATCTGGCAGGTGATTTCTATGACACAGGCATTAAAAAACCCGTCCTAAAATGTATTGAACTTGATGATTATGTGAAAGCATACTGTAATACCTATGAAGGGACCATAAGTCAGAAAATAATAAACTATTGCCTATGTAGCTTTGCCTCTGCATATGCCCCTCCCTTCCTGTGAGCTGGTGCCTTTCTCCAGGAAGTTCCAAGGAGAGAAGAAAGCTCAGAGTAAACAAGTGAGGTCACAGGTATCATTTATGCTAAGTAGGTGTGGAAGGTGAGGAAGACCCTCAGTCATTGGTCAATTTTAGATAAGCCAAAGGTATATATCCTTTGTTTGCTATGCACATGTTGCGACGGCCATTTGCATGGTACGGACCCATTAAAGTGGGTGCCTACGGCTGTTTGCCTTATCATCAACTGTGATAACAATAAAAGGCTTGTTTTATTACTTTCTTGGAAATCTCTCCTTTACTTCCCCTCCGAGCCAGTCTTTAACACCTATGCTATCATCTACTGGCTACTTAGAGAGGAGACTTGTAAGGAACTTATGTGGCAGAGAATGGAATCCCTCTTTGAATCCCACCGCTGCCACCAATTTATGTAGAGATGCTGAGGGTGGCAGAGGATGGAATCCCTTTTAGAATCCCTCAGCTTAGCCACCAATATGTACAGAGGTGAGGTGTCTGACAGGAATGTGTGTCAGAGATGGAACCCTTTTTAATCCCACACACATACACACAGATACCACCACTTAATAAAGATGTTTTGTGAGAGATGATGTTAATTAATTATTTAGTTAACTATCTTCTTCGCTGCCACCAATGGAGAGACGTCAGGCAGATGGTACTGGTTCTTATAAGCTTTCTCTATTTGTTCCACTTCAGGTGTTGATGTTACTTAACTTAATATGAGAGTATGACAGAGGCTTAGTTGGAATAAAATCAAAACAAGTTTATTGCAGGTACAGAGCTTGATGGTTTCAGATAACTTATTAAAGGCACTTCACTTAATGGTTACAAACGGTTATGAGGTGGTTAAACTTTCAAAATATTTCCTTCTCTGGATTACACTAAACCCTGATCTTCCTGGATCCCCTGGGATTAATGTTCCCTAATCCACAGATTCTATAACTGACCCTAGACAAATCACCTAACTTGCCTAGTCTGGTCTATCCTAAATCCGACTCAAATCTCTCTATTTAAGCCAGCCTGATTCTCCACACAAGAATCAGATCCTTCTCTGTGACTAGAGAATCACCAACTGCTGGGTTTTAAAATATTCCCCCTTTTCCTTTCCAGGCGGCGGTTGGCTCCGCCCCTGTTGCTATGGTAACCTGCTCTAGCATTCTAAGATGGCTACCTTCCCCATACATAATGTCAATTCACATACTCACCATTTTAAACTTAGCCAAACCTGGCTGTTTAACCAAAATCAAATACACATATCATCTATAAACCAAATATAATTATACACTTCTTCACTTTATACGGCTGTTTGCCTTATCATCAACTGTGATAACAATAAAAGGCTTGTTTTATTACTCTCTTGGAAATCTCTCCTTTACTTCCCCTCCGAGCCAGTCTTTAACACCTATGCTATCATCCACTGGCTACTTAGAGAGGAGACTTTTTAAATTTTATTTTTCTTCTTTCTGGTTTGCTTTTGATGGTAAAATAGATGACAGAAGCCGATATGTTAAAAAGAACATAACACATTTATTGAAGCACAAGCTTAATGGTTACAATAACTACTTTTTAGAGGTACTTTGAATAACAGTTGCAAAGCTATACTGAGGTGTTTCAAACTTTAAAATACCACTTCTTTCTCTACTGTTTTAACCTGCAGTCACCCTGTGAATTACAATCACATCCTTATCTGGAAACAGACTATCTTAAAATAAGTCACCAAACTTATTTTAAACTGATTCAAAATCAAACATTTGAGCCTCCCTGATCCCTTCACTGAGGATCAACCTTCTCTGCACCTCAGAAGGGCACAAATTAATGGCTCTTTTTCAAACCTGCACTCCTCTAGCAAAACGACTATTGGCTCCGCCCCCTTCTCCATGGCAACCACTCATGAGTGCAGAGTAACTGAAATATTGACCCTTTTAAAACACAATTAAACATGGCATCTGTAACTAAAAAACAACAACACTTCATTACAGTTACTATGTATTGAACTGCTTTTTCTGTCATTTGTTGTAAAACATGATGTTTTGGTGCTTAAATTATAAAATCATAATGTAATTTGACATTTAATAGGCTTTTCTTTAATCCCTCCTTATTATCTAACATTTTTCCTTACCTAACATTTTGCTGGCCCGTTTATGTTGGATAAGTGAGACTTTACTGTATATTCATTCTCTGTATTTTAATAAAAATCTTGTAGTCTTACTTTCCGGATAACTCTCGTATAAGATCCAGGGACTAAAATTTTGCAAAACAGATCAAATTCTGATAACATGGTTAATTCTCAAATAACGAGATTTCTGTGTTGTTGTTGTTTTAAAAATTTAATGTACATTAAAAGTATGTGTGCCAGGAGCAGAGAAACAGACAGTAAATTCTAGCCAGAAATAGAATTTGCACATTAAGGGAAATAATAGTGTAAGCATATTTTTCTTTGGCTTGGCCTCAACAGAAGCACTGTGTTCAGTTCTGGAATCCCAGCTGAAAAACAACATTCACAGACTGGACATTTGCAACCAAGGTTGTAAAGGACCTGGAAACTAAGCCCAAACAGGAACAATTGATGGATTTACATTTTTTTTAACAATAGGGTTTCTTTTATCATGTCAAAAGCAACTAGAGAACATACTGCAAGTCGCTCCTGGTATGAGGGAATTGGCTGTCAACAGAGATATTGCCCAGGGGATGCCCGGATGTGTTACATCCTTCTGGGAGGCTTTTCTCATGTCCCCACAAGCTAGAGCTGACAGATGGGAGCTCACTTCGACTCGAAGATTTGAACTGGTCACCTTCAAGTCAGCAACCCAACCTTCAGCTCAGCAGTCCAGCCGGCACTAGCGTTTAACACATTTCACCATTGTAGCTCCACTTCAGAATAGGTGACATCATATTTAACCCTCTAAAGAATTGCAACAGGGAGGTTGCTTTCTACTGCTCCAAGAACAGGACCTCCACTTATGGATTCAAATGACAAGAACAGGGACTCCACCAAATCTTAAGCAGAACTTCTCAAAGGGTTCTGTGTGAAATCAGATCTTTACCCACAAAAGCCAATCACGGGAAAGACAGTCCAGTCCCATGGTGATACCAGTTTCCAGAGAAGCAAAAGAGTTCTCCAAAACAGTCCCAAGTAAAAAAACAAACAAACAAACAGCGTTCAAAACCAAGGAGAGAGTTGTCTAAGACATCAGTCCAAAGTCAGGCCAAGTGCTACTTGAAGCCAAGAGAATCACACAGGTTCATCGGAAAATGCTGAAATGTCTACAGAACCAGAATGTCCCCAACCTGCATTTTCCCTGTTGAAATTCATTTCATTACTTTTGTCCAACACTTTGGATGGTTTTTCTCCTCTATGAATTCTCTGGTGGCTCAAAAGGGATGAACTCTGAATAAAACATTTTCCACATTCCTCACATTTCTATGGTTTCTTTCCTGTGTGGATGCTCTGGTGTCGCAGAAGTGATGATTTGCAAGGAAAACATGTATCACACTCTTGGCATTGCTATGGCTTCTCTCCTGTGTGAAGCCTTTTGTGGTTCACCAAATAAGAACTGCGGGCAAAACATTCTCCACACTCCTGGCATTGGTATGGCTTCTCTCCTGTGTGAAGCCTTTTGTGGTTCACCAAATATGAACTGGAAGAAAAACATTTCCCACACTCCTGGCATTGGAATGGCTTCTCTCCTGTGTGGAGTCTTTTGTGCCTCAGCATGGCTGAACCGTCAGCAAAACATTTCCCACAATCCTGGCATTTGTATGGCTTTTCTCCTGTGTGAAGTCTTTTGTGACTTACCAAGCCTGAACTGTAAGGAAAACATTTTCCACACTCCTGGCATTGGTATGGCTTCTCCCCTGTGTGAAATCTTTTGTGCCTCACCAAGTTTGAACTGAAACCAAAACATTTCCCACACTCCTGGCATTGGTATGGATTCTCTTCTGTGTGGAGTCTTTTGTGACTCACCAAGTCTGAACTGGCAGCAAAACATTTTCCACACTCCTGGCATTGGTATGGCTTCTCCCCTGTGTGAAGTCTTTTGTGCCTCACCAAGCATGAATTGGAAGCAAAACATTTTCCACACTCCTGGCATTGGTATGGCTTCTCCCCTGTGTGAAGTCTTTTGTGCCTCAACAAGCTTGAACTTTCAGCAAAACATTTCCCACACTCCTGGCATTGGTATGGCTTCTCCCCTCTGTGAAGTCTTTCGTGCCTCACCAAGCATGAACTGAAAGCAAAACGTTTCCCACACTCCTGGCATTGGTATGGATTCTCTCCTGTGTGGAGCCTTTGGTGGCTCACCAAGGCTGAACTGTCAGCAAAACATTTCCCACACTCCTGACATTGGTATGGCTTCTCTCCTGTGTGGAGTCTTTTGTGCCTCACCAAGCTTGGACTGGAAGAAACACATTTCCCACAATCTGTGCAACTATATGGGTTTTCTTCGGTGTGGACTCTCTGGTGGCTCACAAGGGATGAACTTTGAACAAAACATTTTCCACATTCCTGGCATTGGTATGGTTTCTCTCCTGTGTGGAGTCTTTTGTGCCTCAACAAGTTTGAACTGTTAGCAAAACCTTTTCCACACTCCTGGCATTGGTATGGCTCCTCTCCTGTGTGGTCTCTTCTGTGGGTCAGCAATTGTGAGCTGTAAACAAAACATTTCCCACATTCCTGGCATTGGTATTAAGGCAGGAATGAAGGGGTAGGAGGAAATGGCCATATAAGGAGGTACGAGCAGGCCAGGAACACAGCCGATGGGTTATCACATGGTTTCCCTGAAATCATGTGTTTTGAGAGAAACGAAAGTAATGAAATGTAATACTGCACCACAAATATGCACCAATGGTTTGATATGTGGGCGGTCGTAAACTGAACCCACTGAATTGTATAAATAGACACTCGACCCTGTCTGCGGCGTTCTCCCTTTTGAGCATCTAGTTGTGCGTGGGATGAACCTCTGCAGCTGCAGGAAACTTTTAGTAAACTGCTTTCTTTGGGAAAAAGAAAAAACCTCCAGTTGTCTGTCTCCTACTTCCACTGCGTCCGCACAGACACACGAGAAGCCGGGAAGAGGGGAAATCTGGTTTCCGCTACATTTTCTGGTGACCCCGACGTGATTCCACAATAAGACGGGCCAGGAGATCGGAGACGGATCCCGTTGGCGGGACGGTCCCAACTCGGCGGTGGGGGCCAGAGGCAACTACCGTGAGACGAGAAGGGGCCCCTGAATATTGTAAGACCGGCTGCGGTACTTGCCTCTGATGCCAACGCCGGCCGACGGTGGGAGCCGCAACGACAGCGAGGTTCCAAAGAAACCAGGCAGGGAAAAGGATCCAGGGAAAAGTCCAGGGGCGAAGGTTGGTCCGACGTCTACAGCAATCTGGCAAGTATAGTGGTTAAAATGAGACACTAAGGGAACACAGTTACCAGCGCCGGGAGGGGACACACAAAGGTTCCCAGGGAGGTATAAAAGGGTTTCTGTCTTGTGATTCCTGACACACACCGTTGAGTGTCCAGGTGCCCAGTCCAAGGCAGTCCCCTCTATTAGGCAGGATGGGAGGCAGTGGGTTCAAATCCACCACCCCATTACAGTGTATGTTAGATAATTTCGGCTCAGTTGCAAGTAGAGCCGTAGAAGGAATTCCCCAGAGAACAAGACTTGTGAGGGTGCCCCAAGACCAAGTCGTGCAGGGCTCATGAGGAGTCGCAACTCCCGGGGAAAGGAAAAAAAAAAAAACTGTTTGATTTCTTTGTCATGTGTGGGAAATAATGAGTTTCAAGTTCTGCATGTTTCGTGGTAATATTGAAGTGAAAATGAAAAATGAGTCTATAGATTTACACAAAAAATGTTGAGCACAAATATCTAGAAATGTTTTATTACGGTTGAAAAAATCTGATTCGAAGAGGTTCTGTCTGTGTTAGTTTGCTTTTGCTGACAAGCTGCAGAGAGGCAGAAAAAGGGAGGGAGTTAAAGTGGTGTTGAGGCTCAGAAAGTTTTTTTTTTTTCCCTTGTTATTTCTGAGGAACAAAGGCTGTTTTCTTAAAAAGTTTTCTTTTGCACCTGGGCCTCATGCCAAAAAGATAGTGGGAAAATCTTGACAGTTCAAGGTAAAAACTCCCTGTTATTCTGGTTAAACTCAGGCGAAATGCCCAGAGGAAGATAATGGAATTCCAGTGGACAGCCAAGGTCAATGAAAGCCGCTGTGAAATGTAATGTGAATTTAATATGAAAAAAAAAAAAGAAAGAAAGAAAATGATGATGTAAATGTGTGTATATATATATATATATAATATTTTGGGGTTCTGTCTTTCACCTGGATCTTAAATCCTTGCTTTGGACTTATTTTGGGACAACTGGGTGAGAATGTTTTCATGAGCTGAGAGAGAGTGTGTGACTTTATCTAAACAACTAACCACTAATCAGAATTCCTGTGGACTTTGTGTGAATGAGATGTATGTGTTGAATTCAAAATGCATAAAGAGTTATAAACAATGTTAGTAGATTTGTTCAGAAGCAATTCGGAAGCTGTAGATATTTTTTTTTTTGAAAAAAAATGGTCTTAGGCTTGAAAAAAAAAATCCTTGTTTTGAAAGAACAATGCTTCAGTGTTTTTAGAGAACATGGTGCTACAGACTTTAAACCCCTTACAGGTTATAGGGAAATGTTGGAGGTTCTTTTTTTTGCAGCACTTTGGAATACAAGGAGAGGAGTTATTGGTTGTAGAGACTTTGTATGGAAAACTGTCACAAGTTGGCAGTGCAAGAAAAAATATATATATATATATTTGTTTTTGAAAAAAAAAAAAAAATTGACCCCATATTCCTGACACAGAAGGATTAAGAACTGACATTGATTTTTAAATTTTTTTTTATTGACATTTTATTCAAAAAGGGAGCTAGTGCTTCATAATAATTTTGTGAGATTTGGATTCTGGACTTTGTGACTTTGGCCCAACTCTTTCTAAAGGTTACGGAAAGGGAGGACTAGGACTTTTGTAAAATGGGACATTAGATCCTGCAAATAGGGGCATTTTTTCCATCGCCCCCAGCCTGGATTTTGCCAGATTTGAGAAGCGGCAGGAGGCTTTTCAACGTGTGTTACTAACAAATTTTGATCTGTTCAACGAGTCGGTGTAAAAGGGGAATTGAGTAAGTTTAACACTGCAGCAGGACTGGAGTGGAAGATTGCATTGCAGCAAGTGGATACACGATTGTTAAATCGTTTGCGGAAAGGAAAAGAAAAAGATGCGGAGAAGAAAGATTTTGTTGGATTTCAAGACAGATGAGTGTGTTGTCAAAGGCACAACCTCTGAGGAGGCCTGCCGTGGATGTGAGCGAAACGACTAGAGAGAGTGCTTCAAGAGCCATACAGCCTGGAAGGATGAGTGTTTCCCTCCCCTTCTTTTCCCTCTCATTGTTTTTTGCTACAGGTCCTGAACTCCTGTATGGGATAAAACCCAGAAGTCTATGAGACATGTTTATTGAGAGGCCTGGGAGGGCCTATAGGTGTTGCTGAGTGCTAAGGCTGTGATGGAGTGTGGCATCAGGCTGGAGGCTGTAAGGGCTGACCAACTCAACAACATACAATTTTCTATTTTGACCCAACTCTCCTGGTTAGGACCTTTTGTAACGGGACATTGCAAATAATTCGGATTTTTGCCGGATTTGAGAGACAATGAGGGACTTTTTATATGCCATCTAACAACCTTGCTTTTTAAGCCAAAAGGAGGATATAGCACGGAGACAATGTGACAAAGAATAAAATAAGTTAACCATTGCAGCAGGACCAGAGTAAAAAGGATTACTGCAGATCGCGGAAGAAGGCCCATGGAGGAATCATTTCTTAAGAGGCCATGGAGGGGTCGTTTGGGAGCTGAATAGTGGCCTACCTGCCCCACCCGTGGAGAGACAAGGGATTTCAACAAGATTGGCTGAGACAAAAGTGATGCCGAACAGGATGATCGACAGATGGGTAATCCGTTCCCCCTCCCCCATTCTCTCTCACTGTCTTCCTGTTTTCTTTTTCAGCTTTTTTTTTTGGACTCCTGTTCCTAAATTGGAGATCCATAAGGCATTGTTACTGAGAGGCCTGTTTTCCAAAATGGAGATCCATAAGGCATTATTACTGGAAGGCCTGTTTTGGAATCCAAAACGCGCAGGAGTTTAAGTCTACCCCACGCCACACACTGGGTATACTGAGTATGACAGCTAAAGCCCTGTGAGAGATGGAGATTTTCTTTACAGATTTTTCTTTACACAGAGACAATTCTTAGAGACTAGAGACTTGATTGGACAAAGAGACTTTCTTCAAATTAACTGAACATTATTCCTTTGATCAAGGAAGAGGAAACACACCCCCAGTTTGACTTTATGCCAAAGACTGAAAAGACCTGAAAGTTGGACATGTATGTGAATGGCCACCTCTGGCCATAGCAACAAATCCATCATCGGAAGAAGCCAAATGACTGGGCTAGATCAGAATTCTACTGTGGACTATGTCCTTTCTAAAACCTGATTAATATTTTTAATCCTCATGTGTTGTTTACCTCTGGTGATGAAACTATGTACAAATGCTATTCTGCGCTCATTTTCCACTGAAAAGATAGCTTGGCTACAAGCTAGAAGGGATTGGAGGGACCCATAAGTCTGCTCATTTAGTTTGCTTCAGCTTTTGTATACACGCTTCGCAAAAAAAAAAAAAAAAAAAAAAATGGGGGAATAAGGCAGGAATGAAGGGGTAGGAGGAAATGGCCATATAAGGAGGTACGAGCAGGCCAGGAACACAGCCGATGGGTTATCACATGGTTTCCCTGAAATCATGTGTTTTGAGAGAAACGAAAGTAATGAAATGTAATACTGCACCACAAATATGCACCAATGGTTTGATATGTGGGCGGTCGTAAACTGAACCCACTGAATTGTATAAATAGACACTCGACCCTGTCTGCGGCGTTCTCCCTTTTGAGCATCTAGTTGTGCGTGGGATGAACCTCTGCAGCTGCAGGAAACTTTTAGTAAACTGCTTTCTTTGGGAAAAAGAAAAAACCTCCAGTTGTCTGTCTCCTACTTCCACTGCGTCCGCACAGACACACGAGAAGCCGGGAAGAGGGGAAATCTGGTTTCCGCTACAGTATGGCTTCTCTCCTGTGTGGAGCCTTTTGTGCTTCGCCAAGGCTGAACTGCAAGAAAAACAATTCCCACACTCCTGGCATTGGAATGACTTCTCTCCTGTATGAAGTCTTTTGTGCTTCGCCAAGCTTGAACTGGAAGGAAAACATTTCCCACAATATGGGCAACTATATAGGTTTTCTCCAGTGTGTACTCTCTGGTGGCTCACAAGGGACGAACTTTGAACAAAACATTTTCCACATTCCTTGCATTTGTATGGTTTCTCACACTCCTTACTCATGAAATCCTCATTTCCTTCAAAGATTTCTTGTTGGCACAGATCTGGCAATTTGTAATCAACCACACATTTTGCTGATATTTTCCATTTATGATGGCTTGTCCCAGCATCATATGTCTTGTGAAGCACAAGTGCCACATTTTGGGGGAAACATTGACCACATACATTGCATTTGTAGGGCTTTTCACTGGTTGAATCTTCATCTGTATTCTGGGTTTGCTGGTGTGTATGAAAGCCCCTATTGTGTCCCAAATGCTTTCTGCATTTGGTGCATACTTGGCTCTTCTCACCATTATCTACTGTGAAGAAGAAGAACAAAAACAATCATTCCTCAGCATGAGTGATAAGGACTCTAAGGAAGTGGGATAAGAAATGGATGAAAATTATCCTTAAAACAAAATAGACATGAAGGAAAAGAAGATATAAATGCTGTTGTTTCCTCACAACTTATTCAGTAAAGGTTGACACGGTTTATCTGCCTAAAGCAGTGGTTTTTAACCTTAAGCACTTTTCTGAATCAGCACCCCAAATAACCAAACCAAATTTAAAGTTGGCCAAAAACTGATTCGTAACCCTTTTGGTACTAATGATGGAGAGTAATCCCTCGTCAAGTGGTCCCTGGTCAAAAAAAGGTTGGGAATCACTGTCCTAGAGCCTCTAAGAGAGAGAGTTAAGTAACATATGCTCCAGTGGCTACCTGTTGCTCAATCCAGTCCAGTTTTTCATTTTGTCTCCTTCTCTCTGGGGGAATGGATGCCTTTTCCTTTCACAATCAAATGCTTGCCTTTTTTCCCTAGATGAAACTTTGCCTTGCTACCACCCATTTCACAATCGTTCTCTCCTTTTTATTTCTCTCCCTCAACCTCCAGTTCTCTCTACCCATATTCAGTTAAGTTTGTATTTTTCTGCTCCAGAGTAGAAGGTCCAATACCTAATTTTGTAGTGTTGCAGAGATTGTTATGCTTTTACCATCAACTACCAAATGGGACTTTTACTGTTTTTGGAACTTTGCTTTAAATGTGAGTTCCAAAGGGCTAGATTTGGCTGAGAAAGCTGGGAAGATGCAAGATAGGGACTGTAAAGAAAAAGAGAACAATGATGATAGCAGAGAGGAGAACAAAAAAAAGGAAGGTCTGGAGACTCAGCCAGATGTAGTGGCGATGAATTAAACTCTTACCAGTTGAAAGAGAGGCATAGCGTACTATTATATGCCTCTCCCAGTGCACAAAAAAACCCCGATCCCCAATCATTTACAAGCATAGAACATAGAACACATTATATTACAAGTCATCTACTTGCAAATGACTGAGAGTAGGGGCTATTTGTGTGCTGGGAGAGGCAGCGTAGAATGAGAGCTTAGCCTTCAGACATGCAAAGGCTAGCCTGCCTGGCTGGGAGGAAGAACTAAGTCGAATACCACACTGATAAAAAGATGTACTGTATAGCCGCATCTGCATGTCTAAAGCCAGGGGAGGTGTGTTCTTTTTGATAATCCATTCTCCGGTCCCTGTGTCCTCACACACACACACTCACAGATAGAGAGTAGTGTGACCCATCTAGGGTGATTAATGTTGGACCCTGTTGCTGCAAGGGAGTGTGGTATGCATGGATTTGACTCCAGTTATGTATTTCTAACATAAGCCCTGCCTTGAGAACTCTCAGAAATTGTGATGATTTAGGATACTGCTCCCACTTAGTGAGCTGCTGACTGGCATACTGCATTTTGAAATAGAAATCCCATCAATGAGGAAGCCTTACCAAGAGAGTCCACAATCCCATTAATCTCCTCCATGACCTGCACGTGCAAGACTTTCTGATCAGGATTCAGAAGAGCCCACTCTTCCGGGGAGAAATGGACAGCCACGTCCTCAAAGGCGATTGGGCCCTGGTGGAAAAAAAAGATTTCATTCTCACATGACACCCAGGCAGCTCCAGTCCTCCTCTCCCAGGAATCTATCTGCTTACCTGATTCAGTTCCACTCCATCACAAAGAGGAAGAAACGATTGAGGATTCGGCAACAACATCATTCCAGCCTCTGGGAGAGAGAGCAAGGTGTGGAAAGCTGATCACATAAACATGTCTCAGGGGTGACAATTACAGTCCTAACAAGAAACCTATGAGGAAATGACCCTAAGAACACAGGAGCATTCAACAGCCCAAAACATGTAAAATTATAGAGTTTAGGACTTTATATCGCAAGTAGTGCTGAGTAGGTTGAACTGAAAGTAGCACCGGGCCTGATATTGCAATTGACTGAAGTTATTACTTGTTGTCTGTTTGTCTTCCAGCTCAGTTTCAGGGCTCATCTTAGCTTCAGGTCCCACCTGGGAAGATACCTAATGGCTGAGTTTTGAGACCTATTCATCTTTAGCCTAATGTAGAAGTATTGCAAGAAAGAAAACTGCAAATCACACTGAAATTACACCTTTTGCAACCAAATGCCTTATTATTATTAGTATTATTTTTATCTTATCTGCCTTTCCTTTCAGTTCGAGGCGGGTTACAACATAAAGTATAAAACACAAACATTGCAAAATATTGATATTTCTATAAAGGACACATTTTATTTATTTATTTTATTTTATTTTTTGGTATTTCTTCCCCGCCCTTCTCCCCTAAGGGACTCAGGGCGGCTTACAAGTTGGCAACACAGTGCCATCACATCAACAATACAATAGGCATTAAAAACTAAAAACATTTAAAACTGCATTTTGAAATAAAACTGCATTTCTATAAAATACACGTTAAAGTACATAAAGCATCACACAAAGGACATGAGTTTAAGATATGTACCCTCGCAAGGCCAAGAGATCCTGCATATGCACCTTCTCAAGCTAAATGTGCTACAATCCCTCCAAAGGGGAATTTACACTGGCATAAAACGGTTCCTTCTTACCCTCCAAGGCTGCAGCTCCATCTCCTTCCTGCTTGAGTTCCTTCGGCCTGAGGCTCTGGGTGGTGTTTGATGGAGATTTCTCTGATGCAGGGGCATTAGACTGGACTTCTGGGCAGTTATTTTGGGCCTGGAAGAGCCAGAGGTAATATGGAGAATGTTCAATAATATCACAGACATATGTGCAAAAACTGCATGGACTTTTTAAAAAGAATAACCTAGTTTGAAACAAGAGAATATTAAAAATCCTTTCTTTATAGCCCGCTCTATGTCATCAAGGGAACTCAGGGCGGCATACACCAAAATAAAAAACAGTGGCAAACATTCAATACCGATGATAACATATATCAAAAGCAACCTAAATAAACAAGACAATACAATCTACACATTTAACATATTAAATCCTTAACATTCTTAAAATATGACTAAAATTATTGGATTTTATGCTATAATCCCCCTCCCATCATTTTCAATGTTATATCTGGTGGTCAACACATTTGAGTAGAGCAGCAACAGAGCTTAAGTGGATATGGAGGTGACAGCAGGAGGGGCAGAGCAGGTGGGAAAAGAGGCAGAGGAAGTAGAGTCTGGATTATTTCTCTCATAGGTCCCATCTTGGAAGAAAGGTAGGATGAATATTTAATCTATCCATCGGTCCCAAGGTTAGTGAAACCAAGAGGGAATGCTCCCACCTGTCCTTCCTGCCTCTTGTCCTCTGCCCGACTCAGGAGGAAGCCTTCCGCCAGGGCCACCGCCTGGGAAGAGGTCTCTGCCCCACACTCTCGGACCCAGCTCCCCATCTCTGGGGGCAGGAGGCTCAGGAACTGCTCCAGGATCACCAGGTCCAGCATCTCAGCCTTGGTGTGTTGCTCTGGCTTCAGCCACTGGCGGCAGAGATCGTGGAGGCGGCTGCAAGTCTCTCTGGGCCCCTCACCCTCGTGGTAGGAGAGCTGCCTGAAGCACTGGCGCTGCATGTGCGTATTCGGGAACATCTGCGTAGTTATTTCCCAGATTTCCCCGTTGCCTTCAAGTCCAGGTGAGTTGGGTCTCTCCATTTTGGAACCACTGTGAGGAAGAAGAGGAGGAAGGAGAGGCCAAAGGAGCAAACTCTCTTCTCCCAGCTGGGCAAGGAAGGGTTAAGGGGAGAGAGTTGGGTTCCCAGAGAGGAAGGAAGGAAGTGGGCCTCCTTAGACCTGCCTTTCCTGTCGCTCTAGGAACCAAACTCTCTCTCCTTAACCCTTCCTTGCCCGGCCTGGAAAGGAGCCTGTCTCCTCCTCCTTCCTCTCCTTCTGGTGAGTCTTATTCCCAGATTTTCTCACAAGGGCCAACGAGGGACTGAAGCTCAAAACACCTGGAGGGAGGGAAGAAGTTGGCCCAGGCCTGCACTAACCTGGGATTGGGGGTCATCAAATCCTCCATCAGTGGGTCCTTCGGGGGAGAGAGAGGCAGGCAGAGGGCCAATGGCTTTCCCCAGACAACCCTCTCACCTGCCTGCCTGCCTGCCTGGGACCTGTTTTCCCCCCTTAAGTTTTGATTACGCTTTGCAAAGGAAAAGATGTTTCCACACAAAGAAAAAGGAGAACAAAGAGAGTTCTGATTAGTAGATTAGGACTGTGTAAATGACTTCTGTGTGGGAAAGGAAGAGGAAGGGGATTGGGGAAGAAAGAAGAAGCCTCAGGTTTCAGGGTTGGCTATGGGGGGGCTTTGGCACTTTATTTATGTATTATTATTATTATTATTATTAAACTTTATTTGTACCCCGCTAGCATCTCCCGAAGGACTCGATGCGGCTTACAAAGGCCAAGGCCTCAACACACAATATAACAATACAAAACAAAAGGCAAATTAAAAACAATTAAAACAGTATAAACAACACGCTAAAACACAATAAAACTAGGCCAGGCCAGAGTAATGGGTACAAGATTAAAAGTGCTGATGTCCTAGAGAAGTGCACTTGGAAAGGACCAGACACAGAGCTTTTTCTATTTGTGCCCCTGCCTTATGGAATGCCTTGCCGCCCTACATGAGAGCCATGCGTGAGTTGGGGCCTTTTACCCTCGCACTCAAGATCTGGCTCTTTACTAGAGCTTTTAATCTATGTTAATTTTATTAATATTTTTATGTATGTATTTTTATCCTTTACAATTTTATCTTGTAAATCGCCTAGAGCATCGTGGATGGACGGCGATTAATAAGTAATTAAATGATGATGATGATGATTTATTTATTTCCAACATTTATACCCTGCCCTTCTCACCCGAGGGGACTCAGGGAGGCTTACAACAAATAACAATTCAATGCCTACACATAGTTTAAAAAATCACAATAGTACATAAAATCAATTAAAAACTATTAAATACAATATAAAAATTTAAAATATGGTTAGATCCATTCGTCCAAGAAAACCTCTTGTTTTAGCCATAAATCGGTCCATGTCATCTTTGTCATTTATTCATTAAACGCCTGAGCACATAACCATGTTTTTAGGGCTCTTCTGAAGCCCAGAAGGGTTGGGGCTTGTTGAATATCTCTGGGGAGGGAGTTCCACAGCCGGGGAGCCACCACTAAGAAGGCCCTGTCCCTTGTTCCCACCAGCCATGCTTGCGAGGCAGGTGGGACAGAGAGCAGGGCCTCACCTGATGACCTTAAGGATCTTACTGGCTCATAGGAGGAGATACGTTGCGACAAGTAGATTGGGCCAGAACTGTTTAGAGCTTTATTGATCAAAACCAGCACTTTGAATTGGGCTCGGTAGCATATTGGCAGCCAGTGGAGCTTGCTTAGCATGGGGGTGCTACTCTCCCTGTATGCCGCCCCAGTTATTAATCTGGCTGCCGCCCAATGTACTAATTGGAGCTTCCCAGCCATCTTCAAATGCAACCCCACGTAGAGAGCATTGCAGTAATCCAAACAGGATGTAACCAGAGCGTGGACCACCGTGGCCAAATCAGACTTCCCAAGGTATGGGCGCAGCTGGTGCACAAGTCTTAGTTGTGTAAATGCTCCCCTGGGGCTCCAGGCTCAGTGATGAGTCCAGGAGAACACCCAGACTGCGAACCTGTGTCTTCAGGGGGAGTGCGACCCCATTCAACACAGGCTGTAACCCTATGCCCTGTTTGGCCCTGCAACTGACCAGGAGGACCTCTGTCTTGTCTGGATTCAATTTCAATTTGTTCGCCTTCATCCAGTCCGACACAGCGGCCAAGCACCGGTTCAGGACCTGAACAGCCTCCTTAGTGACAGGTGGGAAGGAGTGACAGAGCTGCACATCATCTGCGTACAGATGACACCGCACCCCAAAACTCCTGATGATCTCTCCCAGCGGCTTCATGGATGTTGAACAACATGGGGGACAATACCAACCCCTGCGGGATCCCATAAGACAATGGTTGTGGGGCTGAGCAGGTGTCCCCCAGTGACACCATCTGAGAACGACCCTCCAGGAAGGACCGGAGCCACTGCAAGACAGTACCTCCGAAACCCATCCCCACAAGCTGCCCCAGAAGGATACCGTGATCGACAGTATCGAAGGCCACTGAGAGGTCCAGTAAGGAAAAACTCCGCCTATCCAGTTAGCGTAGATCATCGATTAAGGCGACCAAGGCTGTCTTGGTACCATGTCCTGGCCTAAAGCCAGATTGCATTGAATCTAGAAAATCAGTGTCATCCAAGAATGCCTGAGCCCAGGAATTCTGGGAGTTGAAGTCCCAAACACCTGGAGGGAGGGCCGCAGTTTGCCTAAGCCTGCTTTAAACCCTCTCCTTCCAAGGAGATGGAGCATGTGCGCCATGGCGAAAAGGGGGCCTGATGTAAAATGGATTGGGGGTCATCACAACAGACCACAATGTTGTCACTTCTCCATCAGGCGGGAGAATTTTAGATAAGCCAAAGGTATATATTCTTTGTTTGCTACTCACATGTTGCGACGGCCATTTGCATGGTACGGACCCATTAAAGTGGGTGCCTACGGCTGTTTGCCTTATCATCAGCTGTGGTAACAATAAAAGGCTTGTTTTATTGCTCTCTTGGAATTCTTTACTTTCCCTCCGAGCCAGCCTCCAACACCTATGCTATCATCCACGTAAGTTTTATTACAATACAGTAGAGTCTCGTTTATCCAACCTTCACTTATCCAAATTTCTGTATTCTCCAACGAAGTCTGCCTTTTAGTAGTCAATGTTTTTGTAGTCAATGTTTTCAAGACATTGCGATGTTTTGGTGCTAAATTCATAAATACAGTAATTGCTCCCATGTATTGAACTACTTTTTCTGTCAATTTGTTCCAAAACATGATGTTTTGGTGCTTAATTTGTAAAATCATAATGTAATTTGACATTTAATAGGCTTTTCCTTAATCCCTCCTTATTATCCAACATTTTCACTTATCCAACGTTCTACTGGCCCGTTTATGTTGGATAAGTGAGATTCTAATGTATATTCATTCTTTGTATTTTAAGAAAAATCTTGTAGCGTTACTTTCCGGATAAGCCTCGTATAAGATCCAGGGACTAAATTTTTGCAAAATAGATCAAATTATGATAGTCTATAACAAAATCAATGATATATAACTTGGTTAATTCTAAAATAATGAGATTTGTGGGTTTTTTAAATTTAATGTGCATTAAAAGTATGTGTGCCAGGAGCAGGGAAACAGACAGTAAATTTTAGCCAGAAATATAATTTTTACGTCAAGGGAAATAATAGTGTAAGCATATTTATCTTTGGCTTGGCCTCAACAACACTGTGTTCAATTCTGGAATCCCGGCTGAAAAACAACATTCACAGACTGGACATTTGCAACCAAGGTGGTAAAGGAGCTGGAAACTAAGCCCAAACAGGAACAATTGATGGATTTACATTTTTTTTAACAATAGGGTTTCTTTTATCATGTCTAAAGCAACTAGAGAACATACTGCAAGTTGCTCCTGGTATGAGGGAATTGGCTGTCAACAGAGACATTGCCCAGGGGACGCCCGGATGTGTTACCATCCTTCTGGGAGGCTTTTCTCATGTCCCCACAAGCTAGAGCTGACAGATGGGAGCTCACTTCGACTCGAAGATTTGAACTGGTCACCTTCAAGTCAGCAACCCAACCTTCAGCTCAGCAGTCCAGCCGGCACTAGTGTTTAACCCATTTCACCATTGTAGCTCCACTTCAGAATAGGTGACATCATATATAACCCTCTAAAGAATTGCAACAGGGAGGTTGCTTTCTACTGCTCCAAGAACAGGACCTCCACTTATGGATTCAAATGACAAGAACAGGGACTCCACCAAATCTTAAGCAGAACTTCTCAAAGGGTTCTGTGTGAAATCAGATCTTTACCCACAAAAGCCAACCACGGGAAAGACAGTCCAGTCCCATGGTGATACCAGTTTCCAGAGAAGCAAAAGAGTTCTCCAAAACAGTCCCAAGTAAAAAAACAAAACAAACAAACAAACAGCGTTCAAAACCAAGGAGAGAGTTGTCTAAGACATCAGTCCAAAGTCAGGCCAAGTGCTACTTGAAGCCAAGAGAATCACACAGGTTGATCGGAAAATGCTGAAATGTCTACAGAACCAGAATGTCCCCAACCTGCATTTTCCCTGTTGAAATTCATTTAATTACTTTTGTCCAACACTTTGGATGGTTTTTCTCCTCTATGAATTCTCTGGTGGCTCAAAAGGGATGAACTCTGAATAAAACATTTTCCACATTCCTCACATTTGTGTGGTTTCTTTCCTGTGTGGATGCTCTGGTGTCGCAGAAGTGATGATTTGCAAGGAAAACATGTATCACACTCTTGGCATTGCTATGGCTTCTCTCCTGTGTGAAGCCTTTTGTGGTTCACCAAATAAGAACTGCGGGCAAAACATTCTCCACACTCCTGGCATTGGTATGGCTTCTCTCCTGTGTGAAGCCTCTTGTGGTTCACCAAATATGAACTGGAAGAAAAACATTTCCCACACTCCTGGCATTGGTATGGCTTCTCTCCTGTGTGGAGTCTTTTGTGCCTCAGCATGGCTGAACCATCAGCAAAACATTTCCCACAATCCTGGCATTTGTATGGCTTTTCTCCTGTGTGAAGTCTTTTGTGACTTACCAAGCCTGAACTGTAAGGAAAACATTTTCCACACTCCTGGCATTGGTATGGCTTCTCCCTTGTGTGAAATCTTTTGTGCCTCACCAAGCCTGAACTGGAAGCAAAACATTTCCCACACTCCTGGCATTGGTATGGATTCTCTTCTGTGTGGAGTCTTTTGTGACTCACCAAGTCTGAACTGGCAGCAAAACATTTTCCACACTCCTGGCATTGGTATGGCTTCTCCCCTGTGTGAAGTCTTTTGTGCCTCACCAAGCATGAATTGGAAGCAAAACATTTTCCACACTCCTGGCATTGGTATGGCTTCTCCCCTGTGTGAAGTCTTTTGTGCCTCAACAAGTTTGAACTTTCAGCAAAACATTTCCCACACTCCTGGCATCGGTATGGCTTCTCCCCTCTGTGAAGTCTTTCGTGCCTCACCAAGCATGAACTGAAAGCAAAACGTTTCCCACACTCCTGGCATTGGTATGGATTCTCTCCTGTGTGGAGCCTTTGGTGGCTCACCAAGGCTGAACTGTCAGCAAAACATTTCCCACACTCCTGACATTGGTATGGCTTCTCTCCTGTGTGGAGTCTTTTGTGCCTCACCAAGCTTGGACTGGAAGAAACACATTTCCCACAATCTGTGCAACTATATGGGTTTTCTTCGGTGTGGACTCTCTGGTGGCTCACAAGGGATGAACTTTGACCAAAACATTTTCCGCATTCCTGGCATTGGTATGGTTTCTCTCCTGTGTGGAGTCTTTTGTGCCTCAACAAGTTTGAACTGTTAGCAAAACCTTTTCCACACTCCTGGCATTGGTATGGCTCCTCTCCTGTGTGGTCTCTTCTGTGGCTCAGCAATTGTGAGCTGTAAACAAAACATTTCCCACACTCCTGGCATTGGTATGGCTTCTCTCCTGTGTGGAGCCTTTTGTGCTTCGCCAAGGCTGAACTGCAAGAAAAACAATTCCCACACTCCTGGCATTGGAATGACTTCTCTCCTGTATGAAGTCTTTTGTGCTTCACCAAACTTGAACTGGAAGGAAAACATTTCCCACAATATGGGCAACTATATAGGTTTTCTCCAGTGTGTACTCTCTGGTGGCTCACAAGGGACGAACTTTGAACAAAACATTTTCCACATTCCTTGCATTTGTATGGTTTCTCACACTCCTTACTCATGAAATCGTTATTTCCTTCAAAGATTTCTTGTTGGCACAGATCTGGCAATTTGTAATCAACCACACATTTTGCTGATATTTTCCATTTATGATGGCTTGTCCCAGCATCATATGTCTTGTGAAGCACAAGTGCCACATTTTGGGGGAAACATTGACCACATACATTGCATTTGTAGGGCTTTTCACTGGTTGAATCTTCATCTTCATTCTGGGTTTGCTGGTGTGTATGAAAGCCCCTATTGTGTCCCAAATGCTTTTTGCATTTGGTGCATACTTGGCTCTTCTCACCATTATCTACTGTGAAGAAGAAGAACAAAAACAATCATTCCTCAGCATGAGTGATAAGGACTCTAAGGAAGTGGGATAAGAAATGGATGAAAATTATCCTTAAAACAAAATAGACATGATGGAAAAGAAGATATAAATACTGTTGTTTCCTCACAACTTATTCAGTAAAGGTTGACACGGTTTATCTGCCTAAAGCAGTGGTTTTTAACCTTAAGCACTTTTCTGAATCAGCACCCCAAATAACCAAACCAAATTTAAAGTTGGCCAAAAACTGATTCGTAACCCTTTTGGTACTAATGATGGAGAGTAATCCCTCGTCAAGTGGTCCCTGGTCAAAAAAAGGTTGGGAATCACTGTCCTAGAGCCTCTAAGAGAGAGAGTTGAGTATAGAATCATAGAATCATAGAATAGCAGAGTTGGAAGAGACCTCATGGGCCATCTAGTCCAACCCCCTGCTAAGAAGCAGGAAATCGCATTCAAAGCACCCCCGACAGATGGCCATCCAGCCTCTGCTTAAAAGCCTCCAAGGAAGGAGCCTTCACCACGGCCCCGGGGAGAGAGTTCCACTGTCGAACAGCTCTCACAGTGAGGAAGTTCTTCCTGATGTTCAGGTGGAATCTCCTTTCCTGTAGTTTGAAGCCATTGTTCCGTGTCCTAGTCTGCAGGGCAGCAGAAAACAAGCTTGCTCCCTCTTCCCTATGACTTCCCTTCACATATTTGTACATGGCTATCATGTCTCCTCTCAGCCTTCTCTTCTGCAGGCTAAACATGCCCAGCTCTTTAAGCCGCTCCTCATAGGGCTTGTTCTCCAGACCCTTAATCATTTTAGTCGCCCTCCTCTGGACGCTTTCCAGCTTGTCAACATCTCCCTTCAACTGTGGTGCCCAGAATTGGACACAGTATTCCAGGTGTGGTCTGACCAAGGCAGAATAGAGGGGGAGCATAACTTCCCTGGATCTAGACGCTATTCCCCTATTGATGCGGGCCAGAATCCCATTGGCTTTTTTAGCAGCCGCATCACATTGTTGGCTCATGTTTAACTTGTTGTCCACGAGGACTCCAAGGTATTTTTCGCACACACTGCTGTCAAGCCAGGCGTCCCCCATTCTGTATCTTTGATTTCCATTTTTTCTGCCAAAGAGTAACATATGCTCCAGTGGCTACCTGTTGCTCAATCCAGTCCAGTTTTTCATTTTGTCTCCTTCTCTCTGGGGGAATGGATGCCTTTTCCTTTCACATTCAAATGCTTGCCTTTTTTCCCTAGATGAAACTTTGCCTTGCTACCACCCATTTCACAATCGTTCTCTCCTTTTTATTTCTCTCCCTCAACCTCCAGTTCTCTCTACCCATATTCAGTTAAGGTTGTATTTTTCTGCTCCAGAGTAGAAGGTCCAATACCCAATTTTGTAGTGTTGCAGAGATTGTTATGCTTTTACCATCAACTACCAAATGGGACTTTTACTGTTTTTGGAACTTTGCTTTAAATGTGAGTTCCAAAGGGCTAGATTTGGCTGAGAAAGCTGGGAAGATGCAAGATAGGGACTGTAAAGAAAAAGAGAACAATGATGATAGCAGAGAAGAGAACAAAAAAAAGGAAGGTCTGGAGACTCAGCCAGATATAGTGACGATGAATTAAACTCTTACCAGTTGAAAGAGAGGCATAGCGTACTGTTATATGCCTCTCCCAGTGCACAAAAAACCCCCGATCCCCAATCATTTACAAGCATAGAACATAGAACACATTATATTACAAGTCATCTACTTGCAAATGACTGAGAGTAGGGGCTATTTGTGTGCTGGGAGAGGCAGCGTAGAATGAGAGCTTAGCCTTCAGACATGCAAAGGCTAGCCTGCCTGGCTGGGAGGAAGAACTAAGTCGAATACCACACTGATAAAAAGATGTACTGTATAGTGCATCTGCATGTCTAAAGCCAGGGGAGGTGTGTTCTTTTTGATAATCCATTCTCCGGTCCCTGTGTCCTCACACACACACACTCACAGATAGAGAGTAGTGTGACCCATCTAGGGTGATTAATGTTGGACCCTGTTGCTGCAAGGGAGTGTGGTATGCATGGATTTGACTCCAGTTATGTATTTCTAACATAAGCCCTGCCTTGAGAACTCTCAGAAATTGTGATGATTTAGGATACTGCTCCCACTTAGTGAGCTGCTGACTGGCATACTGCATTTTGAAATAGAAATCCCATCAATGAGGAAGCTTTACCAAGAGAGTCCACAATCCCATTAATCTCCTCCATGACCTGCACGTGCAAGACTTTCTGATCAGGATTCAGAAGAGCCCACTCTTCCGGGGAGAAATGGACAGCCACGTCCTCAAAGGCGATTGGGCCCTGGTGGAAAAAAAAGATTTCATTCTCACATGACACCCAGTCAGCTCCAGTCCTCCTCTCCCAGGAATCTATCTGCTTACCTGATTCAGTTCCACTCCATCACAAAGAGGAAGAAACGATTGAGGATTTGGCAACAACATCATTCCAGCCTCTGGGAGAGAGAGCAAGGTGTGGAAAGCTGATCACATAAACACGTCTCAGGGGTGAAAATTACAGTCCTAACAAGAAACCTATGAGGAAATGACCCTAACACAAGAGCATTCAACAGCCCAAAACATGTAAAATTCTAGGGTTTGGGACTTTATATCGCAAGCAGTGCTGAGTAGGTTGAACTGAAAGTAGTACTGGGCCTGATATTGCAATTGACTAATGTTATTCTTTGTTGTCTGTTTGTTTTCCAGCTCAGTTTCAGGGCTCATCTTAGCTTCGGGTCCCACCTGGGAAGATACCTAATGGCTGAGTTTTGAGTCCTATTCATCTTTAGGCTAATGTAGAAGTATTGCAAGAAAGAAAACTACAAATCACAGTGAAATTACACCTTTGTAACCAAATGCCTTATTATTATTATTATTATCATTATAATAATTATTATTATCTGCCTCTCCTTTCAGCTCGAGGCGGGTTATAACATAAAGTAAAAAACACAGACATTGCAAAAACTCAACAAATATTCATATTTCTATAAAGGATACACATTTTATTTATTTATTTTATTTTTTGGTATTTCTACCCCGCCCTTCTCCCCTAAGGGACTCAGGGTGGCTTACAAGTTGGCAACACAGTGCCATCACATCAACAATACAATAGGCATGAAAAACTAAAAACATTTAAAACTGCATTTTGAAATAAAACTGCATTTCTATAAAATACACGTTAAAGTACATAAAGCATCACACAAAGGACATGAGTTTAAGATATATACCCATCGCAAGGCCAAGAGATCCTGCATATGCACCTTCTCAAGCTAAATGTGCTACAATCCCTCCAAAGGGGAATTTACACTGGCATAAAACGGTTCCTTCTTACCCTCCAAGGCTGCAGCTCCATCTCCTTCCTGCTTGAGTTCCTTCGGCCTGAGGCTCTGGGTGGTGTTTGATGGAGATTTCTCTGATGCAGGGGCATTAGACTGGACTTCTGGGCAGTTATTTTGGGCCTGGAAGAGCCAGAGGTAATATGGAGAATGTTCAATAATATCACAGACATATGTGCAAAAACTGCATGGACTTTTTAAAAAGAATAACCTAGTTTGAAACAAGAGAATAATAAAATCCTTTCTTTATAGCCCGCTCTATGTCATCAAGGGAACTCAGGGCGGCATACACCAAAATAAAAAACAGTGGCAAACATTCAATACCAAGGATAACATATAACAAACCAAAAGCAACCTAAATAAACAAGACAATACAATCTACACATGTAACATATTAAAGCCTTACAATTCTTAAAATATGACTAAAATTATTGGATTTTGTGCTATAATCCCCCTCCCATCATTTTCAATGTTATATCTGGTGGTCAACACATTTGAGTAGAGCAGCAACAGAGCTTAAATGGATATGGAGGTGACAGCAGGAGGGGCAGAGCAGGTGGGGAAAGAGGCAGAGGAAGTAGAGTCTGGATTATTTCTCTCATAGGTCCCATCTTGGAAGAAAGGTAGGATGAATATTTAATCTATCCATCGGTCCCAAGGTTAGTGAAACCAAGAGGGAATGCTCCCACCTGTCCTTCCTGCCTCTTGTCCTCTGCCCGACTCAGGAGGAAGCCTTCCGCCAGGGCCACCGCCTGGGAAGAGGTCTCTGCCCCACACTCTCGGACCCAGCTCCCCATCTCTGGGGGGAGGAGGCTCAGGAACTGCTCCAGGATCACCAGGTCCAGCATCTCAGCCTTGGTGTGTTGCTCTGGCTTCAGCCACTGGCGGCAGAGATCGTGGAGGCGGCTGCAAGTCTCTCTGGGCCCCTCGCCCTCGTGGTAGGAGAGCTGCCTGAAGCACTGGCGCTGCATGTGCGTATTCGGGAACATTTCCCAGATTTCCCCGTTGCCTTCAAGTCCAGGTGAGTTGGGTCTCTCCATTTTGGAACCACTGTGAGGAAGAAGAGGAGGAAGGAGAGGCCAAAGGAGCAAACTCTCTTCTCCCAGCTGGGCAAGGAAGGGTTAAGGGGAGAGAGTTGGGTTCCCAGAAAGGAAGGAAGGAAGTGGGCCTCCTTAGACCTGCGTTTCCTGTCCCTCTAGGAACCAAACTCTCTCTCCTTAACCCTTCCTTTCCCGGCCTGGAAAGGAGCCTGTCTCCTCCTCCTTCCTCTCCTTCTGGTGAGTCTTATTCCCAGAATTTCTCACAAGGGCCAACGAGGGGCTGAAGCTCAAAACACCTGGAGGGAGGGAAGAAGTTGGCCCAGACCTGCACTAACCTGGGATTGGGGGTCATCAAATCCTCCATCAGTGGGTCCTTCGGGGGCGAGAGAGGCAGGCAGAGGGCCAATGGCTTTCCCCAGACAACCCTCTCACCTGCCTGCCTGCCTGGGACCTCTTTTCCCCCCTTAAGTTTTGATTACGCTTTGCAAAGGAAAAGATGTTTCCACACAAAGAAAAAGGAGAACAAAGAGAGTTCTGATTAGTAGATTAGGACTGTGTAAATGACTTCTGTGTGGGAAAGGAAGAGGAAGGGGATTGGAGAAGAAAGAAGCCTCAGGTTTCAGGGTTGGCTATGGGGGGGCTTTGGCACTTTATTTATGTATTATTATTATTATTATTATTAAACTTTATTTGTACCCCGCTAGCATCTCCCGAAGGACTCGATGCGGCTTACAAAGGCCAAGGCCTCAACACACAATATAACAATACAAAACAAAAGGCAAATTAAAAACAATTAAAACAGTATAAACAACACGCTAAAACACAATAAAACTAGGCCAGGCCAGAGTAATGGGTACAAGATTAAAAGTGCTGATGTCCTAGAGAAGTGCACTTGGAAAGGACCAGACACAGAGCTTTTTCTATTTGTGCCCCTGCCTTATGGAATGCCTTGCCGCCCTATATAAGAGCCATGCGTGAGTTGGGGCCTTTTACCCTCGCACTCAAGACCTGGCTCTTTACTAGAGCTTTTAATCTATGTTAATTTTATTAATATTTTTATGTATGTATTTTTATCCTTTACAATTTTATCTTGTAAATCGCCTAGAGCATCGTGGATGGACGGCGATTAATAAGTAATTAAATGATGATGATGATGATGATGATTTATTTATTTCCAACATTTATACCCTGCCCTTCTCACCCGAGGGGACTCAGGGAGGCTTACAACAAATAACAATTCAATGCCTACACATAGTTTAAAAAAATCACAATAGTACATAAAATCAATTAAAAACTATTAAATACAATATAAAAATTTAAAATATGGTTAGATCCATTCATCCAAGAAAACCTCTTGTTTTAGCCATAAATCGGTCCATGTCATCTTAGTCATTTATTCATTAAACGCCTGAGCACATAACCATGTTTTTAGGGCTCTTCTGAAGCCCAGAAGGGTTGGGGCTTGTTGAATATCTCTGGGGAGGGAGTTCCACAGCCGGGGAGCCACCACTAAGAAGGCCCTGTCCCTTGTTCCCACCAGCCATGCTTGCGAGGCAGGTGGGACAGAGAGCAGGGCCTCACCTGATGACCTTAAGGATCTTACTGGCTCATAGGAGGAGATACGTTGCGACAAGTAGATTGGGCCAGAACTGTTTAGAGCTTTATTGATCAAAACCAGCACTTTGAATTGGGCTCGGTAGCATATTGGCAGCCAGTGGAGCTTGCTTAGCATGGGGGTGCTACTCTCCCTGTATGCCGCCCAATGTACTAATTTGAGCTTCCCAGCCATCTTCAAAGGCAACCCCACGTAGAGAGCATTGCAGTAATCCAAACAGGATGTAACCAGAGCGTGGACCACCGTGGCCAAATCAGACTTCCCAAGGTATGGGCGCAGCTGGTGCACAAGTCTTAGTTGTGTAAATGCTCCCCTGGGGCTCCAGGCTCAGTGATGAGTCCAGGAGAACACCCAGACTGCGAACCTGTGTCTTCAGGGGGAGTGCGACCCCATTCAACACAGGCTGTAACCCTATGCCCTGTTTGGCCCTGCAACTGACCAGGAGGACCTCTGTCTTGTCTGGATTCAATTTCAATTTGTTCGCCTTCATCCAGTCCGACACAGCGGCCAAGCACCGGTTCAGGACCTGAACAGCCTCCTTAGTGACAGGTGGGAAGGAGTGACAGAGCTGGACATCATCTGCGTACAGATGACACCGCACCCCAAAACTCCTGATGATCTCTCCCAGCGGCTTCATGGATGTTGAACAACATGGGGGACAATACCAACCCCTGCGGGATCCCATAAGACAATGGTTGTGGGGCTGAGCAGGTGTCCCCCAGTGACACCATCTGAGAACGACCCTCCAGGAAGGACCGGAGCCACTGCAAGACAGTACCTCCGAAACCCATCCCCACAAGCTGCCCCAGAAGGATACCGTGATCGACAGTATCGAAGGCCACTGAGAGGTCCAGTAAGGAAAAACTCCGCCTATCCAGTTAGCGTAGATCATCGATTAAGGCGACCAAGGCTGTCTTGGTACCATGTCCTGGCCTAAAGCCAGATTGCATTGAATCTAGAAAATCAGTGTCATCCAAGAATGCCTGAGCCCAGGAATTCTGGGAGTTGAAGTCCCAAACACCTGGAGGGAGGGCCGCAGTTTGCCTAAGCCTGCTTTAAACCCTCTCCTTCCAAGGAGATGGAGCATGTGCGCCATGGCGAAAAGGGGGCCTGATGTAAAATGGATTGGGGGTCATCACAACAGACCACAATGTTGTCACTTCTCCATCAGGCGGGAGAATTTTAGATAAGCCAAAGGTATATATTCTTTGTTTGCTACTCACATGTTGCGACGGCCATTTGCATGGTACGGACCCATTAAAGTGGGTGCCTACGGCTGTTTGCCTTATCATCAGCTGTGGTAACAATAAAAGGCTTGTTTTATTGCTCTCTTGGAATTCTCTCCTTTACTTCCCCTCCGAGCCAGCCTCCAACACCTATGCTATCATCCACGTAAGTTTTATTACAATACAGTAGAGTCTTGTTTATCCAACCTTCACTTATCCAAATTTCTGTATTCTCCAACGCAGTCTGCCTTTTAGTAGTCAATGTTTTTGTAGTCAATGTTTTCAAGACATTGCGATGTTTTGGTGCTAAATTCATAAATACAGTAATTGCTCCCATGTATTGAACTACTTTTTCTGTCAATTTGTTCCAAAACATGATGTTTTGGTGCTTAATTTGTAAAATCATAATGTAATTTGACATTTAATAGGCTTTTCCTTAATCCCTCCTTATTATCCAACATTTTCACTTATCCAACGTTCTACTGGCCCGTTTATGTTGGATAAGTGAGATTCTAATGTATATTCATTCTTTGTATTTTAAGAAAAATCTTGTAGCATTACTTTCCGGATAAGCCTCCTATAAGATCCAGGGACTAAATTTTTGCAAAATAGATCAAATTATGATAGTCTATAACAAAATCAATGATATATAACTTGGTTAATTCTAAAATAATGAGATTTGTGGGTTTTTTAATTTAATGTGCATTAAAAGTATGTGTGCCAGGAGCAGGGAAACAGACAGTAAATTTTAGCCAGAAATATAATTTTTACGTCAAGGGAAATAATAGTGTAAGCATATTTATCTTTGGCTTGGCCTCAACAACACTGTGTTCAATTCTGGAATCCCGCCTGAAAAACAACATTCACAGACTGGACATTTGCAACCAAGGTGGTAAAGGAGCTGGAAACTAAGCCCAAACAGGAACAATTGATGGATTTACATTTTTTTTAACAATAGGGTTTCTTTTATCATGTCTAAAGCAACTAGAGAACATACTGCAAGTTGCTCCTGGTATGAGGGAATTGGCTGTCAACAGAGACATTGCCCAGGGGACGCCCGGATGTGTTACCATCCTTCTGGGAGGCTTTTCTCATGTTCCCACAAGCTAGAGCTGACAGATGGGAGCTCACTTCGACTCGAAGATTTGAACTGGTCACCTTCAAGTCAGCAACCCAACCTTCAGCTCAGCAGTCCAGCCGGCACTAGTGTTTAACCCATTTCACCATTGTAGCTCCACTTCAGAATAGGTGACATCATATATAACCCTCTAAAGAATTGCAACAGGGAGGTTGCTTTCTACTGCTCCAAGAACAGGACCTCCACTTATGGATTCAAATGACAAGAACAGGGACTCCACCAAATCTTAAGCAGAACTTCTCAAAGGGTTCTGTGTGAAATCAGATCTTTACCCACAAAAGCCAATCACGGGAAAGACAGTCCAGTCCCATGGTGATACCAGTTTCCAGAGAAGCAAAAGAGTTCTCCAAAACAGTCCCAAGTAAAAAAACAAACAAACAAACAGCGTTCAAAACCAAGGAGAGAGTTGTCTAAGACATCAGTCCAAAGTCAGGCCAAGTGCTACTTGAAGCCAAGAGAATCACACAGGTTCATCGGAAAATGCTGAAATGTCTACAGAACCAGAATGTCCACAACCTGCATTTTCCCTGTTGAAATTCATTTAATTACTTTTGTCCAACACTTTGGATGGTTTTTCTCCTCTATGAATTCTCTGGTGGCTCAAAAGGGATGAACTCTGAATAAAACATTTTCCACATTCCTCACATTTGTATGGTTTCTTTCCTGTGTGGATGCTCTGGTGTCGCAGAAGTGATGATTTGCAAGGAAAACATGTATCACACTCTTGGCATTGCTATGGCTTCTCTCCTGTGTGAAGCCTTTTGTGGTTCACCAAATAAGAACTGCGGGCAAAACATTCTCCACACTCCTGGCATTGGTATGGCTTCTCTCCTGTGTGAAGCCTCTTGTGGTTCACCAAATATGAACTGGAAGAAAAACATTTCCCACACTCCTGGCATTGGAATGGCTTCTCTCCTGTGTGGAGTCTTTTGTGCCTCAGCATGGCTGAACCATCAGCAAAACATTTCCCACAATCCTGGCATTTGTATGGCTTTTCTCCTGTGTGAAGTCTTTTGTGACTTACCAAGCCGGAACTGTAAGGAAAACATTTTCCACACTCCTGGCATTGGTATGGCTTCTCCCCTGTGTGAAATCTTTTGTGCCTCACCAAGCCTGAACTGGAAGCAAAACATTTCCCACACTCCTGGCATTGGTATGGATTCTCTTCTGTGTGGAGTCTTTTGTGACTCACCAAGTCTGAACTGGCAGCAAAACATTTTCCACACTCCTGGCATTGGTATGGCTTCTCCCCTGTGTGAAGTCTTTTGTGCCTCACCAAGCATGAATTGGAAGCAAAACATTTTCCACACTCCTGGCATTGGTATGGCTTCTCCCCTGTGTGAAGTCTTTTGTGCCTCAACAAGTTTGAACTTTCAGCAAAACATTTCCCACACTCCTGGCATTGGTATGGCTTCTCCCCTCTGTGAAGTCTTTCGTGCCTCACCAAGCATGAACTGAAAGCAAAACGTTTCCCACACTCCTGGCATTGGTATGGATTCTCTCCTGTGTGGAGCCTTTGGTGGCTCACCAAGGCTGAACTGTCAGCAAAACATTTCCCACACTCCTGACATTGGTATGGCTTCTCTCCTGTGTGGAGTCTTTTGTGCCTCACCAAGCTTGGACTGGAAGAAACACATTTCCCACAATCTGTGCAACTATATGGGTTTTCTTCGGTGTGGACTCTCTGGTGGCTCACAAGGGATGAACTTTGAACAAAACATTTTCCGCATTCCTGGCATTGGTATGGTTTCTCTCCTGTGTGGAGTCTTTTGTGCCTCAACAAGTTTGAACTGTTAGCAAAACCTTTTCCACACTCCTGGCATTGGTATGGCTCCTCTCCTGTGTGGTCTCTTCTGTGGCTCAGCAATTGTGAGCTGTAAACAAAACATTTCCCACACTCCTGGCATTGGTATGGCTTCTCTCCTGTGTGGAGCCTTTTGTGCTTCGCCAAGGCTGAACTGCAAGAAAAACAATTCCCACACTCCTGGCATTGGAATGACTTCTCTCCTGTATGAAGTCTTTTGTGCTTCACCAAACTTGAACTGGAAGGAAAACATTTCCCACAATATGGGCAACTATATGGGTTTTCTCCAGTGTGGACTCTCTGGTGGCTCACAAGGGACGAACTTTGAACAAAACATTTTCCACATTCCTTGCATTTGTATGGTTTCTCACACTCCTTACTCATGAAATCCTCATTTCCTTCAAAGATTTCTTGTTGGCACAGATCTGGCAATTTGTAATCAACCACACATTTTGCTGATATTTTCCATTTATGATGGCTTGTCCCAGCATCATATGTCTTGTGAAGCACAAGTGCCACATTTTGGGGGAAACATTGACCACATACATTGCATTTGTAGGGCTTTTCACTGGTTGAATCTTCATCTTCATTCTGGGTTTGCTGGTGTGTATGAAAGCCCCTATTGTGTCCCAAATGCTTTCTGCATTTGGTGCATACTTGGCTCTTCTCACCATTATCTACTGTGAAGAAGAAGAACAAAAACAATCATTCCTCAGCATGAGTGATAAGGACTCTAAGGAAGTGGGATAAGAAATGGATGAAAATTATCCTTAAAACAAAATAGACATGATGGAAAAGAAGATATAAATGCTGTTGTTTCCTCACAACTTATTCAGTAAAGGTTGACACGGTTTATCTGCCTAAAGCAGTGGTTTTTAACCTTAAGCACTTTTCTGAATCAGCACCCCAAATAACCAAACCAAATTTAAAGTTGGCCAAAAACTGATTCGTAACCCTTTTGGTACTAATGATGGAGAGTAATCCCTCGTCAAGTGGTCCCTGGTCAAAAAAAGGTTGGGAATCACTGTCCTAGAGCCTCTAAGAGAGAGAGTTGAGTAACATATGCTCCAGTGGCTACCTGTTGCTCAATCCAGTCTAGTTTTTCATTTTGTCTCCTTCTCTCTGGGGGAATGGATGCCTTTTCCTTTCACATTCAAATGCTTGCCTTTTTTCCCTAGATGAAACTTTGCCTTGCTACCACCCATTTCACAATCGTTCTCTCCTTTTTATTCCTCTCCCTCAACCTCCAGTTCTCTCTACCCATATTCAGTTAAGTTTGTATTTTTCTGCTCCAGAGTAGAAGGTCCAATACCTAATTTTGTAGTGTTGCAGAGATTGTTATGCTTTTACCATCAACTACCAAATGGGACTTTTACTGTTTTTGGAACTTTGCTGTAAATGTGAGTTCCAAAGGGCTAGATTTGGCTGAGAAAGCTGGGAAGATGCAAGATAGGGACTGTAAAGAAAAAGAGAACAATGATGATGGCAGAGAAGAGAACAAAAAAAAAAAGGAAGGTCTGGAGACTCAGCCAGATATAGTGGCGATGAATTAAACCAGTTGAAAGAGAGGCATAGCGTACTGTTATATGCCTCTCCCAGTGCACAAAAAAACCCCGATCCCCAATCATTTACAAGCATAGAACATAGAACACATTATATTACAAGTCATCTACTTGCAAATGACTGAGACTAGGGGCTATTTGTGTGCTGGGAGAGGCAGCGTAGAACGAGAGCTTAGCCTTCAGACATGCAAAGGCTAGCCTGCCTGGCTGGGAGGAAGAACTAAGTCGAATACCACACTGATAAAAAGATGTACTGTATAGCCGCATCTGCATGTCTAAAGCCAGGGGAGGTGTGTTCTTTTTGATAATCCATTCTCCGGTCCCTGTGTCCTCACACACACACACTCACAGATAGAGAGTAGTGTGACCCATCTAGGGTGATTAATGTTGGACCCTGTTGCTGCAAGGGAGTGTGGTATGCATGGATTTGACTCCAGTTATGTATTTCTAACATAAGCCCTGCCTTGAGAACTCTCAGAAATTGTGATGATTTAGGATACTGCTCCCACTTAGTGAGCTGCTGACTGGCATACTGCATTTTGAAATAGAAATCCCATCAATGAGGAAGCCTTACCAAGAGAGTCCACAATCCCATTAATCTCCTCCATGACCTGCACGTGCAAGACTTTCTGATCAGGATTCAGAAGAGCCCACTCTTCCGGGGAGAAATGGACAGCCACGTCCTCAAAGGCGATTGGGCCCTGGTGGAAAAAAAAGATTTCATTCTCACATGACACCCAGGCAGCTCCAGTCCTCCTCTCCCAGGAATCTATCTGCTTACCTGATTCAGTTCCACTCCATCACAAAGAGGAAGAAACGATTGAGGATTCGGCAACAACATCATTCCAGCCCCTGGGAGAGAGAGCAAGGTGTGGAAAGCTGATCACATAAACACGTCTCAGGGGTGACAATTACAGTCCTAACAAGAAACCTATGAGGAAATGACCCTAACACAAGAGCATTCAACAGCCCAAAACATGTAAAATTCTAGGGTTTAGGACTTTATATCGCAAGTAGTGCTGAGTAGGTTGAACTGAAAGTAGTACCGGGCCTGATATTGCAATTGACTGAAGTTATTACTTGTTGTCTGTTTGTCTTCCAGCTCAGTTTCAGGGCTCATCTTAGCTTCGGGTCCCACCTGGGAAGATACCTAATGGCTGAGTTTTGAGACCTATTCATCTTTAGCCTAATGTAGAAGTATTGCAAGAAAGAAAACTACAAATCACAGTGAAATTACAACTTTGTAACCAAATGCCTTATTATTATTATTATCATTATAATTATTATTATTATCTGCCTCTCCTTTCAGCTCGAGGCGGGTTATAACATAAAGTAAAAAACACAAACATTGCAAAAACTCAACAAATATTCATATTTCTATAAAGGATACACATTTTATTTATTTATTTTATTTTTTGGTATTTCTACCCCGCCCTTCTCCCCTAAGGGACTCAGGGTGGCTTACAAGTTGGCAACATAGTGCCATCTAATCAACAATCAAACAGGCATGAAAAACTAAAAACATTTAAAACTGCATTTTGAAATAAAACTGCATTTCTATAAAATACACGTTAAAGTACATAAAGCATCACACAAAGGACATGAGTTTAAGATATATACCCATCGCAAGGCCAAGAGATCCTGCATATGCACCTTCTCAAGCTAAATGTGCTACAATCCCTCCAAAGGGGAATTTACACTGGCATAAAACGGTTCCTTCTTACCCTCCAAGGCTGCAGCTCCATCTCCTTCCTGCTTCAGGTCCTTCTGCCTGAGACTCTGGGTGGTGCCTGATAGAGATTTCTCTGATGCAGGGACATTAGACTGGACTTCCGGGCAGTTATTTTGGGCCTGGAAGAGCCAGAGGTAATATGGAGAATGTTCAATAATATCACAGACCTATGTGCAAAAACTGCATGGACTTTTTAAAAAGAATAACCTAGTTTGAAACAAGAGAATAATAAAATCCTTTCTTTATAGCCCGCTCTATGTCATCAAGGGAACTCAGGGCGGCATACACCAAAATAAAAAACAGTGGCAAACATTCAATACCAAGGATAAAATATAACAAACCAAAAGCAACCTAAATAAACAAGACAATACAATCTACACATGTAACATATTAAAGCCTTACAATTCTTAAAATATGACGAAAATTATTGGATTTTGTGCTATAATCCCCCTCCCATCATTTTCAATGTTATATCTGGTGGTCAACACATTTGAGTAGAGCAGCAACAGAGCTTAAATGGATATGGAGGTGACAGCAGGAGGGGCAGAGCAGGTGGGGAAAGAGGCAGAGGAAGTAGAGTCTGGATTATTTCTCTCATAGGTCCCATCTTGGAAGAAAGGTAGGATGAATATTTAATCTATCCATCGGTCCCAAGGTTAGTGAAACCAAGAGGGAATGCTCCCACCTGTCCTTCCTGCCTCTTGTCCTCTGCCCGACTCAGGAGGAAGCCTTCCGCCAGGGCCACCGCCTGGGAAGAGGTCTCTGCCCCACACTCTCGGACCCAGCTCCCCATCTCTGGGGGGAGGAGGCTCAGGAACTGCTCCAGGATCACCAGGTCCAGCATCTCAGCCTTGGTGTGTTGCTCTGGCTTCAGCCACTGGCGGCAGAGATCGTGGAGGCGGCTGCAAGTCTCTCTGGGCCCCTCGCCCTCGTGGTAGGAGAGCTGCCTGAAGCACTGGCGCTGCATGTGCGTATTCGGGAACATTTCCCAGATTTCCCCGTTGCCTTCAAGTCCAGGTGAGTTGGGTCTCTCCATTTTGGAACCACTGTGAGGAAGAAGAGGAGGAAGGAGAGGCCAAAGGAGCAAACTCTCTTCTCCCAGCTGGGCAAGGAAGGGTTAAGGGGAGAGAGTTGGGTTCCCAGAAAGGAAGGAAGGAAGTGGGCCTCCTTAGACCTGCGTTTCCTGTCCCTCTAGGAACCAAACTCTCTCTCCTTAACCCTTCCTTTCCCGGCCTGGAAAGGAGCCTGTCTCCTCCTCCTTCCTCTCCTTCTGGTGAGTCTTATTCCCAGAATTTCTCACAAGGGCCAACGAGGGGCTGAAGCTCAAAACACCTGGAGGGAGGGAAGAAGTTGGCCCAGACCTGCACTAACCTGGGATTGGGGGTCATCAAATCCTCCATCAGTGGGTCCTTCGGGGGCGAGAGAGGCAGGCAGAGGGCCAATGGCTTTCCCCAGACAACCCTCTCACCTGCCTGCCTGCCTGGGACCTCTTTTCCCCCCTTAAGTTTTGATTACGCTTTGCAAAGGAAAAGATGTTTCCACACAAAGAAAAAGGAGAACAAAGAGAGTTCTGATTAGTAGATTAGGACTGTGTAAATGACTTCTGTGTGGGAAAGGAAGAGGAAGGGGATTGGAGAAGAAAGAAGCCTCAGGTTTCAGGGTTGGCTATGGGGGGGCTTTGGCACTTTATTTATGTATTATTATTATTATTATTATTAAACTTTATTTGTACCCCGCTAGCATCTCCCGAAGGACTCGATGCGGCTTACAAAGGCCAAGGCCTCAACACACAATATAACAATACAAAACAAAAGGCAAATTAAAAACAATTAAAACAGTATAAACAACACGCTAAAACACAATAAAACTAGGCCAGGCCAGAGTAATGGGTACAAGATTAAAAGTGCTGATGTCCTAGAGAAGTGCACTTGGAAAGGACCAGACACAGAGCTTTTTCTATTTGTGCCCCTGCCTTATGGAATGCCTTGCCGCCCTATATAAGAGCCATGCGTGAGTTGGGGCCTTTTACCCTCGCACTCAAGACCTGGCTCTTTACTAGAGCTTTTAATCTATGTTAATTTTATTAATATTTTTATGTATGTATTTTTATCCTTTACAATTTTATCTTGTAAATCGCCTAGAGCATCGTGGATGGACGGCGATTAATAAGTAATTAAATGATGATGATGATGAATTATTTATTTCCAACATTTATACCCTGCCCTTCTCACCCAAGGGGACTCAGGGAGGCTTACAACAAATAACAATTCAATGCCTACACATAGTTTAAAAAAATCACAATAGTACATAAAATCAATTAAAAACTATTAAATACAATATAAAAATTTAAAATATGGTTAGATCCATTCGTCCAAGAAAACCTCTTGTTTTAGCCATAAATCGGTCCATGTCATCTTTGTCATTTATTCATTAAACGCCTGAGCACATAACCATGTTTTTAGGGCTCTTCTGAAGCCCAGAAGGGTTGGGGCTTGTTGAATATCTCTGGGGAGGGAGTTCCACAGCCGGGGAGCCACCACTAAGAAGGCCCTGTCCCTTGTTCCCACCAGCCATGCTTGCGAGGCAGGTGGGACAGAGAGCAGGGCCTCACCCGATGACCTTAAGGATCTTACTGGCTCATAGGAGGAGATACGTTGCGACAAGTAGATTGGGCCAGAACTGTTTAGAGCTTTATTGATCAAAACCAGCACTTTGAATTGGGCTCGGTAGCATATTGGCAGCCAGTGGAGCTTGCTTAGCATGGGGGTGCTACTCTCCCTGTATGCCGCCCCAGTTATTAATCTGGCTGCCGCCCAATGTACTAATTGGAGCTTCCCAGCCATCTTCAAAGGCAACCCCACGTAGAGAGCATTGCAGTAATCCAAACAGGATGTAACCAGAGCGTGGACCACCGTGGCCAAATCAGACTTCCCAAGGTATGGGCGCAGCTGGTGCACAAGTCTTAGTTGTGTAAATGCTCCCCTGGGGCTCCAGGCTCAGTGATGAGTCCAGGAGAACACCCAGACTGCGAACCTGTGTCTTCAGGGGGAGTGCGACCCCATTCAACACAGGCTGTAACCCTATGCCCTGTTTGGCCCTGCAGCTGACCAGGAGGACCTCTGTCTTGTCTGGATTCAATTTCAATTTGTTCGCCTTCATCCAGTCCGACACAGCGGCCAAGCACCGGTTCAGGACCTGAACAGCCTCCTTAGTGACAGGTGGGAAGGAGTGACAGAGCTGGACATCATCTGCGTACAGATGACACCGCACCCCAAAACTCCTGATGATCTCTCCCAGCGGCTTCATGGATGTTGAACAACATGGGGGACAATACCAACCCCTGCGGGATCCCCTAAGACAATGGTTGTGGGGCTGAGCAGGTGTCCCCCAGTGACACCATCTGAGAACGACCCTCCAGGAAGGACCGGAGCCACTGCAAGACAGTACCTCCGAAACCCATCCCCACAAGCTGCCCCAGAAGGATACCGTGATCGACAGTATCGAAGGCCACTGAGAGGTCCAGTAAGGAAAAACTCCGCCTGTCCAGTTAGCGTAGATCATCGATTAAGGCGACCAAGGCTGTCTTGGTACCATGTCCTGGCCTAAAGCCAGATTGCATTGAATCTAGAAAATCAGTGTCATCCAAGAATGCCTGAGCCCAGGAATTCTGGGAGTTGAAGTCCCAAACACCTGGAGGGAGGGCCGCAGTTTGCCTGAGCCTGCTTTAAACCCTCTCCTTCCAAGGAGATGGAGCATGTGCGCCATGGCGAAAAGGGGGCCTGATGTAAAATGGATTGGGGGTCATCACAACAGACCACAATGTTGTCACTTCTCCATCAGGCGGGAGAATTTTAGATAAGCCAAAGGTATATATTCTTTGTTTGCTACTCACATGTTGCGACGGCCATTTGCATGGTACGGACCCATTAAAGTGGGTGCCTACGGCTGTTTGCCTTATCATCAGCTGTGGTAACAATAAAAGGCTTGTTTTATTGCTCTCTTGGAATTCTCTCCTTTACTTCCCCTCCGAGCCAGCCTCCAACACCTATGCTATCATCCACGTAAGTTTTATTACAATACAGTAGAGTCTTGTTTATCCAACCTTCACTTATCCAAATTTCTGTATTCTCCAACGCAGTCTGCCTTTTAGTAGTCAATGTTTTTGTAGTCAATGTTTTCAAGACATTGCAATGTTTTGGTGCTAAATTCATAAATACAGTAATTGCTACATAACGTTCCCATGTATTGAACTACTTTTTCTGTCAATTTGTTCCAAAACATGATGTTTTGGTGCTTAATTTGTAAAATCATAATGTAATTTGACATATAATAGGCTTTTCCTTAATCCCTCCTTATTATCCAACATTTTCACTTATCCAACGTTCTACTGGCCCGTTTATGTTGGATAAGTGAGACTCTAATGTATATTCATTCTTTGTATTTTAAGAAAAATCTTGTAGCGTTACTTTCCGGATAAGCCTCGTATAAGATCCAGGGACTAAATTTTTGCAAAATAGATCAAATTATGATAGTCTATAACAAAATCAATGATATATAACTTGGTTAATTCTAAAATAATGAGATTTGTGGGTTTTTTAAATTTAATGTGCATTAAAAGTATGTGTGCCAGGAGCAGGGAAACAGACAGTAAATTTTAGCCAGAAATATAATTTTTACGTCAAGGGAAATAATAGTGTAAACATATTTATCTTTGGCTTGGCCTCAACAACACTGTGTTCAATTCTGGAATCCCGCCTGAAAAACAACATTCACAGACTGGACATTTGCAACCAAGGTGGTAAAGGAGCTGGAAACTAAGCCCAAACAGGAACAATTGATGGATTTACATTTTTTTTAACAATAGGGTTTCTTTTATCATGTCAAAAGCAACTAGAGAACATACTGCAAGTCGCTCCTGGTATGAGGGAATTGGCTGTCAACAGAGACATTGCCCAGGGGACGCCCGGATGTGTTACCATCCTTCTGGGAGGCTTTTCTCATGTCCCCACAAACTAGAGCTGACAGACGGGAGCTCACTTCGACTCGCAGATTTGAACTGGTCACCTTCAAGTCAGCAACCCAACATTCAGATCAGCAGTCCAGCCGGCACAAGGGTTTAACCACTTCAGAATAGGTGACATCATATTTAACCTACTGAAGACTTGCAACAGGGAGGTTGCTTTCTACTGCTCCAAGAACAGGACCTCCACTTATGGATTCAAATGACAAGGGACTCCACCAAATCTTAAGCAGAACATTTCAAAGGATTCTGTTTGAAATCAGATGTTTACCCACAAAAGCCAACCATGGGACAGTCCAGTCCCATGGTGATACCAGTTTCCAGAGAAGCAAAAGAGTTCTCCGAAACAGTTCCAAGTTAAACAAACCACAAAAAAAAAAAGCTAAACAGCGTTCGAAACCAAAGAGAGAGTTGGTTAAGGCATCAGTCCAAAGTCAAGCCAAGTGCTACTTGAAGCCAAGGGAATCACACAGGTTCATCGGAAAATGTTGAATGTACTGTCTACAGAACCAGAATGTCCACAACCTGCATTTTCCCTGTTGAAATTCATTTCATTACCTTTGTCCAACACTTCGGATGGTTTTTCTCCTCTATGAATTCTCTGGTGGCTCAAAAGGGATGAACTCTGAATAAAACATTGTCCACATTCCTCACATTTGTATGGTTTCATTTCTGTGTGGATGCTCTGGTGTCTCAGAAGTGATGATTTGCAAGGAAAACATTTATCACACTCCTGGCATTGGTATGGCTTCTCTCCTGTGTGGAGTCTTTTGTGCCTCACCAAATATGAATTGCGGGCAAAACATTCTCCACACTCATGGCATTGGTATGGCTTCTCTCCTGTGTGGAGCCTTTTGTGGTTCACCAAATATGAACTGGAAGCAAAACATTTCCCACACTCTTGGCATTGGAATGGCTTCTCTCCTGTGTGGAGTCTTTTGTGTCTCACCAAGTCTGAACTGTAAGCAAAACATTTCCCACACTCCTGGCATTGGTAAGGCTTCTCTCCTGTGTGAAGTCTTTTGTGACTCACTAAGTCTGAACTGGCAGCAAAACATTTCCCACATTCCTGGCATTGGTATGGCTTTTCTCCTGTGTGGAGTCTTTTGTGCCTCACCAAGGCTGAATTGGCCGCAAAACATTTTCCACATTCCTGGCATTGGTATGGCTCCTCTCCTGTGTGGAGTCTTTTGTGGCTCACCAATTTTGAACTGCGGGCAAAACATTCCCCACACTCTTGGCATTGGTATGGCTTCTCTCCTGTGTGGAGTCTTTTGTGGTTCACCAAATATGAACTGCGGGCAAAATATTTCCCACATTTCTGGCATTGGTATGGCTTCTCTCCTGTGTGGAGTCTTTTGTGGTTCACTAAGCCTGAACTGGCAGCAAAACATTTCCCACACTCCTGGCATTGGTAAGGCTTCTCTCCAGTGTGGAGTCTTTTGTGCCTCACCAAATCTGAACTGTAAGCAAAACATTTTCCACACTCCTGGCATTGGTATGGCTTTTCTCCTGTGTGGTGTCTTTTGTGCCTCAGCAAACTTGTACTGGAAGAAAAACATTTTCCACACTCCTGGCATTGGTATGGCTCCTCTCCTGTGTGGAGTCTCTGGTTTTCTCCGGCATGGACGCTCTGGTGGCTCAAAAGGGATGAGCTTTGAACAAAAGATTTCCCATATTCCTTGCATTTGTATTGTTTCTCTCCTGTGTGGGATCCCCAGTGTTCTATAAAGTGTGTATTCTGAGTAAAACTCTTCCCAAATTCTGCTACATTTTGGGTAAAACATTGCCCACATTCTCTGGCAGAATCATCATCTTCATTGTCAGCTTGCTGGTGTCTACGAAGGCACCCATTGTGTGCAAAATCCTCTCTGCAATTGTTGCATGCATTGTTCTTTTCAATGTTATCTACTGTGAAGAAGAACAGAAACAATCATTGTTCAGCGCAAGTGTTAAGGACTCTAAGGAAGCTGTAAGCTGTATAAATTTTGTCGTTTCCCAATAATAATAATTAATAATTAATAATAATAATTTTTTAAAAACTTTATTTATATGCCGCCACCATCTCCGGGGGGGGGGGGGGGGGGGGCTCATAAAAGCACTCAAAGTAGAAGCACATTAAATACAACAAGCTCATGACCAATATCACAATAACAATAGCAAACCACTTTACCCTTTGTTCAGTAAAGATGGACACTGTTTGACTGCCCGAAGAGCCTCTAAGAGAGAGATGAGTAACATATGCTCCAGAGGCTACCTGTTGCTTAGCACAGCTAGGTTTTCTCTTCTGTCTCCTTCTCTCTGGGGGAATGGGTGCCTTTTTCCTTCACATTCAAATGCTTGCCTTTTTCTCTAGCTTAAGGCTTTACCTTGCTACCACACATTTCACAATCATTCCCTCCTTTTTATTTCTCTTCCTCAACTTCCAGTTCTCTTCCCATATTCACTTGATGAATTGTAATTAAAACCTGCTAATAAGACCTGCCAGGTAAACTGATATGAACTGTGACAGTGGTAAGAGAAATATTTACATCAAGTTAAGGATGTTAAGAAGGAAGTCAACACAGAACTGCTTGTGTTTACTAACACCAATCCAGAGGAATCAACATCTGGTCCAGCAAACTGAGGATATTCCAGGATGGAAGACGTTTATCATTCATTTACAACTTTGGACCTCATCAGCAAAATATTGCTATATAAGTTACCTCATGACAATCCAGAAAGTGTGACAGACAGCGCCACCCGCCATGCTCAGTGGAGATGGTGTATGGGAAAGTGGCAGATTTGCAGGGAAGCAGTCTGGTCACTCTGGGGCCTCCTTTTCTCATGGGAAGAGAAAGGAGTGCATTTTGGAGATGCTCTTTCTGAAGTTTTGGAGTTCTGGAAATATTGATGTGTTGGCAGGCAGCAGTGGAAGCTGGGTTTGGCCTAAGCAGGTGCTTCTCCAAGGAGGGAGAACGAATATGGTAATATTTGTATGCGTGCGGATGGATGCATGTTGTGTGTGAATGCTGAGTGAAAATGTAAACCCTCCTTTGTCTGTTTGTTAGCTGTAGGTTGCTTGTAAATCCAATATAGTTGCATAGAATCTGTATGTCTGTACATCTAATGTCAGTCTTTGTTGTTCTGTAAAAGTTCTGCTATACCTCTCAGACTGAAACTGCAATAAAAAGAACCTATGCTTCAAAGTTATTGATAAGTCATTGATTCATAACATTTTTGGTGTCAGAAGTGGGATAATTTGTTCAGTCAGAGCAGGATGTTTTAACTTTTGTTTTAAAAGTATTCATGACAACAATGATGAAGGTAGAGAAGGAAATTAAAAAAAGGAAGGTCTACGAGACTCAGCCAGATATAGTGGCAGCCTACCATGAATTAAACTTTTACCATTTGAAAGATAGGAGTTTGATTACTGCTATATGCCTCTCCCAGTGCACAAAAAACTCCAAGCCCCAATCATTCACAAGCGCAGAATATAGAACACATTATATTATATTAATTAATTAATTAATTAATTACCCTATTTACTACCCCAAAGGGGACTCAAGTCGACTTTAGAGCTTTTTAGGCTAAAGCCAGCAGACTGGCAGCCAGTGGAGCTGGTGCAAGAGGGGGGTCGTGTGCTCCCTGTACCCCACTCCGGTGAGCAACCTGGCTGCTGCTCATTGAACCAATTGAAGCTTCCAAGCAATCTTCAAAGGCAACCCCACGTAGAGCGTGTTGCAGTAATCTATACGGGATGTAATGAGCATGGACCACTATGGCCATGTCTGACTTCCCAAAGTACTGGTGTAACTGGCACACAAGTTTTAATTGTGCAAGAGCTCCCCTGGCCACTGCCGAAACCTGAGGTTCCAGGCTCAGTAATGACTCAGGCATGACTGCATGGAGCGCTGTTACCTTCCCCCCGGAGCGGTACCTATTGATCTACTCACATTTGCATGTTTTCAAACTGTTAGGTCGGCAGAAGCTGGAGCTAACAGCGGGCACTCACTCCGCTCCCCGGATTTGAATCTGCAACCTTTTGGTCTGCAAGTTCAGCAGCTCAGTACTTTAAAACACTCTGCCACCTGTGACTAATCTGGGGCAATTAGTCTTTATAGGTTTTCCAGGGGCCCTGTTGTTGCAAGAGAGTGTGGTACGCTTGGACTTGACTCCAGTTATGGAAGTCTTCCCACTGGAGTCGGAATTGATGCTAACATCACTGTTACGCAGGCAACAAGTCAATGTTATATTTATGTCATATATTTCTAACATAAGTCCTGCCTTCAGAATTCTCAAAGATTGTGATGATTTAGGATACTGCTCCCACTTAGGGCGCTGCTGACTGGGATACTGCATTTTAAAATAGAAATCCCCATCAATGAGGGAGCCTTACCAAGAGAGTCCACAATCCCATGAATCTCCTCCATGATCTGCACGTGCAAGACTTTCTGATCATGATTCAGGAGAACCCACTCCTCCAGGGAGAAATGGACAGCCACGTCCTCAAAGGCGATAGGGCCCTAATAGAAAAAAAAAAATTTCCTTCTCACATAAGGGCTATCAAGACAAATAATTACAATAATCTCATTAAAATAGATTTACATTCCTGTTAGTTGTTTGAAAGGGAAAAGGCTAAAGCCTCAGTGCTTTGTAGAGACGTCCAGTTTGTCACAGTCACAACTATTTCTTAATTGATATGTAAATTCAGAAATGGAATCTGGACATTTATCAGCTTTCATTGTACGGGACACAATGTTATTCCAAGCAAGGTCTCACCAAAGCATAAAGATTACCATGACTTCCCTTAATGTAGACACTATATTTCACCACGTTTTCTATGCAGATACCCTATCATTTCTTTGTTTTTTCTTCTTCTACTGACACAACCCAAAGAACTGCTTTTTATTTTTTTAAATCTCTCTGGCAAGCCTAAGCTCATTTTCTGCTTTAGTTTGTTAGATCTTTTCCCTATTTTTGCTGGTGAGTCGTTTGAATTCTTTGGTGATTTTCCCCCTTTCCCACTTCTTGTACATGTTCCTTTTAAATCTTAGCTCAGTTGAAAGTTCTTTGAACATCAATTCTGGTTTTTTTTTAGATTTCTCTCTCTTTTTCCTCCTTCTTGGCACTGTTTGTAATTATGCCTTCAGTATTTCACTTTTAAGAAACTCCCATTCAGGGCGCTTCCAGACAGTACTTAATCATGGGTTTTAAACAGGGGCAAAAAATCCCAGGACTTCAGAAGGAGTCCACATATGGACCTCTTTAGTCCTGGGATTTCTGCCTCCATTGTCCAGACTTGTTGCTTTGTTCCGAGATTTAGAGTGGCTTTAGAGTTAAGATGGCTGACGTGAGACTTCTGCCGGAAACTTCGGCAGTTTTTTTTTAAGCCCTGGGATGCGGATATACAGATATGCGGTTCACTGCAAAAGTTCCGTTCTTTGACCTGGCCAGAAAAACCGTGCTCTTCAGACATTTCATGAAGTATCTTTTATACAAACAAACCGAATGGAGTAGGACCACTTCTACTTAAGTCAACATTGCACAATGAAACAAGAACACACACTTTCAAGCCAGGAACAGAATTTTGTCATTTTTAGAGCCTGGCTGCCTGGCCATCTGTCCAAACAGATATGGTTGTGTACATTTGGCATCAAACAATAGGGTGCTGTTCCTCGGTTATACATGGCTGTTCCTATTAGCCTCCTGCATGACCTTGGCTCTCGGTATTTACATTCCTCTCCAGCACATCCATGTCTCAACAGCCAGTAGCATGTTTTTGCCATATATTAAACTGTACCCATGTTGTCAGCATACACCCAATGAGGAACTAACATGTATAACCCAGCAACATCATCCTGTTGTTCCCTGGCACAAGTACACCCTGAAACCTGTCTGCACAGATGGCCATACAACAAGGTCTGACTAATTACAGTAATGATGACATTCTGTTCCTGGTTTGAAAGTGTCTGTTCCTGTTTCATTGCATACTACTTAGTGTGAAAGTACTTGTTCCACTCCAAGCATCTAAAACCTGGGAACAAAATCAGATAAAAAATTCTGTGAGTTCCGATTGCAGGGACAGACAGACATGTGAAGATCCGGATATTCGGCTAAAAAAACGTGATATTCCCACACCTGGAAATCTCGCGTTTTTTACCTTTGGAAGCAATTGCTTCCAGGTTTACAGAGAACAGCGCCTGGTTGCTGCAGGAGACCCTGGGATAAAGGTACTATCTGGACAGACCCTCAGATATTTGATGATTAAGCTTGGAACAAATGACACCCAGGCAGCTCCAGTCCTCCTCTCCCAGGAAGCCTCCTGCTTACCTGATTCAGTTCCACTCTATTACAAAGAGGAAGAAAGGACTGTGGATTCAGCATCAACATCATTTCGGTCCCTGGGAGAGAGCGCAAGGTGTCAAAAGCTGATCACATAAGTATGTCTCAGAGGTTACAATTATAGTCCTAAAAAGAAACCTATGAGGAAATGACCCTAAGAACACAGGAGCATTCAACAACGAAGAATATGTAAAATTGTGCTGTGAGTAGACTGAACTGAAACTAGTACCGGGCTTGGTATTTCAGTTGACTAAAATTATTATTTGTTGTCTGTTTGTCTTCCAGCTCAGTTTCCGGGGTTCATCTTAGCATCAGGTCCCACCTGAGAAGATACTGAAGGGTTGTATTTTCAGTCCTATTCATCTTTAGGCGAATGTAGAAATATTGCAAGAAATAAAACTGCAAATCACACTGAAACTACACCTTTTGCAACAGAATGCCTAAATAATAATAGTAATAATAATAGTAATTTTATTACTTATCCGCCTCTCCTTGCGGCTTGAGGCGAGTTACAACACAATTAAAAAAACACAAACATTGCAAAAATTCAACAAATACAGATTTATATAAAAGATCCACATTAAAACTGCATTTCTATAAAATACATGTTGTTTATTTGTTCAGTCACTTCTGACTCTTTGTGACCTCTTGGACCAGCCCACGCCAGAGCTCCCTGTTGACCATTGTCACCCCCACCTCTTTCAAGGTCAAGCCAGTCACTTCAAGCATACCATCCATCCCTCTTACCCTTGGTCACTCCCTTTTCCCTCTTCCTTCCATTTTCCCCAGCATCATTCTCTTCTTCCAAGCTTTCCTGTCTTCTCATTATGTGGCCAAAGTACTTCATCTTTGCCTCTAATATCCTTCCCTCCAGTGAACAGTCGGGCATTATTTCCTGGAGGATAGATTGGTTTTATCTTCTCGCAGTCCAAGGCACTCTCAGAATTTTATTCCAACACCACAGTTCAAAAGCATCTATCTTCCTTCACTCAGCCTTCCTTATGGTCCAGCTCTCACATCCATAGGTTACTACACGGAATACGGACCTTCGTTGCCAGTGTGATGACTCCACTCTTCACTATTTTATCAAGGTTGGTCATTACTCTCCTCCCAAGAAGTAAACGTCTTCTGATTTCCTGGCTGCAGTCTGCGTCTGCAGTAATCTTCGTGCCTAGAAATATAAAGTCTGTCACTGCCTCCACGTTTTCTCCCTCTATTTGTCAGTTATCAATAGGTGTAGTTGCCATGATCTTGGTTTTCGTGACGTTTAACTGCAACCCAGCTTTTGCACTTTCTTCTTTCACCTTGGTGATAAGGCTCCTCAGCTCCTCTGGCTTTCAGCCATTAAAGTGGTATCGTTTGCATAGCTAAGGTAGTTAATGTTTCTTTCAAAAATTTGAACTCTAGCCTTGGATTCATCATTCCCCACATGTCGCATGATGTGTTTTGCATACAAGTTGAATAGGTAAGGTGAGTAAACAACCTTACCATAGTCCTTTCCTAATCTTGAACCACTCTGTTGTTCCATGGTCTGTTTTTTTACTGTTGCTATAAGCTGACTTTTTCCAATCTGATGACCATTCTTGTGTTTTCCATATTTTCTGGCATATGGCATGCATCATCTTTCAAGATTTTAAACAGCTCAGCTGGGATCCTGTCGGCTCCTGCTGCCTTGTTTTTAGCAATGCTTCTTAAGGCCCATGCAACCTCACTCCTAGGATGTCTGGTTCTAGTTCACTCACCACACCGTCAAAACTATCCTCTATATTATCTTTCCTATACAGATCTGTATATTCTCACCACCTTCTCTTGAACTCTTCAGCTTCTGTTAGATTCTTGCCATCTTTGTTTTTGATCATGTCCATTTTTGCCTGAAATTTACGTCTGATGTTTCCAATTTTCTGGAAGAGGTATCTTGTCCTTCCTATTCTATTGTCTTCTTCCACTTCCATGCATTGCTTGTTTAAAAATGGTTCCTTATCTCTTCTGGCTAATCTCTGGAATTGTGCATTTCATTGGGTATATCTCCCCCTATCACCATTTCCTTTTGCTTTCCTTCTTTCTTGGGCTACTTCCAGTGTCTCAGCAGACAACCATCTTGCCTTTTTGGTTTTCATTTTCTTTGGGATGTATTTTATTGCTGCCTCCTAAACAATGTTGCGAACTTCTGACCATTTATTAAATCTAGTCCCTTAAATTTATTCTTCACCTCCACTGATTAGAGGAATAGAATATTAAAGGGGAATTTACACTGGCATAAAACACCAAAACACCCCAAATGGTTCCTTCTTACCTTGCAAGGATACAGCCCCATCTTCTTCCTGTTTGAGGTCCTTCGACCTGTGGCTCTGGCTGGTGTTTGATGGAGATTTCTCTGATGCAGGGATATTGGACTGGACTTCCATGAAGTTATTTTGGGCCTGGAAGAGCCAGAAGTAGTATGGAAACTACATGGACATTTTTAAAAGACTAACTCTTAGATAGCAATGTAGTTTGAAACAACATAATAATAATAATAATCCTTTCTTTATAGCCCACCTATCTCCTCAAAGGGACTCAGGCGGCTTACAACAAAATAAAAAAAAACAGTGGCAAACGTTCTATACCAAGGATAACATTAAAACCAAATCAAAAAGCATCTTAAATAAACAAAACATAATACAATCAACACAGTTAACATATTAAATCCTTAAAAACTCTTTAAAATTCACTAAAATTATTGGATTTTATTCCATACTCCCCCTCCCATCATCTTTAATGCTATATCTGGTGGTCAACAAATTTGAGTAGAGCAGCAACCGAGCTTACAGTGGATATGGAGGTGACAACAGGAGGGGCAGAGTAGTTGGGAAAGGAGGCAGAGAGAACAAGGTCTGTCTTCTCCCACCCATCAGTCCTATTTTGGAAGAAAGGCAGGATGTACGTTTAATCTATCCCTCAGTCCCAGGGTGAGTGAAACCAAGAGGAAATGCTCCCACCTGTTCTTCCTGGCTCTTGTCCTCTGCCCGACTCAGGAGGAAGCCTTCCACCAGGGCCACTGCCTGGGAAGAGGTCTCTGCCCCACACTCTCGGACCCAGCTCCCCATCTCTGGGGGCAGGAGGCTCAGGAACTGCTCCAGGATCACCAGGTCCAGCATCTCCGCCTTGGTGTGTTGCTCTGGCTTCAGCCACTGGCGGCAGAGATCGTGGAGGCGGCTGCAAACCTCTCTGGGTCCCTCGCCCTCGTGGTAGGAGAACTTCCTGAAGCGCTTGCAATGTATGTCTGAGCTGTAAAGGTCCACACTCAGGAACGTCTGCATAGTTTTTTCCCAGAATTCCCCACTGCTCCCGAGGGCCCTGCCTGCTTCAGGTCCAGGTGAGTTGGGTCTCTCCATGTTGGACCCACCCTGAAGAAGAACCAAGATGGTTTTCCTCCCTCTTCTTTCAAGGGAAAGAAATCCCTCAACAGGCTTTACTCCAAAATTCCCAGCCAAAAATCACATTTTCTCTGTGAAAGAAAGGCAGAATTAGACAACAGGTTTCAGGAAGCTTTTTCTTGGAGAGTAAAAAAAACCAAGTATTTTATTTATATTAGAGCCAGGAAATGCTGGATCCTCCTTACACTTGGTCCTCAACAATGACATGGAATCATTACAATCAACTCTAACAGAGATTTTGTTTAAACAAAAAAAGGGTAGAGACGAATCAGAGAATCAGTGTATCCAACTATTACAGATAAAAAACAAGCCAACTAGGAAGCTACATCAATTTCTTCTGAAAAATTTTACCTATGTATCAGCACTTTTTATTATAATAGAAATGGTTGCAAGTCTTGCTATTTAGATATTTTAGAACACTGCACATATAATAATAATAATTACAAAGTTCTGGAACACAACACACGAGACATCACAGTTGTGGAAAAGAAAAAGGTTTGGATCATTGATGTTGCCATCCCAGGTGACAGTCGCATTGACAAAAAACAGGAAAAACTCAGCCGCTATCAGGACCTCAAGATTGAACTTCAAAGACTCTGGCAGAAACCAGTGCAGGTGGTCCCGGTGGTGATGGGCACACTGGGTGCATCCCAAAAAATCTCAGCTGGCATTTGGAAACAATAGACATTGACAAAATTACGATCTGCCAACTGCAAAAGGCCACCCTACTGGGATCTGCGCTCATCATCCGAAAATACATCACATAGTCCTAGACACTTGGGAAGTGTTCGACTTCTGATTTTGTGAAACGAAATCCAGCATATCTATCTTATTTGCTGTGTCATATTAAAATAATAATAATAATCTTTATTTACCCTATCCCCGGAGGGACTCAGGGCGGATTCCGAACTTAAAAGGCAAACATTCAATGCCCGAACACAACAACAATACACCCATAATATAACTCAACATATAAAAATAAATTATGACTTAACAACTAAAATTAAATTAAAAACGCAACCTGTTATATCAAACATAAAACAACACATCAAACATGGAACAGAAGTCTTCCCAATTCCTTGGAGGCAAATAGATTGATCATTGCTCAAGATGTCTATTGAGATGGTGGGGCAAATAAGTGCATGGGTACTGATGGTAGCTATTAATCCGAGGTATAATGGTAGTACTTCCATCCACTCCTCCTCCTTCTTGTAAGCCAGTAAGCAAAGGTACGTCTTCAGCTCTTTCTTGAAGGCAGGGAGTGAGGGGGCCATCTTTAACTCCTTAGGAAGGGGGTTCCAGAGGTGGGGGGTGGCTACGGAGAAGGCCCTTTCTCTCATTCTCACCAGACGCCCTTGGAAGGGGGATGGAATCGAGAGCAAGGCCTCCTCTGATGTCTGCAGTGTCTGAATTGGTCTATAGTACCAGTAGCATAGCATGGCATAACTTTATTACGGTCCATGGACCCACAACTGTTAAGTGAATAACATACAAGAGTTTACAGAAGAGTCAAACTGGGGAAATTGCTTAACAAACACAAACTACACAGAGTCAGGTAATACCCTGATCGGAGACTAGGCTCTTTCTCAGCCTTGCTGCCACTGCAATGAAATTTGCCACCATGAGGTGACCCTCACGGTCACCTCATGGTGGTTATCCTCCATCAGATATCTGACCTTTCCTTGCGGGACATGGTCAGACAATCGAGTCACAATTGGGTGAATGAGTTGACCTCGTTGGGCTGCAACAGGATGTATTCTAATTATTCTATTTCATTTCCACCACATGGGCATAATCTTTGGGAGTAGGGGATACCAGATAGTCTGCCGTTTAGCAGCTCTGATGGAAGTACATTTAGTCTCACTTTTGTGAAGAGTCTTTGGTAATTAGACACTGTGAGACTCTCAAGATAATTACATGACTTAAATGGCTCGGTGTATGGTAAATTCAAAGCCCTTATAGTAGGAGATGTGGTTCATCAAATAGTCTGGACCCAAGCCATTTAGGGATTTAAAGGTAAGAACCTGTACATTGTATTTAGCCTGAAAGCAGACAGCATGGGAGAAGTTCTCTCCCTGAACGACACTCCAGTTAGTAGCCTGGCTGCCGATCTCTGGACCATCTGAAGCTTCTGAACTATTGTCAAAGGCAGCCCCACGTACAGAGTATTGCAGTAGTCCAAACGGGGTGTGACCAAGTCTGGTGTCTCAAGGTACAGGCGCAGCTGGCACAAATGTATTAAAAATACATATTTGTGTAGTGTTTGGTTAAAAGAAGATAACAATGTAACATAGTAATTCTCACCCACACAATATTAATTTCCTAACAAATGGAATTGATATTTTATATCAATGATGGGCAAGCTTTTGCGCTTGGTGTGTCAAAATTCACCAAAAAACTTAGCATGACTTGGGTGGTGTGTCACTTCGAGAAAAAACCCATAATTTTGCAATATGTATAGTTTAAATAACAAAAATATATAATTGTAATATATAACTGTATTTAATAAATCAAAAACTATTTACTACCATTATTTCCATGTACAACAATCTATGGTACCTCTTGCAGTTTCCACGCTGATTTCTCTCTATTCTAGTTTCAGTGTAGTCATGAATAATGAATAACATAATAATATAATAGTAATAATATGATAATATACAGTAGAGTCTCACTTATCCAACACTCGCTTATCCAACGTTCTGGATTATCCAACGCATTTTTGTAGTCAATGTTTTCAATACATCGTGATATTTTGGTGCTAAATTCGTAAATATAGTAATTACTACATAGCATTACCGTGTATTGAACTATTTTTTCTGTCAAATTTGTTGTATAATGTGATGTTTTGATACTTAGTTTGTAAAATCATAACCTAATTTGATGTTTAATAGGCTTTTCCTTAATCCCTCCTTATTATCCAACATATTCGCTTATCCAATGTTCTGCCGGCCCATTTATGTTGGATAAGTGAGACTCTACTGTAACAGAATGATATAATAATTATAAATAAATAATAAATATATATAAATAAATGTAATGTGCATAATTCCCATGGACTAAACAACAAAACCACTGGACCAAATCACCTCAAATTTGGCCACAAAAGACATAGTCATCATCCAATCAATCTGCATGCGGCAGCGAGTCAGCAAAAATGGCTAGGTGTGTCAGTGCTGACACGTGTGTCATAGGTTGGCCATCACTGTTTTAGATCCAAATGGCAGTAGTTATACTTTGATAAAATACATGTAAAGAACTGTAAAAGAATACAGAAAGGAAATCAGATAGCATGGGAAGGCATACTACCATTTTGACGACAACAGTGCGTTCTTTTCTGTTGCAGAGGACATTTGGATCTTCTAAAACTTTAGACCAGGGGTCCTCAAACTTTTTAAGTGGAGGGCCGGTGTATGGCCCCTCAGACTGTTGAGGGGCCGAATTATCATTTGAAAAACAAAAACCAAACAAATTCCTATGCACATGTCTTATTTGTAGTGCAAAAAAACCCCAACAACATTTATTTATTTACTACATTTATACCCCATCCTCTCTCACCCTGAATGGGACTCAGAGCGGCTTACAAGTTTTATATACATACAATATATTAGCATAGCACAATATTAGCATTATATATTACTCTATTGTACTATACCAATATACTGTAATATTATTAGTAATATAACATTTAATATATAATATATAATTAATATTATTATATTCTATTATTATTAGTATTATATTGTATTACATTATAATATTAGTATCAATATTATATGTATACACAATATATTATATTAATTATCATAGCACAATATTAATAAATGAAAGAACAATGCAATATTGAAAAATAAAACAATTTTTACCAACATACAGTAAACCTATCAGGATTTCAATGGGAAGTGTGGGCCTGCTTCTGGCCAATGAGATAGTCAAGTTAAGTAGAATTGTTGTTGCTGTAGTGTGCTTTCAAGTCATTTCAGACTTTAAGCAAGCCTAAGTCTAAAATTGAGGGTGGGGCCAGGTAAATGACCTTGGAGGGCCGTATCTGGTCCCCGGGCCTTAGTTTGGGGACCCCTGCTTTAGACAATGTGTATAGTAATAGCGCTTGGGTTAAAGATATAGATGTAGTCATTACAGGCTTCGACAAACTGCGGCCCTCCTTCCCTTCTGGTGTTTTGGACTTCAACTCCCAAAATTCCTGGCCTCGGGCCCTTTCCTTTTCCCCCTCAGCCGCTTAAGCTTAAGGAGGGAGGGAGGGCCGCAGTTTGCCCAAGCCTGGCTTAAAGAGTTGTTGTTTTCTGTCTCCTCAGTGAGTGTTAGAAAGGCCAACCTGTGAGGGAAACAGGCCTGGTCCAACCTCGGCCCTCTCTCCAGGTATTTTGGGCCTCAGCCCCTCTTCGGCCCTTTGGAGAAGGTCTGGGAATAAGACTCACCGGGAGGAGAGGAAGGAGGAGCAGGAGACAAAGAAAGAGACTGGCTGCAAGAAGGAGGAGGGAGATGCCAAAGGGGCAAACTCCCCTCTCCCATCCGGGCCAGGAAAGGTTAAGGGGAGGGAGTTTGGTTCCTAGAGGACTGAAAAAGCGCATAAGGAGGCCCACTTCCTTCCTGCCTCTCTGGGAACCAAACTCCCTCCCCTTAACCCTTCCTTGCCCAGCGTTGTACTGGAAGGAGGGGAAATGAGCATGTCTCAAAAGCCCTGGAACCAAAGGACTCAAGATGAGGGCGTACATATAGTCAAATATTCCGTATTCATTGGAGTGTTAGTGAGATGTATTCTCTCCCAGTCAAACCACTGCTCCCCAACCCCACTGACCATTAAAGGCAACCCATCAGTCCAGGGAGCAAAGCAGGGCTGAGTCTCCATCCGCAACAGAAAGAGACTGTCTCAGCCCTTGGTCAAGTCCCACGGCTCCCTTTTCCCCAGGAAGAGGAACACAGACTTGGGTGGGAGATACAACAAAAGCATCCAACACAAGCAGGCTCTTCATTGCCGACAAGCTTTTAAAAAATCATAGAATCACAGACTCGTAGAGTTGGAAGAGAAGTTGGAAGAAGTCTCTGTGACCTAGTAAAGAAAACACAGAACAACCAAGCCCTGGTTTTTTGGGTTTTGTTTGAGAATCTGCAACTTGCTTCTGGTGTGAGAGAATTGGCTGTCTGCAAGAACGTTGCCCAGGGGATGCCCAGATGTTTTGATGTTTTTCCCATCCTTATGGGAGGCTTCTCTCATGTCCCCGCATGGAGCTGACAGAGAGAGCTCATCTACACTCTACCCGATTCTAACCATCAACCTTTAGGTCAGCAACTCAACCTTCAAGTCAACAGTCCTGCCAGCACAAGGGTTGAATGTGTCTATTTCGTTTATTGTATGTATGGTTTCTTTCCCGCAATTGAATGTTTGCCTTACATGTTGGAAACCACCTGAGTCCTTTGGGGAGATAGGGCGGCATATAAATATTATTATTATTATTATTATTAGGCTAGAGGGCAGGTGGACAGACGGCTGACACCACAGGTGCAGGAGGTGCTTAGGAAGTTGACTTTTGCCGTCAGGAAACGCCTGGACCTGATGCCAAACAACAAAATGCACATGTTGGCTTAGGCGATCCCTTGTAGTTCGAGGATGATGGTCCTCCATTTCTTGGAAGTGTGTGATTTTTTTTTTAATGTGTGGAGGTCTGTGCAAGGCCAGTCAACACACAGTCTTCACAGATTGAGGTCCCAGCAGTGGTGTGGTTAACACAACGAGAGTGGCTTCTCAGTCTGTTACAGCCTTCACAGCCATTGTAACATGTATCATGTTATCCTCCGCCTGCTCTGCCGTTGAGGTCTTTGGGTCTTCGGATTGTTCTTGGTCTGGATCCTCCCCTGTGACCACTCCTGGGAGTGTGTGACTCCTGTGGTTGTGCCCACAGGTTCATTGGAACACGCAAGCCCCCTCACCACGTCAAGGTGACAATCCATCGAGGGTGATGTTGGCAGCAATCATTCCACCATATCATTAGATGAGAGCCGCCCCCCCAGTAATAACTGCCATTCTGAGCCAGAATGAAGAAGGGGGCAGGAAGACATCATGTCTGAAGACATCCTATATTATAATATATATGAAGACATTGTATACTATGATATATAATAATCATATTATTCTATACTAATAATATAGTATATTGTATATACATATATTAATAGTAATATAATGTAATATAATAATAATAATACACTATTATAATGGTATATTTATATTACATGTAATATTACTAATAATATTACAATATAGTGTTATAGTACAATATAGTAATATATAATGCTTATATTGTGCTATACGAATAATATAATATATTGTATGTACATATGACTTGTAAGCCACCCTGAGTCCCCTTCATGGTGAGAAGGGTGAGATACAAATGTCGCTAATAAATAAATCTGTGATCCACTCATAAAGGACACAATCTTCCCCAAAGAGGTTGCAAAATGGAACTGCTTCTTTCCCAGGTGTTCTCGTCACCAAGACCAGTAATATCAGCAACTTGTGTTTCCCCCAAGTCTTTGGGGGAGAGGATAAAATGTAGGAAGTTGAATATTGAGGGAAATAAACAAGTGCTTTTGTTTGGGCTGAGAAAACCGCTCTTGAAGTTCAAGAATGGAAGACTCCATCACAGTTTTAACTTTTTTTCTGGCACAAAGTTTGGGCAGGGCAGGAGCAAGGCATCAAACCATAAGAAAGTGTGGAATCTTGGTAGCCTGCCCGCTTATTTTTCCTGCTCCTGGCCTCGGAACAGACTGAAGCATGCCTTGCCAGAGGAGGAGGAGGTAGGAAAGGAGGGGGCAAGGGCATTTAGTTTGTCAAATATTCTGAAACTTGATGGGCTTGCTTGCTTGCAGTGGTAAATGTGTCCAGTCCCCCCCAAGTATGGCATTGGCCACAACACCACACCATCCCTCTCCAGCCAGCCATAGCAGTTAAAAATGAATATCTATTTTGATAAAATGTAAAAATTACCCAAAACTCAGGGGACGTAATTGTAGAGAAATTCAAGGGCATAGCTCTAATAGCGTGTAAGGGGGTTACAGTGTAAAACATGTTCTACCATTGTAGCAAGTTTCATCCCAATAGCTCTAAAAATGAGGGAGAATGGAGGCCCAGAAGTCCCACCAGGTGTGCAATTACTTTAACGAAATAGTAATGAAATTTCATTACTCTTGTCATAGTAACTAAAGTGTTCCTAATGACACTTTAGAAACAATTTAGAAATTAAATGCTGGCACTCTCCTGTGTAGTAATAACTTTTGAAACATTTTTAATCGATCACACATGCCAAATACCTAACAATAATAGTACACCTGACAACTTGCTGCTAAGAAAATCATTGAAATGTTTTCAAGATAGTTTGCTCAATTCCTACATGTGTGCAGTGTTTCTATATTATCACCAGCATCTCTTGGTCTGTTCAGAGGCAAATCCAAATAATCACTTAGATTTTCTCAAGCAATTAGAAATGGCTGGTTGGAGAGCTTCTATTAATTATACAGACGCTGTTGTTTTTTTACTCTACAAACTTACTTCCATACTTTGTAAGAGCCAGCGACTTAAATTTTGCAAACAAGTTCAAATTCTCAAAGCCTATAACAATATCAAGGATATATAACATTGTTAATTCTAAAATAACAACAAGACTCGTGTTATTTTTAATTTAATGTGGATTAAAGGTGTGTGTACCAGGAGCAGGGAAACAGTCAATCAATTCTAGCCAGAGATAAAAATTTGTACATCAAGGGAAATAATAGTGCAAGCATCTTTTCCTTGGGTTTGGCCTCAACAGAAGCACTGTGAACAATTCTGGAATCCCAGCTGAAAAACACCATTTACAAACTGGAAATCTGCAACCAAGGTGGTAAAGGAGCTGGAAACTAAGCCCAGAGGAAATGAATATGGTTTTTTTTTTCAAAATAGCTGACATGAAAATCATATTTAACCCTCTGAAGGATTTTCACAGAGAGGTTGCTTTCTGCTGCTCTAAAGAAGACTTCAACTTAGGGATTGAAATAACAAGAAAGGGGATTCTGTAAAATGTTTGAAACCATATGTTTACCCACAAAAGCTGACAAGGGAAAACACAGTCCAGGGTTATGGTGATACCGGTGTTTAGAGAAGCAAGAGAGTTCTCCCTAACAGTCCCAAGTTAAACAAAGCAACAACAACAAAACTGAACAACAGTTTGAAACCAAGAAGAGAGTTTTCTAAGAGATCAGTCCAAAGTCAAGCCAAGTGCTACTTGAAGCCAAGAGAATCACACGTGTTCATCGGGAAATGTTGCAATTTCCCTGTTACAACTGATATTATTATTTTTGTCCCAGCTCCTTGGATGATTTCTATCCTATATGTAGTCTCTGATGGTTCAAAAAGTATGAACCTTGAACAAAACATTTCCCACACTTTTGGCATTAGTATAAATTCTCACCTGTGTGGAGTCTTTTGTGCCTCACCAAGTATGAATTACAAGCAAAACATTTCCCACACTCCTGGCATTGGTGTGGCTTCTCTCCTGTGTGGAGTGTTTTGTGCCTCACCAAGGCTGAACTGTAAGCAAAACATTTCCCACACTCCTGGCATTGGTATGGCTTCTCACCTGTGTGAAGTCTTTTGTGGCTTACCAAGTGTGAGTTGCGAGCAAAACATTTCCCACATTCCTGGCACTGGTATGGTTTTTCTCCTGTATGAAGTCTTTTGTGGCTCACCAAGTGTGAACTGTAAGAAAAACATTTCCCACACTCCTGGCATTGATATGGCTTCTCTCCTGTATGCAGTCTTTTGTGGCTCATCAAATCTGAATTGCAAGCAAAACATTTTCCACACTCCTGGCACTGGTATGGCTTCTCTCCTGAGTGACGTCTTTTGTGCTTCACCAAGTCTGAACTGAAAGTAAAACATTTCCCACACTCCTGGCATTGGTATGGCTTCTCTTCTCTGTGTAGTTTTTTGTGCCTCACCAAGTCTGAACTGCAAGGAAAGCATTTCCCACACTCCTGGCATTGGTATGGCTTCTCTCCTGTGTGAAGTCTAATGTGGTTTACCAAGCGTGTATTACGAGCAAAACATTTCCCACACTCCTGGCATTGGTAAGGCTTTTCCCCTGTGTGAAGTCTTTTGTGCTTCACCAAGTCTGAACTGGAAGCAAAACATTTCTCACACTCTTGGCATTGGTATGGTTTCTCTCCAGTGTGGGATCTCCAGTGGCTTATAAGGTGTGCATTCCGAGCAAAACATTTTCCACACTCCTGGCATTGGTAGGGCTTCTCTTCTGTGTGAAGTCTTTTGTGGCTCACCAAATAAGAACTGCGGGCAAAACATTTCCCACACTCTTGGCATTGGTAGGGCTTCTCTCCTGTGTGAAGTCTTTTGTGTCTCAGCAAGCCTGAACTGGAAGCAAAACATTTCCCACACTCCTGGCATTGGTATGGTTTCTCTCCGGTGTGGAGTCTCTGGTGGCTGACAAGGGATGAACTTACAGAGAAATATTTTCCACATTCCTGGAATATGTATGGATTCTCTCCTTTGTGGGAACCCCAGTGCTCTATAAGGTGTGTATACTGAGCAAAACATGTCCCACACTCCTGGCATCTGTACAGTTCTTGTCCTGTGTGAAATTCCTCGTGTTTCACCAAATGTGAACTTTGGATAAAAGGTTCCCCACACTCCTGACTCATGAAATACTCAGTTCTTTCAAAGATTTCTTCTTGGCTCAGATGTGGCGGTTTGTAATCATCAACACATTTTGCTGATACTTCCCATTTAAGATGGCTATTCCCAGCATAGAGTGTCTTGTGAAGCACAAGTGCCATATTTTGAGTGAAACATTTCTTATCTACATTGCATTTGTAGGGCCTTTCTCTAGCAGAACCTCCATCCTCTCTGTGGGCTTGCTGGTATGTCAGTAGGCCCCCATTTTGCCCAAAACGCTTCTTGCATTTGGTATAGACACTGCTTTTCTTCCAGTTATCTGCTGTGAAGAAGAAGTACAGAAACAATGATTCTTCAGCATGAGTAATACGGACTCTAAGGAAGTGGGATGTCAAAACAACATAGACACGGAAGAAAAGAAAATATACATGCTGTCCTCTCCCCACCCCCTGTTCAGTAAAGATGGACACTGTTTGAGTACCTGTACCTACTATTCCAACATAGAAGATCCCATACCTAATTTCAGATTGTTACGCTTTCACCATTAACTAACAAATGGGACTCTTACACTTTATGGAAGTTTGCTATAAATGTGAGTTTCAAAGGGATAGATTTTGCTGATAAAGTTGGGAAAATACAAGATAGTGATTATAAGGGGAAAAGGGAACCATGATAAAGGTAGAGAAAGGAATAAAAAGCAATGTTTGGAAGACTCAGCCAGATATGGTGACATCCTCATAATCCCATACTTGACATTGGTTTTGAGAGACAGAAGATTGCCTCCAAATCATCCCTGTTTGTGAGGAATGACAAGACTATGCACGAGAGATAAGAGCTGCTGATAAATAGAGATGCCGCAATAAAAGAGGCTTCTTGGAAGTACCATTCTGTGGACTGTCCCTTTATTGAGTATTGCTCTGGTTCGAATACCTGTACGGCTTTTAGAGGGGAGCTGCAACTTCTTCACATAAGAGTTTAGGGAAGTAGCAGTGGATATATTAGTGATTTCCTAACCTTTAGGGTGGAATAAATATACAGAGTGTTGTGAATGACTGAGGATAGGGGCTTTTTGTGTGCTGAAAGAGGCAGCGTAGTTAGAGAGCCTTGCCTTCAGACATGCAGAGATTAGCCGTCCTGGTTGGGAGGAAAAACATGGTTGAATACCACACTGATAGCTGCGTCTGTATATCTGAAGCCAGAGGAAGTTTGTTATTTTTGACGATTCATTCTCTGGCACCACTCTCCAGCCAATCTGCTTCCTTCCTCTCCTTAGTTTTTAAAATCATTTTTATCATTTGCATCAAATGTGTAACGAGATAAAATGAAATACGATACATGTTTTGAATGTAATTGAATGGAAGGAAAGAAAGAAGGAATGAAACCTAACAATTTGGAGACATCATTCAAAAATATTGATGCCTGCAATGATTAACTACCTGCTTGCTGGAACTGTAATTAAAACCTGCTAATGAGACCTGAAATGGCTGGCCTGCCTGGTAAACTGTGACAAGAACTGTGAGAGTGATAAGAGAAATGTTTACACCAAGTTAAGGAAGTGTTTACAACTGTTAAGAAGGAAGTCAACACAAGGCCAACACTAATCAAGAAGAATCAACATCTGGTCCAGGAAACAGGATGGAAGACGTCTATCATTCATTTAAAACTTTGGGACAACAGCAAAATATTGCAGTATAAGTGACCTTATGACAATTTAGAAAATGTGACAGACAGTGATGCTGTTCGCCCGCTATGCTCTGCTCCATTGGGAAGGAGAGAGATAGCGTACCTTTGGGCCTCCTTTTCTCAAGGGAAAAGGAAGGAGTGCATTTTGGAGTCATGATATGTGTTGCAGGGAGTCAGTTCTGCTGTATGGAAACAGAGGCCTGATCATTGGCATTGTTCTTGGGGGGAAAAGAATGCATTTGGGCATTTTGGAACTATGCATGGGCAGGCTGCAGGGAAAGCAGGGCCTGGCCTTAGCAGGTGCTTCTCCAAGGAGAGAAAAAAGGATATGGTAATATTTGTACATGTGTGTGAATGCTGAGTGAAAATGTAACCCCCCCCCCCATTTGTTTGTTAGCCAATGTAGTAGGTTGTTTGTAAATCCAATGTAGTTGCATAGAATCTGTATGTCTAATGTCTAAATGTTGTTCTGTAAAAGTTCTGATAAACCTCTCAGACTGAAACTGCAATAAAAAGAACATATGCTTTAAAGTTATTGAAAAGTTATTCATAACATTTTTGGTGTCAGTAGTGGGATATTCTTTTCAGAGTGAGCAAGATATTTTATCCTTTGTTTAAAACGTATTCATTACATTTTCATATGTTTTATCATTTTCCCTGTATGCCATACTTAGTTCTCTATATGGAGAGTGGAATATTAAAATGTCAAACAAGCCAATACATACAAATCAAACATTAGGAAAGTAAAAGATGAAAGCCACAGTCCCACCTGGTGCACTAATAAAATCCAAAAAGCAGGTTTGGGGGAGGGGGGGGGACAGAAGCTGTCATCGTTTCTAAAACATGCCACCTTAAAAAGGCAAAACAGCTGAGAGACAAAGAAGGCATATTTTTCTTAGTACCAGAAAGACTAAGGGATCCATATGTAAGTCAATGTTACATTTATGTCATATATTTCTAACATAAGCCCTGCCTTAAGTCCTCTTAGAGATTGTGATGATTTAGGATACTGCTCCCACTAGGGAGCTGCTGACTGGGATACTGCATTTTGAAATGAAAATCTCCATTAATGAGGGAGCCTTACCAAGAAAGTCCACAATCCCATGAATCTCCTCCATGATCTGCATGTGAAAGACTTTCTGATCAGGATTCAGAAGAGCCCACTCTTCCAGGGAGAAATGGACAGCCACATCCTCAAAGGCAACTGGGCACTGGTGGAAAAAGAAAATAAATTCCTTCTCACATAAGGGCTATCAAAACAAATAATTACAAGAATCTCTTTAAAACAGATTTCCATTCCTGTTGGTTGTTTGAAAGGGAAAAGGCTAAGGCCTCCATGCCATAGTTTAAGCTTTGTAGAGACGTTTAGTTTGCCACAGTCACAACCATTTCTTAACTGATATGTAAATTCAGAAATGGATTCCGGACATTTTTTAGCTTTCATTGTAGTACCCAGAACTGGATTATTCCAAGAAAGGTCTCACCAAAGCATAAAGAAGATTACCAAGACTTCCCTTAATGTAGACACTGTATTCCTTTGGATGCTCATGTTCAACTTCTGGCCCTCTAACACTCCAAGATTACAATCCCATAGGTTTTTTAAGCTGGTACATCACTCTCTCGGCTCATGTTCAAGTTGAGGTCTACGAACACTCCAATGAACTGTTGTCAAGCCAGGTGTCACCCATCCTGTATCTCTGTGTTGCACATTTCCTGCCTTAGTGTATTATCCTACATTTCTATTTGTTGAAATTAATTTCGTTAGTTTTCACTCAGCTCTCTAACATGTTAAGATCATTTTGCATTAGAATCCTGTCTTATGGAGTATTTGTTAGCCCTACACATTTGGTGCCATCTGCAAATATGATAGGCATGCCCTCTAAACATTCATCCAATCATTAAGAAAAATGTTGAACAGGAGGGAACCCTGTGCCAACCCACTAGTCAGGTCTTTCCAGGATGAAGAGGAACCACTGGTGAGCACCCTTTAGGTTCAGTCGCTTAAGCAATTACAAATCCAACAGTAGTGTTTTCTAGCCCACATTTTATAAGTTTGTTTGTTTCAGTAAGGCCTTGTCAAAGGCCTTACTGAAACTCTCATTCAATCTTTTCTGTTTCAACAGATGTTTGATTATTAAGCCTGGAACAACTGACACCCAGGCAGCTCCAGTCCTCCTCTCCCAGGAATCCTTCTGCTTACCTGATTCAGTTCCATTCCATCACAAAAGGGAAGAAACGACTGAGGATTCGGCAACAACATCATTCCAGCCTCTGGGAGAGAGAGCAAGCTGTGGAAAGCTGATCAAATAAACAGAAACCTATGAAGAAATCACTCTATGAACACCGGAGCATTCCCCAACCCAGTAATATGTAAAATGTTATGGTTTAGGACTTTTTATCTCAAGCAGTGCTTTAAGTAGCTTGGACTGAAACTAGTATTGGGCTTGGTATTTAAATTGACTGAAATTATTCTTGTATTTTTGTTTTACAACTCAGTTTCATGGTTCATCTTAGCTTCGGGTCCTACCTGGGAAGATACTGAAGGGCTGATATTTCAGTCCCACCCAACAGTGTCCAAATGTACAAGTATAACAATAAAGAAAACACTAAAATTACAACTTTTGCAACCAAATGCCTACATGTATACTCATCTCAAGGCCAAATGATCCTGAATGTGCACCTTCTCAAGGTCAAACTGATTATGGATGTGCAACAATACCCCAAAAGAGAATTTAGCATAAAACACCCAAAACTCCCAGAAGGGTTCCTTCTTACCCTCCAAGGTTGCAGCCCCATCTTCTTCCTGCTTCTGCTCTTTATGCTGGAAGCTCTGGATGGTGTCTGATTGAGATTTTTCTGATGCAGGGACATTAGACTGGACTTCGGTACAATTATTTTGGGCCTGAAAGAGCATAGAGTATTCTAGAAGTAGTATGGAGAATGATTAGAAAAGTATTTTTTCCCAAATGTGCCAAAACTGCATTGAGATTGTAACCTAGTTTGAAACAAGGGCCATATTCCCCCTCTCGTCATTTTCAATGTGATATCTGGGGTCAACACATTTGAGTTGAGCAGCTTCCGAGTTTACAGCGGATATGGTGGTGGCAGCAGGATGGGCAGAGCAGATGGGAAAAGGGGCAGATGGAACAGAGTCTGGCTTCTGCCTCACATTGGTCCCATCATGGAAAAAAGGCAGGATCTATGTTTAATCTACACATTAGTCCCAAGGTTAGTGAAACCAAGAGGAAATGCTCTCACCTGTTCTTCCCGCTTCTTGTCCTCTGCCCGACTCAGGAGGAAGCCTTCCGCCAGGGCCACCGCCTGGGAAGAGGTCTCTGCCCCACACTCTCGGACCCAGCTCCCCATCTCTGGGGGCAGGATGCTCAGGAACTGCTCCAGGATCACCAGGTCCAGCATCTCAGCCTTGGTGTGTTGCTCTGGCTTCAGCCACTGGTGGCAGAGATCGTGGAGGCGGCTGCAAACCTCTCTGGGTCCCTCGCCCTCTCGGTAGGAGGACTGCCTGAAGCGCTGGTGCTGTATGTGTGCATTCAGTAACATCTGTGTAGTTCTTTCCAAGAATTCCCCACTGTTTCCGGGTTCCCAGAATTCCCTACTGCTCCCGGTGGCCCAGCCTGCTTCAGGTCCAGGTGACTTGGGTCTCTCCATGTTGGAACCACTGTTTGCTGAAGAACCAAACTGTATCCAAGCTGCTTTTCCTCCGTCTTCTTTCAAGGGAAAGAAATTCCTTAACAGCTCTACTCAAAAAATGCTCAGCCAACAATCACATTTCCTCTGTGAAAGAAAGTAAGAATTAGACAACAGGTTTTTTGAGACATATTATTGGAAAGTAAAAAACAACAACATGCCCTTTATTTATTTCAGAATAAACTAATGCTGGGCCCTCTTTTCATTTGGGTGTCTATTTCTCTGGCCACCAGACCAACCTGGCCTCACTTGGCCTTCCATTGAACTCCCAATTGGTCCCAACCCAGTCTATCTCACCACGATTCCTGCCACTGACGCCACATGATCCATAAGCTGTTCTTGTAAACAAAACTAACGTATTATTGGAGAGTAAAAGAAGAAGAAGAAGCTCTTTCCCTTGGGCCTCTGCTTCTCCAGCCTCTAGACCCACCTGGTCTCCCACTGAGCTCCCATTCAGTCCCAAACCAGACTATCTCCCCATGATCCCTGCCACTGACGCCACAGAACCCTTCCTATAAAGAAAGCTAACGTCATGCTTGATTATCTCCACTCACTCCAAGATCTTTCCAAGCATTACATTATGGTATCTGGTTTTCCAACCACACTTTGCCTGAGTGTACATGTCCGTACCTGCACTCACCCCTCTGTATCCACGGATTCAACCCCCTGCAGCTTGGAAACATTCCCTCCCTGCAAAAGCAGGCCTGGCCTTTCCTTTTGCTATTAAAGGGATTCAGTTTCACTAGTAACAAGACAATAGCAACTCTAGGCCTTCCTCAAGTTGCAAACAAGACAGCTTCTGTATGTTTGATTTTAAGTAGAATACAGTAGTCTCACTTATCCACGCCTCGCTTATCCAAGGTTCTGGATAATCCAAGCCATTTTTGTAGTCAATGTTTTCAATTTTTCGTGATATTTTGGTGCTAAATTTGTAAATACAGTAATTACAACATAACATTACTGCGTACTGAACTACTTTTTCTGTCAAATTTGTTGTATAACATGATGTTTTGGTGCTTAATTTGTAAAATCATAACCTAATTTGATGTTTAATAGTCTTTTCCTTAACCCCTCCTTATTATCCAAGATATTCGCTTATCCAAGCTTCTGCTGGCCCGTTTAGCTTGGATAAGTGAGACTCTACTGTATATGTGTTACAGGGGACCCTGGTGGCGCAGTGTGTCAAAGCGCTGAGCTGCTGAACTTGCAGACCAAAAGGTTGCAGGTTCAAATCCCAGGAGCAGAATGAGCGCCCACTGTTAACCCCAGCTTCTGCCAACCTAGCAGTTCCAAAGCATGCAAATGTGAGTAGATCAATAGGTACCGCTTCGGCGCTCGATGGAGTCATGCCAGCCACATGACCTTGGAGGTGTCTACGGACAACGCCGGCTCTTCGGCCTAGAAATGGAGATGAGCACCAACCCCAGAGTTGGTCACGACTGGACTTAACGTCAGGGGAAACCTTTACCTTTATCTTATATGTGTTACTCCAGCCAAAAATACGTAATTTCGATCTTGGGCTAGGATAGGGAAGGGTCAACACCCCTGTGGGGTTTCCTTTGTTGCCTGTGCCCCTGCCCAGGAGATTCCACCTCACCTTCTGTCCCTGTGAGAAATGGATGCTGAAGAAATGGTTTGAGCTGGAAACAAAGGCCGGGGCTAGAACTCCTGCAGAGGCCCCATTTCCCCCCAGATAACGACTCTTCGTATTAGGCAGAGATCCCTCTCACTCCCTGCTGCCTGCGCCTGTTCTTAGCTTGGTCCACTCCATATATAATCAATGGAGTTGGAAGAGGGACTTGCCGGAAAGAGGAGGAGGAGGAGGAGGAACAAGGAGGCGCGGAAGTTCCGGGGGAGGCGATGTTTCCCACGGGGCCCTTTCATCGACGCGCCGGCGCTTCCCTCTGCGCATGCGCTTCCCTGAGCAGCAGGTACTTCCCGTCACGTGGCCACACAGGGCTGGAAGAGGGAGTGAAAGAAAGAGCGAGGGAGGGATGAAAGACAGAGAGGGATGAAGTGAAAAAGGGAGTGAGAGGGATGAGGGGAAAAGGAGGTGGGATGAGAGAGCGAGAATCAAGGTGGTTGTATGTTTTCCGGCCTGTCTGGCCATGTTCCAGAAGCATTCTCTCCTGACGTTTCGCCCACATCTATGGCAGGCATCCTCAGAGGTTGTGAGGTATGAAGAAACTAAGCAAGGAAAGTTTATATATATCTGTGGAAAGTCCAGGGTGAGAGAAGAACTCTTATCTGTTGGAGGCCAGTGCGAATGTTGTAAATAATTTAATGCTAATGAAAGTGATTAATTGCAACATTCACACTGACCTCCAACAGACAAGAGTTCTCCCCCCCCCCCCCCCAAACCCAGACCATGAAAGCCTTCGACAACACAGGGATTTTTTTTTCGTGTCAGGAGCAACCAGAGTTGCTTCTGGTGTGAGAGAATTGGCCATCTGCAAGGACGTTGCACAGGGGATGCCCGGATGTTTTGATGTTTTACCATCCTTGTGGGAGGCTTCTCTCATGTCCCCGCATGGAGCTGGAGTTGATAGAGGGAGCTCATCTGCGTTCTCCCCGGGTGGGATTCGAACCTGGCAACTTTCAGGTCAGCAACCCAACCTTCAAGTCAAGAGGCTTTTACCCCCTAGGCCACCGGAGGCTCCAACACAGGGATGAGAATGAAAGAGGGAGTGAGGGACAGGGATGAGACTGGGAGGGAGACAAAGGGGAATGAGGGAGAAAGAGGAGGGATGAAAGGGTGGGAGGGATGAGAGGGAGGAAGTAAGAGAGGGATTAAAGGTAAAGGTTTCCCCTGACGTTAAGTCCAGTCATGTCTGACTCGGGGTTGGTGCTCATCTCCATTTCTAAGCCGAAGAGCCGGTGTTGTCCGTAGACACCTCCAAGGTCATGTGGCCGGCATGACTGCATGGAGTGCCGTTACCTTCCCGCCGGAGCGGTACCTATCGATCTACTCACATTGGCATGTTTTCGAACTGCTAGGTTGGCAGGAGCTGGAGCTAACAGCGGCCGCTCATGCCGCTCCCGGGGCTTGAACCTGGGACCTTTCGGGGGCTCCTGAGAGGAATTAGAGTGGGAGAAAAAGGGAGGAAGGGATGAGAGTGAAAGAGGGAGTGAGGGAGAGGGATGAGACTGGGAGGGAGACAAGGGGGATGAGGGAGAGGGAGAAGGTGGGAGGGATGAGAGAGATAGGGATGAGAATGAAAGAGGGAGTGAGGGAGAGGGATGAGAAGAAATATATAAATTATAGAGATTGTATTGTGTAATGAAATGGAATTGAAATGGAATAAAATTATTGATTAAAAGAAGAATTGTGTGAGCTGAAGTTCAAAAACACCTGAAGGGCCAAAGATTTCCCATGCCTGCTTTACACAGGTAAACTTATTTCTTTAATGTATAAGATCCAGGGACTTATATTTTGTGAAATAGATCAAATTATCACAGTCTGTAACAAAATCAATGATATATAAAATTGTTAATTCTAAAATGACAAGGCTCGTGTTTTTTCAGTTTTAATGTGTGTGCCAGGAGCAGGGAAACAGCAAATTCTAGCCAGAGATACGATTTGCACATCAAGGGAAATAATAGTGCAAGCATCTTTTCCTTTGGCTTGGTGTGGAGAGGTGTACACAGATGTGTGACAGAGATGGAATCCTCTTGATCCCACCGCTGCCACCAAATTGTGGAGAACTGTGAGGTGACAGGAATGGAATCCTCTTGATCCCACCACACACAGAGATACCACCAATTATAAAGATGTCTTATGGATGATGATTTTAATTAATTATTTATTTAATTATCTTCTCCGCTGCCACCAATGGAGGAGATGTCGGCAGATGGCACTGGTTCTTTTTATACCTTCTTTGTTTATTTTACCTCAGATGTTTATTAACTTAGTACAGGAGTATGACAGAGACTTAGATGGAATAAAATTAAAACAAGTTTATTGCATGTACAGAGCTTGATGGTTTCTTACAACTTTTTAAAGGCACTTAGCTTAATGGTTACAAACAGATATGAGGTGTTCAAACTTTCAAAATACTTCTTCCTCTCAGCTAAACTAAAACCTGATCCTCCTGGATCTACTGGGATTAACTTTCCCTAATCCACAGCCTCTGTAAATGACCCTAAACAAGTCCCCTAACTTGCTTAGTCTGGCCTAATAGAGGTCTGTCCCTCTGGTTCCCTTCAGTCTTGAAACCAGACTGCTCCCTGTGATTTAAAATCACAGACTGTCTAAAATAAATCCTTTTATTTTAGACCTGACTCAAATTCTTTTATTTGAGCCACCCTGATCCTCCACATGAGAATCAGTCTTCTTCCTGCGACTAAAAATCACAGACTCAAACTGGGTTTTAAAACATTCCCCTTTTCCTTTCCAAATGGCGGTTGGCTCCGCCCCCGTTGTCATAGCAACCGGTTCTTCAATGCTGGTATTAACAGCTCTAATACTCACCATTTTAAATTAACTAAACCTGACTGTTTAAACAAATCAAATAAACATGTCATCATTAAACAAAATAAAATCATACACTTCTTTGGCTCGTGTTTTTTCAGTTTTAATGTGTGTGCCAGGAGCAGGGAAACAGCAAATTCTAGCCAGAGATACGATTTGCACATCAAGGGAAATAATAGTGCAAGCATCTTTTCCTTTGGCTTGGCCTCAACAGAAGCATCGTGTTAAATTCTGGAATCCCGGCTGAAAAACAGCATTCACAAACTGGAAATCTGCAACCAAGGTAGTAAAGCAGCTGGAAACAGCCCAGAGGAACAACTGATGAAATTAGTTTTTTTTAAAGTGACATGACAATCATATTTACCCCTCTGAAGGATTGTCACACAGAGTTTGCTTTCTGCTGCTCCAGAAAAGCGGGCTTCAACTTCGGGATTTAAATGACAAGAAAGGGCACTCAATCAAATCTTAGGCAGGACATCTCAAAGCATCCTGTTTGAAATGTTTACCCACAAAGGCTGACAAGGGGAAACGCAGTCCAGTCCCAGAGAAGCAAAAGAGTTCTCCAAAACAGTCCCAAGTCAAGCAAAGCAAAACAAAAAACTGAACAAGAGTTCAAAACCAAAAAGAGTTATCTAAGAGATCCGTCCAAAGTCAAGCCAAGTGGTACTTGAAGCCAAGGGAATTTATTTATCATATCAGAAGTTAAACCGAGAGTACAGTTGTAAGAAACAGGTGTTCATTGGGAAATGTTAAATGTGTGGTCTGCAGCACCAGAATGTCCAGAACCTGCCCCTTCCCTATTATAACATATATTTTTAGTTTTGTCCCAGCTCTTTGGATGATTTATCTCCTGTATGTAGTCTCTTATGGTTAAAAAAGTATGGACCCCAAAGAAAATATTTCCCATATGCCTGGCATTTGTACGTTTTTTAACCTGTGTGAATTCTCTGGTGCTTCCTAAGGGATGAAGAATAAGGAAAACTTTTCCCACAATCCATGCATTTGTATGGTTTTTCTCCTGTGTGAACTCTTTGGTGGCTCACAAGGGATGCACTTTGATTAAAACATTTCCCACACTCCTGGCATTTGTGTGGCTTCTCTCCTGTGTGAAGTCTTTTGTGCCTCACCAAGTGTGAACTGTAGGAAAAACATTTCCCACAATCTGGGCATCTGTATGGTTTTTCTCCTGTATGACTTCTCTGGTGGCTTACAAGGGATGAATTTTGAGTAAAACATTTTCCACAATCCTGGCATTTGTACGGTTTCTTTCCTGTATGGATCCTCCAGTGTCTAAGAAGTGATGACTTCCAAGGGAAGCATTTCTTACACTCCTGGCATGTGTATGGCTTCTCTGCAATGTGGACTCTTTTGTGCTTCACCAAGTCTGAACTGGAACCAAAACATTTCCCACACTCCTGGCACTGGTATGGCCTTTCTCCAGTGTGGACTCTTTTGTGCCTCACCAAGTCTGAACTGGAAGCAAAACATTTCCCACACTCCTGACATTGGTATGGCTTCTCTCCTGTGTGGACTCTTTTGTGCCACAACAAATGTGAACTGTAAACAAAAGATTTCCCACACTCCTGGCATCGGAATGACTTCTCTCCTGTGTGGAGTCTTTTGTGCCTCACCAAATATGAAATGTCAGCAAAACATTTCCCACATTCCTGGCATCTGAATAGCTTCTCTCCTCTGTGGAGTCTTCTGTGCCTCATCAAGGCTGAACTCTCAACAAAACACTTCCCACACTCCTGGCATTGGTATGGCTTCTCTCCTGAGTGGAGTCTTTTGTGCCTCACCAAGACTGAACAATAAGCAAAACATTTCCCACACTCCTGGCACTTGTATGGTTTCTCCCCAGTGTGAAGTCTTTTGTGCCTCACCAAGGCTGAACTGTCAGCAAAACATTTCCCACACTCTTGACATTTGTACGGCTTCTTTCCTGTATGGATTCTCCAGTGTCTCAGAAGTGATGACTGCCAAGGAAAACATTTCCCACACTCCTGACATTGGTATGGCTTCTCCCCGGTGTGAAGTCTTTTGTGCTTCACCAACTCTGAACTGTAAGCAAAACACTTCCCACACTCCTGGCATCTGTACGGTTCCTGTCCTGTGTGAAATCTCTTGTTTTTCACCAAGTGTGAAGTCTGGAAAAAAGATTTCCCATATTCGCAGCTGATAAAATCCTCATTCCCTTCAAAGATTTCTTGTTGGCTCAGATCTTGCAGTTTGTAATCAGCAACACATTTTGCTGATACTTTCCATTTACAATTACCTTTCCCAGCACTGAATGTCTTGTGAAGTATAAGTCCCATATGTTGCGTAAAACACTGCCCATATATATTGCATTTGTAGGGCCTTTCTCTGGCAGAACATCTGTAGCTTTGCTGGTGTCTAAGAATGCCTCCATCATGTCCCAAATGCTTCCTGTTTTGGGTGCATACGTTGCTCTTTTTCCAGTTATTTGCTGTGAAGAAGAAGGACAGAAAGAATCATGCCTCAGTGTGAGTGATAAGGACTCTAGGGAAATGCTGTAAGGAGATTGAAATTATCCTTAAAACAACATAGACATGGAGTAACATAAGTATAAATGCTGTCCTCTCCCTACCTCTTGTTCAATAAGGATGGACATTGTTTGATTGCCTGGAGCCTCTAAGGCAGGGGTCCCCAAACTTTTAAAAAAGGGGGCCTGTTCACGATCCTTCGGACCGTTGGAGGGCCGAACTATAGTTGGCCACCGAGCAATAATAAATAACAACAACAACAATAAAAAAGAGGGTTGGAAGAGACCCTTTGGGCCATTGAGTCCAATCCCCCTCTGCCTTTGTGCACCGAAAGCACAAACAAAGCACCCCTGACAGATGGCCACCCAGAATCAATAATAATAATAATAATAATAAAGAGGGTTAGAAGAGACCCCTTGTGCCATTTAGTCCAATCCCCTTCTGCTTTTGTGCACCGAAAGCACAAACAAAGCACCCCTGACAGATGGCCACCCAGAATCAATGTTAATAATAATAATAATAATAATAATAATAATAATAATAATAATAATAATAATAATAATAATAATAATAATGGTTGTAAGAGAAGAAGAGACCCCTTGGGTCATTTATCCCAACCCCCTTCTGCCCTTGTGCTGTGGGGGCCGGATAAATGGCTTTGATGGGCCGCATCCGGCCCCCGGGCCTTAGTTTGGGGACCCCTGCTCTAAGGCATAGATGAGTAACATATGTTCCAGAGGTTACCTGTTGCTCAATCCAGCCTGGTTTTTTCTTCTATCTCTTTCTCTCTGGGGGAATGGATGCATTTTCCTTTCACATTCAAATGCTTGCCTTTTTCTCTAGCTAAAACTTTGCTTTGCTGCCACTCATTTCATAGTAGTTCCCTCCTTTTTATTTTTCTCCCCTAAATTCCGGTTCTCTCTCTGTATGTTCATACCTAATTTCTAGTGCTGAACAGATTGTTACGGTTTTACCTGACAAAGCTGAAAAGATACAAGATGGTGATTGTAAAGACATCGAGGAGAACTATGATGAAGCCAGAGAAGGAAACAAAAAAACAGGAGAGGCAGAGAGAGTGATCTGGGGTGATCACTCTTGACAGATTTTTCTAGCCTAATTGTGACAAGGGCGTATGGTATGCTTGGACTTGACACCAGTTATGGAAGTCTTCCCACTTGAGTCTGAATTGGTGCTGACGTTGCCTTTGCTCAGGCACCAAGTAAATACATTATTCTTCGTGAAGGTTTGGGCATCTAGTTGGTTTTACCAAAACTCTTCCATATAAATGGTTTTAATTCTTTTTAAAAGATTGTAATTCTCTATAGTCTTAATATGTTTTAAGTTTTAAAACAAATTTTATCATTTTCTTCATTTGAATTTATCCGTTTTCCTGTATGCCTTTTTCAGGTCTTTATATGGAGAATGGAATATTAAAATGTGACTTTTTAAAAGTAAAACAAAAAGTCACAGTACTGCCTGAGGCCATAAGAATGTTCAAGAGGAGAAGCTGTAATAGTTTCTAAAACATGCCACCTTGAAATGGGAAATCACCTCAGAGAAAAATTTACTAACATGTCATATATTTTAGACAAAAACCTTGCCTTCAGGACCTCGGGGATTGTGAAAATGCAGGATATTGCTCCCACTGTGGAGCTGCTGATTGGGATACTGCATTTTGAACTAGAAATCCCCATCAATGAGGGAGCCTTACCAAGAGAGTCCACAATCCCATGAATCTCCTCCATGATCTGCACGTGCAAGATTTTCTGATCATGATTCAGGAGAACCCACTCCTCCAGGGAGAAATGGACAGCCACGTCATCAAAGGCAATTGGGCCCTGGTGAAAAAAGAAAACATTTCCTTTTCACATAAGAGAAATAAAGAAAAATAATTACAAGAATCTCTTTGAAATTATTTATGTTTCTGTTTTCTGTTTCTACGGAAGAGACACCCAGACAGCTCCAGTCCTCCCCTCCCAGGAATCCTTCTGCTTACCTGATTCACTTCCACTCCATCACAAAGGGGAAGAAACGACTGCGGATTTGGCAACAACATCATTCCAGCCCCTGGGAGAGAAAGAGCAAGGTGTGGAAAGCTGGCATGTCACAGAGGTTACAATGACAGTCCTAAAAAGAACCCTATGAGGAAATGACCCTATGAACACTGGAGCATTCTCCAGCCCAGGAATATTTAACTTTTTGGAGTTTAGGCTATTTTATCTCAAGCAGTGGTTTAAGTATCTTGGATTGAAACTAGTACTGGGCTTAGTATTTCAATTGACTAAAGTTATTCTTTGTTGTCTGTTTGTCTTCCAGCTCAGTTTCAGGGCTCATCTTAGCTTTGGGCCCCACCTGAGAAGATACCTAAGGGCTAAATTTTCAGGCCTGTTCATCTTTAGGCTAAAGTAGAAATATTACAAGAAAGAAAACTGCAAATAACACTGAAATTACACCTTTTGCAAACAAATGCCTACTACTATTACTACTCTACTACAGTAGAGTCTCACTTATCCAACGTTCTGGATTATCCAACGCATTTTTGTAGTCAATGTTTTCAATACATCGTGATATTTTGGTGCTAAATTCCTAAATACAGTAATTACTACGTACCATTACTGCGTATTGAACTACTTTTTTCTGTCAAATTTGTTGTAGAACATGATGTTTTGGTGCTTAATTTTTAAAATCATAACCTAATTTGATGTTTAATAGGCTTTTCCTTAATCCCTCCTTATTATCCAACATATTCGCTTATCCAACATTCTGCCGGCCCGTTTATGTTGGATTAGTGAGACTCTACTGTACTACTAATTATTATTATTATTATTATTACAATAATAATTTTTTCTTACCTGCCTCTCCTTGCAGCTGGATGTGGGTTACAAAACAATTTTAAAAATTCATCAAATATACAGGTTTCTATGAAAGATCTATATTAAAACTATATTAAAATACATATTACAGTATGTACAGTAGAGTTCCGGTTATCCGAGATAAAGGGGCGAGCCCAATCTCAGATAAGCAAACTGCCCGAATAATACGGAGCCTTGGATAAACGGAGCTCGAATAAGCAGGGCTCTACTGTACATAAAAAAGACATCACACAAAGGACATGAGTTTAAGATATATACCCGGGCCGGGCTGTGGTGCAGGCTGTTGAGCAGCTGCAATAAATCACTCTGACCATGAGGTCATGAGTTCGAGGCCAGCCCGTGGCGGGGTGAGCACCCGTCAATTAAAAATAAAAAATAGCCCCTGCTCATTGCTGACCTGGCAACCCGAAAGATAGTTGCATCTATCAAGTAGGAAATTATCACTTATAAAAAAAGTGGGGAGGCAAGTTTAACTAATTTACGACCTGGAATGAGGAAGTGCCGTCAGAGTGGATGATGAAGCAGCTGCTCCCCCCTGTGGCCAGAATCGAACATCCCCTCAGGAAAAGGTTAAATTGCCTCTGCGTCTGTCTGTCTCGGTCTCTGTTTGAAGTGTTTATGGGCATTGAATGTTTGCCCTATGTGTGTATAATGTGATCCGCCCCGAGTCCCCTTCGGGGTGAGAAGGGCGGAATATAAATACTGTAAATAAATAAATAAATAAATAAATACCCATCCCAAGGCCTAGAGATCCTGTGGATGTGCTAGAAACACCGCAAAGTGGAGTTCACACTGACACAAAACAGGAAAAAACACAGAAGGGTTCCTTCTTACCGTCCAAGGCTGCAGCCCTCTGGGTGATATCTGATGGATTTTGCTCTGATTCAGAGACATCAGGGTAGACTTCAGTGCAGTCATTTTGGGCCTGGAAGAGCACAGAGTATTCCAGAAGTAGTATGGAGAACGTTCAAAAATATCACAGATCTATAAACTTGTTTAAAACGATAATTCTGAAATGGCAAAATAATTTGAGACAAATGCCACATTCCCCCTCCCATCATTTTCAATTATATCTCTGGACGTCAACAAATGTGAGTGGAGGAGCAACCAAACTTACAGTGGATATGGAGGTGACAGCAGGAGGGGCAGAGAAGGTGGGAAAGGAGGCAGAGGAAGTAGAGTCTGGATTATTTCTCTCATGGGTCCCATCTTGGAAGAAAGGTAGGATGAATATTTAATCTCTCCATCAGTCCCAAGGTTAGTGAAACCAAGAGGAAATGCTCTCACCTGTTCTTCCTGCCTCTTGTCCTCTGCCCGACTCAGGAGGAAGCCTTCCGCCAGGGCCACCGCCTGGGAAGAGGTCTCTGCCCCACACTCTCGGACCCAGCTCCCCATCTCTGGGGGCAGGAGGCTCAGGAACTGCTCCAGGATCACCAGGTCCAGTATCTCAGCCTTGGTGTGTTGCTCTGGCTTCAGCCACTGGTGGCAGAGATCGTGGAGGCGGCTGCAAACCTCTCTGGGCCCCTCGCCCTCTTGGTAGGAGCACTGCCTGAACCGCTGGCACTGTATGTCTGAGCTGTAAAGGTCCACACTTGGGAACATCTGCATAGTTCTTCCCCAGGATTCCCCGTTGCTCCTGGGAGTCCTGCCTGCTTCAGGTCCAGGTAGGTTGGATCTCTCCATGTTGGAACCACCCAGAGGAAGTGGAGGAGGAGGAGGGAGAGGCCAAAGGAGCAAACTCCCTTCTCCCAGCTGGGCAAGGAAGGGTTAAGGGGAGAGAGTTGGGTTCCCAGAGAGGAAGGAAAGAAGTGGTCCTCCTTATGCTTGTGTTTCCTGTCCCTCTAGGAACGTAACTCCCTCCCCTTAACTCTTCTTTGCCCGGCTGGGAGAGGGGAGTTTAGCCTCACCTGCAACCACTGAACCCCACTGACCCTGGACCTAGGCTAAACATGGAACACAGGCAAACAATGCCTTTCTCAAATGACCCAGGCACCGCCGGGTCCCCAAGATAGTTGCCATATAATATCCAGATTATCTGATTTGAACACAGTTATATGACAGTATAGACTTTCATGTTTTGGCGCTGCCTTTGGTGGTCCCTTTGTAGACTTGTCCACAGCTGCATGGTATCCAGTAGACTCCTGCAGAGCAGAGAGGATCCCTCTTGTCTTTCGCTGACCATAGCATTTGTTGGATTTTCTTTGTGGGTCTGTAGATAGTTTGTAGGTTGTGCTTCTTCATCAGTTTGCCTATGCGGTCAGTGGTTCCCTTGATGTGTGGTAAGAACACTGCACTGCACTGCAGACTAATTCAACCAGAGAAATCAGCCATAGCAGAGCACTTGATGAACCAGCCTGGACACAGTATATTATTTGAGAACACAGAAATGCTGGACCACTCCAACAATTATCATGTCAGACTACACAGAGAAGCCATTGAAATTCACAAGCATGTGGACAACTTCAACAGAAAGGAGAAAACCATGAAAATGAACAAAATCTGGCTACCAGTATTAAAAAACTCTAAAATCAAAACAGTAGATGGGAACCAACACTCTGAGGGCAGAGAAGCCCCAAGAACGACTAATGACTGAACAAAAGATGCCCCCCAGGCAAGAGACAAAACCTTTCCAATGCTAATTAGGGTGATTAACTGAAACATTAATGCTGGCTTCCCAGTGACAAAGGACTCTTGCCACACCCTGGACTCTCCACAGATATATATATATTTTCTTTCCTTGCCTAGTTTATCCATACCTCACAACCTCTGAGGATGCCTGTCATAGATGTGGGTGAAACGTCAGGAGGGAATACTTCTGGAACATGGCCACACAGCCCGAAAGACATACAACAACCCTGTGATCCCGGCCATGAAAGCCTTTGACAACACAGTATAGACTTATACAACCCAGTTCAAAGCAGATAATGTGGATTATCTGCTTTGATAACCTGGCTTATATGGCAGTGTAGGAGGGGTCTTTGTCTCACTTCCCCCTTTGAGATTGTCTCCCATTAGATGATAATCATTACATCAATGTCAGGAGCGACTCGAGTAACTGCAAGTCGCCTCTGGTGTGAGAGAATTGACATTGGCCACGGAATGCCCAGATGTTGATGTTTTACCATGCTTTTGGTAGGCTGACACATGCCCCTGCATGGGGAGCTGGAGCTGACACAGGGAGCTCATCCCGGGCTACCCGGATTTGAAGCATTGACCTGTCGGTCAGCCGTCCTGCCAGATCATGGGTTTAACCCATTGCGCCACCGGCGCTCAGCCATCAGATGATCACATGAGATATAAGGGACCCTAATGTATCAATGAAGTACACTTTTTTTACTGGATTTCTTATTCTGGTCATATTTCTTATGTTTTTCTCTGCCAAGAATTCGTTTATTTCTGTTTTTGAGTAAAATGTCTCTATGCCCCAAACTAGTTGGAAAATTTGTATTTATTATCCAAACATTAGGCTTTTTATTCTACACAGAAACATCTATTTCCCTACAATACAAAATCCAAGGACTTGAATTTTGCAAAACATATCCAATTATCACTTGGCCTATCATAGATTTAAATACTCACTATACACTGTATAAATGTGTACATTTTAAAATAATACAATGGTTCCTGTTTCTCAATTTATTGTAGATTAGCAGTGTGCCAAGAGCAAGAAAACAACCTGTAAATTCTAGCCAGAGATCCAATTTGTACATCAAGGAAAGTAATAGTGCAAACATCTCTTCCTTTAGCTTGGCCTCAACAGAAGCACGTGGTTCAATTCTGAAATCCCGGCTGAAAAACAAAATTCTCAAACTGGAAATTTGCAATCAAGGTAGTAAAGGAGTTGGAAACTAAGCTCAGAGGTGTTAGGGAAAACTATCCAAAATATATAGCAGAGCATCCAAAATACAAACAGGATACTAAAAGTTGAGCAATCAGCTCACAGCAAGCAGAGCGTGAAGTGCCGGGTGATGTGGCTGCAAAGAATTTAGAGCTTAGGCAGGCAGAGTCCTGACTTTAAAAATTACAAAAGGTTTATTTACATTTTATAAAATAACAACTACATTTTTCATAGGAACTGATCTACTCTTAACACCCATCTCTTCTTAGGTTTCAAAGAAAGGGAAAAAACACCAACCACTACATCTCTCCTGACACACATGCAGAGCGAGATCTCAATTCACACAGCACACTCCAAGAAGGAAGAATAGAAGAAAGACTTGTAGAAAAATATCCATTCTACACAGCCAATAAGAATGAGAGTAGAAACAGAGAGGAGAGAGCAAATACAATACTTTATTACCCAACATAAACAGGCCGGCAGAATGCTGGATAAGCAAAAATGTTGGATAATAAGGAGAGATTAAGGAAAAGCCTATTAAACGTCAAATTACATTATGATTTTTCAAATTAAACACCAAAACATCATGTTTTATAACAAGTCTGCCACTTGTTTGGATGTGTGGCTGCACTTGTGTTGTTTTTAGGAGTGTTGCTGCCTAGAAACACAGCTGTGGATCCGGGTGGAAAGCAAACTGCGTTGCGTAATACAGAACTTTGGATAAGCAAAGTTTGGATAAGCGAGACTACTGTAGAATCATAGAATCATAGAATCATAGAATAGTAGAGTTGGAAGAGACCTCAAGGGCCATCTAGTCCAACCCCCCGCTAAGAAGCAGGAAATCGCATTCAAAGCACCCCCGACAGATGGCCATCCAGCCTCTGCTTAAAAGCCTCCAAAGAAGGAGCCTCCACCACGGCCCTGGGGAGAGAGTTCCACTGTCGAACAGCTCTCACAGTGAGGAAGTTCTTCCTGATGTTCAGGTGGAATCTCCTTTCCTGTAGTTTGAAGCCATTGTTCCGTGTCCTAGTCTGCAGGGCAGCAGAAAATAAGCTTGCTCCCTCCTCCCTATGACTTCCCCTCACATATTTGTACATGGCTATCATGTCTCCTCTCAGCCTTCTCTTCTGCAGGCTAAACATGCCCAGCTCTTTAAGCCGCTCCTCATAGGGCTTGTTCTCCAGACCCTTAATCATTTTAGTCGCCCTCCTCTGGACGCTTTCCAGCTTGTCAGCATCTCCCTTCATCTGCGGTGCCCAAAACTGGACACAGTATTCCAGGTGTGGTCTGACCAAGGCAGAATAGAGGGGGAGCATGACTTCCCTGGATCTAGACGTTATTCCCCTATTGATGCAGGCCAAAATCCCATTGGCTTTTTTAGCTGCCGCATCACATTGTAGGCTCATGTTTAACTTGTTGTCCACGAGGACTCCAAGATCTTTTTCGCACACACTGCTGTCAAGCCAGGCGTCCCCCATTCTGTATCTTTGATTTCCATTTTTTCTGCCGAAGTGAAGTATCTTGCATTTGTCCCTGTTGAACTTCATTTTGTTAGTTTCGGCCCATCTCTCTAGTCTGTCAAGATCGTTTTGAATTCTGCTCCTGTCTTCTGGAGTGTTAGCTATCCCTCCGAGTTTGGTGTCATCTGCAAACTTGATGATCGTGCCTTCTAACCCTTCGTCTAAGTCGTTAATAAAGATGTTGAACAGAACCGGGCCCAGGACGGAGCCCTGCGGCACTCCACTTGTCACTTCTTTCCATGATGAAGACGACGCATTGGTGAGCACCCTTTGGGTTCGTTCACTTAGCCAATTACAGATCCACCTAACCGTAGTTTTGTCTAGCCCACATTTTACTAGTTTGTTTGCCAGAAGGTCGTGGGGGACTTTGTCGAAGGCCTTACTGAAATCTAGATATGCTACATCCACGGCATTCCCTGTATCGACCCAACTCGTAACTCTATCGAAAAAAGAGATCAGATTAGTCTGGCATGACTTGTTTTTGGTAAATCCGTGTTGACTATTAGCAATGACCGCATTTGTTTCTAAGTGTTTGCAGACCACTTCCTTAATGATCTTTTCCAGAATCTTGCCTGGTATTGATGTGAGGCTGACCGGACGGTAATTGTTTGGGTCGTTCTTTTTTCCCTTCTTGAAGATAGGGACCACATTCGCCCTCCTCCAATCTGCTGGGACTTCTCCTGTTCTCCAAGAACTCTCGAAGATGATTGCCAGTGGTTCTGAAATAACTTCCGCTAGTTCCTTCAATACTCTTGGATGTAGCTGATCTGGCCCTGGGGACTTGAATTCGTTTAGAGTGGCCAGGTGTTCCTGGACAACTTGTTTCCCTATTTGGGGTTGGATTTCCCCCAATCCTTCGTCCATTCCATGTTGCTGAGGTTGAAGATGGCTTTCTTTTTGTGAGAAGACCGAGGCAAAGAAGGCATTAAGCAGTTCTGCCTTTTCCCTATCCCCTGTCACCATCACCCCATCTACTCCTTGCAGTGGCCCTATCGCCTCCTTTTTCTTCCTTTTTCTACCAACATAAGCAAAAAAACCTTTTTTGTTGTTTTTTATGTCCCTGGCAAGCCTGAGCTCATTTTGCGCTTTAGCCTTGCGAACCTTTTCCCTACAGGAGTTGGCTATACGTTTGAATTCTTCTTTGGTGATTTCTCCCCTTTTCCACTTCTTGTGCATGTCACTTTTGAGCTTTAGCTCAGTTAGAAGTTCTTTGGACATCCATTCTGGCTTCTTTGCACTTGTCTTATTTTTCTTCTTTGTTGGCACTGTTTGCATTTGCGCCTTGAGTATTTCACTTTTGAAAAACTCCCATCCATCCTTAACTCCCTTGTTTTTTAATATCGGCGTCCATGGAATGCCGCTCAGTAATTCCTTCATTTTTTGGAAGTCAGCTCTCTTAAAGTCCAGAATGCGTGTTTGACTTGTCTTAGTTTCAGCATTCCTTTGTATTGCAAACTGCAGGAGCACATGGTCACTTGCCCCTAAGGATCCAACCACTTCAACTGTATTGATCAGGTCTTCCACATTTGTTAAGATTAGATCAAGAGTTGCTGATCCCCTTGTTGCCTCTTCTACCTTCTGGACCATAAAATTATCTGCAAGGCAAGTGAGGAATTTGTTGGACTTTGTACTCTTGGCTGAGTTTGTTTTCCAGCAGATATCGGGATAATTGAAATCGCCCATGACTACTATATCTCTTCTTTGTGCCTGTTTGGTCAGCTGTTGACAGAAGGCTTCATCAAGTCCTTCATCCTGACTCGGAGGTCTGTAGTAGACACCCACGACAAGATCTTTTTGAGTCCCGGTTCCCTTGATTCTTATCCAGATGCTTTCAAGCTGGTTTCCCGGATTACAGTCTTGCATTTCTTCTGCAACGTAACTGTTTTTGACATATAAAGCTACTCCCCCTCCTCTCCCCTTTGTTCTATTTCTGTGAAAGAGGTTATAGCCCTCAATGGTTAAATTCCAGTGATGGGAGTCATCCCACCAGGTTTCAGTGATGCCTATGACATCGTATGTGTGGTGCTGTGCTAGGAGTTGGAGTTCGTCTTGCTTATTTCCCATGCTCTGAGCATTAGTGTAAAGACATGTAAGCCCCTGTGACCTCCCCTCGAACTGTTTATTTGGGATTATTGTGCTCTCTGTACTTGGTCCTTGCTGTGTTTGTGCAGCCCTCCGTTTAGCCTTACGGCGGTTCCCTGTGGTCGTGGGTAATATAGTGTTCGCCAGGCTGTTGTTCCCCTCCCCCAGTGGATTTAGTTTAAAGTGCGCCTGATGAGGTTTGTGAGTCTGTGTGCAAAAAGATGTTTTCCTACTTGTGTGAGATGCACCCCATCGCTTGCCAGTAGTCCATCCTCTTGGAAGAGTAGACCATGGTCAAGGAAGCCAAAATGCTCCTCTTGACACCATTTTCTGAGCCAGTTATTGACCTGTACTATTTTTCCGGCCCTTGTAGAGCCATGTCCTACAACGGGGAGGAGGGATGAAAAGATCACATGTACATTATACAGTTTTAGCTTTGTTCCCAGAGCTCGAAAATCATTTGTGATCTTTTGAAAAGTATGCCTAGCGGTGTCATTGGTACCTACATGAATCAACATAAGGTGGGGAGGGTGATGGGGCTTTAGGAGCCTGCTGAGCCTCTGAGTGATATGGTGTATTTTTGCCCCCGGGAGGCAGCATGTTTCTCGAGCCATCCCATCCGGTCTGGAAATGATGGCTTCCGTTCCTCTAAGGAGGGAGTCACCTACTACCAAGACCTGTTTCCTTTGAGGATTGACAGGGTCCCTTTTGTGCAAGACAGTGTGTATGTCCCCTGAAGAGTGTTCCTGTTGAAGGGTTCATGTAGGTGTAAAGTGTTGTCCTCCTCCTCAACATCCCCAGTGCATTCATCAATGACAATCCATTGAGATACATCCGAGAGCCCATTACTCTCCCAAGGATGTTCCTGTTGCTCCTGGTCTATGATTGGGGGTGGAGCATTTGCATGATTACATAAGTGTGACTGTGGTGATGCACTGTCCCTGTCAGGGCTATCCCCTGCGCATTGATCCAGGATGGTCCACTGAGTGGTATCTAAGAAACTGTGGTCCTCCACAAGATGTGTTTCCTGATTGTATGTTAATGATGTAAGAATTTCAAATCTGTTGTGTAAATGCAGCTGAGCAGAGGAGTTCTGTGGAGGCTGCCTGGTCCTGCGTCTCCTTCTATGGGTGACCTCCTTCCAAGCCTGAGGGTTGTCTACCTTTGAGTTGATCTCCCCATAAGGTTCCTGATCATGGTCTTGGTGGTGTTGGTGTGATGCAGGCTGCTGATCTACAGCAGCGTGTTGTGCAGTGTCCAAGAAGAGCTCGAGTGCCTGAATGTCCTTAAGGGTCTTAATACGGTGCTCGAGCTGTTGGATCCTCTGCTCCATCAGAGTCATCTGTTTGCATTTGGAGCAGATGTAGTTGTCTAGTTTTTGTGTGAAAAAGCGGAACATGCCACAGCTGGTGCATGTGATGGGAATGTTTTGCTTTTGTTGCATCTCTTGGTGAGCGTGGTGGCCAAGTGGGATCTTTGTACAGTTAAGTAATATGCACGCACTTTATGTGCAGACTGCAACAAACCACGTCTTTGTGTATTTGTTTATGTTGCTTTGTTTCCTGTATGTACTGCAAAGGATAGTTAGTAAAGGTGCCTGACGGCGCGCGCGACACTGGCAAATAAAGCTTTCCCAGAAACTCAATTAACAGGGGACAATGCCTGCTGTCAATCAACTTAAGTACCTGGCTCTCTTTCAACACAACAGTCACACAACAGTTAGACTTTGACCACAGGAGCCAAGCCCAAACTCAGTTTAAAATCTTAGCCAAATCTTAGCCAAATCCTACCTGAAGCCAGGGAGCAAAAATGTCCTCCTGCTTCCTCTGCTTCTGCGAGAACCAACTGCCCTTCTGGGATCAGGCTCTGGCAGAAACTCACACTGGCAAATAAAGCTTTCCCAGAAACTCAATTAACAGGGGACAATGCCTGCTGTCAATCAACTTAAGTACCTGGCTCTCTTTCAACACAACAGTCACACAACAGTTAGACTTTGACCACAGGAGCCAAGCCCAAACTCAGTTTAGAATCTTAGCCAAATCTTAGCCAAATCCTACCTGAAGCCAGGGAGCAAAAATGTCCTCCTGCTTCCTCTGCTTCTGCGAGAACCAACTGTAGTTACATTCCAACTGTTATACAGGAGAGAGGAGGGAAGGGAAACCCTCCACCTTTTTAAAGTTAACTAACTTGTTCCTCTTTCAGGACTAAAGACTCAGGCAGTGAGGGGTTGAATAAGAGGAACAGTTGATGGAAGTATATATGGATTTTTTTCCAGAATAGGTGACATGGCAATCATATTTAACCCTCTGAAAGATTATCATGTGAACTTGATTTCTGCTGCTCCAGAGAACAGGACCTCCAACTTAGGGATTCAAATGACAAGAAAGAAAACTCTACCAAATCTTAGGCAGAACTTCTCAAACTGACATGTTTGAAATCAAATGTTTATCCACAATGGCTGTTTTTTAGGTTATGTGTATTCTCTGGTGCTTCTTAAGGGATGAAGTCTGAGTAAAACATTTTCCACATGTGTGGCATTTGTATGGTTTTTCTCCAGTATGAAGTCTTTTGTGCCTTGACAAGCATGAACTATCAGCAAAACATTTCCCACACTCCTGGCACTGATATGGCTTCTCTCCTGTGTGGAGCCTTTTGTGGCTCACCAATTGTGAACTGTAAACAAAACATTTCCCACACTCCTGGCACTGGTACGGCTTCTCTCCAGTGTGGAGCCTTTTGTGCTTCACCAACGTTGAACTGTCAGCAAAACATTTCCCACACTCCTGGCACTGGTATGGCTTCTCTCCTGTGTGGACTCTTTCATGCTTCACCAAGGCTGAACTGTCAGCAAAACATTTCCCACACACCTGGCACTGGTATGGTTTTTCTCCTGTGTGAAGTATTTTGTGCCTCACCAAGGTTGAACTGTAAGCAAAACATTTCCCACACTCCTGGCACTGGTACGGCTTCTCGCCTATGTGGAGTCTTTTGTGGCTTACCAAGGTTGAACTGCAAACAAAACATTTCCCACACCCCTGGCACTGGTATGGCTTCTTTCCTGTGTGGAGTCTTTTGTGCCACACCAATTGTGATCTGTAAGCAAAACATTTCCCACACTCCTGGCACTGGTATGGCTTCTCTCCTGTGTGGAGTCTTTTGTGGCTCACCAATTGTGAACTGCAAGCAAAACACTTCTCACAGTCCGGGCACTGGTATGGTTTCTCTCCTGTGTGGAGTCTTTTGTGCCTCACTAAGGCTGAACTGTCAGCAAAACATTTCCCACACTCCTGGCATTGGTATGGCTTCTCTCCTGTGTGGAGTCTTTTGTGCTTCACCAAGTGTGAACTGCAAGTGAAACATTTCCCACACTCCTGGCATTTGTATGGCTTCTCTCCTGTGTGGAGTCTTTTGTGGCTCACCAAGTCTGAACTGTAAGTGAAACATTTCCCACACTCCTGGCATTGGTATGGCTTCTCTCCTGTATGAAGTCTTTTATGGTTCACCAAGTGTGAACTGTAAGCAAAACACTTCCCACATTCCTGGCATCTGTGTGATTCCTGTCCTGTGTGAAATCTTTCATTCTTCACCAAGTGTGAACTCTGGATAAAAGATTTTCCACACTCCCAGCTCATGAAATCTTCAGTTCCTTCAAAGATTTCTTCTTGGTTCAGATGTGGCAATTTGTATTCATCAACACATTCTCCAAATTCTTTCCATTTAAGTTGGCCTTTCCCAGCATGGAATGTCTTGTGAAGCACGAATGCCATATTTTGCGTAAAACACTGCCCACATACATTGCATTTGTAGGGCCCTTCTCTGGCAGAATCTCCATCTTCTCTGTGGTTTTGCTGTTGTTTAGGAAGACTCCCATTGTGTCCCAAATGATTTCTCCGTTTGGTGCATACATTGTTCTTTTCCCAGTTATCTGCTGTGAAGAAGAAGGGCAGAAACAAACATTTCTCAGCGTGATTGATAATGGCTCTAGGAAAATTGTATAAGAAGTTGATTGAAATGATCCTTAAAATAACATAGACATGGAGGAAAAGTAGATATAAATACTGTCCTCTCCCTACCCCTAGTTCACTAAAGATGGACACTGTTTGACTGCCTAGAGCAGTGGTTCTCAACCTGTGGGTCCCCAGGTGTTTTGGACTTCAACACACAGAAATCCTAACAGCTGGTAAATTGGCTGGAGTTTGTGGGAGTTATAGGCCAAAACACCTGGGGATTCACAGGTTGAGAACCACTGGCCTAGAGCCTCTAAGAGATGAGTAAGATCTCTCCAGAGGCTACCTGTCGCTCAGCCCAGCCTAGTTTTTTCTTTTGTTTTTCTCTCTCTGGGGGAGTGGATGCCTTTTCCTTTCACATTCAAATGCTTTTTTTCTCTAGCTAAAACTACCCTGCTACCACTGTTTCACAATCAGTCCCTCCTTTTTATTTCTCTCCCCTGACCACCAGTTCTCTCTCCCCATGTTCACTTAAGTTTGGATTTTTCTTCTCCAACATAGAAAGTCCCATACCTAATTTCGTAGTGTTGCAGGAGATTGTCATGGATTTACCTGACAAAAGTGGAAAGATAGAAGATAGTGACTGTACAACAAGGAGGAGAACAATGATGAATCTAGAGAAGGGAACAAAAAAATGGAGGGAGAGGAATCTGGGGTGATCACTCTTGATAGATTTTCCAGGGAGCCCAGTTGTGGCAAAGGTGTGTGGTATGCTTGGACTTGACTCCAATTATGGAAGTCCGAATTGGTACTAACGTTGCCGTTGCTCCGACACCAATTCAATACATTATTCTCCATTAAGTTTTGGGTATCTAACTGGTTTTTCCAAAACATTTCCATGTACATGGTTTTCATTCTTTTTAAAATATTGTAATTCTCTTAAAATGTCTTCATATGTATCATAAGTTTTAAATTGAAAAACGATTTTATCATTTTCATCATTTGCATTTATTGGTTTTCCTGTATGCCCTTCTCAGATCTCTATGTGGAGAGTGGAATATTAAAATGTCCAACAAGTCATTACACAGACATCAGACATGAAGAAAGTAAAACATCAAAGCCACAGTCCCACCTGAGGCCCCAAGAATGTTCAAAAATTAGGTTTAGGACAAGAGGGGAAGTTGAAGTAGTTTCTGAACACGCCACTTTGAAATGGGAAGTCACTGGAGATAAAATATTACTAATATGTCATATATTTCTAACATAAGCCCTGCCTTGGGGACCCTCAGTGATTGAGATGATTTCGGAAATTACTTCCACTGGGGAGGTGCTGATTAGGATACTGCATTTTGAATTAGAAATCCTCGTGGATGAATGAGGCTTACCAAGAGAGTCCACAATCCCATGAATCTCCTTCATGATCTGCATGTGCAAGACCTTCTGACCAGGATTCAGGAGAACCCACTCCTCCAGGGCGAAATGGACAGCCACATCCTCAAAGGTGATTGGACACTGCTGGGGGAAAAAAACAACAACATTTCCTTCTCACATAAAGGAAATCAAGAAAATCCAGTCCCCCTCTCCCAGGAATCTTTCTGCTTACTTGATTCAGTTCAACTCCATCACAAAGGGGAAAAAACGACTGAGGATTCGGCAACAACATCATTCCAGCCCCTGGGAGAGAGAGCAAGGTGTGGAAAGCTGATCACATAAACATGTCTTTGAGGTGACAATTACAGTCCTAAAAAGAAACCTATGAGGAAATGACCCTAAGAACACAAGAGCATTCTCCAGCCCAGGAATATGGGACATTTTGGACTTTAGGTCATTTTATCTCAAGCAATGCTTTAAGTAGCTTGGATTGAAACAAGCACTGGGCTTAGTATTTCAATTGACTAAAGTTATTATTTGTTGTATGTTTGTCTTCCAGCTCAGTTTAGGACTCATCTTAGCTTTGGGTTCCACCTGGGAAGACACTGAAAGAATGAATTTTCAGTCAGATCCAATTTTAGGCTAATGTACAAGTATTGCAAGAAAGAAAACTGTAAATCACACTGAAATGACACCTTTTGGAACCAAAAGCCTACATATATACTCATCCAAAGGCCAAATGATTCTGGATGTGCACTAGTTCAATTGCAAAATGATTGGCGATGAGCTACAATCCCTCCAAGGGGGAATTTACAAAGACCTAAAAAACAAAACACCCCAAAGGGTTCCTCCTTACCCTGTAAGGCTGCAGCCCCATCTCCTTCCTGCTTGAGCTCCTTCTGCTGGAGGCTCTGGGTGGTGTCTGATGGAGGTTTCTCTGATTCAGAGACATCAGGGCGGACTCCAATGCAGGTATTTTGGGTCTGAAAGAGCACAGAGTATTCCAGAAGTAGTATGGAGAAAGTTCAAAAAATATCACAGACCTTTAGACAATTTTAAAATAATAACTCTGAGATAGTTTGAAACAAATGCCACACTCCCCCTCCCATCATTTTCAGTATTACATCTGGAGGTCAACAAATCTGAGTAGAGGAGCAACCGAGCTTACAGCGGATAAGGAGGTGACAGCAGGAGGGGCAGAGCAGGTGGGAAAGACACAGAGGGAACAGAGTCCGGCTTAGCTCTCTTATAGTCCCATCTTGGAAGAGTGGAACCTATGGGAAAGCTATCAATCAGTCCCAAGGTTAGTGAAACCAAGAGGAAATGCTCTCACCTGTTCTTCCTGCTTCTTGTCCTCTGCCCGACTCAGGAGGAAGCCTTCCGCCAGGGCCACCGCCTGGGAAGAGGTCTCTGCCCCACACTCTCGGACCCAGCTCCCCATCTCTGGGGGCAGGAGGCTCAGGAACTGCTCCAGGATCACCAGGTCCAGCATCTCAGCCTTGGTGTGTTGCTCGGGCTTCAGCCACTGGCCGCAGAGATCGTGGAGGCGGCTGCAAACCTCTCTGGGCCCCTCGCCCTCTCGGTAGGAGAACTGTCTGAACCTCTTGCACTGTATGACTGGGCTATAAAGGTCAACACTCAGGAGCTTAGTTGACTTTGGTTTCTCCATGTTGGAACCACTGTTTGATGAAGCAGCAACCTGGACCCAAGATGCTCTCCTTCCCTCTTCTCTCAAGGGAAAGAAATCCCTGAACAGGCTCTACTCCAAAATTCTCAGCCAATCATCACATATCCTCTGTGAAAGAAAGGCAGAATTAGATAACAGGCTTCTTGAGACATAATATTGGAGAATAAAAAAATAAGCCCCTTACTGATTTCAGAATAAACTAATGCTGGGCCCTGCTTTCACTTGGGCCTTTGCTTCTAAAGCCTCCACACCCATTTGGTCTCACCAGGCCACCCATTGAGCTCCCATTCAGTCCCAACCGAGACTATCTCAACATGATTATTCCTGCCACAAATGTGACATGATCCATAGTCATTCCTGTAGAGATAATTAACCTGACATTGATTAAATGAAATCTCCACTCGCCCCAAGATCTTTCCAACCATTACATTACGGTATCTGGTTTTCCAACCACAGCCCATTCCCTTTACCTGTGTGTCCATGTACTACACTCATACTCACCCCTCAGTATCCACGGATTCAACCCCCTGCAGCTTGGAAATATTCCCTCTGCAAAAGCAGGCCTGGCCTTTCCCTTTGTGATTCAAGGGATTCTGTTTTACCAGTAACAGGACAACAGCAACTACAGATCTCCAGGGAAGAAGACCCCCAGGAGGAGAAGAGAAGGAGGAGAAGGCCAAGAGAGGATGGCCTGCTCTGGAGGACTGGGCACTTCCTCCTCCCGGCTTCCTTCCTTCCTCTCTAGGAATCCAGCCTCGCTCCCCTTAACCCTTCCTCGCCCTCTTCAGCTTCACCTCACAAGCACTGAACTATCCAGGTCAGATGTTTCTTCATCCTGTTCAATGTTTTGATCAGAGTGGGGATGTGGGAGGCCTTGGAACAGTCTAAACTGCATCTTTCAATGGGAAGCTTCTATATTATCATCCGGCTAATTCTCATCAATGTGAACAGATTTTTTCTCCAGCGACTGTAAAATGACATTTCACTGGCTATTTATGTGAAGCCACTCTATTATTATTATTATTATTATTATTATTATTATTATTATTATTATTATTATTATTAAACTTTATTTGTACCCCGCTAGCATCTCCCGAAGGATTCGATGCGGCTTACAAAGGCCAAGGCCTCCACACACAATATAACAATACAAAACAAAAGCCAAATTAAAAGAATTAAAACAGTATAAACCACAAGCAATAACAATACGCTAAAACACAATAGAACTGGGCCGGGCCAGAGTAATGGGTACAAGATTAAACGTGCTGATGTGACAGGTGATATATAAGGCTTCTAGGGCAAGTGCAGAGTGCGATATGCGATCTTAATTCTAATAAAGTGCTTATGGGACTTGGTATTGGAGATTTCCTATTAATCTGGGAAGGCACATTGGAACAGCCAGGTCTTCAAATTCTTTCTGAAGACTGCCAATGTAGGGGCCTGTCTGAGATCCTTGGGGAGGGTGTTCCAGAGTCGGGGGGCCACCACAGAGAAGGCCCTGTCTCGTGTCCCCACCAACCGTGCTTGCGACACAGGCGGGATCACGAGCAGGGCCTCTCCAGATGACCGAAGTGAACGCGTGGGTTCGTAGACAAAGATGCGGTCACGGAGGTAGGATGGTCCCAAACCGTTCAGGGCTTTGTAGGTAAGCACCTGCACCTTAGCCTCAGAGCTAGTGTGGATTAGCAGTGTGTCGTGAGCCAGCAAATTCTAGCCAGAGATCCAATTTGTACGTCGAGGGAAATAATATTGCAAACATCTTTTCCTTTGGCTTGGCCTCAACAGAAGCACGTGGTTCAATTCTGGAATCGCAGCTGAAAAACAAAATTCTCAAACTGGAACTTTGCAACCAAGGTGGTAAAGGAGCTGGAAACTAAGCTCAGAGGTGTTTTGTAAAACTACCCAAAATACGAGGGTTATCCAGAAAGATTATGTTTTGGAATTAAACATGAACAAAGTATACGAGAAAACATTTACCATATGCAGTTGAAAGCCACACCCAAATACCACATCTCACGTAGTCGCCATTCAAATCTAGGCACTTACCATAGCGATGAATGAGCTTTGCAACTCCTTCCCCACTAAATTCTGCAGCTTGCGTCCTCAACCACTTGTTTCCAAACACTGGCAACACAGCGTTTTGGCGACTCTGCACAGCTGTGAGAAGTGGTGACTGGCTGGTTGAGGACGCAAGCGGCAGAGTTTAGTGGGGAAGGAGTTACAAAGCTCATTCATCGCTATGGTACGTGCCTAGATTTGAAAGGGGTTTTTTTTCGTGTCAGGAGCAACCGGAGTTGCTTCTGGAGTGAGAGAATTGGCTGTCTGCAAGGACGTTGCCCAGGGGACGCCCAGATGTTTTACGCCCGGATGTTTTACCATCCTTGTGGGAGGCTTCTCTCATGTCCCCGCATGGAGCTGGAGCTGATAGAGGAAGCTCATCCACACTCTCCCCAGGTGGGATTCGAACCTGGCAGCTTTCAGGTCAGCAACCCAACCTTCAAATCACTTAGTCCACTACGCCATCTGGGGGATCCATTTGAAAGGTGACTTAGTGAGATGTGGTATTTGGGTGTGGCTTTCAACTGCATATGGTAATTTTTTTTCTCCTATACTTTGTTCATTTTTAATTCCAAAATGTAATCTACTTTCTGGATAGCCCTCATATATATCACAGCATCCAAAATACAAACAGGATAATAAATGTTGAGCAATCAGGTCACAGCAAGCAGAGTGTGAAGAGCTGTGTGATGTGGCTGCGAAGAATTTAGAGCTTAGGCAAGCAAAGATGCAGAGTCCTGAGTTTAAAAATCACACAAGGTTTATTTACATTTTATAAAATAGTAACTACATTTTTCATACATAAAAACTGGGTCTGGTCTACTCTAACACCCATCTCTTCTAAGGTTTCAAAAAGGGCAAAAACAGCAATATTACATCTCTTCTGACACACACGCAGAGAGAGATCTCAATTCACACAGCACACACCAAGATGGAAGAATAGAAGCAAGAAAGACTTGCAGTAGAAAAATATCCATTCTACACAACCAATCAGACTGAGAGTGGAAACAGAGAGGAGAGAGCAAATAGTTACATTCCAACTGTCATACAGGAGACAGGGAAGAAGGGAAACCTCAGCCTAATCTAAGCTAACTAACTTGTTCCTCTTTCAGGACTAGAGACTTGGGCAGTGTGGAGTTGAATTCCAACAAGAGGAACAGTTGATGGAAGTACATTTTTTTTCCAGAATAGATCACATGAAAATCATAAATCACTACTGACCGAGAGGTCATGAGTTCAAAGCCAGCCCGCAGTCGGATCGAGCGCCCGACCATTAAAAATAGCCCACCTAATTGTTAGCCTGAGCAACCTGAAAGATAGCTGCATTTATCAAGTAGGAAATTTAGGTAACGCTTATGCGGGGAGGCTAACTTAACTAATTTACAACACGATAAAAATCATCCAGCAGCGAGCGAAAAGGAACGAGGAAGTAATCCATCAAGAACTGGGTGTCACAGTGGAAGATGAAGCATCAGCTCCCTGTGGCCGGAATCGAGCATACCCTCATGAAGCTGGAAGCTGGAAAATGTTAAATTGCCTCTGTGCCTTCATCTCTATCTCTGTCTGTATGCCGTATGACATTGAGTGTTTGCCATGTATATGTACATTGTGATCCGCCCTGAGTCCACTTTTGGAGTGAAAAGGGTGGAATATAAACACTGTAAATAAAATAAATAAAAATAATATTTAACCCTCTGAAGGATGGTCACGGGGAGCTTCTTTTGCTCTAGAGACAGGACCTCCGATTTAGGGATTCAAAGGACAAGAAAGGGGACTCTACCAAATCTTAGGAAGAATTTCTCAAACAGATATGTTTGAAATAAAATGTTTATCTACAATTGATGTTTTTTAGCCTGTGTGTATTCTCTGGTGCTTGTTAAGGGATGAAGTCCGACTAAAACATTTCCCACACTCCTGGCATTGGTATGGCTTCTCTCCAGTGTGAAGTCTTTTGTGCCTCATCAAGCATGAACTGTCAACAAAACATTTCCCACATTCCTGGCATTGGTATGGCTTCTCTCCTGTATGGCGTCGTTTGTGGGTCACCAAGGTTGAACTCTCAGCAAACTGCTTCCCACACTCCTGGCATTGGTATGGCTTCTCTCCTGTGTGGAGTCTTTTGTGACTCACCAAGGCTGAGCTGTCAGCAAAAAATTTCCCACACTCCTGGCATTGGTATGGCTTCTCTCCTGTATGGAGTCTTTTGTGCTTCACCAAGTCTGAACTATAAGCAAAACATTTGCCACACTCCTGGCACTGGTATGGCTTCTCTCCTGTGTGGAGCATTTTGTGGCTCACCAATCGTGAATTGTAAACAAAACATTTCCCACACTCCTGGCATTGGTATGGCTTCTCTCCTGTGTGGACTCTTTCGTGCTTCACCAAGGTTGAGCTAGATGCAAAACATTTCCCACACTCCTGGCACTGGTACGGCTTCTCTCCTGTGTGGACTCTTTCGTGCCTCACAAAGTCTGAACTGGATGCAAAACATTTCCCACATTCCTGGCATTGGTATGGTTTCTCTCCAGTGTGAAGTATTTTGTGCCTCATCAAGGTTGAACTGTAAGCAAAGCATTTCCCACACTCCTGGCAGTGGTATGGTTTTTCTCCTGTATGGAGTCTTTTGTGGCTCACCAATTGTGAACTGCAAACAAAACAATTCCCACACTCCTGGCACTGGTATGGTTTTTCTCCTGTATGGAGTCTCTTGTGCCTCACCAAGTGTGAACTACAAGCAAAACATTTCCCACATTCCTGGCATTGGTATGGCTTCTCTCCTGTATGGAGTCTTTTGTGCCTCACCAATTCTGAACTGTAAGCAAAACATTTCCCACACTCCTGGCATTGATATGACTTCTCTCCTGTATGGAGTCTTTTGTGCATCACCAAGTGTGAACTGTAAGCAAAACTCATCCCATACTCCTGCCATCTGTATGGTTCCCATCCTGGGTGAAATCTCTCATTCCTCACCAAGTGTGAACTTTGGATAAAGGATTCCCCACACTCCTGGCTCATGAAATCCTCAGTTTCTTCAAAGATTTCTTCTTGGCTCAGATGTGGCAATTTGTATTCATCAACACATTTTCCTGGTTCTTTCCATTTAAGTTGGCCATTCCTAGCATGAAGTGTCTTGTGAAGCACAAGTGCCATATTTTGGGTAAAACACTGCCCACATTCACTGCATGTGTAGAGCCTTTCTCTGGCAGAATCTCCATCTCCTCTGTGGTTTTGCTGATGTCTAGGAAGACCCCCATTGTGTTCCAAATGCTTCCTGCCTTTGGTGCATACATTGCTCTTTTTCCAGTTATCTGCTGTGAAGAAGGACAGAAACAATCATTCCTCAGCGTGCGTGATAATGACTCTAGGGAAATAGTATAAGACGGACATTGAAATGATCTTTAAAATAATATAGACATGGAGGAAAAGTAGATATAAATGCTGTCCTCTCCCCACCTCCTGTTCAGTAAAGATGGACACTGTTTGACTGCCTAAAGCAGTGGTTCTCAACCTGTGGGTCCCCAGATTTATTTAATTAGCCCCATTTATACCCTGCCTCTCTCCACCTTGAAGGGGACTCAAGGCCCAGATGTTTTGACCTTCAATGCCCAGAAATCCCAACTGCTGGTAAACTAGCTGGAATTTCTGGAAGTTGTAAGCCAAAACACCTGGGGATCCACAGGTTGGGAACCACTGGCCTAGAGCCTCTAAAAGAGAGATGAGTAAGATATGCTCCAGAGGCTACCTGTTGTTCACCCTGTTTTTTTCTTCTGTCTCCTTCTTTCTGGGGAATGGAGGCCTTTTCCCTTCACATTGAAATGCTTACCTTTTTCTCTAGCTTAATGTTTTACTTTGATACCACTCATTTCACAACCATTCCCAATCAAAAAGGAGAACAATGATGAAGGCAGAGAAGGGAACAAAAATAGGTAGTTCTGCAGGACTCAGCCAAATATCGTGACATCTATGTAACATTGGTATTGAGAGTGTAGATATTGCCTCCAGACCATCCCGGCTTGTGATAAGTGACAAGACTGTGCACCAGTGATAAGAACTCCTGGTAAATCCAGATGCCGTAAATACAGAGACTTCTTCGAAATACCTTTCTGTGGACTATCCCTCTGTTCATTAAATTGCCTCTCTCACACACAAACACTCAGAGAGAGGGGGATAATAATCACTCTTGATAGATTTTCCAGAGATCACAGTTGCATCAAGGGTGTGTGGTAGTCTTCCTACTTGAGTCTGCATTGGTGCTAACGTTGCAGTTGCTCAGGCCTATAACTGGTTTTACCAAAACCCTTCTATGTACATGGTTTTTAATTCTTTTTAAAATATTGCAACTCTCTTAAAATGTCCTAATGTATTTTAACTTTAAAACCATTTTAACCTTTTCATCATTTGCATTTGTTTTAATGGTTTTCCTGTATGCCCTTCTCAGATCTCTATGTGGAGAGTGGAATATTAAAATGTCCAACAAGTCATTACACAGACATCAAACGTGAAGAAAATAAAACATGAAACCACTGTCCTGTCTGAGACCCCAAGAAAGTTTAACATTTACTTTTAGGACAATTGGGGAAGCTGTAATAGTTTCTGAAACATGCTACCTTGAAATAGCAAATCAGCTGAGAGAGAAAGAAAGGAGGGGGGTTTTTGTATCAGAAAGACTAAGGGATCCATGTATTACTAATATGTCACATATTTCTAACATAAGCCCTGCCTTGGGGACCTTCAATGATTAAGGTGATTTCAGAAATTACTTCCACCAGAGAGCTGCTGATTAGGATCCTGCATTTTGAAAAAGAAATCCCCATCAATGAGTGAGCCTTACCAAGAGAGTCCACAATTTCATGAATCTCCTCCATGATCTGCATGTGCAAGACTTTCTGATCAGGATTGAGGAGAACCCACTCCTCCAGGGAGAAATTGACAGCCACGTCCTCAAAGGCGATTGGGCACTGGTGGAAAAAGAAAACATTTCCTTCTCAGATAAGGGAAATCAAGAGAAATAACTACTAGATTCTCTTTGAAATAATTTACGTTTCTCTTGGTTCAATATATTCTGTTTTAACAGATGTTTGATGATTGAGTCTGGAATCAATGACACCCAGGCAGCTCCAGTCCTCCTCTCCCAGGAATCCTTCTGCTTACCTGATTCAGTTCCACTCCATCACAAAGGGGAAGAAAGAACTGAGGATTCAGCAACATCATTCCAACCCCTGAAAGAGATGAAGTTCTGGAAAGTTGATCACATAAACATGTCTCAGAGGTTACAATCACAATCCTGAAAAGAAACCTATGAGTAAATGAGCCTAAGAACACGGGAGCATTCTCCAGCCCAGGAATATGGAACATTTTGGAGTTTAGGCTATTTTATCTCAAGCAATGCTTTAAGTAGCTTGGATTTTGAAACTAGTACTGGGCTTAGTATTTCAAAGTTATTCTTTGTTGTCTGTTTGTCTTTCAGTTTCAGGGCTGATCTTAGCCTCGGGTCCCACCTCGGAAGACACAGAAATATTAAATTTCAGTCAGATCCAACTTTAGGCTAATGTACAAGTCCTGCAAGAAAGAATACTGCAAATCACACTGGAATTACACCTTTCGAAATCAAAGGACTATATATATAACTCATCTCAAGGCCAAATGATCCTGGATCTGCACAATTTGAATCTCAAAATGATTGGGGATGTGCTACAATCCCTCCAAAGGGGAATTTACACAGACATAAAACAGCAAAACACTCCAAAGGGTTCCTTCTTACCCTGCAAGGCTGCAGCCCCATTTCCTTCCTGCTTGAGCACCTTCTGCTGGAGGCTCTGGGTGGTGTCTGATAGAGGTTTCTCTGATTCAGAGACATCAGGGCGGACTCCAATGCAGGTATTTCGGGTCTGAAAGACCACAGAGTATTCCAGAAGTAGTATGGAGAAAGTTCAAAAAATATCACAGACCTTTAGACTATTTTAAAATAATAACTCTGAGATAGTTTGAAACAAATGCCACACTCCCCCTCCCATCATTTTCAGTATTACATCTGGAGGTCAACAAATCTGAGTAGAGGAGCAATCTAGCGTATAGGGGAATATGGAGGTGACAGCAGGAGGGGCAGAGCAGGTGGGAAAGAGGCAGGGGGAGCAGGGTCAAGCTTCTTCCACACATTGGTCCCATCTTGTAAGAAAGGCAGGATATATATTTAATCTATCCATCAGTCCCAAGGTTAGTGAAACCAAGAGGAAATGCTCTCACCTGTTCTTCCTGCCTCTTGTCCTCTGCCCGACTCAGGAGGAAGCCTTCCGCCAGGGCCATCGCCTGGGAACAGGTCTCTGCCCCACACTCTCGGACCCAGCTCCCCATCTCTGGGGGCAGGAGGCTCAGGAACTGCTCCAGGATCACCAGGTCCAGCATCTCAGCCTTGGTGTGTTGCTCTGGCTTCAGCCACTGGTGGCAGAGATCGTGGAGGTGGCTGCAAACCTCTCTGGGTCCTTCGCCTTCCTGGTAGGAGGACTGCCTGAACCTCTGGCGCTGTGTGTCTGAGTTATAAAGGTCCACATTCAAGTACTTATGTGCAGCTTTTCCCCAGGATGCCCCACTGCTCCCAAGTCCTGCTTCAGCTCCAGGTGAATTGGGTCTCTCCATGTCGTAACCACTGTTAGATGAAGAAGCAAACTGGACCCTAGATGCTCTTCCTCCCTCTTCTCTCAAAGGAAAGAAATCCCTCAACAGGCTCTACTCCAAAATTCTCAGCCAACAATCACATTTCCTCTGTGAAACAAAGGCAGAGTTAGATAACAGGCTTCTTGAGATGTATTATTGGAGCGTAAAAAACAAACCCTGTATTGTGTTGTCGAAGGCTTTCATGGCCGGGATCACAGGATTGTTGTATGTCTTTCGGGCTGTGTGGCCATGTTCCAGAAGTATTCTCTCCTGACGTTTCGCCCACATCTATGGCAGGCATCCTCAGATTTATCCATGCCTCACAACCTCTGAGGATGCCTGCCATGGATGTGGGCGAAACGTCAGGAGAGAATACTTCTGGAACATGGCCACACAGCCCGAAAGACATACAACTACCCTGAAACCCTGTATTGATTTCAGAATAAACTGATGCTGGGCCCTCTGTTCTCTTGGGCCTCTCCTTCTCCAGTCTCCAGACCCACCTGGCCTCCCACTGAGCTCCCATTCAGTCTCAACCCCACCATTCCTGCAAATGACAGCACATGATCCATACATAGCCTTTCCTGTCAAGAAAACTAACCTGACACTTGATTGAATGAAATCTCCACTCACTCCAAGATCTTTAAAACCATTACATTATGGTATCTGGTTTTCCAAGCACAGCCCATTCTCTTTGCCTGTGTGTCCATGTACTACACTCATACTCACCCCTCAGTATCCAGGGACTCAGCCCCCTGCAGCTTGGAAACATTCCCTCCCTGAAAAAGCAGGCCTGGCTTTCCCCTTTGTGATTCATGGGATTCCGTCTCACCAGTGACAGGACAATGGCAAGGACAGATCTCCAGGCCTTTGAAGGGGAAGGAGACTCCTCAGGAGGAGAGGAGGCCGGCCGAGGAGAGGAGGAGGAGGAGGAGGCCGAGGGAGGAGGGCCTGCTCTGGAGGACTGGGCAACGCCTCCTCTCCTTCCTGCCTCTCTAGGAATCCAGCCTTCCTCCCCTTAACCCTTCCTCGCCCCTTCAGCTCCAGGGCTGCCTCACAAGCCTTGAACTGTCCAGGTGGTTATACAAATCATTCAATGTTTTGATCAGAGCGAGGCTGTGGGAGGCCTTGCAACACTCTAAACTGCATCTTTCAATGGGAAGCGTCCTTATTATCATCAAATTAATTCTCATCAATGTGAACAGAGTTTCCTGCAGCCACTGGAAAGTGACATTTCATTGGCTATTTATATGAAGCCACTTAAATGGTCTATATCAGGGGTCCCCAAACTAAGGCCCGGGGGCCGGATGCGGCCCTCCCTGGTCATTTACCTGGCCCCCGCCCTCAGTTTTATAATATAATATTTTTATATCATTTTAATAATATATTGTATTTACATATAATATTGATAATAATATTATAATGTTATACAATATAATAATATTAATTATATGTTATATATTACATATAATATTACAGTATAGTGGTATAGTTCAATATAGTAATATATAATGCTAATATTGTGCTATGCTAATAATATAATAAATTGTATGTACATACAGCTGCTCTGAGTCCCCTTCAGGGTGAGAAGGGTGGGATATAAATGTAATAAATAAATGTAGTAGTAAATAAATAAATAAATAAATAATTTTAGACTTAGGCTCACCCAAAGTCTGAAATGACTTGAAGGCACACAACAACAATCCTAATTCACTTGACCAGAAGCAGGCCCACACTTCCCATTGAAATCCTGATAGGTTTATGCTGGTAACAATTATTTTCATTTTTAAATATTGTATTGTTCTTTCATTGTTGTTGTTTTGCACTACAAATAAGACGTGTGCAGTGTGCATAGGAATTTGTTTGTTTTTTCCAAATGATAATTCGGCCCCTCCACGGTCTGAAGGATTGTGGACTGGCCCTCGGCTTAAAAAGCTTGAGGACCCCTGGTCTATATCCTCAGAGCCTTTCCACATTGCCATACAAAGTCCAGATTATCTGACTTGAATTTGATTATACGGCAGTATAGGCTCACATATGTAAAGGTAAAGGTTTTCCCCTGACGTTAAGTCCAGTCGTGTCCGACTCTGGGGGTTGGTGCTCATCTCCATTTCTAAGCCAAAGAGCCGTTACCTTCCTGCCGGAGCAGTACCTATTGGTCTACTCACATTTTTCATGTTTTCGAACTGCTAGGTTGGCAAAAGCTGGAGCTAACAGCGGGCACTCACTACACTCCCCGGATATGAACCTGGGACCTTTCGGTCTGCAAGTTCAGCAGCTCAGTGCTTTAACATAGCGTGCTACCGGAGGCTCCATGGACTCACATAACCATGTTCAAAACAGATAATGTGGGTTATCTGCTTTGATAACCTGGTTCATACGGCATTGTAGGAGGGGTCTCACTCTCACTTCCCCCTTTATAGTTGTCTGCCATTGGATGACAACATCATTACATCAGAGTCAGGAGCAACTCAAGAAACTGCAAGTCGTCTCTGGTGTGAGAGAATTGACGTTGCCCGGGGACGCTTCTCTCATGTCCTCACAGGGGAGCTGGAGCTGACAGAGGGAGCTCATCCCACGCTACCTGGATTCCAACCATTGCACCACTGAGGCTGAACCATCAGATAATACCACTTTTTACAGGATTTTTTTTATTCTGGAGATACTGCTAATGTTTTCTCTCCCAGGCGTTTCCTTTATTTCTGTTTTTGAGTAAAATGTCTCTATGCATCAAACTAATTGGAAAGCTTGTATTTATTATCCAAACATTTGGATTTTTACTCTACACAGACACATCTATTTCTCTACTTTACAAAATCCAAGGGCTTGAATTCTGCAAAACCTATCAAATTATCACTTTGCCTATCATAGATCCAAATACCCATTATATAAACACTGTACATTCTAAAATAATATTTTAATGTATTTAATATGGATTAGCAATGTGTCAGGAGCAAGAAAACAACCATTAAATTCTAGCCAGAGATACAAATTGTACATCAAGGGGAATAATAGTGCAAACATCTTTTCCTTTGGTTTGGCCTCAACAGAAGCACTTTGTTCAATTCTGGAATCCTGGCTGAAAAACAAAATTCACAAACTGGAACTTTGCAACCAAGGTGGTAAAAGAATTGGAAACTAAGCTCAGAGGTGTTGGGGGAAAATACCCCAAAATATATATCACAGCATCCAAAATACAAACGGGATGCTAAATGTTGAGCAATCAGCTCACAGCAAGCAGAGCGTGAAGTGCCGTGTGATGTGGCTGCAAAGAATTTAGAGCTTAGGCAAGCAAAAATGCAGAGTCCTGACTTTAAAAATCACAAAAGGTTTGTTTACAAAGGTTTGTTTACAATCAAGGTAGTAAAGGAGCTGGAAACTAAGCTCAGAGGTGTTAGGGAAAACTACCCAAAATATATAGCAGAGCATCCAAAAAGGATACTAAAAGTTGAGCAATCAGCTCACAGCAAGCAGAGCGTGAAGTGCCGTGTGATGTGGCTGTAAAGGTTTTAGAGCTTAGGCAGGCAAAAATGCAGAGTCCCGGTTTTAAAAATCACAAAGTTTTTAAAATTTACATTTTAAAAAAATATTAACTACATTTCTTCATAGTGAAAAACTGGGTCTGAACTTCTCTTAATACCTATCTCTTCTAAGGTTTCATAGAGTGGGGAAAAACACCAACCACTCCATGTCTCCTGACACGCACGCAGAGAGAGTTCTCAATTCACACAGCACACACCAAGATGGAAGAGTAGAAGTCAGAAATAAAGACTTGCAGTAGAAAAATATCCATTCTACACAACCAATCATAATGAGAGTAGAAACAGGAGAGAGGAAAGAGTTACATTCCAACTGCCATACAGGAGGCAGGGAAGAAGGGAAACCTCAGCCTAATCTAGGCTAACTAACTTGTTCCTCTTTCAGGACTAGAGACTTGAGCAGTGTGGAGCTGAATTCCAACAAGAGGAACAATTGATGGAAGTACAAATGTTTTTTGTTCCAGAAGAGGGGACATGACAATCTTAAATCACTACTGACCAAGAGGTCATGAGTTCAAAGCCAGCCCACATCGGATTGAGCGCCCAACTATTAAAAATAGCCCAGCTCATTGTTGACCTAAGCAATCCGAAAGACAGTTGCATCTATCAAGTAGAAAATTTAGATACCGCTTATGTGGGGTGGATAATTTAACTAATTTACAACATCATAAAAATCATCCAGCCATGAGCGGAAAGGAATGAGGAAGTAATCCATCAAGGACTCAGTATCACAGTGGGAGATGAAGCAGCTGCTTCCCCTGTGGCCAGAATCGAGCATACCCTCATGAAGCCGGAAGCTGGAAAATGTTAAAATGCCTCTGTGTCTTTGTCTCTGTCTCTGTCTGAATGTTGTATGACATTGAATGTTTGCCATGTTTATGTACATTGTGATCTGCCCTGAGTCCCCTTTTGGGGTGAGAAGGGTAGAATATACTTTAAATAAAATAAATAAAAATAATATTTAAGCATCTGAAAGATTGTCAGGGGGAGCTTCCATTCTGCTGCTCCAGAGAACAGGACCTCCAACTTAGGGACTCAAATGACAAGAAAGGGAACTCTACCAAATCTTTGGTACAACTTCTCAAACAGACATGTTTGAAATCAAATGTTTACCTACGATTGTGTGTATTTGCTGGTGCTTGTTAAGGGATGAAGTCCGAGTAAAACATTTCCCACATTCCTGGCATTGGTATGGCTTCTCTCCAGTGTGAAGCCTTTTGTGCCTCGTCAAGCATGAACTGTTAACAAAACATTTCCCACACTCCTGGCATTGGTATGGCTTCTCTCCTGTATGGCGTCGTTTGTGGCTCACCAAGGTTGAACTCTCAGCAAACCGTTTCCCACACTCCTGGCATTGGTATGGCTTATCTCCTGTGTGGAGTCTTTTGTGACTCACCAAGGCTGAACTGTCAGCAAAAAATTTCCCACACTCCTGGCATTGGTATGGCTTCTCTCCTGTATGGAGTCTGTTGTGCTTCACCAAGCCTGAACTGGAAGCAAAACATTTCCCACACTCCTGGCATTGGTATGGTTTCTCTTCTGTATGCAGCATTTTGTGGCTCACCAATCGTGAATTGCAAACAAAACATTTTCCACACTCCTGGCACTGGTATGGCTTCTCTCCAGTGTGGAGTCTTTTGTGCTTCACCAAGGTTGAACTGGATGCAAAATATTTCCCACACTCCTGGCACTGGTATGGCTTCTCTCCTGTGTGGAGTCTTTTGTGCCTCACTAAGGCTGAACTATAGGCAAAACATTTCCCACACTCCTGACATTGGTATGGTTTCTCTCCTGTGTGGAGCCTTTTGTGCCTCACCAATTCTGAACTGTAAGGAAAACATTTCCCACACTCCTCACATTGGTATGGCTTCTCTCCTGTTTGGAGTCCTTCGTGCTTCATCAAGTGTGAACTGTAAGCAAAACTCTTCCCAAACTCCTGTGAACTCTGGATAAAATATTTCCCACACTCCCAGCCAATGAAATCTTCAGTTTCTTCAAAAATTTCTTCTTGGCCCAGATGTGGCCATTTGTATTCATCAACACATTTTCCTGATTCGTTCCATTTAAGTTGGCCTTTCCCAGCATGGAGTGTCTTGTGGAGCATAAGTGCCATATTTTGGGTAAAACACTGCCCACATTCACTGCACGTGTAGAGCCTTTCTCTGGCAGAATCTCCATCTTCTCTGTGGTTTTGCTGATATCTAGGAAGACCCCCTTTGTGTTCCAAATGCTTCCTGCCTTTGGTGCATACATTGCTCTTTTTCCAATTGTCTGCTGTGAAGAAGGACAGAAACAATAATTTCTCAGCGTGAGAAGGACTCTAGGGAAATGGTATAAGAGGGAGATTGAAATGATCCTTAAAATAATATAGACATGGAGGAAAAGTAGATATAAATGCTGTCCTCTCCCCACCTCCTGTTCAGTAAAGATGGACACTGTTTGACTGCCTAAAACAGTGGTTGTCAACCTGTGGATTCCCAGATTTATTTATTTGTTTGTTTACTAGCTTTGCCCGGCCACGCGTTGCTGTGGCTCATGGGAATCATTTGTTGGCCAGGTGGAATAGCAGTGAATAGCCTTGCATCGTCAAAGTCTGGCCATTTTCTTGTTATGGGAGTCCTTGTTTGGTGACCTGGATTGCAATGAATAGTGTTGGTGCGGCAGGTATGAATGGTGTTAATAGTCGTCTTGACTAACATTTAATAGCATGGTAATGTGAAAGCCTGGCTGCTTCCTGCCTGGGGAAATCATGTGTTCGGAGATGTTAGCTGGCCCTGATGGTTTCCTGCCTTGTAGCTCCAAACTGTGGTTGATTCCTGCCTGGTGGAATCCTTTGTTGGGCGGTGTTAGGTGGCACTGATTGTCTCCTGCTTTGTATGTTCAAAGCCCGGCTGATTCCTGCTTGGGGTAATCCTTTGTTGGGAGGTGTTAACTGCGACTGATTGTTTTCTGTGTGCAGAAGACCTGTTTTCAGAGTGTTGTTCTTTAGCACCAAAACATTGCAACATTTACTACAAAAACATTGACTACTAAAAGGCAGGCTGCCTTGGATAATATAGAACATTGGATAAGTGAAGCTTGGATATGTGAGACTCTACTGTATTGTCTGTTTGGAGGCCAAGTTTGAATGTTGCCATTGGTGAGCTTGATTAGCAGTGAATGGCCTCGCAGCTTCAGTGCCTGGCTGCTTCTTGCCTGTGAAGCTGTTTATTGTTGTTGTTGTTGTTGTTGTTGTTATTGTTTTTATTATAATTGAGGGGTAAATTGAGGGAAAGAGGAGGAGAAACTGAAAGTAATTGAGGGAGAAGTCTTCCTTCCTCCCTCTCCTCCTCCGGCGGCAGCGGCGGCCCCGGAGGAGGGTGGCTGGGGAGGAGCCCTGCCCGCCGGGCCCTCTCTTTGCTGCCTCCGCTGGCCAGGCCTCACCGGAGGGCAGCGGTGGGGAGCTCCGTGCAGGCCTCACTGCTCCCTCATCCCCGGCGCCACCCCCAATCCTGCTCCACCTCCTCCACAGCCGGGCCATCACCGTGGAGAGATCCAAGACTGGCACCTCCCTCCAGGCCCTCAAGATGAGCCTGAAGCAGCTTGTCTGGAAGGAGGTAAGGAAGTTGGGGACAAATGGTGAGGGCTGCTGGGCGAGTTTTTGGTGGCACTTGGGGATGGTCGCCAAGATGGCGTCGGTGTTGGCGGGAAAAGGGAAGCGCGTGGGAGCGCCCGTTAAGGGGAGGGGTTGTTCTGTCCACGCGCGGGATCGCCTTTGGCGCAGGCGCAGATATTTGTTCCCGTTTTTTGGGTCTTTAAGCCCCCATTGAGGTTCCTGCTGTGGGGTTTTGTTGTACGAACCTAGGGGCAAGGTCGTTGGATGGTGCTGGCAAGTTTGGAGTTTCTGAGAGTTATAGTTTTGTTGTTTAGCTCACGGCCCCCAGTCCATTACCCTTTTATATATATAGATTTTATCCCCGATGGCGTAGTGGACTAAAGCCTCGTGACTTGAAGGTTGGGTTGCTGACCTGAAAACTGCCAGGTTTGAACCTGGGGAAAGTGCAGATGAGCTCCTTCTATCAGCTCCAGCTCCATGCGGAGACATGAGAGAAGCCTCCCACAAGGATGGTTAAAAACATCAAAAAACATCAGGGCGTCCCCTGGGCAACATCCTTGCAGACGGCCAATTCTCTCACTCCAGAACCGACTCAAGTTGCTCCTGACACGAAAAAAAAACAACCCCATTTATACCCTGGCTCTCTCCACCCCGAAGGGGACTCAAGGCAGCCCAGATGTTTTGACCTTCAATGCCCAGAAATGCCAACAGCTGTTAAACTGGTTGGAATTTCTAGGAGTTGTAAGCCAAAACACCTGGGGATTCACAGGTTGGGAACCACTGGCCTAAAGCCTCTAAGAGAGGAGTAAGATATGCTCCAGAGGGTAACAGTTGCTCAGGCCAGCCTGGTTTTTTCTTCTGTTTCCTCTCTCAGGGAATGGAGGCCTTTACCCTTCACGTTCAAATGCTTGCTTTTTTCTCTAGCTTAAGGCTTTACCTTGATACCACCCATTTCACAACCATTCCCAATCAAAGAAGAATGTCTGCAGGACTCAGCCAGGTATAGTGACATCCATGTTACATCTCACTTGACATTGGTTTTGAGAGTGTAGATATTGCCTCCAAACCATCCCATTTCATCATTATCATTTGAATTTGTTTTATTGGTTTTCCTGTATGCCCTTGTTGTGATGAAGTCTTTGAGTAATGATACTACTAGATGCATTAGAAGAGGAAGAGAAACGACTTGTAAGCAAGACTCCGATGAGGAGCAACAAAGGAAGTGGATCTGGGAAATACTTATGGAGCCTACTGATGATGACACATTTGAGGGCTTTGAGGGGGATGATGGGGTTGAGAATCAGGAGGATGGGATGACAAGTTCAGAGGATGAGGTAATGGACTGGACTAAGGTACAGGAGATCCAGAACATCTTTAGAGAACCCACAAGTAGTGACACGTTTGAGGGTTGGCACAGTGAGGATCCAGCTGGGTCTTGGGGAATTGTGGGTTTGGATAAAAGATGGACTGGGTGGAGGGATCGGCAAGGGGCTTCAGCTGAAAAGAGGTCTGGTTGGGCGTTGTCTGATTCTAGCTCTGAGGAGGAATTGAGGCAACAGGCTGCAGCTGCTAGCAGGGTGTTGGCTGAGTCTAGTTCTGAGGATGAGTTGTGAATAAGAGTGGGTTTGGGAAATGGATCACCTTTGCAGTCGGCAAAGTGTTGTTGGGTGTTCGTGTGTTCATGTGAGCTGTTTGGGAAGATGTGCCTTGGGAAGACTTCTGTGAATGTAAATTTAATCTGGATTATCCATGGCTGTGGGGGTTGGAACTGTGAGGGCTTTATCTGGACTGTTTTGTGTTGATCTTATGCATTAGTTGCTGTGCTGCCTTCTACGCTTTGGCTCTGTATGACCTGGACTGGATTTGTATTGCGGACCTCTCCTTCTCTGACCTGGACTGGATTTCGTATTGCTGATACGGATTGGACTCGACGTCGACATTGTGTTTGGGTGACTTCAACAGACTTCTTCGAGCCCCTGCTGGTCGTCAATTCCTGCCCGCTGACATCCTGCTGGGAATTGGAGTGCCTTCTTTTTTGTTTTACAAAGTTTGTTTTTAAACTGGATTATACTCCGGTTTAATCCGGGTTATTTTCCAGGGTCTGAGGTTTTGTGTTTTCTGGAAATTCTGTGTTTCACACTGAAGATTAAGTGTTCTGGGCCTTTTGAGTTTGTTTCTGGGCTGTGAACTAATAAACTTTTCTTTTACTAACGTCGGGTCTGGCGCTTTAAAGAATCTGTGTTGCAACAGCCCTTCTCAGATCTCTATGTGGAGAGTGGAATATTAAAATGTCCAACACAGACATCAAATATGAAGAAAGTAAAACATGAAAGCCACCGTCCTGCCTGAGACCCCAATGAATTTTAAAAATTAGTTTTTGGATAACTGGGGAAGCTGTAATAGTTTCTAAAACATGCTACCTTGAACACAAATATGAAATGAGATGACATGAATCAAAATACATAAAAATAAACAGAAATTCTATACAAATGCACACCTCTACTAATATGTCATATATTTCTAACATAAGCCCTGCCTTGGGGACCCTCAGTGATTGAGATGATTTCGGAAATTACTTCCGCCAGAGAGCTCCTGATAGGGATACTGCATTTTGAAATAGAAATCCCCATCATTGCGGGAGCCTTACCAAGAGAGTCCACAATCCCACGAATCTCCTCCATGATCTGCATGTGCAAGACTTTCTGATCAGGATTCAGAAGAACCCACTCCTCCAGGGAGAATTGGACAGCCACGTCCTCAAAGGCGATTGGGCCCTGGTGGATAAGCAAAATATTTCCTTCTCACGTAAGGGCTATCAAGAAAAATAATTACTAGAATGTCTTTGAAATAATTTACATCTCTCTTGGTTCGATATTTTCTGTTTCAACAGATGTTTGATGATTGAGCCTTGAATCAATGACACCCAGGCAGCTCCAGCCCTCCTCTCCCAGGAATCCTTCTGCTTACTTGATTCAGTTCCATTCCATCACAAAGGGGAAGAAACGACTGTGGACTCGGAAACAACATCATTCCACCTCCTGGGAGAGAGAGCAAGGTGTCGAAAGCTGACATGTCAAAGAGGTTACAAATACAGTCCTGAAAAGAAACCTATGAAGAAATGACCCTATGAACAGAGGAGCATTTCCCAGCCCAGGAATATGTAACATTTTGGACTTTAGGCCATTTTATCTCAAGCAGTGCTTTAAGTAGCTTGGATTGGGCTTGGTATTTCAATTGACTAAAGTTAATCTTTGTTGTCTTTTTGTCTTGCAACTCAGTTTCAGGGCTCATCTTAGCCTGGCAAGACACTGAAAGATGGAATTTTTAGTCAGATCCAACTTTAGGCTAATGTACAAGTATTGCAAGAAAGAAAACTGCAAATCACATTGTAATTACACCTTCTGAAACCAAAGGCCTACATACTCGTATATACTCATCTCAAGGCCAAATGATCCTGGATGTGCAAAATTTCAATCTCAAAACTATTGGGGATGAGTTACAATCCCTCCAAGGGGGAATTTACACAGACATAAAAAACAAAGCACCCCAAAGAGTTCCTCCTTACCCTGCAAGGCTGCAGCCCCATCTTCTTCCTGCCTGAGGTCCTTCTGTTGGAGGCTCTGAGTGGTGTCTGATGGAGGTTTCTCTGATTCAGAGACATCAGGGTGGACTTCAATGCAGGTATTTTGGCCCTGAAAGAGAACAGAATTCCAGAAGTAGTGCGGAGAAAGTTCAAAAAATATTTGACTTATAGACTTTTTAAAAATAATAACTCTTAGATGGCAAAATAGTTTAAAACTCCCCCTCCCATCATATTCAGTATTACATCTGGAGGTCAACAAATTTGATAATAGGAACAACCAAGCTTACAGCGGATATGGAGGTGACAGCAGGAGGGGCAGAGCAGGTGGGAAAGAAGCAGAGGGAGCAGAGTCTAGCTTATTTCTCTCATAGGTCCCATCTTTGAAGAAAGGCAGGATGTACGTTTAATCTATCCATCGGTCCCAAGGTTAGTGAAACCAAGAGGCAATGCTCTCACCTGTTCTTCCTGCCTCTTGTCCTCTGCCCGACTCAGGAGGAAGCCTTCCGCCAGGGCCACCGCCTGGGAAGAGGTCTCTGCCCCACACTCTCGGACCCAGCTCCCCATCTCTGGGGGCAGGAGGCTCAGGAACTGCTCCAGGATCACCAGGTCCAGCATCTCAGCCTTGGTGTGTTGCTCTGGCTTCAGCCACTGGCGGCAGAGATCGTGGAGGTGGCTGCAAACCTCTCTGGGTCCTTCACCTTCTTGGTAGGAGAGGTGTCTGAACCGCTTACGCTGTGTGTCTGAGCTATAAAAGTCAACACTCAGGAACTTATGTGTAGTTTTTTCCCAGGATGCCCCACTGCTCCCAAGTCCTGCTTCAGCTCCAGGTGAGTTGTGTCTCTCCATGTTGGAACCACTGAAGAAGCAAACTGGACCCAAGATGCTCTTCCTCCCTCTTCTCTTAAGGGAAATCCCTCAACAGGCTCTACTCCGAAATTCTCAGCCAACAATCACATTTCCTCTGTGAAAGAAAGGCAGAGTTAGATAATGGGCTTCTTGAGACTTATTATTGGCGAGAAAAAAAAAACAAGCCCTTTATTGATTTCAGGATAAACTAATGCTGGACCCTCCGTTCTCTTAGGCCTCTGCTTCTCCAGACTCCATACCCACCTGGCCTCACCTGGCTTCCCACTGAGCTTCAATTCGGTCCCAATCCAGACTATCTCCCCATGATTCCTGCCATTTATTTATTTATTTATTTATTTATTTCGTGTCAAAAGCATTGCATAATAAATAGGTTTAAAAGTGATAAAATAAAGGAATCACAAACAGCTACATAGTTTTGGACCAAAAGCAGGCCACAGCAATAGCATTGTCCGTAGCTTTAAAGAACTCCTCCTCCGTGCATGAGGCAGGACATTGTGGGCAAGCATACATATGAGTTGTTTGTTCAGCTCCACAGTCACACAAGGTGGAAGATTCCTCCAGGTAGTGCCATCCTACCAGGTTGTCTTTTGATCTGCCCACTCCACTTCTCAGTCTATTTAGGGATTTCCAAGTTGCCCATTCTTAGTTTGCCCCTCATGGGGGGCCATCCAGTTGGGATTGCCTGGTTCAGCTGCCCAGAGGGACACTCTTGCTGCTGCTGGAGGAACCTCAAGAGGAGTGGTGGTTCTCATGAAGCCCTTCCTTGATTTGAGTCTACTGGGAAGAGACTGATAGCCATGCAGTGGGTGGCTTTCACAATGTTCGACCTTATTTCTCTCACCGTTAGCAGCAACTTCCCGGCACACATCAGGAGGGGCAATGCCAGCTAACTTGTAGAGTTTATCAACAGGTGTAGGTTTACGGCATCCTGTGATTATTCTGCATGTTTCGTTCAGTGCTGTGTCCACCTGCTTCACACGGGCAGACTTGTGCCAGACAGGACAGGCGTACCCTGCCACTGACGCCACATGATCCAAAAGCCTTTCCTGTAAAGAAAACTAAGCTGACACTTGATTAAATTAAATCTTACTTTCCAAAAATTATATTGCGGTAACTGGTTTTTCAACCACAGCCCTTTCCCTTTGCCTGTGTGTCCATGTACTACACTCATACTCACCCCTCAGTATCCAGGGATTCAACCCCCTTCAGATTGGAAACATTCCCTCCCCTCAAAAGCAGGCCTGGCCTTTCTCTTTGCGATTCAAGGGATTCCGTCTCACCAGGAACAGGATAAGAGCAAGAACAGATCTCCAGGCCTTTGAAGGGGAAATGAGACTCCCCAGGAGGCCTGCTCTGGAGGACTGGGCGCCGCCTCCTCTTCTTCCTGCCTCTCTAGGAATCCAGCCTCGCTCCCCTTAACCCTTCCTCGCCCCTTCAGCGCCAGGGCTGCCTCACAAGCATTGAACTGTCCAGGTGATTATACAAATCATTCAATGTTTTGATCAGAGCGAGGCTGTGGGAGGCCTTGCAACAGTCCAAACTGCATCTTTCAATGGGAAGCTTCTTTATTATCATCAAACTTATTCTCATCAATGTGAACAGTGGTTTCCTGCAGCCACTGGAAAGTGACATTTCACTGGCTATTTATATGAAGCCACTTAAATGGTCTATATCCTCAGAGCCTTTCTACATTGCCATGCAAAATCCAGATTATCAGATTTGAACTTGATTATATGGCAGTGTAGACTCATATATTTTTAAAAATTTTTTTTAATTATTTCTTCATACAGATAACAAAACGATACACAGCAAACCTTTGCTGTCTAAAAGATAACACAAAAACTGATTACAAACTTTATGGCTGGGATACAGGTTCCAACTGTGATTCTCTTGACCGCATATCTTAATTAATTACCCCTTTAAACCCCCCACCCCACCCACCCTTACCACCCTCTTCCAACCCCCCTCCCACCCCCATCTGGGTTACTTGAATCAACACATTGATTTAATTGTCTGGAAGGCTTGATTTAAAGTTTTGTACCTATCTTTTCCTTCCGTTTTGTCGATTAAACAAGACCATTTCCTATGCCAATCTTGTCTTGACTGAGTATTCAAATATTTATTTTTCTTTTCATGGATGAAATCATTAATTAAATATTCAGAGAGATACGACCACCAGGTTTTCAGGTCCCACCTTGTTTTATCTTTCCACCCTCTGGCAATTGTGGCATGAATAGCGGCTATCATAAATTTTAATATATCTGACCATTGGTTGTTCCCCTCCTTTACCTCTATGTTAAGGGACAGATCAGTCACACAACTCTCTGACCCCTTCTACACTGACATATAACATCCAGAATATCTGCTTTGACCAGGATTATATGGTAGTGTAGACTCATATAACCCAGTCCAAAGCAGATAATGTGGGTTATATGCTTTGATAACCTGGATTATACAAAAATGTAGAAGGGGTCTCGGTCTCACTTCGCCATTTGAGATTGTCTGCCATTAGATGACAACATCATTACATCAGTGGCAAGAGCGACTCGAGAAACTGCAAGTCACTTCTGGTGTGAGAGAATTGCTGTTGCCCAAGGGACGCCCGGATGTTGATGTTTTACCAACTTTTGGGGAGGTTTCTCGCATGAGAAGCTGGAGCTGACAGAGGGAGCTCATCCCGTGCTACCCATATTCGAACCATCGACCTGTCAGTCAGCAGTCCTGCTGGCACAAGGGTTTAACCCATTTTGCCACTGGGCTCAGCCATGTTCACACAAGATATAAGGAACCCTAACGTATCAATGAAGTACACTTTTTACTGGATTTTTTACTCTGGTCATATTCCTAATGTTTTTCTCTGCCAGGCATTTCCTTTATTTCTGTTTTTGAGTAAAATGCCTCTATGCCCCAAACTAGTTGGAAAACCTGTATTTATTATCCAAACATTAGGATTTTTACTCTACACAGACACATCTATTTCTCTACTTTCCAAAATCCAAGGGCTTGAATTTTGCAAAGCATATCAAATTATCACTTTGCCTATAACAGATTCAAATACTCACAATATATTAAACTGTACATTGTAAAATAATACAAAGTGTGAAGACTTATAAAAGACACCATGATATGGTGTGTTGACTGGAAAGGCATGTGTCGGCAGCTGATTGGCTGAGCCAGCCAGGAGCCAGAATTCCGATTGGCTACTATCTCTGGCTTGCTGCTGAGACAAATGGTTTTAACTGCCACTTTCACCTTGGAAAGTGAAGAGAGCGCTGACTGAAAATAGTCAGGAAGGAAATGGCTGCCAAATCTCTGAAGCCTGATTATTTATAAGGCAAATGAGGCATATTTAAAGACTGTTTAAAAGACTGCTTATTCCATCTGTTCTATGTGTGAATTCAGAGAGACTGCTATATATATTGTTGTCCTGTTTGATCTTTTGAACTGAAGATATTGTTACTTTTTACACAAGCCTGAGTGACACTTTATTATACTGCAGGGTATATTTTGGTTCAGAAACTATGGTAAATTTCTTTATATCTACAACATCTAACAGGTTATGGGCCCAGTGTTAACCCCAGTCTAAACCATTTAAACACCTCCTTGTGTTTAGTGTCACTGTAAAAAAACAGTAACTGTAATTTGGCAAAGCTGCGCATTGGCAAGAAGAAAAATCCTCAAAGATGGAGGTGAATCTTGTGGCATTTCCCATGGCTAGACTTGGGGCAAATAACTACTCCACATGGAGAATAAGAATGTAGAGCTATTTAAGGAGAGAATCAGTATGGGAATGCACAGTAGCTCCGATACAAGGGCACAATGCAGAGGAACATTGCAGAGTAGATGAAAGGGCGAGATCAATATTTTAAGTGTGCATACTGATTGCGTCAGTTCAGTTCTGAGTTTCAGTCAAGATCTGTCTGCCTAGGAGTTGAGTTCTGTCTGCCTAGAGTTCAAGTCAAGTCCTGTGTTCTTCTGTCGTCTGTTAGTCTGTTTGTGTTGATTCAGTAAAACTTTGTAAATAATTTTTGCCAACGTCTCTGAGTGTCTCTTCGTTCTGCGCTCCACTGATTCCACCCAACTACTGCTGGCTGCAAATTACTCTGACAAAGAAACCATGAGAATGAACAGTCTGGCTAGAATCAGGATAGTAAATAAAGAACAACACTAAAAAAACCAGGGGAGTTCCAGACAGGAAACAATCAGGGCCAGTTAACACCTCCCAACAAAGGATTCCCCCAGGCAGGAAGCAGCCAGGCTTTGAAGATACAAGGCCATTCAATGCTAGTCAAGCTGGCCAATGGCAACATTCACACTTATCCAACCGATAAGAGTTCTTTCTTCCACCCTGGACATTATATAGATATATAATGCCTTGCCTCGTTCCCAACATCTCACAACCTTTGAGGATGGCTGTCATAGATGTGGGTGAAATGCCAGGAGAGAATGCTTCTGGAACATGGCTGTACAGCCCAGAAAACTCACAGCAACCCAGAGCCTGGAGATCTCTCTGCAAAGGTCCCCACCCAGGGTCTCTGCACCCTCCAAACCCTTTCCCTGCCTCTCTGCATCTTCATTCTCCCCTTGGGATTAATGGCATCCTCAAAAGAGCCCTGCATCCTGTCAGGGTATTGTGTACTGTGAAATGTTAAATCAATCTGGGTTATTAGAAATGCCTTCTGTGTTAGTTTTCGGCAAGGCATTCCAGTAGTTATGGAGTTAATGAGAACCTGCTATGATTGACGTATCACAGGACCAATGGGGTCAAGTTTGTTTGACCGGGACTTTCTTTTTGGTCTGTGGAATGCAGAAGAGTTTCCTGTGTGTGTGTGTGTGAGTGAGTTGCTTTGGCGAGAGCACTCATGGAGAAAGGACTGATTTGTTCTACAGTAGAGTCTCACTTATCCAACACTCGCTTATCCAACGTTCTGGATTATCCAACGCATTTTTGTAGTCAATGTTTTCAATACACCATGATATTTTGGTGCTAAATTCGTAAATACAGTAATTACTACATAGCATTACTGCATATTGAACTACTTTTTCTGTCAAATTTGTTGTATAACATGATGTTTTGGTGCTTAATTTGTAAAATCATAACCTAATTTGATGTTTAATAGGCTTTTCCTTAATGCCTCCTTATTATCCAACATATTCGCTTATCCAACATTCTGCCGGCCCGTTTATGTTGGATAAGTGAGACTCTACTGTATTTGTATATAGTTATGTAAATAAAGACTTATTACCGTTGGATTTTCAACCGAACCCTCGTCTGCTGGAGTGTGTTTGACCAGTGCTGTTTTTCCACACGGGAAGACAGTCTGGATAAGGAGGTGAGACCGGGATGAAGAATTTTTGGAATCCACTCTGCACCCCATCATCCCCAAACACATCCTCCTCCTGCTCTGCAAAGAGGGACCCCGTGACCTCCTTTCACCCCATCTGAGGAAAGGAGTTCTTCAGGGGCGGCTCAAGCTTCAATTTACAGCCCTAAACAGACTGAATATTAATAAAACCTAGAACATCAGGATAGTAAATAAAGAGCAGCGCTCAAAACACTGGGGAATGGGTTGCTGTGATTTTTCCGGGCTGTATGGCCATGTTCCAGAAGTATTCTCCCCTGACGTTTTGCCCGCATCTATGGCAGGCATCCTCAGAGGTTGGAAACTAGTCAAGTGGGGTTTATATATCTGTGGAAGGTCCAGGGTGGGAGAAAGAAAGAACTTTTGTCTGTTGGAGGCAGGTGTGAATGTTTCAATTGCCCACCTTGATTAGCATTGAACAGTCTTTCAGTTTGGCTGCTTCCTGCCTGGGAGAATATTTTGTTGGGATGATTTATTACTATTATTATTAGGCCTTGCTCCCGGGAAGGTTCCTCTGCCATGGCTCCCTACCTATCTATTTTGTCACATATTCTCCACATTGTGTATGTGTATGTACATATAAGATATATATGCGCGCACACACATGCAGGGACCATATGTGCCATATATATATATATATATACACACACACACACACACGGCGCCCCTGGTGGCGCAGTGTGTTAAAGCGCTGAGCTGCTGAACTTGCAGACCGAAAGGTCCCAGGTTTGAATCCGGGGAAGCGGAGGGCGCGCCCAGCTTCTGCCAACCTAGCAGTTAGAAAACATGCAAATGTGAGTAGATCAATAGGTACCACTCTGGCAGGACGGTAACAGCGCTCCATGCAGTCATGCCGGCCACATGACCTTGGAGGTGTCTACGGACAACACTGGCTCTTTGGCTTAGAAATGGAGATGAGCACCAACCCCCAGAGTCAGACATGACAGGACTTAACGTCAGGGGAAAACCTTTACTATATATTACACACACACACACACACACACACACACACACATATTCTATTCACCTCGAACTTCTATCTTTTATTTTTCCGTGATTGGTTTTTGGGTTTTTTTTGGGGGGGGGGGGCAAAATACTGCTTGCTTACACTTGAAAGTTACCTAGGGCCGGGCCTGTTTTCAGAACTAGGGAATTGGGCAGTGTGGGATTGAATTCCGATAAGAGGAACATTTATTAGAAGTACATATGGGTTTTTTATTTCCAGACGAGATGACATAAATATCATATTTAGATGCCCACATAACATTGCATATGTAGAGTCTCTGAAAGATTGTCACGGGGAGCTTGCTTTCTGCTGCTCCGGAAAACAGGACCTCCAACTTAGAGATACAAATGAAAAGAAAAGGGACTCTACCAAATCTCTAGAGGACTTCTCAAACTGACATGTTTGAAATCAAATGTTTACCCACAATTGCTTTGTTTAGCCTGTGTGTATTCTCTGGTGCTTGTTAAGTGATGCAGCCTGAGTAAAACATTTTCCACATTTGTGGCATTTGTATGGTTTCTCTCCAGTGTGAAGCATTTTGTGCCTTTTCAAGCATGAACTGTAAGCAAAACATTTCCCACACTCCTGGCATTGGTATGGCTTCTCTCCTATGTGGAGTCTTTTGTGCCTCATCAAGTTTGAACTGTCAGGAAAACATTTCCCACATGCCTGGCACTGGTATGGCTTCTCTCCTATGTGGAGTCTTTTGTGCCTTGTTAAGTTTGAATTGTCAGCAAAACATTTCCCACACTCCTGGCATTTATATGGCTTCTCTCCTGTGTGGAGTCTTTTGTGTTTCACTAAGTCTGATTTATAAGCAATACATTTCCCACACTCCTGGCATTTGTATGGCTTCTCTCCTGTGTGGAGTCTTTCGTGTTTCACTAATGCTGAATTAAAAGCAAAACATTTCCCACACTCCTGGCATTTGTATGGTTTCTCTCCTGTGTGGAGTCTTTTGTGGTTAATCAAGTCTGAACTGTAAGCAAAACGCTTCCAAATCTCCTGGCCTCTGTACGGTTCCTGTCCTGTGTGAAATCTCTCATTTTCCACCAAGTGTGAACTCTGGATAAAAGATTTTCCACTCTCCATACTTTTGAAATCCTCAGTTCCTTCAAAGATTTTTTCTTGGCTGACATGTGGCAATTTGTATTCATCAACACATTTTCCTGATTCTTTCCATTTAAGTTGACTTTTTCCAGAATGGAGTGTCAAGTGATGCACAAATGCCGTATTTTGGGTAAAACATTGCCCACACACATTGCATTTGTAGGGTCTTTCTCTGGCAGAATCTCCATCTTCTCTGTGGTTTTGCTGGTGTCTAGGAAGACCCCCACTGTGTCCCAAATGCTTCCTGCCTTTGGTGCATACATTGCTCTTTTTCCAGATATCTGCTGTGAAGAAGAAGGACAGAAACAATCATGTCTCAGTGTGATTGATAAGGACTCTAGGGAAATGGTATAAGAAGGAGATTGAAATGATCCTCAAAATAACATAGACATGAAAGAAAAATAGATATAAATGCTGTCCTCTCTCCACCTCCTCCTCCTGTTCAGTAAAGATGGACACTGTTTAACTGCCTAGAGCAGTGGTTTTCAACCTGTGGGTCCCCAAATTTATTTATTTTTTTAACCCCCATTTATACCCCGCCTCTCTCCACCCTGAAGGGGACTCAAGGCGGCCCAAGATGTTTTGGCCTTCAGTGAGCAGAAATCCTACAGCTGGTAAACTGGCTGGAATTTTGGGAGTTGTAAGCCAAAACACCTGGGGACCCAAAGGTTGAGAACCACTGGCCTAGACCCTCTAAGAGAAAGATGAGTAAGATATGCTCCAGAGGCTACCTGTCGCTCAGCCCAGCCCAGTTTTTTCTTCTGTTTCCTTCTCTCTCGGGGAATGGATGCCTTTTCCCTTCACATTCAAATGCTTGCCTTTTTCTCAAGCTTAAGGCTTTCCCTTGCTACCACCCATTTCACAATCATTCCTAATCAAAGAGGCAGAGAAGGGAACAAAAAAAAAAAAGGAATGTCTGCAGGACTCAGCCAGATATAGTGACATCCACGTAACATTGGTTTTGAGAGTCTAGATATTGCCTCCAAAGCATCCCTGTTTCTGAGAAGTGACAAGACTGTGCACCAGAGGTAAGAGCTCTGGTAAATCCAGATTCCGCAACTACAGAGACTTCTTTAAAATAGCATTTTGTGGACTATCCCTCCATTCATTAAATTGCTCTGGTTCCAATATCTGTATAATTCCGCCCAGCTTTTACTGGGGAGCTGCAACTGCTTCACATATGAGAATTTAGGGAAGTGGCAGTGTATATACAGTAGAGTCTCGCTTATCCAACATAAACGGGCCAGCAGAATATTGGATAAGCGAATATCTTGGATAATTAAGGAGGGATAAAGGAAAAGCCTATTAAATGTCAAATTTTGTTATTATTTTACAAATTTAGCTTCAAAACATCATGTTTTACAACAAATCAATAGTAAAGACAGTTCAATACATGGTAACATTATGTAGTAATCATTGTAAAAAAAACACATGCCATACTCTGTGTCCACTGAGACTGATGCAACGCACAGCGGGCCTCTCCATGTGCCAGGCGCTTGCCAGGAGGGGCGAGATGGGTGGATGCTGTGCCTCATGGGAAAGATCTACGCCGATCCCGGCAAGTGCCCGGTGCAGGGAGAAGCCAGCTGAGTTGCAACATGCAGTGGGCCTCTCACCCCTCCCAGCGAGCTCCTGGCGAGGGGAGAAGCCTGCTGTGTGTTGCTGCTCAGGGAGGTTTGTTTAGGCAGCAACGTGAAATGTAGCGCACCGGCAAGCGCCCTGGCGTTGCTGCCCAGAGGGGTTTCCCTAGGCAGCAATGTGCAGTGGGCTTCTCCACCATCCCAGTGGAGAAGCCTGCTGCATGTTGTTGCCTAAAGAGGTTTCTCTAGGCAGCAACACGCAGTGGGCCTCTCCGTGCTTGCCGGGAGAGGTGGAATGCCGTTGGTGAAAGCCAGACGCTTCAACGGGAGAGGCCTGTTGTGCTGGACAAACAGCTGAGCCGCCTGCGTTGGATAATCCAGAGCAGGCGGATAAGCGGAGGTCAGATAAGCAGGACTCTACTGTATTAGCTATTTCCTAACCGTGAGGGTGGAATAAATATAGAGAGTGATTCAAAACATGCACTCTATTTGAAACAGCTACATTTCGGCAATCTTGAACCTACCATAAATGACACGAGAGGGACATAAGAGTTTGGTTGCTGCTATATGCCTCTCCCAGTGCACAAATCCCAGAGCCCCAATCATTCACAAGAACATAATGTAGAACACATTATGTTGCAGTTCAGCATCTTGAGAATGACTGAGGCTGGGGGATGTTTGTGTGCTGGGAGAGGCAGCGTACAAAGAGAGCTTAGCTTCAAACATGCATACGCTAGCCTGCCTGGTTGGGAGGAAAAACAAGGTTCAATACAATACCAATAGTAAGATTTATAGCCACATCTGAGTATTTGAAGCCAGTGGAAGTTTGTTCTTCTTCATGATCCATTCTCCAGTCCCTCTCTCCAGCCAATCTGCTTCCTCCCTCTCCTTGCCTCTCTCTCACACAAACACTCAGAGAAAGGGGTGGTAATGAGCACACTTGATAGATTTTCCAGGGAGCCCAGTTGCGTCAAGGGTGTGTGGTAGTCTTCCTACTTGAGTCCCAATTGGTGCTAACGTTGCCGTTGTCCAAGCACCAAGTCAATACATTATCCTTTGTGAAGGCTTGGGCATCTAATTGGTTTTACCAAAACCCTTCCATGTACATGGTTTTAATTCTTTTTTAATCATTGCAATTCTCTGAAAATGTTCTAATATATTTTAAGTTTTAAAACCATTTTAACCTTTCCATCTTTTGCATTTGTTTCATGGTTTTCCTGTATGCCCTTCTCAGATCTCTATGTGGAGAGTGGAATATTAAAATGTCCAACAAATCATTACACAGACATCAAACATGGAGAAAATAAAACATGAAAGCCACAGTCCTGCCTGAGACCCCAAGAAAGTTTAAAAACTAGTTTTAGGAAAATTGGGGAACCTGTAATACTGTAGTTTCTAAAACATGTCACCTTGAAATAGCAAAAAGAAAGGAGATTTTTCTCTGTATCAGAAAGACTAAGGGATCCATGTATTACTAATATGTCACATATTTCTAACATAAGCCCTTCCTTGGGGACCTCAATGATTGAGATGATTTCAGAAATTACTCCCACCAGTTGCTGATTAGGATCCTGCATTTTGAAATAGAAATCCCCATCACTGAGGGAGCCTTACCAAGAGAGTCCACAAATTCATGAATCTCCTCCATGATCTGCACATACACATCTCTCTGACCAGGATTCAGGAGAACCCACTCCTCCAGGGAGAAACTGACAGCCACGTCCTCAAAGGCGATTGGGTCCTGGTCGAAAAAGAAAACATTTAAGGGAAATCAAGAGAAATAACTACTAGATTCTCTTTGAAATAATTTATGTTTCTCTTGATTCAATATTTTCTGTTTCTAAAAATGTTTGATGATTGAGCCTGGAATCAATGACACCCAGGCAGCTCCAGTCCTCCTCTCCCAGGAATCCTTCTGCTTACCTGATTCAGTTCCACTCCATCACAAAGGGGAAGAAACGACTGAGGATTCGGCAACACCATCATTCCAGCCCCTGGAAGAGAGAGCAAGGTGTGGAAAGTTGATCATATAAACATGTCTCTGAGGTTACAATCACAGTCCTGAAAAGAAACCTATGAGTAAACTACCCTAAGACCACAGTTCTCCAGCTCAGGAATATGGAACATTTTGGAGTTTAGACTAGTTTATCATAGGCAGTGCTTTAAGTAGCTTGGATTTTGAAACTAGTATTGGGCTAAGTATTCCAATTCACTACAGTCATTTTTTGTTGTCTGTTTCTCTTCCAGTTTCTGGGGTCATCGGGTCCCACCTGAGAAGACACTGAAATATTGAATTTTCAGTCAGATCCAAGTTTAGGCTAAAAGTTGGCTAAAGTACAAGTATTGCACTCCAAAGGGTTCCTCCTTACCCTGAAAGGCTGCAGCCCCATCTCCTTCCTGCTTGAACACCTTCTGCGGGAGAATCTGGGTGGTGTCTGAAGGAGGTTGCTCTGATTCAGAGGCATCAGGGTGGACTTCAATGCAGGTATTTTGGGCCTGAAAGAAAACAGAGTATTCCAGAAGTAGTATGGAGAAAGTTCAAAAATATCACAGGCCTATAGACGTTTTAAAAATAATAGCTCTGAGATGGCAAAATAATTTGAAACAAATGCCACATTCCCCCTCCCATCATTTTCAGTATTATTATTATTATTATTAAACTTTATTTGTACCCCACTAGCATCTCCCGAAGGACTCGATGCGGCTTACAAAGGCCAAGGCCTCAACACACAATATAACAATACAAAACGAAAGGCAAATTAAAACAATTAAAACAGTATAAACAACAAGCAATAAACAATATGCTAAAACACAATAAAACTGGGCCGGGCCAGAGTAATGGGTACAAGATTAAAAGTGCTAATGTGACAGATGATATATAAGGCTTATAGGGCAAGTGCAGAGTGCAATATACGATCTTAGTTCTAATAAAGTGCTTATGGGACTTGGTGTTGGAGATTTCCTATTAATCTGGGAAGGCACATTGGAACAGCCAGGTCTTCAAGTTCTTTCTGAAGACTGCCAATGTAGGGGCCTGTCTGAGATCCTTGGGGAGGGTGTTCCAGAGTCGGGGGGCCACCACAGAGGTGGTCAACAAATCTGAGAATAGAAGCAACCAAGCGTATAGGGGAATATGGAGGTGACAGCAGGAGGGGCAGAGCAGGTGGGGAAAGAGGCAGAGGGAGCAGAGCCCGGCTTACCTCTCCCATAGGTCCCATCTTGGAAGAAAGGCAGGATGTACATTTAATCTATTTGTCAGTCGCAAGGTTAGTGAAACCAAGAGGAAATGTTCTCACCTGTTCTTCCTGCTTCTTGTCCTCTGCCCGACTCAGGAGGAAGCCTTCCGCCAGGGCCACCGCCTGGGAACAGGTCTCTGCCCCACACTCTCGGACCCAGCTCCCCATCTCTGGGGGCAGGAGGCTCAGGAACTGCTCCAGGATCACCAGGTCCAGCATCTCAGCCTTGGTGTGTTGCTCTGGCTTCAGCCACTGGCGGCAGAGATCGTGGAGGCGGCTGCAAACCTCTCTGAGTCCCTCGCCTTCTCGGTAGGAGGACTGCCTGAACAGCTGGAGGCATATGTCTGAACTATAAAGGTCAACACTCAGGAACTTACGTATAGTTTTTCCCCAGGATGCCCCACTACTCCCAAGTCCTGCTTCAGGTCCAGGTGAGTTGGGTCTCTCCATGTCGGAACCACTGTTTGATGAAGAAGCAAACTGGACCCAAGATGCTCTTCCTACCTCTTCTCTCAAGGGAAAGAAATCCCTGAACAGGCTCTACTCCAAAATTCTCAGGCAACAATCACATTTCCTCTGTGAAAGAAAGGCAGAATTAAGATAACAGGCTTCTTGAGACTTATTATTCGAGACAGAAAAACAAGCCCTTCCTTGAATTTGTCACAATTTGGAAGCAGCTCCTGGCAGTGAGACCAGGGACGTGCTGTTGGCAAAAGCCCGGGCTGGTGTTTTCAGCCCTAGCGATTTCAGCTTTTCAGCCCGAGTTGCCCAGAAGTTGAGAGACTATTATAAATCATAAAAAATTTACAATTTACAGCCTAAGAAAGGGAGGAGGAGAAGCCAAAGGGAGAGAAAAGGAGCTCAAGCGGCAACGGGAGGAGAAGGAGGTAATTTATCAACACACGCTTGGTTGATAAAGATTTAAAATAGTGTATAACTACTAAAATAATGTATAAATATTAAAATATAGTGTCCCTACTTCGTGGATTTTCACTTACTGCATGTGATCCTGGAACATAACCCCAGCGATAAGTGAGGGAACACTGTATATAATTTCCCAAGTACATTCACTGGCCAGATTCTCTAACATGGGGAAAATTGAAAGGAAACTAGGGTGGAAGGCTAAGAATATGCCATGAGGGAAGAAGGAAAAGACTCGGGGTCTGGAGAGGATGAGAAGAGCACTCCCCCATGTGGAAATCTATAAGGCAGAGTTCCCAGCACTCCACAGTATGGCACCTGAGATGGCTCACCGAACCCCAACGTCGCGGGTTCAAATCCCACCGGGGAAAAATGGAAAATTACAGCAAAAAGTCATGGCACAGAAAGGGAGCAGCGAGGGGGGGGGGGGGGTTGCCAAGGCACACATTTTGTCAAAAAAGGGTCTGGGAAGTCATGAGAGATTCACTTTTGCAGTGAGATGTCCATAAAAAAAGGTAAGTAAAGGTTTCCCTGACGTTAAGCCCAGTCGTGTCCGACTCTGGGGGTTGGTGTTCATCTCCATTTCTAAGCTGAAGAGCCGGCGTTGTCCGTAGACACCTCCAAGGTCATGTTGCCGGCATGACTGCATGGAACGCCTTTACCTTCCTGCAGTGAGATGTCCATAAAAAAAGGTAAGTAAAGGTTTCCCCTGACGTTAAGCCCAGTTGTGTCTGACTCTGGGGGTCGGTGCTCATCTCCATTTCTAAGCTGAGGAGCCGGCGTTGCCCATAGACACCTCCAAGGTCATGTGGCCATAGGCATGACTGCATGGAGCGCCTTTACCTTCCTGCAGTGAGATGTCCATAAAAAAAGGTAAGTAAAGGTTTCCCCTGACGTTAAGCCTAGTTGTGTCCGACTCTGGGGGGTCGGTGCTCATCTCCATTTCTAAGCCGAGGAGCCGGCGTTGCCCATAGACACCTCCAAGGTCATGTGGCTATAGGTATGACTGCATGGAGCGCCGTTACCTTCCCGCCGGAGCGCTACCTATTGATCTACTCACATAATTTGCAACTCCTAGGTTGGCAGAAGCTGGAGCTAACAGCAGGGGCTCACTCCGCTCCCCGCGTTTGAACCTGGGACCTTTCTGTCTGCATGTTCAGCAGCTCAGCGCTTTAACACACTGAGCCACCGGAGGCTCCATAAATGCACATTGTTATTGTCAGGATGAGACAGGGGGCGAAGGAAAGATGCGGGTCGTGGAGTGATCTAGGTATCCGACAACCCCCGGGGTAACTATCCCGGTTTTTCATGCAACAATTTCAGGATAAACTAATGCTGGGCCCCCCGTTCTCTTGGGCCTGTGCTTCTCCGGCCTTCAGACCCACCTGGTCTCCCATTAAGCTCCCATTCAGTCCCAACCCAGACTCTCTCCCCATGATTCCTGCCACGGATGTCGCATGATCCATAGTCATTCCTGTAAAGAAAATTAACCTGACATTGATGAAATGAAATCTCCACTCACTCCAAGATCTTTCCAACCATAAGAGGAAGGCCGCCCAAGGAGAGGAGCAGGAGGGTCCTGGAGTGATCTAGGTATCCTACAACCCCCGGGGTAACTACCCCGGTTTTTCATGCAACAATTTCAGGATAAACTAATGCTGGGCCCTCCGTTCTCTTGGGCCTCCAGACCCACCAGGCCTCCCACTGAACTCCCATTCAGTCCCAACCCAGACTATTTACCCATGATTCCTGCCATTGACCAAAAGGTCCCAGGTTCAAATCCCGGGAGCGGAATGAGCGCCCGCTGTTAGCCCCAGCTCCTGCCAACCTAGCAGTTCGAACACATGCCAATGTGAGTAGATGAATAGGTACCGCTCCGGCGGGAAGGTAACGGCGCTCCATGCAGTCATGCCTATGGCCACATGACCTTGGAGGTGTCTACGGACAACGCCGGCTCTTCGGCTTAGAAATGGAGATGAGCACCAACCCCCAGAGTCAGACATGATTGGACTTAACCTCAGGGGAAAATCTTTGCCTTTTTACCTGCCAGTGACACCACATGATCCATAGTCATTCCTGTAAAGACACTTGATTGATTGAAATCTCCACTCACTCCAAGATCTTTCCAACCATGAGGAGAGGAAGGCCGCCCAACGAGAGGAGGAAAAGGAGGAGGCCGAGGGAGGAGGGCCTGCTCTGGAGGACTGGGCGTCTCCTCCTCCTGGCTTCCTTCCGGCCTCTCTAGGAATCCAGCCTCGCTCCCCTTAACCCTTCCTCGCCCTCTTCAGCTTCACCTCACAAGCCTTGAACTGTCCAGGTCAGATGTTTCTTCATCCTGTTCAATGTTTTGATCAGAGCGGGGCTGTGGGAGGCCTTGCAACACTCTCAACTGCATCTTCCAGTGGGAAGCTTCTTCATTATCATCCAGCTAATTCTCATCAATGTCAACAGTGGTTTTCTGCAGCCACTGGAAAGTGACATTTCACTGGCTATTTGTGTGAAATGGTCTGTAGCAGGGCCCCCCAAACTTTTTAAACAGAGGGCTAGTTCACAATCCCTCAGACCATTGAAGGGCCGGGCTAGAGCTTTTTAAAAAAACAATGCACAAATTCCTATGCACACCCCACGTATCTTATTTTGAAGTTAGAAAAAACAACAACCCAAAATGGGAGCAAATACAGCTTCAATGTTAACAATCATAATAAAAATAATAAAGAGGGTTGGAAGAGACCCCTTGGGCCATTTAGTCCAACCCTCTTCTGCCTTTGTGCACCAAAAGCACCCCTCACAGATGGCCACCAAGCCTCAATGTTAATTATTATTATTATTATTATTATTATTATTATTATTATTATTATTATTATTTTATTGTATGACACAGCAAACAAGATTGATATGCTGGATTTCGTATCACAAAATCACAAGTCGAACACTTCCCAAGTGTCTAGGACTGTGTGATGTATTTTCGGATGATGCGTGCAGATCCCAGCAGGGTGGCCTTTTGCAGTTGGCAGATCGTGATTTTGTCAATGTCTGTTGTTTCCAAATGCCGGCTGAGCACCCAGTGTGCCCATCACCACCGGGACCACCTGCACTGGTTTCTGCCAGTCTTTGAAGTTCAATCTTGAGGTCCTGATAGCGGCTGAGTTTTTCCTGTTGTTTTTCGTCAATGCGACTCTCACTTGGGATGGCGACATCAATGATCCAAACCTTTTTCTTTATTATTATTATTATTATTATTATTATTATTATTATTATTATTATTATTATAACAGTCCTAAATGCTTGGGAAGTGTATGACTTGTGATTTTGTGATACAAAATCCAGCATATCTATCTTGTTTGCTGTGTCATACAATGTTGTTGTGTCAATAATAATAAATGGTGGAAGAGACCCCTGGGCCATTTAGTCCAACCCTCTTCTGCCTTTGTTCACCAAAAGCACCCCTGACAGATGGCCACCCAGCCTCAATGTTAATAAGACATGGGAACCAAGGGCAGTTAACGACTCTGAACAAAGGATGCCCCCAGGCAGGAGAAGCAAGGAGATGAAGGTATTCAATCCTAATCAAGGTGATTAACTACAACATTCACACTGGCCTCCAACTAACAAAGAGTTCTTCTCTCACCCTGGACTTTCCACTGATATATATAAACCTTCCTTGCTTAGTTTCTTCATACCTCACAACCTCTGAGGATGCCTGCCATAGATGTGGGCGAAATGTCAGGAGAGAATACTTCTAGAACATGGCCAGACAGCCCAGAAAACATATAACAACCATGTGATCCCGGCCATGAAAGCCTTCAACAACACAATTATTATTATTACAGTCCTAAACGCTTGGGAAGTGCTCCACTTGTGATTTTGTGATACAAAATCCAGCATATCTATATTGTTTGCTGTGTCATACTATGTTGTTGTGTCAATAATAATAATAAATGGTGGAAGAAACCCCTTGGGCCATTTAGCCCAACCCCCTTCTGCCTTTGTGCACCAAAAGCACAAACAAAACACCCCTTAATAATTAATCAAAGCAATTTATCCGCCGTGGCGGCCGGATAAATGGCTTCGATAGGCCGCATGTGGCCCATGGGCCGTAGTTTGGGCACCCCTAGTCTATAGCCTCAGAGCCCTTCAACATTGCCATACAAAATCCAGATAATCTGATTTCAGTTTGATTTCATGGCAGTATAGACTTCTATATTGTGGATTATCTGGTTTGATAAACTGGATTATATGGCAGTGTAGAAAGAGTCTGTCTCACCTCCCCCTTTGTAGTTGTCTCCCATTAGATGATAACATCATTACATCAGTGTCAGGAGCGACTCGAGAAACGGCAAGTCGCCTCTGGTGTGAGAGAATTGATGTTACCCAGGGGATGCCCGGATGTTGATGTTTTACCATCCTTTTGGGAGGCTTCTCTCATGTCCTCACATGAAAGCTGGAGCTGACAGAGGGAGCTCATCCCACGCTACGTGGATTCGAACCATTGCGCCACCCGGTCTCAACCATCAGATGATCACACAAGATATAAGGGACCCTAATGTTCCAATGAAGTACACTTTTTACTGGATTTCTTATTCTGGTCATATTTTCAATCTTTTTCTCTGCCAGGCATTTCCTTTATTTCTGTTTTTGAGTAAAATGGCTACATGCCTCAAACTAATTGGAAAGCTTGTATTTATTATCCAAACATTTGGATTTTTACTCTACACAGACACATCTATTTCTCTACTTTACAAAATCCAAGGGCTTCAATTTTACAAAACTATCCAGTTATCACTTGGCCTATCATAGATTCAAATATTCATAATATAGAACGCTATGCATTCTAAAATAATACAAAGACTCCTGTTTTTCAATTTTTTGTGGATTAGCAGTGTGGCAGGATCAAGAAAACGACCAGTATATTCTAGCCAAAGGTGCAATTTGTACATCAAGGGAAGTAATAGTGCAAACATCTTTTCCTTTGGTTTGCGCTCAACAAAAGCACTTTTTTCAATTGCGGAATCCCGGCTGAAAAACAAAATTCTCAAACTGGAACTTTGCAACTAAGGTGGTAAAGGAGCTGGAAACTAAGCTCAGAGGTGTTGGGGGAAACTACCCAAAAATATATATCACAGCATCCAAATTACAAACAGGATACTAAAAGTTGAGCAATCAGCTCACAGCAAGCAGAGTGTGAAGTGCCGTGTGGTGTTGCTGTAAAGATTTTAGAGCTTGGCAGGCAAAGACGCAGAGTCCTGACTTTAAAAATCACAAAAGGTTTATTTAAATATTAAAAAATAACTCCATTTCTTCATAGTGAAAAACTGGGTCTGAACTACTATTAACATCCATCTCTTCTAAGGTTTCATAGAGTGGGAAAAAACACCAACCACTACATCCCTCCTGACACACACACAGAGATAGATCTCAATTCACACAGCACACACTAAGATGGAAGAGTAGAAGTAGAAGTCAGAAACAAAGATTTGCAGGAGAAAAATATCCATTCTACACAACCAATCAGAATGAGAGTAGAAACAGAGAAGAGAGCAAAGAGTTACATTCCAACTGTCATACAGGAGACAGGGAAGAAGCCTATTCTAAGCTAACTGACCTGTTCCTCTTTCAGGACTAGAGACTTGGGCAGTGTGGGGTTGAATAAGAAGAACAGATGATGGAAATAAATATGGGGTTTTTTTTCCAGAATAGGTGACATGACAATAATATTTAACCCTCTGAAGAATTGTCACGGGGAGCTTGCTTTCTGCTGCTCCAGAGAACAGGACCTCCAACTTAGGGATTCAAATGACAAGAAAGGGAACTCTACCAAATCTTAGGCAAAACCTCTCAAATTGACATGTTTGAAATCAAATGTTTCCCCACAATTGCTGTTTTTCAGCCTGTGTGTATTCTCCGGTGTCTGTTAAGGGATGAAGTCTGAGTAAAACATTTTCCACATTTGTGGCATTTGTATGGTTTCTCTCCAGTGTGAAGCCTTTTGTGTTTCAGCAAGGATGAACTCTCAGCAAAGCATTTCCCACAATCCTGGCATTGGTAGGGCTTCTCTCCAGTGTGAAGTATTTTGTGCCTCATCAAGCTTGAACTGTAAGCAAAACATTTCCCACACTCCTGGCATTGGTATGGCTCCTCTCCTGTGTGTAGTCTTCTGTGACTCACCAAAGCTGAACTGTCAGCAAAACATTTCCCACACTCCTGGCATTGGTATGGATTCTCTCCTGTGTGATGTCTTTTGTGGCTCACTAAGTGTGAAGTATAAGCAAAACATTTCCCACACTCCTCGCATTGGTATGGTTTCTCTCCTGTGTGGACTCTTCTGTGGCTCAGTAACTCTGAACTGGAAGCAAAACATTTCCCACACTCCTGGCACTGATATGGCTTCTCTCCTGTGTGAAGTCTTTTGTGCCTCGTCAAGCATGAACTGTCAACAAAACATTTCTGACATTCCTGGCATTGGTATGGCTTGTCTCCTGTATGGCGTCGTTCGTGGCTCACCAAGGTTGAACGCTCAGCAAACCGTTTCCCACACTCCTGGCACTGGTATGGCTTCTCTCCTGTATGGCGTCTTTTGTGGCTCACCAAGCTTGAACTCTCAGCGAACTGTTTCCCACACTCGTGGCATTGGTATGGCTTCTCTCCTGTGTGATGTCTTTTGTGGCTCACTAAGTGTGAACTATAAGCAAAACATTTCCCGCACTCCTGGCATTGGTATGGCTTCTCTCCTGTGTGGAGCATTTTGTGACTCACCAATCGTGAATTGTAAACAAAACATTTACCACACTCCTGGCACTGGTATGGCTTGTCCCCTGTGTGGAGTCTTTTGTGACTCATCAAGGCTGAACTGTCAGCAAAAACTTTACCACACTTCTGGCATTGGTATGACTTATCTCCTGTATGGAGTCTTTTGTGCTTCCCCAAGTCTGAACTATAAGCATAACATTTACCACACTCCTGGCACTGGTATGGCTTCTCTCCTGTGTGGACTCTTTTGTGGCTCACCAATTGTGAACTGCAAGCAAAACATTTCCCACACTCCTGGCATTGGTATGGCTTCTCTCCTGTATGGAGTCTTTTGTGCCTCACCATGTCTGAATTGGAAGCAAAACATTTCCCACACTCTTGGCATTGGTATGGCTTCTCTCCTGTATGGAGTCTTTTGTGCCTCACCAATTTTGAACTATAAGCAAAACATTTCCCACACTCCTGGCATTGGTATGGCTTCTCTCCTGTGTGGAGTGTCTTGTGAAGCACTAGTGCCCTATTTTGAGTAAAACACTGCCCACATATATTGCATGTGTAGGGCCTTTGGCTGACAGAATCTCCATCTTCTCTGTGGTTTTGCTGGTGTCTAGGAAGACCCCCATTTTGTCTGAAATGCTTCCTGCGCTTGGTGCATACATTGCTTGTTTTGCGGTTATCTGCTGTGAAGAAGAACAGAAACAATCATGCCTCAGCGTGAGCAATAATGACTCTAGGGAAATGGTATAAGACGGACATTGAAATGATCTTTAAAATAATATAGACATGGAGGAAAAGTAGATATAAATATTGTCCTCTCCCCACTACCTGTTCAGTAAAGATGGACACTGTTTGACTGCGTAAAGCAGTGATTCTCAACCTGTGGGTCCCCAGATTTATTTATTAAGCCTCATTTATACCCGGCCTCTCTCCACCTTGAAGGGGACTCAAGGCCCAGATGTTTTGACTTTCAACGCCCAGAAATCCTAACAGCTGGTTAACTGGCTGCAATTTCTGTGAGTTGTAAGCCAAAACACCTGGGGATCCACAGGTTGAGAACCACTGGCCTGGAGCCTCTAAGAGAGGGATGAGTATGATATGCTCCAGAGCCTATCTGTTGCTCAGCCCAGCCTGGTTTCTTCTTCTGTCTCCTTCTCTCTGGGGAAAGGAGGCCTTTTCCCTTCACATTCAAATGCTTGCCTCTTCCTCTAGCTTAAGGCTTTACCTTGCTATCACACATTTCACAACCATTCCCAATCAAAAAGGAGAACAATGATGAAGGCAGAAAAGGGAACAAAAAAAGGCATGTCTTCAGGACTCAGCCAGATATAGTGCCATCCACGTAACATCTCACTCGATATTGGTTTTGTGAGAAGTGACAAGATTGTGCGCCAGAGGTAAGAGCTCCTGGTAAATGCAGATGCCGCAAATACAGAGACTTCTTTGAAATACCATTCTGTGGACTAGCCCTCTGTTCATTAAATGGCTCTAGTTCCAATACCTGTATAATTCCACCCAGCTTTTACAGGGGAGCTGAAACTTTGTCACATATGGGAATTTAAGAAGTGGTAGTGGATATATTAGCTATTTCCTAACCTTTAGGGTGGAATAAATATAGAGAATGTTTCAAAATATGCACTCTATTCGAAACAGCTATATTTCTGCAATTGTGAACTACCATAAATGACACGCTTACCACTTGAATGAGAGGGGCATAGAGTTTGGTTGCTGCTCTATGTCTCTCCCAGTGCACAAAAAACCCAGAGCCCCAATCATTTGAAACTGCAATTATTGCCTTCTCTCCTTGTCTTCAAGAAGGAATGAGCAAGAAAGAAGATATACTTTTGTGATGGACAGCACATGCATGAAGTAATGCAAAGTATGTGTCTATAGGAAGACTGTAACTGTTTGTGTTGAAGTTGCTGTATTCGTATTTTGAGACTGATGCTCAAGAGTAAACTGTAAGTTCTTCATTCATCTATTTTGTATTGCTCATCATTTTTTGGATTAAGTTTTCTCCTGGTGTGGTTACTGGCCTGCACACATAAACAAACCGCAACATTGGGGACCCTCAGTGATTGAGATGATTTCAGAAATTACTTCCACCAGAGAGCTGCTGATTAGGATACTGCATTTTAAATTAGAAATCCCCCTCGATGAGGGAGTCTTACCAAGAGAGTCCACAATCCCATGAATCTCCTCCATGATCTCCACGTGCAAGCCTTTCTGATCAGGAGTCAAGAGAACCCACTCCTCTGGGGAGAAATGGACAGCCACCTCCTCAAAGGCGATGGGGCCCTGGTGAAAAAAGGAAACATTTCCTTCTCACATTGGGGTAATCAAGAAAAATAATTACAAGAATCTCTTTGAAATCATTTATGTTTCGGTTGGTTCAATCTTTTCTTTTTCTACAGATGTTTGATGACTGAGCCTGGAATTATAGACACCCAGGCAGCTCCAGTCCTCCTCTCCCAGGAATCCTTCTGCTTACCTGATTCACTTCCACTCCATCACAAAGGGGAAGAAACGACTGAGGATTCGGCATCGACATCATTCCAGCCCCTGAGAGAGAGAGCAAGGAGTGGAAACCTGACATGTCACAGAGATTACAATTACAGTCCTAAAAAGAAACCTATGAGGAAAGAAACCTATGAACACAGGAGCAATTGACTAAAGTTATTCTTGCTGTCTGTTTGTATTCCAGCTCTCTTTCAGGGCTCATCTTAGCCTGGAAAGACATTGAAAGATTGAATTTTCAGTCAGATCCAACTGTAGGCTAATGTACAAGTCCTGCAAGAAATAAAAATCACACTGAAATTACACTTTTTGAAACCAAAGGCCTACAAATATACTCATCTCAAGGCCAAATGATCCTAGATGTGCAAAATTTCAATCTCAAAACAATTGCGGATGAACTACAATCCCTCCAAGGGGGAATTTACACAGACATAAAAAACAAAACACCCCAAAGGGTTCCTCCTTACCCTGCAAGGCTGCAGCCCCATCTCCTTTCTGCCTGAGCTCCTTCTGCTGGAGGCTCTGAGTGGTGTCTGATGGAGGTTTCTCTGATTCAGAGGCATCAGGGTGGACTTCAATGCAGGTTTTTTGGGCCTGAAAGAGGAGAGAGTATTCCAGAAGTAGTATGGAGAAAGTTCAAAAATATCACAGACTTACAGACTTTTTAAAAATAATACCTCTGAGATGGCAAAATAGTTAGAAACAAATGCCACATCCCACTCCCATCATTTTCAGTATTACATCTGGAGGTCAACAAATTTGAGAATAGAAGCAACCAAGCTTATAGCAGATACGGAGGTGACAGCAGGAGGGGCAGAGCAGGTGGGAAAGAGACAGAGGGAGCAGAGTCTGGCTTATTTCTCTCATAGGTCTCATATTGGAAGAAAGGCAGGATGAATATTTAATCTTTCCATCAGTCCCAAGGTTAGTGAAACCAAGAGGAAATGCTCTCACCTGGTCTTCCTGCCTCTTGTCCTCTGCCCGACTCAAGAGGAAGCCTTCCGCCAGGGCCACCGCCTGGGAAGAGGTCTCTGCCCCACACTCTCGGACCCAGCTCCCCATCTCTGGGGGCAGGAGGCTCAGGAACTGCTCCAGGATCACCAGGTCCAGCATCTCCGCCTTGGTGTGTTGCTCTGGCTTCAGCCACTGGCGGCACAGATCGTGGAGGTGGCTGCAAACCTCTCTGGGTCCCTCGCCCTCTCGGTAGGACTGCCTGAACTTCTTGCACCGTATGTCTGAGCTATAAAGGTCCACATTCAGGAACTTATGTATAGTTTTTTCCCAGGATGGCCCACTGCTCCCAAGTCCTGCTTCAAATCCAGGTGAGTTCCGTCTCTCCATTTTGGAACCACTGTTTGATGAAGAAGCAAATTGGACCCAAGATGCTCTTCCTCCCTCTTCTCTCAAGGGAAAGAAATCCCTCAGCAGGCTCTACTCCAAAATTCTCAGCCAACCATCACATTTTCTCTGTGAAAGAAAGGCAGAATTAGATAACAGGCTTCTTGAGACTTATTATTGGAGAGAGAAAAACAAGCCGTTTCTTGATTTTGTCACCACAATTTGGAAGCAGCTCCTGGCAGTGAGACCAGGGAGGTGCTGTTGGCAAAACCCCGGGCTGGTGTTTTCAGCCCTAGCGATTTCAGCTATTCAGCCTGGGAGGCAAAAGAATGGTTTACCCCAAGGCAGCGTTCTTGCCCCGACCTTATTTAACATCTTCACAAATCATCAGCAACAACCACCACTCACAAAGAGTTTTATATATGCTGATGACCTTGGCCTCACAACACAAGCAAAAGATTTTGAAACAGTTGAAAAGCAACTCACTAATGCCTTGAAAGACCTCTCCAGCTACTACAAAGAGAACCACCTGAAGCCTAATCCTGCCAAGACACAAATGTGTGCTTTCCACCTACATAACCGTGAAGCCAACAGGAAACTGAAAGTTACTTGGGAAGGCCAAGAGCTCGAACACTGTTTCCATCCTAAATATCTTGGTGTCACCTTAGATCGAACATTAACATATAGGAAACACTGCATGAACACCAAGCACAAAGTAGGTGCACGCAACAACATCCTGCGGAAACTGACTGGCAGCTCATGGGGTGCAGACCCACAAGTGATAAGAACATCAGCCCTGGCCTTGTCTTTCTCAACTGCTGAGTACACCTATCCTGTCTGGCAAAAGTCTGCCCATGCGAAGCAGGTGGACATAGCACTAAACGAAACATGCAGAATAATCACAGGATGCCTTAAACCTACACCTGTTGATAAACTCTACAAGTTAGCTGGCATTGCCCCTCCTGACGTGCGACGGGAAGTTGCTGCTAACGGTGAGAGAAATAAGGTCGAACATTGTGAAAGCCACCCACTGCATGACTATCAGCCTCCTCCCACCAGACTCAAATCAAGGAAAGGCTTCATGAGAACCACCACTCCTCTTGATGTCCCCCCAGCAACAACAAGGGTGTCCCTCTGGGCAGCTAAACCTGGCAATTCTAACTGGATGGTCTTCCTCCAGGGGCAAACCAAGAATGGGCAACTTGGAAGTCCCTGAACAGACTCAGAAGTGGAGTGGGCAGATCTAAAGACAACTTGGCAAGGTGGCACTACCTGGAGGAATCCTCCACCTTGTGTGACTGTGGAGCAGAACAAACAACTCCGCATATGTATGCTTGCCCACAATGTCCTGCCTCATGCACGGAGGAGGAGTTCTTTAAAGCTACAAACAATGCGGTTGCTGTTGCCCGTTTTTGGTCTAAAACTATTTAGTTGCTTGTGATTTCCTTTTTTCCATCATTTTAAAATGTATTTGTTATGCAATGCTTTTGACACGAAATAAATAAAGCCTGGGATGCCCAGAAGTTGAGAGCTCCTGCTTGGCGAGCTGGGAAGACCAGCCAAAAGCAATAACAGTTCTGGAAGCAGGAGCGATTTTCAGCCAACAAAGACTTTATTCACGTGACTAAGATGCTAGCTTGCGATTCCTCACAAAGAAGCTAGAATGCCAGATACAGAAAGCAGTCTCCCTTATATACATTTTCATTTCAAAATTTCCCGCCACCCAGCATCACCTGTGGTGGATTCTATTGGTGGAGGAGTGGGAAGCCGGTATCAGGACCAATCAGGAGCCCAGCCGTGCCTCTGCCTCTTGACCAATCACAGAGAGGGGGCTTGGCCGGTACCGGGGAGACAAAGGTTCAAGTGGCGGGTAATGAGTCTCTTTGTTTAAACAAGAAAAATAATAAACATGATTGAGAGCATCTTGACCCTACCCAGGAAAGGCTATTGTATGTAGGATGAGCATGATTGTGCCCCATCAGGCGGCCGACCCACCGGTTCCAGACCATGGTAATTGTAAACAGTATATATGATACAATCATGCAAATTGCAGAGGCGAGGCGTTTTGGAGGAGACAATCGGTTTTCTTACGAGCCGAGAAGTCCCGGTCACCAAGACGCCTTTGTGTCGAATCTTCCCTGAGGCAGGAAGGGGAAAGTGAGGAGCCATCTGCCCTGCCTGAGTGGCTATTGTGTTACATATGTCCAGGTAATGTCCATAAGTGTTGTCGAAGGCTTTCATGGCCAGGATCACAGGGTTGTTGTATGTTTTCCGGGCTGTATGGCCATGTTCCAGAAGTATTCTCTCCTGACGTTTCGCCCACATCTATGGCAGGCATCTTCAGAGGTTGTAAGGTATGGAGAAACCAGAAGAAGCCAGAAGATGAAGCTATTCAATGCTAATTTAGGTGATCAACTACAACATTCACACTGGCCTCCTACTGACAAGAGTTCTTCTCTCACCCTGGACTTTCCACAGATATATATAAACCTTCCTTGCTTAGTTTCTCCATACCTCACAATCTCTGAGGATGCCTGCCATAGATGTGGGCAAAACGTCAGGAGAGAATACTTCTGGAACATGGCCATACAGCCCGGAAAACAACAACCCAATGTCCATAAGCTTGAGGCTGGAAGAGGCTGAAAAATCCCCTCAGCAAAGGTTTCATCTTTGTTTGAGAAGCAGACTCGGGGCAAAAACATGGAAAGGTTATATCAGGGCTAACAAGGGAAAGAAGGGTCCCAGGAGTATCAACATAACAAGAATCATATTATAAAACATAACATAAGGGTAGAACTGACATGCAAGGGAACAACACGGGGTTCAGGGAACTTAGCATTCACGAGATACAGTGTTCCCTCACTACTTTGCGGTTCACTTTTCGCGGATTCGCTGTTTCGCGGTTTTTCAATAAACTCTAAAAGACTATTATAAATCATAAAAAATTACAATTTACAGCCTAAGGAAGAGAGGAAGGAGAAGCCAAAGGGAAAGAAAAGGAGCCCAAGCGGCAACGGGAGGAGAAGGAGGTGATTTATCAACACACGAGTGGTTGATAAAGACTTAAAATAGTGTACAACTACTAAAATAATGTATAAATGTTAAAATATAGTGTCCCTCCTTTGTGGATTTTCACTTACTGCAGGTGGTTCTGGAACCTAACCCCAGCGATAAGTGAGGGAACACTGTATATAAATTCCGAAGTAGTAATAATAATAATTTTATTTTTGTACCCCGCCACCATCTCCCCAGAGGGACTCGGGGCGGCTTACAGATATAATATCGAGGGGGCAATGGTGAGACTCTGGTTGCCATGCAGGGTGGGTTCCAAAATCATCATCCTGGTCTCACCGATCCCTCCTTCTCCAGGCTGCCTTCTCATACGGAGAATCAGCACTGGTCAACAAAACACCAGCAATCGAATATTCAGTTGAATCCAACGGTACTTAATCTTTATTTACATTGCTATATACAGTAGCACTCATTAGCAATAAGTCCTAGACACATGGCAGTGTCTCCTCGGCCACGGAGCAAAAACATTCCCCGTCCATCTTCTGAGAACAGTCACGCCGAACACACAGAAAACTCCCCTGCATTCCACAAATCATGAAGGAAGTCCCGGTCATTCAGACTTGACCCCATTGGCCCATTGGTCCTGTGTTACATCAATCAAAGCAGGCTCTTTTTAACTTCTCCGCTGCTGAAATGCCTTGCCGAAACTCATACAGAAAACATTCCTAACAGCCTAGATTGATTTTAACATTTCACACAATTCACAATACCCTGACATATAAAACCAACATACAGTAATATCAAATACAAAAATACACAAATAAATTTAAAAGGCATTGAAAAAAATCACAATCATTATAAAACACTTGAGAAACACAGCAATAAAAACATAAAATGAGCTGGGCAAAGTGCACTGAGTGGAACTTGTAAGCAAGAAGGAAGTTAAGGTGCTACAAGGTCATGGGAAGAGCCTTAGACTGGGGTGAACACTGAGGCTATGTCAGGGAGTTAACTGTCAGGGTATTGTGAATTGTGAGAAATGTTAAAATCAATCTAGGCTGTTTGGAATGTTTTCTGTATAATTTTCGGCAAGGCATTTCAGCAGCGGAGGAGTTAAAAAGAGCCTGCTTTGATTGATGTAACACAGGACCAATGGGGTCAAGTCTGATTGACCGGGACTTCCTAGATGATCTGTGGAATGCAGGGGAGTTGTGTGTTCGGAGTGAGTGTTCTCAGAAGATGGACGGGGAATGTTTATGCTCCGTAGCCGAGGAGACACTGCCATGTGTCTAGGACTTATTGCTAATGAGTGCTACTGTATATAGCAATGTAAATAAAGATTAATTACCGTTGGATTCAACTGAATATTCGATTGCTGGCGTTTTGTTGACCAGTGCTGATTCTCCGTATGAGAAGGCAGCCTGGAGAAGGAGGGATCAGTGAGACCAGGATGATGATTTTGGAACCCACCCTGCATGGCAACCAGAGTCTCACCATCGTCCCCCGACATTAACCAACAGGTACAACTGGTCAGAAGAATCCACTAGTACCAGGGTTTAGTATACAGTGGGTGGTACTTCTTCAAAGGCCTGTTTGAAGACCCAGGTTTTCAGGCTCTTCCTGAACACTTCCAAGGTGGCAGCTTGCCTAATTTCCCTGGGGAGCGCGTTCCAGAGCCGAAGTACATTCACTGGCCAGACTCTCTAACATGGGGAAAACTAAGGGGAACCTAGGATGGAAGGCAAAGAATATGCCATGAGGGAAGAAGGAAAAGACTTGGAGTCTGGGGAGCCTGAGGAGAGGACGAGGAGGGCACTCCCCCCGCATGGAAATCTATAAGGCAGAGTTCCCAGCACTCCCCAGTATGGCACCTGAGATGGCTCACCGAACCCCAACGTCGTGGGTTCGAATCCCACTGGGGAAAATGGCAAATTACAGCAAAAAACCATGGCACAGAAAGGGAACAGCGAGGGGAGGGGGGGTTGCCAAGGCAGACGCTTGTGTATTGTTGAAAACATTTCAACGATACACAAAATAATACAGTAGAGTCTCGCTTATCCAATGTAAATGGGCCGGCAGAACGTTGGATAAGCGAATATGTTGGATAATAAGGAGAGATTAAGGAAAAGCCTAATAAACATCAAATTAGGTTACGATTTTACAAATTAAGCACCAAAACATGTTATACAACAAATTCGACCGAAAAGGTTGTTCAATATGCAGTAATGCTATGTAGTAATAACTGTATTTACGAATTTAGCACCAAAATATCACGATATATTGAAAACACTGACTACAAAAATGCGTTGGATAATCCAGAATGTTGGATAAGTGAGACTCTACTGTATAATGTATTGTCCATTATATTATTTTGTGTATCGTTGAAATGTTTTAAGTTTTGTCGTTGTTCGGGCTTGTCCCTGTTGTGAGCCGCCCCGAGTCCCTTCGGGGAGATGGAGCGGGATATAAAAATAAAGTTTATTATTATTATTATTATTTGTCCCAAAAAAAAGGGTCTAGGAAGTCATGTGAGCTTCCCTTTCTCAGTGAGATGTCCATAAATGCACATTGTTATTGTCAGGATGAGACAGGGGGCGAAGGAAAGAAGCGGGTCCTGGAGTGATCTAGGTATCCTACAACCCCCGGGGTAACTACCCCGGTTTTTCATGCAACAATTTCAGGATAAACTAATGCTGGGCCCTCCGTTCTCTTGGGCCTCCAGACCCACCAGGCCTCCCACTGAACTCCCTTTCAGTCCCAACCCAGACTATTTACCCATGATTCCTGCCATTGACCGAAAGGTCCCAGGTTCAAATCCCGGGAGCGGCTTGAGCGCCCGCTGTTAGCTCCAGCTCCTGCCAACCTAGCAGTTCGAACACATGCCAATGTGAGTAGATGAATAGGTACCGCTCCGGCGGGAAGGTAATGGCGCTCCATGCAGTCATGCCTATGGCCACATGACCTTGGAGGTGTCTACGGACAACGCCGGCTCTTCGGCTTAGAAATGGAGATGAGCACCAACCCCCAGAGTCAGACATGACTGGACTTAACCTCAGGGGAAAATCTTTGCCTTTTTACCTGCCATTGACACCACATGATCCATAGTCATTCCTGTAAAGACACTTGATTAATTGAAATCTTCCAACCATGAGGAGAGGAAGGCCGGCCAAGGAGAGGAGGAAAACGAGGAAGCCGAGGGAGGAGGGCCTGCTCTGGAGGACTGGGCGTCTCCTCCTCCTGGCTTCCTTCCTGCCTCTCTAGGAATCCAGCCTCGCTCCCCTTAACCCTTTCTCGCCCCTTCAGCTGCAGGGATGCCTCTCAAGCATTGAACTGTCCAGGGAAGATGTTCAATGTTTTGATCAGAGCGGGGCAGTGGGAGGCCTTGGATCAGATTACACCAAATCTTTCAATGGGAATCTTCTTACTTATCATCCGGCTAATTCGCACCTAATGTGAACAGAGTTTTTTCTCTAGGGACTAGGAAGTGACACTTCACTGCCTATTTATGTGAAATGGTCTCTAGCCCCAGAGCCTTTCTACACTGCCATACGAAATCCAGATAATCTGATTTGAATTTGATTATACAGCAGTATAATCACCCCTGGTGGTGGCGCAGTGTGTTAAAGCGCTGAGTTGCTGAACTTTGCAGACCGAAAGGTCCCAGGTTCAAATCCCGGGAGCGGCATGAGCACCCGCTGTTAGCCCCAGCTCCTGCCAACCTAGCAGTTCAAAAACATGCCAATGTGAGTAGATGAATAGGTACTGCTCTGGCAACGGTGCTCCACGCAGTCATGCCAATGGCCACATGACCTTGGAGGTGTCTACGGACAACGCTGGCTCTTCGGCTTAGAAATGGAGATGAGCACCAACCCCCAGAGTCGGTCACAACTGGACTTAACGTCAGGGGAAAACCTTTTTATACAGCAGTATAGTTTTCTATAACCCAGTTACAAATAATGTGGGGCCGGGCTGTGGCGCAGGCTGTTGAGCAACCACCTGCAGCCAGCTGCAATAAATCACTCTGACCAAGAGGTCATGAGTTCGAGGCCAGCTCGGAGCCCTACGTTTGTCTTGTCTTTGTTCTATGTTAAGGCATTGAATGTTTGCCTTATATGTGTAATGTGATCCGCCCTGAGTCCCCTTCGGGGTGAGAAGGGCAGAATATAAATACTGTAAATAAATAAATAAATAAATTTGGTAAGCTGGATTATACAACAGTGTAGCAGGGATCTCAGTCTCACTTCCCCCTTTGTAGTTGTTTCCCATTAGATGACAACATCATTACATCAGTGTCAGAGGCAACTCGAGAAACTGCAAGTCGCCTCTGGTGTGAGAGAATTGACGTTGCCCAGGGGATGCCCAGAAGTTGATGTTTTACTATCTTTTTGGGAGGCTTCTCTCATGTCCCTGCATGAGGAGCTGGAGCTGACAGAGGGAGCTCATACGTGGATTCAAACCATTGCGCCACCGAGGGTGCGCCATCAGATGATCACACAAGATGTAAGGGACTCTAATGTTCCAATGAAGTACACTTTTTACTGGATTTCTTATTCTGGTCATATTTCTAATCTTTTTGTCTGCCAGGCGTTTCCTTTATTCCTGTTTTTGAGTAATAATAATAATAATACTTTATTTTTATACCCCGCCTCCATCTCCCCGAGGGGACTCGGGGCCGCTTACATGGGGCTAAGCCCGGATAAAACAAACAAACCAAAAATAAAATAACATCAGAAAATACAAAACACGAGAATTAAAATGAACATTTTAAAATATAAAAATAATAAACATCAGAAAAACATGGATTTGGCACCCAAGTAAAGAGGGTAGAATGAACTGGGTAAGGTGCAACGAGTAAATATTGTAAACCAGATAGTTAAAAAGGTGCTACCGTCAATAGGGAAGCAACTTGGGATGGGGTGGACCATGTGACTATAATAAATAGGTGGGGCGTAATAAAGTGCAACAGATGAGGAAATGGTCATAGATACAAAGACTATAATGGAGATGGGGAACTCATTCTCCAAAAGCCTGTTGAAAGAGCCAGGTTTTAAGGCTCTTCCTAAATACTGCCAGAGTGGAGGCTTACCTAATCTACCTGGGGAGAAAGTAAAATGTCTCTATGCCCCAAACTAATCAGAAAGCTTGTATTTATTATCCAAACATTTGGATTTTTACTCTACACAGACACATCTATTCCTCTACTTTACAAAATCCAAGGGCTTCAGTTTTACAAAACATATCCAGTTATCACTTGGCCTATCATAGATTCAAATACTCATAATATAGAACACAATACATTCTAAAATAATACAAAGACTCCTGTTTTTCAATTTTTTGTGGATTAGTATAATGCCAGGAGCAAGAAAACGGCCAGTATATTCTAGCCAAAGGGTACAATTTGTACATCGAGGGAAATAATAGTGCAAACATCTTTTCCTTTGGCTTGGCCTCAATAGAAGCACTTTCTTCAATTCTGGAATCCTGGCTGAAAAACAAAATTCACAAACTGGAACTTTGCAACCAAAGTGGTAAAGGAACTGGAAACTAAGCTCAGAGGTGTTGGGGGAAACTACCCAAAATATGTATCACAGCATCCAAAATACAAACGGGATGCTAAATGTTGAGCAGTCAGCTCACAGCAAGCAAAGTGCCGTGTGATGTGGCTGCAAAGAATTTAGAGCTTTGGAAAGCAAAGACACAGAGTCCTGACTTTAAAAATCACAAAAGGTTTATTTAAATGTTAAAAAATAACTCCATTTCTTCATAGTGAAAAACTGGGTCTGAACTACTATTAACACCCATCTCTTCTAAGGTTTTAAAGAGTGGGGAAAAACACCAACCACTACATCCCTCCTGACACACACGCAGAGATAGATCTCAATTCACACAGCACACACTAAGATGGAAGAGTAGAAGTCAGAAATAAAGATTTGCAGTAGAAAAATATCCATTCTACACAACCAATGAGAATGAGAGTAGAAACAGGGGAGAAAGCAAAGAGTTACATTCCAACTGTCATACAGGAGACAGGGAAGAAGGGAAACCTCAGCCTATTCTAAGCTAACTGACCTGTTCCTCTTTCAGGACTAGAGACTTGGGCAGTGTGGGGTTGAATAAGAAGAACAGTTGATGGAAGTATGGGTGTTTTTTTCCAGAAAAGGTGGCATGACAATCATATTTAACCCTTGCTTTCTGCTGCTCCAGAGAACAGGACCTCCAACTTAGGGATTCAAATGATAAGAAAGGGAACTCTACCAAATCTTCGGCAGAACCTCTCAAATTGACATGTTTGAAATCTAATGTTTCCCCACAATTGCTGTTTTTCAGCCTGTGTGTATTCTCTGGTGTCTGTTAAGAGATGAAGTCTGAGTAAAACATTTTCCACATTTGTGGCATTTGTATGGTTTCTCTCCAGTGTGAAGTCTTATGTGCTTCAGCAAGGATGAACTCTCAGCAAAACATTTCCCACAATGCTGGCATTGGTAGGGCTTCTCTCCAGTGTGATGTCTTTTGTGCCTCATAAAGCTTGAACTGAGAGTAAAACATTTCCCACACTCCTGGCATTGGTATGGCTCCTCTCCTCTGTGTAGTCTTTTGTGACTCACCAAGTATGAACTGTACACAAAACATTCCCCACACTCCTGGCATTGGTATGGCTTCTCTCCTGTGTGGAGTCTTTTGTGCCTCAACAAGTTTGAACTTTCAGCAAAACATTTCCCACACTCCTGGCATTGGTATGGCTTCTCTCCTGTATGGAATTTTTTGTGTCTCACCAATTTTGAACTATAAGCAAAACATTTCCCACACTCCTGGCATTGGTATGACTCCTCTCCTCTGTGTAGTCTTTTGTGACTCACCAAGTATGAACTGTACACAAAACATTCCCCACACTCCTGGCATTGGTATGGCTTCTCTCCTGTGTGGAGTCTTTTGTGCCTCAACAAGTTTGAACTTTCAGCAAAACATTTCCCACACTCCTGGCATTGGTATGGCTTCTCTCCTGTATGGAATCTTTTGTGCCTCACCAATTTTGAACTACAAGCAAAACATTTCCCACACTCCTGGCATTGGTATGGCTTCTCTCCTGTGTGGAGTGTCTTGTGAAGCACTAGTGCCCTATTTTGAGTAAAACACTGCCCACATATATTGCATGTGTAGGGCCTTTGGCTGACAGAATCTCCATCTTCTCTGCGGTTTTGCTGGTGTCTAGGAAGACCCCCATCGTGTCTGAAATGCTTCCTGCGTTTGGTGCTTGCATTGCTCTTTTTGCGGTTATCTGCTGTGAAGAAGAACAGAAACAATCATGCCTCAGCATGAGTGATAAGTACTCTAGGGAAATGGTATAAGAAGGAGATTGAAATGATCCTCAAAATAACATAGACATGAAGGAAAAATAGATATAAATGCTGTCCTCTCCCCACCTCCTCCTCCTGTTCAGTAAAGATGGACACTGTTTGATGCCTAAAGCAGTGGTTTTCAACCTGTGAGTCCCCAGATTTATTTATTTTATTTACTCTATTTATACCCCACCTCTCTCCACCCAGAAGGGGACTCAAGGCGGCCCAGATGTTTTGGCTTTCAACGCCAAGAAATCCTAATGGCTGGTAAACTGGCTGGAATTTCTGGGAGTTGTAAGCCAAAACACCTGGGGATCCACAGGTTGAGAACCACTGGCCTGGAGCCTCTAAGAGAGAGATGAGTATGATAAGCTCCAGAGCCTACCTGTTGCTCAGCCCAGCCTGGTTTCTTCTTCTGTCTCCTTCTCTCTGGGGAATGGAGGTATTTCCCTTCATGTTCAAATGCTTGCCTTTTTCTCTAGCTTAAGGTTTTACCTTGATACCACCCATTTCACAACCATTCCCAATCAAAGAGGAGAACAATGGTGAAGGCAGAGAAGGGAACAAAAAAAGGAATGTCTTCAGGACTCGGCCAGATGTAGTGACATCCATGTAACATCCCACTTGATATTGGTTTTGTGAGAAGTGACAAGATTGTGCGCCAGAGGTAAGAGCTCCTGGTAAATCCAGATGCCGCAAATACAGAGACTTCTTCGAAATACCATTGTGTGGACTATCCCTCTGTTCATTAAATTGCTCTGGTTCCAATACCTGTATAATTCCGCCCAGCTTTTGCAGGGGAGCTGAAATTTTGTCACATATAGGAATTTAAGGAAGTGGCAGTGGATATATTAGCTATTTCCTAACCTTTAGGGTGGGATAAAGAGAATGTTTCAAAATATGCACTCTATTTGAAACAGCTATATTTCTGCAATTGTGAACCTACCATAAATGACACGCTTACCACTTGAATGAGAGGGGCATAGAGTTTGGTTGCTGCTATATGTGCACAAAAAAACCCAGAGTTTTTTTCATTTGAAACTGCAATTATATCATTTGAAACTGCAATTATCGCCTTCTCTGCTTGTCTTCAAGAAGAAGGAATGGGCAAGAAAGAAGATATACTTTTGTGATGGACAGCATATGCATGAAGTAATGCAAAGGACTAAGTGTAAGTGTCTACAGGAAGACTGTGACTATTTGTGTTGAAGTTGCTGTATTTGTATTTTGGGACTCTGATACTCAAGAGTAAACTGTAAATTCTTCATTCATCTATTTTGTATTGCTCATCATTTTTTGGATTAAGTCTTCTCCTGGTGTGCTCGCTGGCCTGCACACATAAACAAACCGCAACATTGGGGACCCCCAGTGATTGAGATGATTTCAGAAATTACTTCCACCAGAGAGCTGCTGATTAGGATACTGCATTTTAAACTAGAAATCCCCATCGATGAGGGAGCCTTACCAAGAGAGTCCACAATCCCATGAATCTCCTCCATGATCTCCACGTGCAAGCCTTTCTGATCAGGAGTCAAGAGAACCCACTCCTCTGGGGAGAAATGAACAGCCACCTCCTCAAAGGCGATGGGGCCCTGGTGAAAAAAGGAAACATTTCCTTCTTACATTGGGATAATCAAGGAAAATAATTACAAGAATCTCTTTGAAATCATTTATGTTTCGGTTGGTTCAATCTTTTCTTTTTCTACAGATGTTTGATGACTGAGCCTGGAATAAAAGACACCCAGGCAGCTCCAGCCCTCCTCTCCCAGGAATCCTTCTGCTTACCTGATTCAATTCCACTCCATCACAAAGGGGAAGAAACGACTGAGGATTCGGCATCGACATCATTCCAGCCCCTGGGAGAGAGAGCAAGGAGTGGAAACCTGACATGTCACAGAGATTACAATTACAGTCCTAAAAAGAAACGTATGAGGAAAGAAACCTATGAACACAGGAGCAATTGACTAAAGTTATTCTTGCTGTCTGTTTGTATTCCAGCTCTCTTTCAGGGCTCATCTTAGCCTGGAAATGGAATGCCTTGCCGCCCTATATGAGAGCCATGCGTGTGTTAGGGCCTTTTACCCTAGCACTCAAACCTGGCTCTTTACTAGAGCTTTTAATCTATGTTAATTTTATCAATATTTGTATGTATGTATTTTTATCCTTTAGAATTTTATCTTGTAAATCGCCTAGAGCATCGTGGATGGAGGGCGATTAATAAGTAATTAAATTATGATGATGATGATGATGATGATGATGATGATGATGATGATGGAAAGACATTGAAAGATTGAATTTTCAGTCAGATCCAACTTTAGGCTAATGTACAAGTCCTGCAAGAAATAAAACGGCAAATCACACTGAAATTACACTTTTTGAAACCAAAGGCCTACAAATATACTCATCTCAAGGCCAAATGATCCTGGATGTGCAAAATTTCAATCTCAAAACGATTGTTGATGAGCTACAATCCCCCAAGGGGGAATTTACACAGACATAAAAAACAAAACACCCCAAAGGGTTCTTCCTTACCCTGCAAGGCTGCAGCCCCATCTCCTTTCTGCCTGAGCTCCTTCTGCTGGAGGCTCTCAGTGGTGTCTGATGGAGATTTCTCTGATTCAGAGACATCAGGGTGGACTTCAATGCAGGTATTTTGGGCCTGAAAGAGAAGAGAGTATTCCAGAAGTAGTATGGCGAATGTTCACAGACTTATAGACTTTTTAAAAATAATACCTCTGAGATGGCAAAATAGTTAGAAACAAATGTCATAGTCCCCCTCCCATCATTATCAGTATTACATCTGGAGGTCAACAAATTTGAAAATAGAAGCAACCAAGTTTATAGCAAATACAGAGGTGACAGCAGGAGGGGCAGAGCAGGTGGGGAAAGGGGCAGAGGAAGCAGAGTCCGGCTTATTTCTCTCATAGGTCCCATCTTGGAAGAAAGGCAGGATGTACGTTTAATCTTTCCATCAGTCGCATGGTTAGTGGAACCAAGAGGAAATGCTCTCACCTGGTCTTCCTGCCTCTTGTCCTCTGCCCGACTCAGGAGGAAGCCTTCCGCCAGGGCCACCGCCTGGGAAGAGGTCTCTGCCCCACACTCTCGGACCCAGCTCCCCATCTCTGGGGGCAGGAGGCTCAGGAACTGCTCCAGGATCACCAGGTCCAGCATCTCCGCCTTGGTGTGTTGCTCTGGCTTCAACCACTGGCGGCAGAGATCATGGAGGCGGCTGCAAACTTCTCTGGGTCCCTCACCCTCTCGGTAGGAGGACTGCCTGAACTGCTCGCACTGTATGTCTGAGCTATAAAGGTCCACATTCAGGAACTTATGTGTAGCTTGTTCCCAGGATGCCCCACTGCTCCCAAGTCCTGCTTCAGCTCCAGGTGAGTTGGGTCTCTCCATGTTGGAACCACTGTTTGATGAAGAAGCAAACTGGACCCAAGATGCTCTTCCTCCCTCTTCTCTCAAGGGAAAAAATCCCTCAACAGACTCCACTCTGAAATTCTCAGCCAACCATCACATTTCCACTGTGAAAGAAAGGCAGAGTTAGATAACAGGTGTAACAGAAAGCATTATTTTATTGGTAAATTTTGCCTATGTTATTTAATGTTGATTTAGAGATAGGAGTGGACAGAAGTTAGCTCCTGATGATTGGCCATGTGTCACCATGGTAACGTAGCTGCTTCGGTAGAAATGTAACAATTTCTAAGCTAGTGAAAGGGGCGGAGCTAGCTGGAGGAGAAAAAGGAGGAATTGTTAAAAAGAAAAGGGAGTCAGATCTGGGTTTTCTAGTGAGGTAGAACGTTAAAAAACAGGAATAGGGGAGAGACAAAGTTTCAGTCAAGTGGTTAATGTTGAAGGATGAAAGATATGTTTGATATTGTATATATGTGAAACTGAAGAAGTAAACTAATGACACAAGTTACGATTGTTGGACTGAAGTAACCATAAATAAATAGTTCTCTGTTTCACATAAAGAAAGTGCTTCTGAGTGGTAAATTGCTTGACTTAGTATCAGTAGAAGATTTGTCTCAAATATTGCCCCTCAGTGACACATCATATTGTACATGCACACGTACAGACTCAAGGGTTTATAACTGGCAGTGGCTGGGATCCTGAAAGGATTGCCCCCTGCCTGTTTATGAAGAGGACTCTTGCAACAGGCTTCTTGAGACTTATTATTGCAGAGAATAAAAAAAAAACAAGCCCTTTACTGATTTAAGAATAAACTAATGCTGGGCCCTCTTGGGCCTTTGCTTCTCCGGCCTCCAGACCCACCTGGCCTCCCACTGAGCTCCCATTCAGTCCCAACCCAGACTCTCTCCCCATGATTCCTGCCACTGACGCCACATAATCCATAGCCTTTCCTGTCCAGAAAACTAACCTTACTTTGATTAATTGCAATCTCCACTCACTCCAAGATCTTTCCAACCATTACATTACGGTATCTGGTTCTTCAACCGCCTCCTCCCGGCTTCCTTCCTGCCTCCTTCCTGCCTCTCTAGGAATCCAGCCTCGCTCCCCTTAACCCTTCCTCGCCCCTTCAGCGCCAGGGCTGCCTCACAAGCATTGACCTGTCCAGGTAATTATACAAATCATTCAATGTTTTGATCAGAGCGGGGATGTGGGAGGCCTTGCAACACTCTCAACTGCATCCTTCAATGGGAAGCTTCTTCATTATCACCAGACTAATTTTCATCAATGCAAACAGTGGTTTTCTGCAGCCACTGGAAAGTGACATTTCACTGGCTATTTATATGAAGCCACTTAAATGGTCTATATCCTCAGAGCCTTTCCACATTGCCATACAAAGTCCAGATTATCTGACTTGAATTTGATTATACAGCAGTATAGACTCCTATAATGTAGATTAACTGGTTTGATAAACTGGAATATACATAATTTTTGATAAACTGGAATATACGGCAGTCTGACTCCCCCTTTCTACAGTAAAGTCTCACTTATCCAAGACTCGCTTATCCAAGGTTCTGGATTATCCCAGGCATTTTTGTAGTCAATGTTTCCAATATATCGTGATATTTTGGTGCTAAATTCGTAAATACAGTAATTACGACATAACATTACTGCGTATTGAACTATTTTTTCTGTCAAATTTGTTGCATAACATGATGTTTTGGTGCTTAATTTGTAAAATCGTAACTTAATTTGATGTTTAATAGGCTTTTCCTTAATCCCTCCTTATTATCCAAGATATTCGCTTATCCAAGCTTCTGCCGGCCCGTTTAGCTTGGATAAGTGAGACTCTACTGTACTGTGTTGTCGAAGGCTTTCATGGCCGGGATCACAGGGTTGTTGTATGTCTTTAGGGCTGTGTGGCCATGTTCCAGAAGTATTCTGTCCTGACATTTCGCCCACATCTATGGCAGGCATCCTCAAAACCTCTGAGGATGCCTGCCATAGATGTGGGCGAAACGTCAGGAGAGAATACTTCTGGAACATGGCCACACAACCCAAAAGACATACAACAACCCTCTACTGTACTGTGTACTGTCCAGTGTCTCCACTCATTCCTGGAGGGTCGATCCCAGATGGTGTCAATGGGGGACGCCTGCTTTGCCCCACAACCGTTGACTTGTGGGGTCCCGCAGGGTTCTGTACTGTCTCCCACATTGTTTAATATTTACATGAAGCCACTGGGAGAGATCATCAGGAATTTCAGGGTCCGGTGTCATCTGTACACAGATGATGTCCAGCTCTGTCACTCCTTCCCACCTGTCACTAAGGAGGCTGTCCAGGTCCTGAACCGGTGCTTGGCCGCTGTGTCGGACTGGATGAGGGCCAACAAATTGAAACTGAATCCAGACAAGACAGAGGTCCTCCTGGTCAGTCGGAAGGCCGAACAGGGTATAGGGTTACAGCCTGTGCTGGATGGAGTCACACTCCCCCTGAAGGCGCAGGTCCGCAGTCTGGGAGTGATCCTAGACTCATCGTTGAGCCTGGAGCCCCAGGTCTTGGCGGTGGCCAGGGGAGCCTTCGCATAGCTAAAATTTGTGCGCCAGCTGTGCCCATACCTTGAGAAGCCAGACTTGGCCACGGTGGTCCATGCTAGTTACATCCCGAGTAGACTACTGCAACGCACTCTACGTGGGGCTGCCTTTGAAGACTGTTCGGAAGCTTCAATTAGTCCAACGGGAAGCTGCCAGGTGTACAGAGAGCGCACTACTCCTCTGTTACGCCAACTCCACTGGCTGCCGATCAGCTACCAAGCACAATTCAAAGTGCTGGCTTTAACCTATAAAGCTCTAAACGATTGTGGCCCAGCTTACTTGTCCGAATGTGTCTCCCGCTAGGACCCACCTCGAAGCTTAAGATCTTCAGGTGAGGCCCTGCTCTCGCTCCCGCCAGCCTCACAGGTGCGGCTGGCGGGGACGAGAGACAGGGCCTTTTCAGTAGTGGCTCCCCGCCTATGGAACGCCCTCCCAAGCAAAGTCAGGCAGGCTCCCTCCCTCTTATCCTTGCCTAGGAAATTTAAGACCTGGTTGTGGGACCAGGCCTTCGAACAACAATAGCAGCATTAAGTATTATGATGTGTGCTGGAACTCAGTTTGATAGACTCGTATTTCTATATCTTCCTGCGCCTATCTGCTATTTAGTATTGTATTTTATTACTGTTGTTGTAATTAATTAGTTAACTCTACTGTAGTTGTCTGCGATTAGATAACAATAACTTTGTTCAATTCTGGAATCCTGGCTGGAAAACAAAATTCAGAAACTGGAACTTTGCAACCAAGGTGGTAAAAGAATTGGAAAAGGTGTTGGGGAAAACTACCCAAAAATATGTATCACAGCATCCAAAATACAAACGGGATGCTAAATGTTGAGCTCACAGCTCACAGCAAGCAGAGCGTGAAGTGCCGTGTGATGTGGCTGTAAAGAATTTAGAGCTTAGGCAAGCAAAGACGCAGAGTCCTGACTTTAAAAATCACAAAAGATTTATTTAAATATTAAAAAAAACTCCATTTCTTCATAGTGAAAAACTGGGTCTGAACTACTATTAACACCCATCTCTTCTAAGGTTTCAAAGAGTGGGGAAAAACACCAACCACTACATCTCTCGTGACACACACAGCACACACCGAGATGGAAGAGTAGAAGTCAGAAATAAAGATTTGCAGTAGAAAAATATCCATTCTACACAACCAATCAGAATAAGAGTAGAAACAGAGGAGAGAGCAAATAATTACATTCCAACTGTCATAGGGAGACAGGAGAGACGCTTACTGACCTGTTACTCTTTCAGGACTTTTCAGGACTAGAGACTTGGGCAGTGTAGGGTTGAATAAAGGGAACAGTTGATAGAAGTACATATGGGTTTTTTTCCAGAATAGGTGGCACGACAATCATATTTAACCCTCTGAAGGATTGTCATGGGGAGCTTGCTTTCTTGCTGCTCCAGAGAACAGGACCTCCAACTTAGGGATTCAAATGACAAGAAAGGGAACTTTACCAAATCTTAGGCAGAACTTCTCAAACTGACATGTTTGAAATATTTACCCTGTTTTTAGCCTGTGTGTATTCTCTGGTGCCTGTTAAGGGATGAAGTCTGAGTAAAACATTTTCCACATTTGTGGCATTTGTATGGTTTCTCTCCAGTGTGAAGTCTTTTGTGCTTCAGCAAGGATGAACTGTCAGCAAAACATTTCCCACAATCCTGGCATTGGTTCTCCCCTGTGTGAAGTCTTTTGTGCTTCACCAAAGGTGAACTGTCAGCAAAACATTTCCCACAATCCTGGCATTGGTATGGCTTCTCTCCTGTGTGATGTCTATTGTGGGTCACCAAGTGTGAACTGTAAACAAAACATTTCCCACACTCCTGGCACTGGTATGGCTTCTCTCCCGTGTGGAGTCTTTTGTGGCTCACCAAGGCTGAATTCTGAGCAAAACATTTCCCACACTCCTGGCACTGGTATGGTTTCTCTCCTGTGTGATGTCTTTTGTGGGTCACCAAGTGTGAACTGTAAACAAAACATTTCCCACACTCCTGGCACTGGTATGGCTTCTCTCCCGTGTGGAGTCTTTTGTGGCTCACCAAGGCTGAACTGTCAGAAAAACATTTCCCACATTCCTGGCACTCATATGGCTTCTCTCCTGTGTGGATTCTTTTGTGCTTCACCAAGTCTGAACTGTACGCAAAACATTTCCCACACTCCTGGCATTGGTATGGTTTCTCTGCCGTATGAAGTATTTTGTGCCTCACCAAGGTTGAACTGTAAGCAAAACATTTCCCACACTCCTGGCATTGGTATGACTTCTCTTCTGTGTGGAGTCTTTTGTGCTTCACCAAGTGTGAACTGGAAGGAAAACTCTTCCCACAGTGCTGGCATCTGTATGGTTCCCATCCTGTGTGAAATCCTTCATTTTTCACCAAGTGTGAACTCTGGATAAAAGATTTCCCACACTCCTGGCTTATGAAATCCTCAGTTCCTTCAAAGATTTCTTCTTGGCTCAGTTGTGGCAATTTGTAATCAGCAATACATTTTCCAGATTCTTTCCAATTGAGTTGGCCTTTCCCAGCATGGAGTGTCTTGTGAAGCACAAGTGCCATATTTTGGGTAAAACACTGCCCACATACATTGCATTTGTAGGGACTTTCTCTGGCAGAATCTCCATCTTCTCTGTGGGGTTTTATGTGCCTAGGAGGGCACGCATTGTGTCCCAAATGCTTCCTGCGTTTGGTGCATACATTGCTCTTCTTCCAGTTACCTGCTTTGAAGAAGGACAGAAACAATCATTCCTCAGCATGATTGATAACGACTCTAGGGAAACGGTATAACAAGTTGATTGAAATGATCCTTAAAATAATATAGACATGGAGGAAAATTAGATATAAATGGTGTCCTCTCCCTACGCCTTGTTCACTAAAGATGGACACTGTTTGACTGCCTAGAGCAGTGGTTCTCAACCTGTGGGTCCCCGAGGTTTTGGACTTCAACGCACAAAAATCCTAACACCTGGTAAACTGGCTGGAATTTCTGGGAGTTGTAGGCCAAAACACATGGGGACTCAGGGTTGAGAAGCACTGGCCTAGAGCCTGCCAGAGAGATATGAGTAACATACCTGTTGCTCAGCCCAACCTGGTTTTTTGTCTCCTTCTCCCTGGAGGAATGGATGCCTTTTGCCTTCACCTTCAAATGCTTGTCTTTTTCTCTAGCTTAAGGCTTTACCTTGCTACCACACATTTCACAATCATTCCCTCCTTTTTATTTCTCTCCTCTAACCTCGTTATCTTCCCAGGTTGGATTTTTTTGCTCCAACGTAGAAAGTCCCATACCTAATTTCGTACTGTTGCAGAGATTGTTACCGTTTTCCCTGACAAAGCTGGAATGATACGAGATAGTGACTGTAAAGACAAAGAGGAGAACGCTGATGAATCTAGAGAAGGGAACAAAAATGGAGGGAGACAGAGAGGGAGAGAGTGATCTGGGTTGATGACTCTTGATAGATTTTCCAGGGAGCCCAACTGTGGCAAAGGCGTGTGGTAAGCTTGGACTTGATTCCAATTATGGTAGTCTGAATTGGTGCTAACATTGCCGTTGCTCAGGCACTAAGTCAATATATTATTCTTCATGAAGGTTTGGGCACCTAACTGGTTTTACAAAAACCCTTCCATGTACAGGGTTTTCATTATTTTTTAAAATAATGCAATTCTCTTAAAATGTCTTCATATTTTCCATATGTTTTAGGTTTTGAAACCATTTTATCATTTTCATCATTTTCATTTGTTTTATTAATTTTCATATATTTCTAACATAAATCCTGCCTTGGGGACCCTCAGTGATTGAGATTCTACCAGAGAGCTGCTGATTAGGATACTGCATTTTGAACTAGAAATCCTCATGGATCCTTACCAAGAGAGTCCACAATCCCATGAATCTCCTCCAAGGTCTGCACGTACAAAACTCTCTGATCAGGATTCAGAAGAACCCACTCCTCCAGGGAGAAATGGACAGCCACATCCTCAAAGGCGATTGGGCCCTGGTGGAAAAAGAAAACATTTCCTTCTCACATAAGAAAAATCTCTTTGAAATAATTTACATTTATGTTGGTTCAATATTTTTTGTTTCTACAGATGTTTGATGATTAAGCCTGGAACAAATGGCACCCAGGCAGCTTCAGTCCTCCTCTCCCAGGAATCCTTCCGCTTACCTGATTCAGTTCCACTCCATCACAAAGGGGAAGAAACGACTGAGGATTCAGCAACGACATCATTCCAGCCCCTGGGAGAGAGAGCAAGGTGTGGAAAGCTGATCACATAAACATGTCTCTGCGGTGATAATTACAGTCCTAAAAAGAAACCTATGAGGAAATGACCATACGAACACAGGAGCATTCTTCAGCCCAGGAATATGGAACATTTTGGAGTTTAGGCCATTTTATCTCAAGCAATGCTTTAAGTAGCTTGGATTGAAGCTTGTACTGGGCTTATTATTTCAATTGACTAAAGTTATTCTTTGTTGTCTGTTTATCTTCCAGCTCAGTTTCAGGACTACGACTTAGCTACGACTACTTCTTCTTCTTTTTCTTCACATTATATTATTATTATTATTATTATTATTATTATTATTATTATTATTATTATTATTACAATAATAATTTTATTTCTTTTCCACCTATCCTTGCAGCTGGAGGCGGGTTACAAAACAATTTTTAAAAAACGAACATTGCAATAATTCATCAAATATGCATGTTTCTATAAAAGTTCTATATTAAAACTGCACTTCTATAAAATGCATATTAAAGTACATAAAACAGACATAAAACAAAGAACATGAGTTTAAGATATATACTCACCTCAAGGCCAAATGATCCTGCATATGCACCATCTCAAGCTTACCGTGTGGATATGCTAGAATCTCCGCAAAGGAGAGTTCACACTGGCATAAAACAGGAAAACACCCAGAAGAATTCCTCCTTACCCTGCAAGGCTGCAGCCCCATCTCCTTCCTGCTTGAGCTCCTTCTGCTGGAGGCTCTGGGTGGTGTCTGATGGAGGTTGCTCTGATTCAGAGACATCAGGGTGGACTTCTGTGCAGGTATTTTGGGCCTGAAAGAGCACAGTGTTCCAGAAGTAGTATGGAGAAAGTTCAAAAATATCGCAGACCTATAGACTTGTTTAAAAAGATAACTCTAAGATGGCAACCTAGTTTGAAATAAATGCCACACTCCCCCCCCCCCCTCATTTTCATTGTATTATCTGGGGGTCAACAAATGTGAGTAGAGGAGCAACCAAGCTTACAGCGGACAAGGAGGTGGCAGCAGAGGGGCAGAGCAAGTTGGAAAAGAGGCAGAGAGAGTAGAGTCTGGCTTATCTCTCTCATAGGTCCCATCTTGGAAGAAAGGCAGGACGAATATTTAATCTATCCATCAGTCGCAAGGTTAGTGAAACCAAGAGGAAATGCTCCCACCTGTTCTTCCTGCCTCTTGTCCTCTGCCCGACTCAGGAGGAAGCCTTCCGCCAGGGCCACCGCCTGGGAAGAGGTCTCTGCCCCACACTCTCGGACCCAGCTCCCCATCTCTGGGGGCAGGAGGCTCAGGAACTGCTCCAGGATCACCAGGTCCAGCATCTCCGCCTTGGTGTTTTGCTCTGGCTTCAGCCACTGGCGGCAGAGATTGTGGAGGCAGCTGCAAACCTCTCTGGGTCTTTCTCCTTCTTGGTAGGAAGACTGCCTGAACTGCTTACGCTGTGTGTCTGAACTATAAAGGTCAACACTCAGGAACTTATGTGTAGTTTTTTCCCAGGATGCCCCACTGCTCCCAAGTCCTGCTTCAGGTCCAGGTCAGTTCGGTCTCTCCATGTTGGAACCACTGTTTGATGAAGAAGCAAACTGGACCCAAGATGCTCTTCCTCCCTCTTCTCTCAAGGGAAAGAAATCCCTCAACAGGCTCTACTCCCCTGATAGAAGTCTGGAAGGAGGAGTTAAATTGCAACGAGAGAAAAACAAACAATTGGATAAAATAAATAAATAAAATTAAACATTTATAGATTAAGGAAATGCAACAGAAAATACTTACAAAATGGTACAGAACTCCGGTGCATTTGGCTTATATAACGGAAACCTACCCAAAACAATGATGGCATAATTGTGGGAAAACTGGAACCTATACCCACATGTGGTGGGAATGCAAAAAAATCCAAAGATTCTATAATATAATTAAGAAAGAGATGGAAGAGCTACTGGGGATAAAAATAGACCGGAACAAAACACAATTTTTTGTTCAAAAAACAGAAGGCAATGGGGATCTTAAAGAACGGGAGGAAATAATAAAACATATGCTAGATGCAATTAAAGCCTCCGTTGCCTTAGGATGGAAGGACCAAAAATAATGGGATACAAAAACTTGGTATAAATATTTAGCTGACTACTACTTCAAGACTATATTAGTGAAAGGGAAAGCTACTATAAGTTGGGCCAAGCCAAAAAGACCTGGGAGGCAAAATGGAAGGGCCTCATTTCCAGGATAAAGGGGAAAGATAAATATAAGGAATTAAATAAGATTATCCTCATGATTGAACAACTAAAATAAGCATAGTAAGAGTAATAAGCTGTTCCCAGGGGGAAGAGGGAGGGAGGGAGGGAGGGAGGGAGAAAGAGGGGGACGTATACATGCTCAATTACAGGTAAAGGTAAAGGTTTCCCCTGATGTTAAGTCCAGTCGTGATCGACTATGGCGGTTGGTGCTCATCTCTATTTCTAAGCCGAAGAGCCAGTGTTGTCAATAGACATCTCCAGGTCATGTGGCCGGCATGACTACATGGAGCGCCGTTACCTTCCCGCCGGAGTGGTACCTATTGATCTACTCACATTGGCATGTTGCTAGGTTGGCAGGAGCTAGAGCTAACAGCGGCCGCTCACGCTTCTCCCAGTGATTCAATTTGGGACCTTTCGGTCTGCAGCTCAGTGCTTTAACGCACTTTGCCACCGGGGCTCCTCTATGTGTGTGTACATATTTTTTTATTGTGGGATATATGTGTGTGTGTGTGTACATATATATATATATATATATATATATATATATATATAGCTCCCACACAAAAAAAAACAGGCTGTACTCCAAAATTCTCAGCCAACAATCACATTTGGCTTCTTGAGACATATTATTGGAGAGTTAAAAAAAAAGTCCTTTATTGATTTCAGAATAAACTAATGCTGGGCCCTCCGTTCTCTTGGGCCTCTGCTTCTCCGGCCTCCAGACCCACCTGGTCTCACCAGGCCACCCATTGAGCTCCCATTCAGTCCCAACCCAGACTATCTCAACATGATTCCTGCCACGAATGTCATTTGATCCATAGCCTTTCCTGTCAAGAAAACTAACCTGACACTTGATTGAATGAAATCTCCACTCACTCCAAGATCTTTCCAACCATTACATTACGGGATCTGGTTTTCCAAGCACAGCCCCATTCCCTTTGCCTGCGTGTCCATGTACTACACTCATACTCACCCCTCTGTATCCATGGATTCAACCCCCTTCAGATTGGAAACATTGCTCCCTGCAAAAGCAGGCCTGGCCTTTCTCTTTGCGATTCAAGGGATTCCGTCTCACCAGAAACAGGACAAGAGCAAGGACAGATCTCCAGGCTTTTGGAGGGGAAGGAGACTCCTCAGGAGGAGAGGAGGAGGAGGAGGCCGAGGGAGGAAGGCCTGCTCTGGAGGACTGGGCAACGCCTCCTCCTGGCTTCCTTCCTGCCTCTCTGGGAATCCAGCCTCGCTCTCCTTAACCGCTCCTCGCCCTCTTCAGCTTCACTTCACAAGCCTTGAACTGTCCAGGTCGGAGGTTTCTTCATCCTGTTCAGTGTTTTGATCAGAGCCGAGCTGTGGGAGGCCTTGGAACACTCTCAACTGCATCTTTCAATGGGAAGCGTCCTTATTATCATCAAATTAATTCGCATCAATGTGAACAGAGGTTTCTGCAGCGACTGGAAAGTGACATTTCACTGACTATTTATGTGAAGCCACTCAAATGGTCTATACCAGGGGTCCTCAAATTTTTAAAGCAGAGGCCGGTCCACAATCCTTCAGACTGTGGAGGGGCCGAATTATCATTTGAAGAAGGGGGGAAAAAAACAAATTCCTATTCACACTGCACATGTCTTATTTGTAGTACAAAACAACAACAATGAAATAACAATACAATATGTTGTCGAAGGCTTTCATGGCCGGGATCACAGGGTTGTTGTATGTCTTTCGGGCTGTGTGGCCATGTTCCAGAAGTATTCTCTCCTGACGTTTCGCCCACATCTATGGTAGGCATCCTCAGAGGTTGTGAGGTATGGATAAACTAAGTAAGGAAAGAATATATATCTGTGTAGAGTCCAGGGTGTGGCAAGAGTCCTTTGTCACTGGGAGCCAGCATTAATGTTTCAGTTAATCACCCTAATTAGCATTGGAAATGTTTTGTCTCATGCTTGGGGGCATCCTTTGTCAGTCAAGCCCTCATTGTGTTGGTTCCCATCTACTGTTTTGATTTTGGAGTTTTGTAATACTGGTAGCCAGATTTTGTTCATTTTCATGGTTTCTTCCTTTCTGTTGAAGTTGTCCACATGCTTATGGATTTCAGTGGCTTCTCTGTATCCTCAGAGCCTTTCTACATTGCCATACGAAATCGAGGTTATCTGATTTGAATTTGATTATATGGCAGTATAGACTCATATAACCCAGGCAAGATTCTGGAAAGATAGTTAAGGAAGTGGTCTGCGAACACTTAGAAACAGAAAATAAGACCTAGTAGAGGTTTTGCTGAATTGCTAAATATGATGATAATAATAATAATAATAATAATAATAATAATAATAATAATAAAAGCATAGAATCCAAGAGTTTGGAGAGACCCCTAAGGGCCATCCAGCCCAACCCTTTCTACTATGCAGCAGGACACAATCCAAGTATTCACAACACATGGACAACGTATAAATACTATACAATACTACACAGGGACATAGACCCCCTCTACCCTCACCACGTTCACAGTACACAAACAACCAAATCCATACTAAACATAAAGACAGCCATACAACAGACATTCAATACCACCACTACCTCAACAAGTTCTCACCAACACCACCAGACAACGCCACAGCAACGCGTGGCTGGGCACAGCTAGTTGCTAAATATAAAGCCTCCCCCAAAAGTAAGACCTAGCAAAGTTTTTTTTTTTGGAAGCATGCCTGCCAAACAGAACACCAGAACATGCAGGATTGGTAAATATATGTACCATTGTACCATTATTGTACATGGAAATAATGGTAGTCACAAGAAATTCTTGATAGGATTTCAGTTTGTCTGGTTATGCTGGTTTGTGATGACAACTACGGTACAGTATATAATAAATGTTCATTTTTTTTGTTCAACAATTAATGTGAATTATTCTTCATGGAAAAACAAGACATCACCTGAAAATAAGACCTAGCTCATCTTTGGGAGCAAAAATTAATATAAGACACTATCTTGTTTTCTGGAAACACGGTAGTCAACACGGATTTATCAAAAACAAGTCATGCCAGACTAATCCAATCTCTTTTTTTTTTATAAGAGTTACAAGCTGAGTCGATACAGGGAACGCCGTGGATGTAGCATACCTGGATTTCAACAAGGCCTTCGACAAAGTCCCCCACGACCTTCTGGCAAACAAACTAGTAAAATGTGGGCTAGATAAAACTACAGTTAGGTGGATCTGTAATTGGCTAAGCGAACGAACCCAAAGGGTGCTCACCAATGCGTCGTCTTCATCATGGAAAGAAGTGACAAGTGGAGTGCCGCAGGGTTCCGTCCTGGGCCCAGTTCTGTTCAACATCTTTATTAACGACTTAGACGAAGGGTTAGAAGGCACGATCATCAAGTTTGCAGACAACACGAAACTGGGAGGGATAGCTAACACTCCAGAAGACAGGAGCAGAATTCAAAATGATCTTGACAGATTAGAGAGATGGCCTGAAACTAACAAAATGAAGTTCAACAGGGACAAATGCAAGATACTTCACTTCGGCAGAAAAAATGGAAATCAAAGATACAGAATGGGGGACGATGCCTGGCTCGACATGTGAAAAAGACCTTGGAGTCCTAGTGGACAACAAGTCAAACATGAGCCAACAATGTGTTGCGGCAGCTAAGAAAGCCAGTGGGATATTCGCCTGCATAAATAGGGGTATAGCATCTAGATCCAGGGAAATCATGCTCCCCCTCTATTCTGCCTTGGTCAGACCACACCTGGAATACTGTGTCCAATTCTGGGCACCGCAGTTGAAGGGAGATGTTGACAAGCTGGACAGTGTCTAGAGGCGGGCGACTAAAATGATCAAAGGTCTGGAGAACAAGCCCTACGAGGCACGGCTTAAAGAGCTGGGCATGTTTAGCCTGCAGAAGAGAAGGCTGAGAGGAGACATGATAGCCATGTGAAGGGAAGTCATAGGGAGGAGGGAGCAAGCTTGTTTTCTGCTGCCCTGCAGACTAGGACACGGAACAACGACTTCAAACTACAGGAAAGGAGATTCCACCTGAACATCAGGAAGAACTTCCTCACCATGAGAGCTGTTTGGCAGTGGAACTCTTTGCCCCGGACTGTGGTGGAGGCTCCTTCTTTGGAGGCTTTTAAGCAGAGGCTGGATGGCCATCTGTCGGGGGTGCTTTGAATGCAATTTCCTGTTTGGCGGGCGGTTGGACTAGATGGCCCATGAGGTCTCTTCCAACTCTATTATTCTAACCCGGTTCAAAGCAAATAATGTGGATTATCTACATTGATAACCTGGATTATATGGCAGTGTATAAGGGGTCTCACTCTCACTTCCCCCTTTGTAGTTGTCTCCCATTAGATGATAACATTATTACATCAGTGTCAGGAGCGACTCAAGAAACTGCAAGTCGCCTCTGGTGTGACAAATAAATAAATAAATATTTTTTTACTCTACACAGACATATATATTTCCCTACTTTGCAAAATCCAAGGGCTTGTATTTTGCAAAAAATATCCAATTATCACTTGGCCTATCATAGATTCAAATACTATTTATTTATTTATTTCCATCATTTCTACCCCGCCCTTCTCACCCGAGGGGACTGTACATTCTAAAATAATACAAATTTTTTGTGGATTAGCAGTGTGGCAGGATCAAGAAAACGACCAGTATATTCTAGCCAAAGGGAAATAATAGTGCAAACATCTTTTCCTGTGGTTTGGCCTCAACAGAAGCACTTTCTTCAGTTCCGGAATCTCGGATGAAAAACAAAATTCACAAACTGGAACTTTGCAACTAAGGTGGTAAAGGGGCTGGAAATTAAGCTCAGAGGTGTTGGGGGAAAATACCCCAAAATATACAGCAGAACATCCAAAATACAAACAGGATACTAAAAGTTGAACAATCAGTTCACAGCAAGCAGAGCGTGAAGTGCCTTGTGGTGTGGCTGTAAAGATTTTAGAGCTTAGGAAGGCAAAAATGCAGAGTCCCGATTCTAAAAATCACAAAAGGTTTATTAATATGTTAAAAAAATAATAACCACATATCTTCATAGTTAAAAACTGGATCTGAGCTACTCTTAACACCCATCTCTTCTTAGGTTTCATAGAGGGGGAAAACACCAACCACTACATCTCTCCTGACAGACATTCAGAGAGATCTCAATTCACACAGCACACACCAAGATGGAAGACTAGATGTCAGAAGTAAAGATTGTAGTAGAAAATATCAATTCTACACAACCAATCAGAATGAGAGTAGAAACAGAGAGGAGACAGCAAATACAATAGAGTGTCAATTATCCAACATAAATCGGCCAGCAGAACGTTAGATAAGCGAAAAAAATTGGATAATAAGGAGGGATTAAGGAAAAGTCAAATTGCGTTATGATTTTTCAAATTAAGCACCAAAACTTCATATTTTATAACAAGTCTGCCACTTGTTTGGAAGTGCAGCTGCACTTGTGTAGTTGTTGGGCATATTGGCCCGCTGCGTGTTGCTGCCTAGAAACACAGCTGTGGATCTGGGTGGAATGCAAACTGTGTTGGATAATACAGAATGTTGGAAAAGCGAAGGTCTGATAAGTGAGACTCTACTGTAGTTACATTACAACTGTCATACAGGAGATGGGGCGGGGGAGGAAACCCTCAGCCTTTTCTAAGTTAACTAAGTTGTTCCTCTAACTTGTTCCTAGAGACTCGGGCAGTGTGGGGTTAAACTCAAATAAGAGGAAAAGTTGATTGAAGTATTTATGGTTTTTCTTTTTCAGAATAAGTGACATGACAATCATATTTAACCCTCTAAAAGATTGTCATGGGAAGCTTGCTTTCTGCTGTTCCAGAGACAGGACCTCCAACTTAGGGATTCAAATGACAGGAAAGGGAACTCTACCAAATCTTTGGCACAACTTCTCAAACAGACATGTTTGAAATCAAATGTTTACCCACAATTGCTTTTTTTGGCCTGTATGTATTCTCTGGTGCTTGTTAAGTGATGCAGCCTGAGTAAAACACTTTCCACATTTGAAGAATTTCTATGGTTTCTCTTCAGTGTGAAGTATTTTGTGCTTCAACAATGATGAACTGTCAGCAAAACATTTCCCACAATCCTGGCATTGGTATGGCTTTTCCCCTGTGTGACGTCTTTTGTGCCTCGCCAAGTTTGAACTCGCAGCAAACCATTTTCCACACTCCTGGCATTGGTATGGCTTCTCTCCTGTGTGATGTCTTTTGTGGCTCACCAAGTGTGAACTGTAAGCAAAACATTTCCCACATTCCTGGCATTGGTATGGTTTCTCTCCTGTGTGATGTCTTTTGTGGCTCACCAAGTGTGAACTGTAAGCAAAACATTTCCCACACTCCTTGCATTGGTATGGCTTCTCTCCTGTGTGGAGTCTTTTGTGTTTCACCAAGTCTGAACTGTACACAAAACATTTCCCACATTCCTGGCATTGGTATGGCTTCTTTCCTGTGTGGAGTCTATTGTGTCTCACCAATTGTGAACTGTAAACAAAACATTTCCCACACTCCTGGCACTTGTATGGCTTCTCTCCTGTGTGGAGTCTTTTGTGCTTCACCAAGTCTGAATTGTACGCAAAACATTTCCCACACTCCTGGCATTGGTATGGGTTATCTGCCATATGAAGTATTTTGTGCCTCTCCAAGGTTGAACTGTAAGCAAAACATTTCCCACACTCCTGGCATTGGTATGGTTTCTCTCCTGTGTGGTGTCTTTTGTGGCTCATCAAGTATGAATTGTGAGCAAAACATTTCCCACACTCCTGGCATTGGTATGGTTTCTCTCCCGTGTGGTGTCTTTTGTGGCTCACCAAGTGTGAACTGTAAGCAAAACATTTCCCACACTTCTCACATTGGTATGGTTTCTCTCCTGTATGAACTCTTTTGTGCCTCACCAACTCTGAATTGTAAGCAAAACATTTCCCACACTCCTGGCATTGGTGTAGCTTCTCTCCCTTGTGGGATCTCCAGTGCTCTATAACTTGTGTATTCTGAGTAAAGCGTTTTCCACATTTCTGGCACTTGTATTTCATCAATTGTGAACTGTAAGCAAAACACTTCTCACACTCCTGGCATATGTATGGTTCCTGTGCTGTGTGAAATCTCTCATGTTTCACCAAGTGTGAACTCTGGATACAAGATTTCCCACACTCCTGGCTTATGAAATCCTCTGTTTCTTCAAAGATTTCTTGTTGGCTCAGATCTGGCAATTTGTAATCAGCAACACATTTTGCTGATACTTTCAATTTACAATGTCTTTTCCCAGCACAGAGTGTCTTGTGAACTATAAGTCCCATATTTTGGGTAAAACACTGCCCACAAACATTGCATTTGTAGGGCCTTTCTTTGACAGAAACTCCGTCTTCTCTATGGGTTTGCTGATGTGTAGGAAGGCCCCCATTGTGTCCGAAATGCTTCCTGTGTTTGTTGCATACATTGCTCTTCTTCCAGATATCTGGTGTGAAGAACAAAGACAGAAAAAAAATCATTCATCAGTGTGAGTGATAAGGACTGTAGAGAAATGGTATAAGGAGATTGAAATGATCCTTAAATTAACATAGACATAGAGGAAAATAAGATATAAATGCTGTCCTGTCCCCACCCTCTGTTCAGTAAAGATGACTGTTTGACTGCCTGGAGCCTCTAAGGCAGAGATGAGTAACATATTCCATAGGCTACTTGTTGCTCAACCCAGCCCAAAACTTTCTCCTTCTTTCTGGGGAAATTGAGGCCTTTTCCCTTAAAATTCAAATGCTTGCCTATTTCTGTGCCTTAAGACTTGCTACCACCCATTTCACAATCGTTCCCTCCTTTTTATTTCTCTCCCCTAACTTTCAGTTCTCTCTTCCCATGTTCACTTAATGTTGGATTTTTCTGCTCCAACATAGAAAGTCCCATACCTAATTTCGTAGTGTTGCAAAGATTGTTACCATTTTGCCTGACAGAGCTGGAAAGATACAAGATAGTGACTGTAAAGACAAAGAGGAGAACAATGATGAAGCCAGAGAAGGAAACAAAAAATGGAAGGAGAGGGAGAGGGAGAGAGTGATCTGAGATGATCACTCTTGATAGATATTCCAGGGAGCCCAATTGGGACAAAGGCATGTGGTATGCTTGGACTTGATTCCAGTTATGGAAGTCTTCCTACTTGAGTCCGAATTGGTGCTAACACTGCAGCTGCTCAGGCACCAAGTCTATACATTATTCTTCGTGAAGGTTTAGGCATCTAACTGGTTTTATCAACACCCTTCCATGTACAGTAGAACCTCTGTAGTCCGAGTTAAACGGGCAGACCTCATCTCGGTCAACCCGGATCACTCGGACTACCAGGCCCAGGCGCCCACTGAAGGGAAAAGTTTCCTCCCTTCGGCGGGTATTTGGGCCTTTAGAGAAGCTCTTGCCCCTTTGGAAGGTGCCCCGTACGTGTTGCTAGGTAGCTTGCTATCTACGGGGCACCTAGCCAGCCAGCGAGCAGGTGAACGAAGAGGGCCTTTGCGGCCCTCCTTCTTCATCTGCCCACCCGTGCCTCGGCTTCTTCACCACACTGGGGCCAGCAGCACCGGTTCCTGGCCTGGTGGAGGAGCGAGAGAGAGAACCCACCCTCCATCCCTCGCTCACTCACTCTTCCGGCTGGATTCTGGCAGCACTGGGATCTGGTGGGTTGAAGGGGGGAGGGGCTTGGCTTGGATTTCCTGGACGCTCCAACGAGCGGGCTCGATTTAGCGGGGTTTTACTGTACATTGTTTTAATTCTTTTTGAAATATTGCAATAAAAATGTTTTATCATTTTCATCATTTGTATTTGTCTTATCGGTTTTCCTGTATGCCCCTCTCAGATCTCTATATGGAGAGTAGAATATTAAAATCCCCAACAAGTCATTACACAGACATCAAATATGAAGGAAGTAAAACATGAAAGCCACAGTGCCACCTGAGGCCCCAGGAAAGTTTAAAAAGTAGGTTTGGGACAAGAGGGGAAGCTGTAATCGTTTCTGAAACATGTCATCGTGAAATAGCAAATCAGCTGAAAGAAAAAGAAGGGAGATTTTTCTCTGTATCATAAAGACTAAGGGATCCATATATTACTAATATGTCATATGTTTCAAACATAAGCTCTGCCTTGCAGACCCTCAGTGATGGAGATGCTTTTGGAAATTACAGTATTTCCACTGGGGAGCTGCTGATTGGGATACGACATTTTGAACTAGAAATCCCCATCAATGAGGGAGCCTTACCAAGAGAGCCCACAATCCCATGAATCTCCTCCATGATCTGCACGTGCAAGACTTTCTGATCAGGATTCAAGAGAACCCACTCCTCCGAAGAGAAATGAACAGCCACATCCTCAAAGGTGATTGGGCCCTGGTGGAAAAAGAAAATATTTCCTTCTCACATAAGGGATCAAGAAAAATAAGTACAATAATCTCTTTGAAATGATTTACGCTTCTGTAGGTTCAATCTTTTCTGTTTCAACAGATGTTTGATTATTAAGCCTGGAACAAATGACACCCAGGCAGCTCCAGCCCTCCTCTCCCAGGAATCCTTCTGCTTACCTGATTCAGTTCCACTCCATCACAAAGGGGAAGAAACGACTGAGGATTTGGCAACACCGTCATTCCAGCCCCTGGGAGAGAGAGCAAGGTGTGGAAAGCTGACAAGTTACAGAGGTTACAATTACAGTCCTAAAAAGAAACCTATAATGATATGGCCGGCCCTATGAACACAGGAGCTCTCTCCAGCCCAGGTTTAGGACTTTTTATCTCCACCAGTGCTGTGAGTAGGTTGGATTGAAACTAGTATTGGGCTTGGTATTTCAATTGACTAAAGTTATTATTTGTTGTCTGCTTGTTTTCCAGCTCAGTTTCAGGGTTTATCTTAACTTCGGGCCCCACCTGGGAAGACACTTAAGGGCTGAATTTTCAGTCTGATTCATTTTTAGGCTAAAGCATAAGTTTTACAAGAAAGAAAACTGCAGGTCACACTGAAATTATACCACTTGCAACCAAATACCTATTCTACCACGCCTACTCCTACTAATTATAACAACAACAACAATAATAATAATTTTATTTCTTACTCGCCTCTCCATGCAGCTCGAAGTGGGTTACAAAACAATTTTAAAAACACTAACATTGTAATAATTCATCAAATACACATATTTCTATAAAAGATCTATATTAAAACTGCATTTTTATAAAATACATATAAAAGTACATAAAACAAACAACACATAAAGCCATGAGTTTAAGATATATACCCATCTAAAGGCCAAATGATCCTGCCTATGCACCTTCTGAGGCCCAAACTGGATGTGCTACAATCCCCACAAAGGGGAGTTCACACTGGCATTAAACACCAAAACCCGCAGAAGAATTCCTTCTTACCCTGCAAGGCTGCAGCCCCATCTCCTTCCTGCTTGAGCTCTTTCTGTTGGAAGCTCTGGGTGATGTCTGATGGAGGCTGCTCTGATTCAGAGACTTCTGTGCAGATATTTTGGGCCTGAAAGAGCACAGAGTATTCCAGAAGTAGTATGGAGAAAGTTCAAAAATATTACAGACATATAAACTTTTTAAAAAGAATAATACAGAGATAGCAACTTAGTTTGAAATGAATGCCACATTCCCCCTCCCATCATTCTCAATACTTTTTCTTTTTCGTTGTTTATTCATTCAGTCGCTTCTAACTCTTTGTGACCTCATGGAGCAGCCCACGCCAGAGCTCCCTGTTGTCTGTCACCACCCACATATCCAGTCGCTTCAAGGATACTATCCATCCATCTTGCTCTTGGTCTGGAGGTCAACAAATTTGAGTATAGAAGCAGCCAAGTTTACAGCGGATATGGAGGTGACAGCAGGAGGGGCAGAGCAGGTGGGGAAAGAGGCAGAGGGTTCAGAGTCTGGCTTATCTCTCCCATAGATCCCATCTTGGAAGAAAGGCAGGATGAATATTTAATCTCTCCATCAGTCCCAAGGTTAGTGAAACCAAGAGGAAATGCTCTCACCTGTTCTTCCTGCCTCTTGTCCTCTGCCCGACTCAGGAGGAAGCCTTCCGCCAGGGCCACCGCCTGGGAAGAGGTCTCTGCCCCACACTCTCGGACCCAGCTCCCCATCTCTGGGGGCAGGAGGCTCAGGAACTGCTCCAGGATCACCAGGTCCAGCATCTCAGCCTTGGTGTGTTGCTCTGGCTTCAGCCACTGGCGGCAGAGATCGTGGAGGCGACAGTAAGTCTCTCTGGGTCCTTCTTCTTGGTAGGACGACTGTCTGAACCGCTGGAGCTGTATGTCAGAGCTATAAAGGTCAACACTCAGGAACTTATATGTAGTTCTTTCCCATAATTGCCCTCTATTCCCAAGTCCAGTTTCAGGTCCAGGTGAGTTCGGTCTCTTCATGTTGGAACCACTCTGATGAAGAAGCAAGTTGGACCCAGGATGCTCTTCCTCTTTTCTCAAGGGAAAGAAATCCCTGAACAGGCTCTACTACAAAATTCTCAACCAACCATCACATTTCCTCTGTGAAAGAAAAGCAGAATTAGACCACAGGTTACTTGAGACGTATTACTGGAGAGTAAAAAACCCAAGCCCTTTATTGATTTCAGAATAAACTAATGCTGGGCCCTGCTTTCACTCTGTTTCTCTGGCCTCCAGACCCACCAGACCCACCAGGCCTCCCATTTATATATATATAATATATAAATGTATGTGTGTGTGTGTGTGTGTGTGTGTGTATATATATATATATATATATATATATATATATACACACACACACACACACACACACATACACAGCTAGTGTATATATAAAAGTAAAAGTAAAGGTTTCCCCTGATGTTAAGTCCAGTCGTGTCCGACTCTGGGGGTCGGTGCTCATCTCCATTTCTAAGCCAAGGAGCCGGCGTTGTCCGTAGACACCTCCAAGGTCATGTGGCCATGGGCATGACTGCATGGAGCGCCTTTACCTTCCTGCCGGAGTGGTACCTATTGATCTACTCACATTTGCATGTTTTCGAACTGCTAGCTTGGCAGAAGCTGGAGCTAACACCAGGCGCTCACTCTGCTCCCCGGGTTTGAATCTGGGACCTTTCTGTCTGCAAGTTCAGCAGCTCAGTGCTTTAACACACTGAGCCACCAGAGGCTCCATAAATGTCCATAAATGCACATTTTTATTGTCAGGATGAGACAGGGGGCGAAGGAAAGAAGCGGGTCCTGAAGTGATCTAGGTATCCTACAACCCCCGGGGTAACTACCCCGGTTTTTCATGCAAATATTTCAGGATAAACTAATGCTGGGCCCTCTTGGGCCTTTGCTTCTCCGGCCTCCAGACCCACCTGGCCTCCCATTGAGCTCCCATTCAGTCCCAACCCAGACTCTCTCCCCATGATTCCTGCCACTGACGCCACATAATCCATAGCCTTTCCTGTCCAGAAAACTTAACTTCATGCTTGATTAAATGAAATCTCCACTCATCCCAAGATCTTTCTAACCATCACATTACGGTATCTGGTTTTTCAGCCACAGCCCATTCACTTTGCTTGCGTGTACATGTATGTGTACATATATTCGCACCTCTGCATCCACGGATTCACAAGATCTCCAGGCCTTTGAAAGGGGTCTGGGAATGAGACTCCCCAGGAGGAGAGGAAGGCTGCCCAAGAAGAAGAAGAAGAGGAGGAGGAGACTGATCTTCCACACATCCCTTCCTTCCTGCCTCTCTAGGAATCCAGCCTCGCTCCCCTTAACCCTTTCTCGTCCTCTTCAGCTCCAGGGCTGCCTCACAAGCATTGAACTATCCAGGTAAGATGTTTATACATCCTGTTCAATGCTTTGATCAGAGCAGTGCTGTGGGAGGCCTTGGAAGAGTCTAAACTTCATCTTTCAATGGGAATCTCTTATGTTATCGTCCAACTAATTCCCATCAATGTGAACAGTTTTTCTGCAGCGCCTGGAAAGTGACATTTCACTGGCTATTTATGTGAAACCACATAAATGGTGTATAGCAGGCATGGGCAAACTTCCGTCCTCCGGGTGTTTTGAACTTCAACTCCCACAATTTCTAACAGCCGGATGTTACAAATTATTGGAGTTGAATTCCAAATCACCAGGAGGGCTGAAGTTTACCCATACTCCGTATATAGCCTCAGAACCTTTCTACATTGCCATATAAAATCCAGATTATCCGATTTGAAATTGGTTATGTTGCATAAGAATACCAGCCCTGGGTCCTTGGGATGTCTAGTTTACCTGCGCCAGGTGCCCACTTACTGAAGTCTCCTTTTTTTCTCTCTCTGGCGCCTGCCGGAGCACTAACCCAATGAAGGGCAAAGAGCACTTCTTAGATTTTTTTTTCATATCAGGAGCAACTAGAGTTGCTTCTGGAGTGAGAGAATTGGCCATCTGCAAGGACATTGCCCAGGGGACACCCAGGTGTTTTGACGTTTTTACCATCCTTGTGGGAGGCTTCTCTCATGTCCCCGCATGGAGCTGGAGCTGATAGAGGGAGCTCATCCGCACTCGCCCCGGGTGGGATTCGAACCTGGCAGCTTTCAGGTCAGCAACCCAACCTTCAGGTCACGAGGCTTTTATCCCCTAGGCCACCGGAGGCTCCACACTTTTTAGATGCATTGCCATCATCTTCCTCTGAAGGTTTATATGATGTGCCATGACAACCAGGGGTAGATTACCCCTGGCCATCACTTACAGGGAAGCCTGGCTTGTTAAGGGTACTTTGGAAAACTATCTCTCTCGTGTATATAATTTGCCCCAAACACTCCATGTTTTTTCCCTATGTGTTCCTATTTTGCCTATATGTTGTATTAACCTAATGTTTATGCTCCTGAGATCCCCATTCCTTCCCTTTGGGGGAAGCCTTGTTCCTGAACCCAAAAATGTCTTGCATCCCACACAATTATATAGCCTGGGGGAAAGAAACTAAGCTGGGAACTTCCTCATCAATTTCCCAGTTTCACCTGTACCTTTGGACTTTACCTGGACATTGCAGCACAATACTTCTATTCAGGTGGGGGAAATCACCTCTCCCCGCCCTTTGGGAAGAACCAATTTCACCAACTGTGCCTTTGATGAACGGGACTGCTCACATCAGAAGGAAATCAGCATTTCTACAGCCAAAACCCATCCTCTGTCATTTTTGCATGATTGTAGTAATATATGATGTTTTGTTTCTCTGGGGTCTGGAATTGTCAGGCCAGCCCTATTAATGGGCCATGTCATGTTCATCTCATAAAACATTCCTGGGTGGGGCCAGAGACGTCCTCAATCATTTTGTTATTTTTCCTGTTCAATAAAAGGAATCTCATTTATCAACATTTAATCATCCCTTGTCCCAGCCCATGCTGGCTAGTGAGCCAAGCCCCACTCTGTGACTGATCAGAATTAGAGGCTGGGCTGCAGCCTGCCAGCATGTGTATAAAAAGAGCTGTGAAACTGTATTCTGTATGCTATCTACTTTGTGAATGAATCACTAGTTAGCATCTTATCTGCAGATAATAAAATCTTCCTTGGCTGAAAATCACCTTCTCTCCTTGCTTGCTGGCTAATTTCAATTGGGCCTAATCTGTATGCTCGCCACAGCAGGGACTCACTCAAAATGGGCAGTTCAGGCTGATCACTCGCCTGGGATCTGCCAACAGGCTTCTCCCTGGTCTCACCGCCAGGGGTTGCCTCCTAAAACGGGGCCAACAGTTATATGGCAGTGTAGACTCATATAACCCAGTTCAAAACAGATAATGTGGATTTTCTGCTTTGATAACCTGGATTATAAGGCAGTGTAGAAGGGGCCTCAGTCTCACTTCCCCATTTGTAGTCGTCTGCCAGTAGATGATAACATCAAATTGCATCAGCCACCAGATGATCACATGAGATATAAGGGACCCTAATGTACCAAAGAAGTAAACCTTTTTCTGGATTTCATATTCTGGTCATATTTCTAATGTTTTCCTCTGCCAGGTGTTTCCTTTATTACTGTTTTTGAGTAAAATGTCCCTATGGCCCAAAATAGTTGGAAAGCTTGTATTTATTATCCAAACTTTAGGATTTTTACTCTACACCAACACAACTATTTCCCTTCAATACAAATGTCCCCTGGGCAACGTCCTTGCAGGCGGCCAATTCTCTCACACCAGGAGCAAACTGTAGTTTTTCAAGTCACTCTTGACACAAAAAGAAATCATAGATTCAAATACTCATAATATATTACACTGTGCATTTTAAAATAATAAAAAGGCTCAAGTTTTTCCATTTAATGTGGAATAGCAGTGTGCCAGGAGCAAGAAAACAACCAGTATATTTTAGCCAAAGGTGCCATTTGTACATCAAGGGAAATAATAGTGCAAACATCGTTTCCTTTGGCTTGGCCTCAACAGTTCAATTCTGGAATCCCAGATGAAAAACAAAATTAACGAACTAGAACTTCGCACCTAATGTGGTAAAGGAACTCGAAACTAAGCTCAGAGGAACATGTGATGGAAGTACATATGGGTTTTTTTTTCAGAATAGATGCCAACACAATCATAGGGAGTCTGCTTTCTGCTGGTCCAGAGACAGGACCTCCAACTGACAAGAAAGGGGACTTTATTAAGTCTTAAGCAGAACTTCTCAATCGGTCCTGTTTGAAATCAGATGTTTACCCACAAAGGCCGTGTTTTAGTCTGTTTGTATTCATTGTTGCTTGTTAAGGAATGAAGTCTGACTAAAACGTTTTCCACATTTGTGGCATTGGTATGGCTTCTCTCCAGTGTGAAGTTTATTTGTGCCTCACCAAGTCTGAACTGTAAGTAAAACATTTCCCACACTCTGACATTACTTTGGCTTCTCTCCTGTGTGAAGCCTTTTGTGCCTCACCAAGGTTGAACTGTCAGCAAAAGCAAGCAACACTCCACTGTAGTTACATTGCAACTGTCATACAGGAGGCGAGGGGCGGGGGGGAAACCTTCAGCCTTTTCTAAGTTAACTAAGTTGTTCCTCTAACTTGTTCCTAGAGACTCAGACAGTGTGGGGTTAAATTCCAATAAGAGGAACAGTTGATTGAAGTATTTATGGGGTTGTTTTTCAGAATAAGTGACATGACAATCATATTTAACCCTCTAAAAGATTGTCATGGGAAGCTTGCTTTCTGCTGTTCCAGAGACAGGACCTCCAACTTAGGGATTCAAATGACAGGAAAGGGAACTCTACCAAATCTTTGGCACAACTTCTCAAACAGACATGTCTGAAATCAAATGTTTACGCACAATTGCTTTTTTGTGGCATTTCTATGGTTTCTCTCCAGTGTGAAGTATTTTGTGCCTCGCCAAGCATGAACTGTCAACAAAACAAGTCCCACACTCCTGGCATTGGTATGGCTTCTCTCCTGTATGGCGTCTTTTATGCCTCGCCAAGTTTGAATTCGCAGAAAACCATTTTCCACACTCTTGGCATTGGTATGGCTTCTCTCCTGTATGGCGTCTTTTATGCCTCGCCAAGTTTGAACTCGCAGAAAACCATTTTCCACACTCTTGGCATTGGTATGGCTTCTCTCCTGTGTGAAGTCTTTTGTGCTTCACCAAGTGTGAACTGCCAGCAAAACATTTCCCGCACTCCTGGCATTGGAATGGCTTCTCTCCTGTGTGATGTCTTTTGTGGGTCACCAAGTGTGAATTGTAAACAAAACATTTCCCACACTCCTGGCACTGGTATGGCTTCCCTCCCGTGTGGAGTCTTTTGTGGCTCACCAAGGCTGAACTGTCAGAAAAACATTTCCCACACTCCTGGCACTTGTATGGCTTCTCTCCTGTGTGAAGTCTTTTGTGCTTCACCAAGTCTGAACTGTACGCAAAACATTTCCCACAGTCCTGGCATTGGTATGGCTTCTCTCCTGTGTGGAGTCTTTTGTGCTTCACCAAGTCTGAACTGTAAGCAAAAAATTTCCCACACTCCTGGCATTGGTATGGCTTCTCTCCTGTGTGGAGTCTTTTGTGACTCGCCAATTGTGAACTGTGAGCGAAATATTTCCCACACTCCTGGCATTGATATGGCTTCTCTCCTGTGTGGAGTCTTTTGTGCCTCGCTAAGTTTGAACTAGAAGCAAAACATTTCCCACACTCCCGGCATTGGTATGGCTTCTCTCCTATGTGTAATCTTTTGTGCTTCACCAAGTCTGAACTGTACGCAAAACATTTCCCACAGTCCTGGCATTGGTATGGCTTCTCTCCTGTGTGGAGTCTTTTGTGGGTTACCAAGTTTGAACTAGAAGCAAAACATTTCCCACACTCCTGGCATTTGTATGGTTCCCGTCCTGAGTGACATCTCTCATGTTTCACCAAGTGTGAACTCTGGATGAAAGATTTCCCACACTCCCTGCTTATGAAATCCTCAGTTCCTTTAAAGATTTCTTCTTGGCTCAGATTTGGCAATTTGCAACCAGCAACACATTTTCCTGATTCTTTCCATTTAAGTTGACCTTTCCCAGCATGGAGTGTCTTGTGAGGCACAAGTATCATATTTTGGGTAAAACACTGTCCACATACATTGCATTTGTAGTGCCTTTCTCTGGCAGAATCTCCATCTTCTCTGTGGGTTTGCTGGTGTCTAGGAATTCCCCCGTTGTGTCCCAAATGCTTCCTGTGTTTGGTGCATTCATTGCTCTTCTTCCAATTATCTGCTGTGAAGAAGAAGGACAGAAACAATCATCCCTCAGACTGAGTGATAAGGAGTCTAAGAAAGTGGGATAAGAAGTGGATTGAAATCAACCTTAAAACAACATAGATATGGAGGAAAAGAAGATATAAATGCTGTCCTTTCCCTGCCGTTTGTTCAATAAGGATGAACATTGTTTGACTGCCTGGATCCTCTAAGGCAGAGATGAGTAACATATATTCCAGAGGTTACCTGTTGCTCTGCCCAACCTGTTTTTTATTCTGTCTCTTTCTCTCTGGGGGAATGGATTACTTTCCCCTTCATATTCAAATGCTTGCCTTTTTCTCTAGCTAAAACTTTACCTTGCTACCACACATATCATAATTGTTCCCTCCTTCTTATTTATCTTCCCCAACCTCCAGTTCTCTTTCCCCATGTTCACTTAAAGTTGGATTTTTCTGTTCCAATGTAGAACATCCTATACCTAATTCCAGAGTGCTGGAGATATTGTTACACTTTTACCACCAACTACAGAATTTGGCAGTTTTTGGAAGTTTGCTGTAAATGTGAGTTCCAAAGGGATAGATTTGCCTGACAAAGCTGGGAATATGCAAGGTAATGACTGTAAAGAAACAGAGGAAAACAATAATGAATGCAGAGAAGGGAACAAAAATGTAATCAATTCTTGTATATACTCTATGTACAGCCAAATAGTATGTATATATTTTTCCTCTCCTTTTGCCACTCTCCAGACATCTTTTAATTGCCACTTATTCATCACTTTACTTAAATCTGTTATATCACTATTTTAACCTTTACGTTTTGTGTGGTTTTGTCTTTCTTGCCCATACAATTACACTCCCTTCCAAATATTACATATTGTGGATGAAAATTTTCTATCTGACTTAGTACTTTTTCCATAAAATTCTTGCTGCTTTATGTTTGGAGCATATACATTCACTAATACGTAATGTAACATAACGGCACTCCATGCAGTCATGCCGGCCACATGACCTGGAGATGTCTACGGACAACGGCGGCTCTTCAGCTTAGAAGTGGAGATGAGCACCAACCCCCAGAGTCGGTCACGACTGGACTTAATGTCAGGGGAAAACCTTTACCTTTTTACCTAATACATATTTATCTTCCCCTATTTCATATATCTACCTTCATCGTCTTTCAATATTTTGTTTGTTAGCAAACTATATTTTTTTGCAATTACTATAGCTACTCTAGACTTAGATGTTCCAAATGATTTTTCTGGACTTCTTATCCAATTTGACTTAGCTCAGTTGACCCCTCTTTACCCTGCTGTGTTTCTTGTAAAAAGATATTGTCCGCTGCATCCTTCTTCAATAAGGCTTCAATTCTCCTACATTTAATTACCGTTCCCAGACATTCGGTATTCAGCGTTGATATTCTCAATGTATTGGATATCATTTCTATTACATAGCTTTTTGGGGCTCAATCTACTGTGCACCCTTGTCCCTTATAACCCCCTAGCCCTCTCCCTATTTTTCCCCTACCCCCCCTTTCCTCAGTCCTCTATTTCATCAAATCCAATTGTTGGGACTTCTTGTCCCAAGTGGAGAAGGAGAGGCAGATTCATCTTGTAGCCCAGGTTCTCCCTCCCCCCGAGTGCTCATTTTTTTTGGTTTGCAGTACTTCAAGTTTTCTTTGATCTTTTCTCTGCCCATTGGCATTTCAGAAAGATCTGATGACCCCATGTATATGCAATTTCAGCCTTCATTCGTTGAATTGTCGATGGCTTCATTGAGTATCTCCAGTTTTTAGTCTCAGGTCAGTAGTCATTGAACACTTCCACTTTTGTTTCTCCCATCTTCAATTTTTCAGGTTTTTTTCTCAATATATTCATTAATGCTTCCTTTTTTGCAAAGTGTAATACTCAAATTATCACATTTCTGGGTGTCATTTTATTTCTTCCCACTGGAAGGTGATGAGCACGTTCTTTGTTTGTTTCCACCCCGTTCAGCGATGGTGAAACTTTTTGAAGCCATTTCAGAATTTCAGTTTTCAAACCATCCTTTCTGTTTTTTTCTGCCTAATTTTTCATAATTAAATTATTTCTTCTCTGGATATCTTGCAAATACACATTTTTTCCACATCTGAAAGTTTGTTGTCATGTTCTTGTATTGGCTTTTTAATTATCCCTTGTTCCAAATTTTTATAACCTCTAATTTAATTGTTTGAATGTCTCCTTGCAAAGTCTGGCAATTGCTTTTTAAGGCCTGGAATTTACCATCTGAGCTTTTCCTATCGACATCAATTTAAGTTTTCAATTCTCTTGAGCTTGTTTGGATCTCCAATTTCAAAGTTTTTCTCTTATTTCCTTTCCTCTCTTTCTTTATCAAAAATGTTTAATTCCTTGAATTTTTTGTTGCTCTCTTCCTTAATAAATATTGTTAATTTTTTTAACAGATCACTGTTGTCCACTCCCTTTTGCTTTCCCACTTCACTACCGTAGTTCCCTCAGCACCTGTGATGAGAGAAGAGAGTGATGTGAAAGTGGACGGGAGAGGAGATTTTTGTAGCTGTTTTCTCTTTGCTTGTTCAGGCGGACTTATTATTTTGCTTAAAGAATTCACTCTTTCCAACATTGAATAAGATTTACCTCACGGCTTTGTACAGACCCAGAGCAGTTTCTTATCTTGTTTATCTCAATTATACTGTTGTTTTCTCCTTTGCATTCAAACTACAGTCAAAAACTGTGTTTCAAATTAGCCTCCACTCTCCCTCCTTTCAACTTTTCTTAGAACTCAAACTTCTGTTTCAGGCCTCTCCACTTATGACTTGGATCCGATGGGTTATAAAGCCTTTTTTTTCTTCTCGATCTCTCCCCACTCTTTATTTACCTAGCTTTTAGTATTTCGTTCTGCTCATTAAAGTGAACTATAATGGTGGCCGTAAATCATTTCGTCCGGTCTTCTTTCATTTCTTTCTCTCTCAGACCAAGCCGATGAACTTTACAATTCTTACCTCCTCCAAAGAGTTTCTTAGATCATTAAGTCCTTTACAGTTTCCATTTTCTTTTCTGATTCTTTGATCTCTTGTCCAGTGTTATTAAATTCTCATTTTGACTGCCCCCACCAATCAGCTTCTTTCCTTTCCCTGCCTCTCTCTCACACTCACACACTCAGAGAGAGAGAGAGAGAGAGAGAGAGAGAGAGAGAGAGAGAGAGTATAGTATGACTGATCTGGGGTGATTACTCTCAACAGGTTTTCCAGGGAAGCCTGTTGCTACGAGGGAGTGTGGTACGCTTGGACTTGACTCCACTTATGGAAGTCTTTCCACTGTAGTCCAAATTGGTGCCAACATCACTGTTACTCAGGCACCAAGTCCATGTTACACTTATGTTATATATTTGTAACATAAGCCCTGCCTTGAGAACTCTCAGATATTGTGATGATTTAGGATACTGCTTCCGCTAGGGAGCTGCTGACTGGGATACCGCATTTTGAAATAGAAATCTCCATCAGTAAGGGAGCCTTACCAAGTGAGTCCACAATCCCATTTATCTGCTTTATGATCTGCATGTGCAAGGCTTTCTGATCAGGATTCAGAAGAGCCCACTCCTCCAGGGAGAAATGGACAGCCACGTCCTCAAAGGCAATTGGGCCCTGGTGGAAAAAGAAAACATTTCCTTCTTACATAAGGGCTAGCAAAAAAAATTACAAGAAAATATTTAAAGTAGATTGATATTCCTATTCGCAATTTGAAAGAGAAAGGGCTATGGCTTTGTAGAGACGTCTAGTTGGTCACAGTCAAAACCATTTCTTAATTGATAATGTATTTATTTATTTTTATTTACAGCATTTATATTCCGCCCTTCTCACCCCGAAGGGGACTCAGGGCGGATCACATTTCACATATAGGCAAACATTCAATGCCTTTAACATAGAACAAAGACAAGACAAACATAGGCTCCGAGCGGGCCTCGAACTCATGACCTCCTGGTCAGAGTGATTCATTACAGCTGGTTGCAACTGGCTGCTCTTCCAACCTGCGCCACAGCTCGGGCTGTGAATCAGAAATGAATCTTGACATGTTCCAGCTTTCACTCTGGTGCCTAAAACTGGACATAATGTTATTCCAGGTGAGGTCTCACCAAAGCAGAAAGAAGGTCACCATGACTTTCCTTAATCTAGAAACTATATTTGTTTGAATACAGCCCAAAATCACATAGGCTTTTAATCTGGTGCATCACACATCGACAGGGACGAAGAGTCAAAAGTGACTGAATGAATAAACAACAACAAACACACTCTTGGCTCATGTTCAACTTGTTGTCTGCTAACACTCCAAGATCCCTTTTACATGAACTATTGCACTTAGTATATTATCCTACATTTCTACTTGTTGAAATTAATTTCACTATTTTTCACCTAGCTCTCTAATATGATAAGGCCATTATAAATTCTGATCTTGTTTTCTGGAGTATTTGCTATCTCACCTATTTTGGGGTCATTTGCAAACTTGATAAACCTTCATCCAAGTCAATAGGAAAGATGTAGAACAGCACTGTTTGTGATTGTGCCTTCAATATCTCACTTCTCAGAGAACACTATCAATCTTTTCTGTTTCAACAGATGTTTTATGACTAAGCCTGGAACAAATGACACCCAAGCAGCTCCAGTCCTCCTCTCCCAGGAATCCTTCTGCTTACCTGATTCAGTTCCACTCCATCACAAAGGGGAAGAAATGATTGAGGATTCGGCAACAACATCATTTCAGCCCCTGGGAGAGAGAGCAAGGTGTGGAAAGCTGACAAGTCACAGAGGTTACAATTACAGCCCTAAAGAGAAACCTATGAGGAAATGGCCCTATACACACAGGAGCATTCTCCAGCCCAGGAATATGAAACATTTTATGGTTTAGGACTTTTTTATTTCAGTGCTGTGAATAGGTTGTATTGAAATTAGTACCAGGCTTGTTATTTGAATAGACTAAAGTTATTCTTTGTTGTCTGTTTGTCTTCCAACTCAGTTTCAGGGCTCATCTTAATTTTAGGTCCCACCAGGGGAGATACCGGAGGGCTGAATTTTCAGTCCTATTGATCTTTAGGCTAAAGAAGAAGTATTGCAAGAAAGAAAGCTGCAAATCACACTGAAATTACAGCATTTGCAACCAAATGCCTACTACTACTATTACTAATCTTATCCATTTCTCCTTGCAGCTTGGGATAGGTTACTGCTGCAGCAATCGCCAGGCGAGGGCTCACAAGGGACGTCCCCTGGATTTCCCCCGGCCACGCCCCAGCTGGAGGAAAAAGCCTCCAGCAATGGCCCAGCTGAAGAAAACCTGCGGCACACTCTGCGTATCTCGGAGGAACAGGCACTGCTAAAGCAAGAGCCTATCCCTCCGAGAAACGCGGAGCGCGCTGTGGGACCTTGCCAGCCAGGCCACCGCTGGAGGAAACTCCCTCCTTCAGCAAGGGCCGGACCAAGGGAGATCCAGGGAGACGACCCCCGGCGAGCCCCTGCCCTATCCCAGCCATTCAGTTATCCAAGATGGGGCCCGCCCCTTTATCTTGGATAACTGGTGTTCAACTGTATACTCATCTCAAGGCCAAATGATCCTGCATATACACCTTCTCAAGCTCAAGCTGTGGATGTGCTACAGTCCCCCCAAAGGGGAGTTCATGCTGGCATAAATCAGCAAAATTCCCAGAAAAATTCCTTCTTACCCTGCAAGGCTACAGCCCCATCTCCTTCCTCCTTGGGTTCCTTCTGCCTGAGACTCTGGGTGATGTCTGATGGAGAGTTCTCTGATTCAGAGACATCAGGGTGGACTTCAATGCAGTTATTTTGGGTCTGGAAGAACACAGAGTATTCCAGAAGTAGTATGGAAAAAGTAAAAAAAAATCACACCTATGTGCACAACTGTATGGACTTTTTAAAAAGAATAACACTGAGATGGCAACTTAGTTTGAAACAAATGCCACACTCCCCCTCCCATCATTTTCAATGTTACATCTGGGGTCAACAAATTTGAGTATAGCATCAACCAAGCTTACAGTGGATATGGAGGTATCAGCAGGAGGGGCAAAGCAGGTGGGAAAAAGAGGCAGAAGGAGAAGAGTCTGGCTTCTGCCATCCATTGGTCCCCTCTTGCAAGAAAGGCAGGAGGTACGTTTCACCTATCCATCAGTCCCAAGATTAGTGAAACCAAGAGTTTATGCTCTCACCTGTTCTTCTTGCCTCTTGTCCTCTGCCCGACTCAGGAGGAAGCCTTCCGCCAGGGCCACCGCCTGGGAAGAGGTCTCTGCCCCACACTCTCGGACCCAGCTCCCCATCTCTGGGGGCAGGAGGCTCAGGAACTGCTCCAGGATCACCAGGTCCAGCATCTCAGCCTTGCTGTGTTGTTCTGGCTTCAGCCACTGGCGGCAGAGATCGTAGAGATGACTGCAAACCTCTCTGGGTCCTTTGCCTTCTTGGTAGGAGAGCTGTCTGAATCGCTGACACTGTGTGTCTGAGCTATAAAGCTCAACACTCAGGAACCTATGTGTAGTCTTTTTCCAGGATGACCTACTGCTCCCACGTCCTGCTTCAGGTCCAGTTGAGTTCAGTCTCTTCATGCTGGAACCGCTGTTTGCTGAAGAACCAACTGTATGCAAGATGTTTTTCCTCCCTCTTTCAAGGAAAAGAAATCCCTGTACAGGCTCTACTCCAAAATTCTCAATCAAAAATCATATTCCACTGTGAAAGAAAGGCAGAATTAGTCAATGAGCTTCAGAAGGCTTTTTGTTGGAGAGTAAAAAAAAACAAAAAAAACAACAACAAAAAAACAAAAAACCAAGCCCTTTATTTATTTCAGAGCCAGGTAATGCTGGGCCCTCCTTCCTCTTGGGCCTCTGCTTCTCCAGCCTCCAGACCCACCTGGCCTCCCCTGGCCTTCCATTGAACCCCGATTCAGTCCCTATCCACACTATCCCCCCATGATTCCTTCAGCTGATGCCTCATGATCCATAGCCTTTGTTGTAAAGAAGAACCAAGAGACTTCGAAACAAGTCCAAAATTGAAATAACAACTAAAGTAAACGCTTTCAAAATTCAGATGACAGACAGAAACAACATCTTTTGGTTCCAGGGCTTTTGAGAGAGGCTCTTTCCCCCTCCTTCCAGTGTAATCCTGGGCAAGGAAGGGTTAAGGGGAAAGAGTTTCGTTCCCAGAGAGGCAGGAAGGAAGTGGGCCTCCTTATTCCGAGCTTTCCTGTCCCTCTAGGAACCAAACTCTCTTTCCTTAACCCTTCCTTGCCCGGCTGGGAGAGTCGAGTTCGTCCCTTTGGCCTCTCCCTCCTCCTCCTTGTTGCAGCTTCTCCTCCTCCTCCTTCAGGTGAGTCTTATTCCCAGACCTTCTCCAAAGGGCCGAAGAGGGGCTGAAGCCCACAACACCTGGAGGGAGGGACGAAGTGGGCCCAGGCCGGCACTAATATGGGGTTAGGGTCATCACATTCTCCATCAGGGAAATCCTTCTGAGGAGAGAGAGGCAGGCCGAGGGCCAATGTGGATTGGGACTGAATGGCAGTTCAGTGGAAAGCCAGATGAGGCCAGGTGGGTCTGGAGGCTGGAGAAGCAGAGGCCCAAGTGAAAGGAGGGTCCAGTATTATCTGGCTGCGAAATAAATAAAAGGGGCTGTTTTTAATGAATAAGAAAAAGCCACCAGAGGCTGGTTTAATTCTGCTTTTCTTTCACAGAGGAAATGTGATTTTTGGCAGAGAATTTTGGAGTAGAGCCTGTTCAGGGATTTGCTTCCCTTGAGAGGAGAGGGAGGAAGAGCATCTTGGGTCCAGTTTGGTTCTCCATCAGAGTGGTTCCAACATGGAGAGACCCAACTCACATGAACCTGAAGCAGGCAGGACTCCTGGGAGCAGTGGGGAATTTTGGGAAAGAACTACACAGACGTTCCTAGATGCGCACATACAGTGCCAACCCTTCAGGCAGTCCTCCTACCGAGAGGGCGAGGTGCCCAGAGAGGTTTGCAGCCGCCTCCACGATCTCTGCCGCCAGTGGCTGAAGCCAGAGCAACACACCAAGGCGGAGATGCTGGACCTGGTGATCCTGGAGCAGTTCCTGAGCCTCCTGCCCCCAGAGATGGGGAGCTGGGTCCGAGAGTGTGGGGCAGAGACCTCTTCCCAGGCGGTGGCCCTGGCGGAAGGCTTCCTCCTGAGTCGGGCAGAGGACAAGAGGCAGGAAGAACAGGTGAGAGCATTCCCTCTTGGTTTCACTAACCTTGGAACGGATGGGTAATTTAATGTGTACATAGGTGTGATTTTTTTTTTTACTTTCTCCATACTACTTCTGGAATACTCTGTACTCTTCCAGGCCTGTAATAACTGCATTGAGGTCCACCCTGCTATCTCTGAATCAGAGAAATCTCCATCAGGCACCACCCAGAGTCTCAGGCAGAAGGAACTCAAGCAGGAAGAAGATGGGCCTACGGCCTTGGAGAGTAAGAAAGAACTCTTCTCTGAGTTTTTTTATTATTATTATTCCAGTGTGAATTCCCCTTCAGGCAGATTGTAGCACATCCACAGTCAGTTTGAGCTTGAGAAGGTGCATATGCAGGATCATTTGGTCTTGAGGGGAATATATATGTAGGCTTTCGGTTGCAAAAGATGTAATTTCAGTGTGATTTGCAGTTTTCTTTCTTGCAATACTTCTACATTAGCCTAAAGATTAACAAATTGAAAATTTAGCCCTTCAGTATCTTCCCAGGTGGGACCCGAAGTTAAGATGGCTGGAAGACAAACAGACAACAAATAATAACTTTAGTCAATTGAAATAACAACCCAATTACTATTTTCAATTCAAGCTACTCACAGTGCTTCTTGCAATATAAAGTCTTAACTCCTAAAATTTTACATATTCTTGGGCTGTTTTTTAAATTTTTTATTATTGTTTTGCCCCACTTCCACCCTCCATCCCTCCCCCTGGATATAGATATATTTCCTCATAGGTTTATTTTTAGGACTGTAATTGTAACCTCTGAGACATGTTTATGTGATCAGCTTTCCACACCTTGCTCTCTCTCCCAGGGGCTGGAATGATGTTGTTGCCGAATCCTCAGTCATTTCTTCCCCTTTGTGATGGAGTGGAACTGAATCAGGTAAGCAGAAGGATTCCTGGGAGAGGAGGGCTGGAGCTGCCTGAGTGTCATTTGTTCCAGGCTCAATCATCAAACATCTGTTGAAACAGACAAGATTTGAATGGGAGTTTCTTAAAAGTGGGATACTGAAGGCACAATTGAAAACAGTGCCAACAAGGAGGGAATAAAAATAAGAAATCTAAACAAACTAGAATGCATTTTAAAGGTTCTTCTTTGGTGAGTCCCCCTTTTTCCATTTCTTATACACATCCCTAACCAGCAAAGTAGGGAAAAGGTTTGAGAAGCTAAAGCAGAAAATGAGCTCAGCCTTGTCAGAGAGATTAAAAACAATAAATAGGGATTATTTGGTTATGTCAGTAGAACAAGGCAAAAGGAGAAAACAATAGGGTATCTGCACGGAGAAGCTGATGAAATGCTAACAGGATAGGAAGAAGGTAGAACGTTGCTTCAGTCTTCAGTGTTCAACTTGAGCAAGATGGAGCGGATGCGATAATAGGGGAAATGAAACACTAGCACATCTGGTTTCAGAAATGCTCTTGTAAAGGTCCTTCATTATCTTTTTGCAAACAAACTAGTAAAAAGGGGGCTAGACAATAGTAATGCTACGTGGATTTGGAATTGGTTGGGCGGCCGAACCCAAAGGGTGCTCAGCAATGGTTCCTCTTCATCCTGGAAAGAAGTGACTAGCGGGGTGCTGTAGGGTTCTGTCCTTGGCCCGATTCTGTTCCACATCTTTCTTAGTGTCTTGGATGAAGGTTTAGAGAGTTGGTGTATTATATCTGGAGATGAGATCAATTTTGTAGACTAACAAATACTCCAGAAGACAGGATCAGAATTTAACATGGCCTTAATGTGTTAGAGAGCTGGGTCAAAACTAACCCAATTATTTTCAACAAGGAGAAACGTAGGATAGCACAGTAAGTCTGGGAAAATACAATGCACACATAGACAAAAAGTTTAATATAAGCCAACAGTATGATGCAGAAACTTCAAAGCCTATGGGATTTTGGGCTGTATCCAAAGGAATATAGTGTCTATCTATCTAACCACATTGGTTAAATTCCACTGAGCCAAACACTTCAGATGTGGTAACCCACTGTGTTCATCACATTAGCTTGAGTTCAAGTATAGGGTAGAGCATTCTTTGCATGCCTAAAGTGTTGGGAACAGCTTTCTTTTGATACATTTCAGGAGCTGCTTGGAAAGTAGACTTTTGGTAACAATCCGGATGTAGATGGGCAAAATGGCCAATTCTGTAATGTGATGGCATTTGTTGTTCTCGGGTTTGGAATGAAACATTTCCCCAATTTGTGGGAGGAGCCAAAAATACTCTTGTTAGAGAAAGTTCCGCCAATACCTTTTGCTCACCAATATTTTACTTTGCCGAAACAATTTACAACAGATTATTTATTTATTTATTTATTTATTATTTACAGTATTTGTATTCCGCCCTTCTCACCCCGAAGGGGACTCAGGGCGGATCACATTATGTACATATAGGGCAAACATTCAGTGCCCATAAACACATCGAACAGAGACAGACAGACAGACGCAGAGGCAATTTAACCTTCTCCTGAGGGGATGTTCCATTCTGGCCACAGGGGGGAGCAGCTGCTTCATCATCCTCTCTGACGGCACTTCCTCACTTCCTCATTCCAACGTTGTAAATTAGTTAAACTTGCCTCCCCACTTTTATAAGTGGTACCTTATTTCCTACTTGATAGATGCAACTGTCTTTCGGGTTGCTAGGTCAGCAACGAGCAGGGGCTATATTTTATTTTTAATTGACGGGTGCTCACCCCGCCATGGGCTGGTCTCGAACTCATGACCTCATGGTCAGAGTGATTTATTGCAGCAGCTGCTTACCAGCCTGCGCCACAGCCCAGCCCCTGATAGATTATCAGTTATCGAACATAAACAGGCCAAGCTTACAATTATGGCATGAGGGCCTTAGCTCTTTCCCTTTCAAACAACCAACAGGAATGTAAATCTGCTTCAAAGAGATTCTTGTAATTATTTTTCTTGATGGCTCTTATGTGAGAAGGAAATGTTTGTTTTTTTTTCCACCAGGGCCCAATCGCCTTTGAGGATGTGACTGTCCATTTCTCTTCGGAGGAGTGGGTGATTCTGAATCTTGGTCAGAAAATCTTGCACATGCAGATCATGGAGGAGATTCATGGGATTGTGGCCTCTCTTGGTAAGGCTCCCTCATTGATGGGGATTTCTATTTCAAAATGCCGTATCCCAATCAGGAAGAACTTCCTCACTGTGAGGGCTGTTCGGCAGTGGAACTCTCTCCACCGGACTGTGGTGGAGGCTCCTTCTTTGGAGGCTTTTAAGCAGAGGCTGGATGGCCATCTGTCAGGGGTGCTTTGAATGCAATTTCCTGCTTCTTAGCAGGGGGTTGGACTGGATGGCCCATGAGGTCTCTTCCAACTCTACTATTCTATGATTCTATGATTCAATCAGCAGCTCTCTGGTGGGAGCAATATCCTAAATCATCCCAGTCACTGAAGGCAGGACTTACACAACATATTAGTAATATATGGATCTCTTAGTTTTTCTTGTACATGAAATAATATTCCTTCTTTGTCTCTCAGCTGATTTGGGATTTCTGGCTGGCATGTCCTAAACCTGCTTTTTGGACTTTATTGGGCCCTGAGGTGGGACAGTGGTTTTCATGTTTTATTTTCTTCATGTTTAATGTCTGTGTGTTGGCTTGTTGGACATTTTATCTTAGAGTAATACATAAAGTATTTTTTCTTCATTAGTACACAGCTCATTTTCAAATTCTGATTGGTCTTTTTCAAATCCCATATTTTATTGTCTAGTTCCAATCTTTCTTTCAGTTGCTTATATCTGTACCACTGTAGGTGAAATCCTGCATCCTTCAGTTCTTCTTGAGCTCTAAATCTGTGTTTTTCATTTTTTGTGTATTATTAAATCTCCATATGTAATCCAGTATTCTCCTTTTTTCTTATCTAACTTGTAAAAAGCTTCTTTCATTGAAATTGATAGTGGAGTTTTTGGACATAGTTTAATTTTGTACTTGTTCCAAGTCCTTTGTTTGGCTCATCTTATAAAATGGTGATTAAAGTCTGCATGTACTTTTGCTTTTTGATACCGTATATAGGCATGCCATCCAAAAGGTAAATCATGACCTTCTAATTCTAATGGTCTCTCATTTCGTAAAGTTAGCTAATCTTTCATCCAAACTAGTATGCATGCCTTGAAGTACAATTTCGGGTCCTTTTGATGTGTGTGTACTGACTTGTTGGACATTTTAATATTTCACTCTCCATATAGAGATCTGAGAAGAACATACAGGAAAACTGATAAAACAAATGCAAATGATTAAAATGATTTTAAAACGTAAAACATATTAGGACATTTTAAGAGAATCACAATATTTTAAAGAGAATTAAAACCATGTACCTGTTCTCTTTATTTATATGCCTCTCTCTCCCGAGTTTTTAATTAAATGTTCATGTGGCCCGCCCTGTCTGCTCTGATTTGTGTTGTAATGTATATGATTATTTTTGTACTATTATATTGTGTTATGATATATTGTTTTATTTTGTTATATTGTATGGTGTCTGGGCATGGCTCCATGTAAGCCGCCCCGAGTCCCCATCGGGGAGATGGTGGCGGGTTATAAATAAAGTTTTATTATTATTATTATTATTGGTAAAACCAGTTAGATGCCCAAACCTTCACGAAAAATAATGTATTGACTTGGTGCCTGAGCAACTGCAACATTAGCACCAGTTTGGACTCAAGTGGGAAGACTTCCATAACTGGAGTCAAGTTCAAGCATACCACATTCTTTCACCGCAACAGGGCTCCCTGGAAAACCTCTCAAGATTGATCACCCCAGATCAGTCACACAACTCTCTGACCCCTTTTACACTGCCATATAGACTCATATAATCGAGTTCAAAGCAGATAATGTGGATTATCTACTTTGATGATCTGGATTCTATGGCAGTGTAGAAGGGGCCCCTCTCTATGAGTGTGTGAGAGAGAGAGGCAGGGGAGAGGGAGGAAGCAGATGTTCAAATAGTAACCTAGCAAACATCTCTTGACTTCAGGAACACATTTTCAGCCACCTGGTTTTGCATCCTGTATACGCTTGTCAGACTTGAAAAGCCACTCCGTGCCTGAAGCCAAAAGGAGCATGGAAAATGATGGAAAAGAAGGGGGGTTGTAAAAGCTGACTTTTTCTTGATGTCTGCTTACATGCTTCCTCCCAGTAACTTGGGTTCCTGTGGAAATCTATTAAGAGCCATCGGCCAGATCGATTGGCTGGAGATAGCGGGCCAGAGAATGGATCATCAAAAAAGGCAAACTTCTCCTGGCTTTAGATATGCAGACTATACATCTTTTATTGGTGTGGTATTCAATTTTCCGCCAACCTTACAGTTCGAAAACTTGCAAATGTGAGTAGATCAATAGGTGCCCCTATGGCGGGCTCCATGCAGTCATGCCGGCCACATGACCTTGGAGACACCTTAAAAAACGTCGGCTGTTCGGCTTAGAAATGGAGATGAGCCCCAACCCTCCGAGTTGGACACGACTAGACTTAATGTCAGTGGAAAACCTTTACTTTACTATTCAACTATTGTTTTTTCTCCCAACTAGGCAGACTAGCCTCTGCCTGTCTGAAGCTAAGCCGTCTTTGTACGCTGCCTCTCCCAGCACACAAACAACCCCTAGCCTCAGTCATTCGCAGGATGGTGACCTGCAACATAATGTGTTCTAGGGTTTGTGCTTGTGAATGATTGGGACTCGGGGGTTTTGTGCACTGGGAGAAGCATATAGCAGTAATCAAACTATGCCATTCTCTTTCAAGTGGTAAGAGTTTCATTCATGTTAGATTCACAATTGCAGAAATCTAGCTATTTCAAATTGAATCCATCTTTTTGAAACACTCTGTATATTTATTCCACCCTAAATGTTAGGAAATTGCCATTTCCACATTCCTAAATTCTCATATGTGAAGAAGTTGCAGGTCTCCTGTAAAAGCCGTGCAAAATTGTACAGGTATTGGAACCAGAGCAATTGACTGAAAACAGGGACAGTCCACCAAATGGTATTTCCAAGAAGTCTCTGATATTGCAACATCTGGATTTATCAAAAGCTCTTACCTCTGGTGCACAGTCTTGTCATTCCTCACAAACTGGAATAGTTTGGAGGCAATCACCTCCCTCTCAAAGCCTATCTGGCTTAGGCGTGCAGACATTCCTTTTTCTTTGTTCCCTTCTCTGGCTTCATCACTCCTCTTTTTCTTTACAGTCACTATCTTGTATCTTCCCAGCATTGTCAGGCAAGTCTGTCCCTTTGGAACTCACATTTACAGTAAAATTCCAAAAACTGTAAGACTCCCATTCAGTAGTTGTTGGTAAAAGTGTAACAATCTCTACAGCACTCTGAAATTAGTTGAACTGAACTTGAGAAGAGAAAACTGGAGGTTGAGGGAAAGAAATTAAAAGGGGGGGAATGATTGTGAAATGGGTAGTAACAAGGTAAAGTCTTAGCTAGAGAAAAAGGCAAACATTTGAATGTGAAGGCATCAATTCCCTCAGAGAGGAGATAGAATTTTTTTTAAAAAAACAGGTTGGGCTGAGCAACAGGTAACCTCTGGAACATATGTTACTAATCTCTGCCTTTGAGGCTTCAGGCAGTCAAACAGTGTCCATCTTTACTGAACAGGGGGTGGGGAGAGGATAGCATTTATATGTCTATGTTATTTTGAAGATAATTTTACTTGTTATCCCACTTCTTATCAATTATTGTTTCTGTCCTTCTTCTTCACAGCAGATAACTGGAAAGAGAGCAATGAATACACCAAACGCAGGAAGCGTTTGGGACACAATGGGAGCCTTCCAAGACACCAGCAAACCCACAGTGAAGATGAAGATTCTGCCAGAGAAAGGCCCTACTTTACTCAAAATTTGGAACTTGTGCTTCACAAGGCAGTCAGTGCTGGGAAAAGCCATTATAAATGGGAAGTATCAACAAAATGTGTTGATGAATACAAATTGCCATATCTGGGCGAAGAAGAAATCTTTGAGGAAACTGAGGATTTCATAAGCTGGGAGTGTGGGAAATCTTTTATCCAGAGTTCACAATTGGTGAAACACGAGAGATGTCGCACAGGACAGGAACCATACAGATGCCAGGAATGTGGGAAGCGTTTTGCTTACAGTTCACAATTGGTGACCCACAAAAGACACCACACAGGAGAGAAACCGTACCAATGCCAGGAGTGTGGAAAATGTTTTGCTGGCAGTTCAAGCTTGTTGAGGCACAAAAGGCTCCACACAGGAGAGAAGCCCTACCAATGCCAGGAATGTGGGAAATGTTTTGCTCGCCGCTCAGCCTTGGTGAGGCACAAAAGAGTTCACACAGGGGAGAAACCATACCAATGCCAGGAGTGTGGGAAATGTTTTGCTTACAGTTCACACTTGGTGAGCCACAAAAGAGTTCACACAGGAGAGAAGCCATACCAATGCCCGGAGTGTGGGAAATGTTTTGCTCGCAGTTCAGCCTTGGTGAGGCACAAAACAGTCCACACAGGGGAGAAACCATACCAATGCCAGGAATGTGGGAAATGTTTTGCTCACAGTTCACAATTGGTGTGTCACAAAAGAGTCCACACAGGAGAGAAGCCACACCAATGCCAGGAGTGTAGGAAATGTTTTGCTCGCAGTTCACAATTGGTGAAGCACAAAAAACTTCACACAGGAAAGAAAGGGGAAAAGTGCCAGGAGTGTGGGAAATGTTTTACTTTGAATACACACCTTATAGACCACTAGAGATCTCACACAGAAGGGAAGCCATATCAATGCCAGGAGTGTGGGAAACGTTTTGCTTCCAGTTCACATTTGGCGAGCCACAAAGGACTCCACACAGGAGAGAAGTCAAGCAATGCCAGGAGTGAAGACAATGTTTTCCTCAGACTCCATCACTTAACAAGCAATAGATAATACAAACAAACTAAAAAACATCTGATATCAAACAGGACCATTTCAGAAGTTCTGCTTAAGACTTGGCAAGGTCTCTTTTTCTTGTCATTTGAAAAAAAAAACCATACAGTATATACTTCCGTCAAATGTTCCTCTGAGCTTAGATTCCAATCCCTTTGCCACATTGGGTGCAAATTTCCAGTTTGTGAGTTTTTCAGCCGGAATTCCAGAATTGAACACAGTGCTTCTGTTGAGGCCAAGTCAAAGGAAAAGGTGTTTGCACTATTATTTCCCTTGATGTACAAATTGTATCTCTGGCTAGAATTTACTGGCTGTTTTCTTGCTCCTGGTGCACTGCCAATCCACAATAAATTGAAAAGCATGAGCCTTTGTATTATTTTAGAATGTACAGTTTTATATATTATGATTATTTAAATCTATGTTTTTTTCGTGTACGAAGAAACTTGAGAAACTGCAAGTCACTTCTGTTGTGAGAGATTTGGCTGTCTGCAGGGACATTGCCCAGGGGACGCCTGGATGTTTGTTTGGCCAGCAACCCAACCTTCAAATCAGCAGTCCTGCCGGCACAAGGGTTTAACCCATTGTGCCGCTGGTGGCTCTGACTGAATTTTTGATAATCTACTATGAATATTTGAATCCAATTTTCTATTATAATTTGATATGTTTTGCAAAATGCCAGCCCTTGGATTTTGTATTGTAGGAAAATGGAGATGTCTGTGTAAAAATCCTAATGTTTGTATAACAAATACAAGTTTTCCAATAAGTTCGGGGCATATAGCCATTTTACTCAAAATCAGAAATAAAGGAAATGCCTGGCAGAGGAAAACATTAGAAATATGTCCAGAATATGACATCCAGGGAAAAAAGTGTATTTCATTGGTAGATTAGGTTTCCTTATATCTCCTGTGATTATCTGATGGCTGAGATTGAGGCCCCTTCTATGCTGCCATATAATCCAGGTTATCAAAGCAGATAATCCACATTATCTGCTTTGAACTGGGTTATATGAGTCTATACTGTCATATAATCAAGTTCAAAGCAGATAATCTGGGATTTATATGGCAATGTAGAAGGGCTCTGAGGCTATAGACCATTGAAGTGGCTTCACATAAATAGCCAGTGAAATGTCACTTTCCAGTCGCTGCAGAAAATAGGGCATTTGGTGGTTTTGATGGCACACATGATATCCAACTTCTGCCTTTGCTCCCCAGTCCATTAACATGGCTGGGGATGAAAAATAGTAATACTGGTTCTGCAACAATGTGAAACATCAAAATGACTTTGAAAATAAGCAGACTTGGGCCCCTTCCACACAGCTGAATAATATCCCACATTTTCTGCTTTGAACTGGAATATATGGCAGTGTGGACTTAGATATCCCAGTTCAAAACAAATACCGATAGATATTTTTAAAAAATAGACCAATAGCTAGCTGATATGAAGGTCACCAAGCTTTCAGAAGATATGAAAGCAGACCTGGACAGAGAAACTACATGGGAAGAACTGACTATAGTAATACATAAAGCCAAAGTAAATAAAGCCCCAGTTCCAGATGGATTCTCTGCCTAGTTTTATATGGTGTATAAAGAAGAATTAGGTCCATTATTGCTTTCTATGATGAACCAAGTGCTCCAAAAAAGAGAAATGTCAGAATCCTGGGAGGAAGCTCTGATTGTTCTTTTACCCAAATAGGATAGAAACATGGAGCCAGTGAAAAATTATAGACCAATTTCACTGTTGGTGGAAATTTTAGTAAACAGATTGAAACAGATTTAACCAAAATAATACATGGGGATCATGCAAGCTTCCTCCCAGGTAGGCATCTGAGCTAAAATGTGAGAACGGCGATAGATACAATAGAGTACGCTGAACAAGACCCAAGCAGAGAGATCACATTACTGTTCCTAGATGCAGAAAAAGCATTTGATAATGTGAGGTGGGATTATATGATTAAAGTACTGGACCATTTCGGAGTGTGTCAACACATTAGAAAGGCCATAGGAGCAATCTTTTCAAGACAAAGGGCCAAATTAAAAATAAATTACCAAATGTCAAATTCTATTGAAATTTTAAAAGGGACAAGACAAGGCTTCCCCTGTCGCCTTTACTGTTTATTTGGATATTAGAAATTTTGAACAGCAGAATTATAGAAGCTAGCGAAATTAAGGGAGTTAAAGTTAAAGGGTATGAATTTAAAGGGAAGGCATATGTAGATGATTTAGTCTGTTTCTTAAGGGACCCTTTAAGAAGTGCACATACTTTATTGGAGATTATCAATTAATTTAGCATTGTGTCAGGCTTGTGTCAGAAATAGGTATTTCTAACTAAGAACTTATCTAAAAGCAATATTGTTAAAGTTGAGAAATCAAGTAACTGTAAGATAGTGTCAAAAGTGAAATATCTTGGACTATAGCTAATGAACAAAAATAGTAAACTTTACCAAAATAGTTATGACAAATTGTGGAAGGAGATCAAAGCAGATCTTGAAAATTGGCAAAAACTTCAACTTACTTGGTTAAGGAGGATAGCAGTAAAAAAATGTTGTTCCTGTTTCAAAATTTACCAATTATTAAGGCAGCAAAGGTGTTTGAAAAATGGAAGTAAGATCTGGTCAAAGGCAAAAAAAAAAAAAAGCCAGAATTGCTTTGACATGTCTATTTGCACAAGGTCTATATAATTTGTGATTTGTATCTTATAAAGAGCACAACATTAGACAAATTTCCTTTTATTCTTATTTCCGTCAAGAATACCTGAAGCAGAGCCATCAATAAAGAAATAATAAAACATTTTCCGCTTACCAGAAGAAGGGTTACCAAAACTGGGATAAAACCCGGGAACCAGTTGTAAACGGCATAAACGGATATATTACCACCTACTCAAGGCAATAACCAGCTACTCAGGATCTACATCAACATTGAATCTGTCTCCCTGGCTTTATTATTGTTTCAAAACCTGTGGAGTTCTGAGGAATCCTTCCAGAACTGCAGAGACTCTGAATCGGTTTTGCCTTTAAGCCAATCTAATCCTTTTAGGACTGCAGAGACTTATATCATTTTGTTTGATTTATAATACTGAGTTAGATACTTATGGGTTATATACCAAAGGACTGAGCATTAATTCTGTGAATGTAATATGTATATGATGCTCTAATATACATATTGTGTACTAATGTTTTGAACCATTATTGTGTTTTGTATAGCTCATTACATTGTTTAGAATAGACATCTGTGTTTATCCAATAGTAAAAAAAAAAAAAGCCAGAATTGCCTACAGGAACCTTATTGATGGGAAAGACAGAGGGGGCCTCAGATCTCAGATACTACTATGAAGCCTCAAATTTTAGTTGGTTAAAGGATTGGATTAAAATGGGCTATATGGAGTTGCTTAAATTAGAGGGCCATAATTGAAGATACGGATGGCATGCCTATCTACGGGATGAAAAAGATAGGGTGAATAAAGAATTCGATGGACATATAATAAGAGCCAGCCTTTCAGCAACATGGAAAAGGTACAAGAATGGGATAGAGCCAAAAAAAAAAAAAAAAAAAACCTTATGGCTGCACCCACTGGAAGCAGTCCTGGGACCGGCTACACTAGGCATGGGCAAACTTTTTTGTCTTGGGGCCATTGAGGCCTGACCAGGAGGGGGCAGGGCAGGGCCTGGGTCGTCATCATGTTGTCCCAGCATAAGAATGGGGCTGCTCACCCTATCCTTATGCTGGGAGGAAGGACACATGGCAATGGCCCCGATCCCCCCCCCCCCCAATTCCCATCCTCATCCTTCTCTCCTGATCCTCTTGGGATTATGGAGGGGGGCGAGATAGGAGGCGGTTGAGAGTGCTCCGGAGGGCTCTCAGCCACCATGTGCCTTCTTCCAGCCATCCTCCTGGCATAAAGATGGGCCGCTCGTACTGTCCTTATGCCGGGAGGAGGTCGAGACACATTATGGCTGAGAGCGCTCCATAGGGCTTTCAGCTGCAATGTGCCTTCCTGCCCCATCTTTTTGGCATGAGGCAGGCCACGATGTTCTTCTGCCAAGAGGACAGGGAAAATGAGAAGGACCTGAGGTAAGCACTTAGAGGGCCGCATCTGGCCCCCGGGGCTTTAGTTTGCCCATGCTTGGGCTACACATATTGGCACATACAAGGAATATTTGGCTAAAGAGAAAGACCAATGGACACTTAAAGGTAGAGAAGAATCTGGGATATGTTTTATAGAATTTACATAACTCCAGAGCTAATGGCCAAAATAGAGAAACAAGACGAGGGACTTGCTTGAGATGTAAGAAGGTGAAGGGATCTTTTTTCTACATATGGTGGGCCTGTAATATAGTTCACAAATTCTGAAAAAAGTGGCGAAAGAAACAATATGATCAACAAAAACGTCAAGAAAAACCCAGAAATGTGCCTATTAGGACTATTTAGAAGACGTATTAGCTCAGGTGATGAAGAAATTTGTCAATATTGCTTTGTTGCTATGAGACTAACAATAGCTAAAACATGGAAGGGGGAAAGGAGTTAACTATTAAAGATTTGAGAGATAAATTAGTAGATTATATCCAAATGGACAAGCTGACAAATAGCAGCAGAAGAGAAAATAACGACGAATTCGTAAACAAACGGAGGCTGGCACTTGGGTATCTGGAAAAGACAAAGGCAAATTTGAGGATTGCCATAAAGGGGATTTAGTGAAAGAAGACATATGGGTAGTTGCTGGTTAGTTATGTGGTCCATACTGAGGAGTATTGGAGGTTATGGGGTTGGGTTCATGGGTGTGGGGCTATGGGGGTAATAAATGTTAAGGTATAATAACTGTGCAGTCAAATTTGATTTTTCACATGTTTGAGTGCTGACTGTATACCATTGTGTAAACTTGCTTAGTCTGTTGTATTTTTCTTTATTCTTTTCTGTTCTTTTTGTTTTCATACTGTCTGTTTTATTTTTATACACACTATAAAACAATAAAAAGTATATCTTTAAAAAAACAGAAATTGTGGGATTTTCTGTCTTGATATTTTTGGTTATATGGCTTTATGGAAAGGCCCCCAGATACATCACAAAATATACCCAGCAATAATAGTACCCCTGAAAACATCCCACTAGGAAAAGCATAGGAATATTTTCCAAGATAGTTTGCTCAATCTCTAGGTGTGTGCAGTCTAAAAAGAGCCACAACAACGCTTATTTCCAAAGAAAATGACACCAGAGAATCAGGTAGCTCTTGATGGGAAGAAAGGAAGGAAAGAAAGATGGGGAAATTGGAAGGAGGGAAGATGGAAGGAAAAGAAAAAAGGAGGAAATGATAGAAAGGTGGAAGGAAAACAAGGAAGAGGAAAAAGCAAAAGATGAGAAAGAGAAAAAAATGAAGAATTATATATTTATTTGCAACATTTATATTCTGCCCTTCTCACCCCGAAGGGGAGATCACAAAACACATATATGACAAACATTCAATGCTGTTATACAGACAAGAAAGACAACAGATAGAGGTATTCCTTGGCATTTCCATTCTTCGGCATCCTGGAGGTTGTGCTTGATTCCAGCCACATGGAGGTGCTGTTGCTCCATCCTCCATGTCGAAGAGCCCATGATCACGGACTTCCTCCTTTATTTGATCGCCGGAAATTTCTGGTATTTCCTTTTTATGGTGCCATAAAATACCTCCCTGCTTAAGCGGTACCTAATTTATCTACTCACGGCTATTTTCGAACTACTTAGGTGGGCAGTGAGCTGGGCTGAAGGTTGGGTGCTCACCCTGACCCAGGCTTCGAACTCCCAACCTTTCGATTGGTAAGATTTACTGCAGCTGGTGATTAACAATCTGTGGTAAAGATGAGAAGGAAAGAAGGAAGGGAGAAAGAGGGAAAGAAAGAGGATAGGAAGAGGTAGAAATGGATGACAAGAGGATAGAAGCAACAAAGAGAAGAAAGAAAACGAAAGAGGGAAGGGTGGAAGGGAGAGAGAAGGAAAGGAGGAAAAGAAAAGGGAGAGAAAGGTGGAAAGGGCAGAAAAAAGGTTTAAAGGGGCATCATGGCTGTGGAGGGGATGGCGCTGTCTGGCAGCACAGAGCCGGTGGGGGTGGTCCTAGCGATGGCGAAGTGGCAGACAAAGGCCTCACTAGCAGTAGTAGGATGCTGCCTTGGGGGTCCCAGTGAGTAGAGGTGAAGGGGAGAGCCCGGGAGCAAAAGAGGGAAAGATGAAGTACTCTGGCCACAAAATGGGAAGACTGGAAAGCTTAAGAGAAGAGAATGATGCTGGGGAAAATGGAAGGAAAAAGGAAGAGGGGCCGACCAAGGGCAAGATGGATGGATGGTATCCTTGAAGTGACTGGCTTGACCTTGAAGGAAGTGGGGGTGGTGATGGACAACAGGGAGCTCTGGCATGGGCTGGTCCATAAGGTCATGAAGAGTCGGAAGCGACTGAATGAAAAACAACTGCAAAATGATATGGAAATGGTACTTGGCCACAACAGAGATGTGTAATATGGATAAGAGCTGTTCAAAAAAATGTTGGAGGGGTTGCCAAGAAATGGGAATGTATAATCACATGTGGTGGCAATGCAAATACATACAGAGGTTCTGGGGAAAAGATACAATAGAGAGAAATCATTGTGAAGAAAAAAATTAATAAAAATTCAGCAACTGTATTGTTATCTTTATACAATACAGATGACTGGAAAGAAAACAAAAAATAATTTGATAACTATGTTCTTAACAGCAGCAAGGCTATTAATAGAAAAATATTAGAAAGGAAGGCTAGAAATTAAGATTGAAGAATGGTGGAAGGAAATATAGATATTAACAATAAAGGATAAATTAACATGTTATTTAGAGGTTAAAAAGGCCTAAGGAAAAATAGCCATTCTGAAAGCACGTGGAAAAAAATGACTGATGAAACAGTGAACAAAAAAAGATGAGAAACAACCCTCACCAGAAGAAATGAAATTCTGGTGGGATCACAAAGAAAGGAAGGACTCGGGAGATGGGGAGCACAACAGGGGAAATAAGAAGAAATTAATATATGAATTAATAATAATAATAATAATAATAATAATAATAATAATAATAACAACAACAACTTTATTCTTATACCCTGCCCCATCTCCCCGAAGGGACTCGGGGCGGCTTACATGGGGCCTTGCCCAGACAGAACAATATAAAAGCAAAACAACAATAAAACAAATTACACAGCAATAAAACATCAGCATCGATAAAAACAATCATAAAAGGTCACCATACAAGATAAAGCGTTAAAACAGGAATATAATTATTGAGATTGTATTTTGAAATGAAATGGAATAGAAATGTAATAAAATTATTAATTAAAAGAGAATTGTGGGAGTTGAAGTTTGAAAACACCTGAAAGGCCAAAGTTTGCCCATGTTTGCTTTACACAGGCAAACTTATTTTCTTCATGTATAAGATCCAGGGACTTAAATTTTGCGAAAGATCAAATTATCACAGTCTATAACAAAATCAATGACATATAAAATTGTTAATTCAAAAATAACAACAAGACTCACGTTTTTCAATTTAATGTGGATTAAAAGTGTGTGTGTCAGGAACAGGGAAACAGCCGGTAAATTCTAGCCAGAGATACAATTTGCACATCAAGGGAAATAATAGGGTAAGCATCTTTGGGTTGGCCTCAACAGAAGCACTGTGTTCAATTCTGGAATCCCGGCTGAAAAACAACATTCACAAACTGAAAATTGGCAACCAAGATGGTAAAAGTAGCTGGAAATTAAGCCCAGAGGAACAATTGATGGACTTAAATATGTTTTTTTTAAGTGACGTGACAATCGTGTTTAACCCTCTGTCAAAGGAAGCTGTCGTTCCAAGAACAGGACTTCAACTCAAGGATTTAAATGACAAGAATGGGGACTCTACCAAATCTTAGGCAGAACTTCTCAAAACATCCTGTTTGAAATAAAAAGTTTACCCACAAAGGCTGACCAGAGGAAAGGCAGTCCAGTCCCATGGTGATACTAGTGTCCAGAGAAGCAAAAGAGTTCTCCAAAACAGTCCCAAGTCAAAGAAAGCAAAACAAAAAACAAACTGAACAAGAGTTCAAAACCAAGAAGAGAGTTGTCTAAGAGATCAGTCCAAAGTCAAGCCAAGTGGTATTTGAAGCCAAGGGAATTTATTTATTTATTGTATCAGAAGTTAAACCGAAGGTACAGTTGAAATGTACTTAGAAACACGTGTTCATCAGGAAATGTTGAATGTGTGGTCTACAGGACCAGAATGTCCAGAACCTGCCCCTTCCCTGTTGCAACACATTTTATGAGTTTTGCCCAGGCTCTTTGGATGATTTCTCTCCTGTATGTAGTCTCGGATTATTCAAAAAGTATGAAGCCCGAAGAAAACATTTCCCATACGCCTAGTATTTCTAGGTTTTTTAACCTGTGTGAATTTCCTGGTGCCTCTTAAAGGATGAAGAGTGAGGAAAACATTTCCCACAATCCATGCATTTGTATGGTTTTTCTCCTGTGTGAACTCTTTGGTGGCTCACAAGGGATGCACTTTGAATATAACATTTCCCGCACTCCATGCATTTGTATGGTTTTTCTCCTGTGTGAACTCTCTCGTGGCTCACAAGGGATGAACTTTGAACAAAACATTTCCCACACTCCTGGCATTTGTGTGGCTTCTCTCCTGAGTGAAGTCTTTCATGCCTCACCAAGTGCGAACTGTAGGAAAAACATTTCCCACAATCAGGGCATCTGTATGGTTTTTCTCCTGTATGAATTCTCTGGTGGCTTACAAGGGATGACTTCCAAGAAAAACATTTCCCACACTCTTGACATTGGTATGACATAACTCCTGTGTGGAGTCTTTTGTGCTTGACCAAGTTTGAACTAGATGTAAAAAATTTCCCACACTCCTGCCATTTGTGCCGCTTATCTCCTGTGTGGCATCCTTTGTGCCTCACCAAGTTTGAACTGCGAGCAAAACATTTCCCACACTCCTGGCATTGGAATGGCTTCTCTCCTGTGTGGACTCTTTTGTGCCTCACCAAGGTTGAACCGTCAGCAAAACATTTCCCACACTCCTGGCATTGGTATGGCTTCTCTCCTGTGTGGCGTCTTTTGTGGCTCACCAAGTTTGAACTAGAAGTAAAACATTTCCCACACTCTTGGCATTGGTATGGCTTCTCTCCTGTGTGGAGTATTTTGTGCCTCACCAAGGCTGAACTGTCAGCAAAACATTTCCCACACTCCTGGCATTGGTATGGCTTCTCTCCTGTGTGGAGTCTTTTGTGCTTCACCAACTGTGATCTGGAAGCAAAACTTTTCACACAATCCCGGCATGGGTATGGCTTCAGTCCTGTGTGAAATCTCTTGTGTTTCACTAAGAATGAACTCTGGACAAAAGATTTCCCACACTCCTGGCTTATGAAATCCTCAGTTCCTTCAAAGATTTCTTGTTGGCTCAGATCTGAAAGTTTGTAATCAGCAACACATTTTGCTGACACTTTCCATTTACAATGGCTTTTCCCAGCATGGAGTGTCTTGTGAAGTATAAGTGCCATATTTTGGGTAAAACATTGACCACATATATAGCATTTGTAGGGCCTTTCTCTGGCAGAACCTCCATCTTGTTTGTGGGTTTGTTGGTGTCTAGGAAGGCCTCCGTTGTGTCCCAAATGCCTCCTGCGTTTGGTGCATACATTGCTCTTCTTCCAGGTATCTGCTGTGAGGAAGAAGGACAAAAACAATCATTCCTCAGTGTGATTGGTAAGGACTATAGGGAAATTGTACAAGAAGGAGATTGAAATGGTTCTTATAAACATAGACATGGGGAGGACAAGAAGAGATAATTACTGTCCTCTCCCCATCCTTTGTTCAGTAAGGATGGACACTGTTGGATTTTTCTTCTCCAATGTAGAAGGTCCTGTACCTAATTTCAGAGTATTACAGAGATTGTTACGTTTGTTACCATCAACTACAGTTTTTGGAAGTTTGCTGCAAATATGAGTTTCAAAGGGATAGATTTGCCTGACACAGCTGGGAATATGCAATATACTGACTGTAAAGAAAAAAAGAACAATGATGAACGCAAATAAGGGAATAAATAAAAGAACGTCTGCAGGACTCAGCCAGATTTAGTGACATTCAGGTAACACCACACTTGACATCAGTTTTGAGAGAGTGAATATTGCTTCCAAACCATCTCGGTTTGTGAGAAGTGACAATACTGTGCACCAGAGGTATGAGCTTCTGATAAATACAGATGCAGCAATAACAGAGACTTCTTCAAAATACCATTCTGTAGACTATCCCGTTGTTCATTAAATTCCTCTAATTTCAATACCTGTATAATTCTGCCTGGCTTTTACAGGGGAGCTGCAACTTCTTCACATTTGAGAATTTAGGTAATTGGCAGTGGATATATTAGATATTTTCTAACCTTAAGAGTGGAATAAATATACAGAGTGTTTCAAAATATGCACTCTATTTGAAATGGCTACATTTCTGCAATGACACTCTTACCACTTGAATGAGAGGGGCATAGAGTTTGGTTGCTGCTATATGCTTCTCCCAGTGCACAAAAAACCCAGAGCCCCAATCGTTCACAAGCACAGAACATAGAATGCATTATATTACACGTTTGTGTACTGGGAGAGGGAGCATACAAAGAGAGCTTAGCTTCAAACATGCAGACTCTAGCCTGCCTGGTTGGGAGGAAAAACAAAGTTGAACACAATACCGATAATACGATTTATAGATGCGTCTGCGTATCTGAAGCAAGGGAAACTTTGTTCTTTTTGATGATCCATTATCTGGCCCCTCTTTCCAGCCAATCTGATTCCTCCCTCTCCTTGCCTCTCTCTCTCTCACAAACATGGGAGAGGGAGGGAGGGAGGGAGGGAGGGAGGGAGAGAGAGAGAGAGAGAGAGAGAGAGAGAGAGAGAGAGAGAGAGAGAGAGAGAGAGAGAGAGAGAAAGATAGTAATCCGGGGTGACTTTATAGATTTTCCAGGAAGCCCAGGTTGCTGTGAGGGAGTGTGGTATGCTCGGACTTGACTCCAGTTATGGAAGTCTTCCCATTTCAATCTAAATTGGTGCTGATGTTGCCATTGTTCAGGCTCCAAGTCAATACATTATTCTTAATGAAGGTTTGGGCATCTAATTGGTTTTACCAAAACCCTTCCATGTACAGTAGAGCCCCGCTTATCCAACTTCTGCTTATCCCATATTCTGTATTATCCAACGCAGTCTGCCTTTTAGTAGTCAATGTTTTTGTAATCAATGTTTTCAATACATTGTGATGTTTTAGTGCTAAATTCAGAAATACAGCAATTACTACATAACATTATCGTGTATTGAACTGCTTTTTCTGTCAATTTGTTGTAAAACACGCTGTTTTTGTGCTTAATTTGCAAATTCCTTAATTCCTCCTTATTATCCAACATTTTCATTTATCCAATGTTCTGCCAGCCTGTTTATGTTGGATAAGCAATACTCCACTGTACATTGTTTTAGTTATTTTTAAAATATTGTAATTAAATTGTCTTAATATGTTTTAAATTTTAAAACCATTTTATCATTTTCATCATTTGCATTTATCAGTTTTTCCTGTGTGCCCTACTTAGGTCTCTAAACAGAGAGTGGAATATTAAAAAGTCCAATAAGTCATTACACAGACATCAAACATGAAGAAAGTAAAATGTGAAAGCCACAGTTCCACCTGAGGCCCTAAGAAAGTTCAAAAGGTAGGTGTAGGACAAGAGGAGAAGCTGTAATAGTTTCTAAAACATGTCACTGTGAAATAGCAAATCAGCTGAGAGAAAAAGAAGGGAGATTTTTCTCAGTATCATAAAAACTGAGGGATCCATATATTATTAATATGTCATATTTCTAACATACGTAAGCCATGCCTTGGGGAACCTCAGTGAATAAGATGATTTCAGAAATTACTTCCACCAGAGAGCTGCTGATAGGGATATTGTTTTTTAAATTGAAATCCCCATCAATGAGGGAGCCTTACCAAGAGAGTCCACAATCCCATGAATCTCCTCCATGATCTGCACGTGCAAGGCTTTCTGATCAGGATTCAGAAGAACCCACTCCTCCAGGGAGAAATGGACAGCCACATCCTCAAAGGCAATTGGGCACTGGTGGAAAAAGAAAACATTTACTTCTCACATAAGGGAAATCAAGAAAAATAAGTAAAAGAATCTCTTTGGAATGATTTACATTTCTGTTGGTTCAATATTTTCTGTTTTAACAGATGTTTGATGTTTGAGCCTAGAATCAATGACACCCAGGCAGCTCCAGTCCTCCTCTCCCAAGAATCCTTCTGCTTACCTGATTCAGTTCCACTCCATCACAAAGGAGAAGAAACAACTGAGGATTCTGCAACGACATCATTACACCCCCTGAGAGAGAGAGCAAGGTGTGGAAAGCTGATCACATAAACATGTCTCTGAGGTGACAATTACAGTCCTAAAAAGAAACCTATGAGGAAATGACCCTATGAACACAGGAGCATTGCCCAGCCCAGGAATATGTAACCTTTTGTAGTGTAGGCCATTTTATATCAAGTAGTACTTTAAGTAGCTTGGATTGAAGGGATAGGTTTGATGAAGACAGCTTCTTTAAGAGGGGGGGCTCGCACATGTTCAACAGCCACCCATTCAGGATGTAAAGTCTGCGACTTCCATTGTACTAAATAGTATAAATATCCTCTAGAACGTTTAGAGTCTAAAATAGTCTTAATTTCAAAATGGGTATCAGCCCCCACCATGAAGGTTTGGAGTCAACTTTACTCCAGCAGGAATCCACACAAACCCATTTGAAGAACTAACATGAAAAACAGGGTGGATCTTTCACCAAGTATATGGTAAATCCAATCAAACAGCCACTGGGTTTATGATTCCAGAGATAGGAAACGGACCAATAAAATGGGGGGGGGGGGGCTAATTTCTCAGAGGGTTGTGTGGGTTACAAATATTTTGTTGAGAGATACACTAAGTCTGCAAACATTTTGGAATCCATTTTGACGGATGCCAGAGTAGCTTGTATCATTGGACATGAGAGAAGCCTCCCACAAGGATGGTAAAAACATCAAAAACATCCGGGCGTCCCCTGGGCAACGTCCTTGTAGACAGCCAATTCTCTCACACCAGAAGCGACTTGTAGTTTCTCAAGTCGCTCCTGACACGAAAAAAAATCATTGGTCAAGCCGCTGCAATTTTCTCTCCCTATTCCCCAGGCATCTCCCCCTCCGAATTATGTTTTGGCAACTCAGAGAAAGGAGGGAAAGTCTTGTCCCCCTATGGCCTTAAATGGAGAGACTCTGGTGCGGAAGGAATCTTTTTAGAGGCATAAAATGCACCTGTTCAGAAAACAAGTTGTTGAGAGTCCAAATAGTATTGTATCCAGTACTTTCAGGCATGTCAACCACACAGTCCATTGCTTTTTGAGACCATGGTTGAGTTGGATTAGCTATTGACTGTAGCAGTTCCGTGGGCTTCCCCCCCTTCTCTTTAGCTTTAGCACAAATGGGACATTCTGGTAAATAGTCTTTTACGTCTTTCCATAATCCTGACCACCAGAATTGTCAGGCAATCAACTTTAGGGTCTTCATAAAACCACTCGGGCGTCCACTCCAGCCGTGCACCTGGTGACTTAGTTTTCCAAGTCTCTCCCTTCCCTTTGGTCTTTAACAAGTTTGTCAAAGGAAGTGCAATTTCTGCAAAATAGTGAATAAACTGTCTATAAAAATTGGTGAAATGCAAAAATTCTGATAATTGCTTTCTGGTCTGGGGTGGTTCCCATGCCAACATATTTTGAACTTTGGCCAGATCCATACTTAATCCTTGTCGGGAGATGCTAATTCCCTCACAAAACAGATGTCTTATCTACACTACCCTGTACCCAGCCTGCCTTCCCCACACCTCCCTTCTTTATGGCAGAGAACCAAAGCAGCCACCTCCAGGATGCTACAGTGATCCTGACACTGGACTCATCTTAGCTTCGGGCCCCACCTTGAAGACACCGAAAGACTGAATTTTCAGTAAGATCCAACTTTAGGCTAATGTACAAGTATTACAAGAAATAAAACTGCAAATCACACTGAAATTACAACTTTTGAAGCCAAATGCCTAGATATATATTCATCTCAAATCTCAAATTGATTGGGGATGTGCTACAATACAGGCAAAGGGGAGTTCACACTAGCATAAAACAAGAAAAACACTCCAAAGGGTTTCTTCTTACTCTGCGAGGCTGCAGCCCTATCTCCTTCCTGATTGAGCTCCTTCTGCTGGAGGCTCTGGGTGGTGCCTGATGGAGGTTGCTCTGATTCAAAGACATCAGGGTGGACTTGAATGCAGTTATTTTGAGCCTGGAAGAGCACACAGTATTCCAGAAGTAATATGGAGAAAGTTTCAAAATATCACAGACTTATATTCTTTTTTAAAAGAATAACTCTGAGATGGCAACATAGTTTGAAACAAATGCCACACTCCCCCTCCCATTATTCTCAATATTATATCTGGAGATCAACAAATTTGCATAAAGGAGCAACCATAAAGGAGCAATATGGAGATGACAGCAGGAGGGGCAGGGTCTGGCTTATCTCTCAAAGGACTCCTCAAAGGTCTCATCTTGGAAAAAAGGCAGGATGTATGTTTAATCTATCTATCAGTCCCAAGGTTAGTGGAACCAAGAGGAAATGCTCTCACCTGTTCTTCCTGCCTCTTGTCCTCTGCCCGACTCAGGAGGAAGCCTTCCGCCAGGGCCACCGCCTGGGAAGAGGTCTCTGCCCCACACTCTCGGACCCAGCTCCCCATCTCTGGGGGCAGGAGGCTTAGGAACCTCTCCAGGACCACCAGGTCCAGCATCTCAGCCTTGGTGTGTTGCTCTGGCTTCAGCCACTGGCAGCAGAGATCGTGGAGGCGGCTGCAAACCTCTCTGGGCCCCTCGCCCTCTCGGTAGGAGGACTGCCTGAAGCGCTGGTGCTGTATGTGCGCATTCAGAAACGTCTGCGTAGTTCTTTCCCAGTATTCCCCACTGCTCCCAGTGACCCTGCCTGCTTCAGGTCCAGGTGAGTTGGGTCTCTCCATGTTGGAACCACTCTGATGGAGAACCAAACCGTATCCAAGATTTTTTCCTCCCTCTTCGTTCAAGGGAAAGAAATCCCTGAACAGGCTCTACTCCAAAGTTCTCAGCCAACAATCAAATTTCCTCTGTAAAATAAAGGCAGAATTAAACAAACAAGGCTTTGGGAGGCTTTTTCTTGGAGAGTAAAAAATAAGCCTTTTATTTATTTCAGAGCCAGGTAATGCTGGACCCTCCTTCCTCTTGGGCCTCTGCTTCTCCATTCAGTCCCAACCCACACTATCCCCCCATGATTCCTTCAGCTGATGCTCCATGATCCATAGCCTTTCTTGTAAAGAAGAACCAAGAGACTTTGAAACATATTGAGACAAAAATCAATATAACAACTGAAGTAAAATATTTGGAAATCCAGATGACAAAGGGGGGGGGGGGGAGAGGACCCAGGCAGGCAGGTGAGGGGGTTGGGAGGGCAACGCCATTGGGCCTCGGCCTGCCTCTCTCTCCTCAGAAGGATCTCCCGGATGGAGAATTGGATGCCCAGGTTAGTGCAGGCCTGGGCCAACCTCGTCCCTCCCTCCAGGTGTTGTGGGCTTCGGCCTCTCTTCGGCCCTTTGGAGAAGGTCTGGGAATAAGACTCACCAGAAGGAGGAGGATGACGGAGAGGCCAAAGCGGCAAACTCCCCTCAGGTAGCCACAGGAAGGGTTAAAGGGAGAGAGTTTGGTTCCTAGAGCGACAGGAAAGTCGGGTATAAGTCCTTTCTTCCTGCCTCTCTGGGAACCAAACTCCCTCCCCTTAACCCTTCCTTGCCCAGCATTGGAAAATAGCAATACTGGTTCTTGCACCCTGTGAAATACAGCAGAGTCCCACTTATCCAAGACTCGCTTATCCAAGGTTCTGGATTATCCAAGACATTTTTGTAGTCAATGTTTTCAATATATCGTGATATTTTGGTGCTAAATTCGTAAATACAGTAATTACAACATAACATGACTGCGTATTGAACGACTTTTTCTGTCAAATTTGTTGTATAACATGATGTTTTGGTGCTTAATTTGTAAAATCATAGCCTAATTTGATGTTTAATGGGCTTTTCCTTAATCCCTCCATATTATCCAAGATAGTCACTTATCCAAGGTTCTGCCGGCCCGTTTAGCTTGGATAAGTGAGACTCGGAGCCCCGGTGGCGAAGTGCGTTAAGGCACTGAGCTGGCGAACCGAAAGGTCTCAGGTTCAAATCCCGGAAGCAGCGTGAGCGCCCACTGTTAGCTCCAGCTTCTGCCAACCCAGCAGTTCAAAAACATGCCAATGTGAGTAGATCAATAGGTACCGCTCCGGTGGGAAGGTAACGGCGCTCCATGCAGTCATGCCTGTCGCCACATGACCTTGGAGGTGTCTATGGACAACGCCTGCTCTTTGGCTTAGCAATGGAGATGAGCACCAACCCCCAGAGTCAGACATGACTGGATTTAACATCAGGGGAAAACCTTTAGCTTTACTTAAGTGAGACTCAACTGTACAGAAATGATTTTGAAAACAAGCAGACCCAGAGGCACCACCACAAAATAGGTCCAGCAACCATAACCTCCTCCTAGGAAAAGCATTGAAATATTTTCCAAGGTAGTTTGCTCAGTCCCCAGATGTTTGTAGTGTCTCTAAAAAAAAAAAAAAAAAACCACAACAGCTCTTATTTCCAAGGAAAGGAATACCAGAGAATCAGGTAGCCCTTGATGGGAAAATGGGAAGGAAAGGAAGATTTTGGGGGGGGGGGGGGGGTTTGAAAAGAGGGAAGATAGAAGGAAAAGGAGAAGGAAAGGATGGAAAGAAAGAAAGAAAAGGAAGGAAGAGTATTTTATTTGTTGTCAAAGGCTTTCATGACCAGGATCACAGGGTTATGTTTTCCAGGCTGTATGGCCATGTTCCAGAAGTATTTTCTCCTGATGGTTTGCCCACATCTATGGCAGGTATACCTCACAACCTCTGAGGATGCCTGCCATAGATGTGGGTGAAACGTCAGGAGAGAATACTTCTGGAACATGGCCATACAGCCCAGAAAACATACAACAACCCTCTGATCCTGGCCATGAAAGCCTTCGACAACGGAAGAAAGAATATTTTATTTATTGCTTCAGAAGCAAACCATGGGTACAGTTGTAATGTATTTTAAAACACAAAGTTTAAAAACTTGGCATTATACTAAATGTCCTTTAACCAGAAGCTGGTGTTGCTGTAAGAAGTTGTGCATGTGGCTGGACTCAGGCTGCATTGTAGTAGATGGCCTGTGGTTTGCTCTTCTCCACACTCGCACGTTGTGGCCCCATTTCCTAAGGTTGGCTCTACATCTCGTGGTGGGTAATGCACAGATATCTATAACATAGAACAACAATGTATACACTCTTGAATTACTTGCAAGAAATGTAACACGGATATAATTTCTACAACTCTGCCTGAGAGCAAGTTACTTCAAATTGTATTCTATAGGATGAAAGTACTTCCAGAGTATCAAAAGTAAAGGTACAAATCTCATATCATAGTCCAACAAAGGGTATAATGTTCAAGGAGTAAGTAACAGACATAAAGTGAAGCATGTAGAAACAACCAAGCCCATATTATTCCTGGAGCTGCGTAAAGTCTTGAGTCCAATTCCAATCGCAGTAAAGAAATTCAGCTTCCAAAATAACCACTACTATATTAAAAGGGATTCTTCGTTTGACTTCCAACACCAAGAACAGGAACACGACAAGGTCTCCCGGGTTGTTCCCTATGTTTTGTTACAGCCTCTTTGGGTGTTATGCCTGTCTTTATCTTATTATGTTTGGGTACACTAGATAAAGGAGTGAAACAACATACAAACAATAGATATATGAAAATTCCCAAATTAACATTGTTTCGAAAAGGTTTTTAAAAATACACACTTATCTACTTACATTCCTGTTAGTAGCTTTGGCTCTGTTTTGAGTGGAGTTTTATAACGAGCAAATGTAAAAGTATTATGTTACATGTTACAAAAAAAAAGGTCTATTCTGTCTACATCTCGTGATGCCTGAGCACAGTCTTTGCTCAGTCTTCTGTGTGCCCAGAAGGGAGTCTCTCATCTGGTCTCAGCCACTGATTGAGATTCTGGGTTTTGGCCTGCCACTTTTGGACTCTCGCTTGCTGTGGTGTTCCTGCGAGTATCTCTGTAGATCTTAGAAAACTGATTCTTGATTTAAGGTATTGGCGTGCCTTGAATCTGAACAGAGGATGGGCTGGAGGTGTTAATACCTTGGTCCAGAAGGAAGAGTGGAGGAGGGAGGGAAGGAAAAGAAGAGAAGAGAAAAAGAGGAGGGAAAAAAGGATGAGAAAGGAAAAGAAAAAAGAGGATGAGGAGGAAATAAGGCAGTAAGGGAAGAAATAAAAGGAAGAGAGAAGGAGGTATGGAGAGGAGATAGGAAAGAGAAAAGAAGAGGGAGCGATGGATGACAGGAGGATAGAAGAGAGAAAGGGAAGAAAGAAAGAGGGAAGTGTGGAAGGGATAGAGAAGGAAAGAAGAGAAAGGGAGAGAAAAATGGAAAGGGCAGAAAGAAGGTTTAAAGGGGCGGCATGGGTGCGGGGGTGATGGCTCAGCCCAGTGGCACAGACACATGTTTTTCAATTTGATGTGGATTAAAAGTGTGTGCCAGGAGCAGGGAAACAGCTAGCAAATTCTAGCCAGAGATACGATTTGCACATCAAGGGAAATAATAGTGTAAACATCTTTTCCTTTGGTTTGGCCTCAAGAGAAGCCCTGTGTTCAATTCTGGAACCCAGCTGAAAAATAACATTAACAAACTGGAAATTTTCAACCCAAATGGGAAAGGAGCTGGAAATTAAGCCCAGAGGACAACTGAAGGAATTACATATGGTTTATTTTTCAAATAAGTGGCATGACAATCGTATTTAACCCTCTGAAGGATTGCCACAGGAAGTTTTCCTTTCTGCTGCTCCAGAGAAGAGGACCTCAACTTAAGAGATTGAAATGACAAGGAAGGAGAATCTACCCAATCTTTGGCAGAACTTCTCAAACAGTCCTGTTTGAAATCAGATGGTTATGGGTGTCCAAAGAAGCAAAAGAGTTCTCCAAAACATTCCCAAGTCAAAAAAAGGGGGAAAAAACCCCAACAGGGTTCAAAACTAAGAAGACAACTGTCTAAGGAATCACTCCACAGTCAAGCCAAGTGTTACTGGAAGCCAAAGGAATCACATGGGTTCATCAGGAAATGTTGAACGAATCGTCTACAGCACCAGAATGTCCAGGACCCGCAATTTCCCTGTTGCCACTCATTCTATTATTTACAATCCAGCTCTTTGGATGATGTCTCTCCTGTATGTAGTCTGTGATAGTTCACAAAGGTCTGAACCCCAAACAAAACGTTTCCCAAACACTTGGCTTTTGTACGTTTTTTAGCCTGTGTGTATTTTATGGTGCTTCTTAAGAGATGAAGTGTGAGCAAAACATTTCCCACAAACCATGCAACTGTATGGCTTTTCTCTTGTGTGAACTCTCTGGTGGCTCACAAGGGATGATCTTTGAACAAAAGATTTCCCACACTCCTGGCATATGTATGGCTTCTCTCCCGTATGAAGTCTTTTGTGGATCACGAATTGTGAACTGTAAGCAAAAGATTTCCCACACTCCTGGCATTGGTATGGCTTCTCTCCTGTGTGGAGTCTTTTGTGCCTCACCAAGGCTGAACCATCAGCAAAACACTTCCCACACTCCTGGCATTGGTATGGCTTCTCTCCTGTGTGGACTCTTTTGTGGCTCAGCAGGCCTGAACTGTCAAAAAAACATTTTCCACACTCCTGGCATAGGTATGGCTTCTCTCCCGTGTGGTGTCTTTTGTGGTTCGCCAATTGTGAACTGAAAGCAAAACATTTCCCACACTCCTGGCATTGGTATGGATTCTCTCCTGTGTGGAGTCTTTTGTGCCTCAGCAAGTTCGAACTGCAAGCAAAACATTTTCCACACTCCTGGCATTGGTATGGATTCTCTCCTGTGTGGATTCTTTTGTGGTTCACCAAATTTGAACTAGATGGAAAACATTTCCCACACTCTTGGCATTGATATGGTTCCTGTACTGTGTGGAGTCTCTCATGTTTCACCAAGTGTGAACTCTGGATAAAAAAATTCCCACACTCCCAGCTTATGAAATCCTCATTTCCTTCAAAGATTTCTTCTTGGTTCAGATATGGCAATTTGCAATCAGCAACACTTTTTGCTGATTCTTTCCATGTACAATGGCTTTTCTCAGCATGGACGGTCTTGTGAAGCACAAGTTCCATATTTTGGGTAAAACACTGTCCACACTGTTCATCTTCACTGTGGGTTTCCTGTTGTCTAGGAAGGCCTCCATTGTGTCCCAAGTGCTTCTTGCGTTTGGTGCATACATTGCTCTTCTTCCAGTTATCTGCAGTGAAGAAGAAAATCAGAAACAATCATTCATCAGTGTGAGTGATAAGGAGTCTAAGAATGTGGGATAAGAAATGGATTTATTTGTCTACTCTATTTTTATCCCGCTTTATTTCAACCCCGAGGGAGACTCAGAGCAGCTTCCAATTTGGCAATAATTCAATGCCGCATTAAAACATAACAAACAAAATACAAAATATTTTGTGGATTAAAATCAAAACAGTAACATAGAAATACATTTAAAATCAACAATTAAAATCATAGCACATAGTCCTGAAATCATACTACAAAAGCCGTTCCAATCACATTTCATAAACCTTGTAGCTACATCTTTCACTGTAACTACTCTCCAAATCCCTGGTTTCATAGCCAAGCTTAACTTTCTTTCTGAAGGACAGCAGGGAAGGAGCATATCTGATGTCACTGGGAAGGGAATTCCACAGCCGAGGGGCCACTGCTGAGAAGGAACTGTCCCTCGTTCCCACCAGCAGCACCTGCGAAGGGGGTGGAACCAAGGGCAGGGCTGGTTCACAGGGGGAGATATGCTGAACAGAGAAGCTGGGCCAGAACCATTTAGGGTTGTGTAGGTTAAAGACCGTTCCTTGCATTGTGCTCGGTAGCAAATTAGCAGCCAGTGGAGCTGACACAGCAGGGAGATTGTATATTCCCTGTAGGCTGTTCTGGTGAGCAATCTGGCTGCCGCCCGTTGGACTACTTGGAGCTTCCAAACAGTCTTCAAAGGCAATCCAATGTAGAGCATGTTGTAGTAGTAGTCTATTTGAGATGTAACAAGAACATGGACAACCGTCTGGCTTTTCAAGGTACGGGCTCAGCTGGTGCACAAGTTTTAGTTGTGTAAAAGCTCTTTTAGCCACCACCGAAACCTAGGATTCCAGACTCAGTGATGAATCCAGAATTCCTAAGCTGGACAGGGAGTGTAACCCCGTCCAGCACAGGCTGTAACCCTATACCCTATACTCAGACTGACCAAGAGTACCTCAGTCCTGTCTGGATTCAATTTCAATTTGTTCGTCCTCATCCAGATCATCACATCTGCCAGGCACCAGTTCAGGACCTGGACAGCCTGCTTAGAAGTAGGTGGAAAAATGTGATAGAGTTGGACGTCATCTGTATACAGGTGGTATTCATCTCCACAACTCCAAAGATGATCTCTCCCAGTGGCTTCATGTAGATTGTAAACAACATGGGGGGGAAACAATACTGAGCCCTGAGGGATCCCACAGGACAAGGGCTGTGGGGCCAAGCAGGTGTCCCCCAGCAACACCTTCTGAGAGCGACCCTTCAAGTTCCATTCCCGCAAGGTGCTCCAGAAGGATACCATGGTCTATGGTATCGAAGCCACTGAGACATCCAAGAGAACCTACAGGGACACATTCCCTCTGTCAAGTTCCTTGCGTAGATCATCCACTAAGGAGACCAAGGCTGTTTCAGTTCCATGACATGATCTGAAGGCAGGCTGCGACATATCTAGATAATCCGTTTCTTCCAAGAACACTTGAAGTTGCAGGGTGGCCACATATTCCAAGATTTGCCCAAAAAGTAGAGATTGGAAACTGGTGGAAAATGGTTCAGTTGAGTGGGGTCCAGTGATGGTTTCTTTCAACAGTGGTTTTATCACAGCCTCATTTAGGCTTGCTGGAATTTTGCCTTCTGGCAAGGAGGCATTGACCACCACCTTCACCCACTCCGCCAAACCCCCTCTGGCCTGCTTTATCAGCCAGAATAATCAAGCAGGGATCCAGGATGCATATGGTCACACTTGCCTCTCCAAGGATCATGTCCACATCCCCGGGTTGCACCAATTGAAATGAATCAATTCTTGTCTTTTTATATATATAATTCCTTTCTGGTCCTTCTCTCTCCTGGACTCCCCTTCCCCATATTTTTTAATGGAAATGCATCAGCAACCATGTTTTACCAATAAAAATTATTTTTTTAAAAAAGGATACTGTTCCCATAAGGAAACTGCTGACTGGGATACTGCATTTTGAAATGGAAATCCCCATCAATGAAGGAACCTTACCAAGAGAGTCCACAATCCCATGAATCTCCTCCATGATCTGCATGTGCAAGACTTTCTGATCAGGATTGAGAAGAGCCCACTCTTCTAGGGAGAAATGGACAGCCACATCCTCAAAGGCGATTGGGTCCTGTTGGAAAAAGAAAATATTTCCTTCTTACAAATGGGCTTTCAAGAAAAATAATTACAATAAAATCTTTAAAGCAGGTTTAGATTCCTGTTAGCTGTTCAAAAGGGAAAGGGCTATAGCCTCGTCATAGCTTAAGTTTTGTAGAGACGCCCGGCAAGTCACAGTCAAAACCATTTCTTAATATGTAGAATCATATCTACATGTTCCAGCTTTTATTGTGATATCCAGGTCTGGATAGAACCTAGTTTTCAACCAGCTTTCTAACTTGTTATGGCCATTTTGAATTCTAATCCTGTCTTCTGGAGTATTATTCGCTATCCCTCCTAATTTGGTGTCATCTGCAAACTTGATAAGCATGCCCTCTAAGCCTTCGTCCAAGTCAGTAAGAAAGATGTGGAACAGCACTTGGTGCAGGACAGAACGCTTCAGCACCCCAGTAGTCACGTCTTTCCAGGATGAAGAGGAACCACTAGTGAGCACCCTTTGTCCACTCTTGAAGATAGTGACAACCTTTGCCTCCTCCAGTCTGCTGGAATTTCTCCTGTTCTCCGGAAGTTCTCAAAGATTATTGACAGTGATTCTGAAATTTCTTCTGCTAGTTACTTCAGTATTCTTGGATGTAGTTCATGTGGCCCTGGAGACTTGGATTCATTTGGAGTGGCCAGGTATTTCTGGACTATTTATTTACCTATTTTGGATTGCATTTCCCCTATTACCTCATCTGCTCCATCTTGCTAAAGTAGAATACTGATCCCCTTTTGGGAGAAGACTGAGACTAAACTAACTATGTTTTCCCAATCCCATTAGCATTTCACCACCTTCTCCAAGCAGAGACCCTATGATTTCCTCATTTTTTTCTTCTTCTACTGACACAACCAAAGAACCCCTTATTCTTGTTTTTCATCTCTCTGGCAAGCCTGAGCTCATTTTCTGATTTGGCTTGTTAGACCTTTTCCTTACTTGTGCTGGTTAGTCGTTTGAATTCTTTTTTGGTGATTTCCCCCCTTTTCCATTTATTCTACATGTCTCTTTTAAATCTTAGCTCACTAGAACATTCTTTGAACATCCATTCTGGTTTGTTCAGACTTCTCATAATTTTTTCCTCCTTGTTGGCACTGTTTGCAATTGTCCCTTCAGTATCTCAACTTTTAAGAAACTCTCATTCAATCTTTTCGGTTTCAACAGATGTTTGATGATTGAGCCTGGAACAAATGACACCCAGGCAGCTCCAGTCCTCCTCTCCCAGGAATCCTTCTGCTTACCTGATTCAGTTCCACTCCATCACAAAGGGGAAGAAACGACTGAGGATTCAGCAACAACATCATTCCTGCCCCTGGGAGAGAGAGCAAGGTGTGGAAAGCTGGTCACATAAACACGTCTCAGAGGTGACAATTACAGTCCTAAAGAGAAACCTATGATGCAATGACTCTAAGAACACAGGAGCATTCAACAGCCCGGGAATATATAACAATTTGGAGTTTAGGATTTTTTTATCTCAACTAGTTTTGTGAGTAGTTTAGATTGAAACTAGTACTGGGTTTGGTATTTCAATTAATTAAAGTTATTCTGTGTTGTCTCAGTTTCATGACTCATCTTAGCTTTGGGTCCCACCTGGGAAGATACTTTTTTATTATTGTTTTATTATTTTATCCCATTCCCACCCTCCCCTCCTGGTATATGCAATTTATACAGCAAGCTACAAAAGTTACATTGGAAATATCTATCTCAATCTTAATTTTTCCACTCCACATCTTAGCACATTCTCTAAATAATTACTAACTAGTTATTATGTTAAATATAGAGATATAAAAATTGCAAATGGAAATAACAAATTGTAAATGGAACAATATGAATAAAATTGAAAAAATAATTAAGTGGATGTGGGAACCAGTTAGAAACCTAGGAAGATACTGAAGGGCTGAATTCATCTTTAGGCTAATGTAGAAAAATCACAAGAAAGAAAACTGCAAATCACACTGAAATTACACCTCTTGCAATCAAATGCCTAGTAATAATGATACTAATACTAATACTAATAATACTAATAATTTCCAGCCTCTTCCCGCAACTCGAGATGGGTTAAAACACAATTTAAAAAATTGAACATTGCATTTCTATATAAAACATATTAAAGTACATAAAACAGACATAAAACAAAGGACATGAGTTTAAGATATATTCCCATCACAAGGCCAAATGATCCTGCATATGCATCTTCTCAAGTTGAAACTGTGGATGTGCTGCAATCCCTCCAAAATGGAATTTATACTGGCATAAAACACCAAGACTCCCAGAAGAGTTCCTCCTTACCCTGCAAGTCTGCAGCCCCATCTCCTTCCTGCTTCAGCTCCTTCTGCCTGAGACTCTGGTTGGTGTTTGATGGAGATTTCTCTGATGCAGGGACATTAGACTGGACTTCCATGCAGTTATTTTGGATCTGGAAGAGCACAGAGTATTCAAGAAGTAGCATGGAGAGAGTTCAAGAAATCACAGACCTATGTGTAGAAACTGCATGGACTTTTTTTAAAAGAATAACTCTGAGATGGCAACCTAGTTTGAAACAAATGCCACACTCCCCCTTCCATCATTTTCAATGTTACGTATATCTAGGGTCAAAGAATTTCAATGTTAAGATTAGACATTGAGATGCAGCTGAACTTACAGTGGATATGGAGGTAACAGCAGGAGGGGCAGAGCAGGTGGGGAAAGAGGCTGAAAGAGTCTGGCTTCTCCCACCCATCTTGGAAGAAAGGCAGAATGTACGTTTAATCTCTCCATCAGTCCCAAGGTTAGTGAAACCAAGAGGAAATGCTCTCACCTGTTCTTCCCGCCTCTTGTCCTCTGCCCGACTCAGGAGGAAACCTTCCGCCAGGGCCACCGCCTGGGAACAGGTCTCTGCCCCACACTCTTGGACCCAGCTCCCCATCTCTGGGGGCAGGAGGCTCAGGAACTGCTCCAGGATCACCAGGTCCAGCATCTCAGCCTTGGTGTGTTGCTCTGGCTTCAGCCACTGGCGGCAGAGATCGTGGAGGCGGCTGCAAACCTCTCTGGGTCCCTCACCCTCTTGGTAGGAGCACTGCCTGAAGCGCTGGCCCTTTATGTGCCCATTCAGGAACATCTGCATAGTTCTTTTCCAATATTCCTCACTGCTCTCGGGGCCCCTGCCGGCTCCAGGTCCAGGTGAGTTGGGTTTCTCCATGTTGGAACAACTTTGATGAAGAACCAAACCGTATCCAAGATGCTTTTCCTCCCTCTTCGTTCAAAGGAAAGAAATCCCTGAACAGGCTCTACTCCAAAATTCTCAGCCAACAATCACATTTCCTCTGTGAAATAAAGGCAGAATTAAACAAACAGGCTTCGGGACACTTTTTCTAGGAGAGTAAAAGAACAAGCCTTTTATTTATTTCGGAGCCAGGTAATGGTGGGGCATCTGCTTCTCCAGCCTCCAGACCCAAACCCACCCAGCCTCACCTGGCCTCCCATTGAGCTCCCATTCAGTCCCAACCCACACTATCCCCCCACTGATTCCTTCAGATGATGCTACACAATCCATAGCCTTTCTTGTAAATAAGAACCAGGAGACTTTGAAACAAGAGACAAAAATCAATATAACAACTAAACTAAAATATTTAGAAATCCAGATGACAAACAGATACTGAATTATTTAAAAATGACTATGAAAGAGTATGGAAAGAAAAACAACAAGACCTACATAGGAGGAAACATTTAGACCTACAGTAGAGTTCCGGTTATCCGACATAAAGGGGCGGGCCCAATCTCTGATAACCAAACTGCTTGGATAATAGGGAGGCCCTATTATCCCTCCTGGCAATCTGGTTTAGAGAAGCACCCCGCGATTGCTGCTGCAAGCTCTCAAGCACCCCACGAGTGCTAGGCAGCAGCAATCGCAGAGCGCTTCCTCCTCCCTCTCCCTCTCCTTCTCTCGAGCTCCCTTCCTCTGGCGGCCCCAGGAAGGAACTCAAGAGGAGAGAGAGAGGGAGGGGCGCCCCCGGCAGTGCCTCAAATAATACGGAGTCTCGGTTAACCGGAACTCGGGTAATCGGAACTCTACTGTATTTTGATTGGTTAGAATTTCAACAATCAAAATGAATGCAATCTCAGAAATGTTATATTTATTTCAGACAATACCAATTTTTTCAGAAGAATAAAGAAACAACAAAATTCATTTGGAAAAATTAAAAACCCAGAATCAAAATTAAAAATGTATAAGATGCAAAAGATAAAGGAGGAATTGCATTACCATACATCAGACTATACTATGATTCAGCAGCTTGGACATGGATAAAAGAGAGGATATTTCTAAATAATGAAAGACTACTTACAACGGAAGAGACTTATCTAAAATATGGATGGCATGCATATCTGATTTATGATAAAATAAAATCGGACTCCAATTTTAAGAAACAACCAGTAAGAAATTCATTGATGAGAGTATGGAATAAATACAAAGTAATTTTTTTACAATAAAATACTTGCATTGACAAAACCACAAGAGAGAACACATAGGAGAAAATATCTAACTTATAAACAACTACAGTAGAGTCTCACTTATCCAAGACTCGCTTATCCAAGGTTCTGGATTATCCAATGCATTTTTGTAGTCAATGTTTTCAATATATTGTGATATTTTGGTGCCAAATTCTTAAATACAGTACAGTATTTATTTATTTATTTACAGCATTTATATTTCGCCCTTCTCACCCCGAAGGGGACTCAGGGCGGATCACATTACACATATAGGCAAACATTCAATGCCTTTTAACATAGAACAAAGACAAGACAAACATAGGCTCCGAGGGGCCTCGAACTCATGACCTCCTGGTCAGAGTGATTCATTGCAGTTAATTGCACTGGCTTGCTCTCCCGCCTGCGCCACAGCCCGGGCCACAGTAGAGTCTCACTTATCCAACACTTGCTTATCCAACATTTTGGATTATCCAACGCATTTTTGTAGTCAATGTTTTCAATACATCATGATATTTTGGTGCTAAATTTGTAAATACAGTAATTACTACATAGCATTACTGCGTATTGAACTACTTTTTCTGTCAAATTTGTTGTATAACATGATGTTTTGGTGCTTAATTTGTAAAATCATAACCTAATTTGATGTTTAATAGGCTTTTCCTTAATCTCTCCTTATTATCCAACATATTCGCTTATCCAACATTCTGCTGGCCTGTTTACGTTGGATAAGTGAGACTCTACTGTAATTACAACATAACATTACTGCGTATTGAACTACTTTTTCTGTCAAATTTGTTGTCTAACATGATATTTTGGTGCTTAATTTGTAAAATCATAACCTAATTTGATGTTTAATAGGCTTTTCCTTAATGTCTCCTTATTATCCAACATATTCGCTTATCCAACATTCTGCTGGCCCGTTTACGTTGGATAAGCGAGACTGTACTGTAATTACAACATAACATTACTGCGTATTGAACTACTTTTTCTGTCCAATTTGTTGTCTAACATGATGTTTTGGTGCTTAATTTGTAAAATCATAACCTTATTTGATGTTTAATAGGCTTTTCCTTAATCCCTCCTTATTATCCAGGATATTTGCTTATCCAAGCGTCTGCCAGCCCCTTTAGCTTGGATAAGTGAGACTCTACTGTATTAGAAAAAAGAACTCTGCAGAAATTAAAAGCACAAGAGCAACAAAAAGAAGACTCAACAATGACATGGTTTTATTATACTCGACTCCAGTTCATCTGGACTAAAAAAAAAAGGGAGACAAGAATCGGAGAATCAATGGAACCAACTACCGTGTTTCCCCGAAAATAAGACAGTGTCTTATATTAATTTTTGCTCCCAAAGATGCGCTAGGTCTTATTTTCAGGGGATGTCTTATTTTTCCATGAAGAAAAATTCACATTTATTGTTGAACAAAAAAATGAACATTTATTATATACTGTACAGTAGTTGTCATCACAAGCCAGCATAACCAGACAAATTGTGAATCCTATCAAGAATTTCTTGTTACTACCAATATTTCCATGTACAACACTCTATGGTACGTTCATTTCCCGATCCTGCATGCTCTGGTGTTCTGTTTGGTGGGCATGCTTCCAAACACAAACGGTGCTAGGTCTTACTTTCAGGGGAGGCCTTATATTTAGCAATTCAGCAAAACCTCTACTAGGTCTTATTTTCTGGGGATGTCTTATTTTAGGGGGAAAAGGGTACTACAGGCAAAAAACAAGCCAATGGGAAAGCAGCATAAATTTCTTCTGAAAGATTTTACAATTGATGAAGACAGAAAAGAACCCATGATTCAGTGGGTGAAATACATAACAAAAACCTTAAGGGGGGGAAAGAAGACCCAGGCTGGCAGGTGAGGGGGTTGGGAGGGCAACGCCATTGGGCCTCGGCCTGTCTCTCTCTCCTCAGAAGGATCTCCCGGATGGAGAATGTGATGGCCCCCAATCCCAGGTTAGTGCAGGCCTGGGCCAACCTCGTCCCTCCCTCCAGGTGTTGTGGGCTTCGGCCTCTCTTCGGCCCTTTGGAGAAGGTCTGGGAATAAGACTCACCGGGAGGAGGAAGAGGAGACAGGCTCCTCTCCAGACCGGGAAAGGAAGGGTTAAGGGGAGTGAGTTTGGTTCCTAGAGGGACAGGAAAGCTTGGTCTAAGGAGGCCCACTTCCTTCCTGCCTCTCTGGGAAACAAACTCCCTCCCCTTAACCCTTCCTTGCCCAGCGTTACTCTATAAGGAGGGGGAAAGAGCATCTCCCAAAAGCCCTGGAACCAAAGGACGCAAAATGAGGGAACAGATATAGCCATGGAAGACAAATTCTGTATTCATAGGATGGTTAGTTAGATATATTCTCTGCCTGCCAAACCATTGCTCCCCAACCCCACTGAACATTAAAGGGAACCAATCAGTCCAGGGAGCAGATCAGAGAAGAGCTGAGCAGACCTCCATCCACAACAGAAGGAGAATGTCTCAGCCCTGGGCCAAGTCCCAGGGCTCCCTTTTCCCAAGGAGGAGAAACACAGACTTGGGTGGGAGATACAACTAAAGCACCCATCACAAGCAGGCTCTTCATTGAGAAATCCCCTGCTGCCATAGCTTCTCTCCAAAGCAGCCTTCTGCTAAGGAAAGGGAATCTGAATTCAGAGTTTTGTTACAAATTGTAATTGATTTTCACATTTCAGTCTTGCACATGACTACTACAAATATAGGGGCAAATATAGTGGAGTAATAAGGAGATATACCCAGCCCGTCCTCAGTACAACCAACTCAGTGAGGTTCAGATTTTCACCCACCTTGTTAGTTAGAATGAGAAATAAAACTATGAACTAGAGCCCAAAATACATTGGGTATGGGTTGTTGTATGTCTTTCGGGCTGTGTGGCCATGCTGCAGAAGTATTCTCTCCTGACGTTTCGCCCACATCTATGGCAGGCATCCTCAGAGGTTGCCTCACCCCCTCTGAGGATGCCTGCCATAGATGTGGGCGAAACGTCAGGAGAGAATACTTCTGCAACATGGCCACACAGCCCGGAAAACATACAATCGTATCTTGGACAATAGTTCAATGCTTTTCCTAGTAGCAGGTTATCAGGTTATCAAGACATACAACAACTCTGTGATCCCAGCCATAAAAGTCTTTGACAATACATTGGGTATGCTTGAGGTTTTGATGGCACACTTGGTATCCAACGTACATCTTTGCTTCTTAATCCATTTACCTGGTTGGGGATGGAAATTAGTAATACCGGTTCTTGTACATGGTAAAACACAGAAATGACTTTGAAAAGAAGCAGACACAGAGGCACCACCACACAATATACCCAGCAACAACCGTACCCCTGATAACCTGCTACTAGGAAAAGCATTGAACTATTTTCCAAGATAGTTGGCTCAGTCCCCAGGTGTGTGCAGTGTGTCTAAAAAGAGCCACAACAACTCTTATTACCAAGGAAAGTAAGACCAGAGAATCCGGTAGCTCTTGATGGGACGATGGGAAAGAAAGGAAGATGGGAGAAATTGGAAGGAGGGAAGATGGAATGAAAAGGAGGAAAGGAAGTGGAAAAATAAAAAGACGAGAGAGGAAAGAAACAAGAATGAGAAGGAAATAAGGCAATAAGGGAAGAAATAAAAGGAAGAGAGAAGAAGGGATGGAGAGAAGATAGGAAAGAAAAAGTAAGAGGGAGAGATGGATGACAAGAGGATAGAAGAGAGAAAGGGAACAAAGAAAGAGGGAAGGTGGAAGGGAGAGAGAAGGAAAGGAAGGAAAGAAGAGAAAGGGAGAGAAAAATGGAAAGGGCAGAAAAAAGGTTTAAAAGGCGTGGAGGGGATGGCACAGCCCAGTGGCACAGAGACACGGGTGGTGGCTCTGGTTCTGGCAAGGCAGCAGGAAAAGGCCTCACCAGCAGCAGTAAGAGACGGCCTTGGCTCTGTCGGGCCAGGTGAGCGGAGGGGCCGAATGCAAAGGCGGGGCAGGCAGGGAGGCCGATATGTGCTCCCGCTGCCTCTCCTGTGAGCCAACGCCTGCACTCCCACACAGGAATTAATGCACCATTTCACAAATGTAATGCGCACCCCAATTTTGCCATTTTGGTCAATTAGCAAAAAAAAAGGGTGTGCCTTGGATTCACGTACATATGGTAATTCCTTTATTGGTAATTAGGTTTCCTCAAACAATTAGAAGGGGCTAGTTGAGAAGCTTGTATTAATTATAAAAACACTGTTGTTTTTGTCACTCTACATCGGCAAACGTCAGACTTCAATTCCCAGGAATCCCAGCCAGCTTACGGACTGTTAAGAATGGTGGGAGTTGAAGTTCAAAAACACCTGGAGGGCCAAAGTTTGCCCATGCCTGGTTTACACAGAGAAACTTATTTCCTTCATGTATAAGATCCAGGGACTTAGATTTTGCAAAATAGATCAAATGATCACAGTCTATAACAAAATCAATGATATATAAAATGGTTAATTCTGAAATAACAAGGCTCATGTTTTTCAATTTATGTTAATTTTATCAATATTTGTATGTATGTTTTTATCCTTTACAATTTTATCTTGTAAATCGCCTAGAGCATCTTGGATGGAGGGCGATTAATAAGTAATTAAATGATGATGATGATGAATTTGATGTGGATTAAAAGTGTGTGTACCAGGAGCAGGGAACAAATAGTAAATGCTAGCCATATATACAATTTGCACATCAAGGGAAATAATAGTGTAAGCATCTTTTCCTTTGGCTTGGCCTCAGCAGAAGCATTGTGAACAATTCTGGAATCCTGGGTGAAAACAATATTCACAAACTGGAAATTTGCAACCAAGCTGATAAAGGAGCTGGAAACTAAGCCCAGAGGGACAACTGAAGGAATTACATATGGTTTATTTTTCAAATAAATGGCATGACAATCGTATTTAACCCTCTGAAGGATTGTCACAGGAAGCTTGCTTTCTGCTGCTCCAGAGAAGAAGACCTCAACTTAGAGACTGAAATGACAAGGAAGGAGAATCTACCAAATCTTTGGCAGAACTTCTCTAACGGTCCTGTTTGAAATCAGATGATCTGGGTGTCCAAAGAAGCAAAAGAGTTCTCCAAAACAGTCCCAAGTAAAAAAAAGAAGAAGCAAAAACCTGAACAGAGTTCGAAACTAAGAAGAGATTTGTCTAAGAAATCACTCCACAGTCAAGCCAAGTGTTACTGGAAGCCAAAGGAATCACATGGGTTCATCAGGAAACGTTGAATGTATCATCTACAATACCAGAATATCCAGGACCTGCAATTTCCCTGTTGCCACTCATTTTATTACTTATTATCTAGCTCTTTGGATGATGTTTCTCCTGTATGTAGTCTGTGATAGTTCAAAAAGGTATGAACCCCAAACAAACACCTGGCATTTGTATGTCTTTTAGCCTGTGTGTATTTTATGGTGCTTCTTAAGAGATGAAGTGTGAACAAAACATTTCCCACAATCCGTGCATTTGTATGGTTTTTTTCCTGTATGAACTCCCTGGTGGCTCACAAGGGAGGAACTTTGAACAAAACATTTCCCACACTCCTGGCATATGAATGGCTTCTCTCAAGTATGAAGTCTTTTGTGGCTCACCAGTTGTGAACTACGAGCAAAACATTTCCCACACTCCTGGCATTGGTATGGCTTCTCGCCTGTGTGAAGTCGTTTGTGCCTCACCAAGTTTGAACTGCAAGTAAAACATTTCCCACACTCCTGGCATTGGTATGGCTTCTCTCCTGTGTGGACTCTTTTGTGGCTCACCAGGGCAGAACTGTCAAAAAAACATTTCCCACACTCCAGGCATTGGTATGGCTTCTCGCCTGTGTGGTGCCTTTTGTGGCTCACTAATTGTGACCTGAAAGCAAAACATTTCCCACACTCCTGGCATTGGTATGGATTCTCTCCTGTGTGAAGTCTCTTGTGCGTCGCCAAGTTTGAACTCGAAGCAAAATATTTCCCACACACCTGACACTGGTATGGATTCTCTCCTGTGTGGATTATTTTGTGCCTCACCAAGTTTGAACTGCAAGTAAAACATTTCCCACACTCCTGGCATTGGTATGGATTCTCTCCTGTGTGGAGTCTCTTGTGTGTCACCAAGTTTGAACTGCAAGCAAAACATTTCCCACACTCCTGGCATTGGTATGGCTTCTCTCCTGTGTGGCGTCTTTTGTGGCTCACCAATTGTGAACTGAAAGTAAAACATTGCCCACACTCGTGGCATTGGTATGGCTTCTCTCCTGTGTGGAGTCTCATGTGCGTCACCAAGTTTGAACTGCAAGCAAAACATTTCTCACACTCCGGGCACTGATATGGATTCTCTCCTGTGTGGATTCTTTTGTGCCTCACCAAGTTTGAACTGCAAGTAAAACATTTCCCACACTCCTGGCATTGGTATGGCTTCTCTCCTGTTTGGAGTCTTTTGTGCCTCACCAAGGCTGAACCGTCAGCAAACCATTTCCCACGTTCCTGGCATTGGTATGGTTCCTGTTCTGTGAGAAATCTCTCATGTTTCACCAAGTGTGAACTCTGTATAAAAAAATTTCCAAACTCCCAGTTTTTGAAATCCTCAGGTCCTTCAAAGATTTCTCCTTGGCTCAGATGTGGCAATTGGCAATCAGCAACACTTTTTTCTGATTCATTCCATGTACAATGGATTTTCCCAGCATGGAGTGTCTTGTGAAGCACAAGTTCCATATTTTGGGTAAAACATTGTCCTCCTACATTGCATTTGTAGGGCCTTTCTCTGTCAGAATCTTCATCTTCACTGTGGGTTTCCTGTTGTCTAGGAAGGCCTCCATTGTGTCCCAAATGCTTCTTGTGTTTGGTGCATACATTGCTCTTCTTCCAGTTATCTGCTGTGAAGAAGGGCAGAAACAATCATTCATGAGCGTGAGTGATAAGGAGTCTAAGAAAGTGGGATAACAAGTGGATATATTTTTATCCCTCTTTATCTCAACCCCAAGGGGTACTCAGAGTGGCTTCCAATTTGACAATAATTCAATGTTGCATTAAAACATAACAGTAAACAAAATACAAAATATACTGTGGATTAAAATCAAAACAGTAACATATAAATACAGTAGAGTCTCACTTATCGAACATAAACGGACCAGCAGAACATTGGATAAGTGAATATGTTGGATAATAATGAGGGATTAAGGAAAATTATGTTACGATTTTATGAATTAAGCATCATGTTTTACAACAAATTGATAGAAAAAGCAGTTCAATACACAGTAACGTTATATAGTAATTACTGTATTTATGAATTTAGCACCATATATCGCAATATATTGAAAACATTGACAAAAAAATTGGCAACTAACAACTTGACTACAAATAAAGATATAATTGCATAAAATGAACTTGCCATGTAGCAACATTGTCAGAAATTAAATCCATAAAAAGTTTAGTCCTTGCTGCCTAGAGAAACAGCTGTGGATTGGGGCGGGAGGCAAACTGTGTTGGATAATCCAGAACTTTGGATAAGCGAATGCTGGATAAGTGAGACTGCTGTACATTTAAAATAAAGAGTTAAAAACATAGCACATAGTCCTGAAATCATAGTCCAAAAGCCATTCCAACCACATTTCATTCATCTTCAAACGTCTCGTTCCATAGCCAAATTTAACTTTATTTCTGAAGGACAGCAGGGAGGGAGCCAATCTGATGTCGCTGGGAAGGGAATTCCACAGCCCAGGGGCCACTGCTGAGAAGGATCTGTCCCTCGTTCCCACCAGCCGCACCTGCGAAGGGGGTGGAACCAAGAGCAGGGCCTCCCCAGAAGATCTTAATGCCTGGGCTAGTTCATAGGGGAGATATGCTGAACAGGTAAGCTGGGCCAGAACCATTTAGGCTTGTGTAGGCTGAAGCCAGTTCCTTGAATTGTGCTTGGTAGCAAATTGGCAGCCAGTGGAACTGACACAGCAGGGAGATTATATGTTGCCTGTATGTTGCTCCAGTGAGCAATCTGGCTGCCGCCCGTTGGACTACTTGGAGCTTCTGAACAGTCTTCAAAGGCAATCCAATGTAGAGCACATTGCAGTAGTCTATTTGTGATGTAACAAGATCATGAACAACCATTAGGATTCTCAACGTAGGGGCTCAGCTGGTGCACAAGTTTTAGTTGTGCAAAAGCTCTTTTAGCCACCACTGAAACCTGGGATTCCAGGCTCAGTGATGAATCCAGGATTCCTAAGCTGGATGGAGAGTGTAACCCCGTCCAGCACAGGCTGTAACCCTATACCCTATACTCAGACTGACCAAGAGTATCTCAGTCCGGTCTGGATTCAATTTCAATTTGTTCACCCTCATTCAGATCTTCACATCTGCCAGGCACCAATTCAGGACCTGGACGGCCCCCAAAGAAGTAGGTGGAAAAGAGTGATAGAGTTGGACGTCATCTGTAATGTAATGTAAACTTTTATTACGGTCAATGACCAGCTCATATCAAGGGCACCCAGTCCCGTACATCCATATGAAATCCGAGAGGTTATATACTTCACAATTAATAAAACTCCTATAAAACTAAATCATTGACAAAATTTAAAATCTAGGCTAAAAACTTCAATATTAATAAAAACCCTTATAAAATTGAATCACTGACAAAATTTAAAATCTAGGCTAAAAACTTCAACATTAATAAAAACCATTATAAAATTGAATCCTTAACAAAATTTAAAATCTAGGCTAAAAACTTCAACATTAATAAAAACCATTATAAAATTGAATCCTTGACAAAATTTAAAATCTAGGCTGAAGATCATATACCAGTACCATTAAGACCCAACTCAACTCACAGGATCATCCAGGGGGAGTCTAAAGGAAGGGAGTGGGGATGGCATGGGGGGGGATACCTCTAACTGTAAATAACAACCTATAACTATAAATAGTGGTCGATATCTGCTTTCCCAACTCTATTCTATAGACGATACTTAGTTCTTTTGGCTCTCAATCATCATCTGCCGGATTTTAATTGCAGCTGTGCAGAACTTGGCGACATTATATGTCACAGCTGAGATGGTATCTGAGAGCAATAAGGTTAGAGAAATTGTCCAGAACGTCCTGGGTATTTAGTTGTCCATGGCATGATGAGACGTGTTCGAATGTCTCTGTAAAACAGGCACTGCAGAAGTACATGCTCCGTTGTTTCTATCTGACCTGAGTCACATGGACATAGCCTCTCAGAGTATGGAATCTTCTGGTAACGACCTTCCAGTACTGCGGATGGGAGCGCATGACATCGTGCCAAAGTAAAGGCTCTCCGATGGTTGGCTACCTCCAACATAGTAAGATATTCCATAGGGGAGGTATGGCTCCTACTGTCTCCATTGGTGATGAAGGATGGGGCACTGGACAGATCTAATTGGTGTTCAATGTCTGTTATATGTTGCTTGACCTGGGATTTGGCCTGGTCATATCCCATGCTGGTTAGTAGTTCTGGGTATAGACCAAGAGATGCAATTTTGTGCACTATCTTCTTTTGCCAGCTGGATTGGAAGTTGTCCTTCATGGTGAGTTGGACGTCATCTGTGTACAGGTGGTACTCATCTCCACAACTCCAAAGATGATGTCTCCCAGTGGCTTCATGTAGATTGTAAACAACATGGGGGGAAACAATACTGAGCCCTGTGGGATCCCACAGGGGCCGAGCAGGTGTCCCCCAGTAACACCTTCTGAGAGAGACCCTTCAGGAAGGACCCGTAAAACAGTACCTCCAAGTCCCATTCCCGCGAGGTGCTACAGACGGATACCATGGTCAATGGTATCGAAGCCACTGAGACATCCAAGAGAACCAACAGGACATGTTCCCCCAGTCAAGTTCCTTGCATAAATAATTCGCTAATGAGATCAAGGCTGTTTCAGTTCCATGACATGATCTGAAGCCAGACTGCGACAGATCTAGATAATCCGTTTCTTCCAAAAACACTTGAAGTTGTGAGGCGACCACGCGTTCCAAGACTTTGCCCAAAAAGGGGAGATTGGAAGTTTGGGAACCATTGGTATAAACACAATAAACATATGAGGGAAAAAACAGAAGCATTGAGGCTCCATCAGACCATGTTCAACAAGAACCAATTACCATAATTACAAAAATGGGCATGGCCAGGCTCTAAAAGGGTCGGGCATGGGGTAGTGCAAAACAACATATGATAGGGCTGGGGAAATGGATGAGGTACAGAGAGCAGAAATGACCTGGTGAAGCACCTGTCCGGAGCACCCATCGGCAATAACAAACGACTCTCAACCCTCTGAATTAACCTTGCCAAAAAACAACAGGCAACTACTATCATAAGTGCCTATGCACCAACCGATGTCCTCACTGCGGAAGAACATGCTCCACAACCATCTACGCATCCACCATCAAGACACTACACTTGGAGGACCATCATCCTCAGGCTACAAGGAATCACCTAAGTAAGTAAGGACTCTCTGGCAACCTAGGGACTGGGCATTTATAACTAGGGACTAATTGTTCTCAAATGCATGCTGGAACAACCAAGTTTTCAGATCCCTGCGAAAGGAGGACAACGTGGGAGATTGTCTAATCTCTCTGGGAATGGTATATCAAAGTCGAGGGGTAACCATCGAGAAGGCCTATTCCTTGTCCCCACCAATTGTGCCGTAACAGAAGTGGAGCAAGAGGAGGGCCTCCCTGACAGATCTTAGAGGCTAAGGAGTTATATAGGCGAAGACCCGATCACGAAGATAGGCGAGGCCCGAACCTTTTAGGGCTTTGTAGGTCATAACCTGCACCTTGAATTTGGATTGGAAACTTATCGGCAGCCAGTGGAGCTGTTTTCAATAGGGGCGTCGTGCAGTTTCCAGACTGTCTTCAAAGGCAACACCACGTAAAGTGTGTTGCAATAATCCAGTCTGGATGTAACCAAGGCATGGACTACCATGGCCAAGTCCGGCTTCTTGACGAACGGTAGCAGCTGGCGAACAAGCTTTAACTGTGTGAAGTTCCTCCCGACCACCACCAACAGCTGAGCATCAACCAGGAGCACTGAATCCAGGGAGACCCCCAGACTGCGGACCTGTGTTCTCAAGGGGAGTGTAACTTATGTACACTTGTATGATATATTTCTAACATAGTCCTGCCTTGAGAATTCTCAGAGATTGTGATGATTTAGGCTACTACTTCCACTAGGAAACTGCTGACTGGGATACTGCATTTTGAAATTGAAACCCCCATCAATGTCTTACCAAGCGAGTCCACAATCCCATGAATCTCCTCCATGATCTGCATGTGCAAGACTTTCTGATCAGGATCCAGGAGAGCCCACTCCTCCAGGGAGAAATGGACAGCCACGTCCTCAAAGGAGATGATTGGGTCCTGGTGGAAAAAGAAAATATTTTCTTCTTACAAAAGAGCTATCAAGAAAAATATTATAAGAATTTACATTCCTGTTGGCTGTTTGAAAGGGAAAGGACTATGGCCTCCATGTCATAGCTTAATAATAATACTGTAATAAAAAAAACAAACCTCTGAAGTTTCCGGCAGAAGTCCCACGGTGGCCATCTTGAGAGCACCTAAATCTCAGAACAAAGCAGTAAAGTCTGGACAACAGAGGCAGAAATCCCAGGACTAATAGGTCTGTATATGGACCTCTTCTGAAGTCTTGGGATTTTTGCCCCTATTTAAAACCCGTGATTTAGTGCTGTCTGGAAGAGCCCTGCGGCAACATTCTACGTTGTCCCTTTCCCATTAGCATTTCACCACCTTCTCCAAACAGAGACCCTATCATTTCCTTGTTTTTTCTTCTTCTACTTTCTTCTAATTTAGACCAAAGAACCCCTTTTTATTGTTTTCAATTTGTTTGGCAAGTCTGAGCTCATTTTCTGATTCAGCTTGTTAGACTTTTTCCCTACCTCTACTGGTTAGTCATTTGAATTCTTTTTTGGTGATTTCCCCCCCCCCTTTTCCATTTCTTGTCCCTTTTAAATCTTAGCTCAGCTGAAAGTTCTTTGAACAGCTATTCTAATTTCTTTAGACTACTCTTTATTTTTTCCCCCTTGATGGCACTGTTTGCAATTGTGCCTTCAGTATCTCACTTTTAAAAAACTCCCATTCAATCCTTTCTGTTTCTACAGATGTTTGATGATTGAGCCTGGAATCAGTGAAACCCAGGCAGATCCACTCCTCCTCTCCCAGGAATCCTTCTGCTTACCTGATTCAGTTTCACTCCATCCGAAAGGGGAAGGAATAACTGAGGATTCGACAACAACATCATTCCAGCCCCTGGGAGAGAGAGCAAGGTGTGGAAAGCTGGTTACATAAACATGTCTCATGGGTTACAATTACAGTCCTAAAAAGACACCTATGAGGAAATGACCCTATGAACACAGGAGCATTCCCCAGCCCAGGAATATGTAACACTTTGAAGTTTAGGACTTTTTATCTCAAGCAGTGCTGTGAGTAGGTTGGACTGAAACTAGCACTTGGTATTTCAATTGACTAAAGTTATTCTTTGTTGTCTGTTTGTCTTCCAACTCAGTTTCATGGTGGATCTTCGGGTCCTACCTAGGAAGATACTGAAGGACTGCATTTTCAGTCCTATTCATCTTTAGGCTAATGTAGAAGTATTGCAAGAAAGAAAACTGCAAATCACACTGAAATTACAACTTCTGCAATTGAATAACTCCTCCTCCTCCTCCTCCTCCTCCTCCTCCTCCTCCTCATAATAATAATAATAATAATAATAATAATAATAATAATAATAATAATAATAATAATAAATTTATTTCTTACCCGCCTCTTCTTGGAGCTGGAGGTGGTTTACAAAACAATTTTAAAAACACTAACATTTCAATAATTCAACAAATATACATATTTCTATAAAAGATCTACATTAAAACTGCATTTCTATAAAATATATATTAAAGTACATAAAACAAAGGACACGAGTTTAAGATATATACCCATCTCAAAGCCAAATGATCCTGCATATGCACTTTCCCAAGCTCAAACTGTGGATGTGCTACAATACCTCCAAAGGGGAATTTACACTGGCATAAAACACCAAGACTCCCAGAAGAGTTCCTTCTTACCCCCCAAGGCTGCAGCCCCATTTCCTTCCTGCTTGAGCTTCTTCTGCCTGAGACTCTGGTTGGTGTTTGATGGGGATTTCTCTGATGCAGGGACATTAGACTGGACTTCCATGCAGTTATTTTGGGTCTGGAAGAGCACAGAGTATTCAAGAAGTAGTATGGGGAAAGTTCAAAACAATCACAGACCTATGTACAGAAACTGCATGGACTTTTTTTTTTTTAAAAAAAGAATAACCCTGAGATTGCAACCTAGTTTGAAACAAATGCCATAATCCCCTTCCCATCATTTTCAATGTTATATTTGGGGTCAACAAATTTGTGTAGAGCAGCAACAGAGTTCACAGTGGATATGGAGGTGACAGCAGGAGGGGCAGAGCAGGTGGGAAAAGAGGCAGAGGGAACAGGGTCCGGCTTCTCCCCCATTTTGGTCCCATCTTGGAAGAAAGGCAGGATGTATGTTTAATCTCTCCATCAGCCCCAAGGTTAGTGAAACCAAGAGGAAATGCTCTCACCTGTTCTTCTTGCCTCTTGTCCTCTGCCTGACTCAGGAGGAAGCCTTCCGCCAGGGCCACCGCCTGGGAAGAGGTCTCTGCCCCACACTCTCGGACCCAGCTCCCCATCTCTGGGGGCAGGAGGCTCAGGAACTGCTCCAGTATCACCAGGTCCAGCATCTCAGCCTTGGTGTGTTGCTCGGGCTTCAGCCACTGGCGGCAGAGATCGTGGAGGCGGCTGCAAACCTCTCTTGGCCCCTCACCCTCTTGGTAGGAGAACTGCCTGAACCGCTGGCGCTGTATGTGGCCATTCAGGAACGTCTGCGTAGTTCTTTTCCAATATTCCCCACTGCTCTCAGGAGTCCTGCCTGCTTCAAGTCCAGGTGAGTTGGGTCTTTCCATGTTGGAACCACTCTGATGGAGAACCAAACCGTATCCAAGATGCTTTTCCTTCCTCTTCATTCAAGGGAAAGAAATCCCTCAACAGGCTCTACTCCAAAATTCCCAGCCAACAATCACAGTTCCTCTGAGAAAGAAAGGCAGAATTAGACAAAAGGCTTCAGGGGGGCCTTTTCTTGTAGAGTAAAAAAATGCTGGACCCTCCTTCCAGTTGGGCCTCTGCTTCTCCAGCCTACAGACCCACCTGGCCTTCCATTGAACTCCCATTCAGTCCCAACCCACACTATCCCCACATGATTCCTTCAGCTGATGCTACATGATCCATAGCCTTTCTTGTAAAAAAAGAACCAGTAGACTTTGAAACAAGTGACAAAAATCAATATAACAACTAAAATAAAATATTTGGAAATCCAGGTAACAAACTGAAACTGAATCTTTTTAAAAGCAACTATGAAAAAATATGGAAAGACCTACAATGGTGGGAGAATATTAGACCTATCTCTAGAATTTCAACAATCAAATTGAATGTAATCTCAAAAATGTTATATTTATTTCAGACAATATCAATTTTGTTAGAAGAAGCACTCTTTAAAGCCTGCAGTAAAGGCTGCCAGATTCGAATCACACCTGGGGAGAGTGCGGATGAGCTCCCTCTATCAGCTCCAGCTCCATGCGGTGACATGAGAGAAGCCTCCTACAAGGATGGTAAAAACATCAAAACAACCGGGCATCTCCTGGGAAACGTCCTTGCAGACGGCCAATTCTCTCACTCCAGAAGCAACTCCAGTTGCTCCTGACACGAGAAAAAAAAGTAAAGAACTGATAAAATTCATTTGGAAAATTTAAAAACCCTGAATAAAAATGAAATACTTAACAACAGCTGCAAGACTAATCTATGCCAAAAAATGGAGGGGGGAAAAAATAGACCGGACATTAAATTATGGTATAATAAAATTTTTGAAAGAATGAACATAGACAAATTAACATATTTATTATCAAACACTCAAGGAAAACCAAGAAAACAAACAGATTGGGAAATAATTAAAAATTATCTAAGAAACGAAAAATGTAAGATAATAATATGAAGAAGACTCAGTGAAGAACGACTGAATAAAGAACCGTCCCAGACTATGTAAATAAAGAGGTAACGAGCAAATAAGAGAAACAAAGATGTATTATACATAGAAAGAAAAGTTTGCAAAGCACCACACAACAGAGGGAAGTCAATTTTAATATGACTGTATTGTGAGTGGACAAATGTTGTGTTTGTAGGGATGACTTAGGCCCTAATTTTTTTTGTTTCTTTCCTTTCTTTTTTTATTATTATCTCTTCCTTTTCTTTTTTGTCATTTTTTTTCTTTTATTTTTTATGCACGATGGAATGGTATGTATGTATGTCTCTCACTTATGTTACATGTTTATTCAATTAAAAAAATGAAATACACATAAAATGTAATAGATAGAGGAGGAAAGGCATTACCATATATGAGACTATACTATGATTCTGCAGCTAGGTCATAGATGAAAGAGAGGATATTTCTAAGACTACTTACAACGGAAGGGACTGATCTAAAATATGGATGGCATGCATATCTGATTTATGATAAAAAGAAATCAGACTCCAATTTTAAGAAATATTAAATAAGAAATTCATTGATGAGAATATAGAATAGAAAATATTTTTCCTATGAAATACGTGCATTGACAAAACCACAAGAGGCCTGCCTATCTCCCCTGTGACAACCTCACAGCCTGTTGTGATGACCCCCAATCCCATGTTAGTACAGGCCTAGTCCAACTTCGCCCCCCACCCCCTTCCAGGTGTTGTGGCCTCAGCCCCTCTTCTGCCCTTTGGAGAAGATCTGGGAATAAGACTCACCAGAAAGAGAAGGAGGAGGAGGAAGAGGAGGAGAAGGAGACAAGCTGCAAGTAGGAGGAGGAGGGAGAGGCCAAAGTGGCAAACTCCCCTCTCCCAGCCGGGCAAGAAAGGGTTAAGGGGGACAGGAAAGGCGGGTCTAAGGAGGCCCACTTCCTTCCTGCCTCTCTGGGAACCAAACTCCCTGCCCTTAACCCTTCCTTGCCCAGCATTACACTGGAAGAAGGGAAAGAGCATCTCTCAAAAGCCCTGGAACCAAAGGACTCAAGATGAGGGCAAAGATATAGTCATGGCAGAAAAATTCCGTATTCATAGGATAGTTACCGGTACATATATTCTCTCCCTTTCAAACCATTGCTCCCCAACCCCACTGACCATTAAAGGGGAATCCTAACTCAATAGTTTTGTTAAGGGTGTCACTGATTTTCACATTTCAGTCTTGCACATGACTGCTACAAAGGAGGGGCAAATATAGTGGAATAATAAGTAAATATGGGAGCCCCCAATGGCACAGTGTGTTAAAGCTCTGAGCTGCTGAACTTGCGGACCAAAAGTTCGCCAGTTTGAATCCGGGGAGCGGAGTGACCGCCTGCTGTTAGTCCCAGCTTCTGCCAAGCTAGCAGTTTGAAAACATGCAAATGTGAGTAGATCAATAGGTACCACTCCAACAGGAAGGTAACGGCGCTCCATGCAGTCATGCCGGCCACATGACCTTGGAGGTGTCTATGGACAACGCCGGCTCTTTGGCTTAGAAATGGAGATGAGCACCAACCCCCAGAGTTGGTCACGACTAGACTTAACGTCAGGGGAAAACCTTTACCTTTACCTAAAAAGGAAATATACCCAGACCATCCCCAGTACAACTGACTGTAAGGTGAGGTGCAGGTTTTCACCCACCTTGTTAGAATGAGAAGTAAAACAGAAATAGAGCCCAAAATAGATTTGGTATGCTTGAGGTTGATGGCACACTTGATATCGAACGTATGCCTTTGTTCCTCAATACATTTACCTGGTTGGGGATGGAAAATAGTAATAATGGTTCCTGCACACTCCGAAACACAGAAATGACTTTGAAAACAAGCAGACCCAGATGCACCACCACAAAATATGCCCAGCAGCAATCATACCCCTGACAATCTCCTACTAGGAAAAGCATTGAACTATTTTCCAAGATAGGGTTGTTGTATGTTTTCCGGGCTGTATGGCCATGTTCCAGAAGTATTCTCTCCTGACGTTTCGCCCACACCTATGGCAAGCATCCTGGGGGTGAGGTACCTCTGTGGGTGAAATGTCAGGAGAGAATACTTCTGGAACATGGCCATACAGCCCGGAAAACATACAACAACCTTGTGATACCAGCCATGAACGCCTTCGACAACATGTTTTCCAAGATAGTTCACTCAATCCCTAGATGTGTGTAGTGTCTCTAAAAAAGAGCCACAACAACTCTTAAGGAAAGGAAGACGTGAAAATCAGGTAACAATTGATGGGAAGATGGGAAAGAAAGGAAGGTGGGAGAAATTGGAAGGAGGGAAGATGGAAGGAAAAGGAGGAAAGGAAAGGAGGGAGGGAGGAAAAGATGGAAAGAAAGAAAAGGAAGAAAGAGGGAAGAAGTGAAGGAAAAGAAGAAAGGAAGAGGGAAAATAAAGTGATGAGAGAGGAAAGAAAAAAGGAAGATGAGAAGGAATTATGGCAGTAAGGGAAGAAAGAAAAGGAAGAGAGAAGCAGGGATGGAGAGAAGATAGGAAAGAAAAAAAGAAGAGGGAGAGATGGATGACAAGAGGATAGGAGAGAGAAAGGGAAAGAAGAAAAGGAAGAAAGGGAGAGAAGAGTGGAAAGGACAGAAAAAAGGTTTAAAAGAGCGGCACGGGCATGGAGGGGATGGCATAGCCCAGTGGCACAGAGACATGGGTGGTGGCTCTGGTTCTGGCAAGGCGGCAGGAAAAGGCTTCACCAGCAGCAGTAAGAGATGGCCTTGGCTCTGTCGGGCCAGGTGAGGTGAGGGGCCAAAGGCAAAGGTGTCTTGGGACAGGCAAGGAGGCTGACATGTTCTCCTGCTGCCTCTCCTGTGAACCCATGCCTGCCCGCCCAATTTTGCCATTATGGGCATTTAGCCAAAAAAAGTGTGCCTTAGATTCATGTACATACAGTCATCTCTTTATTGGTAATTAGGTTATCTCAAGCAATTAGAAGGGACTAGTTGAGAAGCTTGTATTGATTGTACAAACAGTTGTTTTTTGCTCTACATCAGCAAACGTTGGTCCTCCAGGTGTCTGGACTTCAACTCCCAGGAATCCTAACCAGCTTACTGACAGTTTAAAATGTTGGGAGTTGAAGTTCAAAAACACCTGGAGGGCCAATGTTTGCCCATGCCTGCTTTATACAGACAAACTTATTTCCTTCATTTATTAAGATCCAGGGACTTAAATTTTGCAAACTACAGTAGAGTCTCACTTATCTAACATAAACGGGCCGGCAAAACGTTGGATAAGTGAATATGTTGGATAATAAGAAGGGATTAAGGAAAAGCCCATCAAACATCAAATTACATTATGATTTTACAAATTAAGCACCGAAACATCATGTTTTACAACAAATTGACAGAAAAAGCAATTCAATACATGGTAACGCTATGTAGCAATTACTGTATTTACAAATTTAGCACCAAAACATTGCAATGTATTGAAAACATTGACTACAAAAACGTTGGCTACTAACAAATTGATGACAAATAAAAATAGAATTGCATAAAATGAACTTACAGTAAAAATATTGTCAGAAATTAAATGCGTAAAAAATTCAGTCCTTGCTGCCTAGAGAAACAGCTGTGGATCTGGGTGGGAGGCAGACTGCATTGGATAATCCAGAACATTGGATAAGCGAATGTTGGATGAGTGAGACTCTACTATAGATCAAAATCTCAGTCTATAACAAAATCAATGATATATAACATGGTTAATTCTAAAATAACAAGGCTCAGCTAGCAAATTCTAGCCAGAGATACGATCAAGGGAAATAATAGTGAGGGAAATTATAGTTCAATTCTGGAATTCCACCTGAAAAATAACATTCACAAACTGGAAATCTGCAACCAAGGTGGTAATGAAACTAAGCTCAGAGGGACAATGGATGGAACTACATATGGTTTATTTTTCACATAAGTGACATGACAATGAAGAGGACCTAAACTTAGGGGTTCAAATGACAAGAAAGGGGACTCCACCAAATCTTAGGCTAAACTTCTCCAATGGTTCTGTTTGAAATCAGATGATATGGGTGTTCAGAGAAGCAAAAGAATTCTCCAAAAGAGTCCCAAATCACACAAAGCAAAAAATCTGAAAGAGTTCGAAACTAAGAAGAGAATCGAAGAAATCAGTCCAAAGTCAAGCCAAGTGTTACTGGAAGCCAAGGGAATAACACAGGTTCACTGAAAAATGTTGAATGTCTAGTCTGCAGCACCAGAACGTCTAGAACTTGCAATTTCCCTGTTGCAATGCATTTTATTAGTTTTGATCCAGCTCTTTGGATGATGTCTCTCCTGTATGTAGTCTGTGATAGTTGAAACTGGTTTTTAAATTTTTGTGGTTGTTTTAGCAAGATTGTATGTTTTTGTTTTATGATGTTTAATTGTGTTGTATGGTCTCCTTTTTGACAATGGAATGTTTTACCTTGTTTTGGAAACCACTCTGAGTCCTCTTGGGGAGACAGGGTAGTATATAAATAAAGTTTTCTTTAATTAATATTATTATTATTAGTTCAAAAGGTATGAACGCAAACAAAGCATTTCCCCAAGGTTTTGTTTGTATGTTTTTTAGCCTGTGTGTATTTTCCGGTGCTTGTAAAGAGATGAAATCTGAGCAAAACATTTCCCACAATCTGTGCATATGTATGATATTTCTCCTGCGTGAACTCTTTGGTGGCTCACAAGAGATGAACTTTGAACAAAACATTTCCCACACTCCTGGCATATGAATGGCTTCTCTCCTGTATGAAATCTTTTATGGGTCACCAGTTGTGAACTGCGAGCAAAGGATTTCCCACACTCCTGGCATTGGTATGGCTTCTCTCCTGTATGGAGTCTTTTGTGCCTCACCAAGTCTGAACTAGAAACGAAACATTTCTCACACTCCTGGCATTGGTATGGTTTCTCTCCTGTGTGGAGTCTTTTGTGCCTCACCAAGGCTGAACCATCAGCAAAACATTTCCCACACTCCTGGCATTGGTATGGCTTCTCTCCTGTGTGGAGTCTTTTGTGGCTCACCAGGGCTGAACTGTCAACAAAACATTTACCACACTCTTGGCATATGTATGGCTTCTCTCCTGTGTGGAGTCTTTTGTGGCTCACCAATTGTGAACTGGAAGCAAAACATTTCCCACACTCCTGGCATTGGTATGGTTTCTCTCCTGTGTGGAGTCTCTGGTGCCTCACCAAGTTTGAACGGCAAGCAAAAGATTTCCCACACTCCTGGCATTGGTATGGATTCTCTCCTGTGTGGATTCTTTTGTGCCTCACTAAAACTGAACTGTAAGTAAAACATTTCCCACACTCCTGGCATTGGTATGGCTTCTCTCCTGTGTGGAGTCTTTTGTGCCTTACCAAGGCTGAATTGTCAGCAAAACATTTCCCACAGTCTTGGCATTGATATGGTTCCTGTACTGTGTGGAGTCTCTCATGATTCACCAAGTGTGAATTCTGGATAAAAAAATTCCCACACTCCCAGCTTATGAAATCCTCAGTTCCTTCAAAGATTTCTTCTTGGCTCAGATGTGGCAATTTGCAGTCAGCAACACTTTTTTCTGATTCTTTCCATGTACAATGGATTTTCCCAGCATGGAGTGTCTTGTGAAGCACAAGTTCCATATTTTGGGTAAAACACAGTCCACATACATTGCATTTGTAGGGCCTGTCTCTGTCAGAATCTTCATCTTCACTGTGGGTTTCCTCGTGTCTAGGAAGGTCCCCATTGTGTCCCAAATGCTTCTTGCAGTTATCTGCTGTGAAGAAGGGCAGAAACAATCATTCCTCAACATGAGTGATAAGGAGTCTAAGAAAGTGAGATATTTGTTTACTTTTTTTTATCCCTCTTTATCTCAACCCCGAAGGGGTCTCAGAGCGGCTTCCAATTTGACAATAATTCAATGCTGCATTAAAACATAACAACAAACAAAATACAAAATATATTATGGATTAAAATCAAAACAGTAACATATAAATAATTTAAAATGAAGAGATAAAAACATAGCACATAGTCCCAAAATCATAGTCCAAAAGCCATTCTAATCACATTGCATTAACCTTGTAGTTGCGTCTTGCACTGTACCTACTTTCCAAATGCCTGGTTCCATAGCCAAGTTGTACTTTCTTTCTGAAGGACAGCAGGGAGGGAGCCAATCTGATGTCACTGGGAAGGGATTCCATAGCCGAGGGGCCACTGCTAAGAAGGACCTGTCCCTTGTTCCCACCAGCAGAACCCGCAAAGGGCGTGGAAACAAGAGCAGGGCCTCCCCAGAAGATTTGTGTCTATTGCCCTAGTCATCTCCCTGTTCCAGAGAGTGACCAGAGCATCGAAAGGATCATCTACCGAAATGGAGTTGCAATATCTTTGTACTGTCTATCTTTGTACTGGTATCCAATGTGAATATAACCAAAGCATGGACCACCATGGCCAAGTCAGGTTTCTCGAGGTGTGGTAGCAGCTGGCGAACAAGCTTTAACTGTGCGAAGATGCTCCTGACCACTGCCAACACCTGAGCATCAACCGTCAGCACTGAATCCAAGAGGACCCCCAGACTGCAGACCTGTGTCCTCAGGGGGAGTGTAAGTTGTGTACACTTATGTCATTTATTTCTAACATAGGTCCTGCCTTAAGAACTCTCAGAGAGTGTGATGATTTAGGATACTACTTCCACTAGGAAACTGCTGACTGGGATAATGCATTTTGAAATGGAAATCCCCATCAATGAGGAAGCCTTACCAAGAGAGTCCACAATCCCATGAATCTCCTCCATGATCTGCATGTGCAAGACTTTCTGATCAGGATTCAGGAGAGCCCACTCCTCCAGGGAGAAATAGACAGCCACATCCTCAAAGGAGATTGGGTCCTGGTGGAAAAAGAAAATACTTTCTTCTTACAAATGAGATATGAAGAAAAATATTATAAGAATTTACTTTCCTGTGGCCTGTTTGAAAGGGAAAGGACTATAGCCTCCATGTCACAGTTTAAGCTTTGTAGAGCTGTTCGGTTGGTCACATAATCATTTCTAAATAGATATGTAGAATCAGAAATGGAATCTGGACATGTTCCAGTTTTTATTGTGATACCTAGCACTGGAAAGAGCTGAGCTTCACCCAGCTCTCTAATATTTTAAAGCAATTTTGAATTCTGATCCTTTCTTCTGGAGCAGTAACTATCCCTCCTACTTTGGTGTCATCTGCAAACTTGATAAGCATGCCCTCTAAGCCTTCACCCAAGTCAGTAAGAAAGATGTGGAACAGCACTTGGCGCAGGACAGAACCCTTCAGCACCCCACTAGTCCCTTCTTTCCAGGATGAAGAGGAACCACTGGTGAGAACGCTTTGTGCATTCTTGAAGATAGCGGCAACCTTTGCCTCCTCCAGTCTGATGGGATTTCTCCTGTTCCCTGGGAGTCCTCAAATACTTGAATTCATTTGGAGTGGTCAGGTACTCTTGGACTACTTCTTTACCTATTTTGGATTGCATTTTCCCTATTACCTCTTCTGCTCCATCTGGCTCAAGTAGAATACTGATTCTCTTTTGGGAGAAGACTGAGACTAAACTATGTTTTCCCAATCCCGTTAGCATTTCATCACCTTCTCCAAGCAGAGACCCTTTCATTTCCTTGTTTTTTCTTCTTCTACTGACACAACCAAAGAACCCATTATTATTGTTTTTCATCTCTCTGGCAAGCCTGAGCTCATTTTCTGATTTATCTTGTTAGACCTTTTCCCTATTTATGCTGGTTAGCCTTTTTTTGTGATTTCCCCCCCATTTTCCATTTCTTGTAGATGTCCCTTTTAAATCTTAGCTCACTTCAACATTCTTTGAACATCTATTCTGGTTTGTTCAGACTTCTCATAATGTTTTTCCTCCTTGATGGCACTGTTTGTAATTGTGCCTCCAGTATCTAATTTTTAAGAAACTCTCATTCAATCTTTTCTGTTTCAACAGATATCTGATGATTAAGCCTGGAACAAATGACAACCAGGCAGCTCCAGTCCTCCTCTCCTAGGAATCTTTTTGCTTACCTGATTCAGTTCCACTCCATCACAAAGGGGAAGAAACAACTGTGGATTCAGCAACATCATCATTCCAGCACCTGGAAGAGATCAAATTGTGGAAAGCTGGTCACATGACCATATCTCAGAGGTTACAATGACAGTCCTAAAAAGAAACCTATGAGGAAATGACCCTATGAACAAAGGAGCATTCTTACCCTCCTATTCTTGCAGCTCAGGGCAAGTTACAACACAATTAAAAAAACAGAAACATTGCAAAAATTCAACAAATATACATATACAATATACAAAAGATTCACATTAAAACTGCATTTCTGTATTATACATACTAAAGTTCATAAAACAGACATAAAACAAAGGACATGAGTCTAAGATATATACCCATCTCAAGGTGAAATGATCCTGCATATGCACTTTCTCAAGCTCAAACTGTGGATGTGCTACAATCCCTCCAAACAGGAATTTACACTGGCATAAAACATTAAAACTCCCAGAAGGGTTCCTTCTTACCCGTCAAGGCTGCAGCCCCATCTCCTTCGTGCTTCAGCTCCTTCTGCTTGAGATTCTGGGTTGTGTTTGATGGAGATTTCTCTGATGCAGGGACATTAGACTGGCCTTCCATGCAGTTATTTTGGACCTGGAAGAGCACAGAGTATTCCAGAATATGGAGAAAGTTCAAAAATATCACAGACCTATGTGCAGAAACTGCGTGGATTTTTTAATAAAAATAACTCTGAAATGGCAACCTAGTTTGAAAGAAATGCTATACTCCCTCTCCCATCATTTTCAAAGTGATATCTGGGCCAACAAATTTGAGTAGAGCAGAAACTGAGCTTACAGTGTAAGGAATTAAAGTGTTTGTGTGGGTGCTTGTGAAGGAAAGAAGCAACACAGGTCTCAAAAGATGGGAGTCCACGCAAAGCATGATATGGGATGGACTTGGAGGGTGAAGGAAGGAAAACAACAAGGTGTATCTAACCTGGCAAGACGAACCGAGGGTTCAGTAAGGTGTATCCAAAATAACAATGGACAATAACGTGTGCAGTTGTACCGCATACGTCATACAGCCTGAGATGTAGAATGTTTTGAAACCATGCGATAAGAACAGAATAGCATGTTCACCGAAAGGACTGAACTTTAGGCTATAAATGCAGGAGACCTAAAAGATCCAGCACACTTTCCGGAACCTTGGTCACGGAGTGTCCAAGCATGTTGGAGAAACCTGATCACCTCTTCTAAACAGGGCCTTTGTGTGTGTGAGTATGTATATGCGTGTGCATGACAGCTCTCTCTTGATGTGATTTTGATCTGATTCTGCTATGATTATCAATAAATGTTACATAAAAAGCGTTAAAACCAAATTTGGTCTCTGAAAGCGCCTCACTGAATAAACCACTACTCCTGAAACACTCTGCATCAAAAAAGAACAGGAACCCTTTTGGTTCATAACAACAGGGGATATGGAGGTGACAGCAGGAGGGATAGAGCAAGTGGGAAGAGAGGCAGAGAGATCAGAGGCCGGCTTCTGCTTCACATCGGTCCTATCTTGGAAAAAAGACAGGATGTAAGCTTAATCTGTCTATCAGTCCCAAGGTTAGTGAAATGAAGAGGAAATGCTCTCACCTGTTCTTCCTGCCTCTTGTCCTCTGCCCGACTCAGGAGGAAGCCTTCCGCCAGGGCCACCGCCTGGGAAGAGGTCTCTGCCCCACACTCTCGGACCCAGCTCCCCATCTCTGGGGGCAGGAGGCTCAGGAACTGCTCCAGGATCACCAGGTCCAGCATCTCAGCCTTGGTGTGTTGCTCTGGCTTCAGCCACTGGCGGCAGAGATTGTGGAGGCGGCTGCAAACCTCTCTGGGTCCCTCACCCTCTTGGTAGGACGGCTGCCTGAAGCGCTGGCGCTGTATGTCTGAGCTAGACATGCTTTCGTTCAGGAACATCTTCATGGTTCTTTGCCAGACTTCCACAATGCTCTTGCTACCAATATCAGGGCTTCTTCCAGCTACAGGTCCAATTGAGTCGGGACTGTCTATCTTTGTACTGGTATCCAAGGAAGCATCAACTGCGTTCCAAGTTATTTTCCCTTCCTCTCTTGTGGGGCAACAGCTTCTCCACCAAAACTCTGAAAAACCAAGATATTGCTCTGATGGGACCCAGCTCTTCATCTCTGGGGGCAGGAGGCTCAGGAACTGCTCCAAGGTCACCAGGTCCAGCATCTCCGCTTTGGTGTGTTGCTCTGGCTTCAGCCACTGGCTGCAGAGATCATGGAGGCGGCTGCAAACCTCTCTGGGTCCTTCGCCTTCTTGGTAGGAGGACTGCCTGAAGCGCTGGCGCTGTATGTGCACATTCAGGAACATCTGCGTAGTTCTTTCCCAGGATTCCTTACTGCTCCCAAGTCCTGCTTCAGGTTCAGGTGAATTGGGTCTCTCCATGTTGAAACCACTGTCTGATGAAGAACCAAACCTTATCCAAGATGCTTTTCCTCCCTCTTCTTTCAAGGGAAAGAAATCCCTGAATAGGCTCTGCCCCAAAATTCTCAGGCAACAATCACTTTTCCTCTGTGAAAGTAAGCAAGCATTAAACAATGGGCTTTGGGAGGCTTTTTTTAAAGAGAGAGAGTGAGTAAAAATAAGCCCTGTATTTACTTGGGAGCCTGGTAATGCTAGGCCCTCCCTGCTGCCCTACTGCGCATGCGTCGATGCTTCCCTGATCCCGGCCACACCCCATCACGTGACTTGCCCTGCTCTAGAGGAGGGAGAGAGAGAGAGAGAGACCCTCTTGTTTTTTATTGTACAGTGGTGGTTCTCAGCCTGTGGGTCTCAGGATGTTTTGGCCTCCAACTCTCAGAAATCCTTACAGGCTGGGATTTCTGGGAGTTGTAGGCCAAAACACCTGGGGACCCACTGCTCTACAAAGTTATTTCCTTAGGATCATAGAATCCTAGAGTTGGAAGAGACCTCGTGGGCCATCCAGTCCAACTCCATTCTGCCAAGAAGCAGGAAAATCACATTCAAAGCACTCCCGACAGATGGCCTTCCAACTTCTGCTTGAATGCCTCCAAAAAAAGGAGCCTCCACCACACTCCAGGCAGAGAGTTCCACTGCTGAACAGCTCTCTCTCACAGTGAGGAAGTTCTTCCTCATGTTCAGGTGGAATCTCCTTTCCTGTAAAGCCGTTCGGCATCCTAGTCTCCAGGGCAGCAGAAAACAAGCTTTCATAGAATCATAGAATAGTAGAGTTGGAAGAGACCTCATAGGCCATCCAGTCCAACCCCCTGCCAAGTAGCAGGAAATCGCGTTCAAAGCACCCCCGACAGATGGCCATCCAGCCTCTGCTTAAAAGCCTCCAAACTATGACTTCCCCTCACATCTTGATCCATGGCTCTCATCATGTCTCCTCAGCCTTCTCTTCTGCAGGCTAAACATGCCCAGCTCTTTAAGCCACTCCTCATAGGGCTTGTTTTCCAGACCCTTGATCATTTGAGTCATCTTCCTCTGGATACATTCCAGCATACAGTCGACATCTCCCTTCAATTGCGGTGCCCAGAATTGGACACAGTATTCCAGGTGTGGTCTGACCAAGGCGGAATAGAGCAGTAGCATGACTTCCCTGGATCTAGACACTAGACTACTATTTATCCAGGTCAAAATTGACTTTTTTAAGCTGCTGCATAGCATTGTTGGCTCATATTTACCTTGTTTTCCACGAGGACTCCTAGATCATTTTCACACATACTCCTTAATACAGTAGAGTCTCACTTATCCAAGCTAAACGGGCCGGCAGAAGCTTGGATAAGCGAATATCTTGGATAATAAGGAGGGATTAAGGAAAAGCCTATTAAACATCAAATTACGTTATGATTTTACAAATTAAGCATCAAGACATCATGTTATACAACAAATTTGACAGAAAAAGTAGTTCAATATGTTATGTTGTAATTACTGTATTTACGAATTTAGCACCAAAATATCACGATATATTGAAAACATTGATTACAAAAATGGCTTGGATAATCCAGAAACTTGGATAAGCAAGGCTTGGATAAGCAAGACTCTACTGTATATAAGAACCAGGGACTTAGATCAAATTTTCACAGCCTGTAACAAAATCAAGGCTATATAACATAATTGATTCTAACGTAACAACAAGGCTCATGTTTTTGAATGTAATGTGGATTAAAAGTATGCTGGAGGAAGCAACCTTCTCAAGCCTCCTCTATGTGATATTTGTTTTTTTTATTAGTACAGTAGAGTCTCGCTTATCCAACAGAAATGGGCCGGCAGAACGCTGGATAAGCGAAAATGTTGGATAATCAGGAGGGATTAAGGAAAAGCCTATTAAATGTCAAATTATGTTATGATTTTACAAATTAACCACCAAAGCATCATGTTTTGCAACAAATCGGCAGAAGAAGCAGTTCAATACATGGTAACGTTATGTAGTAATGACTGTATGTATTTATGAATTTAGCACCAAAACATTGCAATGTATTGAAAACATTGAGTACAAATAACGATAGAATTGCTGCCTAGAGAAACAGCTGTGTATCTGGGCGGGAGGCACGTTGCATTGGATAATACAGAACGGTGGATGTGCGAATGTTGGATAAGTGAGACTCTACTGTATGTCATTTTATAACCTGAAGTATATATCTATGTTGTTTGCAGTTACCTCATCTCTAGGAGTCCCCAGTGGCGCAGTGAGTTAAGCCCTGTTGCCAGCAGGAATGATGACTTGAAGATTGTGCTGCTGACCTGAAGGCTGCCGGTTCGAATCCCACCCAGGGAGAGCACGGATGAGCTCCCTCTATCAGCTCCAGCTCCATGCGGGGACATGAGAGAAGCCTACCATAAGGATGGTAAAACATCAAAACATCCAGGCAATGTCCCCTGCACAACGTCCTTGCAGACGGCCAATTCTCTCACTCCAGAAGCGACTTGCAGTTTCTCAAGTCGCTCCTGAAACACATACACAAAAAAGCCTCTCATCTCTATATACCTAAAGCAGTGGGAGGGGCTGCAGGTCACATGACCGCTCTGTGACAGTTTAGAATGTTCAGTTTTTAAACAGGTTGACAGTTGGAGAAGTCAGTTGGGCTTTATTCAGTCAGCCTTGAGTGCAGAGGCAGGCAGTGTTGGGAAATTATTAAACCATTGAGGCTTGTCTTTTCTTAGAAAGTAAACTCTGAAAGAAGAAAATGCAAAAGCTGGATTGCAGTTAAACATCAAGAAAAACCATGATTATGGCAACCATAATCCAAATAGAGGGAGAAAACATGGAGACTTTGTATTTCTAGGCACAAAGATGACTGCAGATGCAGACTACAGCCAGGAAATCAGAAAATGTTTACTTCTTGGGAGGAAAACAAAGGCCAACCTCAATAAAATAGTGAAGAGCAGAGACATCACACTGGCAACAAAGGTCCGCATAGTTTATTTTTTTTCGTGTCAGGAGCGACTTGCACCAAGTCGCTTCTGGTATGAGAGAATTGGCCGTCTGCAAGGACGTTGCCCAGGGGACGCCTGGATGTTTTGATGTTTTGCCTTCCTTGTGGGAGGTTTCTCTCATGTCCCTGCATGGAGCTGGAACTGATAGAGGGAACGCCTCCATGCTCTCCCCGGTTGGATTCGAACCTAGAAGCCTTCAGGTCAGCAACCTAACCTTCAAGTCACAAGGCTTTAACCCTCTAGGCCACCAAAAGCAATGGTATTCCCTGTAGTAACCTATGGATGCGAGAGCTGGACCATAAGGAAGGCTGAGCGAAGGAAGAGAGGCGCTTTTGAACTCTGGTGCTGGAGGAAAATCCTGAGAGTGCCTTGGACTGAAGACGATCCAACCAGTCCATCCTCCAGGAAATAATCCCCGGCTGCTCACTGGAGGGAAGGATATTAGAGGCAAAGCTGAAGTATTTTGGCCACATCATGAGGAGACAGGAAAGCTTGGAAAAGATGATGATACTGGGGAAAATGGAGGGAAAAAGGAAGAGGGGCAGATCAAGGGCAAGATGGATGGACGGGACGGTATCCTTGGAGTGACTGGGTTGACCTTGAAGGAGCTGAGGGTGGCCACGGCCGACAGGGAGCTCTAGCGTGGACTGGTCCATGAGGTCACAAAGAGTCAGAAGCGACTGAACGAATAAACAACAAAAAAGCATCGTAGTTTATGAAGAACCTGTCAAAGTTTGTAAGTGAAATTATACTGTAGGGGCAATGGCTCACTGGAAGTCCTCCAAATCTCTGCATGATCTCTCCCAACAGCTTCATGTAGATGTTAAACACGGGAGACAGTATTTGAAGCAAGTACTGTACCCTCATTAGATTGTGATCCTAACTGTTCATAATCTATACCCCGATGTTTTGTGATCCTAACAGGTCCAATCCTCCACCCAAATATTTTTCCTTAATAAAGTGTGTGTGCCAGGTGCAGGGAAACCGCCAGTGGACTCTAGACAGAGACACGATTTGCACATCCAAGGAAATAATAGCGCAAGAACCGTTTCCTTGGCTTGGCCTCCACAGAAGCGTTGTGTTCAATTCTGGAATCCCAGCTGAAAAACAACATTCTACAGAGTTTTAAAATGATTATGTGTCTTCGTAATGTAACCTATCTCGAGCCATGAAGAGAGGCGGGTAAGAAATAAAATTAGTAGTATTATTATTACATATGGTTTATTTTTAAAATAATTGACATGACAACCGTATTTAACCCTCTGAAGGATTGTCATAGGGAGCTTGCTTTCTGCTGCTCCAGAGAAGAGGACCTCAGCTTGGGGCAGTGGCTCTCAACCTGTGGGTCCCCAGGTTTTTTGGCCTATAACTCCCAGAAATCCCAGCCAGTTTACCCCATTAGGATTTCTGGGAGTTGAAGGCCAAAATATCTGGGGACCCACAAGTTGAAAACCACTGACCTAGGGATTCAGATGATAGGAAAGGGGACTCCACGAAATCTGAGGCAGAATCAGATGTTTACCCACAAAGGCTGACTGTAGAAACACCAGCCCCGTTCCATGGTGATACAGGTGTCCAGAGAAGCAAAAGGGTTCTCCAAAGCAGTTCCAAATCAAACAAAGCAAAAACCCTGAATAAAGTTCAAAACCAAAGAGAGAGTTGTCAATACCCCTTTCTACAGTTCTATATAAAATCCAGGCTAGCTTCTTTGAACTGGATTATATGGCAGTGTAGACTCATATAATCCAGTTCAAAGCAGATAATGTGGATTATCTGCTTTGATATTCTGGGTTATATGGCTGTGTGGAAGGGCCCTAATAGATCAGTCCCAAGTCAAACTAAGTGGCTAGCTATATTTTCCAATGAAGCCACATCTCACAATTCATATATTTATATAATTTTATATATGGGGATGGGGGTGGGTATCTTATTTCTCAATAACATAGCCTCTGCTTAAAAATCACCTGAGAAGGCGGCTCCATTGCAATTGGAGGCAGTATATTCCACTGCCAAAAAGCTCTTGTTGTCAATTTTTGAAACCTAAAATGTTATTTGATCCATTTTTTCCAGGTGATGAGTTTCCCAATCTCATGGAGAACTCAAGCAGACAGACAAATCATTATTGTGTTTATAGCAGCTTTAATTATTACATATCATTGAGCAGAGCCTGGAGAGGAAGCAGGAGGTGAGCTGTGCTTGGGCAGAAACTTAATTCTTGAAGTGTGCGAGAGAGCTGAGTGTTTCTTTCTTTCTCGTTCGTTTAAAAGCTGGGTGTTTGTAAGGTGAGGCGTCTATTTAAAGCATTATAGTTGTTCTTGGGTCTATTGTGCCGATACCTCTGCTTGAGGCCTTGAGTTTGAGACTGTGTGCTTGAGGAGGGTACAACCTTGGCCATGTGTCTGAGTGACAAAACTTCAGGTGGGTCATCTGATCTTTCTGGGGGCGAAGCCAGTAGCAAAGGCCTGGAAACAATTTCATCTCTGGGAAGTTCTGGGAAAAGTTCCTGCTTATCTTCCAAATCACTTGATTATGGAGCATGAAGAAGGAACTGAGGTCACCTGCAGGACCTCTAAAATGTTGGTCTTTTGCCAGTGCACTTGGCAAGCTACATCTGCAGCAAATGCAAATGGGTGGCTTTTTGGAAGAGAAGATTCAACAACTGGAGGCCCAAATCTCTACACTGAAGGACATCAGGAAGTTTGCATTTTACTTGGACACAGCCCAGAAAACCGTCCTAGGTATACAACGCACAATGAATGAATCTACAGAGAATCACAATAAGAAGGTCACTTCAAATGTGGATGAGATCAATTCTTGAAGGAATATAACACTTAGGAGGACCAAGTATGGTTCTATGAATCTAGGGTTGCAAAATCTATTTGAAGTTCTCTACCCTGTCAGATATGATGAGGAATTAGAACATGTTGGACAAGGATTAGAGAGGTTCTTGGATACAACTGTGTGGACTGTCCTTGATTAATGCATGCTAGACGTCTCGGAAGAGGAGGAGGAGCCCAGTTCACAAACACAGTATCTGGAGTTACAGAATTAAGTAGAAGCTCTTTCGCCAATCATCTATGAAGCAAAAGAAGGACACCCTAGGGAGACTGAAGAGTTCTCGAACACATCTGAGTGGATGGTCCTTGATGAATGCAGGGGGATGTCTCTGAGGAAGAGGTCAGTTTGGAGATATGGAACTGTCAAACATGAAGAGGAACAAGAACAAGAGCAACAAGGTCAGCTCTCAGGAGATGTGCAGGGAATCTCACCAGATTCAACACTGAAAGGGACCCTGTCAGTCCACAGAGGAGATGTGTGTTTGTAGTAGGGGGCTCCCTCCTGAGAGAACCAGAAGTGGTGATTTGCAAATATGACAGAATGTCTCAAGAAGCATGCTGTCTTCCTGAGGCAAAAATCCATGATGTAACTGACTGGCTGATGAGACTCACCAAGCGCACTGACCACCTCCTCTCCTGTTGGTTCATGTGGGAACCAATAATGCTGTAAGGCATAGTCTACAAAAGATCAGAAGGGACTTTGAAGCTCTAGGGAGAAAACTAAAGGATTGTAATGTACAGGCTGTCTTTTCATTTCTCCTCCCAGTTTATGGCCCAGGAAGAGCGAAAAAAAAATTGTAGAGATGAACAACTATCTTTGCAAATGGTGTCATGAAGAACGATTTGGCTTCCTGGACCATGGTCTGGTTTTCCAGGAAGATGAGCTTTTAACACAGGATGGACTGCATCTCACAGAAGTTGTAAGGAATGTTTTTGCTGAGAGGCTCACAAACCTGACTTTTAACTGAGTTGTGTGGGGGCCCTAAGATTCCCAAATCCTTTTCACACATCCTGTTTTCCAACCAGATATCACTCATCTATAGCTGTGCATTTCATTTTCGTTATCTAAGAGTAGTGCCATACTTTTCTCCCAGGTGAAATTCATTTTATTAGCTTTGTCCCAGCTCTTTGGATGTTTACTGAAGGCACTCTGGTGGTTCAAATGGTATGACCTTCACCTGTGTGGATTCTCTCATAGCTTACAAATGAAGAACTCTAGGCAAAACATTTCCCACAATCCTGGCATCAGTATAGTTTCTCTCCTATGCAGAGTCTCTCATGGGCCAAAAGAGATGGCATTTGCAAAAGAATATTTTCCATCATCTTGATACTGATGTTCAGTCGTTGTGTGGATTCTCTGGTGATTTACTAAGCCCCGCCTGTGAGAAAAACATCTCTCACAGTCCTGACACTTATATGGTTTTTCTCCTGTGTGGGATCTCCAGTGGTTTATAAGGTGTGCATTCTGAGCAAAACATTTCCCACACACCTGGCATTGGTATGGCTTTTCTCCTGTGTGAAGTTTTTTGTGCCTCACCACGTCTGAACTGTAAGCAAAACTTTTCCCACAATCTGAGCATCTGTATGGTTTTTCTCCAGTGTGGACTCTCTGGTGGCTCGCAAGGGATGAATTTCGAACAAAACATTTTCCGCATTCATTGCATTTGTATGGTTTCTCCCCTGTATGGGATCTCCAGTGGTCTATAAGGTGTGCATTCTGAGCAAAACATTTTCCACACTCCTGGCATTTGTATGGTTTATTTCCTGTGTGGATGCTCTGGTGTCTCAGAAGTGATGACTTGCAAGGAAAACATTTATCACACTCCTGGCATTTGTATGGTTTCTCTCCTGTGTGGACTCTCTGGTGAGCCACAAGGCTTGAATCCCGAATATAACATTTTCCACACTCCAGGCATTTGTATTTTTTTTCTTTTGTATGGATTCTCTGTTGGTTCACAAGGACTGAATTTTGACCAAAAAGATTCCCATATTCCTGGCATTGGTATGGTTTCTTTCCATCGTGGAGTGTCTCATGAGACACAGGGGATGGCTTTTGAGAAAAACATTTTGCACCAACTTGACACTGATATAATTTGTTTGCTTTGTGAAGTCTTTTGTGGTTCATGAAGTGTGAACTGTAAGCAAAACACCTCCCACACTCCTGGCATCTGTATGGTTTTTCTCCCGTGTGAAATCTCTTGTGTTTCAGCAAGTGTGAACTCTGGGTAAAGAATTTCTCACACTCCTGGCTCTTGTATGTTTTCTCTCTTGTGTGGATTCTCTGATGAGTCGTCAATAGTGATCTGTAAGCAAAATGTTTTCCACACTCTTGGCATATGAAATCCTCAGTTCCATCAAAGGTTTCTTGTTTGTTGAGATGTGGCCATTTGTAATTAACAACACGTTTCCCTAATACTTTCCATTTGAAAGGGGTTTTCCTGACATGGAGTGTCTTGTGAAGAATAAGTGCCATATTTTGGGCAAAACATTGCCCACATACATTGCATCTGTAAGGCCTTTCTCCGGCAGCACCTCCATCGTCTCTATGGGCTTGCTGATGTCTAGGAAGGTCCCCATCGTGCCCAGAATGCTTACTGTGTTTGGTGCATACATTGCTCTTCTTCCAGTTATCTGCTGTGAAGAAGGAGAACAGAAATAATCATTCCTCCGCATAAGTAATAAGGACACTATGGAAGTAGGGTACGAAGTAGATGGAAATGGTTCTTTAAAAACAACATAGACATGGAGGAAAAGAAGATATAAATACTGTTCTCTCCCCACCTCTTGTTCAGTAAGGATGGACACTGACCACCTAGGGGCTCTAAGGCAGAGATCAGTAACTTATGTTCCAGAGGCTATCTGTTGCTCAGCACAGCCCGTTATTTTCAATCTGCCTCCTTATCTCTGGGGGAATGGATGCCTTTTTCCTTCACATTCAAATGCTTGCCTTTTTCTCTAGCTAAGATTTTGCTTTGCTTTCATTCATTTCACGATCGTTCCCTCCTTTTTATTTCTCTTCCCAACCTCCAGTTCTCTCCCCCCATGTTTACTTACGGTTGGATTCTTCTGCTCCAACATAGGTCTTATATCTAATTCCTGAGTGCTGCAGAGATTGTTACACGTTTACCATCAACTACAAAATAGGACTCTTACATTTTTTGAACATTTGCTGCAAATGTGAGCTCCAAAGGGATAGAATTGCTCTACAAAGCTGGAAAGATACAAGATAATGAAAGATACAAGAATAGAAGAATGATGAAAGCAGAGAAAGGAACAAAAAAGGAATGTCAACCAATTATAGTGGCACCCACGTAACACCAGGATATTACTCAAGTGTACCCCACTGTGTTGAGAGAGAGGAGATTGCCTCCAACAATTACGGTTTATGAAGAATGACAAGACTGTTCACTAGAGGTAAGTGCTGCTGATAAATACAGATGCTGCAATAACAGAGACTTCTTGGAAGTGCCATTCTGTGGATTGTCATTTTCTTCAATGTGGTCCATTTGGACTTGACTCCCATTATGGAAGTTTTTGAACTGGAGTCCGAATTGGTGCTAACATTGCAGTTGCTTAGGCACCAAGTCTAACTAGTTTTACCAAAACCCTTACAAAGAGATGGTTTTAATTCTTTAAAAAATATTTTCATTTCCCTTAACATGTCTGAATATGTTTTAACTTTAAAAAACATTTTATCATTTGCATAATTTGCATTTGTTTTTTTAGTTTTTCTTTATGCCTCACTGAGATCACTATATGAAAAGAGGAAAATTAAAATGTCCAACATGTCAATACATACAAATCAAACATAAAGGTAGCAAGGTAAAATCTTAGCTTGAGAAAAAGGCAAGCATTTGAATGTGAAGGGGAAGGAATAAATTCACCAAAGAGAAGGAGACAGAATAAAAAACCGGGCTGGGCTGAGCAACAGGTAGCCTCTGGAACATGTTACTTATCTCTGCTTAAGAGGCCCTAGGTCAGTAGTTCTCAACCTGGGGTCTTGATGTTTTTGGCCTCCAATTCCCAGAAATCCTAGCCTGGTAAACTGGCTGGGATTTCTGGGAGCTGTAGGCCAAAAATATCTGGCGACCCCAAGTTCAGAAGCACTGCCCTGGCAGTCAAACAGTGTCCATCTCCTCTTACAAACCAGGTCCGGCACTGCGGTCAGCTGAGGAGGCCCTGCTCTCGGTCCCACCCCCATCTTAAGTGGGTCCCCCTGGGAAGATAGGGCAGAATACAAATAAAGTATTCTTATTATTATTATAAAGAAAATAAAAGATGAAAGCCACAGTCCCACCTGAGGCCCCAATAAAGTCCAAAAAAGCAGGTTTAGGACAAAAACAGAAGCTGTAATATTTTCTAAAACATACCACCTAGATATAGCAAATCAGCCAAGAGAAAAGGGGAGATGTTTCTTTGTACCAGAAAGAATAAGGGATCAATGTACAGTAGAGTCTCACTTATCCAAGACTCGCTTATCCAAGGTTCTGGATTATCCAATGCATTTTTGTAGTCAATGCTTTCAATATATTGTGATATTTTGGTGATAAATTAGTAAATACAGTAATTACAACATAACATTACTGCGTATTGAACTACTTTTTCTGTCAAATTTGTTGTATAACATGATGTTTTTGTGCTTAATTTGTAAAATCATAACCTAATTTGATGTTTAATAGGCTTTTCCTTAATCCCTCCTTATTATCCAAGATATTCACTTATCCAAGGTTCTGCCGGCCCGTTTAGCTTGGATAAGTGAGACTCTACTGTATTAATCTTATGTCATATATTTCTAACGTAAGCCCTGCCCTGAGGACTCTTAGTTACTGGGATGATTTAGGATATTGCTCCCACAAGAGAGCTGTTGATTGGGATACTGCATTTTGAAATGGAAATACCAAGAGAGTCCACAATCTCATGAATCTCCTCCATGGTCTGCATGTGCAAGATTTTCTGATCAGGATTCAGAAGAACCCACTCCTCCAGGGAGAAATGGACAGCCACGTCCTCAAAGGCAATTGGACCCTGGTGGAAAAAGGGAAAAAATCCTTCTCACATAAGGGCTATCAAGGAAAAAACCTACAAGAATCTCTGGACAATAGTTTTACACTCCTGTTTAGAATAAAAAAAGACAGACCTCATGCCATAATTGTAAGTTTTGTAGAGTATTCTGGTTGATCACAGTCAGAACCATTTATTAATTGGCACAAAGAATCAGAGTTGGAAGAAACCAAACATGTCATCAAGTTCAACCTCATTCTACCATGCAGGATAAACACAATCAAAGCACTCCTGAAAAAATGACCATACAACCTCTGTTTAAAATACTCCAAAGGAGCCTCAACTACACTCCTGAACAATGGTGCCCACAGCCAGACACAGTATTAGTTCTGGCCAAAGCAGAATACAAGACCATCATTACTTCCCTTAATCTAGACACTACATTACTACAAATCCCATCTGCTTTTTAGCTTCTGCATCCCATGGTTGACTCATGTTCAACTTGCAGCCTACTAAACCTCCAAGATTTCTTACACGTGTACTGTTATCCAGTATCTGTGCTTTGCATTTTCCCCACCTGTGAAGTATCCCTCCAAATGTGGTGACATCTGCAAATATGATACACATACCCAAATCATTAGGGAAGGTTTTGAACAGTACTGGACCCAGGACAGAACCCTGCGGCACCCCACTTGTCATTTTTTTCCAGGATGAAGAGGGGGTTCAGTCACTCAACCAATTACAAGTCCACCTAACAATAGTATTGTCTAGCCCACTTTTTACTAGTTTGTTTGCAAATAGAGTCCTACCCATCGGAGAAAAGCAGGATAAAAATGAAATAATAATAAGGAACTTAAAAAATGTTATTGAAACCAGATGTGCTACATTCACAGCATTCCCTTCATCTATAAAGTTTGTAACTTTATCCAAAAAAAGGAATCAGATTAGACTGACATGACTTGTTTATGAGAAACCCATGTTGCCTTTTAGTGATCATAGCATACTTTTCTAAAAGATTGCAGACTGCCTCCTTAATGATTGGCTCCAGAATCTTTCCTGGTATTGATTTCAGGTTGACTGGACAGTAATTTTGGGGGGGCCTCTTTTTCCCATCTTGAAGATAAAAACATTTGTCCTCCTTCAGTCTGCTGTGACTTCTCTCATTCTCCAAGAATTCTCAAATATGATTGACAGTGGTTCAGAAATTACTTCTGCTAGTTCCTTCAGTACTCTTGGATACAGTTCACCTGGCCATGGAGACGAATTCATTTAGAGCGGCTCAATAATCCTGGACTATTTCTTTACTTATTTTGGCTTGCATTTTCCCTATTATCTCATAGCAGATCTTATCTTATCTGCTCCATCTTGCTGAAGTTGAATACTGATATCCTTTTAGGAAAGGACTGAGACAAAGTTGTACCTTTGTAGAGCTGAAGCATGAGGTTTTTAGACAAATTGATCTATTTTACATATGTTTTAAATGTTATAATGTATTTTAATGATGTATTTTTATAATTTTAATTGATGATATGTACTGTTTTTGTTTTATTATTATTCTTGGCATTAAATGTTGCCAACTGTTGTAAGCCGCCCTGAGTCCCCCCGGGTGAGAAGGGTGGGGTATAAATGCTGGAAATAAATAAATAAATAAATAAATAAATAAATAAATAAATACCTGTTCCCTATCCCGTTAGCATTTACGAACTCCTCTATGCATAGGCCCTATTCTTTGCTTTCTTCTGCTGCTGCTGACACAACCAAAAAGAACCCCTTTTTATTTTTTTAAATCTCTCTTGCAAGCCTGAGCTCATTTTCTGCTTTAGCTTGTTAGACCTTTTTCATACTTGTGCTGGTTTGTCATTTGAATTCTTCTTTGGTGATTTCCCCCCTTTTCCATTTGCTCTCCCTTTTAAATCTTAGCTCACCTCATTCTCCAAGAATTCTCAAATCTTATTGCAAGTGGTTCTGAAATTACTGCTAGTTTCTTCAGTACTCTTGGATGTAGTTCACCTGGCCCTGGAGACTTGAATTCATTTAGAGCGGCTCAGTAATTCTGGACTATTTCTTTACCTATTTTGGGTTACAGTTTCTTTAGACTACTCTTTATTTTTTCCCTTCTTATTGGCACCCTTTGCAATTGTGCCTCCAGTATCTCACTTTTAGGAAACTCCCATTCAATCTTTTCGGTTTTAACAGATGTTTGATGACTAAGCCTGGAAAAAATGACACCCAAGCAGCTCCAGTCCTTCTCTCCCAGGAATCCTTCTGCTTACCTGATTCAGTTCCACTCCATCACAAAGGGATGACTGTGGATTCGGCAACAACGTCATTCCAGCCCCTGGAAGAGAGAGCAAGGTGTCGAAAGCTGACCATATTAAAATGTCAGAAGTTACAATCACAGTCCTGAAAAGAAACCTATGAGGAAATGACCCTATGAACACAGGAGCATTTCCCAGCCCAGGAATATGTAACATTTTGGAATTTAGGCTATTTTATAGAATAGTAGAGTTGGAAGAGACCTCATGGGCCATCTAGTCCATCTCAAGCTTTAAGTAGCTTGGATTGAAACTAGTACTGGGCTTGGTATTCCAACTGACTAAAGTTATTCTTTGTTGCCTGTTTGTTTCTCAGCTCAGTTTCATGGCTCATCTTAGCTTCAGGTCCCACTTGAGAAGATACCAAAGGGCTGATATTTCAGTCCCACCCAACAGTATGACAATGTAGAAGTATAACTTCAAAGAAAACTGCAAATCACACTGAAATTACACTTTTTGCAATTGAATGCTACCTATATACTCATCTCAAAGCCAAATTATCAATGTGCACAGTCTCAACCTCAAACATGTTGTGAATTAAACAAGTGGGAATTTACAATGGCATAAAACACCAAAATCCCCAGAAGGGTTCCTTCTTACCCTCCAAGACTGCAGTCCCATCTTCTTCCTGCTTGATTTCCTTCTCCTTGAGACTTTGCGTGGTGTCTGATGGAGGTTTCTCTGATGCAGGGACATCTGGCTGGATTTCAATGCAGCTATATAGGGCCTGGAAAAGCTCAAGAGTATACCAGAAGTATGGAGAAAGATTAGAAAAGGATTTTTTTTCCAAATGTAAAGAAATTGCATTCTGAGATTGGCCTTACTTCCCCTCCCATCATTTTCAATGTGATATCAGGGGTCAACAAATTTGAGTAGAGAAGCAATGAATATGGAAGTGACTGCAGGAGGGGCAGAGCGAGTGGGAAAAGAGGCAGAGGGAGCAGGGTTTGGCTTATCCCCCCATTTTGGTCCCATCTTGGAGAAAGGCAGGATGTACGTTTAATCTATCCATCAGTCCCAAGGTTAGTGAAATGAAGAGGAAATGCTCTCACCTGTTCTTCCTGCCTCTTGTCCTCTGCCCGACTCAGGAGGAAGCCTTCCGCCAGGGCCACCGCCTGGGAAGAGGTCTCTGCCCCACACTCTCGGACCCAACTCCCCATCTCTGGGGGCAGGAGGCTCAGGAACTGCTCCAGGATCACCAGGTCCAGCATCTCAGCCTTGGTGTGTTGCTCTGGCTTCAGCCACTGGCGGCACAGATCGTGGAGGCGGCTGCAAACCTCTCTGGGCCCCTCGCCCTCTTGGTAGGAGAACTGCCTGAAGCGCTGACGTTGTTTGGGTGTACTATAAAGGTCCAAACTAAGGAAGCTACGTGTAGTTTTCCCCCAGAATATTCCACTGCTCCCAAGTCCTACTTCAAGTCCAGGTGAGTTGGGTCTCTCCATGTTGGAACCACTGTTTGATGAAGAAGCAAATTGGATCCAAGATGCTTTTCCTTCCTCTTCTCTCAAGGGAAAGAGATCCCCGAACAGGCTTTACTCCAAAATTCTCGGCCAACAATCACATCACGTCTGTGAAAGAATGTAAGAATTAAACAAGGGGCTCTGGGAGAATTTTTTTTTAGAGTTAAAAAAGTATTTTATTTATTTCAGGACCAAGTAAGGCTGGATCCTCCTTTTACTTAGGCCTTTGCTTATCCAGCCTCCAGACCCGCTTGCCCTCACTTGGACTTCCACTGAGCTGTCCCTTCATTCCTTACCCACAGTCCCTACCCAGACTATCTACCTATGATTCTTTCTATTGATGTCACATTATCCACAGCTCTTTTTTTTTTAAAGAAAACTAACGATGCTTGTTTAAATAACTGCTTCAATTTATTTAGAGATTTTAAATCAGTACGTTACATTATCTAGCTTTGTAACCACAGCACATTCACTTTGCCTGTGTGGTTTGGGTTTAGGTTGCGTACAGAGCATTGCCTTCTGCCATATCATCTCGCCCCTGACCCTGAGGTTCTCTGGGAGACCCCAACAAACCAGGACCTGACTGGCATCTCCAAAAAGGCTGTGGAACAACCTGCCGGAAGAGATCCAATGGCTAAATGAGCTATCAAATTTTAAGACACAATCAAAGACCTACTGGTGTCTCTTCTGGCAGACCTAACCGGTTAGTTTTAACTATGTCTTGTGCATTCTATATTTTAGTCTTTGTTCTGTGTATTTTAATATATTTCATAGAAATACATTTTAAGATGTGTATTTTATATCATGTCTAGGATTATACGTTTTAGCTATATTGTAACCTGCCTCAAGCCACTAAGAGAGACAGGTAAGACATATAGTTATTATTTATTTACATATACATAATGACAGAGCACATATGCACATTAGGACCAAGTGTCTGGGGTTCGTCTCTGAATATCGGGCTCTTCCCAAGGGCGTAGGATATTAGAGGCATTTTCATAGAATGTACGCAGTTCCAAGAAGTGCTGCAGATTGATGTTCTGTCCAAATTAAGGCTTTTCAGATGCTTTTTGAAGTTTCTTGGAATGCCCCCAAGAGCATCAACCATTTTGGTACCACTGTTGTCTTTTGCCATATTCATCCAATTTCAGTTTGTAAGTCCTTGTATTTCATGATCTTTTCCAGCTCTTTGTCCTCTATTGTCTCCTGGTACTGCGATGTCTATAATAATAACATGTTCCTTTGGTTGCTGAGAGCTTTCCAGGCTGTATGGCCATATTCCAGAAGCATTCACTCCTGACGTTTTGCCCATATCTATAGCAAGCATTCTCAGAGGTTGTGAGGTCTGCTGGAAACTAGGCAAGTTGGGTTTAGATTATCTGTGGAAAGTCCAGGTTGGGAGAAAGAACTCTTGTCTGTTTGAGACAAATGTTGCAAATGGCCAGAGTTCAGAACAACATTCAGAGCAATATTCAGAAAACAGGGGAATTCCAGACATGAAACAATCGGGGCCAGCTAACACCTCCCAACAAAGGATTCTTCTTGATAGGAAGCAGCCAGGCCTCAAAACTGCAAGGCTTTTCAATACTAATCAAGCTGGCCTTTTGCAACATTCACACTTGCCTCAGAAAAGAGTTCTTTCTCCCACCCTGGACATTCCAGAGATATATAAACCCCACTTTCCTAGTTCCCAACAGACCTTACAATCTCTGAGGATGCCTGTCATATAAGTGGGTGAAATGCCAGGAGCGAATGCTTCTGGAACATGGCCATACATGGAAAACTCACAGCAACCCAGTGATTCTGGCCATGAATACCTTTGACAACACATGTTTCTTTTCCATAATCGTTTATCTGGTGTATTATGTGGCAGCAGATGGCAAGCTATTTAACCTCAGCTGACTGAAAGCCAAAACCAAGGTCACAACAACATCTGTCATAGAGCTCCAATATGCCAATGATAACGTCATCTGTGCGCATTCAGAAGAAGACCTACAAGCTGCTCTAAATACCTTTGCAGAAGCATAAGAGAAGCTCAGCCTCTCACTGAACATCGAGAAAACCAAAGTGCTCTTCCAACAGGCACCAGCTAACCCCTTTGCAATGCCAGAAACGCAGCTTAATAGTGTAACATTAGAAAATGTTGACCATTTCCACTACCTTGGCAGCCAGAGATTTAACTCCTACTGCAATACCAAGTAACACTGGAAAGAACAAAGGAGAACAGATTACCTGAAGAAGGTGTACCCACAACAAACGTCGAAACAAGGAAACACTACCTGGGATACCTTGTAGTAACCTCTTTAAATTCCTCTCTGATATTACTACAACTCTTTATGAAACAAATAGTCCTCCAGATTTGACCTCCAAGAAGTTTATGATTGACTTTTTGAATCATCAGATTGATCCTGGAAAGACGCTGAACTTCTGAATTACCTTCCCTAAGAGGAGATTTGTGTCTCCCACCTTAAACTTATGTAAATACAGATACTTACTTACAACAGATATAAGATTTGTACTTTTAGGTTACAGTAGTCTCACCCAGCCTTTGCTTATCCAACACTCTGGATTATCCAATGAGGTCTGCCTCCTGCCTGGATCCACTGCTAGGCAGCAAGGACTGAACTTCTTATGGATTTAACATCCGGCAGTGTTGTTACAGTAAGTTCATTTTATTAAATTCTATCTTTATTTGTAGTCAATTTGTTAGTAGCCAAAGTTTTTGTAGTCAATGTTTTCAATACATTGTGATGTTTCAGTGCTGAATTCATAAATACAGAAATTACTATATAGCGTCACCTTGTATTAAATTGCTTCTTCAGTCAATTTGTTGTAAAACATGATGCTTTTGGTGCTTAATTTGTAAAATCATAAAGTAATTTGATGTTTAATAGGCTTTACCTTAATCCTTCCTTATTACCCAACATTTTCACATATCCAATGTTCTGCTGGCCCATTTTATGTTGGATAAGCATATACTATATACAGTAGAGTTTCACTTATCCAAGCCTCGCTTATCTAAGCCTCTGGATTATCCAAGCCATTTTTGTAGACAATGTTTTCAATATATCGTGATATTTTGGTGCTAAATTTATAAATACAGTAATTACAACATAACATTACTGCGTATTCAACTACTTTTTCTGTCAAATTTGTTATATAACATGATGTTTTGATGCTTAATTTGTAAAATCATAACGTAATTAGATGTTTAATAGGCTTTTCCTTAATCCCTCCTTATTATCCAAGATATTCACCTATCCAAGGTTCTGCCAGCCTGTTTAGCTTGGATAAGTGAGATTCTACTGTATAAAAAAAATCTATTGCATTACAGTTCATTTGATGTTTTTACAATAACATTAACATACTACTTCCTGTATACCCTGTTATATAGATATCTGTGCTCCTAGTACAGTAGAGTCTCACTTATTTATTTATTTATTTATTTGCAGCATTTATATTCCGCCCTTCTCACCCCGAAGGGGACTCAGGGCGGATCACATTACACATATAGGCAAACATTCAATGCCTTTTAAACATAGAACAAAGACAAACAAACATAGGCTCCGAGCGGGCCTCGAACTCATGACCTCCTGGTCAGAGTGATTCATTGCAGCTGATTACAGCTGGCTTGCTCTCCTGCCTGCGCCATATATTTATCCAATATAAATGGGCCAGCAGAACATTGGATAAGCGAATATTTTGGATAATAAGGAGGGATTAAGGAAAAGCCTATTAAACATCAAATTAGGTTATGATTTTACAAATTAAGCACCCAAAACATCATGTTTTACACCAAATTGACAGAAAAAGCAGTTCAATACACAGTAATATTATGTGGTAATGACTGTATTTACGAATTTAGCACCAAAACATTGCAACATTGACTACAAAAACATTGACTACTAAAAGGCAGGCTGCGTTGGATAATACAGAACATTGGATAAGTGAAGCTTGGATAAGTGAGACTTGACTGTATATCCATCCACTCTGCTATAAGCCATCTAGTGGGTGGTGGCACTCTCTCCCTCTTTTTCCTTCCCTGGCATTCAATGGGAGTCCTGCCCACTCCCGGCCCCCTCGCCCCTCCACCCGGCTTCCTTTTTCTCTGTCGTGGGCAGAGGAGACCCCTGGGAATGGGCCCGGGGCGGAGAGGGAAGCCCTACGGACTCCAGGGGTCTAACCTGGGGGGAAACAGCCGCAGAATCCTGGCTCCTTTGCCGAAGATCAAGGGGGAGTTTGGGACTCACCAGGGCCAAGAAGGCGCAGGAAGGAGGCCACAAAAGGCCGAGGCGGAAGAGGTTGGCCTGCCCGGGAGAACGGCCTCCTTTCCACCTCTAGGAATCCGACTCCCTCCCTTTAACCCAGAGATTTCCAAACTGTGCGCCAGACTCGGCCGGAGGGTGCCTTTTGGGTCTCTGTGAAATAGCATATATTTTAAAATATATACACGGAAGATTTTCATGAGATGTGTCATTCCCCCCGCACATCGCACTATTCCAGTTTAGAGATGTCTTTGCATTCCCTCCTGACGTTTCGCCCACATCCATAGCAGGCATCCTCATAGGTTATGGGGTATATTGGAGACTAGGCAAGTGGGGTTTATCTATCTGTGGAATGAATGTCCAGGGTGGGAGAAAGAACTCTTGTCTGTTGAGGCTGGATGGCCATCTGTCGGGGGTGCTTTGAATGCGATTTCCTTCTTCTTGGCAGTGGGTTGGACTGGATGGCCCATGAGGTCTCTTCCAACTCTACTATTCTATGATTCTATGTTGGAGGCAAGTGTGAACGTTGCAATTAATCACCTTGATTAACATTTAATAGTCTTCCAGCTTCGAGGCCTGGCTGCTTCCTGCCTGGGGGGATTCCTTTGTTGGGAGGTGTTAGCTGCCCCTGATTGTTTCATGTCTGGAATTCCCCTGTTTTCAGTGTGTGGTTCTTTATTTACTGTCCTGATTTTAGAGGGTTTTAAAAAAAATATTGGGAGCCAGATTTTGTTCATTTTCATGGTTTCCCCCCTTCTGATGAAATTGTCCACATGCTTGTGGATTTCAGTGGCTTCTTAGTGTCTTCTGACATGGTGGTCGTGATGACCGTCACCCCAGCTTTCAAATTGATTTGAAAACGCAGCAGAAAGTTCCATAGATTACTCCCCAAAAGAACGGAGCGGGACCGCAACAGACTATTATTAAAAGACCTTTTTTCCTTCATTTTCCTCTTCCCTGAACTATGTAACAAATCCCCCCAATAAAAGTAGCATTTATTTTAACAGTAACCCTCTCTATCTGGTTATTTTGTATCTTTTCTCTGACTCCTTTCCTTTGCATGCAATCTCTCTCTCCCTCCCGTCCCTTTAAACTCCGGTTGAGGTTTCCCTGCCATAGATTAACATGGCGGACGATATAAATTGGCTCATATCTCTATCAAAATTACCCCTAGAACGCTCCTCTTTTAGTCCTAACCCTTTCTAAGGCTCCTGACTCGAAGACAACCAGCAGAACCAGAATCGGTCCAGTTTTCGGCACCTCATCAGCTGACTGTCAAAACGGGATCGACAGCTCCTTTCAAGCCAAGCTGCTGCCTTATCCCGGGTTTTCCTCTCCCCGCGACTCGCGGAATGGCTTTCCCTAGCCCCTTTCTGTGAATTGGGGATGGGGGGGATCGCTCTCTCGCGGGGGAGACATAGTTCTCCAAGGACCCTCACCCTCTACAGCTGCCAGGGGGTGACGGACGGGTGCACTCCACGTTCCATGCATACTTTTGTGATTTTATGAAGAAGAAGAACACTCTTCCCCAGACCTACCCTTGGACTTATGAAATCCTATACCTCCAAAGACTTACTAACCCATATGTGCCCCTTCCCCATGCCATCTCTATGAATTCCTTATGAACTCTTTCCCCTCATGTATTTGCGAATTTTCATATTCTATGTACATGACTCACTGTTGTATGAATTTCAAATTGTTGGGCTAACTTCATGGATTGTGAAATCATGCTGCTTGAACCCTACTTCTATGTTGGATTCCCCAGATGTTGTGAACTTCGTTCCTATCAAATGTTTTCTATTGCTCATTTATATTGTTTATATCATTCATGATTCCCCTTTATGCAATGTCACCCACCTTTATGGATTCTCCTTTATCTACCTATCTGCCTATATGTATTTATACTCTTTGGGATCCCCGGAAAATATGTGTTTTTCCCAGCTGGGTTTATATTCCAACTTTATTTTTAATTTTCATTTTATCCCATATAATTGGCAGATCATGAAATCAAATGGGAAATATTATGACCCCAACCTGAACTCTAGCCCCATGACTCAGACCTCCCCTTCCCAAAAACAAAAGGATAATCTGCCACAGTTTAATCCCATCTCATTCCGATCGCATGGACAATATAGGGCGAGTCACCAAACTAAAGGTGACTCGCCCCCAAGGCAAACATTGTCACATCTCAGGCCAGGACGCCGCAGGAAGGCACCCTGTGGGGCCGTCAATGATGGCTCATCAAATCACCACTTCCCGTCTGACACCCCAAAGACATATCTAAAATCTGTGAACGTGACAGGACCCCGGACATCCTTGATGGGTGTCATTAATTCCTTTAGAAATTGGCTGGGCCAGAATTAATCAGATGTTTCCTGTCCGGTCACCTCTTTGTCTCAATAGCTCCCGCCTCCTCCTCTCTGATTGGCCCGAGAGGGGACAAAAAGCGGCTCCCCATTGGGCCAGCAGAGCAAGGCGGGAAACGAAAGCCCGCCTCGTTCAACCTCTCAGCCTATCCGCGATCAGATGGGCAGGGAAGCGGGGCGGGAAATTCAAAGGGCTGTCAGACCAAAACATTGTATAAATATGGCTTTATTTGAAACATATGTTACGCTAGTAGATTGAATGATCGCTATTAGCGTCCTTTTCAGCTGAATTGCTAAATAAAAACTCCTTGGCGGATTTTCCTTCAACTTGGCGGACCCTCTTCATTTCAGGCTTCAGGTTGTATTGCGGCTTATATTCTTCTTTTGGCTTCGCCAAGGTCCGTTCCCTCAGGACCGGATCGGCTTCCTTCTAAAGGGGCCCGATCCCCCAAACGCGGTCGATAACAGTCGTCAGAGTGGTCCAGCATGTCTGTGTTTTCAAATAATATGCTGTGTCCAGGTTGGTTCATCCAGTGCTCTGCTATGGCTGACTTCTCTGGTTGAGTTAGTCTGCAGTGCCTTTCATGTTCCTTGATTCGTGTTTGGGCAATTCTGCTGCATTTTGATTCTACAACTCTTTGAACAGTGAACTATGGCAGTTAGCATGGTGTCAAACTGCAGCAACCACACTCATCCACAACTGTGATCGCCCATGACATGAACCACATGGTGGGTAGGTTTCCAATCAGTGAAACCAGTTGGACTACATTGCATATCAATACAAACTGAGATATCCAACAGGGAATACCTTTCTCCATTGCCAGTACAATGTTCCCTCACTACTTCGCAGTTCACTTTTCACGGATTTGCTGTTTTGCAGTTTTTCAATAAACTCTAAAAGACTTTTATAAATCATAAAAAAATTACAATTTACAGGGAGGAAGGAGAAGCCAAAGGGAAAGAAAAGGAGCCCAAGCGGCAACGAGAGGAGAAGGAGGCAATTTATCAACACACGATTGGTTGATAAAGACTTGAAATAGTGTATAACTACTAAAAGAATGTATAAATATTAAAATAAATATAGTGTCCCTACTTTGCAGATTTTCACTTATTGCGGGTGGTCCTGGAACGTCACACCCGCAATAAGTGAGGGAACACTGTATACCAACACTGTATCATCAACAATGTAAAGGACTAGGAGTAGTTGAACATGCCCATATACACACAATATTACCTATCTAGTTTTTAAGCCTCTTGGGACATTTTAGGCTTAGGTTGTTTTAGGTTAAAACAAGATGTCACTGGAAGCCATTACAGCTTTGTCATGGTACACGGTGACAAAGACAAGGACAAACAGACAGAGAGATAGCTTTCATCCTAGAGCTGTAACTATATTGGACTCCATGGTTTCGCATTGATGTGGCATTGGGAGCTGTGCAGTGGTGGTTGGAGTGTGGTGTGGTGGGTGGTGTGTTTTTGTGATGTGTACTGGGGAAAGCATTTAATTTAATTGTACAATGTACAATGACAGTAAAGTTGTTATTCTTCTTTACTTCTGGTTTTCAGAAAACCCTTTGCTGGAGTTAAAATACCCCCCCCCCCCCCACACACACACACCACTACAGTGCAGTCCGAAAAGCAGATTTAGCATCAACACTCCATTTGAGCACGCTTACGTATTGGAATGTCAGGATATTTCCACGAGGGAGAGGGATCATTCTCCCTTGTATGTTTTCATACTATTTTATTAAAATGGACAAAGTAGAATATACAGTTGTCCCTCCACTTTTGTGCACAGTTCCCTTGCAAAAGTGGAAAAATAGGGAGTATCTCAGGGGATGGGGCACCCCTGCTGCAGTTGCTGAATGGGGCTACCTGCCATGAACCCAGAGGACGTGGCATCGCACATTTACCCTGGAAATCCCAGCTCTTTTTCCTATTCAAGTGACTGTTTCACTTGGGCAAATGAAGAGAGATACTGAAGTGAAGAGAAACATGTGGGAAACAAGAAGAGGAGGCAGATTCCCATGAACACACACAGACGTTGGTAAGCTTGCATTTATTATAAGTTTGGATTTTTACTCTACACAGACACACTTATTTCTCTAGTATACAGGGTGCAGGGGCTTAAGTTTTGCACAACAGATCAAATTATCACTTAGCCTATAGAAATTTGAATACTAATACAGAAAATTGTACATTCTACAAAAATATGCAAAACAAAATTAAAAATGAAATAAACAGACAAGAAAATTGGAATAACTCAAAATGCACATTACACAGGAAGACACGAACGGGTGCATGTAACATATCTTCCTTTTGAACTCAAGAGTCAGATACTGCGTAAATCCATTAACGAAATAAAGGATTTCTCCACCTAGAATCATAGAGTTGGAAGAGGCCTCATGGGCCATCCAGTCCAACCTCCTGCTAAGAAGCAGGAAAATTGCATTCAAAGCACCTCTTACAATTCAAACCATACTAGAATATCAACTCATTTTTCATTCTCTTCTATTGCTGCATAATATTTGGGCCTTCTCCCCCTATTCTTTTGTGAGGTTCTGCAACAACAAAGCTATTTGATACTCTCCTCCAATGCTAATCTTCTCTGGAGGCAAAAAGTTATCATTGCTAAGAACCATTGGCTACATGGAATAGTCTTATTTAGAAGGCCCTGCCTTCTCTACCACTGGATTTTTCACCAAGAGGTTAGATGAACACACTGAACATCTTAGCAGTAGATCACTACAATAGTACAAGATAAGATTAGATGACCATTGAGTTCTAGTCATACATTATTCATGACCCAACTCTTTAATGAATCTAAAACAATGGTGTGGAAGCATTTCGCTGATACCAGTGGGTTCTAAATGTTTTTAACCTTGTGGTCTCTCTTTCTACTTCACAAGATAAGAGCTATGAGCACTTATAATTTCTCTACTATGTGGATTTTATTTTGGTAAAAAATAATTAAAATCTGAGCAGAATCCTGGCACTAATGCTGTTTCTCTTCTAAGCAGACTCCATGGTGCATTGAAAGGCTTGCATTTTTAAAAGAACAAAAACATTTCTGACATGACAGGTAACTGTATGGTTTCTCTCCTTGATGGAGTCTTTCGTGCTTCACACAATCATGAACTATCATTAAAAGACTTCTGACCTTTGGATGATTTGTTTGTTGTGTGAAGTCTATTTCACAAGGATTACTTTTGAGGAAAACATTTTTGACATACTTGACAGTGATTTTCCTTGCATGTTTTCTCATGCACATGTAATCCCTATTCAAAACACAAGGTACAATTCCTGAGCAAAACATTTTCCACAATGCTGGCATTTCTATACTTTTTCTCCTGTGTGGTCTCTTTATGGTCTCTCGCCTGTGTGGATTCTCTGGTGGCATAGAAGGTGTACATTCTGAGCAAAACATTTCCCACACTCCTGGCATTTGTACGGTTTCTCTCTTGTGTGGATTCTCTGGTGGCATAGAAGGTGTGCATTCTGAACAAAACATGTCCCACACTCCTGGCATTTGTACGGTTTCTCTCCTGTGTGAAGTCTCTTGTGCCTCACCAAGTGTGAACTGTGAGCAAAACATTTCCCACAATCTGGGCATCTGTATGGTTTCTCGCCTGTGTGGACTCTCTGGTGGCTCACAAGGGATGAACTCTGAGCAAAACACTTCCCACATTCCTGGCATTTGTATAGTTTCTCTCCTATGTGGAGTCTGTCATGAGTCACAAGAGATGGCTTTTGCACAAGACGTTTTCCATCATCTTGACACTGTAACGGTTTCTTTGTTGTGTGGAGTCTCTCGTGATTTACTAAGGCTGGTCTGCGCGCAAAACATTTCCCGCACTCCTGGCATTGGTATGGTCTTTCTCCTGTGTGCAGTCTCTGGTGGCTCACAAGGTATGAACCCCGGACAAAGCATTTGCCACACTCCTGGCATTTGTATGGTTTCTCTCCTGTGTGGACTCGCTGGTGGGTCATAAGATACGAACTCTGAGCAAAACATTTGCCACACTCTTGGCATCGGAATGGTTTTTCTCCGGTGTGAAGCCTCTTGTGGCACAAAAAAGATGAACTTTGAGTGAAGCATTTGCCACACTCATCACACTTATATGGTTTCTCTCCTGTGTGAATTCTTTGATGAATCATTAATACTGATCTGTAAGCAAAATGTTTTCCACACTCGTGGCATACAAAATCTTCAATTCCTTCAAAGATTTCTTGTTGGCTCAGATTTGACAATTTGTAATCAACACCTTTCCCTGATGCTTTACTTTTAAAATCATTTTTCCCAACATGCAGCGCCTTGTGAAGCACAAGTGCCATCTTTTGGGCAAAACATTTCCCACATACATTGCATTTGAAGGGCCTCTCTCTGGCAGAACTTTCCTCTTCTGTGTGGACTTCTGTGTGTCTGGTAAGATCCTCTTTGTGCCCAAAATGCTTCATGTGCTTGGCATTGCTCCTCTGCCAGTTAACCGCTGGGAAGAAGAAGAATAGAAAAAAAAAATCTTAGCGAGAGTGGGAAAGGACTGAAATGAAATTATTCTTAAAACAACATAGACAGTCCTTGCAGCAAATCTGGGTCAGGTTATAATGATTCTTCCCATTTTGCAAACAACTTGAAAACATGAGATATGTACTTCCCTGCCATACTCTTAGAAAACACTCTTAGAAAACTGGAACGCCTTTGAAAAATGTATTAATGAAGAAAATGATTCCTTACTGATATACCCTTTTATGGGCAAGATCATTTACAGTATTTACAGTATTTATATTCCACCCTTCTCACCCCGAAGGGGACTCAGGGCGGATCACAATGTACACATACATGGCAAATATTCAGTTCCATATGAATATAGAGACAGAGACACAGAGCCAATTTAACATTCTCCAGCTTCCAACTTCCTGAGGGTATGCTCGATTCTGGCCACAGGGGGAGCAGCTGCTTCATCATCCACTGTGACACCTTGATGGATACTTCCTCATTCCAAACGCTGATGGACGATGTTTATGGTGTCGTAAATTAGTTAAATTAGCCTCCCCACATAAGTGGTACCTAAATTTCCTACTTGATAGATGCAACTATCTTTCAGGTTGCTTAGGTCAACAACGAGCAGGGCTATTTTTTTAATGGTCAGGGGCACACTCTGGGACTGGCCTTGAACTCATGACCTCTTAGTCATAGTGATTTATTGCAACTGGCTACTAACCAGCCTGCGCTACAACCCAGCCCTAAAGATTATTTACAAACTGAGCAAGAAATATGTGATTTGTGCTAGAGCAGTGGTTCTCAATCTGAGTTCCAAGGTATTTTGGCCTACAACTCCCAGAAATCCCAGCCAGTTTACCAGCTGTTAGGATTTCTGGGAGTTGAAGGCCAAAACATCTGGGGACCCAAAGGTTGGGAACCACTGTGCTATAGTGATTTAGGGAAACTGAAGAAGACTGGATCTAATGGTGAAGGTAGCAGAGTGGCACCAAAATGGAAGGAACAAAGCAGCAGTAGTCAGCTGTGATACCGTTGGAAGAGCTCTCAAAGACATTGGCAGTGGCACTTTAGCTAAATCTTGTGCATGCTGCACAGACAAAGGCCCTGGCAAACCACTCCTACAAGATGATGGAGGCAAAGCACCGAATAATTACACACAAAAAGATGAAAAGATGATAGATTCCTTCAAATAAGAATGGTTTGAATTGGTAAGGGATTCACAGCAAGGTGTATTTTATCATAGAACATACCAAACAGCAAAGAGGGCCAGGTTCATATAAAGTAGACATGAGAATCGGACTAAGAAACATTCAACAGTTTAAGTCATGCTGATAGCACAATATTATGAGGATAAAATAGGAAAGTCTGGGAATTACTGCTTCTGAAATCCCCATCAGGGTGGGAGCCTTACCAAGAGAGGCCACAATCCCACGAGTCTCCTCCATGATCTGCGTGTGCAGGATTCTCTGATCGGGATCCAGAAGAGCCCACTCAGTCGGGGAGAAATGGACAGCCACGTCCTCAAAGGTGAAAAGATCCTGGTGGGAAAAGAAAGTGTTTCCTAATCACATAAAGGTTATCAATGAACGGAGTGCAAGAAGCACTACATAGTAGGATTTAGCCCAGGCATGGGCAAACTTTGGCCCTCCAGGTGTTTTGGACTTCAACTCCCACAATTCCTAACAGCTGGTAGGCTGTTAGGAATTGTGGGAGTTAAAGTCCAAAACACCTGGAGGGCCAAAGTTTGCCCATGTCTGGGTTAAACATTCCTGTTGCCTATTTAATAATAATAATACTAATAATTGTATTACTTATCTCAACTGCATAGATGCCATGGCCCTTTCCTGCACTTCTTTGGAGGCAGCTGGGAATGCCTCTGCTAGTAGAGACTTGACAGGTCTGCTAGCAGAGTGTCAGATTGGAGATCATGACACAGAGGCAACCCCAGCTGCCTTCAAAGAAGAGCAGGAAAGGGCCATGGCGTCTATGCAGTAGTTGTAAACTTCCCATAGAAAGCTGTTTGCCTTTGAAGAAAGTTCAGAAACTTCAAATGGTCCAGAGAGCTGCAACCAGACTGCTGTTTGGGGCTGATTTCAGAGAGCCCACAACCTCCCTGTTGCATTTGCTGTTGGTTCATGCATGCCTTCAAGTTGCCTACTGATTTTTTCACAACTTAGGTTTCTTTAGGCAAGGAATACTCAAGAAGTGGCTATGCCAATTCTTTACATGTTAGTTTTGACCTATAAAGCCTCACACAACTCAGGTTCCGACCCCTTCTACACTGCCATATAATCCAGATTGTCAAATCAAATAATCCAGACAATTTGCTTTGAACTTGATTATATGAGTCTACATTGCCAGATAATCCAGTTCAAAGAAAATACACAATATGGATTTTATATGGCAGTGTATAAGGGGCCTCTGTGGCTACTTCTAGATTCTGGAGTTTCTTTCCCAGAAAGATTAGACTGGCATATTCCTTTTTTTCAATTTTGCAGATAAGTAAAATGTTTTGTGTTTCAATATTAGGTTGCATAAGGCCCATCATACCTACAGAATGTCTTGGACTTTTCTATTTTATGTGCTGAGATGTGTTTTCTTCTTTGATTCTGGGAGTCTAATCTCCTTTAAACATCTGAATCTTTAAAATTTTACCTATGCATTTCTAAATCTGTCTTGAGTCTTGAACTGGGAAAAATTGGCAATACAGTAGAGTCTCACTTATCCAAGACTTGCTTATCCAAGGTTCTGGATTATCCAAGGCATTTTTGTAGTCAATGTTTTCAATATATCATGATATTTTGGTGCTAAATTTGTAAATACAGTAATTACAACATAACATTACTGCATATTGAACTACTTTTTCTGTCAAATGTGTTGTATAGCATGATGTTTAAGTGCTTAATTTGTAAAATCATAACCTAATTTGATGTTTAATAGGCTTTTCCTTAATCCCTCCTTATTATCCTAGATATTCACTTATCCAAGGTTCTGCCGGCCTGTTTAGCTTGGATAAGTGAGACTCTACTGTAATAAATTTAAAAAGAAGAGAGGGTAAAAACTGAACTAAATGAGGCTACAGCAGGCATCAGCAAACTTGAACCCTCCAGGTGTTTCGGACTTCAACTCCCAAAATTCCTAACAGTCAGTCCTCCTTACAATTTGTTAGCATGGGAAAACAGAAGGAAAAAGGAGAAAATGAGGAGGAAATAGGATTTCCACTTTTTTAGAAGTCAAGAAAACCAAAATTACAGAATAAGTAAAGCAGCTCCAACTCAGGACTGGACTGTCAGAACACAGAACAAGCCTTTTAAGAGCTCAAACTCCTGGGCCAAGGTGAATTACCCTGTTTTGTTATCTCTTCGTTCATATTTTTAAAAATTCAGGAAATAAAAAAATGTATGGACTTGGACCATTTGTTTAAAATCCAGAGTAAATGAAAACAACAGCCTTGCTAGGACACTCAGGAATCCTCTCCTTACCTCAGTCGATTCCATTCCAGCAGAAAAAGGAAGAGACAGCTGAGGATTTGCTGTCATTGTCTTTCCATCCCCTGTGAGAGACATCAGAGTGGAGGGAAACAGATCACATAAGCTTGTCTCAAAGCTTACAAGTATAGTCCTAAAAAAAGCCTATGAGAAAGTCACAGTAGCATTTTCTACCCCAGTAAAATTTTAGTATTTAAGGTGTGTGATCTGGTTCTACCTCCCATAAAGCCAGGAAAGTCACCAGGGACCTGGGATAGCAACTATACCTTTTAAAAATTATTAAACATTTGCAACTTTAATTCGCAGTGCCTCTGCTCCTTCCTGGAGGACCGTACCCAGATGGTGATGCTGGGGGACACCCGCTCGGACCCCTGGCCATTCCCCATGCTTTCAATATCTACATGAAATGCCTGGGTGAGGTCATCCAGAGTTTTGATGATGCACAACTCTACTACTCCTTTCCCTCTAATTCCAAGGAAGCTCCCTGGATCCTGGACCAGTGTCTGACAGCTGTAATGGACCGAATGAGAGCTAATAAGTTCAGGCTCAATCCCGACAAGACAGAAGCCCTCTTGGTCAGTTGCGGGCCATTTGGGGTATAGGGTGGCAATCTGTGCCTAACAGGGTTGCACTCCCCCTGAGGACACAGGTCTGCAGTCCGGGGGTCCTCCTGGACTCAGTGCTGACACTTGATGTGCAGGTGTCGGTGGTGGCCAGGACAGCCTTCACACAGTTAAAACTTATGCGCCAGCTGCAACTGTACCGCAAAAGGCCTGATTTGGCCACAGTGGTCCATGCCTTAGTTACATCTTGAATGGATTGTTGCAATGTACTCTACACAGGGCTGCCTTTGAATACGGCTCGAAAATTGCAGTTGATGCAAAGATCGGCAGCCAGGTTACTAATGGGTTAGCTATAGGGAGCACAACATGCCCCTAGTGAAGCAGCTCCACTGGCTGCCGGTAAGTTTCCGGACTCAATTCAAAGTGCAGGTTATTACCTATAAAGCCCTACACGGTTCAGGTCCAGCCTATCTTCATGATCACATCTCCCCCTATGAATCAGCACGGGATCTAATAATAATAATAATAGTAATAATAATTTTTATTTCATGCTCACCTCTCCTCATGGCGTGAGGCAAGTTACAACATTACTAAAACACACATTCATCTAAAAACATACTTCCATAAAATACGTATTAAAATACACAAAACAAGGATTAAACATAAGATGCAAGTTTAAAATTTGTCATTAAAACTGCCTGGGTAGACCTGCCAGAAGTAAATACTAAAATTAAACATTTAGATCTATATGTCAAATTCTAAAGGCCCTGCATGTGCTTCTCAATATCAAATTCTTTGTTGAGATAAAAAATACTCAAATCTTTCCAAAGGGAAAGCTTCACGGGCATAAAACACCAAGAAGATTGTCTCCAAAGATGGTTATGTCAAAGGGGAATTATGTCCAAAGAGGGTTCATACTTACCATGCAAAACCAAAGCCCCATCGCACTCTTGCTTCAGCTTTTTCTGCTGGAGACTTTGAGTAGTGTCTGATGCAGCGAGGACTAACTGAACTTCCTGAAAGAGCAGAGAGAATTCCAGGGGAAAAAACAACAATTCATGATTGAGACATCTGTGCATAAGGCTTTCAAGGAAAAAAAATGCAAATTGCATCACCCTTAATTCCTTGGAGCAAGAGTGAGCAATCTCCTGGCACAGACAGAAGCACGATCCACCCTTGAACCACACACTGCCTTTGGAAAGTCATCATACTGCCATGTTTTGTGCAGCAACAGCAAGAACATTCCTTTGAAAAGATGCAACACAAGGCACTTGGACCTTGTTTAAAGGAGTAATTTTTGAGATGGCAAATTAACTGCAAAACATTAAACCATACTCCCACCTAGGGACATCCGATTTCAGTAGAAGAATTACAGAGCTTGCACTGAATATAGGAGTGGTAGCACTGGGGCGGAGTGGGTGGGAAAAGAGACAGAGGGGGCAGGGCCTTGCTTATCCCCCACATCGGGTGTCATCTTGGAAGAAAGGCCAAGCCATCAGTCTCAGCTTTATAGAAACCAAGAGGAAATGCTCTCACCTGTTCTTCCTGCCTCTTGTTCTCTGCCCGACTCAGGAGGAAGCCTTCCGCCAGGGCCACCGCCTGGGAAGAGGTCTCTGCCCCACACTCTCGGACCCAGCTCCCCATCTCTGGGGGCAGGAGGCTCAGGAACTGCTCCAGGATCACCAGGTCCAGCATCTCAGCCTTGGTGTGTTGCTCTGGCTTCAGCCACTGGCGGCAGAGATCGTGGAGACGGCTGCAAACCTCTCTGGGTCCCTCGCCCTCTTGGTAGGAAAGCTGTCTAAAGAACTGGCGCTGCATGTCTGAGCTATAAAGATCCACACTCGGGAACTTATGTGTAGTTTTCCCCCAGGATGACCCACTGCTCTCACAGACCCCGCCTGCTTCAGGTCCGGATGAGTTGGGTCTCTTCATGTTTGAACTACTGGACTATTCACTTTGATAATCTGGATTATGTGGCAGTGCAGAACGGACCTAAATTTTCACGCTTCCAGAAGCATTTTTAAAATGAATTTCCTTTGTTCAAAGCTTAGTCTGGCTTCCATTATTAATTCCAATGGGTTTAACTTGGAGGGGGGAAGAAAACAAAGCATTAATTGAGCTATCAGCTTTTAAAATGTGTATACAAAAACCTCGGAACCCCCGATGGCGCAGCAGATTAAACCGCTGAGCTGCTGAACTTGCTGACCAAAAGATTGGCGGTTCGAATCTAGGAAGCAGGGTGAGCTCCCGCTGTTAGCTCCAGCTTCTGGTAACCTAACAGTTCGAAAACATGCAAATGTGAGTAGATCAATATGTACTGCTCCGGCAGGAAGGTAAATGCGCTCCATGCAGTCATGCCGGCTACATGACCTAGATGTCTATGGACAACGCCGGCTCTTCAGCTTAGAAATGGAGACGAGCACCAACCCCCCAGAGTCAAATACGACTAGACTTAATGTCAAGGGGAAACCTTTACCTTTTATACAAAAAAATCATTACCATTTGCTTTTCGGTCCTATATGGAGAAGGCCTGCGAATAAGAAAGGACTCACCAGGAAGAGAGGAAGGCCACCCAAGAAGGAGAAGAAGGCACGCTACGAGGAGAGAGGAAGAGGAGGAGGAATAAAAAAAACCAGGCCTCTTATGTCTGTTGGCCCTTCTTTGCTTCAAGGTCCTTTCTTTGAATTGTCATCCTTTCTTGTTTGGGTTTTTTTAAAATGGGAAGTTGGTGTTTCCAACCGGCTCCTTTTTAATGTAGGACCCTTTTTTCCCTCCTCCACCCGGGCCCTTTCTTTGAGCGGCTTCTGCTTCCTTTTTCAGTCACGTGATTAACGCCTGAGCCAGACTCTTGGCAGAAACAAAGGCGAGCATTAGGCTCCGACTCTGGATGACGTAGTTGAATAACAAACCCTCCTCTTAAAGGTGCAGTGTTGTTGTTTTTTAACCAAGGCTTCGTGCTATGAAATCCAGGGAGTTTTTAAATTGTATACAAGAATTTAAATATTAGAATATGAGGATATTTCTGCAAGGGGGGACTATTTTTTATCAGTATTAAGATCCATTAAATAAGGTTGGATTTATTCCAGCACTGGGCTTTTCCAACTAGAAGTCAGATGATCATGGCATAAGTACCTTATGTGAAGATTCCTACAGTGGTAACAAGTAGGATTATGTTAAGGATTGTAGATGATGGTAAACAGAAGCTCTTATGTCCACCTGTGAACCAAAGTCACCCTGCAGCGTAATGATGTGCCACGCAGCTTTGTAGAACAATTAACAGGAATTTTACTGACTTCAAAATGGTCAAACAGAGCAATAATATTTAGAGTAGTCTCTCTGATTGCTTACAGGGAACAGTAGAAATAAATAGTTCTTTTAAAGTCCTTCTTTCCTGGCTGTTTCCAGTCAGCATACACACACTCACTCTGAGGTAAAAACCTGTTCAAACCAGTTCCCCATTAGCATGGTAGAGAAATTAACCAATCAGATTTCTAGCTGTTGTCAAAGGCTTTCATGGCCAGGATCACAGGGTTGCTGTATGTTTTCCGGGCTGTATGGCCATGTTCCAGAAGTATTTCTCCCACATCTATGGCAATACCTCACAACCTCTGAGGATGCCTGCCATAGATGTGGGCAAAATGTCAGAATACTTCTGGAACATGGCCAGACAGCCCAGAAAACATACAGCAACCCAGATTTCTAGCTGTTCACAGGCTCAGCCAGTCAGCTTCTTACACATACTTTTCCAGTTAACCCATCCATAATGATGTCTTTACAAACCACAACAGATTAGTTGCCCCTCAAGTTTTATTTCTGTCAATTTCTTTAATAATTCCAAAACTTTGGTCTGGAAGTTAACCGCATACAGGAAGCTTGTAACAGTTTTTTTTTAAATTTCTGTGTTCTCTCTCGAGCTTCACAAGGTAAGAAGTTTAAGTGAAACGTTTCTACTCTTCCTAATATTTGTGTGGTTTCTCCCCTGTCTGGATTTTCTTGAAGTACACAAGAGATGCAATCTGAGCAAAACACGTCTCCCACTCCTGGCATTTATACGGTTTCTGTCTTGTGTGTGTGAAGTCTCTGAAGGGTGACAATGTTTCTATTCTCAGCAGCGTTTCCCAAACTCCTACCATTTGTATGTTCCCTTCACACATCTGAGGTTTCTTGTGTGTCACGAAGCTTGAAGCTTTAAAACATTCCCCGCGCTCATATTGATATACGTCTGCAAAATGTGGACCATCTACAAATGTCACATTCAACTCCTGGAAAGATTCAGCGTTGCCTCTGAAAAATCCTGCAAATCTCCAGGGAAGACAGGCAGACAAATGTCAGCATTCTGGAAAAAGCAAAGACCACCTGCACTGAAGCGATGATTCTCCTCCATCAACTCCGCTGGGCTGGCCATGTTGTCCGAATGCCTGATCACCATTTCCCAAAGCAGTTACTCTACTCCCAACTCAGTTACTATACTCTCCTGCTTTCTTCTGCTTTCCTTTATCGTGATGACAGGTTATATCAGGATGATAGCGGAGACCCCCGCTTTTAAATTCATCTGATCTGCTGCGGGGAGTTCCACAAATCCGGATCACCAACGGAGCGGGACAGTGCGCGGACCACAACGAATTATTATTGATTTCTTTTATCACTCCCCCCCCAACCCTAACATTGTAACTAATCCCCCAATAAAAGTATCCCCTTTTATCTTGAAACTCTCTCCAGTGGTTACTTTGTATCCCTTTCTCTGTCTCCTGCATGGAAAACCTCTCTCCTTTCTTCCATTAACCTAGCCGTCGTTCCAACCCTGGCGGGAAGCCTTCCGCGCTCTCCCTGCCATTGAGTAACATAGGGGACGGAACAATTTGACCCATAACTTTCTCAAAAATATTCCAAGCGTGCCTATTTAACACTTTTTAAGACTCCTGGTCCCGGGACAACCAACAGTGCCTGGATTGGTCCATTCTAAAACTTCTAAACAGCTGGCTGTCAGAAAAAGCCGGTTCCAATTGCTCTTTGCAGCCCCGCGCCGCTTCTCGGCTCCCGCGGCTGACAGGATGCCTTTTCGGGGACACAAGTTTCTCCCAGGGCTGCTGGTGGCGGACTGCCATTCCCTGGGAGAGAAATGTAGTTTCTTCAAGGACCAGCTGCGATCCCCATAATGGCAAGGACTCCTGGACGGACTTCTTCGGTTCATTCATTCATTTTTATGAATGGACAGGATTCCTCACTCATATACTCTTGCTGGACACCCAAGGACAGAAATCAACCTGAGCTGCTTATGGACTTTTCATGAATTGTATGCTTGTATGTTTATGAAATATTGGAATCAATTCTTTATTAACTGTTTAGCCAAATGTAACTTGGTTTGTGGGTTCCCTGTAAGACCCCCAAACTCATATATTTCCCTTTTATATATATTATATTACAGAAAAACCTGGGTTTTTTTTAAACCGGAGGGAATCTGAATTTCCTCCCTGTTCTCAGAAAAACCGCGATATGGCTGAACTGCTGAATCGCCCACCCCCAGCATGCATTTCCATTCATAACTCACTCAATTTTGCACCAAGAATCACCCCAATTCATATTTATGACTAAAATCGCCTAATCTTTAAAATACAACCAACAGAGATCATTTTTGACTATTCCTTCTCTGATCATCAGCTGATTGTCAAACTGCGTTCCTTGCCTAAATCGCCTCCCGCTTTGCGCTATTAGCGCAGGAATGGAAAATAAGTTATAAATGTTAATATTTAGTGCTTTTTTCGGTAATTTTGGGTGGAAATTGATAAGATATGATTTTCTATATTCCCTAGTATATTTTAATCAATGAAGGCACAGTCTGAACTCTAGCTGACCCCGGAAATTCCTGCCTTCCCTCACCCTAGATTCTGGGCTTCACACATATAAGAAGGTAAACTGTCACCATAAAGATTTAATCTATGTTGCATCTGCATGGCCCATAGCCAGAGATTGACCCCCCTAGATCGGAGCAGTGGCTTTATTTTCAATGTATCGTTACATCTCGCATGGCGATCTATCGCGGCGGATGTCCTTTTCAGCTGAATTGCTTTAATAAAACGCCTTGGCAGTTTTTCCTTCAACTTGGCAGAGTCTTTTCCTTTCGGCCTCAGGTAAATTTATATTCCGGGTTATTTTCTGCTTCCCTAACGGCTCGCCAAGGTTCGTTCTCTCATCGGAGGAGTGGTCGGATCTCCCTCACAGGGCAGATCCCAGCTAAATCGCGGTCTCGATAACAAGGACATTTTCCACTGTGAATTAACAAGAAGTTTTCAGCCAAGGTCATACAGATGTGAGAAATGTGGTATCTATTTTGCTCACAGTTCTTCCCTTGAGGGCCACAAGAGAGTTCCCATAGGAGAGAAAACGTACCAATGCCAGGAGTGTGGAAAATGTTTACCTCACAATTCACATTTTCTCAGGCACAAGAGACTTCACACAGGAGAGAAACCATACAAATACCAAGATTGTGGAAAATGTTTTGCTGTGATTTCATCACTTGGACAACACATGAGACTACACACAGTAATTATTATATATTATATTTATAATCTTATATTAACCTAGCAGTTCGAAAACATGCAAATGTGAGTAGGTATCGCTCCAGCAGGAAGGTAACGGCGCTCCATGCAGTCATGCCGGCCACATGAACTTGGAGGTGTCTACGGACAACGCCGGCTCTTTGGCTTAGAAATGGAGATGAGCACCAACCCCCAGAGTCTGTCACGACTGGACTTAACGTCAGGGGAAAACCTTTACCTTTACATTTAATCTTATATTATCTGCTTAGAACTGGATTCTATTGAGGCCCCTTCTACACAGCTGTATACAATCCACACTGAACTGAATTATATGGCAGTGTGGACTCAAGATGATCCAGTTCTAAGCAGCGTTGCTGTGGCATAGGAAGCAGCCTGGCTTTGAAGCTGCAAGGCTTTCACTGGGCAACAAAGGGGTTTATATATCTGTGGAATGTCCAGTGTTGGGGAAAGAACTCTTGTGTGCTTGAGGCAGATGTGAATGTTGAAATTTATCTCCTTGATTAGGATTGAATAGCCTTGCAGCTTCAAGGTCCGGCTGCTTACTACCTGGGGCAATCCTTTATTGGGAGATGTTAGCTGGCTCTGATTGTTTCCTGTCTGGAATTCCCGTTTTGGGCCCTCCAGGTGTTTTGGATTTCAACTCCCACAATTCCTAACAGCCTCACGCCCCTTCCTTTTCCCCTTGGGCCTGAGGCTGTTAGGAATTGTGGGAGTTGAAGTCCAAAACACCTGGAGGGCCAAAGTTTGCCCATGCCTGTTGTAAATGCACCCTGCTTCTCCCTCCTGCAAAAACAGAGGCCAGGGGCCTCTGGGTTTGGGGGGCGGCTCGGTCCATGCCTCAGGAAGAGAGAGATGACCTGAAGTGCCAGCCTTTCCTCATCGCCCGTGTTGCATGAGAAAACCAGCCCTGGGTCCTTGTGATGTCTAGTTTACCTGGGCCAGGTCCCCACTAATCAAAGTCTCCTTTTTTTTCTTTTTTCTTCCTCCTTCCCCCTCCTTTCCTTCCTCCTTCCCTTCCTTTCTTTCTCCTTTCCTCCCTCTTTTCCTTCCCTTTTTCTTCCTTCCTCACTTTTTTTCCTTTCCTCCTTTTCTTCCACTCTGGCTGCCTTCCTTCCCCTTTTTCCTCTGGGAAGCCTGGCTTGTTAGAGGTACTTTGGAAAACTATGTCTCTCATGTATATAAATTGCCCTAAACGCTCCATGTGTTTTCCTATGTGTTCCTATTGCCTATATGTTGTGTTAACCTAATGTTTTATGCTCTTGAGATCTCCATTCCTTCCCTTTGAGGGAAACCTTGTTCCTGAACCCAAAGATGTCTTGCATTACACACAATTGCATAGCCTGGGGGAAAGAAACCAAACTGGGAATTTCCTCATCAATTTCCAGCCTCACCCATCTCTTGGACTTTACCTGGACATTGCAACACAATAGCTTACCCGGGCAGGGCAATCACCTCTCCCTGCCCTTGAGGAAGAACCAGTTTCACCACCTGTGCCTTTGATGAACGGGACCTCTTGCATCGGAAGGAAATCTGCATGTCTACAGCCAAATCCATCCTCCGTCATTTTTGCATTATTGTATTAATATATGATGTTTTGTTTCTCTGGAGTCTGGAATCACCAGCCCAGCCCTATTAATGGGCCATGCCATGTTCATCTCATAAGAAAATACCATTCCTGGGTAGGCCAGAAAATTCCCTCGATCACTTTATTTTTCCTGTTCAGTAAAAGGAACCCTATTCATCGACACTTAATCATCCTTTGTTCCCAGCCCATGCTGGCCAGTGGCTGTGACTGGTCAGAATTAAAGGCTTGGCTGCAGCCTATGTATAAAAAGGGCTGTGAAACTGTATTCTGTATGCTATCTACTTTGTGAATGTATCACTAGCTAGCATCTTTTCTGCAGATAATAAAATCTTCCTTGGCTGAAAATCACCTTCTCTCCTTGCTTGCTGGCTAGTTTCAATTTGGTGCTCGCCATAGCAGGGACTCACAATGGGCAGCTCAACCCAACAGGCTTCTCCCTGGTCTCACTGCCAGGGGTTGTCTCCTAAAATGGGGTCAACGCCTGGATTGAGGCTGAGAAACAAACAGAGCAAGCCCCTTCCCCCCTTGCTTGGAACTCCAACTCCCAGAAGCCTTAATATGTCCATGGGACAGGAATCCTGGGAAATGAAGTCCAAACCACAGGGCCACCACAAACACAGGTCAAGGCTATGGGATCCTTGGATCAGTAATAAAAATATATAGGATTTTGCTGGGGCTGAAAGGGGACCTCTTATTCAGGTATTTCCTGCAGTGATACCTTTTCCTAAGTCACCCTGGACTCCATGGCTAGGCTTATCTTCCCTCGCAACGATTGGTGCGTTATTTTTCCTTCGCATGGGCGGGGGGGGGGGGGGGATTCACGCATGCACTGTAGCGTCGTTTTGGTTTTTGGGGATTTTAAATTATTTCCTGTTTTTATTTTTATGGTTTTTGATGGATGGAGGCGGGTTATAAATAAAGTTTTATTATTTTTTAATTATTATTATTGGAATCCTTTTGTTTGTGAGTCATTGACTGGGGAAGAAACAATAACCAGGTCATTTAGCTCTTGGCTTAGGCTGAACAAAGGTCAAATGCTTTTTGTAACATGGTTTTCAGTCTATTAGTTACCTGTCCATTTCTGCTATAAATATATAAAATATAAAACCTTGATGACGTGTAAGCATTTTATTAATACCATTAGGGTTTTTCATTTTTAACCTTGCGGTTTCTTCTGCTTCACAAGATTAGAGCTGTGAGCATTCAAGTCCTTTTTATAATTTCTCTCCTATGTGGATTTAATTTAGCAGAATCCTGGCACTAATGCTGTTTCTCTCCTTTGTGGACTCCACAGTGCATTGCAAGGCTTACATTTTTAGGGGGGGGGAACATTTCCAACATGACAGGTACTTGGTGGATTCTCTCCTAGGTGGATTCTCTCGTGCCTCATAAGTATGAACTATGATCAAAACACTTCCCACACTTCTGGCATTTGGATTATTTGTTTCTTGTGTGAAGTCCATTTCACAAAGATGACTTTTGAGAAAAACATACTTGAAAATGACTCAGGAGCCTGATATTTAACTAGATGTTGTCCCTGAACAAACATTTTTCTCACTCCTGACATGTGCATGTTTTCTCATGCATGTGTAATCTCTATTCACTCACAAGGACAATTCCTGAGCAAAACATTTCCGCACTGCTGGCATTTCTACACTTTCTTTTCTGTGTGGGTTCTCCAGGGATCTTGAGGTTGTGCATTCTGAGCACTCCCCACATTTCTGGCATTTATATGGTCTCTCTCTCTTGTGTGCATACTCTGATGGGTCATACGACTTGAATTTTGAGAAAAACATTTCCCACACTCCTGGCATTTGTATGGCTTCTCTCCTGTGTGGATTCTCTGGTGTCTCAGAAGTGATGACATGAAAGGAAAATATTTATCACACTCCAGGCATTTGTATGTTTTCTCTCTTGTGTGCATTCTCTGATGGGCCATACGACTTGAATTTTGAGAAAAACATTTCCCGCACTCATGGCATTTGTATGGCTCCTCTCCTGTGTGGATTCTCTGGTGTATCAGAAGTGATGACTTGAAAGAAAAACATTTATCACACTCCTGGCATTTGTATGTTTTATCTCCTGTGTGGATTTTTTGATGGGTCATACGACTTGAATTTTGAGAAAAACATTTCCCGCACTCCTGGCATTTGTATGGCTTTTCTCCTGTGTGGATTCTCTGGTGTATCAGAAGCGATGACTTGGAAGGAAAACATTTATCACACTCCGGGCATTTGTATATTTCTTCTCTTGTGTGCATTCTCTGATGGGTCATACGACTTGAATGTTGAGAAAAACATTTCCCACACTCATGGCATTTGTATGGTTTCTCTCCTGTGTGGATTCTCTGATGTATAAGAAGCGATGACTTGGAAGGAAAACATTTATCACATGCTGGGCATTTGTATGTTTTCTCTCCTGTGTGGGTTCTCTGATGGGTCATACGACTTGAATTTTGAGAAAAACATTTCCCGCACTCCTGGCATTTATATGGCTTCTCTCCTGTGTGAACTCTCTGGTGGGTCACAAGATATGAACTGGAAGCAAAACTTTTCCCACACTCCTGGCATTGGTATGGCTTCTCTCCTGTGTGAAGTCTTTTATGCCTCACCAAGTGTGAGCTGCAAGCAAAACATTTCCAACAATCTGGGCAAGTGTATGGTTTCTCCCCTGTGTGGACTCTCAGGTGGCTCATAAGGGATGAACTCCGATTGAAGCACTTCCCACATTCCTGGCATATGAACACATTTTTTCCTATGTTGGATCTCTCATAAGTTACAAGAGACGGCTTTTCAATTCCTTCAAAGATTTCTTGTTGGCTCAGATTTGACAATTTGTAATCAACACCTTCCCCTGAGGTTTCACTTTTGAAATCATTTTTCCCAACATGCAGCGTCTCATGAAGCACAAGTGCCATCTTTTGGGCAAAACATTCCCCACATACATTGCATTTGAAGGGCCTCTCTCTGGCAGAACTTTCCTCTTCTGTGTGGACTTCTGTGTGTCTGGTAAGATCCTCTTTGTGCCCAAAATGCTTCCTGTACTTGACATTGCTCCTCTGCCAGTTAACTGCTAGGAAGAAGAACAGAAAAAAAAATTCCTCAGTGTGAGTGGAAACGGACTCTATGGGAGAGGGAACAGGTCGAAATAAAATGATTTTTAAAACAACATAGGGCTTTTCTACACTGCCATATAAAATTTAGATAATCTGCTTTGAACTGGATTATATGGCAGTGTAGACTCATTTAATCCAGCACTGGGTTGCTGTGAGTTTTTTGGGCTGTATGGCCATGTTCCAGAAGTTTTCTCTCCTGATGTTTCGCCTACATCTGTGGAAGGCATCCACAGAGGTTCTGAGGTACCCCACAACCTATGCCTGCCACAGATGTGGGCGAAACGTCAGGAGAGAAAACTTCTGGAACATGGCCATACAGTCCGAAAGACTCACAGCAACCCAGTGCGTCCGGCCATGAAAGCCTTCGACAATACATACATATTTATGTTTTGGTTCAATGGAAGTCTTAAAATATTACGAGATATCAGTTCCTGAGGAACCTCAATGACTAGTATGATTGAGGGCATTCCTACCACTCAGAAGCTGTTCAGGTGACTGCATTTATTACATTGGAAACAAAATCCCCCATCACTGAGGGAGCCTTACCAGGAGAGGCCATGATCAGATGTGTCTCCTCAATGACTTGCACATGCAGGGCTCTCTGATCAGAATCCAGAACAGCCCACTCCTCTGGAGAGAATTGGACCACCACGTCCTCAAAGGCGATTGGATCCTGGAAAAAAATGAAAACATTTCCTACTCACATAAAAAATATCAAGGAACAAAGTGCAAAAGAGCCCTGAATAGTAGGATGTAAACATTAATATAAATGAGGGTGCCTGCCATAGATGTAGGCGAAACATCAGGAGAGAATGATTCTGAAGCATGGCCATACAGCCCGGAAAACACACAACCCTGTGATTCCAGCCATGAAAGCCTTCGACAACACATTAATATAGATATTCAAGCAAACCTTTGATCTTACGTAGGTTATTAAGCATTAGTCCGAGGACTTATTGTGGGCATCATGTCAGCATTGAGCTGTGTCAATTGAAACAACTTATTTTTATCCACAGCTATGACTGCATTTTATTAATTTTAATGTTTTACATTATAATTATGTATGTGTGTGATTGTAATTCTGTGGTTTTATCGTTTTAGATTTATGTATCGTCTATGTGCGGCACTTTGCTGTATATTGTGAGCCAACCCGAGTCCCTTCGGGGAGATGGTGGTGGGGTAGAAATTAACGGTACTATTATTATTATTATTATTATCATCATCATTATTATTAGTATTATATTGGACAAGCCCATTAGCAGAGGCAGAGTCTCTGAATACCAGCTGATGAAGAAGACTAGAAAAGGATAATGGAATACTGGATTCAAACTGCAGAAAAAGAGGTCCCATGGGTGTGTTAGAAAGAACATCCTACCAGTGCTTCAAGCAACACGGGGGTTCCTTTGAACAGTGTTTGGAAACTTCCTCTGTTCCAAAGAGCTGCAGCCACATTGCTTACTAGAGTTGGCTGAGTCCATAACTCCCTTGCTGCAACATCTCTACCACTTGCTGATCTATTTCCATGCTAATTTATACCATTTCCATGCTAATTTATACCTAAGATCCAGGTTATTTGAAAAACTGTGTTTTCTTTTTCAACCCACCACATGCTTTGAGATCTACAAAAGAGGCCCATCTCTCAAGCTCACCACCCAACAATGGTACATCTGTGGTGATTCCCAAGCTCAGCAACTATTTCTTATGCTGGGTGGTTGTATATTTAATTATATATGTTTTGTTGAATGTTTAATCTCTTTCTTGTGTTTTGCGAATTTTTACCTATGTGTTTTTCAATCTATTAAGAACTGCTTTGAAAGCTGGACTAGATGAGTCTTCAGTCAGGTCCAGCAGAGCCCTTCATACTTTCTTCATTTTGCAACACGAAAATAGAATAAGGCAATATTCTCAGCTAGGGTAGTTATTGATGTGAGCCCAGAACGAAGGACACCCAGACTGCTCCCTCCCGTCCCCTTCTCCCAGGAATCCTCCTCCTCACCTCAGGTGTTTCTCCTCCTTCGCAAACAAAGAGAGATGGATGCAGACTTGGTGGTGACATTGTTCCAGTTCCTGTGAGAGACACCAAGGTGGGGAAGGTGACCACATAGGACTGTCTCCAAGCCTACAATTACAACTCTCAAAATAAACTTACGAGGAAGTTGCTCCTATGAACACAGCAGCATTTTGAAGCCCAGTTAAATGTAAAATTGTAGGAGTTAGGATGTTCATACAAATCTGCACCTTCATAATTTCAAACTGAATATGGATGTCCCAGGCCTGATGAAATATGCCCAAGCACTCCCAGGAGGGAACTCACAGAGGCATAAACACGAGAGATGGTGCTTACCATGCCAGGGTGCAGCCCTGTCTCCCTCCTGCTTCATCTCCTCCTGCTGGGGATTCTGGGTTGCATCTGACGGAGACTCCATTGATGCAGGGAGATCAGGCTCACTTTGCACACAGAGATCCTCAGCCTGAAAGAGCAGGGAGGGTTCCAAATTCAATGCAGAACAATAATAGAAAACGATTTCAAAAATTAAGACTTGTGAGGCTTGAGACATCTATTTACAAATATCTTGATTCACGTCATATGGACCTCAGATGTTACTCCTCAAATGCTTGAGTATACAGCCATGTCTTCATGGCTTTCCTGAAACCTAGGAGACTCTAGCTTCGAATACAAAGTATTTGGTGGGAACAAGGGACAGGGCCTTCTTGGTGGTGGCTCCCCGGTTGTGGAATGCCCTCCCCACTAGTGTTTGACAAGCTCCGACTCTCCTAGGTTTCAGGAAAGCCATGAAGACATGGCTGTATACTCAAGCATTTGAGGAGTAACATCTGAGGTCCATATGACGTGAATCAAGATGTACGTGAAGGTGTTAGTGGATGAATTTAACTATATATGCATTTTAAATTTTATAATTCATGGTTTAATAGAGTTTAATTAGAGTTTTAATTAATGCAGTACTGTTTTATTGTTTATGGATTCCGTTACTGTTTTATTGAATGTATTTTGGGCAATATAATTGCCGACTGTTGTAAGCCGCCCTGAGTCTCTCCGGGTGAGAAGGGCGGGGTAAAAGTGACGTAAATAAATAAAATAAATAATAATTATAGCATGGATTGTTGAAGGCTTTCGGGGCCAGAATCACTGGGATGTTGTGTGGATTCTGGGCTGTATGGCCGTGTTCTTGCAACACTTTCTCCTGATGTTTCGCCTGCATCTGTGGCTGACATTTTCAAATAATCTTCTGAAGATGCTGCCACAGATGTAAGGCGAAACGTCCGGAGAAAATGTTGCTAGAATATAGCCATACAGCCCAGAATCCACACAACACTCTAATTATAGCATGCTTTACCCCTCAGAGTAAGAGAGTCTAGCCTCAAGATGTGGATGGAAGCACATCCATGAGCCATGGAGAGGACCTACACACTTCCACTACAAGCTCCAGTTGTTTTTTTTCTACAGCAGTAACAACAAGAAAAAAATGCTGAGCTGCTGCACTTGCTGACCAAAAGGTCGGTGGCTCGAATCCAGGGAGAAGGGTGAGCTCCTGTTGTTAGCTCTAGCTTCGAATACAAGCTAATGTGAGACAAATAGGTATCACTTCGGTGGGAAGATAATGGTGCTCCATGCTGTCATGCCAACCACATGACCTTGGAGGTGTTTATGGACAACATTAGCTCTTCAGCTTAGAAATGGAGATGAGCACCAACCCGCAGAGTTGGACACGACTGGACTTAATGTCAGGGGAAAACCTTTCCCTTCACTGAGCAGCAAAACCATCTAGAACTTCTTTCATCTTTTAGAAGAAGAATCATTCTATTAAAAGGCTTCTGAGATAGAGATTCCACTCCGAAAGAAGGCCCACACTCCCCAAACCCTTTGTGTTTCAAAGCCACGTCTGATGACAACAAATTCGAGTAGAAGAGCAACAGAGTTGGCAAGGACTATGGCAGGGTGTGTGTTAGGGTTGAGAAGGAGAGTATGAGGGTCAGAGGAGGCAATACATGCTTTCCTCTCAATGGAACCCATCTTGGCAGAAGAGTAGGATATACTTTATCAATCACAGCTTTAGAGATGCCAAGACGCAATGCTCTCACCTGTTCTTTCTGCTTCTTGTCCTCTGCCTGACTCAGGAGGAAGCCTTCCGCCAGGGCCACCGCCTGGGAAGAGGTCTCTGCCCCACACTCTCGGACCCAGCTCCCCATCTCTTGGGGCAGGATGTTCAGGAACTGTTCCAGGATCACCAGGTCCAGCATCTCAGCCTTGCTGTGTTGCTCCGGCTTCAGCCACTGGCAGCAGAGATCATGGAGGCGGCTGCAAACCTCTCTGGGCCCCTCGCCCTCTTGGTAGGAAAGCTGTCTGAAGCGCTGAGGCTGTATGTCTGAGCTAGCCATGTTTTCGTTCAGGAACGTCTTTATGATTCTTTGCCAGAATTCCATGCTGCTCTTGCTATCAATAACATCTGGGTCTCTCCCGGCTGCAGCTGCAGTTGAGTCAGGTCTGACTATCATGCTATCCAAGGAAGCAGCAAATGCGATCCAAGTTACTTTCCCTTCCTCTTTTATGAGGCAATAGCTTCTCCTCCAAAACTCTGAAAACCCAATATATTGCTCTGTTGGGAATTACTGTGATCTACAGGCAAGAAGAAACATGCAGGATGCCAGCAAACAACCAATTCCCTTCCCTGAAGGAAAGGCAGATGAATGAGAAGAATTAGTGAAGTGAACTGGGAAGGTTTTTTTTTTTACCTGAAAATGGCCAAGCACAATCAAAGTACCCCTGGCAGATGGCCATCACCTTCTGTTTAAAAGCCTCCAAGGAAGGAGCTTCCTCCACACTCTGAGGCAGAGAGTCCCACTGCTGAACAGCTCTTCTTACAGTCACGAAGTTCTTCCTAATGTTCAGGAAGAATCTCCTTTACTGTAATTTGAACCCATTGCTCTGAGTCCTAGTTTCCAGGGCATCAGAAAACAAGCCTGCTCCCTCTTCCTTATGACACCCTTTCACATATGGATACATGGCTATCATGTCTCCTCTCAACCTTCTCTTCTGCAGGCTAAACAGAACCAGCTCTTTAAGATTCTCCTCATGAGGGGGACGTGGTTTTAAAAAGGGAATTTTCAATGACTCTAAGTCCCATATGTCCCGATTTACTGCTATTTTACCTAATTGGCAAAAGGCCCTTGTGAGGCCCATGTTTCAGAGAAAACACTGATGTTTGGAAAAAGAGTTGCTGCAGAGAGGAAGTTACTTTTCAAGGAAAAGTGTATCAGGACAAAACTGGTTAGCTAGCACTCCCTAAGTTTCCCAGCCATGTTGAAATTATGCTTGCAACAGAAGTAGGAAACATTGACCCGCAGGTGCAGTGATCAGGGTCAATAACATGAACGCACCATTATCTAAAGAATCATATGTTGCCTTTTGCTTGTTAGAATAGAGAAACCAATGAAAGTGTATGTTAGTTAAGGTGCTTGTGATGTAATCAATGTTAGCTGAATGGGATAAATGATTTTTGTACAGCAATAGAAATGTTTTCTACTTTCTGTAATAGTGACAAAAAGCCTTGCAACACATTTCAAGGGGCAACAAAACCTTTGTGTTGTTGAAGGCTTTCATGGCCGGGATCACAGGGTTGTTGTACGTTTTCCGGCTGTGATGTCTTCTGGGAAGTTTTGTTTGATTAGTGCAGGGGTCCCCAAACTTTTTAAGCCGAGGGCCGGTCCACAATCCTTCAGACTGTTGAGGGGCCGGATTATCATTTGAAAAAAAAAATACAAACAAATTCCGATGCACACTGCACATGTCTTATTTGTAGCAAAAACAACAACAATAACAACAACGAAAGAACAATACAATATTTAAAAATAAAAATAATTTTAACCAACATACATTTATCAGGATTTCAATGGGAAGTGTGCTCCTGCTTCTGGCCAATGAGATAGTCAAGTTAATTAGGGTTGTTGTTGTTGTTGTGTTGTTGTTGTTGTGTGCCTTCAAGTCATTTCAGACTTTGGGCGAACCTAAGTCTAAAATGTATTTATTTATTATTTATTTATATACTTACATTTATTTACTACATTTGTATCACACCCTTCTCACCCCAAAGGGGACTCAGAGTGGCTTACAAATTATATGTACATACAATATATTAGCATAGCACAATATTAGCATTATATATTACTTTATTTTTTTTTTATATTTTTTATAAATTTTTATTGAAGGGTAAGTGCAATACATAGACATGGTTTTAAAAACAAATGACAGTGAGGGATAGCCAGGAAGGGAAATAAGGGTAGGGGGGGGGGAGAAGGGGAACAGACACCTAAGGATCAACACGAGAGGGGCAGGGGTACAATGATGACTTCCATTCTATCCCCTTTTCGGAAAACAAATTCATTAATATATAATTGTTACTGTGTCCCGGCTCAATTTACTGTTTTAAGTTTTCGTTGATGTATGTGTCAAATTTTTCCCAATTTGTGTTTTTAATCAGTTTTCCTCTACTTGTTTTCAAATAAAAGGTTAATTTGTCCATGTCCTTAATTTCATCTACCTTTTCCAACCAATTTTCCAGTTGCGGAATCTCTTCTGTTTTCCATCTTTTTGCGATTGTTATTCTTGCTGCAGCGCAAATATACGTAAATAATTTATCATCGTTAGTATCTAATTTCAGCGATGTATCTGATAATCCCAATAAATAGTACTCAGGTTTCATTGGGAATTTCACCTTCAAAATTTTTTGCGACTCTACGTGGATCATTTTCCAAAATTTTTGTAACCTTTCACATGTCCACCATACATGAAAAAATGTCCCTTCCAGCTTTTTACATTTCCAACACTTATTCTGATAATTTTTATACATTGAATTTAACTTTTTAGGGGTCATGTACCATCTGTGAAATATCTTTAACCAATTTTCTTTTAAGTCCCATGCATAAGTATATTTTAACTTCTTATTCCAAATTTGTTATATTACTTTATTGAACTATACCACTATACTGTAATGTTATTAGTAATATTATATGTAATATAGAATATATAATTAATATTATTATATGGTATTATTATTAGTGTTATATTGTATTACATTATAATATTATTATCAATATTATATATATATATATATATATATATATATATATATATATATATATATAATATATTATATTATATTATATTATAAAACTGAGGGTGGGGGCCAGGTAAATGACCTCGGAGGGCCACATCCGGCCCCCGGGCCTTAGTTTGGGGACCCCTGGATTAGTGCGATGGTGTAAATAGGGACACCACATCGAAGTTGATCAGGATGTCCTTGGTGCTTAGCTTGAGGATGCTGATTTTTTTCTATGAAGTGTGTTGAGTCCTTGATATTGTGCGTGGTGAGCCCAATATGGGTTTGTAGCTGTGTAGCCAGAAATTTTGCCAGGATGTAAGTCAGGGATCCCCCATCCAGGAACTTCCAGATATATAAACCTTCCTTGCTTAGTTTATCCCTACCCCACAACCTCTGAGGATGCCTGCCATAGATGTGGGCGAAACATCAGGAGAGAATACTTCTGGAACATGGCCATACAGCCCAGAAAACACACAACAACCCAACAAAACCTTTGTTTGCATTCCTGTATGCATTTTTGTCATTATTGCTATGTCCACACAATAAACAGCTTTTTGCAGTTTGAAGATCCAACTTTCATGGTGTCCTTCCTTGCCTTCTCCACTGGAAGGGGGCTCCTGCTTTTGATTTTGGATTAAAAGGAGTACTTTTTGCATCTTTGCCCCTTCACTCATAGGGATTAATGGTCTCCAGACCTTTGATCTTTTTAGTTGCCCTCCTCTGGACACCTTCTCGCTTAAAGTCAGTATCTCTTTTAAACTGGACACAGTGTTCCAGGTGAGGCCTGACCAAAGCCGAATAGAGAGGCACCACGACTTCCCTCGATCTAGACACAATACTCTCTTTGATGCAGCCCAAATACTGTAGGGGCAAAGATATAAAAATACTCCACTTAATCCAAAGTCAAAAGCAGGAGGCCCCTTTTTCTGTGGAGAGGGCGAGGAAGGACACCGCGAAAGTTGGATCTTCAAAACTGCAAAAGAACTATTTATTGCGAGCTTAGCAATAACGACAAAAACATGCATACATCAATACAATCAATAAAAGAATTTGTTGCACTTTCAAAATGGTTGCAAGAGTTTTGTTCACTTCTACAGAAAATAGTAAGCATATCCTTATTGCCTTACAAAGATCATTTTCCCCATTAGTCTAATAATATAATAATATAATAATAATAAAACTTTATTTATACCCCGCCACCATCTCCCCAAAGGGGACTCGGGGCGGCTTCCATGGGGTCATGCCCTGAGCAATACAATATAACAAAATATAAAACAACATATCATAGCACAATTAAAACAATACAATAGATAATAATATACATTGCAACACAAAGGCAAAGAAACAGTAAAAACAAGGGCGGGTGAACACAAAGATAAAACCCGGGGTGAGAGAGACAAAGGAATAAAAGCCACGGGGAACAGGGACATACGAAAGTGGAACAGTCTAGAGGATAATGTTGGCTACATCACAAGCATCTTAACCACCATGCAATTCCATTGGTTTTCTTAGTTGTAACAACATGGGACTCTTTAGACAATGGTGCTTTTCATGTTATTGACCCTAATCTCAGTACTTCCTTATCTTCTCCTTGTTGCAAGTACTGTATAGGTACGAAACCGTATGGGAATCTAGAGAGTAGTGGGTAACTGGTTCTGTTATTATTGAAAGTACTGTATATACTCGAGTATAAGCTTAGTTTTTCAGCCCTTTTTTGGGGCTGAAAAAGCTCCCCTCGGCTTATACTCGAGTGAGGATCCTGGCTGGCTTATGTTCAGGTCGCTTATACTCAAGTATATAGGTAATCAGACTTAGACAGTTTTATCTTATTAAAGTCTTATTATTATTATAAATTACAATTTTATGCAAACATTTAAAAACATTTAACCCACTGATGCCTCAAATAATGTAATTTTATTAGTATCTATATTTATTTTTATTTTTGAAATTTGCTTGTAGCTGCTGCATTTCCCACTCTCGTCTTCTACTCGAGTCAATAGGTTTTCCCAGTTTTGTGATAAAATTAGGAGCCTCGGCTTATATTCAGTTCGGCTTATACTTGAGTATATACGGTAACTTTTTTTTTCCTCTGGAACAACTCTTTTTCCAAATGTCAGCATTTTCTCTCAAGCGCAGGCCTTTCTCAAACATAGGCCTCTTTGCAACTTAGGTCAATCAAAACATTTGGGACTTATAGTCATTGGAAGTACCTATGAAAAATCTCTTTTTAAACCCACGTCCCCCTCAGTACCATTGGCCTTTTAGCTGCTGCATCACACTCTTGGTTCATGTTCGACCTGTTGTCCATGAGGACTCCAAGATCTTTCTCACGTGGACTGTTGTCGAGCCAAGCAACCTTCTCAAGCCTCCTCTATGTGAGGTTTGTCTGTTTTGTAATAATGTTTTATCAGGATGTCGTTTTATAATCTGAGGTATATGTCTATTTGGTTTTGCAGTTACCTCATATGAGGTAACATATGAGGTAACTGTGGGAGGGGCTGCAGGTCACATGACCACTCAGTGACCGTTTAGAATGTTCAGTTTTTTAAACGGATGGCAGTTACAGAAGTCAGTTGGAGATTTCAGTCAGGCCTTGAGCCTGTTAGAAGTCTGTTAAGAGTGCAGGGGCCGTGTTAGGAAGTTATAAACTATTAAGGGCTGTGTTTTCTTAGAAAGTAAACTCTTATTAAAGAGAGCTATATTGAAGGGTGATATGGGGATATCAAGCCACTTGGTCTGTCTCCTAAGGAATCTGTATAATGTCCAAGTAGCAACAGTAAGAACAGACCACAGTGAGGGGGATGTGGGTTTAAAAAGATAATTTTCAAAGATATTTCTAATGACTATGAGTCCCATATGTTTTGATTGACCTAAGTTGCAAAAGGCCTTGTTTATCTATCTATTTATTTATTTGCATCATTTCTATCCTGCCCTTCTCACCCGACGGGACTCAGGGCAGCTTACAAAACTGGCAGAATTCGATGCCAATACACAACAATACAAAAGAATAAAACATAAGTACAGTAGAGTCTCACTTATCCAAGCCTCGCTTATCCAAGCTTCTGGATTATCCAAGCAATTTTTGTAGCCAATGTTTTCAATATATCGTGATATTTGGATGCTAAATTCGTAAATACAGTAATTACAACGTAACATTACTGCGTATTGAACTACTTTTTCTGTCAAATTTGTTGTATAACATGATGTTATGGTGCTTAATTTGTAAAATCATAACCTAATTTGATGTTTAATAGGCTTTTCCTTAAACCCCCCTTATTATCCAAGATATTCCCTTATCCAAGCTTCTGCCGGCCCATTTAGCTTGGATAAGTGAGACTCTACTGTATTTAAAAACAGATTTAAAACAATAAAAAATACTTGAGCCATTCATCCACAAAACCTTGTACATAAACCTTAGTCTAGACCAGGGGTCCCCAAACTAAGGCCCGGGGGCCGGATGCGGCCCATCGAAGCCATTTATCCGGCCCCCACGGCACAAGGGCAGAAGGGGGTTGGGCTAAATGACCCAAGGGGTCTCTTCTTCTGTTACAACCATTATTATTATTATTATTATTATTATTATTATTATTATTATTATTATTATTATTATTAACATTGAGGCTGGGTGGCCATCTCTCAGGGATGCTTTGCTTGTGCTTATGGTGCACAGAGGCAGAAGGGGGTTGGACTAAATGGCCCAAGAGGTCTCTTCCAACCATCTTTATTATTATTATTATTATTATTATTATTATTATTATTATTAACATTGATTCTGGGTGGCCATCTGTCAGGGGTGCTTTGCTTGTGCTTTCGGTGCACAAAGGCAAAGGGGGATTGGACTCAATGGCCCAAAGGGTCTCTTCCAACCCTCTTATTTATTATTATTGTTGTTGCTGTTATTATTATTATTATTTATTGCTCGGTGGCCAACTATATTCCGCCCTCCAATGGTCCAAAGGATCGTGAACTGGACCCCTGTTTAAAAAGTTTGGGGACCCCTGGTCTAGACAGAGTTGAAGCCAACAAACTTATTCTTTGAACACTTGCTCGCATAGCCAGGTCTTCACTTTCTTTATAAAACTCAAAAGGGATGGAGCCTGCCAGATGTCACTAGGGGGGAGTTCCGCCGCCGAGGAGCCACCACTGAGAAGGCCCTGTCTCTCGTCCCCGCCAGCCGCACTTGTGAGGCTGGTGGGACCGAGAGCAGGGCCTCCTCTGAAGATCTTAAATTACGTGGTAGGTCATAGCAGGAGACACGTTCGGACAAGTAAGCTGGGCTGGAACCGTTTAGAGCTTTATAGGCTAAAGCCAGCACATGTTTGAGAGAGGCCTACGTTTGAGAGAAAAATGCTGATGTTTGGAAAAAAGAGTTGTTCCAGAGAAAAGAAGTTACTTTTCAAGAATAACAATACACCAGGACTGAACTGGTTAGCTCTCACTCCCTAAGATTCCCAGCAGGTTTCGAACCTATACTTGCAACAAGAGGAAGATAAGCAGGTGAGGAGGACGTGGGTTTAAAAAGAGAATTTTCAAAGGTACAGTACTTCTAATGACTGTTAAGTCTCATATGTTTTGATTGACCTAAGTTGCAAAAGGCCTATGTTTGAGAAAAGCCTATGTTTGAGAGAAAATGCTGATGTTTGGAAAAAGAATTGTTCCAGATAAAAAGAAGTTACTTTCAATAATAACAATACATCAGGTCAGAACCGGTTACCCACTACTCCCTAGGATTCCCATACGGTTTCAAACCTATACTTGGAACAAGAGGATCAGTGTCAATAACATGAAAAGCACCATTGTCTAAAGCAGGGGTCCCCAAACTTTTAAAATAGGGGGCCAGTTCACGATCCTTCGGACCGTTGGAGGGCTGGACTATAGTAATAATCGTAATAATAATTATAATAATAACAACAACAACAACAAAGAGGGTTGGAAGAGACGCTTTGAGCCATTGAGTCCAATCCCCTTCTGCCTTTGTGCACCAAAAGCACAAGCAAAACACCCCTGACAGATGGCCACCCAGCCTCAATGTTAATAATAATAATAATAATAATAATAATAATAATAATAATAATAAAGAGGGTTGGGAGAGACCCCTTGGGTCATTTAGCCCAACCCCCTCCTGCCCTTGTGCATTGGGGGCCAAATAAATGGCTTCGATGAGCCACATCCGGCCCCCGGGCCTTAATTTAGGGACCCCTGGTCTAAAGAGTAACATGTTGTTACAACATAGAAAACCAATGGAATTGCATGATGCTTAAGATGCCTGTGATGTAGCCAACAGTAGCTGAATGGGGTAAATGATCTTTGTCAGCCAATAAGGATATGCTTACTATTTTCTGTAGAAGTGATAAAAATCCTTGCAACCATTTTCCAGGTTGCGACAAATCATTTTATTGCATTGATGTATGCATGTTTTGTCGTTATTGCTAAGCTCGCAAGAAAGTTTTTTTGCAGTTTGGAGATCCAACTTCTGTGGTGTCCTTCCTCGCCCTCTCCACGGAAAGGGGCCTCCTGCTTTTGACTGTGGATTAAAAGGAGTATTTGTACATCTTTGCCCCTTCAACAGAATAACAGACTGGTTCAAGATTGGGAAAGGAATACGGCAAGGCTGTCTCCTCTCACCTTACCTATTCAACTTGTCTGCAAAATACATCATGCGACGTGTCGGGCTTGATGAATCCAAGGCTGGGGTTAAAATTGCTGGAAGAAACATTAATAACCTTAGGCATGCAGATGATACCACTCTGATGGCTGAAAGCGAAGAGGAGCTGAGGAGCCTTATCACCGAGGTAAAAGAAGAACGTGCAAAGGCTGGGTTGCAGTTAAACATTAAAAAAACTAAGAATATGTCAACCAGACTGATTGATAACTGGCAAATAGAGGGAGAAGATGAAGATGAAGTACTTTGGCCACATCATGAGAAGACAGGGCAGCTTGGAGAAGAGAATGATGCTGGGGAAAATGGAAGGAAAAAGGAAGAGAGGGCGATCAAGGGCGAGATGGATGGAGGGTATCCTTGAAATGACTGGCTAGACCTTGATGGAGCTGGAGGTGGCCACGGCCGACAGGGAGCTCTGGCGTGAGCTGGTCCAAGAGGTCACAAAGAGTCTGAAGCGACTGAACAAATAAACAACAACAGGTACTAATTTTTAATTCAATATGTATTGTATGTGTTTCGAAGGCATTGAATAATTGCCATATGTAAGTCGCGTTGAGTCCCCCTCGGGGTAGAGAGAGGCGGGGTATAAATATGGCAAATAAATAAATGCAGATCCACCTAAGCGTAGCATTGCCTATAACCCACATTTCTCCGTCCCCCTTGTACTGCCCTTGTCTAAGAACCGCCCCCTTCCCCACAGCCCCCAAATCCCAAAGGAGGGCTGCAATGGAGGAGGAGGCCCCCACTGCCTCCAAAGATAGCCAGCCCCCTTCAGTCCTATGGAGAGGTCCTGGGAAAGAAGACTCACCACAAGGAGAAGAAAGGCTGCCCAAGGAGATAGGAGGGAGGAAGAGGAGGGAGGCCAAGGAAGGCTGGCCTGCTCTGGAGGACTGGGCGCCTCCCTCCTCTCCAACTTCCTTCTTTCCTAGGAATCCAAACTTCCTCCCCTTAACCCTTCCTTGGCTCCATTCAGCTGCAAGGGTCGCTTCCCTGCTTCTATCTGGGCTCCACACCCATGGAATCAGCCTGCCCAGAGCACGCATGCGCAGTCGAGCTTCATTGGCGGCATTGGACACACACTGTAGAATGAATGCACTTGGACTGCCCTGGCTCAGGGCTAGGGAATCCTAGGCGTTGTAGTTTCATGAGGAAGGGAATGATAAAAGACTTTGGAAATCTACAACTCCCAGGATTCCATAGCCTTGAGCCAGGGCACTCAACGTTGTACAGTAGAGTCTCACTTCTCCAACATAAACGGGCCGGCAGAACGTTGGATAAGTGAGTATCTTGGATAATAAGGAGGGATTAAGGAAAAGCCTATTAAACATCAAATTAGGTTATGATTTTACAAATTAAGCACCAAAACATCATGTTATACAACAAATTTGACAGAAAAAGTAGTTCAATACGCAGTAATGTTACGTTGTAATTACTGTATCACGATCTATTGAAAACATTGACTACAAAAATGCGTTGGATAATCCAGAACATTGGATAAGTGAGACTCTACTGTACCAAACTGTGTTAATTCCCTCAGTTAATACCCCCTGTTAAAACTGTGTTAACACCCGCTGAGGAGGAGTATAACATTATATGATCTCTCCCAATATATGGCTTTATAGCAGGCATGGGCAGACTTGGGCTCTCCGGGTGTTTTGAAATTCAGTTCCTATCGGCTGCTAGGAATTGTGGGAGTCAAAGTCCAAAACACCTGGAGGGCCCTACACTTGAGCCCAGCCTAATGTGATGGACACAGTGCGTTTCCAGATTTTAAGTGTAGGACTTGGTGGGATTTAGTAAATGTGATTGTGTTATTAACCGTAATTAATAATTGTTTCATCTTGAGATCACATGGCGTGAATATTTCCAGTCTGTGAACCCAGAAGTCTTTCTTTTCCTCTAAAGCAGCTGTAATACTAGTGGCACCTCAGAACCAAAGGCTAATCAATTGGACACACTCCATTTTTTTCATTCACAATGATAACACTATATAGCGCAATTATTGTTCCTGGGTTATCAATGTCATTTCCTTATTGACATTGGCTGGGCATTAGCTCAGCAGGCAGGAGCCCCCAGGTGGCGTAGTGGACTAAGTGACTTGAAGGTTGGGTTGCTGACCTGAAAGCTGCCAGGTTCGAATCCCACCCGGGGAGAGTGGGGATGAGCTCCCTCTATCAGCTCCAGCTCCATGTGGGGACATGAGAGAAACCTCCCACAAGGATGGTAAAAACATCAAAATATCCGGGCGTCCCCTGGGCAACGTCTTTGCAGACGGCCAATTCTCTCATTCCAGAAGCGACTCAGGTTGCTCCTGACATGAAAAAAAAAAAAGCTCAGCAGGCTAATCGCTAAGCTGTCAACTGCAGTAAATCTTGCCAACCAGAAGGTTGTCAGTTCAACCTTCCTAATGCCGTGACCCCTTAACACAGTTCATGTTGTGGTGACCCCCAACTATAAAATTATTTTTGTTGCTACTTCAGAACTGCAATTTTGCTACTGTTATGAATCGCAATGTAAATATCTGATATGCAGGATGTATTTTCATTCACTGGACCAAATTTGGAGCAAATACTTGATACACTCAGATTTGAATACTGGTGGGGTTGGAGGGGATCGATTTTGTCATTTGGGAGTTATAGTTAACCTATAATCAAAGAGCATTCTGAACTCCACCAATGATGGAATTGAACCAAACTTGGCACAAATACTCAATATGCCCAAATGTGAACATTGGTGGAGTTTGGGGAAAATATACCTTGACATTTAGGAGTTGCTGGGATTAGTTGCTGGGATTTATAGTTCACCTACAATCAAAGAGCCCCTTGAACCCCACCAACAGAATTGGACAAATTGAGCTTTTGGTAGAAGGATTCACCGTCGGTTTCCAAAAAGGAAGAGAAGGACAGGCAAAGAGATATTCAGCCTTCTCTGCCAAGGTGGTTCCTAAGACCATCAGAAATACATGTTTACTGATGGTCTTTGGTGGCCCCTCTGACATCCTCTCGCAACCCCCCCCCCCCCCCCCCGGGAGTCTTGACCCCCAGGTTGAGAAACACTGGCCTAGGGAAAGGAAGGGCATTATGGGTGGAAACGGAAACCTATACAGGGTGTTTGAAAAAGAACTCCCTATTCACCATTTAATTTAAATGGTGAATAGGGAGTTCTTTTTCAAACACCCTGTATTACACCTGACTCTAAAAAGGCCCCTGCTCACCTCCTGGAGATGAGTTTGCCATGTCAATGTTCACACAGGAACCCCCAAAGGCAGCAAACAGGGATGGTGTCAAAAGCTTGGAAATAATCAAAACCATGAGTGTGAAACCCACAAAAGTGAAATGAACACACACACCAGTTGGTAAGCTTGTATTTATTATAAATTATGATTTTTGCTCTGTACAGACACACATAGTTCCTTAGTATACACGGTTCAGGGGCATATCAAATTATCATTTAGCCTATAGAAATTCAAATACTAGTATAGAACATTGTACATTCTACAAAAATATGCAAAAAACATCAAAATGAAATAGAGAAGAAATTGGAATAACTCAAAATGCACATTACACTGGAAGACACAAATGGGTGCATGAAACATATCTGCCTCTTGAACTCAGATTCTCATACTATGTAAGCCCAAAGCTGCCTGAGGAATAAGGATATAATTGCTCCATCTCTTACAATTTAAACTTTACTGGAATACTCCATACCAACACCCATTTTTCATTCTCTTCAATTGCTCCATAATCTTCATTCTCCTCCTTTCATGAGGACATGTAACAAAGCCATATGATACTCTCCTCCAATACTTAGTAATCTTCTCTGGAGGCAATAAGTTCTCTTGCTAAGAACTATTGACTACATGGAACAGTCTTCTTTAGAAGACTTACATCTCTCCTGGGTGGAGTCTCTCGTGCCTCCCACACTTTTGCTATTTGAATGATTTGTTTCTTGTGTGAAGTCGGTTTCACAAAGACGACTTTTGAGAAAAAAACATGTTCCACATACTTGAAATTTACTCAGGAGCCTGATATTTAACTATATATTGTCCCTGAACAAACATTTTTCTCACTCCTGACATGTGCATGTTTTCTCACCCATGTGTAATCTCTATTCACTCACAAGGTACAATTCCTGATCAAAACATTTCCACACTGCTGGTGTTTCTCTATTTTCTCTTCTGTGTGGGTTCTGCAGTGACCTAGAAGTTGTGCATTCTGAGCATTTCCCACACCCTTGGCATTTACGTGGTCTCTCTCCTGTGTGCAGCCTCTGGTGGTTCACAAGGTATGAATTGCGAACAAAACATTTCCCGCACTCCTGGCATTTGTATGGCTTCTCTCCTGTGTGGATTCTCTGATGGCTCACACAACTTGAATTTTGAGAAAAACATTTCCCGCACTCCTGGCATTTGTATGGTTTCTCTCCTGTGTGGATTCTCTGGTGTCTCAAAAGTGATGACTTGGAAGGAAAACATTTCCCACACTCCTGGCATTGGTATGGCTTCTCCCCTGTGTGAAGTTTTTTGTGCCTCACCAAATGTGAACTGCAAGCAAAACATTTCCCACAATCTGGGCAATTGTATGGTTTCTCCCCTGTGTGGACTCTCTGGTGGCTCACAAGAGATGAACTCTGACTAAAGCACTTCCCACATTCCTGGCATTTGTATACTTTCTTTCCTATGTTGAGTCTCTCGTATGTCACAAGAGATGGCTCTTCAATTCCTTCAAAGATTTCTTGGTGGCTCAGATTTGACAATTTGTAATCAACACCTTTCCCTGATGTTTTACTTTTTAAATCGTTTTTCCCAACATGGAGCGTCTCATGAAGCAAAAGTGCCATCTTTTGGGGAAAACATTTCCCACACTCCTGGCATTGGTATGGCTTCTCTCCTGTGTGAAGTTTTTCGTGTCGCGCCAAGTGTGAACTGCGAGCAAAACATTTCCCACAATCTGGGCAGTTGTATGGTTTCTCCCCTGTGTGGACTCTCTGGTGGCTCACAAGAGATGAACTCTGACTAAAGCACTTCCCACATTCCTGGCATTTGTATACTTTCTTTCCTATGTTGAGTCTCTCGTAAGTCACAAGAGGTGGCTTTTCAATTCCTTCATTGAATTTGAAAGGCCTCTCTATGGCAGAATTTTCCTCTTCTGTGTGGATTTCTGTATGTCTGGGAAGCTCCTCTTTGTGCCCAAAATGCTTGGCGTTAGTCCTCTGGCAGTTAACTGCTGGGAAAAAGAAGAACAGAAAAAATCATTCCTGAGTCTGAGTGGAAAAGAACTCTCTGGGAGGGGAAACAGATCAAAATGAAATGATTCTTTAAACAACATTGGCAAGCATCCACTCCTTGAAAAAACATATAAGCCAGATGATCAAAAGTTATACTCCTCTCAGCTTCAGTCATGCAGAAGCTAGCTTGCCCGTATGGGAGGGAAAGTGAGATGGAAGACCATGCTCCTGCAAAGGGCATATTTTTTTTACGTTTCAGTTCTGTAGAAGTTTCAAAATATTAGGAAGGACACTTTAGCCCTGCCTTTAGGACCCCAGTGACTGGGATCATTTAGGGTACTGTTCCCGACAGGAAGATGCTATGGCAATTATGATACTGAAATCCCCATCAGTGTGGGAGCTTTACCAAGGAAGGCCACAATCCCATGGGTCTCCTCCATGATCTGTGTGTGCAGGATTCTCTGATCAGGATCAAGAAGAGCCCACTCCGCCGGGGAGAAATGGACAGCCACGTCCTCAGAGGTGAAAGGATCCTGGTGGAAAAAGAAAGCATTTCCTAATCACACAAGGTTATCAATGAACGGAGTGAAAGAAGCACTACAAAGTGGGATTTAAACCAGGCCTGGGCTAGCTTCAGCCCTCCCTCCAGGTGCTTTGGACTTCAACTCACACAATTTCTAACAGCCTATTTTCTAATAAAAAACATTTTACTTATCTGCCAAATTGAGTGGAAGTCCAAAATACCTGGGGGGGGGAGTTTGCCCATGCCTAGTTTAAACACTTCTGTTGCCTATTTGACAGGTCTACTTTGAAGGCATCCCCAGCTGCCTTCAAAGAAGAGCAAGAAAGAGCTAGGGCATCTATGCAGTAGTTGTTAGCTTCCTATACATAGCCGTTTGCCTTTGAAGGAAGTTTAGAAAGTTTCTTTAGGCAAGGAATACTCAGAGGTGGCTATTCCAATTCTTTAAATGTTATTTTGACCTATAAAGCCTCACACAACTCTGGTTCAGGCTATTTAAAGGTCCCTATTCTGCCATATGTACTCTCCCTGAATATATGTCAGATCTGCAGAGGGAACAGGGGAGAGGGCATTCTCAGGCCCCTTCTACATTGCCATATAATCCAGGTTATCAGATCAGATAATCCAGACTATCTGCTTTGAACTTGATTATATGAGTCAACACTGCCAGATAATCCAGTTCAAAGCAGATAATATGGATTTTATATGGCAGTGTAAAAGGGGCCTCTGTGGCTGCCTCTAGATTCTGGAGCTTCTTTCCCAGAAAGATTAGACTGGCATATCCCTTTTTTTTCAATTTGGCAGATAAATAAAATGTTTTGTGTTTCAACATTAAGTTGCATAAGCCCCATCACACCTTCCCATCATACATGAGAAAAGCGGTATAGAAATGCAGTAAATAAATACATGCATTCATACAGAATGTTCTGGACTTTTGTATTTCATGTGCCAAGGTGTGTTTTCTTCTTTAATTCTGATAGTCTAATCTCCTTTAAACTTTTGAGTATTTTAAATTTTACCTGTCGTGAGCTGCTTTGAGTCCCGAACTGGGAAAAAATAGCAACAATAAATTTAAAATGAGAAGAGGGAGAAAACTAAATGAGGCTACAGTCTGGTCCAGGAGTGGCCTCCTTACAATTTGTTCGGAGGGGAAAACAGAAGGAAAAAGGAGAAAAGGAGGAGGAAAGATGGTTTCCACTTTTTTTAGAAGTCAAGAAAAATAAAATCACAGAACAAGTAGAGCAGCTTTAACTCAGGATTAGACTGTTAGAATACACAACAAACCTTTTAAGAGCTCAAATTCCTCGGCCAAAATGAATGAATCTGTTTTATTACCTCCCCATTCATATTATTAGAAATTCTATTTTTAAAATTCCAGAAATGAAAAAAAAGTATGGACTTGGGCCATTTTTTAAAATCCAGAGTAAATGAAAACAACCATCTTGCTAGGACACTCAGGAATCCTCTCCTTACCTCAGTTGATTCCATTCCAGCAGCAAAAGGAAGAGACAGCTGAGGATTTGCTGTCAGTGTCTTTCCATCTCCTGTGAGAGACATCAAAGTGGAGGAAAGCAGTTCACATAGGCTTGTCTCAAAGATTACAATTATAGTCTTAAAAAAGAAGCCAATGAGAAAGTCACAGTAGCATTTTCTAGTCCAGTGAAATTTTAGGCTTTATGGCAGGCATCTGCAAACTTTGGCCTTCCAAGTGTTTTGAACTTCAACTCCCACAATTACAAACAGCCTACTGGATGTTAGGAATTGTGGGAGTTGAAGTCCAAGACCTGAAGGGCCAAGGTTTTCCCATGCCTGCTAAGGTGTTTGATCAGGTTCTTCTTCCCATGAAACCAGAAAAGTCACTGGGGATCCTGGGCCAGAATTTTCCTTTTTTAAAATTATTAAACATTTGTAATTTCATTTTTTACAATTAATTTTATTGACAGTCAACAACAATTCAATATACCGTAATGCAACACATTACTGCCTTCATTTCAAAGAAACCCACCCTCTCTCATCCCTCCCCAATTCATAACACACCTTTAAAAAATTCCGTCAAATCTTTCACACTTGCTTTTTTCAATACCTTCCTTTGCATATTATTATAATGGTATTCGTTTAGTGGTTAATCCACAGCTTTACTTGTTCATTGGTTGGTGTACATTTGCTATTGTTTCAATACATAAAACTAACAAATGATTTCCATCATTTCCATCAAGTCTCTTTTTGCTAACCTTATTTTGTATGTTAACTTTGCTGTTAGGATTATATCCATAATCCATATCTGGTTTAATTCTCTTTATAACTCAACAGTCTCATAGTATTATTTGTCAGGATCACCATATCAGCCTGGGATTGGCTGCTTCATTTCTCTGCCATAAAGAAGGGAGGTGGGTGAAGGGAGGCTGGGAACAGTTGTGGAAGATAGTGTAAATAAGACATCAGTTTTGTGAGGGAATTGAAACTGCATTTAACAGACTGTGGGCACACTAGTGGGCAAGTGGGAGTTGGTATATACAGGAGGTTTGAGCAGGAAAACTTTAGAACTGTCTTCTTAGGATTGTGGAAAGACGGAATAAACCACTTGTCTCCAGCGATTAATTGTTGTGAGCTTGATTTTAACTCCAAGATATTCCAGAGTCTGACATTATTGTTGTGAGGAAAAAACAACTGAGAGGAGAGGAATGAGGCTAGCTACAAATATATTGACAATGTAAGAGTATCTCAACAAAAAATAATCATAATCAAAATATTTTTTTCTTACTTGCCTCTCCTCGTGGCGGGTTACAGAATAATTAAAACACATAAACTTTGTAAAAATACCACAAATACACATATTAAAAATGTATTTCTAAAGAAAACTGCAAACACCAGTAAAATCACTCTAAAATTACACATTTTGCAACTGAATGTGTAGCTAGATCTACATGTCAAATTCTGAACGCCCTGCATGTGCGTCTTCCCAATTTCAAATTCTTTGTTGAGATTAATATACACACACACGCGTGCACAAGCCCTTCCAAAGGGAAACCTACACAAACAAAAACATCAAGGTGATTATGTCCAAACAGAATTACAGTATGTCCAAAGGGGAATTATGTCCAAAGACGGTTCATACTTACCCTGCAAAGACAAAGCCTTATTTCCCTCCTGCTTGATCTTCTTCTCCTGGAGACTCTGAGTGGGGTCTGATGCAGTGAGAATTAACTGAACTTCCTGAAAGAGCAGAAAGAATTCCAGGAAAACCCCCCTGAGATTTGAGACATTTGTGCAAAAGACCATCAAGAAAAAGTGACAATTGCACTACCCTTAATTCCTCGGAGTGGGAGTGAGCAGTCGCTGGGTACAAAGAGAAACAAGGTCCACCCTTGAACTGCATGCTGCCATACTGCCATGTTTTGTGCAGTAGCATCAAGAACATCTGTAAGAGGCAAAGCTAAAGGTTTCCCCTGACGTTAAGTCCAGTCATGTCTGACTCTGGAGGTTGGTGCTTATCTCCATTTCTAAGCCGAAGAGCCGGCGTTGTCCGTAGACACCTCCAAGGTCATGTGGCTAGCATGACTGGATGGAGTGCTGTTACCTTCCCGCCAGAGCGGTACCTATTGATCTATTCACATTGGCATGTTTTCGAACTGCTAGGTTGGCAGAAGCTGGGGCTAACAGTGGGAGCTCATTCCGCTCCCAGGATTTGAACCTGGGACCTTTTGGTCTGTATCTTCCTCTAGGAAAATGGCTAGGAAAAGGGGCAGAGGGAACAGGGTCTTGCTTATCCCCCACATTGGGTCCCATCTTGGAAGAAAGGCGAGATATACATTTAGTCAAACCAAATATACAGTACATTCAGCTTTACAGAAACCAAGAGGAAATGCTCTCACCTGTTCTTTCTGCTTCTTGTCCTCTGCCCGACTCAGGAGGAAGCCTTCTGCCAGGGCCACCGCCTGGGAACAAGTCTCTGCCCCACACTCTCGGACCCAGCTCCCCATCTCTGGGGGCAGGATGCTCAGGAACTGCTCCAGGATCACCAGGTCCAGCATCTCAGCCTTGGTGTGTTGCTCTGGCTTCAGCCACTGGCGGCAGAGTTCATGGAGGCGACTGCAAACGTCTCGGGGGACCTCACCCTCTTGGTAGGAAAGCTGTCTGAAGCACTGGCGCTGCATGTCTGAGCTATAAAGGTCCACACTCAGGAATTTCTGTGTAGTTTCCCCCCGGGACGCCCCACTGCTCTCACGGACCCCACCTGCTTCAGGTCCAGGTGACTTGGGTCTCTTCATGTTTGAACTAGTGGTCGACGAAGATGTAAATTGGATCCAAGATGCTTTTTCACCTTCTCTTGGGAACATTCCCTGAAAATTTATCCAAAAACAAGTCATTGTTGTGTTAGAGATTATTGGCAAAGAATCAAATATCTGTGCAGGAAAAGCAAGTTAATGAGCAGAATTAAACATAAGGCTTTGGGGGACAGACAAGTTAATAAAGAAAAAAACAGATGAAATAAACAAAATAGACAGATTAAACAATTAGTTTAAAAGCATTAGTTTAAAACACATTTAAAACATAGTAATTACTAACTGGAGCTACGTACAGAGAGAAGCTCCACTGGCTGCCAGTCCGTTTCCAAGCTAAATACGAAGTGCTGGTAGTTACCTATAAAGCCCTAAGCCAGATGTTTCCAACCTTTGGGCTTCCAGTGTTTTGGACTTCATCTCCCACACTTCCCAGCAGCTGGTAAACTGGCTGGGATTTCTGGGAGTTGAAAGTCCAAAACACCTGGAGGTCCAGACGTTGGGAACCACTGCCCTAAATGGTTCAGGTCCAGGCTATTTGTCAAATTGCACTTCCTTGTATAGACCATCTCTGGCAATTTGGTGTATACAAAAACCTCACTCCCATTCGCCTTTCAGCCCTAGATGGAGAAGGCCTGGGAATAAGGAAGGACTCACCAGGAGAAGAGGAAAACCGCCGAAGAAGACACGCTTCGGGGAGAGAGGAGGGGGGGGGGAATAAAAAGCCAGGTTTCTTATATCTTTTGGGCCTTCTTTGTTTCAAGGTCCTTTCCTTGATTTGTCATGCCTTCTTGTTTGGTTTTTTGGGGGGAGGTGTTTCCAACCGGCCCTTTTCAATGTTGTACCACTTTTTCCCCCTCCAGCGGGAAACTACCCGAGCCCCTTCTTTGAACGGCTTCCGTTTCCGCTCAGGTGATGTGGGGAAACCAGGCTCTCGGCGTAAACAAAGGAGACCGGCAGGCTCCGCCTCCGGAAGGTGCAGTGAGCATTCTCTTAAAGGTGCAGTGTTTTTATTAGCCATGGCTCAATTCTATGCAATCCAGGGAGTTTTAAAGTTATATACATTAGAATATGAGGCTGTTTCTACAACGGAAAAAGATCATTCATCTTAGTAATCTTTAAGACTATTTCATTTAAATGGCCAAAGTAGAATATATATATAGATAGATAGATAGATATGTATAACACACATATCATTAAGTCTAGTCGTGTCTGACTCTGTGGGTTGGTGCTCGTCTCCATTTCGAAGATGAAGAGCCGGCGTTGTCTGTAGACGTCTCCAAGGTCATGTGGCCACTGGCATGACTGCATGGAGCGCTGTTACCATTTTCTGTGTTTCATTATATTCTGGTCATATTTTTTTTATTGTTTTCTCTGTCAGAATTTTCATTTATTTTTGTTTTGGGGAAAATGGCTACCCTGTTTCCCCGAAAATAAGACATCCCCAAAAAATAAGACCTAGTAGAAGTTTTGCTGAATTGTTAAATATAAGGCCTCACCCAAAAGTAAGACCTAGCAAAGATTTTGTTTGGAAGCATGCCCAACGAACAGAACACCAGAGCATTCAGGATTGGTAAATGTACAGACCAGTTGTACATGGAAATAAAGGTAGTAACAAGAAATTCTTGATAGGATTCAGTTTGTCTGGTTATGTTGGTTTGTGATTACAACTACTGTACAGTATATAATAAATGTTCATTTTTAAAACAATAAATGTGAATTCTTCTTCATGGAAAAATAAGACATCCCCTGATAATAAGACCTAGCACATCTTTGGGAGCAAAAATTAATATAAGACACTGTCTTATTTTCGGGGAAACATGGTATCTATAAGCTGGTAATACCAATACTCATAAACCAGAGGTTTATTCTCAATGGCCAGAGAGGATGTCAGCAAAGAAAGCAACTCAAAGCACTGACACAATGCAATTGTGAACACAGAGTATATTTATAACATGGTGACAGCTGTTTAAGACTCCCGCACTACTGGTACCTCTCGATTGCCTCAGAAAGTGTCCGGCTAGGGAACAATAAGAAACGCTATTGGAAAGGAATGTGATTTTGCAATCAGAAATGGGCTTAATGCCCTAGCTCATAGAATCATAGAATAGTAGAGTTGGAAGAGACCACATGGGCCATCTAGTCCAACCCCCTGCTAAGAAGCAGGAAATCGCATTCAAAGCACCCCCGACAGATGGCCATCCAGCCTCTGCTTAAAAGCCTCCAAGGAAGGAGCCTCCACCACAGTCCGGGGGAGAGAGTTCCACTGTCGAACAGCTCTCACAGTGAGGAAGTTCTTCCTGATGTTCAGGTGGAATCTCCTTTCCTGTAGTTTGAAGCCATTGTTCCGTGTCCTAGTCTGCAGGGCAGCAGAAAACAAGCTTGCTCCCTCCTCCCTATGACTTCCCTTCACATATTTGTACATGGCTATCATGTCTCCTCTCAGCCTTCTCTTCTGCAGGCTAAACATGCCCAGCTCTTTAAGCCGCTCCTCATAGGGCTTGTTCTCCAGACCCTTAATCATTTTAGTCGCCCTCCTCTGGACGCTTTCCAGCTTGTCAACATCTCCCTTCAACTGTGGTGCCCAAAATTGGACACAGTATTCCAGGTGTGGTCTGACCAAGGCAGAATAGAGGGGGAGCATAACTTCCCTGGATCTAGACGCTATTCCCCTATTGATGCAGGCCAGAATCCCATTGGCTTTTTTAGCAGCCGCATCACATTGTTGGCTCATGTTTAACTTGTTGTCCACAAGGACTCCAAGGTCTTTTTCGCACACACTGCTGTCAAGCCAGGCGTCCCCCATTCTGTATCTTTGATTTCCATTTTTTCTGCCGAAGTGAAGTATCTTGCATTTGTCCCTGTTGAACTTCATTTTGTTAGTTTTGGCCCATCTCTCTAGTCTGTCAAGATCGTTTTGAATTCTGCTCCTGTCTTCTGGAGTGTTAGCTATCCCTCCCAGTTTTGTGTCGTCTGCAAACTTGATGATCGTGCCTTCTAACCCTTCGTCTAAGTCGTTAATAAAGATGTTGAACAGAACCGGGCCCAGGACGGAGCCCTGCGCCACTCCACTTGTCACTTCTTTCCATGATGAAGACGACGCATTGGTGAGCACCCTTTGGGTTCGTCCGCTTAGCCAATTACAGATCCACCTAACCGTAGTTTTGTCTAGCCCACATTTTACTAGTTTGTTTGCCAGAAGGTCGTGGGGGACTTTGTCGAAGGCCTTACTGAAATCCAGGTACGCTACATCCACAGCATTCCCTGTATCGACCCAACTCGTAACTCTATCGAAAAAAGAGATCAGATTAGTCTGGCATGACTTGTTTTTGGTAAATCCGTGTTGACTATTAGCAATGACCGCATTTGTTTCTAAGTATTCGCAGACCACTTCCTTAATGATCTTTTCCGGAATTTTGCCTGGTATTGATGTGAGGCTGACCGGACGGTAATTGTTTGGGTCGTTCTTTTTTCCCTTCTTGAAGATAGGGACCACATTCGCTCTCCTCCAATCTGCTGGGACTTCTCCCGTTCTCCAAGAACTCTCGAAGATAATTGCCAGTGGTTCTGAAATAACTTCCGCTAGTTCCTTCAGTACTCTTGGGTGTAGCTGATCTGGCCCTGGGGACTTGAATTCGTTTAGAGAGGCCAAGTGTTCCTGGACAACTTGTTTCCCTATTTGGGGTTGGATTTCCCCCAATCCTTCGTCCATTCCGTGTTGCTGAGGTTGAAGATGGCTTTCTTTTTCTGAGAAGACCGAGGCAAAGAAGGCATTAAGTAGTTCTGCCTTTTCCCTGTCCCCTGTCGCCATCACCCCATCTTCTCCTTGCAATGGCCCTATCGCCTCCTTTTTCTTCCTTTTTCTACCAACGTAAGCAAAAAAGCCTTTTTTGTTGTTTTTTATGTCCCTGGCAAGCCTGAGCTCATTTTGCGCTTTAGCCTTGCGAACCTTTTCCCTACAGGTGTTGGCTATACGTTTGAATTCTTCTTTGGTGATTTCTCCCCTTTTCCACTTCTTGTGCATGTCACTTTTGAGCTTTAGCTCAGTTAGAAGTTCTTTGGACATCCATTCTGGCTTCTTTGCACTTGTCTTATTTTTCTTCTTTGTTGGCACTGTTTGCATTTGCGCCTTGAGTATTTCACTTTTGAAAAACTCCCATCCATCCTTAACTCCCTTGTTTTTTAATATCGGCGTCCATGGAATGCCGCTCAGTAATTCCTTCATTTTTTGGAAGTCAGCTCTCTTAAAGTCCAGAATGCGTGTTTGACTTGTCTTAGTTTCAGCATTCCTTTGTATTGCAAACTGCAGGAGCACATGGTCACTTGCCCCTAAGGATCCAACCACTTCAACTGTATTGATCAGGTCTTCCACATTTGTTAAGATTAGATCAAGAGTTGCTGATCCCCTTGTTGCCTCTTCTACCTTCTGGGCCATAAAATTATCTGCAAGGCAAGTGAGGAATTTGTTGGACTTTGTACTCTTGGCTGAGTTTGTTTTCCAGCAGATATCGGGATAATTGAAATCGCCCATGACTACTATATCTCTTCTTTGTGCCTGTTTGGTCAGCTGTTGACAGAAGGCTTCATCAAGTCCTTCATCCTGACTCGGAGGTCTGTAGTAGACACCCACGACAAGATCTTTTTGAGTCCCGGTTCCCTTGATTCTTATCCAGATGCTTTCAAGCTGGTTTCCCGGATTACAGTCTTGCATTTCTTCTGCAACGTAACTGTTTTTGACATATAAAGCTACTCCCCCTCCTCTCCCCTTTGTTCTATTTCTGTGAAAGAGGTTATAGCCCTCAATGGTTAAATTCCAGTGATGGGAGTCATCCCACCAGGTTTCAGTGATGCCTATGACATCGTATGTGTGGTGCTGTGCTAGGAGTTGGAGTTCGTCTTGCTTATTTCCCATGCTCTGAGCATTAGTGTAAAGACATGTAAGCCCCTGTGACCTCCCCTCGAACTGTTTATTTGGGATTATTGTGCTCTCTGTACTTGGTCCTTGCTGTGTTTGTGCAGCCCTCCGTTTAGCCTTTCGGCGGTTCCCTGTGGTCGTGGGTAATATAGTGTTCGCCAGGCTGTTGTTCCCCTCCCCCAGTGGATCTAGTTTAAAGTGCGCCTGATGAGGTTTGTGAGTCTGTGTGCAAAAAGATGTTTTCCTACTTGTGTGAGATGCACCCCATCGCTTGCCAGTAGTCCATCCTCTTGGAAGAGTAGACCATGGAAGCCAAAATGCTCCTCTTGGCACCATTTTCTGAGCCAGTTATTGACCTGTACTATTTTTCCGGCCCTTGTAGAGCCGTGTCCTACAACAGGGAGGAGGGATGAAAAGATCACATGTACATTATACAGTTTTAGCTTTGTTCCCAGAGCTCGAAAATCATTTGTGATCTTTTGAAAAGTATGCCTAGCGGTGTCATTGGGACCTACATGAATCAACATAAGGTGGGGAGGGTGATGGGGCTTTAGGAGCCTGCTGAGCCTCTGAGTGATATGGTGTATTTTTGCCCCCGGGAGGCAGCATGTTTCTCGAGCCATCCCATCCGGTCTGGAAATGATGGCTTCCGTTCCTCTAAGGAGGGAGTCACCTACTACCAAGACCTGTTTCCTTTGAGGATTGACAGGGTCCCTTTTGTGCAAGACAGTGTGTATGTCCCCTGAAGAGTGTTCCTGTTGAAGTGAATCATGTAGGTGTAAAGTGTTGTCCTCCTCCTCAACATCCCCAGTGCATTCATCAATGACAATCCATTGAGATACATCCGAGAGCCCATTACTCTCCCAAGGATGTTCCTGTTGCTCCTGGTCTTTGATTGGGGATGGAGCATTTGCATGATTACATAAGTGTGACTGTGGTGATGCACTGTCCCCGTCAGGGCTATCCCCTGCGCATTGATCCAGGGTGGTCCACTGAGTGGTATCTAAGAAACTGTGGTCCTCCACAAGATGTGTTTCCTGATTGTATGTTAATGATGTAAGAATTTCAAATCTGTTGTGTAAATGCAGCTGAGCAGAGGAGTTCTGCGGAGGCTGCCTGGTCCTGCGTCTCCTTCTATGGGTGACCTCCTTCCAAGCCTGAGGGTTGTCTACCTTTGAGTTGATCTCCCCATAAGGTTCCTGATCATGGTCTTGGTGGTGTTGGTGTGATGCAGGCTGCTGATCTACAGCAGCGTGTTGTGCAGTGTCCAAGAAGAGCTCGAGTGCCTGAATGTCCTTAAGGGTCTTAATACGGTGCTCGAGCTGTTGGATCCTCTGCTCCATCAGAGTCATCTGTTTGCATTTGGAGCAGATGTAGTTGTCTAGTTTTTGTGTGAAAAAGCGGAACATGCCACAGCTGGTGCATGTGATGGGAATGTTTTGCTTTTGTTGCATCTCTTGGTGAGCGTGGTGGCCAAGTGGGATCTTTGTACAGTTAAGTAATATGCACGCACTTTATGTGCAAACTGCAACAAACCACCTCTTTGTGTATTTGTTTATGTTGCTTTGAATGCATGAATCCCATGAATGCAATGGGGTTAGTCCAAGATAAACAATGGGTGCTTTAGGGTGATGATCATCCCAATGGGTCACAAAGTTGAGTCTGGTTATGGAAATGGGAGAGTGATCATTCCCACAGATAGCCTAGATCAGTGATTCCCAAAGTGGGCGCTACCGCCCCCTGGTGGGCACTGCAGCAATCCAGGGGAGCAGTGATGGCCACAGGCACATATATCTTTCTGTTTAATTGCTATTAAAATTTTAAAGAATAAGTAATATTTTTTCTGGAAAGGGGATGGTAGGCCAAATAAGTTTGGGAGCCACTGGAGATTGTATCAGATGAAACAGGAAAAGGGCCCAGGAGTTCTGACAAAACCCACTGTGTGTGCCCCCGAGCCTTCCAGTTTATTGTAAAAGGATTGTGGTAATTTGAAGGCATTATTTCCTAGACTCCAAAGTATGGTGAAGCAGCATTCCAAAGAAATTCATGAACAGCTTCTACAGGGTGAAACAGAAAGACATAGTAGCCGCACTCTAGTTCTTTATGGAACCACATCTCATAATAAAACAGAATAGCTTTATTGTCATTGTACTATTGCATAACAAAATGAAATGCCTTCTCCAACACACACCATAAAACAACTCACCCATCCCTCCATACCCAAACCATCACTGCACAGCCCCAATGCCCTATCAATATGAAACCATGGAGTCCAATATAGTTACATCTCTTAAGATAAAAGCTACCTTCTAGTCTGTTTGTTCTTATCTTTGTCACCCTGTTGTCTGCCAGATGGTAATAATTCAAAAAATGAATACGCTGGGTAAGATGGATGCCCAAGAATGCTCAGAGCTTTCTTAAGGCTGCAGGACCTATACAGTTCTTCCAAAGAGGGGAGAGAGGGCAAACAATTATTTTCTGGGCAGAAGTGGTGACCCTTTGGAGCTCCTTCCTATCTGCCACTGTGCAGTTACCAAACCACGCAGTAGGCTAGGACACTCTCTATAGTACAGCAGTAGAAAGTCACCAGCAGTTTTTCATCCAGTTGTTGGTTCCTTAGAAGTCTCAGGTAGTACTGTCTCGTTTGGGCCGCCTTCAACAACGATGCCATATGAATGCTGCCCCGGGTCAGATCCTCCTTCACCCAGAAACTTAAAACCGGCCACCCGTTCCTCTTGGTCTCCATTTATGACTAAGGGCTGGATTTCTGGTCCATTCTTCCTGTAGTCCACTATAACAGGGCTGAGGTTTCAGTCCTACCAATGTTCCTATTGCAAGGCTACACTCTTATAGTGTAAGGAACACCAGCTTGTGTGTCTCAGAGCATTTCAGAGGGCAAAACAAATCTGCATTAATAGCAGTATTTTTTTCTAATACTCAAGTGAAATGCACCAGTATATTCTAAACTCAAAAGCTTAGTGAACAGGATGTGTGAGAAGATACTTGAAGGTTATAGAAAGGAACATCCCATATTCTTTGTTTTATATCAGTTTTGGAGAAATGTCACTGCTCATATGTAAAAGGAAAGACAACAGCTCTAGTGTAGCAGCTTTATGGAAATTAAGCTTTGTTGAATAGCTTCTATATTGGTTGCCAGAGACATTAGTCCAAAATAAAGTCAAAGGTCACTAGAAACCAAGGAAATTGCATATGGTAACTGGAGGCATTGGATATATTGATCACAACACCAGCTTGTTAGCTGCAAGCCATAAATTAGCATAGGTGGCCTTATAAATGAGTATAATTCACTTAAGACAGAGAGTATTTCTGGCCTCTCCGTTACTGAGGTTTCAGCTATTGGCATACAAAACAATGCCGAGACTCTGTTTCCTCCCTCAAATCCATAGCTGTGCTTGGATTGGACTTAATGCTGCTTCTGGCACAACTACAGTGCTCCTCTGGCTCTAGCTTTCCCATTCTTCATAATAATGAGACACCACTCCCCTTCCCATGACAATCATATCTAACAACTGGAAAGATGTTCACAGGAAAGATGGAGTGAGCTAGCATTTGTGTGGTTTCTCCCCTGTGTGGATTTTCTTGAGGTACACAAGATATACAGTCTTAGCAAAGCATGTCTCCCACTCCTGGCATTTATAGAGTTTCTTTCATGTGAAGTCTCTGAAGGGTGACAATGTTTATATTCTCAGCAACATTTCCCAAATTCTTAGAATCTAAGTTTCTCGTGTCTCACAAAGTTTGAAGGTTTACAACATTCCCCACACTCCTGTCATTCGTATGGTTTCTCTCCCGTGCTCAGTCTCCTGTGATGCACAAGGGAGAGCACTGAGCAAAATCCTTCCTACACTATTGGCTTTTGTATGGTTTCTTAGATTGCGACAATATCTGGATGGTGTTATTTCATAGATTATTCTCATGTATGAATTATCCAGTGATCTAGAAAGTGCCAATTCTAAACAAAACACTTCTCATGATCCTGGCATTTTTATGGTTTCTCTGTGTCCCACAAAAGGTGAGCAAAACGTTACCTACACCTTTCTAGGATTTCTCTCTGGTGTGGATTTTCTGGTGGCTTACTAGGTGTTGTCTCTGAACAAAACATCTCCCACACTCTTCACACTTATATGGTTTTTCTCCTGTGTGGAGTTTCTTGTGATTCCAAAGGTATGATCTCCGAGCAAAACTTTTCCCACATTCTGGGCATCTGTATGGTTTCTCTCCTGTGTGAAGTCTCTGGTGGGTCACAAGATATGAACTACAAGCAAAAGATTTCCCACACTCCTGGCATTTGTATGGTTTCTCTCCTGTATGGATTCTCTGGTGGCCTAGAAGGTGTGCATTCTGAGCAAAAGATTTCCCACAGTCCTCACATTTGTATGGTTTCTCTCCTGTGTGAAGTCTCTTGTGCCTGAGAAAGTGTGAACTGTGACCAAAACATTTCCCACACTCCTGGCATTGGTATGGTTTCTCTCCTGTGTGGAGTCTCTTGTGGTGTGCAAGGGATGAAATCTGAGCAAAACACTCTCCACACTCCTGGCATTTATATGGTCTTTCTCCCGTGTGGATTCTCCAGTGGCCAAGGAGGTGTGCATTCTGAGAAAAGCATTTCCCACATTCCTGGCATCTGTATGGTTTCTCTCCTGTGTGGCGTTTCTTGTGATTCCAAAGATATGATCTCCGAGCAAAACATTTTCCACATTCTGGGCATCTGAATGGTTTCTCTCCCGTGTGGACTCTCTGGTGACTCATGAGGCCAGAGTTTGTAGAAAAACATTTCCTGCACTCTGGACATTTGTATGGCTTCTCTCCTGTGTGGATTCTCCTGTGGCCTAGAAGGTGTGCCTTCTGAGCAAAATCTTTCCCACATTCCTGGCATTTGTATGGTTTCTCTCCCGTGTGAAGTCGCATGTGCCTCAAAATGTGTGACGTGCAAGGAAAACATTTCCCACATTCCTGGCACTTATATTGTTTCTCCCCTGTGTGTAGTCTCATGTGGTGTCCAAGAGATGAAAGCTGAGCAAAACATTTGCCACAATCTTGGCATTTGTATAGTTTCTCTCCAGTGTGGATACTTTGGTGATCGAGAAGGTGTTCATTCTGCTCAAAACATTTCCCACATTCCTGGCATATGTATGGTTTCTCTTCTGTGTTGATACTCCAGCTATGTAGAAGGTGTGCTTTCTGAGCAAAATTTTCACCACATTCCTGACACGGATGTGGTTTTTCTGCTTTGTGAATTCTCCAGTGGCTTTCAAGTGATGCATCATTTAAAAAGCATTTTTCACACTCCTGGCACTTATATAGTTTTCCCTCTGTGTGGAGCTTCTTATGATTCCAAAGATATGATCTCCTAGCAAAACATTTCCCACATTCTGGGCATTTGTATGGTTTCTCTCCTGTGTGGAGTCTTTGGTGAATCACAAGATATGCATTGCAAGCAAAAGATTTCCCACATTCCTGGCATTTGTATGCCTTTTCTCCTGTGTGGATTCTCTGATGTCCTAGAAGGTGTGATTTCTGAACAAAACATTTGCCACAATCTTGGCATTTGTATGGTTTCTCTCCTGTGTGATATCTCTTGTGCCTGAGAAAATGTGAACTGTGAGAAAAACATTTCCCACACTCCTGGCATTGGAATGGTTTTTCTCCTATGGGAAATCTCTTGTGGCACACAAGGGAAGAACTGTGAGCAAAAGAGATACCACATTTCTCACATCTGTATGGTTTCTCCCCTCTGTGGACTCTCTCGTGGATCATTAATATTGAAGGGTAAGCAAAGTTTTTTCCACACTCTTGGCAATTGTGTGTTTTCTTTCCATTGGTGATTTCTTGATGACTCAGATAATACGATTTGTAATCAAATCCTTTCCATGAAATTTTACATCGAAAATGCTTTTTCATAGCATGGAGCCTCTTGTGAAGCACAAGGGCCATATTTCGGGCAAAACATTTCCCACATGTGTTGCACTTGAAGGGTTTTTCTCTACTATTTTCCTCTTCTTTATGGGCTTTCTGGTACCTGGTAAGATCCCATTTGTGACCAATATGCTTCCCACTTTTGACGCTGACAGTTCTCTTCCTCCAGTTATCTGCTGAGAAGAAGAAGAATAGAAAGCAATCATTGCTCAGTGTGAGTGGAAGGGACTCTCAAGGAGTAGGAAAAGGTCTGAATGGAACCTATACTAATAACAACACAACTATGGCAGCAAGAAAGAGATATAGTTATCCTTCTCCCCCCCTCCCTCCTCTTCTATGAAGATCAAAATTGTTTGATTGCCGAGACACTCTAAGGCAAAAGTGAGCAATGTATGTTCCATAGGCCACCTGTGTCCCAGCTTGCCTGCTTTTTAAAAACTGCTGCCCCTTTTCTCTGGGAAATGGTGTCTTTTGTTTCTCAATGAAAATTATCCTAAAAACAATACAACTGCAGGGCAATGGATGAGATACTGTAGTCCTTCATTTCCTCTCATTGGTCCTTTAGAGCTCCAGGATTTTCATTCTTCACAGGATTTGAAGAACTATATTCTAAGCTTGACATATTCATACTCCTATAGATTTTAACTCAGTGCTAGTGTTTTTATTTGATACATAAGCAGAAACAACATCAACAACTATCTTGACAGGTCAAAGGAACCATTTTATGCACCTAAACATGATAGCACAAAGGCAAGCAACTGCCTGGTTGGGCTGCTGCTTTCATGCCTTGTTTGGGAAAGAGCATCATAATGTTACTTAGGATGAAAATAATATTTACTTTGATCACTGTGTATCCTCTGAATAATTTTTAACATTATAAACACATTGAGCCATCAGAATTTAACAGAGAAGAGAGAGTGTGTATAATACATAATACGCATCAGCTAATTTTAGATAACCAGTATGAATTTTATCATTGGGCACTTTTAAAGCATTTCATTATGTGGAGCGCAACTAACTGATGATTCTTCTCAAGAAAATGAACAAGGGAGACAATTTGTTTAAACAACAACAAATTATACAAAAATTCAGAAGCTATGGTCAACATAAATAGACCCTCAAATTCTTCAATACATGGCAAGGCTGTCCGCTTTCACCTATGTTATCTGCACTAGCGATAAAATCATTAGCAGTGGTAGCAATTAAAAAATCATAAATAAAAATGTATAAAAATAAGAACACAAAATAAATATTTGTTTTGGTTCGAGAGAAGTTTTAAAATACTGGGGGCTATCACTTCCTGAGTCCTGTCCTGAGGAACTTCTGTGACTGGTATGATTCAGAGTATTCCTTCCACTCAGAAGCAGTTCGGGTGACTGTGGCCTCTTCTACACTGTCCTTATATCCCAGGATCTGATCCCAGATTATCTCATATAATCCAGTTCAAAGCAAATAACCTAGGATCATATCCTAGGATATAAGGACAATGTAGAAGGGGCCTGTGATTATTACATTTGGAAACAGAATCTCCCATCGGTGAGGGAGCCTTACCAAGAGAGGCCACGATCCCATGCATCTCCTCCATGACCTGTGTATGCAGAGCTCTCTGATCAGGATCCAGAATAGCCCACTCCTCTGGGGAGAATTGGACCGCCACATCCTCAAAGGCAATTGGATCCTGGAGAAAAAAAGAAAATATTTCCTACTCATATAAATGATATCAAAGAACAAAGTGCAAAAGAGCCCCGAAGAGAAAGATGTAAACATTTATATTGGACAAGTCCATTAGCAGAGGCAGTCTCTGAATACCAGTTGATGGTGAAGAAAACTGGAAAAGGATTACAGAGTAGTTGATTCAAAAAGCAAGAAAAGAGATCCCACAGGTATATTAAGAAGAATGTCCTGCCAGTGTTCCAAGCAACATGGGGGTGCCCTTGAAGAGTGTTTGGAAACTTTCTCTGGTCCAAAGAGCTGCAGCCACATTGCTTACTGGGGGTGGCTGGATCCATTACTCCCTTGATGCAGTAGCTCCACTGGTTGCTGGTCCATTTCCATGCTAATTTATACATATAAAGCCTTACATTGGTGAGATCCAGGTTATTTGACTGTGTTTTCATTTTCAAACCAGCACATGCTTTGAAATCTCCAAAAGAGATCTCTCAAGCCCACCACCCAACAAAGGCACATCTGGTGGGAACACAGTGAAGGCCTTCTCAGCAAGTCCCTTCCCAGAGACTGCCATCCTCCCTATTTTCTTTTTTATAGATAAGTAAACAGGCATTTGATGACTGATTGTATAAGGCCTGTCTCACTTCAACAATGTCTTGGATTTTTCTATTTCTTATGCTGGATGATTGTATATTTATATATATATATATACACACACACACACACACACACACAGAGTGTATATATATATATATATATATACCGTATATATATACCGTATATATATATACCATGTGTGTGTGTGTATATATACACACACACACACACACACACACATATATATAATGTTGTTTGTTTAATCTCCTCCTTGTATTTTGTGAATTTTTATCTATGTGTTTTTCAATCTATTAAGAGCTGCTTTGAGTTCGAAACGAGGAAGATCTAAAAAAGAGAATACAAATAAATACCCCTCCATCAATCTCCCTCCCTCTCTATCCCTTTTTAGTCCCCTCCCTTCTCTAAATAGCTTTGTGTTTTAGCCTTCAACATACCTTTGCTTTTTGGCTACTAGATTTTAATGTACAATGCTTCTATGAGACTGTACCCCACTTATGCTGGTCTATGATTGTAATAAAGATTTTGATTTGAAATAAATATAACGATAGGGGTGATAATAATAGCCATCATCACCAACACCATCATCATCATCATAATCATCATCAGAAAGATAGACTACAATGGCTTCTAGTTTGGCCTAGGAGGGCTCTTCGTTTTGCCAGGGACAAAAGAGAAAGACACAAATAAGAAAAATATGTATATATAAAGATGACGATAAAAAGAAAGCTGGACTAGATGAGTCTTCAGTCTGGTCTTACAGGTTCTTCCTTACATTGACAACAATTATGTGCCAGTTACCATCTCCCAAACAGAAGGCGTCCCCAGGCAACAAAGCCCAGGCTACATCTATACAGATGTCTTCTCTGATTGATTTTGCAGCTTTTTGACACTCATACTATTCAAGCTTGCCAAGTGCAACATCCATGCTTGCTTTAATGGACAAGGGTTTTTTCTCCTACTCTGGACATTCCACAGATATATATATCTATACCGTATATATACACACACTCCACTTGCTTCATTGCCAACAGAGCCTCTGAAGATATCATTAGCCACAGATCCAGTCAAAACTTCAGGAGAGAATGCTGCTGCAACATGGCCATACAGCTCGAAAAACTCACAGCAACCCTCTTCCTTACATTCTTCGCTTTAAAACAAAATAGGAGATTTGGTCGGTACCAAAAAGTAAGGATGGGAACATGTATCGATTTAGGTTTTTTTTCTCTATTGTCAGTTTCTTTCCATTCACAATATAAAGAAATCTACAGACGTCAATCACTTCTTAAATTTCAAAAGCAAACTAAAGCAAAATTTCCATCTAGAGTTGCCAAGGATGTGAGCCCAGACCGAAGGACACCCAGACTGCTCCCTCCCGTCCCCTTCTCCCAGGAATCCTCCTCCTCACCTCAGGTGTTTCTCCTCCTTCGCAAACAAAGAGAGATGGATGCAGACTTGGTGATGACATTGTTCCAGTTCCTGTGAGAGACACCAAGGTGGGGAAGGTGACCACATGGGACTGTCTCTGAGCGTACAGTTACAACCCTAAAAATAAATTCACGAGGAAGTTGCTCCTATGAACACAGCAGCATTTTGAAGCCCAGTTAAATGTAAAATTGTAGGGGTTAGGGTGTTCATGCAAACCTGCAGTTTCAGACTTTCAAACTGAATATGGATGTCCCAGGCCTGACGAAATAAGCCCAAGCACTCCCAGGAGGGAACTCACAGAGGCATAAACACGAGAGATGGTGCTTACCCTGCCAGGCTGCAGCCCCGTCTCCCTCCTGCTTGATCTCCTTCTGCTGGGGATTCTGGGTTGCATCTGACGGAGACTCCGATGATGCAGGGAAATGAGGCTGAATTTCCACATAGAAATCTTCAGCCTAAAAGAGCAGGGAGGGTTCCAAATTTAATGCAGAAAAGTAGTAGAAAATGATTTCAAAATTACAACTTGTCAGGTTTGAGGCATCTATTTACATACATCTAAACGATAAGCAATTATAGAATGGATTGTCAAAGGCTTTTGGGACCAGAATCACTGGGACGTTGTGTGGTTTCTGGACTGTATGACCGTGTTCTAGCAGCATTTTCTCCTAATGTTTCACCTACATCTGTGGCTGGCATCTTCAGATGATCCTCTGAAGATGCCAGCTACAGATGCAGGTGAAACATCACGGGAAAATGCAGCTAGAACACAGTCACATAGCCCAGAAACCTCACAACACCCCAATTATAGCATGCTTTACTCCTCAGGATGTGGATGGAAGCGCATCCATGAGCCCATGGAGAGGACATACACATTTCCACTACAACTACTAGATTGGTAATCTATTTCCTACAGCAGTAGCAGCAAGAACATCCAGAACTTATTTCTTCAATTAGAAAAAGAATCATTCTGTTAAAGGCTCCTGAGATGGAGATTCCACTCTGAAACAAGGCCCGCACTCCCCAAACCCCTTGTTTCAAAGCCACTTCTGGTGGCAACAAATCTGAATAGAAGAGCAACAGAGTTGGCAATGACTATGGCAGGGTATGTGTTAGGGTTGAGAAGGAGAGTATGAGGGTCAGAGATGGGAACCCATCTTGGACGAAGAGTAGGATACACATTTAATCTATCCATCACAGCTTTAGAGATGCCAAGAGGCAATGCTCTCACCTGTCCTTCCTGCTTCTTGTCCTCTGCCTGACTCAAGAGGAGACCTTCCGCCAGGGCCACTGCCTGGGAACAGGTCTCTGCCCCACATTCCCGGATCCAGCTCTCCATCTCTGAGGGAAGGATGCTGAAGAACTGCTCCAGGACCACCAGGTCCAGCATCTCAGCCTTGGTGTGCTGCTCTGGCTTCAGCCACAGGCAGCACAGAGAGTGGAGGCGACCGCAAACCTCTCGTGGACCTTCACCCTCTTTGCAGAACTGCCTGAAGCACTGAGGCTGTAGGTCTGAGCTAGCCATGTTTTCGTTCAAGAATGTCTTAATGATCCTTTGCCAGAATTCCATGATGCTCTCACTACCAATAACATCAGGGCTTCTTCTGGCTACAGATCCAGTTGAGTCGGGACAGTCTATCTTTGTATTGATATCTAACAAAGCAGCAAATGCTATCCAAGTTACTTTCCCTTCCTCTCTTATGGGGCAACAGCTTCTCCTCCAAAACTTGAAAAACCAAGATATTGCTCTGTTGGGAATTACTGTGATCTCTGGGCAAGAAGAAACATGGAAGATACCAGCAAACAACCCAATCTCTTCCCTGAAAGAAAGGCAGATGAAAGAGCAGAATTAAAGAAGTTAATTGGGAAGGCTTTTTGCCTGAGAGCAGTTAACCACAAATCAAAGTACCCCGACAGATGGCCATCCAGCCTCTGTTTAAAATCCTCCAAGGAAGAAGCTTCCTCCACACTCCAAGGCAGAGAATTCCACTGCTGAACAGAAATTCTTACAATCAGGAAGTTCTTCACAATATATCTTTGCATTTCATTTTTTCTGCCTCAGTGTAGTATGTTTAAACATGAAACTGCTGGAAGTGATCATTAGGGGTTTTGGAGCTCATATTAACGTATACAGCACCCAACTCTATTACTCCTTTCCACCAAAAGCCAAGGATGCTTTTCTGGTCCTGAACCAATGTCTGTCAACAGTAATGGATTGGATGAGGGTGAACAGATTGAAATTAAATCCTGACAAGACTAAGGTTTTCCTGGTCAGCCTCAAAGCAGATCAGGGTATAGGGATACAATCTGTGCTGGATGGGGTTACACTCCCCCTGAAGTCACGTAGCTTGGGGTTGATCCTGGACTCATAGATGACCGTAGAACCTCAGGTGTTGGTGGTGGCCAGGAGTACCTTTGCACAACTAAAACTTGTGTGCCAGCTGCACACTCGTACCTTAAGATGCCAGATCTGCCCATGGTAGTATATGGCTTAGTTACATCCCAACTGGATTATTGCAACGCGTTCTACATGGGGCTGCCTTTAAAGACCTCTCAAAAGCTTCAACTGGTGTAAAAGTCAACTGCCAGGTTATGAACAGGAGCACCGTATAGGGAAAGAACAACTCCCATGTTATGGCAGCTCCACTGGCTCCCAATCTGCTACCGTGGAAAATTTAAAATGCTGGTCGTTACCTTTAAAGCACCAAACAGTTCAGGTCCGGACTACCTCATATGAACATTGCGATCATCAGGAGAGGCCCTCTTCTCAATCCCACCCCCCATCTCAAACCTGGCTGGTGTAACTCCCTCCCCACGCTTCTGGAACTCCCTCCCAAAAGACATCAGAATGGCCCCATTGCTGCCCTCTTTCAGGAAACAACTGAAAACCTTCCTATGTTTCCACGCGTATGGTGAAATGAATGATTGAATACATGGCCTTATGAAATGTGGACTGGTTTATGGAAATAGCTTTTAAATTTCCTCTTCACTGATGTTGTTTTAGCGTACTTTACAGGACGGTTATTATTGCTTTTATAACTATTTGTTTTATGCTAGTTAAATTGCATTTTATTTAAATTGTACTACAGTACTTATTTATTTATCATGGAGCCCCGGTGGCAAAGTGTGTTAAAGCGCTGAGCTGCTGAACTTGCAGACCGAAAGGTGAGACTCTACTGTATATGCCAAATTCCATATCACAAAATCACAAGTCAAACACTTCCCAAGAGTCTAGGACTGTGTGATGTATTTTCGGATGATGCACGCAGATCCCAGAAGGGTGGCCTTTTGCAGTTGTTGTGATTATTATTATTATTATTATTATTATTATTATTATTATTATTATTATGGCAGTGTGGACTCAGATAATCCAGTTCAAAGCAGATATTGTGGATGATCTGCCTTGATATTCTGAGTTATATGGCTGTGTGGAAGGGTCCTAAGAGGGAGAAACAGGGAGATGGGGTGGGACATAAAACAAAAGTTTTGTTGTTGTTGTTGCATGTTACATTTCTTCTTGTTGGAACTCATTGTATTAGTTTTGGCCCAACTCTCTAGTCAGTTAAGGTCATTTTGAATCCTGACCCTGTCCTCTGGAGTATTAGCTCTCCCTGCTAATTTGGTGTCATGTGCAAACTTGATCAACACACCCTCTAAACCTTCATCCAAGTCAATAAGAAAGATGTTGAGCCGTACTGGGCCCAGGACCAAACCCTCTTCGTGGCACTCCACTTGTCACTTCTTTCCAGGATGAAGAGGAACCAGTGGTGAGCACTCTTTGGGTTCGGTCGCTTAACCAATGGCAGACCCACCTCAGAGTAGCATTGCCAAGCCCACATTTCTCTTTCAAAGGACCCCCTCCCTTCCCCACAGCCCCCAAATCCCAAAGGAGGGCTGTAGGGATGTCACCACCCAGCCCCCAGTGACAGCCAGCCCCCTTCAGTCCTATGGAGAAGGCCTGGGAATGAAGACTCACCAGAGGGAGAAGAAAGGCTGCCCAAGGAGAGGAGGGAGGAGGCCAAGGAAGGCTGGGCTGCTCTGGAGGACTGGGCGCCTCCCTCCTCTCCAACTTCCTTCTTTTCTAGGAATCCAGACTTCCTCTCCTTAACCCTTCCTCTGCTCCATTCAGCTGCAAGGGTGGCTTCCCTGCTCCCATCTGGGCTCCAGACCCATGGAATCAGCCTGCCCAGAACACGCATGCGCGGTCGAACTTCATCGGCAGCATTGGACACACACTGGAGAATGAATGGACTTTGACTGCCCTGGCTCAAGGCTAGGGAATCCTGGGAGTAATTACTATTATTATTATTATTATTATTTTATGACACAGCAAACAAGATAGATATGCTGGATTTCATATCACAAAATCACAAGTCAAACACTTCCCAAGTGTCTAGGACTGTGTGATGTATTTTCGGATGATGCGTGCAGATCCCAGTAGGGTGGCCTTTTGCAGTTGGCAGATCGTAATTTTGTCAATGTCTATGGTTTCCAAATGCCGGTTGAGATCTTTTGGCACAGCACCCAGTGTGCCCATCACCACCGGGACCACCTGCATTGGTTTCTGCCAGAGTCTTTGCAGTTCAATCTTGATGTCCTGATAGCGGCTGAGTTTTTCCTGTTGTTTTTCGTCAATGCGACTGTCACCTGGGATGGCAACATCAATGATCCAAACCTTTTTCTTTTCCACAACTGTGATGTCTGGTGTGTTGTGTTCCAGAACTCTGTCAGTCTGGATTCGGAAGTCCCACAGTATCTTTGCATGTTCATTTTCCAATACTTTTGCAGGTTTGTGATCCCACCACTTCTTTGCTGCTGGGAGGTGGTACTTGAGGCATAAGTTCCAATGAATCATTTGGGCCACATAGTTGGGCCTCTGTTTGTAGTCTGTCTGTGCGATTTTCTTGCAGCAGCACAGGAGTACAGAAAGTCAAGCTTTATAGATTTGTTTCCAGAGCAAGGGGAAAATGTCCTCCTCAGAACTACTCCCTATTATCAGCTCAAGGATGTTGAGTATATTTGAGAATTGTTTGATGTATTAATTAGTTCGGTATAATTTAACATAATGTTGGTTATGTTTTCACATTAGTATGTTTTAAAGCCGTTTCATTATTTTGCTAACAAACCTTTTGTTAATCTTATCATTCAGCTTTGTTCATTTTTATTATTCTAGATGTGAATGGATGTAGTATTAGGCAAGAATAAAATGTAGAGAGACATAGGAGCAAAATCTCATGATTATTGACTGCCCTTTAACTTGCCTAATAACAACTGTGACAACTCAGTTATGACAGACCAGAAAATGTAGGCAAACAGGTCACTTTGGTGGGTAATCACTTTCCAATAACTCAAAGTATGACTGGCCTAAAAACCATTGTTGATGCACCCCAGGACAGACTAAGATCTGGAAACCAAACTGTTTGAGAAACTAGTGGGAGAGCTGGTTGTGTCTTCTGTCTGGAGAACAGGCAATAAGTGACAACTATTTTGACATATCTGAAGGGCGACTGAGGATAGGATCTGAACTAGTGGATCCAACTTACATAAAAAGAGATTCCAACAAAACATTAGGAAGATTTGTGAACTGAGAGGATGTCTATATCAATTTATGATTTGGTGATTTCTTTGTGAACTTAGATGTGGTTAAAGTTCTGGTGTAAAAGCAAAACATTTCCCTCGCAGTTTAATGTTTCTCTTCCGTATGGACTGACTGGTGCTTCGTAAGATTAGCATTCCGAATATAACATTTGCCACACACCTGGCATTTGTACGGTCTCTCTCCTGTGTGAATTCTCTGGTGAATCACAAGGTCTGATCTGCAAGGATAACCTTTCCCACACTCCTGGCATTTGTATGGTTTTTCTCCAGTGTGGACTCTCTGGTGGATTATAAGGACAGAATTTTTGGCATAACCTTTTCCACACTCCTGACATTGGTATGGTCTCTCTCCTGTGTGATTTCGTTGGTGGACCACAAGCGTTGACCTGCGAGTAAAACTTTTCCCACAGTCTGGACATTCATATGGTTTCTCTCCTGTATGGGCTCTCTGGTGGACGCGAAGGTATGAACTTTGAGTGTAACATTTTCCACACTCCTGGCATTTGTACGGTTTTACTCCTGTGTGGATTCGTTGATGTTTCACAAGTTCTGTCGCAGAACTAAAACATTTGACACACTCCAGACATTTGTATGGTTTCTCTCCTGTGTGGATTCGTTGATGGATAACAAGTTCCCACTTACGACTACAACCTTTCCCACACTCCTGGCATTTGTACGGTTTCATTCCTGTGTGGATTCGCTGATGTTTCATAAGTTCTGACCTCGAACTAAAACATTTGACACACTCCTGACATTTGTATGGTTTCTCTCCTGTGTGGATTCGCTGATGGATAACAAATTCTGACCTGCGACTATAACCTTTCCCACACTCCTGGCATTTGTATGGTCTCTCTTCTGTGTGGACCTTCTGGAGGTTCAAAGACTGTAAATCCTGTGAGAGACATTGCTCAGGTTCTTTGCATTTGTATGATTTCTGTGCACTGTGAATTATTCCACAGTTCACAAGTCCTGGCTTTGAGGCAAAGCAGCCTCCACACTGTTGCCATTTGTATGGTTTGTCTCCCGTATGGACTCGCTGATGGCGTGAATTTTGGCTATAACATTTCCCACACTCCTGGCATTTATATAGTTTCTCTCTTGTGTGCAATCTCTGGTGTTTCACAAGTCTTGACTTGAAGGCAAAACATTTCCCACACTCCTGGCATTTGTATGGTTTCTCTCCTGTGTGGACTTTCTGATGTTTCACAAGTTCCGACCTGGAAATAAAACATTTTTCACAGTCCTGACATTTGTATGGTTTCTCCCCTGTATGGATTCTATGGTGGATAACAAGGTCTGAATTTTGAAAATAAGATTTTCCACACTCCTGACACTTATATGGTCTAATTCCTCTGTGAATCCTTTGGTGTTTTACAAGTCCTGACTTAGAAGCAAAACATTTTCCACACTCTTGGCATCTGCATGGTTCCCCTACTGTGTGGACTCTCCGGTGGATACGAAGGTGTGAAGTTTGTGTATAACATTTCCCACAATCATGACATTGGTATGGTTTCTCTCCTGTGTGAGTTTTTTGATGCTTCACAAGTTCTGACCTGGAAACAAAGCATTTTCCACACTCCTGGCATTTGTATGGTTTCTCTCCTGTGTGGATTCTCTGGTGGATCAAAAGGCCTGACCTACGTGTACAAACTTTCCCACACTCCTGGCACTTGTATGGTGTTTCTTCTTTGTGAATTCTTTGGTGGACATAAAGGTGTGAATTTGCAATATAAGATTTCCCATATCCCTGGCAGTTGAATGTTTCTGCTGTATGGACAACCTCACAGCTTTGCTGATGCAATTTGCAATCAACACTTTTTACAGCAAGCTCACACCCAAAGTGATCAGTTCCAGGCTGCATTGTCTTGTGACATGTATTTTGGACAAAATATGTCTCACATCTGATGGTTTTTCCTTCACTTTGGGCTTGCTCATATCTTGGAAAATGCATGTTCTGCCAAAGAGAATTCTCACGATTGCCACATATATTTTTTCTCCTGCAGTCACCTAATGAGAAGAAAGACAAGATGAAAGATTGATTCCCAAGTGCCAGGAAAAATTAATCTCAAAGAAAAAGAACAAACACTGCAGCATCCCCATTCCTGGACAAGTGCTATATGACGAAGCACTAAAACAGAAGCAAAAAAGAAAAGAGGTGGGAAAGAAAAGAAAACTTTAGGGAGCAGAACTGAACAATTTATGAATTGTGATTGTTATTGAATTAAATTTTTTATATACTTTTTTACATTAGTAGAAAATGTTTTACCATGGTCTTTACAAGGAAAAGTGCATACATATAAACAATGTTGATGACACTGAGTTTAGACATAATGGGGGAAATTGTCTCAAGAACACTGTTAGCAGCTACAGAAGCCCATCCACCTTTTTCATCTTTTCTGATGCAGATTTTTCAAGAAATTCCAACTACTGTGCTGCTTGCACCAAAATCTCCTTCCTAACTCAAATTCCAGAATCCCATAAAACATGCAGCTCTTCAGATGGAGATTAATAATAATAATAATAATAATAATAATAATAATAATAATAATAATAATTCATTTATATTCCGCCCTATCTCCCCGGAGGGACTCAGGGCGGATTCCAAACATAAAATGCAAACATTCAATGTCCGAACACAACAACAAATGACTTAACAACTAAAATTAAATTTAAAATGTTATATCAGACATAAAAACAAAACATCGAACATCGAGCAGGAACATTCCCAATTCCTTGGGGCAAATAAATTGATAATTGCTCAAGATGTCTATTGAGCTGGTGGGGTGAAAAAAGTACGGATACGGGTGGTAGCTATTAATCAGAGGTATAATGGTGATATTACCATCTATTCCTCCTCCGCCTTATAAGTCAGTGAGCAAAAGTACATCTTCAGCTGTTTCTTGAAGACGGGAAGGGAGGGGCAATTTTTAACTCTTTGGGAAGGGAGTTCTAGAGGTGGGGGGTGGCCACGGAGAAGGACCCTTCTCTTGTTCCCACCAGCCACGCTTGGGGCGGGGGTGGGACTGAGAGCAGGGCCTCCTCTGATGACCGCAGTGTCCGAGTTGGTCTATGGTGGGAGATACGGTTTGTCAAATAGTCTGGACTCGAACCGTTTAGGGCTTTAAAAGTAAATCCAGTACTTTGTATTTGTATTCTGATCGTGCTTCAACACTAGGTAGTAGGTAAAGGTTTTCCCCTGATGTTAAGTCTAGTCGTGTCTGACTCTGGGGATTGGTGCTCATCTCCATTTCTAAGCCAAAAAGCCGGCGTTGTCCGTAGACACCTCCAAGGTCATGTGGCCGGCATGACTGCATGGAGCGCCGTTGCTTTCCTGCCGGAGCGGTACCTATTGATCTACTCACATTTGCATGCTTTCAAACTGCTAGGTTGGCAGAAGCTGGGGTTAACAGCGGGTGCTCACTCTGCTCCCCGAATTCGAACCTGCGACCTTTCAGTCTGCAAGTTCAGCAGCTCAGCGCTTTAACACGCTGCGCCACCAGGGACTCCAACACTAGGTGAGCAGAAGAGCAGACTGGAAAGAGTTGATGGGGAAACTCAGGGCTGAAGAGAAAGTAGTTCCCTGTCATACCTTAACAAACTTCCCAATCCCAGTTTCTGTCCTTGTTCTTAGGAATCTGGCATTTTAAAATAGAAAGAATCATCAGTAAATGAGAGAAAGAGCCATACCTAGAGCAGACATGATCTCACAGGTTTCCTCCATGACTTCTCTGTGCAGGGCTTTCTGATCTGCATCCAGGAGGGCCAACTCCTCTGGGAGGAAGGACACAGCCACCTCCTCAAAATTCACCAGAGCCTCAACAAACAAACAAACAAACAAAAAAGAAAGAAAGAAGGAAAGGAAACATTTTTAGCTCAAATCCATCATTGAGCTGTGTTGTCGAAGGCTTTCATGGCCGGGATCACAGGATTGTTGTTTGCTTTCCAGGCAGTATGGCCATGTTCCAGAAGTATTCTCTCCTGACGTTTCGCCCACATCTATGGCAGGCATCCTCAGAGGTTGTGATATTCTCTCCTGATGTTTTGCCAACATCTATGGCAGGCATCCTCAGAGGTTGTGAGGTATATACGTCAAAACCTCAAAACCTCTGAGGATGCTTGCCATAGATGTGGGCGAAACGTCAGGAGAGAATATTTCTGGAACATGGCCATACTGCCCAGAAAACAAACAACAACCCCATCATTAAGTTGATTAACAAACAAAACACAAAACCTGATAAATACTTGGAGGGAAGTAGCTGCACAAGTCTGGATTCTTTTATAGAAAAATTCACTGAGAAAAATGGTACTGGTACTCTGGTTTTAATGACAGGGCATTCCTTTTTCTGTTTGGTGGACCTTTAAAAAAGAACATACAGTCCCCAGAGTATACAGAAGATAACTACAATCAGCCAATTGGCCATAGTTTTATTAAATCCAAAGCTTTATTGCTCAAATTACTTATCCAGCTCCCTCCATACTCCCTGCTATCTTTGTTGGCTAAAAAAGGACAACTTTATTATCAGCCAACTCTACTGCAGACGGCAGATCCTAAATTCCGCTCGTCATGTCCGAATCCATTGATGTTTCTTCTTACCTGAAATGGTGCTGCTCTATCACAATAAAGAAGTGGCAGCGAAGTGATTGTTCCCAGTGTTGCTCCAGAACCTGTGTGAGAGATTAAGGTAGTGAAAGCAAGATGCCAGTGCCAGTCTCAGAGACCAAGATTATAATCCTCCAAACTCTTACTGCAGTATTTCGCAAACTGTGCTCCCCTAGATGTTTTGGACTACAACTTCCACAATTCCTAACAGCTGGTAAATTGACTGGGAGTTCTGAGAGCTGAAGTCCAAAACATCTGGAGGAGCACAGTTTGAGAAACACTGTCTTACTGGAAAGAAATCTGTGGAACATAACAGAAGTTACATCCACTTAAAATACATAGACAGCAACACGTAATAATTCATGTGTTTAACTGGGTCTTGGGAATGCCACAATCTAGTCCCCATGGAGACATGAAACTCACTGAGTGACTTTTACACAGTTATATTCTCAGTTTGGCCTGCATCACATGGTTATGGTTCTTACAGCATAAAGGCTGAACATACAGAACGAGACAAGGGATATATATTTCATATATAGATTGAGCATCCCTTATTCTCATATTCAAAACTCCAAAATCAGAAAATGTCCATGACTGAGCGGGTGACATTTTTACTTCCTGATGGTTCAATGTATGAAAATGTTATTTTATATAACATTAAAAACACTGTGCATATGATTACGTTTAATCTATTTCTTTAAAGTGTATATGAAACATAAATGTATTTTTGCACTTAGACTTGGATCCCATCTTCAAGATTGCATTAAGGACATATATGTATATCCAGGTGTTGCCAAATTTGAAGAAAAAAAACAACAACAACTAGAAAAGGATACTTGTAATTTAATTATAAACAAAACCAACATCCTCGCAGTGATTTCCTTACGGGCCCTAAGATCTCCCAGGGAGGCCCTTCTCTTGCTCCCACCTCTGTCTCAAGCACGGTTGGTGGGGAAAAGAGAGAGGGCCTTCTCGGTGGTGGCTTCCCGACTCTGGAACCCACTCCCCAGGGAGATTAGACTGGCTCCATCGTTGTCCTCCTTCTGCCAAAGTCTAAAAACATTAATGTTCCGGTGAGCTTTTGAGTGAAGCCATGTATCTTGTTTACAAACTCGTGCTGCATTTTATCATTGCTGTCCCTATTTTACTCATAGACCTCACTCAGAGTTTTTGCACTAGTCACCCTCTGTACATAGCAATTGATGTCTTGGTTTTAATAATTGTCATGTTATGTTATTTTATAACTATGTTTATTATATTGTGTTTTAAATTTATGGATTATATGCTAATTTATGTTATGGTTGGTTTGTTTCCTCATGTAAGCCGCCCCGAGTCCCTTCGGGGAGATGGATGTGGGGTACAAGAATAAAGTTGCTGTTGTTGTTGTCGTTGTTATAATTATTATTATTACCTTGCAAAGGTGTGTCCTTTCGGTGGAGACTTAGACTGGTGCCTGATGGAGCTTTCCCTGTGGCAGGGAAATCATGCTGAACTTCCACAAAGAGCTTTTTCATCTGAAACAGTGTGAAGATTCAAGGTACAAAATGTGGAGAAGGATTAGAGAATGTTGTACATTCCTGAGGGTTGCTGTCAACACTGTGGGGTTTAAATCAACCAACCAAGGATCTATCATTTCCTCTTTTCATCCACAATCCCCTCTAGAAAAGAGGGATGTCTTACCTTGACGGGGAAAGAAATTTGTAGGGGTGAAGGAGAGCACATCCCATGCCTCAACCCACCACAGCCATACACTGCCAATGAAGCCACCACACCAGCAAATCTGATTTTGCTTCAGTGGCAGGTAAAAGATTTGTGGCTTCCTTTCAAAACAAGATACTCCATTTAGGCAGAAAAAATGAAATGCAAAAATACAGACTAGGGGACACTTGGCTCAATAGCAATATGTGTGGAAAAGATCTTGGAGTCCTTGTGAACAACAAGTTAAGCATGAGTCAAATATGTCATGCGGTGGCTAAAAAAGCCAATGGGATTTTGGCCTACATAAATAGGAATCTAGTGTCTAGGGGGTTGGATTGGATTGGATGGCCCACAAGGTTTCTTCCAACGCTATGATTCTATGATTCTAAGACCAACAAGGAAGAAGCTGGGTTGTTGTATGTTTTCCAGACTGTATGGCCATGTTCCAGAAGTATTCTCTTCTGATGTTTTGCCCACATCTATGGCAGGCATCCTCAGAGGTTGTGAGGTATATGCAGAGGTTGTGCCCGGAAAACATACACTAACCCTGTGATCCCAGCCATGAAAGCCTTTGACAACACAAGGAGGAAGCTGCTTATTTTAAAGCAGAACGTTGCTTCCAAGAGACATTGTCATCTAAGCGAACACTGAAGGCACCAAATATAAACAGAAATGAAACAAATATCCCCTGTGGCTCTGGGGATGGTAACAATAAAGACAAAAGAGACTGGAAAACTCAGGCACAGGGGCAGATGTCCTGCTCATCTGTTCCTTACAAATCAAATGCTCTAACCTGCTGCTCTTCTTCCTGCTTCTTGTTCTCTGCCCGACTCAGGAGGAAGCCTTCCGCCAGGGCCACCGCCTGGGAAGAGGTCTCTGCCCCACACTCTCGGACCCAGCTCCCCATCTCTGGGGGCAGGAGGCTCAGGAACTGCTCCAGGATCACCAGGTCCAGCATCTCAGCCTTGGTGTGTTGCTCTGGCTTCAGCCACTGGCGGCAAAGATGATGCAGTCGGCTGCACGCTTCTCGAGGGCCCTGCATCTCCTCGTAGGAGAATTGCCTGAAGTGCTGACACCGTATGTACAAACTGGTGAGGTCCATATCCAGAAATATCTGCATCCCAGAATTCCCCATTGCTCCCAGCGCTCATGCCATCAAAGCCTTTTTATGCTTTAGGACCAGCTGAGTCTGGTCTGTCCATCTCTCAATCAGTTTCCTATGGTGCTGCCTGGAGAATTGGACATTTTCCTTTTCTTCCAGGGCCAAGATGCCCTCATAATCCTCTGCTCCAAAAGTCTGTAAAGCCAAGACATAACACAATTATTATTCAGGAAGACCCTCGTTCCTGGCCAGACTGAAATGTAAAACTATGGATACACCTGAACATGATTAAATTACAGTGTTCCTTACTTTGCAGTTCACTTTTCACGGATTTGCTGTTTCATGGTTTTTCAATAAACTCTAAAAGACTATTATAAATCATAAAAAATTACAATTTACAACCTAAGGAAGAGAGGAAGGAGAAGCCAAAGGGAGAGAAAAGGAGCCCAAGTGGCAACGGGAGGAGAAGACAATTTATCAACACACAATTAGTTGCTAAAGACTTAAAATTGTGTATAACTACTAAAATAATGTATAAATATTAAAATAAATATAGCATCCCTACTTCGCGGATATTCACTTATTGCGGGTGGTCCTGGAACCTAAACCCCGCGATAAGTGAGGGAACACTGTACCTCACTTCTGAACCCAGCTTAAAACAGAAATGCACTGCAAAACCTGAATGTACTGCAAAAAAGAAGATCCATGGGGATTATAAAGAGATATGGTGAAAAAATAACACAAAGAGAAGTTGATGGAGCTTGGCACATTCTGCTTGGTGGAAAGACAACTGAGGCATGACATGTCTGAACCTTGAAAAAATTCAAGTACTTCCACAGCCACCTCAGAGGGCTTTTGCTTGTGAAACTCGGTGATTGCTGTCACAGGATGTTCCACTCTTTGTTTGTCACGCAAGTCAGATGTTACCACCTCAACATCTTTAAACTTACTTGCCCAGTACTCACATCAACACAATCATCACAAACAGCTTGCATTCTCTGATGAATCTCCTTTGGGGTGACACCTTCTGCTGTCAAGAATTCAGTGACTGCACGTTGCTTAAGTTGCATTGACCGACCGTCTGTGCAGGGTTCCATACTTTGCACTTGAACAACACAACCGTTCAATGCTAAGGCTTCCCGCCAAATATGTCAGCGGGGATGATGGGTAGCAGAGTGAAATCCAAAAATTCACCATCCCGGTTCACCACCTTCTCCAGGCTGTCTCCCGTGTGGAAAAAACAGCACTGGACAAACACACTCCAGCAGACGAGGATTCGGTTGGAAATCCAACGGCAATCAATCTTTATTTACAAGACTATATACAAAATAGAGTCCTTCTTTCCATGAGTGCTCGCCGAAGCGACTCATGCACACACAGCACACTGCTCAACAGCTCTTCTCCGCTCTACTCAGGAAACTCCTCTGCATTCCACAGGAACAGGAAAGAAAGTCCCGGTCAAAACAAACTTGACCCCATTGGTCCTGTGATACATCAATCATAGCAGACTCTCATTAACTCCATAACTGCTGAAATGCCTTGCCGGAAAAACTAACACATAAGGCATTTCTAATAACCCAGATTGATTTTAACATTTCACAATACACAAAACCCTGACAAAATAGAACTGTAGAGAGTCTACTGAACAAGCCAGTACCTGCTGCATACCAGTACTGCCATCTGTTGAGGAGTTATGAAGACATTACTTTTCATTCAATCCTCGTATATAGGATGGCTGTGCAGAACAAATTTTAACAGGTATTGCTTTTGTAATGAATTATGCTGAAATTCCATCTAATATACAATTGCTATAGGTATAGGAGTCCTTGCTAGTTTTCTCTCTGGCAACCCTAGCTCCTGTCAGCAATGCTATAGGAAAGGCTGCACACCTGCCTGCTCAGCGTTCACATGAGGAAACAGAGGAGGAAGGCACCATAATGGCTTTACAGTCAAACTCTTGGACCAGCCAAGATCCTTGCTGGTGATACTCTTGCTAGAAACCCTGCACTGAACTGGGTTCAATGGCTTGGGACGTGTGTGTGTGTGTGTGTGTGTGTGTGTGGAGAGGGGGTGTGTCCAACTTTATAAAGTGCTGAATGTGGACTATAACCTTAAAAAGCCTTACATGATTTCGGTCCACATTACCTACAGGGTCACCTTCTTCCATATAACCTACTTTGAACATTGAAGTCCTGAAGACTTTCTGTATATACATCAGATTTTAATATGAATGTCAATAATACGTAGTATAATCTTACATAGGATTTGTGCTACATTAGAGCAGTAAAGAGATATCACTTAAGTAAGAGAAACATTAAATAACCAAAATAAAATAAAATACTCATCCAACCAGCCAGAACCAGTTGGCAACCATTGCCCAGGGGGCCTTAATGGATTGTGGGATGACCTGATGGGAGAGATCCAACACCTAAATGAGCTGTCAGCATTCAAGGCAAAACTATATTTCCACCAGACCTACCCAATCCATTTTAAACAATAAATTTCAATATACTGTCGAAGGCTTTCATGGCCGGAATCACTGGGGTGTTGTGTGGTTCCTGGGCTATATGGCCAATGTGTTCTAGCAGTATTTTCTCCTGACGTTTCACCTGCATCTATGGCTGGCATCTGTTGGAGGTGGAGCAAATGGAGTGTGTGTGTGTGTATGTGTATATATGTGTATGTGTGTGTATATATTATATATATAGAGTCTCGCTTATCCAACGTTCTGTATTATCCAACGCAGTCTGCCTTTTAGTGGTCAATGCTTTTGTAGCCAATGTTTTCAATACACTGCGATGTTTTGGTGCTAAATTCGTAAATACAATAATTACTACATAACATTACCGTGTATTGAACTGTTTTTCTGTCAATTTGTTGTAAAACATGATGTTTTGGTGCTTAATTTGTAAAATCATAACCTAATTTGACGTTTAATAGGCTTTTCCTTACTCCCTCCTTATCCAACATTTTCGCTTATCCAACGTTCTGCCGGCCCGTTTATGTTGGATAAGCGAGATTCTACTGTATATACACACATACATACATACCACCCTCTGCCATGCATAGCAATTGATGCTCAGTCTTTTAAAGTAACTGTCATGTTATGTTGTTTTATCTTATGTTGTACTGTTTTTAACATTTTATTGTTTAATTATTGTGTATGCAATGTAATGTTATGTTGTTGTTCAAGTTTGTCCCTGTATAAGCCACCCTGAGTCCCTTCGGGGAGATGGTGGTGGGATATAAAAACAAAGTTGTTGTTATTATTATTATTTGTGTCAGGAGCGACTTGAGAAACTGCAAGTCACTTCTGGTGTGAGAGAATAGGTTGTCTGCAAGGACGTTGCCCAGGAGACGCCCAGATGTTTTGATGTTTTCTACCATCCTTGTGGGAGGCTTCTCTCATGTTCCCGCATGGAGCTGGAGCTGATAGAGGGAGCTCATCTGCGCTCTCCCCGGGTTGGTTTTGAACCTAGCAGCCTTCAGGTCAGCAACCCAACCTTCAAGTCACAAGGCTTTAACCCACTATACCACCGGGGGCTCCTCATTATTATTATTACCAGGGTAGAATGTCCAGGTTGGGAGAAAGAACCCTTGTCTGTCAAAGAGAGTGTGGCTGTTGTATTGTCGAAGGCTTTCATGGCCAGAATCACTGGGGTGCTGTGAGTTTTCTGGGGCTTAGGGCCACGTTCCAGAAGCATTCTCTCCTGACGTTTCGCCCACATCTATGGCAGGCACCCTCAGAGGTTGTGAGGTCTGTTGGAAACTAGGCAAGTGGGGTTGATATATCTGTGACTGTGGAAAGTCCAGGGTGGGAGAAAAAAACTCTTGTCTGTTGGAGGCAAGTGTGAACGTTGCAATTAATCACCTGATTAGCATTTACTGGCCTTGCAGCTTCAAAGCCTGGCTGCTTCCTGCCTGGGGGAATCCTTTGTGGAGAGGTGTGAGTGTTGTAATCAGCAAGATAGAATTAGCATTGGGATGGCCATTAGAGTCGTCCTCTCACCCTTCCCTTCCCCTGCCAGCCTCACCCGTCCTTCTCCTCCTATTCGCCTCCGGGGTTCTCACGGGAGAAGGGATGTTTCTGGGGGTCCCCTTTGGAAGTGGCTTCCTCAGCAGGACTTCCGCTTCCGCTTCCCGTCACGTGACTGAAGCCCCGCCAGTCCTCTTCCTCAGAGTCGTCCAGTCAGAGCGGGCTTCGCGAGGAAGAAGGTGCCACTCTCTGAAGCATATTGGTTGCTAGGAGACGGTATTGTTCTATAGCAGGCCTGGGCCAACTTGGGCCCTCCCTCCCTCCAGGTGTTTTGGACTCCAACTCCCACAATTCCTAACAGCCGGTAGTTGGAGTCCAAAACACCTGGAGGGAGGGCCCAAGTTGGCCCAGGCCTGCTAAACGCTCTTTAAGCCGCTCCTCATAGAACTTGTTCTCCAGACCCTTGATTATTTGAGTTGCCCTCCTCTGGACACTTGGCTCATGTTTAACTTGTTGTCCACGAGGACTCCATATAAAATCTAGATTATCTGCTTTGGGCTGGATTATATGGAAGTACAGACTCATATAATTCAGTTCAAAGCGTGTGAGTTGTCTGCTTTGATAATTTGGATTATATGGCAGTGCAAAAGGAGCTTTAGAAATGCCCTCCCAATTCCTGCCCTATGTAGTATGACTTCAACATGCATGGAAACGATTAGGTTTTCAAAAGTATATAGAGTAGAGTCTCACTTATCCAAGCCTCGCTTATCCAAGCCTCTGGATAATCCAAGCCATTTTTGTAGTCAATGTTTTCAATACATCGTGATATTTTGGTGCTAAATTCGTAAATACAGTAATTACTACATAGCATTACTGCGTATTGAACTACTTTTTCTGTCAAATTTGTTGTATAACATGATGTTTTGGTGCTTAATTTGTAAAATCATAACCTAATTTGATGTTTAATAGGCTTTTCCTTTATCCCTCCTTGCTATCCAACATATTCGCTTATCCAACATTCTGCCAGGCTGTTTATGTTGCATAAGTGAGACTCTAGTGTAATGTCTTTTCATAACATTCATAATTTTACTCCCAGACTGTAGCTTTCTTTTTTATTATTTCCATACCTTTATTCTTTATTCCTTTAGCCGGCCATAGTCTCCTTTGTTTATGCCTTCCCCAGCACTTTAATGGGATAATCCTTTTGTATCGTCCTCTCCCCGACTGTATCTGATACTACAGTAGAGTCTCACTTATCCAACATAAACAGGCTGGCAGAACGTTGGATAAGCGAATATGTTGGATAGTAAGGAGGGATAAAGGAAAAGCCTATTAAACATCAAATCATGTTATACAACAAATTTGACAGAAAAAGTAGTTCAATACACAGTAATGCTATGTAGTAATTGCTGTATTTACGAATTTAGCACCAAAATATCATGATATATTGAAAACATTGACTACAAAAATGGCTTGGATAATCCAGAAGCTTGGATAAGCGAGTGTTGGATAAGTGAGACTCTACTGTACTAGCACTTTTATGGCCCAGTTCTTTTTAGGAGCCAACCCAGGATTTTATCAAGCATGCTTGTTTTGTATGATCTTATTTGTTTTATGACTTTCTTTATTGTTGATTGATTTGTTTTATTGTTGTGTTTTATATTGTCTGTTTTGCCTGGGCTTGGCCCCTTGTAAGCCGCCCCGAGTCCTCGTGGGGAGATGGGGCGGGTTTAAAAATAAAATTATTATTATTATTATTATTTCCACCCCTCCATGTACTTTGTTCCCTGAACTGTAAATCACACCTACTAACCCTTGACATCACTCCTTCCTTACTTAGGCGATTCCTCTGTTGTCCAGCCTTCCAAGTGTAGTGCCTTGGCGATGGGTATGTGAATATGTTGCATGAAAAAACTAGCCCCGGGTCCTTGGTCCTTAATTCAAGATTCATGGCAAAATGTTATCCCTTGAGAGTATTCATATGAGCTCGTTCATCTTCTTTGGTTTGCAGGCCCCACCAGTTCTCCCAGTCCTCTCACTCTGAATGTCATCTGAGAGAAGAGGTGGATGTATCTTCATCCAGACTGAAGGCAGCCTAGAAGCGCAGAACCAAGATGGAAGGGCAAGAGCCAGCTGCCTCCCAGTTAGAAGTATGTTTTTCTACTATTGAGGAAGAGAACAATAAAGCATTCTGGGAGGACTCTTGGAAGAAAGACTGGGAGAGCAGTCCGCTCCATCCAGTCCTTCAGGGCCAGCGCTTCCAGCATTTCCGCTATGAGGAGGCCTTGGGGCCCCGGGAGGTTTGCAGCCGCCTCCACTCTCTCTGCCGCCTGTGGCTGAAGCCAGAGCGACACTCCAAGGCGGAGATGCTGGACCTGGTGCTCCTGGAGCAGTTCCTGGCCGTCCTTCCTGCGGAGATGGAGCGCTGGGTGAGGGAATGTGGGGCAGAGACCAGTTCCCAGGCCGTGGCTTTGGCTGAAGGATTCCTCCTGAGTCGGGAAGAGGAGAGGAAGTGGGAGAAGCCCCAGGTAAGAGAGAGGTTCATCTTGTAGTTTCAATGAATCAAGAATAATTGTTTTGAAGGATTTAAGAATAATAGAAACAAGTTGGAATGAGTTCAGAGAAGCATTAAAAAAGGAGGACCCTGGAAAAGAGACGTGGAGTGCCATGACTGTCCCCTTTGAATCCCCGAGGGCTCTCATGGAGAGGAGGGGGCAGTCCTCTCCATTCCCTAAGGTGGTATAACCAGGTATAGTGAGCTGAAGTTATAGGATGGCAAATTTTGAAGATTAAAGGGAACATATTGATAATTCCAGCCATGTGTATGTTATTCACAGGTAGAGATAGCGCAACAGGGACCTGAAAGCACAGATATTCAGACTTAGGTTACTCAGTCCGAGAGCCCCTCTTGGGTAGCCCCAATTACAACCCCAGGATTATGTAAACCACTTCCTTCATCTCTGCAGTAGCCGTTTTTCTTCAGATCAAGTCCTGAAGCAGAGTGCAGTGCCCAAACAAAGGAAAGAGAATGAAGAAAACCAGTCTTAGTCCCAAGCTGTCTGGAACAGGTTGCAGAAAGAGAGCCCTCCCTCCTTTTCTAATCTTTATTTTTCTTTGTGATCTGTGCTTCTTGTTCAGGTGCAGGACTCTTGTACAGATGAGATCAACAAGTTGGAGGAGTTTCCTTCAGACACTATGTGCGTTTCCCAGATTGGAGAAGGCGAATCTATCACATTTGGTAAGGGATGGCCAGTGGTCCTTCTTGCTTGCTCACCTCCTCTTGAGTAGACCTGAAATGTCTGAGCTGTGTGAACTGAAAAAAATTGGGAAGCCTGGGAGCTTAAAATGCTGTTGACATGAGACATGTCTCCATAATACTTATTTGTTCCACTTTATTTATTTATTATGGGAGCCCCAGTGGCGAAGTGCATTAAAGCACTGAGCTGGAGACAGAAAGGTCCCAGGTTCTATCCCCGGGAGCGGTGTGAGCGGCCGCTGTTAGCTACAGCTCTTGCTAACCTAGCAGTTCAAAAACATGCCAATGTGAATAGATCAATAGGTACCTCTCCGGCGGGAAGGTAACGGCGCTCCATGCCGTCATGCCGGCCGCATGACCTTGGAGGTGTCTATGGACAACGCCGGCTCTTCGGCTTAGAAATGGAGATGAGCACCAACTCCCAGAGTCAGACATGACTGGACTTAACATCAGGGGAAAACCTTTACCTATTTATTTATTCTTTATTTCTATCTCGCCGTTCTCACCCGAAGGGACTCAGGGCGGCTTACAAAACTGGCAGAATTTGATGCCAATATACAACAATACAAAAGAATAAAACAAGCAGTTAAAAACAGTAAAAACAATACAAAATATTTGAGCCATTCATCCACAGAACCTTGTACATAAACCTTAGTTCAGACCGAGTCAAAGCCAACAAAACTTAATCTTTGAACACTTGCTCGCATAGCCAGGTCTTCACTTTCTTTCTAAAACTCAAAAGGGATGGAGCCTGCCAGATGTCACTAGGGAGGGAGTTCCACAGCCAAGGAGCCACCACTGAGAAGGCCTTGTCTCTCATCCCCGCTAGCCACACTTGTGCGGCTGGTGGGACCGAGAGCAGGGCCTCCCCTGAAGATCTTAAATTATGTTGTAGGTCATAGTGGGAGACACGTTTGGACAGGTAAGCTGGGCCAGAGCCGTTTAGAGCTTTATAGGCTAAAGCCAGCACTTTGAATCGTGCTCGGTAGCTAATCGGCAGTCAATGAAGCTGACATAACAGAGGAATAGTGCTCTCCCTGTACACTGCTCTGGTTAACAACTTGGCTGCCTCCCGTTGGACTAATTGAAGCTTCCGAACAGTCTTCAAAGGCAGCCCCACGTAGAGTGCGTTGCAGTAGTCTAATTGGGATGTAACAAGAGTGTGGACCACCGTGGCCAAGTCTGGCTTTTCATGGTACGTGCGCAGCTGGCGCACAAGTTTTAGCTGTGTGAAGTCTCCCCTATCCACCGCTGAGACCTGGGGCTCCAGGCTCAACGATGAGTCTAGGATCACCTCCAGACTGCGCACCTGCGTCTTCAAGGGAAGTGTGACCCCATCCAGCACAGGCTGTAACCCTATACCCTGTTTGGCCTTCTGACTGACCAGGAGGACCTATGTCTTGTCTGGATTCAGTTTCAGTTTGTTGGCCCTCATCCAGTCCGACATAGCGACCAAGCACCGGTTCAGGACCTGAACAGCCTCCTTAATGACAGGTGGAAAGGAGTGACAGATTGGACATCATCTGCATAGAGATGACACCGCACTCCGAAACTCCGGATGATCTCTCCTAGCGGCTTCATGTAGATATTAAACAACATGGGGGACAGTACAGAACCCTGCGGGACCCAACAAGTCAATGGTTGTGGGGCTGAGCAGGAGTCCCCCAGTGACACCATCTGGGACCGACCTTCCAGGAATGAGTGGAGCCACTGCAAAGCAGTACCTCCAAGGTCCATCTCCACGAGGCGTCTCAGAAGGATACTGTGGTCAACTGTATTGAAGGCCACTGTGAGGTCCAGCAGAACCAGCAGGGACACACTCCCCCTATCCAGCTCGCGGCGAAGATCATCGACTAAGGCGACCAAGGCTACCAAGGCTGCCTCGGTATCATGCCTCGGCCCAAAGCCAGACTGCACCAGATCTAGAAAACTAGTGTCCTCCAAGAATGCTTGAAGTTGTGAGGCAACCACATGTTCCATGATCTTGCCCAGAAAGGGGAGATTGGAAATAGGCGAAAGTTACCGAATTGAGTGGGGTCCAGTGATGGCTGCTTCAACAGCAGTTTGATCACAGCCATTTTTAGGCTCGTTGGAAACTTGCCTTCCCGGAGGGAGGCATTCACCAAAGTTAATAACTTTAAGTTAAGTAACTTTCAAAGTTACTTAATTCCTTTGCTTCTGTCTGGATGTTTATGGTGGTGAATGTGCTCTTGGCTACATTGGCACAAATACAGAAACAAATAGAATCACCCTCTACGTTTCCTGGGAATAGATCGCAACCCCCCTGGAAAACAGAATAGTCCATATTAAAGACCTGGGACCAAGGAGAGAGTTTAAAAAAGCATCACCGGGCAAGGGGAGAGTGGCAGGCTTCGGAAGGAAGGAACTGTAGGGCAGCCTGGAAAAGAGACTGGTCTCACCCTCCCCAATGTCTTTCCTCTCTTTCACAGGCAGTGAAACATGGCCAAGTGATAGTAGCACAACTTTTCACGATTCTTTCCTAAGAAGAGATTCTGCGGAACCAGATCAGGTAGGCAGCAGGATCCCGGGAGGGGAGGGGAGGGAAAGCCAGGTCTCTTGGTTCCTTGAATATTGCCCTAAATGAACCTCTCTTTTCTACATTCCTTCAATGAAAGATGTTTTCAATCAATGACATAATCAAAGATGTTAATCACAAATGGCCTGTTTTTTCTGACTTAGTTGTCATTTTCTCCTTGCAGATAACATTTTTTCCCCTTCAGGTGACTTTTGAAGATGTGTCTGTGGATTTCTCAGAGGAGGAGTGGGCCCTCTTGGATCCGAGCCAAAAAGCCTTGCACCAGCAAATCGTGGAGGAGAATTTGGGGATTGTGTCATCCCTGGGTAAAGCTCCATTATGCTTGTAGTTAACCAAATCCGTTTACAAGTTCTAAAAGTTATCTAGTGTTTCAGATCTTCCTCTGAAGCCATAGAAAGTAAGCTCATTCCATATCCATATAGGGGCCAGCCAAGAAGACAATAGGCACTTGGGTGGAGTGGCCACATTAGATGAATTCTAGGCAGTGGTCATTTTCCATCCACCAACCATGCTTGTGATGGTGGTGGGAGTGAGAGAAGGGCTTCTCTTGAGGATTCTAGCGCCCAGGTAGGTTTGGACAAGGAGTCAAATAGCCTGGACCTGAGCCATTTAGGTCTTTATAGGTCATAACTAGCAATTTGAATTATGTCTGGAAACAGATGGGTAGCCAGTGGAGCCGTGGCAGCCATGGGTGAGATTACAAATTGCAAAGTCTCTTGATGGGGAGATGATATTCATCTCTAGAAAATTAGTCTTTTCTACTACCTTTATTCCATTTGCGTTGGAGCCATCTAACTGAGCAAAAGCCACTGGTGTTTTTAAAGGTTGGGCTTCTATTCCCAACTGATTTGCTAGAGTTGGGACAATCAGACATCTGGTGCACCCACAGTCTAGATCGGCTTCTGTTCTTACCCTTTGGCCCATCTCTGGGTTTTGCAGTTCCACCATCACCCAAACGGTATCGCATTTAAAGCTCACTGACAAGTTTTTGCCCTGGGATAATACAATCTGCTGTTGAGCATTTGAAGCAGAGCGTGACGCTTCCCTGCAGCCATTCTCCATTATCTTCCAAGTCTAGCTCCCCTCTTCCAGCTGACATTCGACCGGGGCCCAGAGCTGTCTCAATCACTGTTGACACTTTTTTTGGTCACCTTGGAAGGAGGGAAAGTCTTCTGTTGCGGGGGCATGGTTCCTCTAACCTTGGAAAGTCCCTTCCAACAATTCACGGCTCCATACCCCTCCTGGCCACACGTGCAGCATGTTCCTCTTCTTCCTTTCCTCTCCCGACTGTTTGACCTGGCCCGTGAAGAGGGAGTCACCCCCGAGATCCTCGGCTGTGTTCTTCCCCACTCATCATCTCTGGGTGTCCTCTTAACTTGTTCTTGATTGCGCTCGACTCTTCCGGTGAGCATGATCTATTATTCCAAAGTTACTGGGTTACCTCGGTGTAGTGCCTACTCCAGAACCCCCTTTCTCCCTCTATATAGACACCTATTTTTGTCTTTGGGGCCAAAGCCCCAAGAGGAGTGGCCTTGTTAAAAAGATGTAGCCAGTATTTTCTCTTTGTCCATGTATCAAGTTTGATCCAGTTCTTTCAAGCCATTTAGGAGTCTTTGCAGTCCATACATACACACCTTGATTTATGTATAAATAGATTTTTTTCATACACAAAAACATACAATACATTCAAATGCAGGCTTGTGTAACTAACAATATAAAAAAGTAGGGGGTGCTTTTTACAAAAAAGATTCAGGGGCTAAAATGGGAGAAATGACATTTAATCATGTAAGTGTCAGGAGCTGATTTCTGCTGTTCAGGAAGTCACCATAAAGCCTCTCCATGAGAGCTCAGGGTCAGCCAGGGGTGTCAGTGGAGAAGTTTGAGAGCAGCTGAATGGACTAACTTTTCTCGTGGGGAAAAAATGATAAGTATGTTGGAGGCGTGGAGTGAGATTGGAAGGAAAGGAGAGGTGTTAGTCAAAATCGCCATTAGCTATTTTTTTCTTGGAGCTGTAAAGGTCTGAGTAATAAAGCCAAATCCAGAAGACTTTTGTGAGTGGCCCAAGTTGTCAACTAGAACCTTCAAGGAATGAAAATAAGGAGTAACAAAAAAGAGAGAAGGTCAAACACCAAATCTGTGCTGCTTCAGTCAGTCCTTTTTAAAGTGGCGACTTTATTCTGGCTTCTAATCTGAATTTGGATGTTTGTTCTGCTGCCTGATGCCATGAGGTTAAGTTCACCTATTTTTGTGCCATCAGGCAGATGGAGGGTTTTTGCTTTCTGTGAGAAAGGGCTGTCTCGACTAAATGCATTTTGTAATTTGTATATTTTTAAACTTTAATATAAGCTTTGCTTTTCAACACCATTCACACAGGAGGAAGGCCATTAAAATGGTTGCAGTATAAAAAGAGCTTCAATCAAAAGAAACGCCTTATTCATCAGGCAACTCACAAAAGAGAAAGGCTGTGTAAATGCTTGCAATGTGGAAAGAGCTTCAGTCACAAGAATGTCCTTATTATTCATCAGGCAACTCACACAGGGGAGAAGCCATTTAAATGCTTGCAGTGTGAAAAGAGTTTCAGTCACAAGCACGACCTTATTAGTCATCAAACAACTCACACAGGAGAGAAGCCATTTGGATGCCTGCAGTGTGGAAAGAGCTTCAGTCTAAAGGGAAGCCTTATTCGTCATCAGGCCACTCACACAGGAGAGAAACCATTTAAATGCTTGCAGTGTGAAAAGAGCTTCAGTCGGAAATCACACCTTGTTTGTCATCAGGCAACTCACACAGGAGAGAAGCCATTTAAATGCTTGCAGTGTAAAAAGAGCTTCAGTCAAAAGCAGCATCTTATTACTCATCAGGCAACTCACACAGGAGAGAAGCCATTTCAATGCTTGCAGTGTGAAAAGAGCTTCAGTCTAAAGGGAAGCCTGATTCGTCATCAGGCCATTCACACAGGAGTGAAGCCGTTTCAATGCTTGCAGTGTGAAAAGAGCTTCAGCGAAAAGAGAAGCCTTATTAATCATCAGGCCACTCACACAGGAGAGAAGCCATTTAAATGCTTGCAGTGTGAAAAGAGCTTCAGTCACAAGAACGGCCTTATTAGTCATCAGGCAACTCACACAGGAGAGAAGCCATTTCAATGCTTGCAGTGTGAAAGGTGCTTCAGTCACAAGCACAACCTTATGAGACATCAGGCAACTCACACAGGAGAGAAGCCATTTAAATGCTTGCAGTGTGAAAAGAGCTTTAGTCTAAAGGGAAACCTTATTAGTCATCAGGCCACTCACACAGGAGTGAAGCCGTTTCAATGCTTGCAGTGTGAAAAGAGCTTCAGTCACTACCACGACCTTATTCGTCATAAGGCATCTCACACAGGAGAGAAACCATTTAAATGCTTGCAGTGTAAAAAGGGCTTCATTCAAAAGCAGCACCTTATTACTCATCAGGCAACTCACACAGGAGTGAAGCCATTTCAATGCTTGCAGTGTGGAAAGAGCTTCAGTCTAAAGGGAAACCTTATTAGTCATCAGGCAATTCACAAAGGAGTGAAGCCATTTCAATGCTTGCAGTGTAAAAGGTGCTTCAGTCGCAAGAACATTCTTATTAGTCATCAGGCAACTCACACAGGAGTGAAACCATTTCAGTGTTTTCAGTGTGAAAAGAGCTTCAGTCTAAAGGGAAACCTTATTAGTCATCAGGCAATTCACCAAGGAGTGAAGCCATTCAAATGCTTGCAGTGTGAAAAAAGCTTCAGTCACAAGCACGTCCTTATTCGTCATCAGGCAACTCACACAGGAGACAAGCCATTTCAATGTTTGCAGTGTGAAAAGAGCTTCAGTGAAAAGAGCAGCCTTATACGTCACCAGGCAACTCACACAGGAGTGAAACCATTTCAGTGCTTGCAGTGTGAAAAGAGCTTCAGTCAAAAGGTAAATCTTATTAGTCATCAGGCAATTCACAAAGGAGTGAAGCCATTTAAATGCTTGCAGTGTGAAAAAAGCTTCAGTCACAAGCACGTCCTTATTCGTCATCAGGCAACTCACACAGGAGACAAGCCATTTCAATGTTTGCAGTGTGAAAAGGGCTTCAGTCAAAAGCACAGCCTTATTCGTCATCAGGCTACTCACACAGGAGAGAAGCCATTTCAATGCTTGCAGTGTGAAGAGAGCTTCAGTCACAAGCACAAACTTATTAGTCATCAGGCAACTCACACAGGAAAGAAGCCATTTCAGTGCTTGCAGTGTGGAAAGAGCTTCAGTCGAAACTCACACCTTTGCCATCAGGCAACTCACAAGGGAGAGTAGCCATTTAAATGCTTGCAATGTGAAAAGGGCTTCAGTCAAAAGCACACCCTTATTGGTCATCAAGCAACTCACACAGGAGTAAAGCCTGTTAAAGGATATCAGTGTGAAAAGAGCTTCACTCACAAGCATGTCCTTATTAGTCATCAGGCAACTCACACAGGAGAGAAGCCATGTAAATGCTCAGTGTGAAAAGAGCTTCAGTCAGAAATCACACCTTGTTTGTCATCAAGCAACTCAAGGCAGAGGAAAACTATCTGTTTTCCATCTGTCGGGGGTGCTTTGAATGCGATTTCCTGCTTCTTGGCAGGGGGTTGGACTGGATAACCCATGAGGTCTCTTCCAACTCTACTATTCTACTAGAGTGTGGAAAGATCTGCAGTTAAAACACAAGACTTCTTTTTTAATTATCAACCCATATGGAAGAAATGGGGTAAAAGGAAGATCATTTGTGTTACATCAGAGTGGGCATGAATCTTTGTTATAGAAACACTAAGTTAAAAAGCCATGGCTTTTGTGGGAAATAATAATCTGACCAATATCTCATTAAGCATAACTAATAATATTTTGAGAGCTAAAGGAAGGATATTTCAAGTTTTCTTTTAGCCATTCATGAACATTGGTTACTGCAAATATTTCCTGTCATGTATATGCAGGGTTAGAAATACATTTAATTGAGATGTTTGATTCAAAGTGTGGGAATGGGTTTAATTAATGACTAACAGCCCTGTATTTCATGTAGTTATATATATATGTGGGACTGAATTTTCTAGTATGAAATAACTAAGAAAGAATCACTGATGAATTATCTTCTATCTATTCATGTATACAGAATACTGCGAATGTTTCTTGTCCTATCTATAACATATAAATAATAATAAATCTATTAACGATGTATGTGTGTGTATTAAATGCCCCAAAATAGATGGTGTTTCTTAAAACATGTAGGTGAAAATCTAGTTTAACCTGAAGAAAAGGCTTGTTCAGAATTCTGGGTCTCTTTCTGTATGTTATAATATTAATGGAATGATTTTACATTGAGTCTATTTACAAAGGTCTAAAGGAAAAAATCTGAATGATGATTTCCTTTAGATCATCTGGTTGGTTGTGAGCTTGGAATGTCCTGGCTGAAAATTAATAAGGCAATTTTAATCCATTCAAACAGGGAGATAAGGTTATTCCCACTTAGAATTGCTTTTGTCCTTTAAAGCAACTTTCCTCAACCTTGATCTTTTCTCCAGATTGACTAGAAAACAATCTATTAAGATTTTGCAAGGGACATTGGTAATGTAACATGTCTAGAAACTGTCATATTGGGAAAGACTGTCCTAAAATATATTTTTCCTATATGTTGTGTTAACCTAATGTTTTATGCTCCTGAGATCCCCATTCCTTCCCTTTGGGGGAAACCTTGTTCCTGAACCCAAAGATGTCTTGCATCCCACACAATTGTACAGCCTGGAGGGAAGAAACCAAGCTGGGAACTTCCTCATTAAGTTCCCAGTTTGAATTAAGTTCCCAGTTTCACCTATAATTTTGGACTTTACCTGGACATTGCAACACAATACTTCAATTCAGACGGGGAAATTACCTCTCCCTATCCTTGGGGAAGAACCAGTTTCACCACCCTGCACCTTTGATGAACAGGACCTCTCGCATCGGAAGGAATCTGCATGTCTACAGCCAAACCCCAACCTCTGTCATTTTGCATAATTGTATTAATATATGATGTTTTGTTTCTCTGGGGTCTGGAATCGCCAGCCCAGCCCTATTAATGGGCCATGCCATGTTCATCTCATAAGACAATAGCATTCCTGGGTAGGGCCAGAAAATGCCATCAATCACTTTATTTTTCCTGTTCAGTAAAAGGAACCCTATTCATCAATGCTTAATCATCCCTTGTCCCAGCCCACACTGGCCAGTGAGCCAACCCCCTCTCTGTGACTGGCCAGAATTAAAGGCTTGGTTGCAGCCTATGTATAAAAAGGGCTCTGAAACTGTATTCTGTGTGCTATCTATGAATGTATCACTAGCTAGCATCTTACCTGCAGATAATAAAATTTTCCTTGGCTGAAAATCACTTTCTCTCCTTGCTTGCTGGCTAATTTCAATTGGGCCTAATCTATTTGCTCACCAAAGAAGGGACTCACTCAAAATGGGCAGCTCGGGCGGATCACTTGCCTGGGTTTCTGCCAATAGGCGTCTCCCGGGTCTCACTGCCAGGGGTTGCCTCCTAAAATGGGACCAACAAGTATAGGGCCCTATTCTTGACCCACATGTTCTTCTACAGTGAGGACATCGATTTCCACGTGGAAGGTGGTCCCAGTCAGGGACTTTGTTTCCTGAACTGACTTTGTCTGTACAACACACCTATTAACGTTTAACATCACTTCATGTAATTGCATACCAACCTCCCCAGCCTCTTTCCATCAAATGTCATTTTTAAAAGTTGAATTGTGAGTAATATTAAAGTAATGTTCTCAAAATGTGGAAACTTTAAGATGACAAAGTTGCTAATCATACAACTGACGCTGTTAGATAGTCACTGATATACTGCAATTTTGCCATTCCATAAACATGAACACAATTGGTTTACGATATTTAATTCAATGAGAATTCCTTCTGAAGAATTATTTAGTGAGGATGTGAAATCTTTTCTTTTAGCCTTGTCAAACCCCTGCAATTTGTGGTCCTTTGACAAAAAGTGGTGGATGAAAAACGGAATGGGAGGTGTGGGGAAGTGAGAAATGATTCATGATTATCAAGGATACAGAAATGGGATAAACATACTAAAGGATGATAAATGGGTAGAGAAGATATACTTCTGTGTCAACATAAGAAAAGCGTAGATGTTGCTAGTGAATCCTTTGGCTCCAGACTGGCAGCTCCAAACACAAAAACCCCATCAAAGCATGGGTTCCACTGGTAAGCAAAATAAGTGAGAACAAACATCAAAAGGCACAAATAGAGAGTGGGTTTAAAGCATAAACTTCATTTAATTTTCCTTTTTAAATAGTTTTTTATATATTTATTTATAAAGACATTCATTGAATTTTCCAAAACGGTTGAGAAATTGAATACAAGATGCACCCCCTGCAAACATAGTTTGACACACAAAACCTGCAGCCAGCTACAGCAGGCATGGGCAAACTTTGGCCCTCCAGGTGTTTTGGACTACAGGCTGTTAGGAATTGTGGAAGATGTAGTCCAAACACCTGGAGGGCCCAAGTTTGCCCATGCCCGACCTACAGAAAAGGGAGCTCAATGCTTCCCCATTACCATTCCTACAGCCCCAAACAGCACATAACAAGTCATATTTGAAAAGGCTGCATTAGCTAAAAGGTTGATAAGGATGCAAAGGGAGAGACACGTCGCAATATCATCTGACAAAATTTTACTGATGGCAGAGAGGTCAGACTAAATATGATCCCTGGGGAAGGTAATGGCAACCCACCCCAGTATTCTTGCCATGAAAACTACATGGATCAGTACATGATGAGACATCATCATGAGCGGAGACATCTCATTGGCAACGAAGGTCCGCCTAGTCAAAGCAATGGTATTCCCCATAGGAACTTCTGGTTGCGAGAGCTGGACCATAAGGAAGGCTGAGCGAAGGAAGATACACGCCTTTGAACTCTGGTGCTGGAGGAAAATCCTGAGAGTGCCTTGGACCGCAAGAAGATCCAACCTGTCCATCCTCCAGGAAATAATGCCCGGCTGCTCACTGGAGGGAAGGATATTAGAGGCAAAGCTCTCACCCTTCCCTTCCCCTGCCAGCCTCACCCGTCCTTCTCATCCTATTTGCCTCCGGGGTTCTCACGGGAGAAGGGATGTTTCTGGGGGTCCCCTTTGGAAGTGGCTTCCTCAGCAGGACTTCCGCTTCCGCTTCCCGTCACGTGACTGAAGCCCCGCCAGTCCTCTTCCTCAGAGTCGTCCAGTCAGAGCGGGCTTCGCGAGGAAGAAGGTGCCACTCTCTGAAGCATATTGGTTGCTAGGAGACGGTATTGTTCTATAGCAGGCCTGGGCCAACTTGGGCCCTCCCTCCCTCCAGGTGTTTTGGACTCCAACTCCCACAATTCCTAACAGCCGGTAGTTGGAGTCCAAAACACCTGGAGGGAGGGAGGGCCCAAGTTGACCCAGGCCTGATCTAAACGCTCTTTAAGCCGCTCCTCATAGGACTTGTTCTCCAGACCCTTGATCATTTGAGTTGCCCTCCTCTGGACACTTGGCTCATGTTTAACTTGTTGTCCACGAGGACTCCATATAAAATCTAGATTATCTGCTTTGGACTGGATTATATGGAAGTGCAGACTCATTTAATCCAGTTCAAAGCATATGGATTGTCTGCTTTGATAATTTGGATTATATGGCTGTGCAAAAAGAGCCTTAGAAATGCTCTCCAATTCCTGCACTGATGTAGTATGACTTCAACATGCATGGAAACAATTAGGTTTTCAAAAGTATATACTGTAATGTCCTTTCATAACATTCATAATTTTACTCCCAGACTGTAGCTTTCTTTTTTATTATTTCCATACCTTTATTCTTTATTCCTTTAGCCGGCCATAGTCTCCTTTGTTTATGTCTTCCCCAGCACTTTAATAGGATAATGGTTTTGTATCGTCCTCTCCCCAACTGTATCTGATACTACTAGCACTTTTATGGCCCAGTTTTTTTAGGAGCCAACCCAGGATTTTATCAAGCATGTTTGTTTTGTATGATCTTGTTTGTTTTATGGCTTGCTTTATTGTTGATTGATTTGTATAAAGGAGGACTAATAACGACTGCCACCAAATTGTAAGGGACTAAAGAACGTCTAAGGTTCTTTTAGGTTATTTATTTAATTATTATTTATTACATTACTTCTACCCCGCCCTTCTCACCCATCAGGGGACTCAGGGCGGCTTACAAAATAAGCATACACATCAAAAACAGTTTTCATCAAATTTAAAAATCCATCAAGATTAAAAATTACAATAAAATTAAGAATATACATTAAAAATATACATAATTATACATTTAAATATACATTTAAGGCACTTTCAATGTCCAGGTGGGGTCTGTCAGTAGGTCACATATTCATATCTCATTTTTGCTGCTACTCATGCTCAAATGCCTGGTCCCATAACCATGTTTTTGTTCTCTTTCGGAAAGACAGGAGGGAGGGAGCCTGCCTGACTTCAATGGGGAAGGCGTTCCATAGACGGGGAGCCACTACTGAAAAGGCCCTGTCTCTCGTCCCCGCCAGCCGCACCTGTGAGGCTGATGGGACTGCGAGCAGGGCCTCACCTGACGATCTTAAGCTTCGAGGTGGGTCATAGCGGGAGACATGTTTGGACAGATAAGCTGGGCCAGAACCATTTAGAGCTTTATAGGCTAAAGCCAGCACCTTGAATTGTGCTCGGAAGCTAATCGGCAGCCAGTGGAGCTGGCATAACAGAGGAGTGGTACGCTCCCTGTACGCCGCTCCAGTTATTAACCTGGCAGCCTCCCGTTGGACTAATTGAAGCTTCTGAACAGTCTTCAAAGGCAGCCCCACGTTTTATCCCACCGCTGCCACTAATTTGCAAAGATGCAGCCACCAAAGACTCAGAGAGGAGACTGTTTTTCTTATTATTATTATTTAGATGGTAGCGTAACTTAGTTTATAATATATATGTGATAGAGACTTAGATGTTGGAGGAACAATAACAAGTTTATTCAGGCACAGAGCTTAGTGGTTACAATTGTTGTTTCTCACTTGGAGGCCCTTTCATTAACAGTTACAATACTAGAATAAGATGAGTCAAACTCCCTAAAGTGTCACTTCTTTAACTTAAAGTAGTCAGAACTTCATCCTCTGCCACTTTTAAACCGTAGTCACCCCTGTGATATACGATCACAGATTCTCTGTTCCTTACTAGGACACAGACTACATAAAATAAGTCCCCAAACTTATTTTAAACCAACTCAAAATGACCAATTGAGTCTCCCTTGATCCCCTCAACCTAGGATCAATCTTCCCTGTGCCTCATCAGAGCACAGACTGAAAACCCTTTTTTAAACTCTGCACTTCTTCATCAAACCGGCAGTTGGCTCCGCCTACTTCTCCATGGCAACCAGCCTCTGAGTGCAGAGAAGCAATAACTGTAATACTTACCCTTTTAAAACACAAACACACAATTAAACATAACATCTGTAAACCAAAAATTCATACTTCATTACAATTTGTTTTATTGTTGTGTTTTATATTGTCTGTTTTGCCTGGGCTTGGCGCCATGTAAGCCGCCCCGAGTCCCCTTGGGGAGATGGGGCGGGTTTAAAAATAAAATTATTATTATTATTATACCCACCCCTCCATGTACTCAGTTCCCTGAACTGAGTCTGTCTGTAAATCACACCTACTAACTCGTAACGTCACTCCTTACTTACTTAGGCGATTCCCCCATTGTCCAGCCTTCCAAGTGTAGTGCCTTGGCGATGGGTATGTGAATATGTTGCATGAGAAAAATAGCCCCGGGTCCTTGGTCCTTAATTCAAGATTCATGATAAAACGTTATCCCTTGAGAGTATTCACATGAGCTCGTTCATCTTTGGTTTGCAGGCCCCACCAGTTCTCCCAGTCCTCTCACTCTGAATGTCATCTGAGAGAAGAGGTGGATGTATCTTCATCCAGACTGAAGGCAGCCTAGAAGCGCAGAACCAAGATGGAAGGGGAAGAGCCAGCTGCCTCCCAGTTAGAAGTATGTTTTTCTACTATTGAGGAAGAGAACAATAAAGCATTCTGGGAGAACCCTTGGAGGAAAGACCAGGAGAGCAGTCCGCTCCATCCAGTCCTTCAGGGCCAGTGCTTCCAGCATTTCCGCTATGAGGAGGCCTTGGGGCCCCGGGAGGTTTGCAGCCGCCTCCACTCTCTCTGCCGCCTGTGGCTGAAGCCAGAGCGACACTCCAAGGCGGAGATGCTGGACCTGGTGCTCCTGGAGCAGTTCCTGGCCGTCCTTCCTGCGGAGATGGAGCACTGGGTGAGGGAATGTGGGGCAGAGACCAGTTCCCAGGCCGTGGCTTTGGCTGAAGGATTCCTCCTGAGTCGGGCAGAGGAGAGGAAGCAGGAGAAGCCCCAGGTAAGAGAGAGGTTCATCTTGTAGTTTCAAGGAACCAAGAATAATTGTTTTGAAGGATTTAAGAATAATAGAAACAAGTTGGAATGAGTTCAGAGAAACATTAGGAAAGGAGGACCCTGGAAAAGAGACGTGGAGTGCCATGACTGCCCCCTTTGAATCCCCGAGGGCTCTCATGGAGAGGAGGGGGCAGTCCTCTCCATTCCCTAAGGTTGTATAATGAGCTGAAGTTATAGGATGGCAAACTTTGAAGATTAAAGGGAACATATTGGTAATTCCAGTCATGTGTATGTTATTCACAGGTAGAGATAGCGCAACAGGGACCTAAAAGCACCGACAATCAGACTTAGGTTACTCAGCCCGAGAGCCCCTCTAGGATAGCCCCAATTACAACCCCAGGATTACGTCAAGCACTTCCTTCATCTCTGTAGTAGCCCTTTTTCTTCAGATCAAGTCCTGAAGCAGAGTGCAATGCCCAAACAAAGGCAGAATTCCTACACCAAAATCAAGGAAAGAGAATGAAGAAAACCAGTCTTAGTGTGATACTCTAGGCTGCGTGAGCACTGGAAACCAGACACCAAAGCCAATAAACAATCTAATATCTTTATTAAAGAATTGAAGAAATAAAACAAAAATAAGCAGAATATATAGTCCATCAATAGACCTTCCGGGAAAGGTCAAATATAGTCTAGTATTATAAAGTCCAATGTCCAATATTAGAATTTTAAGATGAAAATCCAGTTAACCAAAACACACTCAAACTTCCAAGCAGTTTGAGTGGGGAATAATCCAGATCTTAAGCAAGAGTTCCAAGGAAACCAGTCCAAAGGCAAGAAATTCAAGACAAGGCAAGGCTGGAAGTAGAGGATCCAAACGTGATCCGGACTTGACTCGAAGGCGAGGCGTTGCGCCCAGTCTACACACGAGTAAAATGCCACAAGGACTAGAGGCGACGTTAACACTCCAACTGACATGTTGACACCGCGCTGGCTGGCCAGCGCGCAGAACTTTTAAGGGACTTCAAATCTCCCTTCAAAACAGGTGTCCAACACTTTTCCCAGGGGCACAAACAGGCTAAAGACAACATCTTCACCAGATGCGAGCCTCCCTGGAAACTCTCAAGGGAAACGGGTTAATCAACATTCTCTCTGGCAGCTAATCTCGCGCTTCTCCTCAAGCTATCCTTCTCAGAGCGACTTGATTCCCAAAACATCCTCCGTAGAAAAGGAGGGGAAACGCTGGGAACAGGCTCGGCTTCAAGGGCTTTCTTAATGAGCTCTGGGCTTGAATTGTCAACAGGGAGCATCTGGAAGGAAGCGGACTCTTGCTGAGTCGGCATAAACCCTATATCCTCATCGCTCTGGTCCGCAACGAATACAGGGTCATGACCTGAAGGTCTCTGTGACATCACACTTAGTCCCAAGCGGTCTGGAAACGATTGCAGAAAGAGAGCCCTCCCTCCTTTTCTAATCTTTATTTTTCTTTGTGATCTGTGATTCTTGTTCAGGTGCAGGACTCTTGTACAGATGGGATCAACCAGGTGGAGGAGTCTCCTTCAGACACCATGTGCGTTGCCCAGATTGGAGAAGGCAAATCTATCACAGTTGGTAAGGGATGGCCAGTGGTCCGTCTTGCTTGCTCACCTCCTCTTGAGTAGACCTGAAATGTCTGAGCTGTGTGAACTGAAAAAAATTGGGAAGCCTGGGAGTTTAAAATGCTGTTGACAGGAGACATTTCTCCATAATACTTATTTGTGCCACTTTATTTATTATTTATTTCCATCATTTCTATCCCGCCCTTCTCACCCGAAAGGACTCAGGGTGGCTTACAAAACTGGCAGAATTTGATGCCAATACACAACAATACAAAAGAATAAAACATAAGCAGTTAAAAACAGAGTAAAAACAATACAAAATACTTGAGCCATTCATCCACAGAACCTTGTACATAAACCTTAGTTCAGACCAAGTCAAAGCCAACAAAACATATTCTTTGAACACTTGCTCGCATAGCCAGGTCTTCCCTCAAAAGGGATGGAGTCTGCCGGATGTCACTTGGGAGGGAGTTCCACAGCCGAGGAGCCACCACTGAGAAGGCCCTGTCTCTCGTCCCCGCCAGCCACACTTGTGCGGCTGGTGGGACCGAGAGCAGGGCCTCCCCTGAAGATCTTAAATTATGTTGTAGGTCATAGTGGGAGACACGTTTGGACAGGTAAGCTGGGCCAGAACCGTTTAGAGCTTTATAGGCTAAAGCCAGCACTTTGAATCGTGCTTGGTAGCTAATCGGCAGTCAGTGAAGCTGACGTAACAGAGGTTTAGTGCTCTCCCTGTACGCTGCTCCAGTTAACAACCTGGCTGCCTTCCGTTGGACTAATTGAAGCTTCCGAACAGTCTTCAAAGGCAGCCCCACGTAGAGTGTGTTGCAGTAGTCTAATCAGGATGTAACAAGAGTGTGGACCACCATGGCCAAGTCCAGCTTCTCAAGGTACGGGTGGAGCTGCCGCACAAGTTTTAGCTGTGCGAAGGCTCCCCTAGGCACCGCCAAGACCTGGCTGACCAGGAGGGCCTCTGTCTTGTCTGGATTCAATTTCAATTTGTTGGCCCTCATCCAGTCCGACACAGCGGCCAAGCACCGGTTCAGGACCTGGACAGCCTCCTTAGTGACAGGTGGAAAGGAGTGACAGAGTTGGACATCATCTGCATACAGATGACACCTCACCCCGAAACTCCAGATGATCTCTCCTAGCGGCTTCATGTAGATATTAAACAACATGGGGGACAGTACAGAGCCCTGCGGGACCCCACAAGACAATGGTTGTGGGGCTGAGCAGGAGTCCCCCAATGGCACCATCTGGGACCGACCCTCCAGGAATGAGTGGAGCCACTGCAAAGCAGTACCTCCAAGGTCCATCTCCGCAAGGCGTCTCAGAAGGATACCGTGGTCATCGGTATCGAAGGCCGCTGTGAGGTCCAACAGAACCAGCAGGGACTCACTCCTAAGGTGACCAAGGCTGTCTCGGTACCAGATCTAGAAAATCAGTGTCCTCCAAGAATGCCTGGAGTTGTGAGGCAACCACACGTTCCACGACCTTGTCCAGAAAGGGGAGTTGGAAATGGGCCGAAAGTTACCCAATTGAGTGGGGTCCAGTGATGGCTTCTTCAACAGCGGTTTGATCACAGCCGTTTTTAGGCTCATTGGAAACTTGCCTTCCCGGAGGGAGGCATTCACCAAAGTTAATAACTTTAAGTTAAGCAACTTTCAAAGTTACTTAATTCCTTTGCTTCTGTCTGGATGTTTATGGTGGTGAATGTGCTCTTGGCTACATTGGCACAAATATAGAAACAAATAGAGTCACCCTCTACGTTTCCTGGGAATAGATCGCAACCCCCCTGGAAAACAGAATAGTCCACATTAAAGACCTGGGAACAAGGAGGGAGTTTAAAAAAGCATCACCGGGCAAGGGGAGAGTGGCAGGCTTCGGAGGGAAGGAACTGTAGGGCAGCCTGGAAAAGGTCTCACCCTCCCCAATGTCTTTCCTCTCTTTCACAGGCAGTGAAACATGGCCAAGTGATAGTAGCACAACTTTTCACGATTCTTTCCTAAGAAGAGATTCTGCGGAACCAGATCAGGTAGGCAGCAGGATCCCGGGAGGGGAGGGGAGGGAAAGCCAGGTCTCTTGGTTCCTTGACTATTGCCCTGCCTCTAAATGAACCTCTCTTTTCTACATTCCTTCAATGCAAGATGTTTTCAATAAATGACATAATCAAAGACATTAATCACAAATTGCCTGTTTTTTCTGACTTAGTTGGCATTTTCTCCTTGCAGATAACATTTTTTCCCTTTCAGGTGACTTTTGAAGATGTGTCTGTGGATTTCTCAGAGGAGGAGTGGGCCCTCTTGGATCCGAGCCAAAAAGCCTTGCACCAGCAAATCATGGAGGAGAATCTGGGGATTGTGTCATCTCTGGGTAAAGCTCCATTATGCTTGTAGCTAACCAAATCCGTTTACAAGTTCTAAAAACAGATGGGTAGCCAGTGGAGCCGTGGCAGCCATGTGTGAGATTACAAATTGCAAAGTCTCTTGATGGGGAGATGATCTTCATCTCTAGAAAATTAGTCTTTGGCCCATCTCTGCCCATCTTTTGCAGTTCCACCATCACCCAAACGGTATCGCAGTTAAAGCTCACTGACTTTTTGCCCTGGGATAATGCAATCTGCTGTTGAGCATTTGAAGCAGAGCGTGACGTTTCCCTGCGGCCATTCTCCATCATCTTCCATGTCTAGCTCCCCTCTTCCAGCTGACATTCGACCGGGACCCAGAGCTGTCTCAATCGCTGTTGACGCTTTTTTTGGCCACCTTGGAAGGAGGGAAAGTCTTCTGTTGCTGGGGCATGGTTCCTCTAGCCTTGGAAAGTCCCCTCCAACAATTCACGGCTCTATACCCCTCCTGGCCACACGTGCAGCATGTTCCTCTTCTTCCTTTCCTCTCCCGACTGCTTGACCTGGCCTGTGAAGAGGGAGTCACCCCCGAGATTCTCGGCTGTGTTTTTCCTCACTCATCATCTCTGGGTGTCCTCTTAACTTGTTCTTGATTGCGCTCGACTCTTCCGGTGAGCATGATCTATTATTCCAAGGTACTGGGTTACCTCGGTGTAGTGCCTACTCCAGAACCCCCAAACTAATGTAACCCCATACGGCACAGGCTGAATCCCTATTTCCTTATCTGCCTTATGACACACCAATAGAACCTCTTATCTTCTCTGGATTAAGTTCTCCATCCCATTACTGGTGGGAGACATTGGTTTAGTTGGAAAGGAGGAGTAGAGCTTGGTGTCACCTGTAGATAGATGGCACCACACTCCAAAACTCTGAATGAGTTCTCCCGTATATGTGTTAATTGCATAGGGGACAAAACAGATGATGGGGGATCCCACAGGCAATGGGCAAGGGATTGAACAGGAATCTCCCAGCAAGGCAACCCGGAAAGGTACCATCGTTGATGATAATGAGAACTACTGCCTTCCACTTTGTAGAACATTATTATGTTTTCCATTGAGATGCAGGATCTCGTGTTTATGTCCAAAGTAGGATGACCTCAGTTTGACCCCCTCAACTCTCTAGGAGTATTTCCTCCAGTTCACGCTGTGTGCAGCCTCCAGGAGAGAGCAGGGCTGAACATGCCAGGCATTGAAGAGAAGTGAATCAACGTTCATGCAACCCATTTCTCCCTCTGTATAGACACTTATTTTTGTCTTTGGGGCCAAAGTCCCAAGAGGAGTGGCCTTGTTAAAAAGATGTAGCCAGTATTTTATCTTGGTCCATGAAGGGTTTATGTACCAAGTTTGATCCAGTTCTTTCAAGCCATTTAGGAGTCTTTGCAGTCCATACATACACACCTTGATTTATGTATAAATAGATTTTTTCATACACAAATACATACAATACATTCAAATCCAGGCTTGTGAAACTAACAATATAAAAAATTAGGGAGTGCTTTTTACAAAAAAAAAATCAGGGGTTAAAATGGGAGAAATGACATTTAATCATGTAAGTGTCAGGAGCTGATTTCTGCTGTTCGGGAAGTCAAAGCCTCTCCATGAGAGCTCGGAGTCAGCCAGGGGTGTCAGTGGAGACGTTTGAGAGCAGATGAATGGACTAACTTTTCTCGTGGGGAAAAAATGATAAGGATGTTGTAGGCGTGGAGTGAGATTGGAAGGAAAGAAGGGGTGTTAGTCAAAATCGCCATTAGCTCTTTTTTCTTGGAGCTGTAAAGGTCTGAGTAATAAAGCCAAATCCAAAAGACTTTTGTGAGTGGCCAAAGTTGTTAACTAGACCCTTCAGGGAGTGAAAATAAGGAGTGACAAAAAAGAGAGAAGGTCAAACACCAAACCTTTGCAGCTTCAGTCAGTCCTTTTTAAAATGGCGACTTTATTCTGGCTTCTAATCTGAATTTGGATGTTTGCTCTTCTGCCTGATGCCATGAGGTTAAGTTCACCTATTTTTGTGGCATCAGGCAGATGAAGGGTTTTTACTTTCTGTGGGAAAGGGCTGTCTCAACTAAATGCATTTTGGAATTTTTATATTTTTAAACTTTAATATAAGCTTTGCTTTTCAACACCATTCACACAGGAGAAAGGCCATTGAAATGGTTGCAGTGTAAAAAGAGCTTCAATCAAAAGAAACGCCTTATTCATCAGGCAACTCACAAAAGAGAAAGGCTGTGCAAATGCTTGCAATGTGGAAAGAGCTTCAGTCACAAGAATGTCCTTATTATTCATCAGGCAACTCACACAGGGGAGAAGCCATTTAAATGCTTGCAGTGTGGAAAGAGTTTCAGTCGCAAGCACGACCTTATTAGTCATCAAACAACTCACACAGTAGAGAAGCCATTTGAATGCCTGCAGTGTGAAAAGAGCTTCAGTCTAAAGGGAAGCCTTATTCGTCATCAGGCCACTCACACAGGAGAGAAACCATTCAAATGTTTGCAGTGTGAAAAGAGCTTCAGTCGGAAATCATACCTTATTCGTCATAAGGCATCTCACACAGGAGAGAAACCATTTAAATGCTTGCAGTGTAAAAAGAGCTTCAGTCAAAAGCAGCACCTTATTACTCATCAGGCAACTCACACAGGAGAGAAGCCATTTCAATGCTTTCAGTGTGAAAAGAGCTTCAGTCTAAAGGGAAACCTTATTAGTCATCAGGAAATTCACAAAGGAGTGAAGCCATTTCAATGCTTGCAGTGTAAAAAGTGCTTTAGGCGCAAGAACATTCTTATTAGTCATCAGGCAACTCACACAGGAGAGAAGCCATTTCAATGCTTTAAGTGTGAAAAGAGCTTCAGTCTAAAGGGAAACCTTATTAGTCATCAGGAAATTCACAAAGGAGTGAAGCCATTCAAATGCTTGCAGTGTGAAAAAAGCTTCAGTCACAAGCACGTCCTTATTCGTCATCAGGCAATTCACACAGGAGACAAGCCCTTTCAATGTTTGCAGTGTGAAAATTGCTTCAGTGAAAAAAGCAGTCTTATACGTCACCAGGCAACTCACACAGGAGTGAAACCATTTCAGTGCTTGCAGTGTGAAAAGAGCTTCAGTCAAAAGGTAAATCTTATTCGTCATCAGGCCACTCACACAGGAGAGAAGCCATTTAAATGCTTGCAGTGTGGAAAGAGCTTCAGTCGAAACTCACACCTTGTTTGCCATCAGGCAACTCACAAGGGAGAGTAACCATTTAAATGCTTGCAATGTGAAAAGGGCTTCAGTCACAAGCACACCCTTATAGTCATCAAGCAACTCACACAGGAGTAAAGCCTGTTAAAGGATATCAGTGTGAAAAGAGCTTCAGTCACAAGCACGTCCTTATTAGTCATCAGGCAACTCACACAGGAGAGGAGCCATTTAAATGCTCAGTGTGAAAAGAGCTTCAGTCGGAAATCACACCTTGTTTGTCATTAAGCAACTCAAGGCGGAGTAAAACTATCTGTTTTCCATCTGTCGTTAGTGCTTTGAATGCGATTTCTTGCTTCTTGGCAGGGGTTTGGACTGGACAACCCATGAGGTCTCTTCCAACTCTACTATTCTACTAGAGTGTGTAAAGATCTGCAGTTGAAACACAAGCCTTCTTTTTTAATTGTCAACCTATACGGAAGAAATGGGGTAAAGTGGGCATGAATCTTTGTTATAGAAACACTAAGTTAAAAAGCAATGGCTTTTGGGGAAAATAATAATCGGACCAATATCTCATTAAGCATAACTAATATTTTGAGAGCTAAAGGAAGGATATTTCAAGTTTTCTTTTAGCCATTCATGAACATTGGTTACTGCAAATATTTCCTGTCATTGTGATGTCTCATGGGCCTTGTAGTCCCGTTCCTAGTGCTATTGTGGCAGACGAGGAGGAAAACATGGGATTTCCACCGGTTCAGTTTGAAACGGAGCCTCTCCACCTGGAGGATGTTTGTCCTCAGGAAGTTACCCAAACAAGCTTTGGGCAGAATTCTCCCCCGTTTTCCCGAAAGGACAATTATAATAGAGATAGAGGAGTCAGGGAGGCTAATCGCCGGAGTCTCAGAATCGCTGCCAAACAACTAGCTGATTAAATCTGCTTCCCTTGGGAAATTCTAAGGAGTCATGCATCTGAACAGAGTTGGGTTTCGCTTCTTGTTCTCCAGGGAAAGTGTTCTGTTGGCGGGAAAACAAGACCCTATATAGGGGTTCAATTGATCAGCTTGAGAGAGAGATCGTGTGTGGACTTCGTACTCCTTGTTCCCTGCTTCCCGGATCTAGTTTCAAGTCTTGCCTTGTCTCACTTTTGCCACGGACCTTGTTTCATGCTTCAAGTTGCCACGTTTCAAGTCTTTGATCCAGCCAAGAATCAAGCTTCAATGGACTAAAAGACCTTGTCATCTCCCCACACTATTGCTTGGCAAAGTGTGTGTTTCGGTTAATGGATTATAACTTTGAACTCTAATATCTTATATTGGACAATATTTTCCTGGACTATATTTGGCCTTTCCTGAAAGGTCTGCTTCTGAACTATATTCTTCACTTGTTTTTATTGACTTTATATAATTCTTTAATAAAGATATTAGATAGAATCTGGTCTCTGCGCATGGTTATTGGTGCTCTGCAGCCTGGGTCCTGACAGTCATGTATATTCAGGGTTACTTTTGGACTTTACCTGGACATTGCAACACAATACTTCCATTCAGGTGGGGAAATCACCTCTCCCTATCCTTGGGGAAGAACCAGTTTCACCACCCTGCGCCTTTGATGAACAGGACTTCTCGCATCAGAAGGAATCTGCATGACTACAGCCAAACCCCAACCTCTGTCATTTTGCATAATTGTATTAATATATTATGTTTTGTTTCTCTGGGGCCTGGAATCACCAGCCCAGCCCTATTAATGGGCCATGTCATGTACATCTAATAAGACAATAGCATTCCTGGGTAGGGCCAGAAAATGCCCTCAATCACTTTGTTATTTTTCCTGTTCAGTAAAAGGAGCCCCATTCATCAATGCTTAATCATCCCTTGTCCCAGCCCATGCTGGCCAGTGAGCCAAGCCCCTCTCTGTGACTGGTCAGAATTCAAGGCTTGGCTGCAGGCTATGTATAAAAAGGGCTCTGAAACTGTATTCTGTATGCTATCTACTTTATGAATGTATCACTAGCTAACATCTTACCTGCAGATAATAACATTTTCCTTGGCTGAAAATCACCTTCTCTCCTTGCTTGCTGGCTAATTTCAGTTGGGCCTAATCTATTTGCTCACCAAAGCAGGGACTCACTCAAAATGGGCAGCTCAGGTGGATCACTTGCCTGGGTTTCTGCCAACAGGCTTCTCCCTGGTCTCACTGCCAGGGGTTGCCTCCTAAAATGGGGCCAACAAGTATCTTAGGTGATCCCTCGTAGCTCGAGGACGATTGTCTTCCATCCTTGGTGTCTTGGGGGTGGGTTCTTAAGTGGCTGAAGAGACCTATTCTTGACCCGCATTCTCCCGCAGTGAGAACATCGGTTTCCAGGTGGAAGGCGGTCCCAGTCGGGGTTAGCTTGACGCTCCTTCCTCTTGGCACGTTTCTCCCTTGAGCCCTCTGTTCGTGCCTCTTCGAACTCCGCAGCACTGCTGGTCACAGCTGACCTCCAATTAGAGCGCTCAAGGGCCAGGGCTTCCCAGTTCTCAGTGTCTATGCCACAGTTTTTAAGGTTGGCTTTGAGCCCATCTTTAAATCTCTTTTCCTGCCCACCAACATTCCATTTCCCATTCTTGAGTTCAGAGTAGAGTAGCTGCTTTGGGAGACGGTGATCGGGCATTCGGACAACGTGGCCAGTCTAGCGGAGTTGATGGCGTAGGAGCATCGCTTCAATGCTGGTGGTCTTTGCTTCTTCCAGCACGCTGACATTTGTCCACCTGTCTTCCCAAGAGATTTGCAGGATTTTCCCGAGGCAACGCTGATGGAAACGCTCCAGGAGTTTGGTGTGACGTCTGTAGACAGTCCACGTTTCGCAGGCGTAGAGCAGGGTTGGGAGGACAATGGCTTTGTAAACAAGCACCTTGGTCTCTCTAGGGATGTCCCGGTCATCAAACACTCTCTGCTACCTACGGAAAAATGCTGCACTCGCAGAGCTCAGGCGGTGTTGTATTTCAGTGTCAATGTTGACTTTTGTGGAGAGGTGGCTGCCAAGGTAGCGGAAATGGTCAACATTATCTAATGTGACACCGTTAAACTATAATCCTGGCATTGCAGAGGGATTAGCTGGTGCCTGTTGGAAGAGCACTTTGGTTTTCTCGATGTTCAGTGAGAGGCCGAGCTTCTCGTATGCTTCTGCAAAGGTGTTTAGAGTGGCTTGTAGGTCTTCTTTTGAATTCGCACAGACTACGTTGTCATCGGCATATTGGAGTTCTATAACAGATGTTGTGGTGACCTTGGTTTTTTGGCTTTCAGTCTGCTGAGGTTAAATAGCTTGCCATCTGTCCGATAGATGATTTCCACACCAGTGGGAAGCTTCCCATCAACAAGGTGAAGTATCATAGCGATGAAGATGGAGAATAAGGTAGGGGCAATAACACATCCCTGCTTGACACCTGATTCCACCTTAAATGGGTCACTTTGGGAGCCGTTGCTGTCCAAGACTGTTGCCATCATGTCATCATGGAGGAGCCGCAGGATGTTCACAAATTTGTCAGGGCACCCGAATTTTTGGAGGATGGTCCAGAGAGCGCTGCGATTCACTGTGTCGAATGCCTTTGCAAGGTCAATGAATGCCATGTACAAAGGTTTGTTTTGTTCCCTGCATTTTTCTTGGAGCTGTCGAGCAGTGAAGATCATGTCCACTGTTCCTCTGGAGGGACGGAAGCCATTCTGGGATTCTGGGAGGGTGTCTTCTGAGACAGGGAGAAGGCGGTTTGCAAGGATTTTCCCGGCGGAGGTTAGAAGGGAGATACCACGATAGTTCCCGCAGTCTGTTCTGTCCCCTTTCTTGAAAAGGGTGATGATGGTGGCATCCTTGAAGTCTGCTGGGATTTTCTCGGTCATCCACACTTTTTCAATGAGCTGGTGGAGTTGTTGTATCAGCTCGGGTCCACCCTCTTTGAAGATTTCAGCAGGAATCCCATCAGGTCCGCTGGCTTTGTTGTTTTTTTGTTGGCTGATGGCATTGCTGACGTCTTCCAAACTAGGCAGTGCTGCAAGCTCATCCCTGGTTTGTTTTTGCGGGATTTATGAGAGGGTCTCTTCGGCCACATTGGAGCTGCGATTCAGCAGGTTCTGGTAGTGCTCTTTCCAACGTAGTGCAATTGATGTTTTGTCCTTCAGAATTTTGGTTCCATCTGATGAGCGTAGGGGCTGTATGCCATGGTTTCTTGGTCCATAAATGATATTTGTGGCTTTGAAAAATCTCTGAGCGTCATGGGTATCTGCAAGGTGTTGGATTTCTTCAGCCTTCTTTGTCCACCAGATGTTCTTGAGTTCTCTGGTCCTTCTTTGGACCTCAGCTTTTGCACTGGCATAGATCTTTTTCTTGGCAGCACAGTTGGTGTCTCTCTGCCATGTTTGGAAGGCTTTCCTTTTGTTATCAATTAGCTGTTGGATCTCTGTCGTTATCATCAAACCAGTCTTGATGTTTCTTAGTTTGGTATCCAATGGTTTCTTCACAGGCTGTGATGATGGAGGTCTTCAGTTTGTTCCAATGTTCCTCAACATTTTTGGGGTGTTCTGTGGGTAGATGATCTTTGAGTGTTGTTTGGAGAAGGGCTCGTTTGGAAGTCTCCTGAAGGCCTTGGGTGTTCATTTTGCGCCTTGTTTTTCTTCCTTGGAGTCTGCGTTTGGGGACGATCTTGATAGCCATCGTGGATCGGATTAACCTGTGGTCTGTCCAGCAGTCATCAGCACCTGTCATGGCTCTTGTGAGAAGCACATCGCGGCGGTCTCTGGCACGTGCGATAACATAGTCCAAGAGGTTCCAATGCTTTGACCGGGGGTGCTTCCATGATGTCCTGAGCTTGTTTTTCTGGCGGAAGAGCGTGTTGGTGATGACAAGGTTGTGCTCTCCGCCTTTGGTGAGAAGCAAGATGCCATTCGAGTTGCTGTTTCCGACCCCGTCTTTTCCTATTATCCCTGGCCACAGGTCAGAGTCCCTTCCGACTCTTGCATTAAAGTCCCCCAGGAGGATGATTTTGTCCTCCTTAGGTATCTCCGATAGGATGGTGTCCAGCTGACAGTAAAAAATTTCCTTGATGTCTTCGTCAGCATCTAGAGTTGGTGCAAAGGCGCATATGATGGTTGCCTGTTGGTTTTTGGCAAGGTTAATTCGGAGGGTTGAGAGTCGTTCGTTGATGCCAGTGGGTGCTTCAGTCAGGTGCTTCACCAGGTCGTTTCTTCGCTCTTCTTCAGGCAGTCATAGAATCATAGAATAGTAGAGTTGGAAGAGACCACATGGGCCATCCAGTCCAACCCCCTGCTAAGAAGCAGGAAATCGCATTCAAAGCACCCCTGACAGATGGCCATCCAGCCTCTGCTTAAAAGCCTCCAAAGAAGGAGCCTCCACCATGGCCCCGGGGAGAGAGTTCCACTGTCGAACAGCTCTCACAGTGAGGAAGTTCTTCCTGATGTTCAAGTGGAATCTCCTTTCCTGTAGTTTGTAGTCAGTCCCTTCCAGAAGAAGGTGTAGCCTCCCTTTTCTTCCTTCAGCTGTCCCTCTCCTGCTCTCCGGATCTCCTGAAGGGCTGCTATGTCGATCTTAAAGCGTCCCAGCTCCCTTGCAATGATAGCAGTCCTGCGTTTGGGCGTTCGCTGTCAGTGTTATCTAACAATGTCCGTACGTTCCATGTTCCAAAGTTCATTTTTCTTTTTTGGCCGCAGAGTGGTGACCCCTCTGGACGCGGCAGTCCAGTCAGGGTAGGAGAGGCAGACTATGTTTAGGGCACCTTTTCTAGCCCCTTCCCCGTGTGGGTGAGCAGAGCGGATCCTAAAAAGGGCTGCTCAGTCATGGATACAGCTGCCGGACTACTCAACTGCCTCGGTCCTTGAGGTAGAACGACTGAGTCCATATCCACTGCCCATGTGCCAGTCTCTGACTAGGGGCTTCCAGATTTCACAGTCCTGCCCCCGTCGCCACTCGCTGATCGCCATGGGGCTTTTGTAGGTTTGTTTTTATTTTTGTTGGAAGACGCCTGTGTGTGATTTTTTTTAATGTGTGGAGGTCGGTGCACAGCCGGTCAACACACAGTCTTCACAGAGTGAGGTTCTGTGATGACTCATGGGCCTTGTAGTCCTGTTCCTAGTACTATTGTGGCAGACGAAGAGGAAAACATGGGATTTTCGCCGGTTCAGCAAGAGCCGGAGCCTCTTCACCTGCAGGATGTTGACGTTTGCCCTCAAGAATTCAGTCAAACAGGCCTTGGGCAGAGCTCCCCCCGTTTTCCAGGAGGGAAAATTATACTAAAGATAGGGGAGTCAGGGAGGCTAATCGCAGAAGCCTGAGAATCGCTGCCAAACAAATGGCTGATTAGGTCTGCTTCCCTTGGGAAATTCTAAGGAGTCATGCATCTGGACAGAGTTGGGTTTCGCTTCTCGTTCTCTAGGGAAAGAGTTCTGTTGGCGGGAAAACGAGACCCAATATAGGTGTTTGGCGCAACGAATACTTTGCGGAGTCAATTGATCAGCTTGAGGAGAGAGATTGTGTGTGGACTTCGTAATCCCAGTTCCTTGCTTCCCGGATCAAGCTTCAAGCCTTTGCCTTGTCTCACGGTTTTGCCACGGACTTTGTTTCATGCTTCATGTTTGTCTCGTTTTAAGTCTCGGATCAAGTCAAGAATCAAGTTTATTTCCAGCCTTGTTGTCAAGCTTCATTGGACTTTAAAGACTCTGTTATTTCCCCACACTATTGTTTGGCAAAGTGTGTGTTTCGGTCAAGTGGATTAAAACTTTGAACTCTAATATCTTATATTGGACAATACATTTCTGGACTATATTTGACCTCATCTGAAAGGTCTGCTTCTGAACTTTATTCTTCACTTGTTTTTATTGATTTTATATATTTCTTTAATAAAGATATTAGATAGAGACTGGCCTCTGTGTAAGGTTATTGGTGTTCTGCAGCCAGGGTCCTGACAGGTTCCAGCAGTGGTGTGGTTAACACAACAACAGTGGCTTCTCAGTCGGTTGCAGCCTTCTTCCGCCTTCACAGCTGTTGTAACATGTACCATGTTATCCTCCGCCTGCTCCGCCGTTGAGGTCTTTGGGTCTTCGGATTGTGCTTGGTCTGGATCCTCCCCTGCGGCCACTCCTGGGAGTGCATCACTCCAGTGGTTGTGCCCACAGGTTCATCGGAACACGCAAGCCCCCTCACCACGGCGAGGTGACAATCCATCGAGAGGGACCAACAAGTATAGACCCCTATTCTTGACCCACATGTTCTTCTACAGTGAGGACATCGATTTCCACGTGGAAGGTGGTCCCAGTCAGGGACTTTGTTTCCTGAACTGACTCTGTCTGTACAACACACCTATTAACGTTTAACATCACTTTGTGTAATTGCATACCAACCTCCCCAGCCCCTTTCTATCAAATGTCATTTTAAAAAGTTGAATTGTGAGTAATATTAAAGTAATGTTCTCAAAATGTGGAAACTTTAAGATGACAAAGTTGCCAACCATACAACGGACGCTGTTAGATAGTCACTGATATACTGCAATTTTGCCATTCCATAAACATGAACACAATTGGTTTACGATATTTAATTCAATGAGAATTCCTTCTGAAGAATTATTTAGTGAGGATGTGAAATCTTTTCTTTTAGCCTTGTCAAACCCCTGCAATTTGTGGTCCTTTGACAAAAAGTGGTGGATGAAAAACGGAATGGGAGGTGTGGGGAAGTGAGAAATGATTCATGATTATCAAGGATACAGAAATGGGATAAACATACTAAAGGATGATAAATGGGTAGAGAAGATATACTTCTGTGTCAACATAAGAAAAGCGTAGATGTTGCTAGTGAATCCTTTGGCTCCAGACTGGCAGCTCCAAACACAAAAACCCCATCAAAGCATGGGTTCCACTGGTAAGCAAAATAAGTGAGAACAAACATCAAAAGGCACAAATAGAGAGGGGGGATAAAGCATAAACTTCATTTAATTTTCCTTTTTAAATAGTTTTTATGTATTTATTTATAAAGACATTCATTGAATTTTCCAAAACGGTTGAGAAATTGAATACAAGATGCACCCCCTGCAAACATAGTTTGACACACAAAACCTGCAGCCAGCTACAGCAGGCATGGGCAAACTTTGGCCCTCCAGGTGTTTTGGACTACAGGCTGTTAGGAATTGTGGAAGATGTAGTCCAAACACCTGGAGGGCCCAAGTTTGCCCATGCCCGACCTACAGAAAAGGGAGCTCAATGCTTCCCCATTACCATTCCTACAGCCCCAAACAGCACATAACAAGTCATATTTGAAAAGGCTGCATTAGCTAAAAGGTTGATAAGGATGCAAAGGGAGAGACACGTCGCAATATCATCTGACAAAATTTTACTGATGGCAGAGAGGTCAGACTAAATATGATCCCTGGGGAAGGTAATGGCAACCCACCCCAGTATTCTTGCCATGAAAACTACATGGATCAGTACATGATGAGACATCATCATGAGCAGAGACATCTCATTGGCAACGAAGGTCCGCCTAGTCAAAGCAATGGTATTCCCCATAGGAACTTATGGTTGCGAGAGCTGGACCATAAGGAAGGCTGAGCGAAGGAAGATACACGCCTTTGAACTCTGGTGCTGGAGGAAAATCCTGAGAGTGCCTTGGACCGCAAGAAGATCCAACCTGTCCATCCTCCAGGAAATAAAGCCCAATGGCTGCTCACTGGAGGGAAGGATATTAGAGGCAAAGCTGAAGCATTTTGGCCACATCATGAGAAGACAGGAAAGCTTGGAAAAGATCACAATGCTGAGGAAAATGGAAGGAAAAAGGAAGAGAGGCCGACCAAGGGTGAGATGGATGGACGGTATCCTTGAAGGGACTGGGGGCGGCAACAGCCGACAGGGAGCTCTGGTGTGGACTGGTCCATGAGGTCACGAAGAGTCGGAGACGACTATGCGACTGAGCAGCAGCAGCTGACCACATCAGCTCTAGTTTCTGATACAGAACATAATGCCATCCAGTAGTTGCCATCTGCTCGCCCACAGAAAAGCATATTTAAGGTGTCACCCCAAAGGAGAAAGGCGTCACTTTCATTCTCGTAACATGAGAGGAGTTCCTGGCAAATTTCAAGTCTGTGTGCTTTCATTTCAGGCATCAGCATCCTGGGTACCCATCGTGCACAGATCTTCCAATAGCCAAGCAAAGCAATAATGTGACCCACACGTTCTTGTGAAATGCCGATGATGCTTGAAATTTCTCTCTGAGAGATACGACGATTGTCCTGAATCCATCTGTCAACCTTTTGCCCGGGAAACTCGGTCGTTGCTGTCACAGGATGTTCAACTCTTTGTTTGTCACGCAAGTCAGATGTTCCCACTTCAACATCTTTAAACTTACTCGCCCAACGACGCACAGGACTCACATCATCACAATCACCATAAACAGCTTGCATTCTCTGATTAATCTCCTTTGGGGTGACACCTTCTGCTGTCAAGAATTCAGTGACTGCACGTTGCTTAAGTTGCATTGACCGACCATCTGCGCAGGGTTCCATACTTTACACTTTAACAACACAACCGTTCAGTGCTAAGGCTTCCTGCCAAATGGAACTGTGGCTGTCGTATTGTCGAAGGCTTTCATGGCCAGAATCACTAGGGTGCTGTGAGTTTTCTAGGACGTAGAGCCATTGTCCAGAAGCATTCTCTCCTGACGTTTCGCCCACATCTATGGCAGGCATCCTCAGAGGTTGTGAGGTCTGTTGGAAACTAGGCAAGTGGGGTTGATATATCTGTGGAAAGTCCAGGGTGGGAGAAAGAACTCTTGCCTGTTGGAGGCAAGTGTGAATGTTGCAATTAATCACATGATTAGCATTTAATAGCCTTGCAGCTTCAAAGCCTGGCTGCGTCCTGCCTGGGGGAATCCTTTGTGGAGAGGTGTGAGTGTTATAATTAGCGAGACAGAATTAGCATTGGGGTGGCCATTAGAGTCGTCCTCTCACCCTTCCCTTCCCCTGCCAGCCTCACCCGTCCTTCTCATCCTATTCGCCTCCGGGGTTCTCACGGGAGAAGGGATGTTTCTGGGGGTCCCCTTTGGAAGTGGCTTCCTCAGCAGGACTTCCGCTTCCCGTCACGTGACTGAAGCCCCGCCAGTCCTCTTCCTCAGAGTCGTCCAGTCAGAGCGGGCTTCGCGAGGAAGAAGGTGCCACTCTCTGAAGCATATTGGTTGCTAGGAGACGGTATTGTTCTATAGCAGGCCTGGGCCAACTTGGGCCCTCCCTCCAGGTGTTTTGGACTCCAACTCCCACAATTCCTAACAGCCGGTAGTTGGAGTCCAAAACACCTGGAGGGAGGGAGGGCCCAAGTTGACCCAGGCCTGATCTAAACGCTCTTTAAGCCGCTCCTCATAGGACTTGTTCTCCAGACCCTTGATCATTTGAGTTGCCCTCCTCTGGACACTTGGCTCATGTTTAACTTGTTGTCCACGAGGACTCCATATAAAATCTAGATTATCTGCTTTGGACTGGATTATATGGAACTGCAGACTCATTTAACCCAGTTCAAAGCATATGGGTTGTCTGCTTTGATAATTTGGATTATATGGCTGTGCAAAAAGAGCCTTAGAAATGCTCTCCAATTCCTGCACTGATGTAGTATGACTTCAACATGCATGGAAACAATTAGGTTTTCAAAAGTATATACTGTAATGTTCTTTCATAACATTCATAATTTTACTCCCAGACTGTAGCTTTCTTTTGTATTATTTCCATACCTTTATTCCTTTAGCCGGCCATAGTCTCCTTTGTTTATGTCTTCCCCAACACTTTAATAGGATAATGGTTTTGTATCATCCTCTCCCCGACTGTATCTGATACTACTAGCACTTTTATGGCCCAGTTCTTTTTAGGAGCCAACCCAGGATTTTATCAAGCATGTTTGTTTTGTATGATCTTGTTTGTTTTATGGCTTGCTTTATTGTTGATTGATTTGTATAAAGGAGGACTAATAACGACTGCCACCAAATTGTAAGGGACTAAATAACGTCTAAGGTTCTTTTAGGTTATTTATTTAATTATTATTTATTACATTTCTTCTACCCCGCCCTTCTCACCCATCAGGGGACTCAGGGTGGCTTACAAAATAAGCATACACATCAAAAACAGTTTTCATCAAATTTAAAAATCCATCAAGATTAAAAATTACAATAAAATTAAGAATATACATTAAAAATATACATAATTATACATTTAAATATACATTTAAGGCACTTTCAATGTCCAGGTGGGGTCTGTCAGTAGGTCACATATTCATATCTCATTTTTGCTGCTACTCATGCTCAAATGCCTGGTCCCATAACCATGTTTTTGTTCTCTTTCGGAAAGACAGGAGGGAGGGAGCCTGCCTGACTTCAATGGGGAAGGCGTTCCATAGACGGGGAGCCACTACTGAAAAGGCCCTGTCTCTCGTCCCCGCCAGCCGCACCTGTGAGGCTGATGGGACTGCGAGCAGGGCCTCACCTGACGATCTTAAGCTTCGAGGTGGGTCATAGTGGGAGACATGTTTGGACAGATAAGCTGGGCCAGAACCGTTTAGAGCTTTATAGGCTAAAGCCAGCACCTTGAATTGTGCTCGGAAGCTAATCGGCAGCCAGTGGAGCTGGCATAACAGAGGAGTGGTACGCTCCCTGTACGCCGCTCCAGTTATTAACCTGGCAGCCTCCCGTTGGACTAATTGAAGCTTCTGAACAGTCTTCAAAGGCAGCCCCACGTTTTATCCCACCGCTGCCACTAATTTGCAAAGATGCAGCTACCAAAGACTCAGAGAGGAGACTGTTTTTCTTATTATTATTATTTAGATGGTAGCATAACTTAGTTTATAATATATATGTGATAGAGACTTAGATGTTGGAGGAACAATAACAAGTTTATTCAGGCACAGAGCTTAGTGGTTACAATTGTTGTTTCTCACTTGGAGGCCCTTTCATTAACAGTTACAATACTAGAATAAGATGAGTCAAACTCCCTAAAGTGTCACTTCTTTAACTTAAAGTAGTCAGAACTTCATCCTCTGCCACTTTTAAACCGTAGTCACCCCTGTGATATACGATCACAGATTCTCTGTTCCTTACTAGGACACAGACTACATAAAATAAGTCCCCAAACTTATTTTAAACCAACTCAAAATGACCAATTGAGTCTCCCTTGATCCCCTCAACCTAGGATCAATCTTTCCTGTGCCTCATCAGAGCACAGACTGAAAACCCTTTTTTAAACTCTGCACTTCTTCATCAAACCGGCAGTTGGCTCCGCCTACTTCTCCATGGCAACCAGCCTCTGAGTGCAGAGAAGCAATAACTGTAATACTTACCCTTTTAAAACACAAACACACAATTAAACATAACATCTGTAAACCAAAAATTCATACTTCATTACAATTTGTTTTATTGTTGTGTTTTATATTGTCTGTTTTGCCTGGGCTTGGCGCCATGTAAGCCGCCCCGAGTCCCCTTGGGGAGATGGGGCGGGTTTAAAAATAAAATTATTATTATTATTATACCCACCCCTCCATGTACTCAGTTCCCTGAACTGAGTCTGTCTGTAAATCACACCTACTAACTCGTAACGTCACTCCTTACTTACTTAGGCGATTCCCCCATTGTCCAGCCTTCCAAGTGTAGTGCCTTGGCGATGGGTATGTGAATATGTTGCATGAGAAAACTAGCCCCGGGTCCTTGGTCCTTAATTCAAGATTCATGACAAAACGTTATCCCTTGAGAGTATTCACATGAGCTCGTTCATCTTTGGTTTGCAGGCCCCACCAGTTCTCCCAGTCCTCTCACTCTGAATGTCATCTGAGAGAAGAGGTGGATGTATCTTCATCCAGACTGAAGGCAGCCTAGAAGCGCAGAACCAAGATGGAAGGGCAAGAGCCAGCTGCCTCCCAGTTAGAAGTATGTTTTTCTACTATTGAGGAAGAGAACAATAAAGCATTCTGGGAGGACTCTTGGAAGAAAGACCGGGAGAGCAGTCCGCTCCATCCAGTCCTTCAGGGCCAGCACGTCCAGCATTTCCGCTATGAGGAGGCCTTGGGGCCCCGGGAGGTTTGCAGCCGCCTCCACTCTCTCTGCCGCCTGTGGCTGAAGCCAGAGCGACACTCCAAGGCGGAGATGCTGGACCTGGTGCTCCTGGAGCAGTTCCTGGCCGTCCTTCCTGCGGAGATGGAGCACTGGGTGAGGGAATGTGGGGCAGAGACCAGTTCCCAGGCCATGGCTTTGGCTGAAGGATTCCTCCTGAGTCGGGCAGAGGAGAGGAAGCAGGAGAAGCCCCAGGTAAGAGAGAGGTTCATCTTGTAGTTTCAAGGAACCAAGAATAATTGTTTTGAAGGATTTAAGAATAATAGAAACAAGTTGGAATGAGTTCAGAGAAACATTAGGAAAGGAGGACCCTGGAAAAGAGACGTGGAGTGCCATGACTGCCCCCTTTGAATCCCCGAGGGCTCTCATGGAGAGGAGGGGGCAGTCCTCTCCATTCCCTAAGGTTGTATAATGAGCTGAAGTTATAGGATGGCAAACTTTGAAGATTAAAGGGAACATATTGGTAATTCCAGTCATGTGTATGTTATTCACAGGTAGAGATAGCGCAACAGGGACCTAAATCAAGGAAAGAGAATGAAGAAAACCAGTCTTAGTGTGATACTCTAGGCTGCGTGAGCACTGGAAACCAGACACCAAAGCCAATAAACAATCTAATATCTTTATTAAAGAATTGAAGAAATAAAACAAAAATAAGCAGAATATATAGTCCATCAATAGACCTTCTGGGAAAGGTCAAATATAGTCTAGTATTATAAAGTCCAATGTCCAATATTAGAGTTTTAAGATGAAAATCCAGTTAACCGAAACACACTCAAACTTCCAAGCAGTTTGAGTGGGGAATAATCCAGATCTTAAGCAAGAGTTCCAAGGAAACCAGTCCAAAGGCAAGAAATTCAAGGCAAGGCAAGGAAACAAGACAAGGCAAGGCTGGAAGTAGAGGATCCAAACGTGATCCGGACTTGACTCGAAGGCGAGGCGTTGCGCCCAGTCTACACACGAGTAAAATGCCACAAGGACTAGAGGCGATGTTAACACTCCAACTGACATGTTGACACCGCGCTGGCTGGCCAGCGCGCAGAACTTTTAAGGGACTTCAAATCTCCCTTCAAAACAGGTGTCCAACACTTTTCCCAGGGGCACAAACAGGCTAAAGACAACATCTTCACCAGATGCGAGCCTCCCTGGAAACTCTCAAGGGAAACGGGTTAATCAACATTCTCTCTGGCAGCTAATCTCGCGCTTCTCCTCAAGCTATCCTTCTCAGAGCGACTTGATTCCCAAAACATCCTCCGTAGAAAAGGAGGGGAAACGCTGGGAACAGGCTCGGCTTCAAGGGCTTTCTTAATGAGCTCTGGGCTTGAATTGTCAACAGGGAGCATCTGGAAGGAAGCGGACTCTTGCTGAGTCGGCATAAACCCTATATCCTCATCGCTCTGGTCCGCAACGAATACAGGGTCATGACCTGAAGGTCTCTGTGACATCACACTTAGTCCCAAGCGGTCTGGAAACGATTGCAGAAAGAGAGCCCTCCCTCCTTTTCTAATCTTTATTTTTCTTTGTGATCTGTGATTCTTGTTCAGGTGCAGGACTCTTGTACAGATGGGATCAACCAGGTGGAGGAGTCTCCTTCAGACACCATGTGCGTTGCCCAGATTGGAGAAGGCAAATCTATCACAGTTGGTAAGGGATGGCCAGTGGTCCGTCTTGCTTGCTCACCTCCTCTTGAGTAGACCTGAAATGTCTGAGCTGTGTGAACTGAAAAAAATTGAAGCTTCCGAACAGTCTTCAAAGGCAGCCCCACGTAGAGTGTGTTGCAGTAGTCTAATCAGGATGTAACAAGAGTGTGGACCACCATGGCCAAGTCCAGCTTCTCAAGGTACGGGTGGAGCTGCCGCACAAGTTTTAGCTGTGCGAAGGCTCCCCTAGGCACCGCCAAGACCTGGCTGACCAGGAGGGCCTCTGTCTTGTCTGGATTCAATTTCAATTTGTTGGCCCTCATCCAGTCCGACACAGCGGCCAAGCACCGGTTCAGGACCTGGACAGCCTCCTTAGTGACAGGTGGAAAGGAGTGACAGAGTTGGACATCATCTGCATACAGATGACACCGGACCCCGAAACTCCTGATGATCTCTCCTAGCGGCTTCATGTAGATATTAAACAACATGGGGGACAGTACAGAGCCCTGCGGGACCCCACAAGACAATGGTTGTGGGGCTGAGCAGGAGTCCCCCAATGGCACCATCTGGGACCGACCCTCCAGGAATGAGTGGAGCCACTGCAAAGCAGTACCTCCAAGGTCCATCTCCGCAAGGCGTCTCAGAAGGATACCGTGGTCATCGGTATCGAAGGCCGCTGTGAGGTCCAACAGAACCAGCAGGGACTCACTCCTAAGGTGACCAAGGCTGTCTCGGTACCAGATCTAGAAAATCAGTGTCCTCCAAGAATGCCTGGAGTTGTGAGGCAACCACACGTTCCACGACCTTGTCCAGAAAGGGGAGTTGGAAATGGGCCGAAAGTTACCCAATTGAGTGGGGTCCAGTGATGGCTTCTTCAACAGCGGTTTGATCACAGCCGTTTTTAGGCTCATTGGAAACTTGCCTTCCCGGAGGGAGGCATTCACCAAAGTTAATAACTTTAAGTTAAGCAACTTTCAAAGTTACTTAATTCCTTTGCTTCCGTCTGGATGTTTATGGTGGTGAATGTGCTCTTGGCTACATTGGCACAAATATAGAAACAAATAGAGTCACCCTCTACGTTTCCTGGGAATAGATCGCAACCCCCCTGGAAAACAGAATAGTCCACATTAAAGACCTGGGAACAAGGAGGGAGTTTAAAAAAGCATCACCGGGCAAGGGGAGAGTGGCAGGCTTCGGAGGGAAGGAACTGTAGGGCAGCCTGGAAAAGGGACCGGTCTCACCCTCCCCAATGTCTTTCCTCTCTTTCACAGGCAGTGAAACATCGCCAAGTGATAGTAGCACAACTATTCACGATTCTTTCCTAAGAAGAGATTCTGCGGAACCAGATCAGGTAGGCAGCAGGATCCCGGGAGGGGAGGGGAGGGAAAGCCAGGTCTCTTGGTTCCTTGACTATTGCCCTGCCTCTAAATGAACCTCTCTTTTCTACATTCCTTCAATGTAAGATGTTTTCAATAAATGACATAATCAAAGACATTAATCACAAATTGCCTGTTTTTCTGACTTAGTTGGCATTTTCTCCTTGCAGATAACATTTTTTCCCTTTCAGGTGACTTTTGAAGATGTGTCTGTGGATTTCTCAGAGGAGGAGTGGGCCCTCTTGGATCCGAGCCAAAAAGCCTTGCACCAGCAAATCATGGAGGAGAATCTGGGGATTGTGTCATCTCTGGGTAAAGCTCCATTATGCTTGTAGCTAACCAAATCCGTTTACAAGTTCTAAAAACAGATGGGTAGCCAGTGGAGCCGTGGCAGCCATGGGTGAGATTACAAATTGCAAAGTCTCTTGATGGGGAGATGATCTTCATCTCTAGAAAATTAGTCTTTTCTACTACCTTTATTCCATTTGCATTGGAGCCATCTAACTGAGCAAAAGCCACATGTTTTTAAAGGTTGGGCTTCTATTCCCAACTGATTTGCTAGAGTTGGGACAATCAGACATCTGGTGCACCCACAGTCTAGATCGGCTTCTGTTCTTACCCTTTGGCCCATCTCTGCCCATCTTTTGCAGTTCCACCATCACCCAAACGGTATCGCAGTTAAAGCTCACTGACTTTTTGCCCTGGGATACTGCAATCTGCTGTTGAGCATTTGAAGCAGAGCGTGACGTTTCCCTGCGGCCATTCTCCATCATCTTCCATGTCTAGCTCCCCTCTTCCAGCTGACATTCGACCGGGGCCCAGAGCTGTCTCAATCGCTGTTGACGCTTTTTTTGGCCACCTTGGAAGGAGGGAAAGTCTTCTGTTGCTGGGGCATGGTTCCTCTAGCCTTGGAAAGTCCCCTCCAACAATTCACGGCTCTATACCCCTCCTGGCCACACGTGCAGCATGTTCCTCTTCTTCCTTTCCTCTCCCGACTGCTTGACCTGGCCTGTGAAGAGGGAGTCACCCCCGAGATTCTCGGCTGTGTTTTTCCTCACTCATCATCTCTGGGTGTCCTCTTAACTTGTTCTTGATTGCGCTCGACTCTTCCGGTGAGCATGATCTATTATTCCAAGGTACTGGGTTACCTCGGTGTAGTGCCTACTCCAGAACCCCCAAACTAATGTAACCCCATACGGCACAGGCTGAATCCCTATTTCCTTATCTGCCTTATGACACACCAATAGAACCTCTTATCTTCTCTGGATTAAGTTCTCCATCCCATTACTGGTGGGAGACATTGGTTTAGTTGGAAAGGAGGAGTAGAGCTTGGTGTCACCTGTAGATAGATGGCACCACACTCCAAAACTCTGAATGAGTTCTCCCGTATATGTGTTAATTGCATAGGGGACAAAACAGATGATGGGGGATCCCACAGGCAATGGGCAAGGGATTGAACAGGAATCTCCCAGCAAGGCAACCCGGAAAGGTACCATCGTTGATGATAATGAGAACTACTGCCTTCCACTTTGTAGAACATTATTATGTTTTCCATTGAGATGCAGGATCTCGTGTTTATGTCCAAAGTAGGATGACCTCAGTTTGACCCCCTCAACTCTCTAGGAGTATTTCCTCCAGTTCATGCTGTGTGCAGCCTCCAGGAGAGAGCAGGGCTGAACATGCCAGGCATTGAAGAGAAGTGAATCAACGTTCATGCAACCCATTTCTCCCTCTGTATAGACACTTATTTTTGTCTTTGGGGCCAAAGTCCCAAGAGGAGTGGCCTTGTTAAAAAGATGTAGCCAGTATTTTATCTTGGTCCATGAAGTGTTTATGTACCAAGTTTGATCCAGTTCTTTCAAGCCATTTAGGAGTCTTTGCAGTCCATACATACACACCTTGATTTATGTATAAATAGATTTTTTCATACACAAATACATACAATACATTCAAATCCAGGCTTGTGAAACGAACAATATAAAAAATTAGGGAGTGCTTTTTACAAAAAAAAAATCAGGGGTTAAAATGGGAGAAATGACATTTAATCATGTAAGTGTCAGGAGCTGATTTCTGCTGTTCGGGAAGTCAAAGCCTCTCCATGAGAGCTCGGAGTCAGCCAGGGGTGTCAGTGGAGAAGTTTGAGAGCAGATGAATGGACTAACTTTTCTCGTGGGGAAAAAATGATAAGGATGTTGTAGGCGTGGAGTGAGATTGGAAGGAAAGAAGGGGTGTTAGTCAAAATCACCATTAGCTCTTTTTTCTTGGAACTGTAAAGGTCTGAGTAATAAAGCCAAATCCAAAAGACTTTTGTGAGTGGCCAAAGTTGTTAACTAGACCCTTCAGGGAGTGAAAATAAGGAGTGACAAAAAAGAGAGAAGGTCAAACACCAAACCTTTGCAGCTTCAGTCAGTCCTTTTTAAAATGGCGACTTTATTCTGGCTTCTAATCTGAATTTGGATGTTTGCTCTTCTGCCTGATGCCATGAGGTTAAGTTCACCTATTTTTGTGGCATCAGGCAGATGAAGGGTTTTTACTTTCTGTGGGAAAGGGCTGTCTCAACTAAATGCATTTTGTAATTTTTATATTTTTAAACTTTAATATAAGCTTTGCTTTTCAACTCCATTCACACAGGAGAAAGGCCATTGAAATGGTTGCAGTGTAAAAAGAGCTTCAATCAAAAGAAACGCCTTATTCATCAGGCAACTCACAAAAGAGAAAGGCTGTGCAAATGCTTGCAATGTGGAAAGAGCTTCAGTCACAAGAATGTCCTTATTATTCATCAGGCAACTCACACAGGGGAGAAGCCATTTAAATGCTTGCAGTGTGGAAAGAGTTTCAGTCGCAAGCACGACCTTATTAGTCATCAAACAACTCACACAGTAGAGAAGCCATTTGAATGCCTGCAGTGTGAAAAGAGCTTCAGTCTAAAGGGAAGCCTTATTCGTCATCAGGCCACTCACACAGGAGAGAAACCATTCAAATGCTTGCAGTGTGAAAAGAGCTTCAGTCGGAAATCATACCTTATTCGTCATAAGGCATCTCACACAGGAGAGAAACCATTTAAATGCTTGCAGTGTAAAAAGGGCTTCAGTCAAAAGCAGCACCTTATTACTCATCAGGCAACTCACACAGGAGAGAAGCCATTTCAATGCTTTCAGTGTGAAAAGAGCTTCAGTCTAAAGGGAAACCTTATTAGTCATCAGGAAATTCACAAAGGAGTGAAGCCATTTCAATGCTTGCAGTGTAAAAAGTGCTTTAGGCGCAAGAACATTCTTATTAGTCATCAGGCAACTCACACAGGAGAGAAGCCATTTCAATGCTTTAAGTGTGAAAAGAGCTTCAGTCTAAAGGGAAACCTTATTCGTCATCAGGCCACTCACACAGGAGAGAAGCCATTTAAATGCTTGCAGTGTGGAAAGAGCTTCAGTCGAAACTCACACCTTGTTTGCCATCAGGCAACTCACACAGGAGACAAGCCCTTTCAATGTTTGCAGTGTGAAAATTGCTTCAGTCAAAAAAGCAGTCTTATACGTCACCAGGCAACTCACACAGGAGTGAAACCATTTCAGTGCTTGCAGTGTGAAAAGAGCTTCAGTCAAAAGAGCAACCTTATTATTCATCAGAAAACTCACACGGGAGAGAAGGCATTTAAATGCTTGCAGTGTGGAAAGAGCTTCAGTCGAAACTCACACCTTGTTTGCCATCAGGCAACTCACAAGGGAGAGTAACCATTTAAATGCTTGCAATGTGAAAAGGCCTTCAGTCACAAGCACACCCTTATTGGTCATCAAGCAACTCACACAGGAGTAAAGCCTGTTAAAGGATATCAGTGTGAAAAGAGCTTCAGTCACAAGCACGTCCTTATTAGTCATCAGGCAACTCACACAGGAGAGGAGCCATTTAAATGCTCAGTGTGAAAAGAGCTTCAGTCGGAAATCACACCTTGTTTGTCATTAAGCAACTCAAGGCAGAGGAAAACTATCTGTTTTCCATCTGTCGGGGGTGCTTTGAATGCGATTTCTTGCTTCTTGGCAGGGGTTTGGACTGGACAGCCCATGAGGTCTCTTTCAACTCTACTATTCTACTAGAGTGTGTAAAGATCTGCAGTTGAAACACAAGCCTTCTTTTTTAATTGTCAACCTATACGGAAGAAATGGGGTAAAGGGAAGATCATTTGTTTTACATCAGAGTGGGCATGAATCTTTGTTATAGAAACACTAAGTTAAAAAGCAATGGCTTTTGGGGAAAATAATAATCTGACCAATATCTCATTAAGCATAACTAATATTTTGAGAGCTAAAGGAAGGATATTTCAAGTTTTCTTTTAGCCATTCATGAACATTGGTTACTGCAAATATTTCCTGTCATGTATATTCAGGGTTACTTTTGGACTTTACCTGGACATTGCAACACAATACTTCCATTCAGGTGGGGAAATCACCTCTCCCTATCCTTGGGGAAGAACCAGTTTCACCACCCTGCGCCTTTGATGAACAGGACTTCTCGCATCAGAAGGAATCTGCATGACTACAGCCAAACCCCAACCTCTGTCATTTTGCATAATTGTATTAATATATTATGTTTTGTTTCTCTGGGGCCTGGAATCACCAGCCCAGCCCTATTAATGGGCCATGTCATGTACATCTAATAAGACAATAGCATTCCTGGGTAGGGCCAGAAAATGCCCTCAATCACTTTGTTATTTTTCCTGTTCAGTAAAAGGAGCCCCATTCATCAATGCTTAATCATCCATTGTCCCAGCCCATGCTGGCCAGTGAGCCAAGCCCCTCTCTGTGACTGGTCAGAATTCAAGGCTTGGCTGCAGGCTATGTATAAAAAGGGCTCTGAAACTGTATTCTGTATGCTATCTACTTTATGAATGTATCACTAGCTAACATCTTACCTGCAGATAATAACATTTTCCTTGGCTGAAAATCACCTTCTCTCCTTGCTTGCTGGCTAATTTCAGTTGGGCCTAATCTATTTGCTCACCAAAGCAGGGACTCACTCAAAATGGGCAGCTCAGGCGGATCACTTGCCTGGGTTTCTGCCAACAGGCTTCTCCCTGGTCTCCCTGCCAGGGGTTGCCTCCTAAAATGGGGCCAACAAGTATCTTAGGCGATCCCTCGTAGCTCGAGGACGATTGTCTTCCATCCTTGGTGTCTTGGGGGTGGGTTCTTAAGTGGCTGAAGAGACCTATTCTTGACCCGCATATTCTCCCGCAGTGAGAACATCGGTTTCCAGGTGGAAGGCGGTCCCGGTCGGGGTTAGCTTGACGCTCCTTCCTCTTGGCATGTTTCTCCCTTAAGCCCTCTGTTCATGCCTCTTCGAACTCCGCAGCACTGCTGGTCACAGCTGACCTCCAATTAGAGCGCTCAAGGGCCAGGGCTTCCCAGTTCTCAGTGTCTATGCCACAGTTTTTAAGGTTGGCTTTGAGCCCATCTTTAAATCTCTTTTCCTGCCCACCAACATTCCGTTTCCTGTTCTTGAGTTCGGAGTAGAGTAGCTGCTTTGGGAGACGGTGATCGGGCATTCGGACAACGTGGCCAGTCCAGCGGAGTTGATGGCGTAGGAGCATCGCTTCAATGCTGGTGGTCTTTGCTTCTTCCAGCACGCTGACATTTGTCCGCCTGTCTTCCCAAGAGATTTGCAGGATTTTCCCGAGGCAACGCTGATGGAAACGCTCCAGGAGTTTGTTGTGACATCTGTAGACAGTCCACGTTTCGCAGGCGTAGAGCAGGGTTGGGAGTACAATGGCTTTGTAAACAAGCACCTTGGTCTCTCTACGGATGTCCCGGTCATCAAACACTCTCTGCTACCTACGGAAAAATGCTGCACTCGCAGAGCTCAGGCGGTGTTGTATTTCAGTGTCAATGTTGACTTTTGTGGAGAGGTGGCTGCCAAGGTAGCGGAAATGGTCAACATTATCTAATGTGACACCGTTAAGCTGTAATCCTGGCATTGCAGAGGGATTAGCTGGTGCCTGTTGGAAGAGCACTTTGGTTTTCTCGATGTTCAGTGAGAGGCCGAGCTTCTCGTATGCTTCTGCAAAGGTGTTTAGAGTGGCTTGTAGGTCTCCTTTTGAATTCGCACAGACTACGTTGTCATCGGCATATTGGAGTTCTATAACAGATGTTGTGGTGACCTTGGTTTTGGCTTTCAGTCTGCTGAGGTTAAATAGCTTGCCATCTGTCCGATAGATGATTTCCACACCGGTGGGAAGCTTCCCATCAACAAGGTGAAGTATCATAGCGATGAAGATGGAGAATAAGGTAGGGGCAATAACACATCCCTGCTTGACACCTGATTCCACCTTAAATGGGTCACTTTGGGAGCCGTTGCTGTCCAAGACTGTTGCCATCATGTCATCATGGAGGAGCCGCAGGATGTTCACAAATTTGTCAGGGCACCCGAATTTTTGGAGGATGGTCCAGAGAGCGCTGCGATTCACTGTGTCGAATGCCTTTGCAAGGTCAATGAATGCCATGTACAAAGGTTTGTTTTGTTCCCTGCATTTTTCTTGGAGCTGTCGAGCAGTGAAGATCATGTCCACTGTTCCTCTGGAGGGGCGGAAGCCATTCTGGGATTCTGGGAGGGTGTCTTCTGAGACAGGGAGAAGGCGGTTTGCAAGGATTCTTGCAAGGATTTTCCCGGCGGAGGTTAGAAGGGAGATACCACGATAGTTCCTGCAGTCTGTTCTGTCCCCTTTCTTGAAAAGGGTGATGATGGTGGCATCCTTGAAGTCTGCTGGGATTTTCTCAGTCATCCACACTTTTTCAATGAGCTGGTGGAGTTGTTGTATCAGCTCGGGTCCACCCTCTTTGAAGATTTCAGCAGGAATCCCATCAGGTCCGCTGGCTTTGTTGTTTTTTTGTTGGCTGATGGCATTGCTGACTTCTTCCAAACTAGGCAGTGCTGCAAGCTCATCCCTGGTTTGTTTTTGCGGGATTCATGAGAGGGTCTCTTCGGCCACATTGGAGCTGCGATTCAGCAGGTTCTGGTAGTGCTCTTTCCAACGTAGTGCAATTGATGTTTTGTCCTTCAGAATTTTGGTTCCATCTGATGAGCGTAGGGGCTGTATGCCATGGTTTCTTGGTCCATAAATGATATTTGTGGCTTTGAAAAATCTCTGAGCGTCATGGGTATCTGCAAGGTGTTGGATTTCTTCAGCCTTCTTTGTCCACCAGATGTTCTTGAGTTCTCTGGTCCTTCTTTGGACCTCAGCTTTTGCACTGGCATAGATCTTTTTCTTGGCAGCACAGTTGGTGTCTCTCTGCCATGTTTGGAAGGCTTTCCTTTTGTTATCAATTAGCTGTTGGATCTCTGTCGTTATCATCAAACCAGTCTTGATGTTTCTTAGTTTGGTATCCAATGGTTTCTTCGCAGGCTGTGATGATGGAGGTCTTCAGTTTGTTCCAATGTTCCTCAACATTTTCGGGGTGTTCTGTGGGTAGATGATCTTTGAGTGTTGTTTGGAGAAGGGCTCGTTTGGAGGGCTCCTGAAGGGCTTGGGTGTTCATTTTGCGCCTTGTTTTTCTTCCTTGGAGTCTGCGTTTGGGGACGATCTTGATAGCCATCGTGGATCGGATTAACCTGTGGTCTGTCCAGCAGTCATCAGCACCTGTCATGGCTCTTGTGAGAAGCACATCGCGGCGGTCTCTGGCACGTGCGATAACATAGTCCAAGAGGTTCCAATGCTTTGACCGGGGGTGCTTCCATGATGTCCTGAGCTTGTTTTTCTGGCAGAAAAACAAGGTTTCTGATGACAAGGTTGTGCTCTCCGCATTTGGTGAGAAGCAAGATGCCATTCGAGTTGCTGTTTCCGACCCCGTCTTTTCCTATTATCCCTGGCCACAGGTCAGAGTCCCTTCCGACTCTTGCATTAAAGTCCCCCAGGAGGATGATTTTGTCCTCCTTAGGTATCTCCGATAGGATGGTGTCCAGCTGACAGTAAAAATTTTCCTTGATGTCTTCATCAGCATCTAGAGTTGGTGCATAGGCGCATATGATGGTTGCCTGTTGGTTTTTGGCAAGGTTAATTCGGAGGGTTGAGAGTCGTTCGTTGATGCCAGTGGGTGCTTCAGTCAGGTGCTTCACCAGGTCGTTTCTTCGCTCTTCTTCAGGCAGTCCCTTCCAGAAGAAGGTGTAGCCTCCCTTTTCTTCCTTCAGCTGTCCCTCTCTTGCTCTCCGGATCTCCTGAAGGGCTGCTATGTCGATCTTAAAGCGTCCCAGCTCCCTTGCAATGATAGCAGTCCTGCGTTTGGGCGTTCGCTGTCAGTGTTATCTAACAATGTCCGTACGTTCCATGTTCCAAAGTTCATTTTTCTTTTTTGGCCGCAGAGTGGTGACCCCTCTGGACGCGGCAGTCCAGTCAGGGTAGGAGAGGCAGACTATGTTTAGGGCACCTTTTCTAGCCCCTTCCCCGTGTGGGGTGAGCAGAGCGGATCCTAAAAAGGGCTGCTCAGTCATGGATACAGCTGCCGGACTACTCAACTGCCTCGGTCCTTGAGGTAGAACGACTGAGTCCATATCCACTGCCCATGTGCCAGTCTGTGACTAGGGGCTTCCAGATTTCACAGTCCTGCCCCCGTCGCCACTCGCTGATCGCCATGGGGCTTTTGTAGGTTTGTTTTTATTTTTGTTGGAAGACGCCTGTGTGTGATTTTTTTTAATGTGTGGAGGTCGGTGCACAGCCGGTCAACACACAGTCTTCACAGAGTGAGGTTCTGTGATGACTCATGGGCCTTGTAGTCCTGTTCCTAGTACTATTGTGGCAGACGAAGAGGAAAACATGGGATTTTTGCCGGTTCAGCAAGAGCCGGAGCCTCTTCACCTGCAGGATGTTGACGTTTGCCCTCAAGAATTCAGTCAAACAGGCCTTGGGCAGAGCTCCCCCCCCCCCCCCCCGTTTTCCAGGAGGGAAAATTATACTAAAGATAGGGGAGTCAGGGAGGCTAATCGCAGAAGCCTGAGAATCGCTGCCAAACAAATGGCTGATTAGGTCTGCTTTCCTTGGGAAATTCTAAGGAGTCATGCATCTGGACAGAGTTGGGTTTCGCTTCTCGTTCTCTAGGGAAAGAGTTCTGTTGGCGGGAAAACGAGACCCAATATAGGTGTTTGGCGCAACGAATACTTTGCGGAGTCAATTGATCAGCTTGAGGAGAGAGATCGTGTGTGGACTTCGTAATCCCAGTTCCTTGCTTCCCGGATCAAGCTTCAAGCCTTTGCCTTGTCTCACGGTTTTGCCACGGACTTTGTTTCATGCTTCATGTTTGCCTCGTTTTAAGTCTCGGATCAAGTCAAGAATCAAGTTTATTTCCAGCCTTGTTGTCAAGCTTCATTGGACTTTAAAGACTCTGTTATTTCCCCACACTATTGCTTGGCAAAGTGTGTGTTTCGGTCAAGTGGATTAAAACTTTGAACTCTAATATCTTATATTGGACAATACATTTCTGGACTATATTTGACCTCATCTGAAAGGTCTGCTTCTGAACTTTATTCTTCACTTGTTTTTATTGATTTTATATATTTCTTTAATAAAGATATTAGATAGAGACTGGCCTCTGTGTAAGGTTATTGGTGTTCTGCAGCCAGGGTCCTGACAGGTTCCAGCAGTGGAGTGGTTAACACAACAACAGTGGCTTCTCAGTCTGTTGCAGCCTTCTTCCGCCTTCACAGCTGTTGTAACATGTACCATGTTATCCTCCGCCTGCTCCGCCGTTGAGGTCTTTGGGTCTTCGGATTGTGCTTGGTCTGGATCCTCCCCTGCGGCCACTCCTGGGAGTGCATCACTCCAGTGGTTGTGCCCGCAGGTTCATCGGAACACGCAAGCCCCCTCACCACGGCGAGGTGACAATCCATCGAGAGGGACCAACAAGTATAGACCCCTATTCTTGACCCACATGTTCTTCTACAGTGAGGACATCGATTTCCACGTGGAAGGTGGTCCCAGTCAGGGACTTTGTTTCCTGAACTGACTCTGTCTGTACAACACACCTATTAACGTTTAACATCACTTTGTGTAATTGCATACCAACCTCCCCAGCCCCCTTCTATCAAATGTCATTTTAAAAAGTTGAATTGTGAGTAATATTAAAGTAATGTTCTCAAAATGTGGAAACTTTAAGATGACAAAGTTGCCAACCATACAACGGACGCTGTTAGATAGTCACTGATTTTTTTAAAAGGAGTTTAAAAAGCAGATGGATATAAAAGACATGAGAATAAGCGTAAAAGAAAATATAAAATACCTTGGAATAATCATAACCAAAGATCTAAAATCCATAGAAAGGAAAAATCTAGAAGAATTAAGAAAACACATGGAGGTGAAGTTAAAGGATTATAATAATCTGCGATTATCATGGTTCGGCAGAATAGCCCTAGTAAAAATGAAAGTCTTACCCAAAATAAATTTCTTGTTCAGAATGATACCATTAATGATTTCAGAAAAGGAAATAAATAACTGGCAACAAATGATAAACAAATATTGCAATAATGGTAAAAAGAACAGATTAAACAAACAAATTTGGTACAAGCCCCAAAAAGAAGGAGGATTGGGCCTTCCGAATATAAAAAAATATTATGAGGCAAACCAATTAAGATATGTAGTAGAGAAGATGATGGATGGAGAAGGTTTGGAATGGATGGAATCGGGGAATAAGGCAATTGAGTGGAGGAAGGATAACATATTCTTTAAGGAAATCTCAAAGAAAGAGATAAAACAAATTGGAAATATATCATTAAGAAATATAATGGAAATATGGAATAAATATAAAGGACAATTAATAAGAATTCAGTTTTAACGCCAATAATAATGGAAAAAGATTTCCCAAAGGAACTAAAAGGAACGCTAGATAAAGAATTAGAAAAAAGGGAACTAAAAAGGGTAGGAAATTGGATAGAACAAAAAATGGAAAAGGTAAAAATGAGAGAAGAATTGAGAGGAATAAATATTTCTTGGATTCATTGGATTCAATTAGAAAAATGAAATGAAAACTGGTGGGCCCGAAATAAAACTGGAAAACAAATAACGCAATTTGAGGAATTAATAATAAAAGCATTAAAAAGAGGAAATAGTGAGCCATTAAAAGGAACAACAAGTAAAATATATAAAATACTAATTAAAGACATAGAAAAAAAGAAAAGACTAACATTAAGAGAATCATGGAAGGAGGAATTAGGAACAAAGATAACGGGAAAAGAATGGGAGGAGATATGGAAAACAAGACAATTAAAAAACATGTCAATTAGAATAAAAGAAAATTACTACAAACTAATTTGGAAGTGGTATTTAACACCAAGAAGGTTAAATATTATGAATAAGAATAATAATGAAAAATGCTGGCGAGGGTGCCAGGAAATTGGAACCTACATGCATATGTGGTGGGATTGTAAACATGTAAAAGGTTTTTGGGAATTGGTCATAAGGGAAATAGAAAATATTATAAATATAAAAATTAGAAGGAATCCAGTGGAAATATTACTTTTAATTAAAAAAGAGGATGTGAAAGATAAGAAGGAAAAAAATTTAATAGACATGCTATTAACAGCAGCTAGATTATTAATTGCAAAATATTGGAAAGGAGAAATGAAAATACAAATTAATGAATGGTATAAAGAAGTTTGGCGAATGGCACTGAATGACAAGCTAACATCAAATTTAAAAGTAAAGAAGGGATTATGGAAAAAAAATGATTTTGAAAGTATTTGGAGAAAATTTCTAGAAAAATTATTGGAAAAAGAAGATGGGAATTTACCTCCAAATGAAGAATTGAACTTTTGGTGGGACTACAGAAGAAGAGATGGCTCTGGGGAAGGGGAGCACAGGGGTGAATGTAAATAAAAGAGGGGGAAATGTATAGAATATGTTTATATAATTGTAACTTTTTCTCAATAATAACAATAAAAAAATATTTTTTTAAAAAAAAAGATAGTCACTGATATACTGCAATTTTGCCATTCCATAAACATGAACACAATTGGTTTACGATATTTAATTCAATGAGAATTCCTTCTGAAGAATTATTTAGTGAGGATGTGAAATCTTTTCTTTTAGCCTTGTCAAACCCCTGCAATTTGTGGTCCATTGACAAAAAGTGGTGGATGAAAAACGGAATGGGAGGTGTGGGGAAGTGAGAAATGATTCATGATTATCAAGGATACAGAAATGGGATAAACATACTAAAGGATGATAAATGGGTAGAGAAGATATACTTCTGTGTCAACATAAGAAAAGCGTAGATGTTGCTAGTGAATCCTTTGGCTCCAGACTGGCAGCTCCAAACACAAAAACCCCATCAAAGCATGGGTTCCACTGGTAAGCAAAATAAGTGAGAACAAACATCAAAAGGCACAAATAGAGAGTGGGTTTAAAGCATAAACTTCATTTAATTTTCCTTTTTAAATAGTTTTTTATATATTTATTTATAAAGACATTCATTGAATTTTCCAAAACGGTTGAGAAATTGAATACAAGATGCACCCCCTGCAAAACCTGCAGCCAGCTACAGCAGGCATGGGCAGGCTGTTAGGAATTGTGAAAGTTGTAGTCCAAACACCTGGAGGGCCCAAGTTTGCCCATGCCTGACTTACAGAAAAAGGAGCGCAATGCTTCCCCATTGCCATTCCTACAGCCCCAAACAGCACATAACAAGTCATATTTGAAAAGGCTGCATTAGCTAAAAGGTTGATAAGGATGCAAAGGGAGAGACAAGTCGCAATATCATCTGACAAAATTTTACTGATGATTCTGAAAACTCCAAAAGCTCTCATATTCAGCCTGGCAACCTCATTTTCCACTGGGTGGATAACAAGGAAACTCACTAAAGGATTGCAAAGGACATCCTGAATAATCTAGAATACAGTGCATAATCCAACGTGCTACACTGAAATTATGAGAGTTCGAGACAGCCATAGAGCACCCTCCAGAACAGTGGTTCCCAGCCTTTTTTTGACCAGGGACCACTTTGACAAGGGACAACTACCAAAAGGATTACAAATCAGTTTTTGGTCAACTTTAGATTCAGTCTGATTATTTGGGATGCTGATTCAGAAAATTCCATTGGATAGACCGCATCCCCCATGCAAAGGATCGTTACCATGACGTGGTGCTGGGGCTTGAGCGCCTCGATGATGCCATGAGCTATACCGTGCAGGGCCATCAAGACGGGAAGGTCATGGCAGAGAGGTCAGACTAAATACGATCCCTGGGGAAGGTAATGGCAACCCACCCCAGTATTCTTGCCATGAAAACTACATGGATCAGTACATGATGAGACATCATCATGAGCAGAGACATCTCATTGGCAACGAAGGTCCGCCTAGTCAAAGCAATGGTACTCCCCATAGTAACCTATGGATGCGAGAGCTGGACCATAAGGAAGGCTGAGCGAAGGAAGATACACGCCTTTGGTGCTGGAGGAAAATCCTGAGAGTGCCTTGGACCGCATGAAGATCCAACCAGTCCATCCTCCAGGAAATAATGTCCGGCTGCTCACTGGAGGGAAGGATATTACAGGCAAAGTTGCTGCATTTTGGCCACATCATGAGAAGACTGGAAAGCTTGGAAAAGATCACAATGCTGGGGAAAATGGAAGGAAAAAGGAAGAGAGGCCGACCAAGAGCGAGATGATGGACGGTATCCTAGAAGTGACTGGGTTGACCTTGAAGGAACTGGGGGCGGCAACGGCCGACAGGGAGCTCTGGCGTGAACTGGTCCATGAGGTCACGAAGAGTCGGAAATGACTATGCAACTCAGCAGCACCAGCTGACCGCATCATCTCTAGTTTCTGATACAGAACATAATGCCATCCAGTAGTTGCCATCTGCTCGCCCACAGAAAACCATATTTAATAATCTAGAACTGATGTGGTCTATCCAATGCAATTTTCTGAATCAGCACCTTAAATAACCCTAGGAACAGGCCTAAAAATATAGACACCAAGGCCCTACTTCCAGGTGCCACATGGAATGGCTTCACTCAGGGAGAAGGAGGAGGAGGAGAAGCAGCAGTAAGAAGGCTTGCTATTGCGCCTTTTGTGGGTAGTCAGTTCTCACCTCCCGACTTCCTAGTTGCCTTGGCACTATAAGAGGGTTTTGCGAGACCATTCGCTGTCATTGCAACAGGGCCGGCCCCACCATAGAGGCCACGTGACGACGCCGCCTCGGGCGCAGGTCCCGGGGGGCGCCGTCAGGCTGGGTGGGAGGTGGGGCACCGCTCTGACGGTGCCCCGCCACCCGACCAGTGCGCCCTGGCCTTGTGGCTCTCTCTTTCGCCGCCCGGGAAGGGAAGGAGGGATCCCCTCCTCCCCTCCCCGGGCGGCGAAGCCTCGTTCTTTCTCCGCCCGGGGAGGAGAGGAGGGATCCCCTCCTCCCCTCCCCGGGCGGCGAAGCCTCGTTCTTTCACCGCCCGGGGAGGAGAGGAGGGATCCCCTCCTCCCCTCCCCGGGCGGCGAAGCCTCGTTCTTTCGCCGCCCGGGAAGGGGAGGAGGGATCCCCTCCTCCCCTCCCCGGGCGGCGAAGCCTCGTTCTTTCACCGCCCGGGAAGGGGAGGAGGGGATCCCCTCCCCGGGCGGCGAAGCCTCGTTCTTTCACCGCCCGGGAAGGGGAGGAGGGCAGACATCATGATGAGACATCATCATGAGCAGAGACATCTCATTGGCAACGAAGGTCCGCCTAGTCAAAGCAATGGTATTCCCCATAGGAACTTATGGTTGCGAGAGCTGGACCATAAGGAAGGCTGAGCGAAGGAAGATACACGCCTTTGAACTCTGGTGCTGGAGGAAAATCCTGAGAGTGCCTTGGACCGCAAGAAGATCCAACCTGTCCATCCTCCAGGAAATAAAGCCCAATGGCTGCTCACTGGAGGGAAGGATATTAGAGGCAAAGCTGAAGCATTTTGGCCACATCATGAGAAGACAGGAAAGCTTGGAAAAGATCACAATGCTGGGGAAAATGGAAGGAAAAAGGAAGAGAGGCCGACCAAGGGTGAGATGGATGGACGGTATCCTTGAAGGGACTGGGGGCGGCAACAGCCGACAGGGAGCTCTGGTGTGGACTGGTCCATGAGGTCACGAAGAGTCGGAGACGACTATGCGACTGAGCAGCAGCAGCTGACCACATCAGCTCTAGTTTCTGATACAGAACATAATGCCATCCAGTAGTTGCCATCTGCTTGCCCACAGAAAAGCATATTTAAGGTGTCACCCCAAAGGAGAAAGGCGTCACTTTCATTCTCGTAACATGAGAGGAGTTCCTGGCAAATTTCAAGTCTGTGTGCTTTCATTTCAGGCATCAGCATCCTGGGTACCCATTGTGCACAGATCTTCCAATAGCCAAGCAAAGCAATAATGTGACCCACACGTTCTTGTGAAATGCCGATGATGCTTGAAATTTCTCTCTGAGAGATACGACGATTGTCCTGAATCAATCTGTCAACCTTTTGCCTGTGAAACTCGGTCGTTGCTGTCACAGGATGTTCAACTCTTTGTTTGTCACGCAAGTCAGATGTTCCCACCTCAACATCTTTAAACTTACTCACCCAACGACGCACAGTACTCACATCATCACAATCACCATAAACAGCTTGCATTCTCTGATGAATCTCCTTTGGGGTGACACCTTCTGCTGTCAAGAATTCAGTGACTGCACGTTGCTTAAGTTGCATTGACCGACCATCTGCGCAGGGTTCCATACTTTACACTTTAACAACACAACCGTTCAGTGCTAAGGCTTCCTGCCAAATGGAACTGTAGAGGAGAGTCTCCTAAACAAGCCAGTACCTGCCGCAGACCAGGACTGCCATCTGTGGAGTAGTTACGAAGGTTGGATTTGAACCTGGCAGCCTTCAGGTCAGCAACCCAACCTTCAAGTCACAAGGCTTTAACCCACTATACCACCAGGGGCTCCTCATTATTATTATTATTACCAGGGTAGAATGTCCAGGTTGGGAGAAAGAACCCTTGTCTGTCAAAGAAAGTGTGGCTGTCGTATTGTCGAAGGCTTTCATGGCCAGAATCACTAGGGTGCTGTGAGTTTTCTAGGACGTAGAGCCATTGTCCAGAAGCATTCTCTCCTGACGTTTCGCCCACATCTATGGCAGGCATCCTCAGAGGTTGTGAGGTCTGTTGGAAACTAGGCAAGTGGGGTTGATATATCTGTGGAAAGTCCAGGGTGGGAGAAAGAACTCTTGCCTGTTGGAGGCAAGTGTGAATGTTGCAATTAATCACATGATTAGCATTTAATAGCCTTGCAGCTTCAAAGCCTGGCTGCGTCCTGCCTGGGGGAATCCTTTGTGGAGAGGTGTGAGTGTTATAATTAGCGAGACAGAATTAGCATTGGGGTGGCCATTAGAGTCGTCCTCTCACCCTTCCCTTCCCCTGCCAGCCTCACCCGTCCTTCTCATCCTATTCGCCTCCGGGGTTCTCACGGGAGAAGGGATGTTTCTGGGGGTCCCCTTTGGAAGTGGCTTCCTCAGCAGGACTTCCGCTTCCGCTTCCCGTCACGTGACTGAAGCCCCGCCAGTCCTCTTCCTCAGAGTCGTCCAGTCAGAGCGGGCTTCGCGAGGAAGAAGGTGCCACTCTCTGAAGCATATTGGTTGCTAGGAGACGGTATTGTTCTATAGCAGGCCTGGGCCAACTTGGGCCCTCCCTCCAGGTGTTTTGGACTCCAACTCCCACAATTCCTAACAGCCGGTAGTTGGAGTCCAAAACACCTGGAGGGAGGGAGGGCCCAAGTTGACCCAGGCCTGATCTAAACGCTCTTTAAGCCGCTCCTCATAGGACTTGTTCTCCAGACCCTTGATCATTTGAGTTGCCCTCCTCTGGACACTTGGCTCATGTTTAACTTGTTGTCCACGAGGACTCCATATAAAATCTAGATTATCTGCTTTGGACTGGATTATATGGAACTGCAGACTCATTTAACCCAGTTCAAAGCATATGGGTTGTCTGCTTTGATAATTTGGATTATATGGCTGTGCAAAAAGAGCCTTAGAAATGCTCTCCAATTCCTGCACTGATGTAGTATGACTTCAACATGCATGGAAACAATTAGGTTTTCAAAAGTATATACTGTAATGTTCTTTCATAATGAGGCGGGAGGTTAAGGAACCCCAGGAAATACCATATATGGGCAGAGATGGCGACAGCTAGCGACCCGGGTGCATAAACTCACAGAAACATGTGACTTCTGGGAAATCATGTGTTTCTGAGGAAATGAAAGCTAAAGATAAACAAACAGCGCATGCGTACGCAGGCGCTCTGAAAGATTTGTGAGCACGGCACAAAAGGGTGCAGCCGGCCTGCTGGTCAGCACTGATTGGGCAGCGTCACAACTCTAAGCCAATGAATTTGCTTGTGGGCGGGCATAACCCGAACCCTGTAGTGTGTATAAATGTTCACTCAGCATGCCACTGGTCGGTTCCCCTGGAGAAGCACTTACTTTGTGCTAGGGGGACCCCTAGTGGCCATTAGCGAAATAAAACTGCTTTCTGGGAAATTCCTTCAGTTGTCCGTCTTCAAATTCCTCCACTGCGCCAACAAGAACCGTAGCACGAAGGTTCCGCTACATTTTCTGGTGACCCCGACGTGATTTTTTCCTATAAGACGGGCCAGGAGATTTGGAGACGGATCCCGTTGGCGGGACGGCCTCAACTCAGCGGTGGGGGCCTGAGGCAACTACCGTGAGACGAGAAGGGGCCCCTGAATACTACACGACCGGCTGCGGTGCTTGCCTCTGATGCCAACGCCGACTGACGGTGAGAGCTGCAACATCAGCGAGGTTCCACAGAAACCGGCTAGGAGGAAAAGGATCCAGGGGAAAAAAGCCCAGGGGCGAAGGTTGGTCCGACGTCTACAGAAATCTGGCAAGTATAGGGGTTTGCATGAGATATTAAGGGAACGCCAGCGCTGGGAGGGACAAAAAAGTTCCCAGGGAGGTAGAAAGGGGTTCTGTCTTGTGTTTCCTGACGCATGCCGTGAGTGGCCAGGTGCCCAGGCCAGGACAGTCCCCTCTATTAGGCAGGATGGGAGGGAAAAATTCAAAGAGCTCCACTCCCTTACAATGCATCTTAGATAATTTTGGCTCTTTTGCTAGCAGAGCCGTAGCAGGGAATCCAAGGGACCTAAGAGATTATAGACTGAGAAATTTGTGTCAGGGAGAATGGCCAGATTTTGGTTTAGGTTGGCAAGTAGAAGGAACGTGGGATCTGAAACTGATCCGAACAGTGGAAGAATATTGTGCTGTGAATCATCCGAACCAGTGGGTCTATATTGCTACGTGGGAACGGGTAGTTAGAGAAGATCCAGGTTGGGTTCGACAGTGCAGGAATGGCAAATGTATGGTGGTGAAGAAGGAGGGGAAAAAGAAGGAAGTTTTCCAATCCAATGAGGAGGACTACCCAGATTTACAGTTGAGTGTACAGGCTAGACAACAGGAATTATTGCCGCCACCCTTGCCACCGCCCCCCCCACCCCAGGGAACAGCCCCCACACTAGGAACGAGACCCCCACCCTACTCTTCGGAGTCAACCGAAGCGGCCAAGAAACACTATCCTAGCCTAGAAAAATATCAGGAGGAAACAAAGGAAAAGAAGAAGTCACAACGGATGCCCAGTGATGCTTCTCCGGCACAAACTCGGAGACATGGAGCTCCGGTGTGGTCTGGTGATTCACCGACCGGACCGGCCCTCCAGATGCCCTTGAGAACGGTGCCTGTGATAAACAACAGGAATGAGATAGTTCAAGCATACCAGGTAGTGCCTTTCAGTAGTAGTGACATTTTGAATTGGAAAAATAATACTCCACCTTATAGTGAAGAACCCCAAGCTATGGCTAGGCTATTGGAAGGGATTATGGCAACCCATAATCCCACCTGGCAAGATTGCAGACAATTGTTGAATATGTTGTTCACATCAGAGGAGAGAAGAGCAGTGTTGAATAATGGGGTAGCCATAGCCCAGGTTGGTGCCCCACAAGATGGTGATGCAGCCGAGTGGGGAGCACAGAGGTTTCCTGTGGAAATAGATCCCCAATGGGACACCGCAGAAGAAGGACATTTGCAGAGACTGAAAGGATTCCAGCGTATATTGGTAGAAGCGGTAAAGAGGGGCCCGCCGCGACCCGTCAACATTGTAAAAATTCAGGGAGTGGTACAGGAAAAATCTGAGTCACCAACAGCCTTTTTGGAAAGGCTGGAGGCAGCATATAGAAAGTATAGCCCGTATAATTTGGAGGATGAAAACGGTAGGAGGGCGATTCAACAGTCTTTTATCAGTCAAGCGGCTCCTGACATCCGGAGAAAGATTCAAAAGCAACCAGGATTTCTAGGAAAGACTATGAATGAATTGTTGGCACTCGCAGATCAAGTTTATATGGCGAGGGACCAGGTAGAAGAAGAGAAGAAGGACAGGAAGAAGAAGCAGGAATACCAAGCATTAGTTACCATGATGGAACAAAGTACAAGTGGACAGAGAGGAAGAGGAGGATATGCCAGAGGGGGACAAGGAGGAAGAAGGGGGCCCCCTCGGAGGTTAGGTCGAGACCAATGTGCTAAATGTAAGAAGTTTGGACACTGGAAAGGTGAATGCCCAGAAGGAAGAGAAGGAAGTCAGGAAGGACCGAGAGAAAGAGGAAGGCCTGAGAGAGGAAGAAACCCAGGAAGGGGAAGAGGACGTGGGAACTACGTACCTTTTCCTGCAAGAGAGGTGATAGCTGCAGCAGCTGTGATGGAAGAAGAATGGGAAGATATGGATGGAGGAGAGGAATGAGGAAGCCAGGCTCTTGTTTTGTTGGACCCCGGGGAGCCGATGGTCACACTTGAAATCGGGGACCAACAATTGGACTTTTTAGTGGACACAGGTGCCGAAAAATCAGTAGTAAATACAAAAATTAGTCCACCAACTCGGGAAACTACGAAAGTAATAGGGGTGTCTGGGAAGACCCAGAAGTGCCCCTTCCTTAAGGAACGCACCTGCAATCTGGCCGGACATCAGGTCAAGCATAAGATGTTATATCTCCCAGACTGCCCAGTCCCTTTATTGGGAAGGGACATTTTATCAAAATTACAAGCACAACTCCAGTTCATGAAGAATGGACAAGTGGAGCTATCATTTCCCATGGAAGAGGAATGGAGACTGTTTCAAGTTAGGATTTTTACTGAAGAAATACAATGGCCATGGCATGAGACTCCTTTAGTGTGGGCAGAAGATAATCCTCCAGGATTAGCTAAATATGTTCCACCGGTGGTGGTGGAAGTGAAAAGAGGAATGGGGCCCATATGCAAGCCACAGTATCCCGTCAGTCGAGAGGCAGTGCAGGGGATCAGAAAGCATCTAGAGCGACTTCTGCAGCATGGGATATTGGTACCATGCAGTTCCCCATGGAACACGCCCCTGCTCCCAGTCAAGAAACCAGGAGGACAAGGAGAATATCGCCCAGTCCAAGATTTGCGGGCTGTAAATCAAGTCACCGTTCCCCTAACCCCGGTAGTGCCAAATCCATACATCATGATGAGTCTAGTACCAGCATTTGCCAAATGGTTTACTGTATTGGATTTAAAGGATGCATTCTTTTGCATTCGATTGGCCCCTGTATCCCAACCGATCTTTGCTTTCCAGTGGGAATCTCAGCAGTCAGGGCAAAGGACCCAGTATGTTTGGACACGCCTTCCTCAGGGGTTCCGGGACAGCCCGACCATTTTTGGTCAAGCCCTGGCCAAAGACTTACAGGATTTTGTAATACCTAAGGAAGAGGGAATTTGGCTTCAATATGCAGATGACCTGCTTATCGCTTGCCGGACACTAGGGGGCTGTAAAGAGCATACTTTGAGATTTCTCAAGACATTGGAAGAAAAGGGTTACAAAGTGTCAAAGAAAAAGGCCCAGTTGTGCTGTCCCACGGTGAAATATTTGGGGTTCCATCTGACCGAAGGAAAGAAGATGTTAGGAGCTGAAAGAAAGGAAGTTGTTTGTGCCATCCCCACTCCCAGTACCCGGCGACAGGTGCGGGAATTTTTGGGATCAGCAGGATATTGTAGACAGTGGATCCCCAACTACGCCGTGTTGGCTAAGCCACTGTACCAGGCTACGAGAGGTGGAAGAGAAGATCCATTTGAGTGGACAGAAGAATGTCAACAGGCATTTAAGGCATTAAAAGAAGCATTGATGTCATCTCCAGCATTAGGACTGCCCGATTTGGAAAAACCATTCACTCTGTTCGCTGCAGAGCGGGAAGGAACAGCGGTTGGAGTATTGACCCAACCACTAGGTTCATGGCAAAGGCCGATTGCCTACTTGTCAAAGCAATTGGACACAGTGGCTCGTGGATTGCCACCTTGCCTGAGGGCTGTGGCAGCATCAGTAGATTTAATCAAAGAAGCGAATAAATTGACCCTAGGACAGCCACTGACAGTTAAGGTGCCCCATAGCGTTAAGGCACTGTTAGACATTAAGGGACCGCGCTGGCTCACAAGTGAGAGGTTAATGAAATATGAGGGATTGTTGTGTGACAACCCACTGGTGACCCTGGAGACTTGCTCCACTCTGAATCCGGCCACCTTGCTCCCAACTCCAGGAGACACCACGATCCATCAGTGTGCCCAGGTGATGGATGAGGTATTCTCCAGTCGACCGGATTTGAAGGATGTGCCACTAACTAAGGTGGACGACACTCTGTTCACAGATGGAAGCTCCTTTATGGAAAATAATCAAAGACACTCAGGTTATGCGGTTGTTCGGTGGGGGGGAGAGACGCTGGAAGCAGAGTCACTGCCCCTGGGGACTTCTGCCCAGAAGGCCGAATTGATTGCCCTGACCCGAGCGTTGGAATTGTCAAGCGGAAAGCGGGTTAACGTCTACACAGACTCAAAATATGCCTTCACCACCCTCCACGCACATGGAGCACTGTACAAGGAGCGCGGGCTCCTCACGTCTGGAGGAAAGTGCGTGAAACATGCTGGAGAGATTGTGGATCTCCTGGAGGCGGTTTGGAAGCCAAGGCAGGTGGCTGTGATGCATTGTAAAGGGCACCAACGTGGAGACGATCCCGTAGTGCAAGGAAATAGGCAGGCTGATCTGGCAGCCAAAGAGGCAGCTAGGCTGCCCTATATTGAACATCAGGTAATGGCCCTACAGGTAGAATTAACTGAACATAACATTACATATACACCAGAGGAAGAAGAATGGGCCTTAAAGGAGAAGGGTCAGTGGTCAGGAGAACTCATAGTGATGCCAGACGCCCGTGTCTACGTCCCTAAGGACTTGGCATGGCACTTAGTCCAACACATGCACCAAAACACACATTTAGGAAAAATGGCATTGGCAAATCTGCTAGGACGACAGTTGTATATCGATGGATTACATAGCCTAACGGCAGCAGCAGCCCGAAGATGCTGGACATGTATCAAAAATAACCCCAGAGAAGGACCCCTCAAGCCACCAGGAGTCCAACATGTGGGTGGGGTACCCTTTGAAGCTTTAGTCACTGACTTTACAGAAATGCCCCCATACAAAGGATACAAATATTTACTGGTGTTCGTGGACACATACACAGGATGGGTGGAAGCTTACCCTACAAGAACTGAGAAGGCTGTAGAGGTGTCAAGAGCTCTAATGAAAGATGTTATTCCCAGATTTGGCATACCCTTAGAAATTGGATCAGATAATGGCCCCGCATATATTCAACAGGCTGTGCAAGGATTATGTAGAATTTTGGGCATAAAATGGAAGTTACATTGTGCATATAGACCCCAATCTTCTGGAAAAGTGGAAAGAATGAATAGGACATTAAAGGCTCAGCTTGGGAAACTTTGCCAAGAGACAGGATTGCCGTGGACGGTGGTTTTGCCCATGGCATTATTAGGAATCAGATGTACACCACACAAACGGACAGGACTCTCCCCTTTTGAAAGACTCTATGGACGACCCCCTTTGAACTTGAAGGGAGCCTTAGAGACAGGAGCTGAGCAGCACCTCATAGGAGAGAAACAGACATTGGCCCAGGTTCAGGCTTTGGGCAGACAAATGCAGCAGTTAGAAAAATACATTTCTGAATTGAACCCACCATTCCCTACCACACCTCTACATTGTTTTTCACCAGGTGACGAGGTTCTGGTCAAGGATTGGAAGATTGAGCCATTGGGACCCAAGTGGCGAGGACCCTATGTTGTGCTCCTGTCTACCCCCACTGCAGTGAAGGTGAAGGAGATTAAGCCGTGGATACATTACACCCGTGTAAAACTAGCACCTGAGGAGTGGCGGACGGAGCGAGTTCCTGGTGAGGACCTGAGACTCAGGATCATCCGGCAACTCCCTAAGGGGTCAACAAGGCCATGAAGCTGATCCCTTCGGGTGCAACGGAGCGTCGGTGGTCAAGTATGTCGCAGCATGGCCCAACAAAGGCGCTCTCCGGGAGATGGTGGCTAGACATTTTGAGAGGAAAAAGTGGGAGACAAGCTATGAGGAGGGGAGGAAAGCGCACTGTGTTTGGTATATTATTTGTGCTGAGTTTTATTCTCTCTTTTGGAAAAAGAGCACATGGGAATTGGATAAAAGAACATGCCAATTATATGTTTGAGCAGCACGGGAAAGAGGTAGCATTAATATATGAACACCCCCTCACCGTAGGAGATTTTTCATTTCTTCCCGATTTAATTGATGAACCACAGATTGTGTTGGAGGGATTGTCCAAGGCTCAGGAGGGTCCACCTACCGTGTTTTCTAGCATACCGCAAAGGATAAATAAAACTCGGTTTCGACGGTTTAGATACCATACCTCCACCAGGGGTTTGTGCTTCTGTTGTGGAGGATCGGGAATATGGAATTCTGAGTGGAAACACTGGGGAACTAGGCAGGCGTTCTTTTCCCGATTAGGCAATTATTCCCATTGTCGAGACCGGTTCTATCTACATGGACGATTTAATACATCTTATGTCTCACGATTAAATCTAACCGCAACCGAGTGGGCTAGCATGTATCCAGATTATCCCACATTTAGTGTGAATGATTCTATTGAGGGCCTAAAATCTTATATGAACATACTGCAACAATTAACCCAACTGAGCCTAGGTAAAAGCCTCTGTCCGTTATGGCAAATTAGGGATCCAAATCTATGGTTTTTCTTTGATAAATGGGCCACAAATTATCACCCCGGCAACTACCAGTGTGTCGGTGTGGGTTATTTGACATTCCCAGTTCAGGTCTTACACAAAGGGCATCAGCGCCTGAAACGGGACATTGTGCAAACAGGCCCTCTAGGACCAGAATGCTCGGATGAGGTCATTATCAACAAGGCCCTGTCAGGTTCAGAAGCCTCCCGTGTAGGAGGAGGCCTGATCACAGGCTTGTTGACACTGGGTGCTTACCCAGGGATTGTAGCTCAAGCAAACCGTAGAAGTGTTCTAGGCCTGACTTGCCGCCTTGAAAAGTCCATAAATGCCACTGGTAAAATTTTCCGGGAAATCCAGTCTGAAGTAGAAGAAATCAGCCAGATGGCCCTACAGCATAAGTTGGCCCTTGACTACCTACTGGCGGCCAGGGGGGGCTTATGCGCCATGGTTAGAGGACGTTGTGTAGTGAAATTTCATAACTTGAATAATACTATTGAAGATGACATCGAGTCATTACAAAAGTTAATTTACAATAATGTCCAGGAGATAGAAGGTTGGTCTCCCTTCTCCTGGGTGACTAGCTGGTTACCCTCAATAGAATGGTTGAAGAACATATTGTTGGTAGGGATTTTAGGATTGTTCATTGTTCTCATAGTTATGTGTTGCACTCCAATAATGATGCAAATGTGTACTAGGTGTGTCACACAATCTTTACCTGAAAAAAAGATAGCCATACTCCAAGCCAAGCGGGATTGGATGGAACCATAATGCTTTGCTTCAGCTTTTGTACATGCGCTTCGCAAAAAGAAAATGGGGGAGTGAGGCGGGAGGTTAAGGAACCCCAGGAAATACCATATATGGGCAGAGATGGCGACAGCTAGCGACCCGGGTGCATAAACTCACAGAAACATGTGACTTCTGGGAAATCATGTGTTTCTGAGGAAATGAAAGCTAAAGATAAACAAACAGCGCATGCGTACGCAGGCGCTCTGAAAGATTTGTGAGCACGGCACAAAAGGGTGCAGCCGGCCTGCTGGTCAGCACTGATTGGGCAGCGTCACAACTCTAAGCCAATGAATTTGCTTGTGGGCGGGCATAACCCGAACCCTGTAGTGTGTATAAATGTTCACTCAGCATGCCACTGGTCGGTTCCCCTGGAGAAGCACTTACTTTGTGCTAGGGGGACCCCTAGTGGCCATTAGCGAAATAAAACTGCTTTCTGGGAAATTCCTTCAGTTGTCCGTCTTCAAATTCCTCCACTGCGCCAACAAGAACCGTAGCACGAAGGTTCCGCTACAATAACATTCATAATTTTACTCCCAGACTGTAGCTTTCTTTTGTATTATTTCCATACCTTTATTCCTTTAGCCGGCCATAGTCTCCTTTGTTTATGTCTTCCCCAACACTTTAATAGGATAATGGTTTTGTATCATCCTCTCCCCGACTGTATCTGATACTACTAGCACTTTTATGGCCCAGTTCTTTTTAGGAGCCAACCCAGGATTTTATCAAGCATGTTTGTTTTGTATGATCTTGTTTGTTTTATGGCTTGCTTTATTGTTGATTGATTTGTATAAAGGAGGACTAATAACGACTGCCACCAAATTGTAAGGGACTAAATAACGTCTAAGGTTCTTTTAGGTTATTTATTTAATTATTATTTATTACATTTCTTCTACCCCGCCCTTCTCACCCATCAGGGGACTCAGGGTGGCTTACAAAATAAGCATACACATCAAAAACAGTTTTCATCAAATTTAAAAATCCATCAAGATTAAAAATTACAATAAAATTAAGAATATACATTAAAAATATACATAATTATACATTTAAATATACATTTAAGGCACTTTCAATGTCCAGGTGGGGTCTGTCAGTAGGTCACATATTCATATCTCATTTTTGCTGCTACTCATGCTCAAATGCCTGGTCCCATAACCATGTTTTTGTTCTCTTTCGGAAAGACAGGAGGGAGGGAGCCTGCCTGACTTCAATGGGGAAGGCGTTCCATAGACGGGGAGCCACTACTGAAAAGGCCCTGTCTCTCGTCCCCGCCAGCCGCACCTGTGAGGCTGATGGGACTGCGAGCAGGGCCTCACCTGACGATCTTAAGCTTCGAGGTGGGTCATAGTGGGAGACATGTTTGGACAGATAAGCTGGGCCAGAACCGTTTAGAGCTTTATAGGCTAAAGCCAGCACCTTGAATTGTGCTCGGAAGCTAATCGGCAGCCAGTGGAGCTGGCATAACAGAGGAGTGGTACGCTCCCTGTACGCCGCTCCAGTTATTAACCTGGCAGCCTCCCGTTGGACTAATTGAAGCTTCTGAACAGTCTTCAAAGGCAGCCCCACGTTTTATCCCACCGCTGCCACTAATTTGCAAAGATGCAGCTACCAAAGACTCAGAGAGGAGACTGTTTTTCTTATTATTATTATTTAGATGGTAGCATAACTTAGTTTATAATATATATGTGATAGAGACTTAGATGTTGGAGGAACAATAACAAGTTTATTCAGGCACAGAGCTTAGTGGTTACAATTGTTGTTTCTCACTTGGAGGCCCTTTCATTAACAGTTACAATACTAGAATAAGATGAGTCAAACTCCCTAAAGTGTCACTTCTTTAACTTAAAGTAGTCAGAACTTCATCCTCTGCCACTTTTAAACCGTAGTCACCCCTGTGATATACGATCACAGATTCTCTGTTCCTTACTAGGACACAGACTACATAAAATAAGTCCCCAAACTTATTTTAAACCAACTCAAAATGACCAATTGAGTCTCCCTTGATCCCCTCAACCTAGGATCAATCTTTCCTGTGCCTCATCAGAGCACAGACTGAAAACCCTTTTTTAAACTCTGCACTTCTTCATCAAACCGGCAGTTGGCTCCGCCTACTTCTCCATGGCAACCAGCCTCTGAGTGCAGAGAAGCAATAACTGTAATACTTACCCTTTTAAAACACAAACACACAATTAAACATAACATCTGTAAACCAAAAATTCATACTTCATTACAATTTGTTTTATTGTTGTGTTTTATATTGTCTGTTTTGCCTGGGCTTGGCGCCATGTAAGCCGCCCCGAGTCCCCTTGGGGAGATGGGGCGGGTTTAAAAATAAAATTATTATTATTATTATACCCACCCCTCCATGTACTCAGTTCCCTGAACTGAGTCTGTCTGTAAATCACACCTACTAACTCGTAACGTCACTCCTTACTTACTTAGGCGATTCCCCCATTGTCCAGCCTTCCAAGTGTAGTGCCTTGGCGATGGGTATGTGAATATGTTGCATGAGAAAACTAGCCCCGGGTCCTTGGTCCTTAATTCAAGATTCATGACAAAACGTTATCCCTTGAGAGTATTCACATGAGCTCGTTCATCTTTGGTTTGCAGGCCCCACCAGTTCTCCCAGTCCTCTCACTCTGAATGTCATCTGAGAGAAGAGGTGGATGTATCTTCATCCAGACTGAAGGCAGCCTAGAAGCGCAGAACCAAGATGGAAGGGCAAGAGCCAGCTGCCTCCCAGTTAGAAGTATGTTTTTCTACTATTGAGGAAGAGAACAATAAAGCATTCTGGGAGGACTCTTGGAAGAAAGACCGGGAGAGCAGTCCGCTCCATCCAGTCCTTCAGGGCCAGCACGTCCAGCATTTCCGCTATGAGGAGGCCTTGGGGCCCCGGGAGGTTTGCAGCCGCCTCCACTCTCTCTGCCGCCTGTGGCTGAAGCCAGAGCCACACTCCAAGGCGGAGATGCTGGACCTGGTGCTCCTGGAGCAGTTCCTGGCCGTCCTTCCTGCGGAGATGGAGCACTGGGTGAGGGAATGTGGGGCAGAGACCAGTTCCCAGGCCATGGCTTTGGCTGAAGGATTCCTCCTGAGTCGGGCAGAGGAGAGGAAGCAGGAGAAGCCCCAGGTAAGAGAGAGGTTCATCTTGTAGTTTCAAGGAACCAAGAATAATTGTTTTGAAGGATTTAAGAATAATAGAAACAAGTTGGAATGAGTTCAGAGAAACATTAGGAAAGGAGGACCCTGGAAAAGAGACGTGGAGTGCCATGACTGCCCCCTTTGAATCCCCGAGGGCTCTCATGGAGAGGAGGGGGCAGTCCTCTCCATTCCCTAAGGTTGTATAATGAGCTGAAGTTATAGGATGGCAAACTTTGAAGATTAAAGGGAACATATTGGTAATTCCAGTCATGTGTATGTTATTCACAGGTAGAGATAGCGCAACAGGGACCTAAATCAAGGAAAGAGAATGAAGAAAACCAGTCTTAGTGTGATACTCTAGGCTGCGTGAGCACTGGAAACCAGACACCAAAGCCAATAAACAATCTAATATCTTTATTAAAGAATTGAAGAAATAAAACAAAAATAAGCAGAATATATAGTCCATCAATAGACCTTCTGGGAAAGGTCAAATATAGTCTAGTATTATAAAGTCCAATGTCCAATATTAGAGTTTTAAGATGAAAATCCAGTTAACCGAAACACACTCAAACTTCCAAGCAGTTTGAGTGGGGAATAATCCAGATCTTAAGCAAGAGTTCCAAGGAAACCAGTCCAAAGGCAAGAAATTCAAGGCAAGGCAAGGAAACAAGACAAGGCAAGGCTGGAAGTAGAGGATCCAAACGTGATCCGGACTTGACTCGAAGGCGAGGCGTTGCGCCCAGTCTACACACGAGTAAAATGCCACAAGGACTAGAGGCGATGTTAACACTCCAACTGACATGTTGACACCGCGCTGGCTGGCCAGCGCGCAGAACTTTTAAGGGACTTCAAATCTCCCTTCAAAACAGGTGTCCAACACTTTTCCCAGGGGAACAAACAGGCTAAAGACAACATCTTCACCAGATGCGAGCCTCCCTGGAAACTCTCAAGGGAAACGGGTTAATCAACATTCTCTCTGGGCAGCTAATCTCGCGCTTCTCCTCAAGCTATCCTTCTCAGAGCGACTTGATTCCCAAAACATCCTCCGTGGAAAAGGAGGGGAAACGCTGGGAACAGGCTCGGGTTCAAGGGCTTTCTTAATGAGCTCTGGGCTTGAATTGTCAACAGGGAGCATCTGGAAGGAAGCGGACTCTTGCTGAGTCGGCATAAACCCTATATCCTCATCGCTCTGGTCCGCAACGAATACAGGGTCATGACCTGAAGGTCTCTGTGACATCACACTTAGTCCCAAGCGGTCTGGAAACGATTGCAGAAAGAGAGCCCTCCCTCCTTTTCTAATCTTTATTTTTCTTTGTGATCTGTGATTCTTGTTCAGGTGCAGGACTCTTGTACAGATGGGATCAACCAGGTGGAGGAGTCTCCTTCAGACACCATGTGCGTTGCCCAGATTGGAGAAGGCAAATCTATCACAGTTGGTAAGGGATGGCCAGTGGTCCGTCTTGCTTGCTCACCTCCTCTTGAGTAGACCTGAAATGTCTGAGCTGTGTGAACTGAAAAAAATTGAAGCTTCCGAACAGTCTTCAAAGGCAGCCCCACGTAGAGTGTGTTGCAGTAGTCTAATCAGGATGTAACAAGAGTGTGGACCACCATGGCCAAGTCCAGCTTCTCAAGGTACGGGTGGAGCTGCCGCACAAGTTTTAGCTGTGCGAAGGCTCCCCTAGGCACCGCCAAGACCTGGCTGACCAGGAGGGCCTCTGTCTTGTCTGGATTCAATTTCAATTTGTTGGCCCTCATCCAGTCCGACACAGCGGCCAAGCACCGGTTCAGGACCTGGACAGCCTCCTTAGTGACAGGTGGAAAGGAGTGACAGAGTTGGACATCATCTGCATACAGATGACACCGGACCCCGAAACTCCTGATGATCTCTCCTAGCGGCTTCATGTAGATATTAAACAACATGGGGGACAGTACAGAGCCCTGCGGGACCCCACAAGACAATGGTTGTGGGGCTGAGCAGGAGTCCCCCAATGGCACCATCTGGGACCGACCCTCCAGGAATGAGTGGAGCCACTGCAAAGCAGTACCTCCAAGGTCCATCTCCGCAAGGCGTCTCAGAAGGATACCGTGGTCATCGGTATCGAAGGCCGCTGTGAGGTCCAACAGAACCAGCAGGGACTCACTCCTAAGGTGACCAAGGCTGTCTCGGTACCAGATCTAGAAAATCAGTGTCCTCCAAGAATGCCTGGAGTTGTGAGGCAACCACACGTTCCACGACCTTGTCCAGAAAGGGGAGTTGGAAATGGGCCGAAAGTTACCCAATTGAGTGGGGTCCAGTGATGGCTTCTTCAACAGCGGTTTGATCACAGCCGTTTTTAGGCTCATTGGAAACTTGCCTTCCCGGAGGGAGGCATTCACCAAAGTTAATAACTTTAAGTTAAGCAACTTTCAAAGTTACTTAATTCCTTTGCTTCCGTCTGGATGTTTATGGTGGTGAATGTGCTCTTGGCTACATTGGCACAAATATAGAAACAAATAGAGTCACCCTCTACGTTTCCTGGGAATAGATCGCAACCCCCCTGGAAAACAGAATAGTCCACATTAAAGACCTGGGAACAAGGAGGGAGTTTAAAAAAGCATCACCGGGCAAGGGGAGAGTGGCAGGCTTCGGAGGGAAGGAACTGTAGGGCAGCCTGGAAAAGGGACCGGTCTCACCCTCCCCAATGTCTTTCCTCTCTTTCACAGGCAGTGAAACATCGCCAAGTGATAGTAGCACAACTATTCACGATTCTTTCCTAAGAAGAGATTCTGCGGAACCAGATCAGGTAGGCAGCAGGATCCCGGGAGGGGAGGGGAGGGAAAGCCAGGTCTCTTGGTTCCTTGACTATTGCCCTGCCTCTAAATGAACCTCTCTTTTCTACATTCCTTCAATGCAAGATGTTTTCAATAAATGACATAATCAAAGACATTAATCACAAATTGCCTGTTTTTCTGACTTAGTTGGCATTTTCTCCTTGCAGATAACATTTTTTCCCTTTCAGGTGACTTTTGAAGATGTGTCTGTGGATTTCTCAGAGGAGGAGTGGGCCCTCTTGGATCCGAGCCAAAAAGCCTTGCACCAGCAAATCATGGAGGAGAATCTGGGGATTGTGTCATCTCTGGGTAAAGCTCCATTATGCTTGTAGCTAACCAAATCCGTTTACAAGTTCTAAAAACAGATGGGTAGCCAGTGGAGCCGTGGCAGCCATGGGTGAGATTACAAATTGCAAAGTCTCTTGATGGGGAGATGATCTTCATCTCTAGAAAATTAGTCTTTTCTACTACCTTTATTCCATTTGCATTGGAGCCATCTAACTGAGCAAAAGCCACATGTTTTTAAAGGTTGGGCTTCTATTCCCAACTGATTTGCTAGAGTTGGGACAATCAGACATCTGGTGCACCCACAGTCTAGATCGGCTTCTGTTCTTACCCTTTGGCCCATCTCTGCCCATCTTTTGCAGTTCCACCATCACCCAAACGGTATCGCAGTTAAAGCTCACTGACTTTTTGCCCTGGGATACTGCAATCTGCTGTTGAGCATTTGAAGCAGAGCGTGACGTTTCCCTGCGGCCATTCTCCATCATCTTCCATGTCTAGCTCCCCTCTTCCAGCTGACATTCGACCGGGGCCCAGAGCTGTCTCAATCGCTGTTGACGCTTTTTTTGGCCACCTTGGAAGGAGGGAAAGTCTTCTGTTGCTGGGGCATGGTTCCTCTAGCCTTGGAAAGTCCCCTCCAACAATTCACGGCTCTATACCCCTCCTGGCCACACGTGCAGCATGTTCCTCTTCTTCCTTTCCTCTCCCGACTGCTTGACCTGGCCTGTGAAGAGGGAGTCACCCCCGAGATTCTCGGCTGTGTTTTTCCTCACTCATCATCTCTGGGTGTCCTCTTAACTTGTTCTTGATTGCGCTCGACTCTTCCGGTGAGCATGATCTATTATTCCAAGGTACTGGGTTACCTCGGTGTAGTGCCTACTCCAGAACCCCCAAACTAATGTAACCCCATACGGCACAGGCTGAATCCCTATTTCCTTATCTGCCTTATGACACACCAATAGAACCTCTTATCTTCTCTGGATTAAGTTCTCCATCCCATTACTGGTGGGAGACATTGGTTTAGTTGGAAAGGAGGAGTAGAGCTTGGTGTCACCTGTAGATAGATGGCACCACACTCCAAAACTCTGAATGAGTTCTCCCGTATATGTGTTAATTGCATAGGGGACAAAACAGATGATGGGGGATCCCACAGGCAATGGGCAAGGGATTGAACAGGAATCTCCCAGCAAGGCAACCCGGAAAGGTACCATCGTTGATGATAATGAGAACTACTGCCTTCCACTTTGTAGAACATTATTATGTTTTCCATTGAGATGCAGGATCTCGTGTTTATGTCCAAAGTAGGATGACCTCAGTTTGACCCCCTCAACTCTCTAGGAGTATTTCCTCCAGTTCATGCTGTGTGCAGCCTCCAGGAGAGAGCAGGGCTGAACATGCCAGGCATTGAAGAGAAGTGAATCAACGTTCATGCAACCCATTTCTCCCTCTGTATAGACACTTATTTTTGTCTTTGGGGCCAAAGTCCCAAGAGGAGTGGCCTTGTTAAAAAGATGTAGCCAGTATTTTATCTTGGTCCATGAAGTGTTTATGTACCAAGTTTGATCCAGTTCTTTCAAGCCATTTAGGAGTCTTTGCAGTCCATACATACACACCTTGATTTATGTATAAATAGATTTTTTCATACACAAATACATACAATACATTCAAATCCAGGCTTGTGAAACGAACAATATAAAAAATTAGGGAGTGCTTTTTACAAAAAAAAAAATCAGGGGTTAAAATGGGAGAAATGACATTTAATCATGTAAGTGTCAGGAGCTGATTTCTGCTGTTCGGGAAGTCAAAGCCTCTCCATGAGAGCTCGGAGTCAGCCAGGGGTGTCAGTGGAGAAGTTTGAGAGCAGATGAATGGACTAACTTTTCTCGTGGGGAAAAAATGATAAGGATGTTGTAGGCGTGGAGTGAGATTGGAAGGAAAGAAGGGGTGTTAGTCAAAATCGCCATTAGCTCTTTTTTCTTGGAACTGTAAAGGTCTGAGTAATAAAGCCAAATCCAAAAGACTTTTGTGAGTGGCCAAAGTTGTTAACTAGACCCTTCAGGGAGTGAAAATAAGGAGTGACAAAAAAGAGAGAAGGTCAAACACCAAACCTTTGCAGCTTCAGTCAGTCCTTTTTAAAATGGCGACTTTATTCTGGCTTCTAATCTGAATTTGGATGTTTGCTCTTCTGCCTGATGCCATGAGGTTAAGTTCACCTATTTTTGTGGCATCAGGCAGATGAAGGGTTTTTACTTTCTGTGGGAAAGGGCTGTCTCAACTAAATGCATTTTGTAATTTTTATATTTTTAAACTTTAATATAAGCTTTGCTTTTCAACTCCATTCACACAGGAGAAAGGCCATTGAAATGGTTGCAGTGTAAAAAGAGCTTCAATCAAAAGAAACGCCTTATTCATCAGGCAACTCACAAAAGAGAAAGGCTGTGCAAATGCTTGCAATGTGGAAAGAGCTTCAGTCACAAGAATGTCCTTATTATTCATCAGGCAACTCACACAGGGGAGAAGCCATTTAAATGCTTGCAGTGTGGAAAGAGTTTCAGTCGCAAGCACGACCTTATTAGTCATCAAACAACTCACACAGTAGAGAAGCCATTTGAATGCCTGCAGTGTGAAAAGAGCTTCAGTCTAAAGGGAAGCCTTATTCGTCATCAGGCCACTCACACAGGAGAGAAACCATTCAAATGCTTGCAGTGTGAAAAGAGCTTCAGTCGGAAATCATACCTTATTCGTCATAAGGCATCTCACACAGGAGAGAAACCATTTAAATGCTTGCAGTGTAAAAAGGGCTTCAGTCAAAAGCAGCACCTTATTACTCATCAGGCAACTCACACAGGAGAGAAGCCATTTCAATGCTTTCAGTGTGAAAAGAGCTTCAGTCTAAAGGGAAACCTTATTAGTCATCAGGAAATTCACAAAGGAGTGAAGCCATTTCAATGCTTGCAGTGTAAAAAGTGCTTTAGGCGCAAGAACATTCTTATTAGTCATCAGGCAACTCACACAGGAGAGAAGCCATTTCAATGCTTTAAGTGTGAAAAGAGCTTCAGTCTAAAGGGAAACCTTATTCGTCATCAGGCCACTCACACAGGAGAGAAGCCATTTAAATGCTTGCAGTGTGGAAAGAGCTTCAGTCGAAACTCACACCTTGTTTGCCATCAGGCAACTCACACAGGAGACAAGCCCTTTCAATGTTTGCAGTGTGAAAATTGCTTCAGTCAAAAAAGCAGTCTTATACGTCACCAGGCAACTCACACAGGAGTGAAACCATTTCAGTGCTTGCAGTGTGAAAAGAGCTTCAGTCAAAAGAGCAACCTTATTATTCATCAGAAAACTCACACGGGAGAGAAGGCATTTAAATGCTTGCAGTGTGGAAAGAGCTTCAGTCGAAACTCACACCTTGTTTGCCATCAGGCAACTCACAAGGGAGAGTAACCATTTAAATGCTTGCAATGTGAAAAGGCCTTCAGTCACAAGCACACCCTTATTGGTCATCAAGCAACTCACACAGGAGTAAAGCCTGTTAAAGGATATCAGTGTGAAAAGAGCTTCAGTCACAAGCACGTCCTTATTAGTCATCAGGCAACTCACACAGGAGAGGAGCCATTTAAATGCTCAGTGTGAAAAGAGCTTCAGTCGGAAATCACACCTTGTTTGTCATTAAGCAACTCAAGGCAGAGGAAAACTATCTGTTTTCCATCTGTCGGGGGTGCTTTGAATGCGATTTCTTGCTTCTTGGCAGGGGTTTGGACTGGACAGCCCATGAGGTCTCTTTCAACTCTACTATTCTACTAGAGTGTGTAAAGATCTGCAGTTGAAACACAAGCCTTCTTTTTTAATTGTCAACCTATACGGAAGAAATGGGGTAAAGGGAAGATCATTTGTTTTACATCAGAGTGGGCATGAATCTTTGTTATAGAAACACTAAGTTAAAAAGCAATGGCTTTTGGGGAAAATAATAATCTGACCAATATCTCATTAAGCATAACTAATATTTTGAGAGCTAAAGGAAGGATATTTCAAGTTTTCTTTTAGCCATTCATGAACATTGGTTACTGCAAATATTTCCTGTCATGTATATTCAGGGTTACTTTTGGACTTTACCTGGACATTGCAACACAATACTTCCATTCAGGTGGGGAAATCACCTCTCCCTATCCTTGGGGAAGAACCAGTTTCACCACCCTGCGCCTTTGATGAACAGGACTTCTCGCATCAGAAGGAATCTGCATGACTACAGCCAAACCCCAACCTCTGTCATTTTGCATAATTGTATTAATATATTATGTTTTGTTTCTCTGGGGCCTGGAATCACCAGCCCAGCCCTATTAATGGGCCATGTCATGTACATCTAATAAGACAATAGCATTCCTGGGTAGGGCCAGAAAATGCCCTCAATCACTTTGTTATTTTTCCTGTTCAGTAAAAGGAGCCCCATTCATCAATGCTTAATCATCCATTGTCCCAGCCCATGCTGGCCAGTGAGCCAAGCCCCTCTCTGTGACTGGTCAGAATTCAAGGCTTGGCTGCAGGCTATGTATAAAAAGGGCTCTGAAACTGTATTCTGTATGCTATCTACTTTATGAATGTATCACTAGCTAACATCTTACCTGCAGATAATAACATTTTCCTTGGCTGAAAATCACCTTCTCTCCTTGCTTGCTGGCTAATTTCAGTTGGGCCTAATCTATTTGCTCACCAAAGCAGGGACTCACTCAAAATGGGCAGCTCAGGCGGATCACTTGCCTGGGTTTCTGCCAACAGGCTTCTCCCTGGTCTCCCTGCCAGGGGTTGCCTCCTAAAATGGGGCCAACAAGTATCTTAGGCGATCCCTCGTAGCTCGAGGACGATTGTCTTCCATCCTTGGTGTCTTGGGGGTGGGTTCTTAAGTGGCTGAAGAGACCTATTCTTGACCCGCATATTCTCCCGCAGTGAGAACATCGGTTTCCAGGTGGAAGGCGGTCCCGGTCGGGGTTAGCTTGACGCTCCTTCCTCTTGGCATGTTTCTCCCTTAAGCCCTCTGTTCATGCCTCTTCGAACTCCGCAGCACTGCTGGTCACAGCTGACCTCCAATTAGAGCGCTCAAGGGCCAGGGCTTCCCAGTTCTCAGTGTCTATGCCACAGTTTTTAAGGTTGGCTTTGAGCCCATCTTTAAATCTCTTTTCCTGCCCACCAACATTCCGTTTCCTGTTCTTGAGTTCGGAGTAGAGTAGCTGCTTTGGGAGACGGTGATCGGGCATTCGGACAACGTGGCCAGTCCAGCGGAGTTGATGGCGTAGGAGCATCGCTTCAATGCTGGTGGTCTTTGCTTCTTCCAGCACGCTGACATTTGTCCGCCTGTCTTCCCAAGAGATTTGCAGGATTTTCCCGAGGCAACGCTGATGGAAACGCTCCAGGAGTTTGTTGTGACATCTGTAGACAGTCCACGTTTCGCAGGCGTAGAGCAGGGTTGGGAGTACAATGGCTTTGTAAACAAGCACCTTGGTCTCTCTACGGATGTCCCGGTCATCAAACACTCTCTGCTACCTACGGAAAAATGCTGCACTCGCAGAGCTCAGGCGGTGTTGTATTTCAGTGTCAATGTTGACTTTTGTGGAGAGGTGGCTGCCAAGGTAGCGGAAATGGTCAACATTATCTAATGTGACACCGTTAAGCTGTAATCCTGGCATTGCAGAGGGATTAGCTGGTGCCTGTTGGAAGAGCACTTTGGTTTTCTCGATGTTCAGTGAGAGGCCGAGCTTCTCGTATGCTTCTGCAAAGGTGTTTAGAGTGGCTTGTAGGTCTCCTTTTGAATTCGCACAGACTACGTTGTCATCGGCATATTGGAGTTCTATAACAGATGTTGTGGTGACCTTGGTTTTGGCTTTCAGTCTGCTGAGGTTAAATAGCTTGCCATCTGTCCGATAGATGATTTCCACACCGGTGGGAAGCTTCCCATCAACAAGGTGAAGTATCATAGCGATGAAGATGGAGAATAAGGTAGGGGCAATAACACATCCCTGCTTGACACCTGATTCCACCTTAAATGGGTCACTTTGGGAGCCGTTGCTGTCCAAGACTGTTGCCATCATGTCATCATGGAGGAGCCGCAGGATGTTCACAAATTTGTCAGGGCACCCGAATTTTTGGAGGATGGTCCAGAGAGCGCTGCGATTCACTGTGTCGAATGCCTTTGCAAGGTCAATGAATGCCATGTACAAAGGTTTGTTTTGTTCCCTGCATTTTTCTTGGAGCTGTCGAGCAGTGAAGATCATGTCCACTGTTCCTCTGGAGGGGCGGAAGCCATTCTGGGATTCTGGGAGGGTGTCTTCTGAGACAGGGAGAAGGCGGTTTGCAAGGATTCTTGCAAGGATTTTCCCGGCGGAGGTTAGAAGGGAGATACCACGATAGTTCCTGCAGTCTGTTCTGTCCCCTTTCTTGAAAAGGGTGATGATGGTGGCATCCTTGAAGTCTGCTGGGATTTTCTCAGTCATCCACACTTTTTCAATGAGCTGGTGGAGTTGTTGTATCAGCTCGGGTCCACCCTCTTTGAAGATTTCAGCAGGAATCCCATCAGGTCCGCTGGCTTTGTTGTTTTTTTGTTGGCTGATGGCATTGCTGACTTCTTCCAAACTAGGCAGTGCTGCAAGCTCATCCCTGGTTTGTTTTTGCGGGATTCATGAGAGGGTCTCTTCGGCCACATTGGAGCTGCGATTCAGCAGGTTCTGGTAGTGCTCTTTCCAACGTAGTGCAATTGATGTTTTGTCCTTCAGAATTTTGGTTCCATCTGATGAGCGTAGGGGCTGTATGCCATGGTTTCTTGGTCCATAAATGATATTTGTGGCTTTGAAAAATCTCTGAGCGTCATGGGTATCTGCAAGGTGTTGGATTTCTTCAGCCTTCTTTGTCCACCAGATGTTCTTGAGTTCTCTGGTCCTTCTTTGGACCTCAGCTTTTGCACTGGCATAGATCTTTTTCTTGGCAGCACAGTTGGTGTCTCTCTGCCATGTTTGGAAGGCTTTCCTTTTGTTATCAATTAGCTGTTGGATCTCTGTCGTTATCATCAAACCAGTCTTGATGTTTCTTAGTTTGGTATCCAATGGTTTCTTCGCAGGCTGTGATGATGGAGGTCTTCAGTTTGTTCCAATGTTCCTCAACATTTTCGGGGTGTTCTGTGGGTAGATGATCTTTGAGTGTTGTTTGGAGAAGGGCTCGTTTGGAGGGCTCCTGAAGGGCTTGGGTGTTCATTTTGCGCCTTGTTTTTCTTCCTTGGAGTCTACGTTTGGGGACGATCTTGATAGCCATCGTGGATCGGATTAACCTGTGGTCTGTCCAGCAGTCATCAGCACCTGTCATGGCTCTTGTGAGAAGCACATCGCGGCGGTCTCTGGCACGTGTGATAACATAGTCCAAGAGGTTCCAATGCTTTGACCGGGGGTGCTTCCATGATGTCCTGAGCTTGTTTTTCTGGCGGAAGAGCGTGTTGGTGATGACAAGGTTGTGCTCTCCGCATTTGGTGAGAAGCAAGATGCCATTCGAGTTGCTGTTTCCGACCCCGTCTTTTCCTATTATCCCTGGCCACAGGTCAGAGTCCCTTCCGACTCTTGCATTAAAGTCCCCCAGGAGGATGATTTTGTCCTCCTTAGGTATCTCCGATAGGATGGTGTCCAGCTGACAGTAAAAATTTTCTTGATGTCTTCATCAGCATCTAGAGTTGGTGCATAGGCGCATATGATGGTTGCCTGTTGGTTTTTGGCAAGGTTAATTCGGAGGGTTGAGAGTCGTTCGTTGATGCCAGTGGGTGCTTCAGTCAGGTGCTTCACCAGGTCGTTTCTTCGCTCTTCTTCAGGCAGTCCCTTCCAGAAGAAGGTGTAGCCTCCCTTTTCTTCCTTCAGCTGTCCCTCTCCTGCTCTCCGGATCTCCTGAAGGGCTGCTATGTCGATCTTAAAGCGTCCCAGCTCCCTTGCAATGATAGCAGTCCTGCGTTTGGGCGTTCGCTGTCAGTGTTATCTAACAATGTCCGTACGTTCCATGTTCCAAAGTTCATTTTTCTTTTTTGGCCGCAGAGTGGTGACCCCTCTGGACGCGGCAGTCCAGTCAGGGTAGGAGAGGCAGACTATGTTTAGGGCACCTTTTCTAGCCCCTTCCCCGTGTGGGGTGAGCAGAGCGGATCCTAAAAAGGGCTGCTCAGTCATGGATACAGCTGCCGGACTACTCAACTGCCTCGGTCCTTGAGGTAGAACGACTGAGTCCATATCCACTGCCCATGTGCCAGTCTGTGACTAGGGGCTTCCAGATTTCACAGTCCTGCCCCCGTCGCCACTCGCTGATCGCCATGGGGCTTTTGTAGGTTTGTTTTTATTTTTGTTGGAAGACGCCTGTGTGTGATTTTTTTTAATGTGTGGAGGTCGGTGCACAGCCGGTCAACACACAGTCTTCACAGAGTGAGGTTCTGTGATGACTCATGGGCCTTGTAGTCCTGTTCCTAGTACTATTGTGGCAGACGAAGAGGAAAACATGGGATTTTTGCCGGTTCAGCAAGAGCCGGAGCCTCTTCACCTGCAGGATGTTGACGTTTGCCCTCAAGAATTCAGTCAAACAGGCCTTGGGCAGAGCTCCCCCCCCCCCCCCCGTTTTCCAGGAGGGAAAATTATACTAAAGATAGGGGAGTCAGGGAGGCTAATCGCAGAAGCCTGAGAATCGCTGCCAAACAAATGGCTGATTAGGTCTGCTTTCCTTGGGAAATTCTAAGGAGTCATGCATCTGGACAGAGTTGGGTTTTGCTTCTCGTTCTCTAGGGAAAGAGTTCTGTTGGCGGGAAAACGAGACCCAATATAGGTGTTTGGCGCAACGAATACTTTGCGGAGTCAATTGATCAGCTTGAGGAGAGAGATCGTGTGTGGACTTCGTAATCCCAGTTCCTTGCTTCCCGGATCAAGCTTCAAGCCTTTGCCTTGTCTCACGGTTTTGCCACGGACTTTGTTTCATGCTTCATGTTTGCCTCGTTTTAAGTCTCGGATCAAGTCAAGAATCAAGTTTATTTCCAGCCTTGTTGTCAAGCTTCATTGGACTTTAAAGACTCTGTTATTTCCCCACACTATTGCTTGGCAAAGTGTGTGTTTCGGTCAAGTGGATTAAAACTTTGAACTCTAATATCTTATATTGGACAATACATTTCTGGACTATATTTGACCTCATCTGAAAGGTCTGCTTCTGAACTTTATTCTTCACTTGTTTTTATTGATTTTATATATTTCTTTAATAAAGATATTAGATAGAGACTGGCCTCTGTGTAAGGTTATTGGTGTTCTGCAGCCAGGGTCCTGACAGGTTCCAGCAGTGGAGTGGTTAACACAACAACAGTGGCTTCTCAGTCTGTTGCAGCCTTCTTCCGCCTTCACAGCTGTTGTAACATGTACCATGTTATCCTCCGCCTGCTCCGCCGTTGAGGTCTTTGGGTCTTCGGATTGTGCTTGGTCTGGATCCTCCCCTGCGGCCACTCCTGGGAGTGCATCACTCCAGTGGTTGTGCCCGCAGGTTCATCGGAACACGCAAGCCCCCTCACCACGGCGAGGTGACAATCCATCGAGAGGGACCAACAAGTATAGACCCCTATTCTTGACCCACATGTTCTTCTACAGTGAGGACATCGATTTCCACGTGGAAGGTGGTCCCAGTCAGGGACTTTGTTTCCTGAACTGACTCTGTCTGTACAACACACCTATTAACGTTTAACATCACTTTGTGTAATTGCATACCAACCTCCCCAGCCCCCTTCTATCAAATGTCATTTTAAAAAGTTGAATTGTGAGTAATATTAAAGTAATGTTCTCAAAATGTGGAAACTTTAAGATGACAAAGTTGCCAACCATACAACGGACGCTGTTAGATAGTCACTGATTTTTTTAAAAGGAGTTTAAAAAGCAGATGGATATAAAAGACATGAGAATAAGCGTAAAAGAAAATATAAAATACCTTGGAATAATCATAACCAAAGATCTAAAATCCATAGAAAGGAAAAATCTAGAAGAATTAAGAAAACACATGGAGGTGAAGTTAAAGGATTATAATAATCTGCGATTATCATGGTTCGGCAGAATAGCCCTAGTAAAAATGAAAGTCTTACCCAAAATAAATTTCTTGTTCAGAATGATACCATTAATGATTTCAGAAAAGGAAATAAATAACTGGCAACAAATGATAAACAAATATTGCAATAATGGTAAAAAGAACAGATTAAACAAACAAATTTGGTACAAGCCCCAAAAAGAAGGAGGATTGGGCCTTCCGAATATAAAAAAATATTATGAGGCAAACCAATTAAGATATGTAGTAGAGAAGATGATGGATGGAGAAGGTTTGGAATGGATGGAATCGGGGAATAAGGCAATTGAGTGGAGGAAGGATAACATATTCTTTAAGGAAATCTCAAAGAAAGAGATAAAACAAATTGGAAATATATCATTAAGAAATATAATGGAAATATGGAATAAATATAAAGGACAATTAATAAGAATTCAGTTTTAACGCCAATAATAATGGAAAAAGATTTCCCAAAGGAACTAAAAGGAACGCTAGATAAAGAATTAGAAAAAAGGGAACTAAAAAGGGTAGGAAATTGGATAGAACAAAAAATGGAAAAGGTAAAAATGAGAGAAGAATTGAGAGGAATAAATATTTCTTGGATTCATTGGATTCAATTAGAAAAATGAAATGAAAACTGGTGGGCCCGAAATAAAACTGGAAAACAAATAACGCAATTTGAGGAATTAATAATAAAAGCATTAAAAAGAGGAAATAGTGAGCCATTAAAAGGAACAACAAGTAAAATATATAAAATACTAATTAAAGACATAGAAAAAAAGAAAAGACTAACATTAAGAGAATCATGGAAGGAGGAATTAGGAACAAAGATAACGGGAAAAGAATGGGAGGAGATATGGAAAACAAGACAATTAAAAAACATGTCAATTAGAATAAAAGAAAATTACTACAAACTAATTTGGAAGTGGTATTTAACACCAAGAAGGTTAAATATTATGAATAAGAATAATAATGAAAAATGCTGGCGAGGGTGCCAGGAAATTGGAACCTACATGCATATGTGGTGGGATTGTAAACATGTAAAAGGTTTTTGGGAATTGGTCATAAGGGAAATAGAAAATATTATAAATATAAAAATTAGAAGGAATCCAGTGGAAATATTACTTTTAATTAAAAAAGAGGATGTGAAAGATAAGAAGGAAAAAAATTTAATAGACATGCTATTAACAGCAGCTAGATTATTAATTGCAAAATATTGGAAAGGAGAAATGAAAATACAAATTAATGAATGGTATAAAGAAGTTTGGCGAATGGCACTGAATGACAAGCTAACATCAAATTTAAAAGTAAAGAAGGGATTATGGAAAAAAAATGATTTTGAAAGTATTTGGAGAAAATTTCTAGAAAAATTATTGGAAAAAGAAGATGGGAATTTACCTCCAAATGAAGAATTGAACTTTTGGTGGGACTACAGAAGAAGAGATGGCTCTGGGGAAGGGGAGCACAGGGGTGAATGTAAATAAAAGAGGGGGAAATGTATAGAATATGTTTATATAATTGTAACTTTTTCTCAATAATAACAATAAAAAAATATTTTTTTTAAAAAAAAGATAGTCACTGATATACTGCAATTTTGCCATTCCATAAACATGAACACAATTGGTTTACGATATTTAATTCAATGAGAATTCCTTCTGAAGAATTATTTAGTGAGGATGTGAAATCTTTTCTTTTAGCCTTGTCAAACCCCTGCAATTTGTGGTCCATTGACAAAAAGTGGTGGATGAAAAACGGAATGGGAGGTGTGGGGAAGTGAGAAATGATTCATGATTATCAAGGATACAGAAATGGGATAAACATACTAAAGGATGATAAATGGGTAGAGAAGATATACTTCTGTGTCAACATAAGAAAAGCGTAGATGTTGCTAGTGAATCCTTTGGCTCCAGACTGGCAGCTCCAAACACAAAAACCCCATCAAAGCATGGGTTCCACTGGTAAGCAAAATAAGTGAGAACAAACATCAAAAGGCACAAATAGAGAGTGGGTTTAAAGCATAAACTTCATTTAATTTTCCTTTTTAAATAGTTTTTTATATATTTATTTATAAAGACATTCATTGAATTTTCCAAAACGGTTGAGAAATTGAATACAAGATGCACCCCCTGCAAAACCTGCAGCCAGCTACAGCAGGCATGGGCAGGCTGTTAGGAATTGTGAAAGTTGTAGTCCAAACACCTGGAGGGCCCAAGTTTGCCCATGCCTGACTTACAGAAAAAGGAGCGCAATGCTTCCCCATTGCCATTCCTACAGCCCCAAACAGCACATAACAAGTCATATTTGAAAAGGCTGCATTAGCTAAAAGGTTGATAAGGATGCAAAGGGAGAGACAAGTCGCAATATCATCTGACAAAATTTTACTGATGATTCTGAAAACTCCAAAAGCTCTCATATTCAGCCTGGCAACCTCATTTTCCACTGGGTGGATAACAAGGAAACTCACTAAAGGATTGCAAAGGACATCCTGAATAATCTAGAATACAGTGCATAATCCAACGTGCTACACTGAAATTATGAGAGTTCGAGACAGCCATAGAGCACCCTCCAGAACAGTGGTTCCCAGCCTTTTTTTGACCAGGGACCACTTTGACAAGGGACAACTACCAAAAGGATTACAAATCAGTTTTTGGTCAACTTTAGATTCAGTCTGGTTATTTGGGATGCTGATTCAGAAAATTCCATTGGATAGACCGCATCCCCCATGCAAAGGATCGTTACCATGACGTGGTGCTGGGGCTTGAGCGCCTCGATGATGCCATGAGCTATACCGTGCAGGGCCATCAAGACGGGAAGGTCATGGCAGAGAGGTCAGACTAAATACGATCCCTGGGGAAGGTAATGGCAACCCACCCCAGTATTCTTGCCATGAAAACTACATGGATCAGTACATGATGAGACATCATCATGAGCAGAGACATCTCATTGGCAACGAAGGTCCGCCTAGTCAAAGCAATGGTACTCCCCATAGTAACCTATGGATGCGAGAGCTGGACCATAAGGAAGGCTGAGCGAAGGAAGATACACGCCTTTGGTGCTGGAGGAAAATCCTGAGAGTGCCTTGGACCGCATGAAGATCCAACCAGTCCATCCTCCAGGAAATAATGTCCGGCTGCTCACTGGAGGGAAGGATATTACAGGCAAAGTTGCTGCATTTTGGCCACATCATGAGAAGACTGGAAAGCTTGGAAAAGATCACAATGCTGGGGAAAATGGAAGGAAAAAGGAAGAGAGGCCGACCAAGAGCGAGATGATGGACGGTATCCTAGAAGTGACTGGGTTGACCTTGAAGGAACTGGGGGCGGCAACGGCCGACAGGGAGCTCTGGCGTGAACTGGTCCATGAGGTCACGAAGAGTCGGAAATGACTATGCAACTCAGCAGCACCAGCTGACCGCATCATCTCTAGTTTCTGATACAGAACATAATGCCATCCAGTAGTTGCCATCTGCTCGCCCACAGAAAACCATATTTAATAATCTAGAACTGATGTGGTCTATCCAATGCAATTTTCTGAATCAGCACCTTAAATAACCCTAGGAACAGGCCTAAAAATATAGACACCAAGGCCCTACTTCCAGGTGCCACATGGAATGGCTTCACTCAGGGAGAAGGAGGAGGAGGAGAAGCAGCAGTAAGAAGGCTTGCTATTGCGCCTTTTGTGGGTAGTCAGTTCTCACCTCCCGACTTCCTAGTTGCCTTGGCACTATAAGAGGGTTTTGCGAGACCATTCGCTGTCATTGCAACAGGGCCGGCCCCACCATAGAGGCCACGTGACGACGCCGCCTCGGGCGCAGGTCCCGGGGGGCGCCGTCAGGCTGGGTGGGAGGTGGGGCACCGCTCTGACGGTGCCCCGCCACCCGACCAGTGCGCCCTGGCCTTGTGGCTCTCTCTTTCGCCGCCCGGGAAGGGAAGGAGGGATCCCCTCCTCCCCTCCCCGGGCGGCGAAGCCTCGTTCTTTCTCCGCCCGGGGAGGAGAGGAGGGATCCCCTCCTCCCCTCCCCGGGCGGCGAAGCCTCGTTCTTTCACCGCCCGGGGAGGAGAGGAGGGATCCCCTCCTCCCCTCCCCGGGCGGCGAAGCCTCGTTCTTTCGCCGCCCGGGAAGGGGAGGAGGGATCCCCTCCTCCCCTCCCCGGGCGGCGAAGCCTCGTTCTTTCACCGCCCGGGAAGGGGAGGAGGGGATCCCCTCCCCGGGCGGCGAAGCCTCGTTCTTTCACCGCCCGGGAAGGGGAGGAGGGCAGACATCATGATGAGACATCATCATGAGCAGAGACATCTCATTGGCAACGAAGGTCCGCCTAGTCAAAGCAATGGTATTCCCCATAGGAACTTATGGTTGCGAGAGCTGGACCATAAGGAAGGCTGAGCGAAGGAAGATACACGCCTTTGAACTCTGGTGCTGGAGGAAAATCCTGAGAGTGCCTTGGACCGCAAGAAGATCCAACCTGTCCATCCTCCAGGAAATAAAGCCCAATGGCTGCTCACTGGAGGGAAGGATATTAGAGGCAAAGCTGAAGCATTTTGGCCACATCATGAGAAGACAGGAAAGCTTGGAAAAGATCACAATGCTGGGGAAAATGGAAGGAAAAAGGAAGAGAGGCCGACCAAGGGTGAGATGGATGGACGGTATCCTTGAAGGGACTGGGGGCGGCAACAGCCGACAGGGAGCTCTGGTGTGGACTGGTCCATGAGGTCACGAAGAGTCGGAGACGACTATGCGACTGAGCAGCAGCAGCTGACCACATCAGCTCTAGTTTCTGATACAGAACATAATGCCATCCAGTAGTTGCCATCTGCTTGCCCACAGAAAAGCATATTTAAGGTGTCACCCCAAAGGAGAAAGGCGTCACTTTCATTCTCGTAACATGAGAGGAGTTCCTGGCAAATTTCAAGTCTGTGTGCTTTCATTTCAGGCATCAGCATCCTGGGTACCCATTGTGCACAGATCTTCCAATAGCCAAGCAAAGCAATAATGTGACCCACACGTTCTTGTGAAATGCCGATGATGCTTGAAATTTCTCTCTGAGAGATACGACGATTGTCCTGAATCAATCTGTCAACCTTTTGCCTGTGAAACTCGGTCGTTGCTGTCACAGGATGTTCAACTCTTTGTTTGTCACGCAAGTCAGATGTTCCCACCTCAACATCTTTAAACTTACTCACCCAACGACGCACAGTACTCACATCATCACAATCACCATAAACAGCTTGCATTCTCTGATGAATCTCCTTTGGGGTGACACCTTCTGCTGTCAAGAATTCAGTGACTGCACGTTGCTTAAGTTGCATTGACCGACCATCTGCGCAGGGTTCCATACTTTACACTTTAACAACACAACCGTTCAGTGCTAAGGCTTCCTGCCAAATGGAACTGTAGAGGAGAGTCTCCTAAACAAGCCAGTACCTGCCGCAGACCAGGACTGCCATCTGTGGAGTAGTTACGAAGGTTGGATTTGAACCTGGCAGCCTTCAGGTCAGCAACCCAACCTTCAAGTCACAAGGCTTTAACCCACTATACCACCAGGGGCTCCTCATTATTATTATTATTACCAGGGTAGAATGTCCAGGTTGGGAGAAAGAACCCTTGTCTGTCAAAGAAAGTGTGGCTGTCGTATTGTCGAAGGCTTTCATGGCCAGAATCACTAGGGTGCTGTGAGTTTTCTAGGACGTAGAGCCATTGTCCAGAAGCATTCTCTCCTGACGTTTCGCCCACATCTATGGCAGGCATCCTCAGAGGTTGTGAGGTCTGTTGGAAACTAGGCAAGTGGGGTTGATATATCTGTGGAAAGTCCAGGGTGGGAGAAAGAACTCTTGCCTGTTGGAGGCAAGTGTGAATGTTGCAATTAATCACATGATTAGCATTTAATAGCCTTGCAGCTTCAAAGCCTGGCTGCGTCCTGCCTGGGGGAATCCTTTGTGGAGAGGTGTGAGTGTTATAATTAGCGAGACAGAATTAGCATTGGGGTGGCCATTAGAGTCGTCCTCTCACCCTTCCCTTCCCCTGCCAGCCTCACCCGTCCTTCTCATCCTATTCGCCTCCGGGGTTCTCACGGGAGAAGGGATGTTTCTGGGGGTCCCCTTTGGAAGTGGCTTCCTCAGCAGGACTTCCGCTTCCCGTCACGTGACTGAAGCCCCGCCAGTCCTCTTCCTCAGAGTCGTCCAGTCAGAGCGGGCTTCGCGAGGAAGAAGGTGCCACTCTCTGAAGCATATTGGTTGCTAGGAGACGGTATTGTTCTATAGCAGGCCTGGGCCAACTTGGGCCCTCCCTCCAGGTGTTTTGGACTCCAACTCCCACAATTCCTAACAGCCGGTAGTTGGAGTCCAAAACACCTGGAGGGAGGGAGGGCCCAAGTTGACCCAGGCCTGATCTAAACGCTCTTTAAGCCGCTCCTCATAGGACTTGTTCTCCAGACCCTTGATCATTTGAGTTGCCCTCCTCTGGACACTTGGCTCATGTTTAACTTGTTGTCCACGAGGACTCCATATAAAATCTAGATTATCTGCTTTGGACTGGATTATATGGAACTGCAGACTCATTTAACCCAGTTCAAAGCATATGGGTTGTCTGCTTTGATAATTTGGATTATATGGCTGTGCAAAAAGAGCCTTAGAAATGCTCTCCAATTCCTGCACTGATGTAGTATGACTTCAACATGCATGGAAACAATTAGGTTTTCAAAAGTATATACTGTAATGTTCTTTCATAACATTCATAATTTTACTCCCAGACTGTAGCTTTCTTTTGTATTATTTCCATACCTTTATTCCTTTAGCCGGCCATAGTCTCCTTTGTTTATGTCTTCCCCAACACTTTAATAGGATAATGGTTTTGTATCATCCTCTCCCCGACTGTATCTGATACTACTAGCACTTTTATGGCCCAGTTCTTTTTAGGAGCCAACCCAGGATTTTATCAAGCATGTTTGTTTTGTATGATCTTGTTTGTTTTATGGCTTGCTTTATTGTTGATTGATTTGTATAAAGGAGGACTAATAACGACTGCCACCAAATTGTAAGGGACTAAATAACGTCTAAGGTTCTTTTAGGTTATTTATTTAATTATTATTTATTACATTTCTTCTACCCCGCCCTTCTCACCCATCAGGGGACTCAGGGTGGCTTACAAAATAAGCATACACATCAAAAACAGTTTTCATCAAATTTAAAAATCCATCAAGATTAAAAATTACAATAAAATTAAGAATATACATTAAAAATATACATAATTATACATTTAAATATACATTTAAGGCACTTTCAATGTCCAGGTGGGGTCTGTCAGTAGGTCACATATTCATATCTCATTTTTGCTGCTACTCATGCTCAAATGCCTGGTCCCATAACCATGTTTTTGTTCTCTTTCGGAAAGACAGGAGGGAGGGAGCCTGCCTGACTTCAATGGGGAAGGCGTTCCATAGACGGGGAGCCACTACTGAAAAGGCCCTGTCTCTCGTCCCCGCCAGCCGCACCTGTGAGGCTGATGGGACTGCGAGCAGGGCCTCACCTGACGATCTTAAGCTTCGAGGTGGGTCATAGTGGGAGACATGTTTGGACAGATAAGCTGGGCCAGAACCGTTTAGAGCTTTATAGGCTAAAGCCAGCACCTTGAATTGTGCTCGGAAGCTAATCGGCAGCCAGTGGAGCTGGCATAACAGAGGAGTGGTACGCTCCCTGTACGCCGCTCCAGTTATTAACCTGGCAGCCTCCCGTTGGACTAATTGAAGCTTCTGAACAGTCTTCAAAGGCAGCCCCACGTTTTATCCCACCGCTGCCACTAATTTGCAAAGATGCAGCTACCAAAGACTCAGAGAGGAGACTGTTTTTCTTATTATTATTATTTAGATGGTAGCATAACTTAGTTTATAATATATATGTGATAGAGACTTAGATGTTGGAGGAACAATAACAAGTTTATTCAGGCACAGAGCTTAGTGGTTACAATTGTTGTTTCTCACTTGGAGGCCCTTTCATTAACAGTTACAATACTAGAATAAGATGAGTCAAACTCCCTAAAGTGTCACTTCTTTAACTTAAAGTAGTCAGAACTTCATCCTCTGCCACTTTTAAACCGTAGTCACCCCTGTGATATACGATCACAGATTCTCTGTTCCTTACTAGGACACAGACTACATAAAATAAGTCCCCAAACTTATTTTAAACCAACTCAAAATGACCAATTGAGTCTCCCTTGATCCCCTCAACCTAGGATCAATCTTTCCTGTGCCTCATCAGAGCACAGACTGAAAACCCTTTTTTAAACTCTGCACTTCTTCATCAAACCGGCAGTTGGCTCCGCCTACTTCTCCATGGCAACCAGCCTCTGAGTGCAGAGAAGCAATAACTGTAATACTTACCCTTTTAAAACACAAACACACAATTAAACATAACATCTGTAAACCAAAAATTCATACTTCATTACAATTTGTTTTATTGTTGTGTTTTATATTGTCTGTTTTGCCTGGGCTTGGCGCCATGTAAGCCGCCCCGAGTCCCCTTGGGGAGATGGGGCGGGTTTAAAAATAAAATTATTATTATTATTATACCCACCCCTCCATGTACTCAGTTCCCTGAACTGAGTCTGTCTGTAAATCACACCTACTAACTCGTAACGTCACTCCTTACTTACTTAGGCGATTCCCCCATTGTCCAGCCTTCCAAGTGTAGTGCCTTGGCGATGGGTATGTGAATATGTTGCATGAGAAAACTAGCCCCGGGTCCTTGGTCCTTAATTCAAGATTCATGACAAAACGTTATCCCTTGAGAGTATTCACATGAGCTCGTTCATCTTTGGTTTGCAGGCCCCACCAGTTCTCCCAGTCCTCTCACTCTGAATGTCATCTGAGAGAAGAGGTGGATGTATCTTCATCCAGACTGAAGGCAGCCTAGAAGCGCAGAACCAAGATGGAAGGGCAAGAGCCAGCTGCCTCCCAGTTAGAAGTATGTTTTTCTACTATTGAGGAAGAGAACAATAAAGCATTCTGGGAGGACTCTTGGAAGAAAGACCGGGAGAGCAGTCCGCTCCATCCAGTCCTTCAGGGCCAGCACGTCCAGCATTTCCGCTATGAGGAGGCCTTGGGGCCCCGGGAGGTTTGCAGCCGCCTCCACTCTCTCTGCCGCCTGTGGCTGAAGCCAGAGCGACACTCCAAGGCGGAGATGCTGGACCTGGTGCTCCTGGAGCAGTTCCTGGCCGTCCTTCCTGCGGAGATGGAGCACTGGGTGAGGGAATGTGGGGCAGAGACCAGTTCCCAGGCCATGGCTTTGGCTGAAGGATTCCTCCTGAGTCGGGCAGAGGAGAGGAAGCAGGAGAAGCCCCAGGTAAGAGAGAGGTTCATCTTGTAGTTTCAAGGAACCAAGAATAATTGTTTTGAAGGATTTAAGAATAATAGAAACAAGTTGGAATGAGTTCAGAGAAACATTAGGAAAGGAGGACCCTGGAAAAGAGACGTGGAGTGCCATGACTGCCCCCTTTGAATCCCCGAGGGCTCTCATGGAGAGGAGGGGGCAGTCCTCTCCATTCCCTAAGGTTGTATAATGAGCTGAAGTTATAGGATGGCAAACTTTGAAGATTAAAGGGAACATATTGGTAATTCCAGTCATGTGTATGTTATTCACAGGTAGAGATAGCGCAACAGGGACCTAAATCAAGGAAAGAGAATGAAGAAAACCAGTCTTAGTGTGATACTCTAGGCTGCGTGAGCACTGGAAACCAGACACCAAAGCCAATAAACAATCTAATATCTTTATTAAAGAATTGAAGAAATAAAACAAAAATAAGCAGAATATATAGTCCATCAATAGACCTTCTGGGAAAGGTCAAATATAGTCTAGTATTATAAAGTCCAATGTCCAATATTAGAGTTTTAAGATGAAAATCCAGTTAACCGAAACACACTCAAACTTCCAAGCAGTTTGAGTGGGGAATAATCCAGATCTTAAGCAAGAGTTCCAAGGAAACCAGTCCAAAGGCAAGAAATTCAAGGCAAGGCAAGGAAACAAGACAAGGCAAGGCTGGAAGTAGAGGATCCAAACGTGATCCGGACTTGACTCGAAGGCGAGGCGTTGCGCCCAGTCTACACACGAGTAAAATGCCACAAGGACTAGAGGCGATGTTAACACTCCAACTGACATGTTGACACCGCGCTGGCTGGCCAGCGCGCAGAACTTTTAAGGGACTTCAAATCTCCCTTCAAAACAGGTGTCCAACACTTTTCCCAGGGGCACAAACAGGCTAAAGACAACATCTTCACCAGATGCGAGCCTCCCTGGAAACTCTCAAGGGAAACGGGTTAATCAACATTCTCTCTGGCAGCTAATCTCGCGCTTCTCCTCAAGCTATCCTTCTCAGAGCGACTTGATTCCCAAAACATCCTCCGTAGAAAAGGAGGGGAAACGCTGGGAACAGGCTCGGCTTCAAGGGCTTTCTTAATGAGCTCTGGGCTTGAATTGTCAACAGGGAGCATCTGGAAGGAAGCGGACTCTTGCTGAGTCGGCATAAACCCTATATCCTCATCGCTCTGGTCCGCAACGAATACAGGGTCATGACCTGAAGGTCTCTGTGACATCACACTTAGTCCCAAGCGGTCTGGAAACGATTGCAGAAAGAGAGCCCTCCCTCCTTTTCTAATCTTTATTTTTCTTTGTGATCTGTGATTCTTGTTCAGGTGCAGGACTCTTGTACAGATGGGATCAACCAGGTGGAGGAGTCTCCTTCAGACACCATGTGCGTTGCCCAGATTGGAGAAGGCAAATCTATCACAGTTGGTAAGGGATGGCCAGTGGTCCGTCTTGCTTGCTCACCTCCTCTTGAGTAGACCTGAAATGTCTGAGCTGTGTGAACTGAAAAAAATTGAAGCTTCCGAACAGTCTTCAAAGGCAGCCCCACGTAGAGTGTGTTGCAGTAGTCTAATCAGGATGTAACAAGAGTGTGGACCACCATGGCCAAGTCCAGCTTCTCAAGGTACGGGTGGAGCTGCCGCACAAGTTTTAGCTGTGCGAAGGCTCCCCTAGGCACCGCCAAGACCTGGCTGACCAGGAGGGCCTCTGTCTTGTCTGGATTCAATTTCAATTTGTTGGCCCTCATCCAGTCCGACACAGCGGCCAAGCACCGGTTCAGGACCTGGACAGCCTCCTTAGTGACAGGTGGAAAGGAGTGACAGAGTTGGACATCATCTGCATACAGATGACACCGGACCCCGAAACTCCTGATGATCTCTCCTAGCGGCTTCATGTAGATATTAAACAACATGGGGGACAGTACAGAGCCCTGCGGGACCCCACAAGACAATGGTTGTGGGGCTGAGCAGGAGTCCCCCAATGGCACCATCTGGGACCGACCCTCCAGGAATGAGTGGAGCCACTGCAAAGCAGTACCTCCAAGGTCCATCTCCGCAAGGCGTCTCAGAAGGATACCGTGGTCATCGGTATCGAAGGCCGCTGTGAGGTCCAACAGAACCAGCAGGGACTCACTCCCCCTGTCCAGCTCCCGGCGGAGATCATCGACTAAGGTGACCAAGGCTGTCTCGGTACCAGATCTAGAAAATCAGTGTCCTCCAAGAATGCCTGTAGTTGTGAGGCAACCACACGTTCCACGTCCTTGTCCAGAAAGGGGAGTTGGAAATGGGCCGAAAGTTACCGAATTGAGTGGGGTCCAGTAATGGCTTCTTCAACAGCGGTTTGATCACAGCCGTTTTTAGGCTCATTGGAAACTTGCCTTCCCGGAGGGAGGCATTCACCAAAGTTAATAACTTTAAGTTAAGCAACTTTCAAAGTTACTTAATTCCTTTGCTTCTGTCTGGATGTTTATGGTGGTGAATGTGCTCTTGGCTACATTGGCACAAATATAGAAACGAATAGAGTCACCCTCTACGTTTCCTGGGAATAGATCGCAACCCCCCTGGAAAACAGAATAGTCCACATTAAAGACCTGGAAACAAGGAGGGAGTGTAAAAAAGCGTCACCCGGGCAAGGGGAGAGTGGCAGGCTTCGGAGGGAAGGAACTGTGGGGCAGCCTGGAAAAGGGACCGGTCTCACCCTCCCCAATGTCTTTCCTCTCTTTCACAGGCAGTGAAACATGGCCAAGTGATAGTAGCACAACTTTTCACAATTCTTTCCTAAGAAGAGATTCTGCAGGACCAGATCGGGTAGGCAGCAGGATCCCGGGAGGGGAGGGGAGGGGAAGCCAGGTCTCTTGGTTCCTTGACTATTGCCCTGCCTCTAAATGAACCTCTCTTTTCTACATTCCTTCAATGCAAGATGTTTTCAATAAATGACATAATCAAAGACATTAATCACAAATTGCCTGTTTTTTCTGACTTAGTTGGCATTTTCTCCTTGCAGATAACATTTTTTCCCTTTCAGGTGACTTTTGAAGATGTGTCTGTGGATTTCTCAGAGGAGGAGTGGGCCCTCTTGGATCCGAGCCAAAAAGCCTTGCACCAGCAAATCATGGAGGAGAATCTGGGGATTGTGTCATCTCTGGGTAAAGCTCCATTATGCTTGTAGCTAACCAAATCCGTTTACAAGTTCTAAAAACAGATGGGTAGCCAGTGGAGCCATGGCAGCCATGGGTGAGATTACAAATTGCAAAGTCTCTTGATGGGGAGATGATCTTCATCTCTAGAAAATTAGTCTTTTCTACTACCTTTATTCCATTTGCATTGGAGCATCTAACTGAGCAAAAGCCACATGTTTTTAAAGGTTGGGCTTCTATTCCCAACTGATTTGCTAGAGTTGGGACAATCAGACATCTGGTGCACCCACAGTCTAGATCGGCTTCTGTTCTTACCCTTTGGCCCATCTCTGCCCATCTTTTGCAGTTCCACCATCACCCAAACGGTATCGCAGTTAAAGCTCACTGACTTTTTGCCCTGGGATACTGCAATCTGCTGTTGAGCATTTGAAGCAGAGCGTGACGTTTCCCTGCGGCCATTCTCCATCATCTTCCATGTCTAGCTCCCCTCTTCCAGCTGACATTCGACCGGGGCCCAGAGCTGTCTCAATCGCTGTTGACGCTTTTTTTGGCCACCTTGGAAGGAGGGAAAGTCTTCTGTTGCTGGGGCATGGTTCCTCTAGCCTTGGAAAGTCCCCTCCAACAATTCACGGCTCTATACCCCTCCTGGCCACACGTGCAGCATGTTCCTCTTCTTCCTTTCCTCTCCCGACTGCTTGACCTGGCCTGTGAAGAGGGAGTCACCCCCGAGATTCTCGGCTGTGTTTTTCCTCACTCATCATCTCTGGGTGTCCTCTTAACTTGTTCTTGATTGCGCTCGACTCTTCCGGTGAGCATGATCTATTATTCCAAGGTACTGGGTTACCTCGGTGTAGTGCCTACTCCAGAACCCCCAAACTAATGTAACCCCATACGGCACAGGCTGAATCCCTATTTCCTTATCTGCCTTATGACACACCAATAGAACCTCTTATCTTCTCTGGATTAAGTTCTCCATCCCATTACTGGTGGGAGACATTGGTTTAGTTGGAAAGGAGGAGTAGAGCTTGGTGTCACCTGTAGATAGATGGCACCACACTCCAAAACTCTGAATGAGTTCTCCCGTATATGTGTTAATTGCATAGGGGACAAAACAGATGATGGGGGATCCCACAGGCAATGGGCAAGGGATTGAACAGGAATCTCCCAGCAAGGCAACCCGGAAAGGTACCATCGTTGATGATAATGAGAACTACTGCCTTCCACTTTGTAGAACATTATTATGTTTTCCATTGAGATGCAGGATCTCGTGTTTATGTTCAAAGTAGGATGACCTCAGTTTGACCCCCTCAACTCTCTAGGAGTATTTCCTCCAGTTCACGCTGTGTGCAGCCTCCAGGAGAGAGCAGGGCTGAACATGCCAGGCATTGAAGAGAAGTGAATCAACGTTCATGCAACCCATTTCTCCCTCTGTATAGACACTTATTTTTGTCTTTGGGGCCAAAGTCCCAAGAGGAGTGGCCTTGTTAAAAAGATGTAGCCAGTATTTTGTCTTGGTCCATGAAGGGTTTATGTACCAAGTTTGATCCAGTTCTTTCAAGCCATTTAGGAGTCTTTGCAGTCCATACATACACACCTTGATTTATGTATAAATAGATTTTTTTCATACACAAATACATACAATACATTCAAATCCAGGCTTGTGAAACTAACAATATAAAAAATTAGGGAGTGCTTTTTACAAAAAAAAAAATCAGGGGTTAAAATGGGAGAAATAACATTTAATCATGTAAGTGTCAGGAGCTGATTTCTGCTGTTCGGGAAGTCAAAGCCTCTCCATGAGAGCTCGGAGTCAGCCAGGGGTGTCAGTGGAGAAGTTTGAGAGCAGATGAATGGACTAACTTTTCTCGTGGGGAAAAAATGATAAGGATGTTGTAGGCGTGGAGTGAGATTGGAAGGAAAGGAGGGGTGTTAGTCAAAATCGCCATTAGCTCTTTTTTCTTGGAGCTGTAAAGGTCTGAGTAATAAAGCCAAATCCAAAAGACTTTTGTGAGTGGCCCAAGTTGTTAACTAGACCCTTCAGGGAGTGAAAATAAGGAGTGACAAAAAAGAGAGAAGGTCAAACACCAAACCTGTGCAGCTTCAGTCAGTCCTTTTTAAAATGGCGACTTTATTCTGGCTTCTAATCTGAATTTGGATGTTTGTTCTTCTGCCTGATGCCATGAGGTTAAGTTCACCTATTTTTGTGGCATCAGGCAGATGAAGGGTTTTTACTTTCTGTGGGAAAGGGCTGTCTCAACTAAATGCATTTTGTAATTTTTATATTTTTAAACTTTAATATAAGCTTTGCTTTTCAACACCATTCACACAGGAGAAAGGCCATTGAAATGGTTGCAGTGTAAAAAGAGCTTCAATCAAAAGAAACGCCTTATTCATCAGGCAACTCACAAAAGAGAAAGGCTGTGCAAATGCTTGCAATGTGGAAAGAGCTTCAGTCACAAGAATGTCCTTATTATTCATCAGGCAACTCACACAGGGGAGAAGCCATTTAAATGCTTGCAGTGTGGAAAGAGTTTCAGTCACAAGCACGACCTTATTAGTCATCAAACAACTCACACAGTAGAGAAGCCATTTGAATGCCTGCAGTGTGAAAAGAGCTTCAGTCTAAAGGGAAGCCTTATTCGTCATCAGGCCACTCACACAGGAGAGAAACCATTCAAATGCTTGCAGTGTGAAAAGAGCTTCAGTCGGAAATCATACCTTATTCGTCATAAGGCATCTCACACAGGAGAGAAACCATTTAAATGCTTGCAGTGTAAAAAGGGCTTCAGTCAAAAGCAGCACCTTATTACTCATCAGGCAACTCACACAGGAGAGAAGCCATTTCAATGCTTTCAGTGTGAAAAGAGCTTCAGTCTAAAGGGAAACCTTATTAGTCATCAGGAAATTCACAAAGGAGTGAAGCCATTTCAATGCTTGCAGTGTAAAAAGTGCTTTAGGCGCAAGAACATTCTTATTAGTCATCAGGCAACTCACACAGGAGAGAAGCCATTTCAATGCTTTAAGTGTGAAAAGAGCTTCAGTCTAAAGGGAAACCTTATTAGTCATCAGGAAATTCACAAAGGAGTGAAGCCATTCAAATGCTTGCAGTGTGAAAAAAGCTTCAGTCACAAGCACGTCCTTATTCGTCATCAGGCAATTCACACAGGAGACAAGCCCTTTCAATGTTTGCAGTGTGAAAATTGCTTCAGTGAAAAAAGCAGTCTTATACGTCACCAGGCAACTCACACAGGAGTGAAACCATTTCAGTGCTTGCAGTGTGAAAAGAGCTTCAGTCAAAAGGTAAATCTTATTCGTCATCAGGCCACTCACACAGGAGAGAAGCCATTTAAATGCTTGCAGTGTGGAAAGAGCTTCAGTCGAAACTCAAACCTTGTTTGCCATCAGGCAACTCACAAGGGAGAGTAACCATTTAAATGCTTGCAATGTGAAAAGGGCTTCAGTCACAAGCACACCCTTATTAGTCATCAAGCAACTCACACAGGAGTAAAGCCTGTTAAAGGATATCAGTGTGAAAAGAGCTTCAGTCACAAGCACGTCCTTATTAGTCATCAGGCAACTCACACAGGAGAGGAGCCATTTAAATGCTCAGTGTGAAAAGAGCTTCAGTCGGAAATCACACCTTGTTTGTCATTAAGCAACTCAAGGCAGAGGAAAACTATCTGTTTTCCATCTGTCGGGGGTGCTTTGAATGCGATTTCTTGCTTCTTGGCAGGGGTTTGGACTGGACAGCCCATGAGGTCTCTTTCAACTCTACTATTCTACTAGAGTGTGTAAAGATCTGCAGTTGAAACACAAGCCTTCTTTTTTAATTGTCAACCTATACGGAAGAAATGGGGTAAAGGGAAGATCATTTGTTTTACATCAGAGTGGGCATGAATCTTTGTTATAGAAACACTAAGTTAAAAAGCAATGGCTTTTGGGGAAAATAATAATCTGACCAATATCTCATTAAGCATAACTAATATTTTGAGAGCTAAAGGAAGGATATTTCAAGTTTTCTTTTAGCCATTCATGAACATTGGTTACTGCAAATATTTCCTGTCATGTATATTCAGGGTTACTTTTGGACTTTACCTGGACATTGCAACACAATACTTCCATTCAGGTGGGGAAATCACCTCTCCCTATCCTTGGGGAAGAACCAGTTTCACCACCCTGCGCCTTTGATGAACAGGACTTCTCGCATCAGAAGGAATCTGCATGACTACAGCCAAACCCCAACCTCTGTCATTTTGCATAATTGTATTAATATATTATGTTTTGTTTCTCTGGGGCCTGGAATCACCAGCCCAGCCCTATTAATGGGCCATGTCATGTACATCTAATAAGACAATAGCATTCCTGGGTAGGGCCAGAAAATGCCCTCAATCACTTTGTTATTTTTCCTGTTCAGTAAAAGGAGCCCCATTCATCAATGCTTAATCATCCCTTGTCCCAGCCCATGCTGGCCAGTGAGCCAAGCCCCTCTCTGTGACTGGTCAGAATTCAAGGCTTGGCTGCAGGCTATGTATAAAAAGGGCTCTGAAACTGTATTCTGTATGCTATCTACTTTATGAATGTATCACTAGCTAACATCTTACCTGCAGATAATAACATTTTCCTTGGCTGAAAATCACCTTCTCTCCTTGCTTGCTGGCTAATTTCAGTTGGGCCTAATCTATTTGCTCACCAAAGCAGGGACTCACTCAAAATGGGCAGCTCAGGCGGATCACTTGCCTGGGTTTCTGCCAACAGGCTTCTCCCTGGTCTCCCTGCCAGGGGTTGCCTCCTAAAATGGGGCCAACAAGTATCTTAGGCGATCCCTCGTAGCTCGAGGACGATTGTCTTCCATCCTTGGTGTCTTGGGGGTGGGTTCTTAAGTGGCTGAAGAGACCTATTCTTGACCCGCATATTCTCCCGCAGTGAGAACATCGGTTTCCAGGTGGAAGGCGGTCCCGGTCGGGGTTAGCTTGACGCTCCTTCCTCTTGGCATGTTTCTCCCTTAAGCCCTCTGTTCATGCCTCTTCGAACTCCGCAGCACTGCTGGTCACAGCTGACCTCCAATTAGAGCGCTCAAGGGCCAGGGCTTCCCAGTTCTCAGTGTCTATGCCACAGTTTTTAAGGTTGGCTTTGAGCCCATCTTTAAATCTCTTTTCCTGCCCACCAACATTCCGTTTCCCATTCTTGAGTTCGGAGTAGAGGAGCTGCTTTGGGAGACGGTGATCGGGCATTCGGACAACGTGGCCAGTCCAGCGGAGTTGATGGCGTAGGAGCATCGCTTCAATGCTGGTGGTCTTTGCTTCTTCCAGCACGCTGACATTTGTCCGCCTGTCTTCCCAAGAAATTTGCAGGATTTTCCCGAGGCAACGCTGATGGAAACACTCCAGGAGTTTGGTGTGACGTCTGTAGACAGTCCACGTTTCGCAGGCGTAGAGCAGGGTTGGGAGGACAATGGCTTTGTAAACAAGCACCTTGGTCTCTCTACGGATGTCCCGGTCATCAAACACTCTCTGCTTCATACGGAAAAATGCTGCTCTCGCAGAGCTCAGGCGGTGTTGTATTTCAGTGTCAATGTTGACTTTTGTGGAGAGGTGGCTGCCAAGGTAGCGGAAATGGTCAACATTATCTAATGTGACACCGTTAAGCTGTAATCCTGGCATTGCAGAGGGATTAGCTGGTGCCTGTTGGAAGAGCACTTTGGTTTTCTCGATGTTCAGTGAGAGGCCGAGCTTCTCGTATGCTTCTGCAAAGGTGTTTAGAGTGGCTTGTAGGTCTTCTTTTGAATTCGCACAGACTACGTTGTCATTGACATATTGGAGTTCTATAACAGATGTTGCGGTGACCTTGGTTTTGGCTTTCAGTCTGCTGAGGTTAAATAGCTTGCCATCTGTCCGATAGATGATTTCCACTCTGGTGGGAAGTTTCCCATCAACAAGGTGAAGTATCATAGCGATGAAGATGGAGAATAAGGTAGGGGCAATAACACATCCCTGCTTGACACCTGATTCCACCTTAAATGGGTCACTTTGGGAGCCGTTGCTGTCCAAGACTGTTGCCATCATGTCATCATGGAGGAGCCGCAGGATGTTCACAAATTTGTCAGGGCACCCGAATTTTTGGAGGATGGTCCAGAGAGCGCTGCGATTCACTGTGTTGAATGCCTTTGCAAGGTCAATGAATGCCATGTACAAAGGTTTGTTTTGTTCCCTGCATTTTTCTTGGAGCTGTCGAGCAGTGAAGTTCATGTCCACTGTTCCTCTGGAGGGGCGGAAGCCATTCTGGGATTCTGGGAGGGTGTCTTCTGAGACAGGGAGAAGGCGGTTTGCAAGGATTCTTGCAAGGATTTTCCCGGCGGAGGTTAGAAGGGAGATACCACGATAGTTCCCGCAGTCTGTTCTGTCCCCTTTCTTGGAAAGGGTGATGATGGTGGCATCCTGCTGGGATTTTCTCGGTCATCCACACTTTTTCAATGAGCTGGTGGAGTTGTTGTATCAGCTCGGGTCCACCCTCTTTGAAGATTTCAGCAGGAATCCCATCAGGTCCGCTGGCTTTGTTGTTTTTTTGTTGGCTGATGGCATTGCTGACTTCTTCCAAACTAGGCAGTGCTGCAAGCTCATCCCTGGTTTGTTTTTGCGGGATTTATGAGAGGGTCTCTTCGGCCACATTGGAGCTGCGATTCAGCAGGTTCTGGTAGTGCTCTTTCCAAGGTAGTGCAATTGATGTTTTGTCCTTCAGAATTTTGGTTCCATCTGATGAGCATAGGGGCTGTATGCCATGGTTTCTTGGTCCATAAATGATATTTGTGGCTTTGAAAAATCTCTGAGCGTCATGGGTATCTGCAAGGTGTTGGATTTCTTCAGCCTTCTTTGTCCACCAGATGTTCTTGAGTTCTCTGGTCCTTGGACCAGATGGTTGCCTGTTGGACCTCAGCTTTTGCACTGGCATAGATCTTTTTCTTGGCAGCACAGTTGGTGTCTCTCTGCCATGTTTGGAAGGCTTTCCTTTTGTTATCAATTAGCTGTTGGATCTCTGTCGTTATCATCAAACCAGTCTTGATGTTTCTTAGTTTGGTATCCAATGGTTTCTTCGCAGGCTGTGATGATGGAGGTCTTCAGTTTGTTCCAATGTTCCTCAACATTTTCGGGGTGTTCTGTGGGTAGATGATCTTTGAGTGTTGTTTGGAGAAGGGCTCGTTTGGAGGGCTCCTGAAGGGCTTGGGTGTTCATTTTGCGCCTTGTTTTTCTTCCTTGGAGTCTGCGTTTGGGGACGATCTTGATAGCCATCGTGGATCGGATTAACCTGTGGTCTGTCCAGCAGTCATCAGCACCTGTCATGGCTCTTGTGAGAAGCACATCGCGGCGGTCTCTGGCACGTGCGATAACATAGTCCAAGAGGTTCCAATGCTTTGACCGGGGGTGCTTCCATGATGTCCTGAGCTTGTTTTTCTGGCGGAAGAGCGTGTTGGTGATGACAAGGTTGTGCTCTCCGCATTTGGTGAGAAGCAAGATGCCATTCGAGTTGCTGTTCCCGACCCCGTCTTTTCCTATTATCCCTGGCCACAGGTCAGAGTCCCTTCCGACTCTTGCATTAAGGTCCCCCAGGAGGATGATTTTGTCCTCCTTAGGTATCTCCGATAGGATGGTGTCCAGCTGACAGTAAAAATTTTCCTTGATGTCTTCGTCAGCATCTAGAGTTGGTGCATAGGCGCATATGATGGTTGCCTGTTGGTTTGGGGCAAGGTTAATTTGGAGGGTTGAGAGTCGTTCGTTGATGCCAGTGGGTGCTTCAGTCAGGTGCTTCACCAGGTCGTTTCTTCGCTCTTCTTCAGGCAGTCCCTTCCAGAAGAAGGTGTAGCCTCCCTTTTCTTCCTTCAGCTGTCCCTCTCCTGCTCTCCGGATCTCCTGAAGGGCTGCTATGTCGATCTTAAAGCGTCCCAGCTCCCTTGCAATGATAGCAGTCCTGCGTTTGGGCGTTCGCTGTCAGTGTTATCTAACAATGGCCGTACGTTCCATGTTCCAAAGTTCATTTTTCTTTTTTGGCCGCAGAGTGGTGACCCCTCTGGACGCGGCAGTCCAGTCAGGGTAGGAGAGGCAGACTATGTTTAGGGCACCTTTTCTAGCCCCTTCCCCGTGTGGGGTGAGCAGAGCGGATCCTAAAAAGGGCTGCTCAGTCATGGATACAGCTGCCGGACTACTCAACTGCCTTGGTCCTTGAGGTAGAACGACTGAGTCCATATCCACTGCCCATGTGCCAGTCTGTGACTAGGGGCTTCCAGATTTCACAGTCCTGCCCCCGTCGCCACTCGCTGATCGCCATGGGGCTTTTGTAGGTTTGTTTTTATTTTTATTGGAAGACGCCTGTGTGTGATTTTTTTTAATGTGTGGAGGTCGGTGCACAGCCAGTCAACACACAGTCTTCACAGAGTGAGGTTCTGTGATGACTCATGGGCCTTGTAGTCCTGTTCCTAGTACTATTGTGGCAGACGAAGAGGAAAACATGGGATTTTCGCCGGTTCAGCAAGAGCCGGAGCCTCTTCACCTGCAGGATGTTGACGTTTGCCCTCAAGAATTCAGTCAAACAGGCCTTGGGCAGAGCTCCCCCCCGTTTTCCAGGAGGGAAAATTATACTAAAGATAGGGGAGTCAGGGAGGCTAATCGCAGAAGCCTGAGAATCGCTGCCAAACAAATGGCTGATTAGGTCTGCTTCCCTTGGGAAATTCTAAGGAGTCATGCATCTGGACAGAGTTGGGTTTCGCTTCTCGTTCTCTAGGGAAAGAGTTCTGTTGGCGGGAAAACGAGACCCAATATAAGTGTTTGGCGCACGAATACTTTGCGGAGTCAATTGATCAGCTTGAGGAGAGGGATCGTGTGTGGACTTCGTAATCCCAGTTCCTTGCTTCCCGGATCAAGCTTCAAGCCTTTGCCTTGTCTCACGGTTTTGCCACGGACTTTGTTTCATGCTTCATGTTTGCCTCGTTTTAAGTCTCGGATCAAGTCAAGAATCAAGTTTATTTCCAGCCTTGTTGTCAAGCTTCATTGGACTTTAAAGACTCTGTTATTTCCCCACACTATTGCTTGGCAAAGTGTGTGTTTCGGTCAAGTGGATTAAAACTTTGAACTCTAATATCTTATATTGGACAATACATTTCTGGACTATATTTGACCTCATCTGAAAGGTCTGCTTCTGAACTTTATTCTTCACTTGTTTTTATTGATTTTATATATTTCTTTAATAAAGATATTAGATAGAGACTGGCCTCTGTGTAAGGTTATTGGTGTTCTGCAGCCAGGGTCCTGACAGGTTCCAGCAGTGGTGTGGTTAACACAACAACAGTGGCTTCTCAGTCTGTTGCAGCCTTCTTCCGCCTTCACAGCTGTTGTAACATGTACCATGTTATCCTCCGCCTGCTCCGCCGTTGAGGTCTTTGGGTCTTCGGATTGTGCTTGGTCTGGATCCTCCCCTGCGGCCACTCCTGGGAGTGCATCACTCCAGTGGTTGTGCCCACAGGTTCATCGGAACACGCAAGCCCCCTCACCACGGCGAGGTGACAATCCATCGAGAGGGACCAACAAGTATAGACCCCTATTCTTGACCCACATGTTCTTCTACAGTGAGGACATCGATTTCCACGTGGAAGGTGGTCCCAGTCAGGGACTTTGTTTCCTGAACTGACTCTGTCTGTACAACACACCTATTAACGTTTAACATCACTTTGTGTAATTGCATACCAACCTCCCCAGCCCCTTTCTATCAAATGTCATTTTAAAAAGTTGAATTGTGAGTAATATTAAAGTAATGTTCTCAAAATGTGGAAACTTTAAGATGACAAAGTTGCCAACCATACAACGGACGCTGTTAGATAGTCACTGATATACTGCAATTTTGCCATTCCATAAACATGAACACAATTGGTTTACGATATTTAATTCAATGAGAATTCCTTCTGAAGAATTATTTAGTGAGGATGTGAAATCTTTTCTTTTAGCCTTGTCAAACCCCTGCAATTTGTGGTCCATTGACAAAAAGTGGTGGATGAAAAACGGAATGGGAGGTGTGGGGAAGTGAGAAATGATTCATGATTATCAAGGATACAGAAATGGGATAAACATACTAAAGGATGATAAATGGGTAGAGAAGATATACTTCTGTGTCAACATAAGAAAAGCGTAGATGTTGCTAGTGAATCCTTTGGCTCCAGACTGGCAGCTCCAAACATAAAAACCCCATCAAAACATGGGTTCCACTGGTAAGCAAAATAAGTGAGAACAAACATCAAAAGGCACAAATAGAGAGTGGGGTTAAAGCATAAACTTCATTTAATTTTCCTTTTTAAATAGTTTTTTATGTATTTATTTATAAAGACATTCATTGAATTTTCCAAAACGGTTGAGAAATTGAATACAAGATGCACCCCCTGCAAAACCTGCAGCCAGCTACAGCAGGCATGGGCAGGCTGTTAGGAATTGTGAAAGTTGTAGTCCAAACACCTGGAGGGCCCAAGTTTGCCCATGCCTGACTTACAGAAAAAGGAGCGCAATGCTTCCCCATTGCCATTCCTACAGCCCCAAACAGCACATAACAAGTCATATTTGAAAAGGCTGCATTAGCTAAAAGGTTGATAAGGATGCAAAGGGAGAGACAAGTCGCAATATCATCTGACAAAATTTTACTGATGATTCTGAAAACTCCAAAAGCTCTCATATTCAGCCTGGCAACCTCATTTTCCACTGGGTGGATAACAAGGAAACTCACTAAAGGATTGCAAAGGACATCCTGAATAATCTAGAATACAGTGCATAATCCAACGTGCTACACTGAAATTATGAGAGTTCGAGACAGCCATAGAGCACCCTCCAGAACAGTGGTTCCCAGCCTTTTTTTGACCAGGGACCACTTTGACAAGGGACAACTACCAAAAGGATTACAAATCAGTTTTTGGTCAACTTTAGATTCAGTCTGGTTATTTGGGATGCTGATTCAGAAAATTCCATTGGATAGACCGCATCCCCCATGCAAAGGATCGTTACCATGACGTGGTGCTGGGGCTTGAGCGCCTCGATGATGCCATGAGCTATACCGTGCAGGGCCATCAAGACGGGAAGGTCATGGCAGAGAGGTCAGACTAAATACGATCCCTGGGGAAGGTAATGGCAACCCACCCCAGTATTCTTGCCATGAAAACTACATGGATCAGTACATGATGAGACATCATCATGAGCAGAGACATCTCATTGGCAACGAAGGTCCGCATAGTCAAAGCAATGGTACTCCCCATAGTAACCTATGGATGCGAGAGCTGGACCATAAGGAAGGCTGAGCGAAGGAAGATACACGCCTTTGGTGCTGGAGGAAAATCCTGAGAGTGCCTTGGACCGCATGAAGATCCAACCAGTCCATCCTCCAGGAAATAATGTCCGGCTGCTCACTGGAGGGAAGGATATTACAGGCAAAGTTGCTGCATTTTGGCCACATCATGAGAAGACTGGAAAGCTTGGAAAAGATCACAATGCTGGGGAAAATGGAAGGAAAAAGGAAGAGAGGCCGACCAAGAGCGAGATGATGGACGGTATCCTAGAAGTGACTGGGTTGACCTTGAAGGAACTGGGGGCGGCAACGGCCGACAGGGAGCTCTGGCGTGAACTGGTCCATGAGGTCACGAAGAGTCGGAAATGACTATGCAACTCAGCAGCACCAGCTGACCGCATCATCTCTAGTTTCTGATACAGAACATAATGCCATCCAGTAGTTGCCATCTGCTCGCCCACAGAAAACCATATTTAATAATCTAGAACTGATGTGGTCTATCCAATGCAATTTTCTGAATCAGCACCTTAAATAACCCTAGGAACAGGCCTAAAAATATAGACACCAAGGCCCTACTTCCAGGTGCCACATGGAATGGCTTCACTCAGGGAGAAGGAGGAGGAGGAGAAGCAGCAGTAAGAAGGCTTGCTATTGCGCCTTTTGTGGGTAGTCAGTTCTCACCTCCCGACTTCCTAGTTGCCTTGGCACTATAAGAGGGTTTTGCGAGACCATTCGCTGTCATTGCAACAGGGCCGGCCCCACCATAGAGGCCACGTGACGACGCCGCCTCGGGCGCAGGTCCCGGGGGGCGCCGTCAGGCTGGGTGGGAGGTGGGGCACCGCTCTGACGGTGCCCCGCCACCCGACCAGTGCGCCCTGGCCTTGTGGCTCTCTCTTTCGCCGCCCGGGAAGGGAAGGAGGGATCCCCTCCTCCCCTCCCCGGGCGGCGAAGCCTCGTTCTTTCTCCGCCCGGGGAGGAGAGGAGGGATCCCCTCCTCCCCTCCCCGGGCGGCGAAGCCTCGTTCTTTCACCGCCCGGGGAGGAGAGGAGGGATCCCCTCCTCCCCTCCCCGGGCGGCGAAGCCTCGTTCTTTCGCCGCCCGGGAAGGGGAGGAGGGATCCCCTCCTCCCCTCCCCGGGCGGCGAAGCCTCGTTCTTTCACCGCCCGGGAAGGGGAGGAGGGGATCCCCTCCCCGGGCGGCGAAGCCTCGTTCTTTCACCGCCCGGGAAGGGGAGGAGGGATCCCCTCCTCCCCTCCCCGGGCGGCGAAGCCTCCCTCTTTCCAACCCTGGCCACGCCTCCCACGCTGCGTGGGAGGCGGGGCCAGGGCGAATAGCATGGGAGGCGGGGCCAACACTGGCCCCGCCTCCCACCCAGCGTGCCCTGGCCCCGCCTCCCACGCAGCGTGGGAGGCGGGGCCAGGGCACGCTGGGTGGGAGGCGGGGCCAGGGCGCAGGAGGCAGGGCCGGCGGGGGGCGCTTTTCAGCACCCCCGCTTAATATTTAAATTTATCTCCGACCGGCCCTGCATTGCAATGGTGTAGTAATGATGGGACCACGGACCATATTTTAGTTCTTGGGGACCACTGGTGGTTCACAGACCACTGGTCCAGAAAGACATGCAGGGTAGCAGAATGTGATGGAGGTCTACCTACAAAGCAGTGGGATATGTTTCCACCAGTGGAAAAGTAGTTGCTCAAAACAATTGCAACGTTGACATCTGGGAAATAAGGCATAACAACCAATAACTGGAATTTTCCCAAAGCAGTCTTATAAGGTGATTATTGTCAGTAATTCTCGCCTTGTTGCTCAAGGTAGAGACAGGTGTGTTATTAGTAAATGACACGTAGTGGTTAAGAAAGTTAGCTTTGGTAAGAGCCACAGACCACTAAAGGGAAGCCAGTGTGGCGTAGTGTTTTAAGCGTTAAACTAGAACTCGGGGTTTGATTCTCTACTTGATCATGGAAACCAACTGAGAGGCCTTGGGCAAGTCACACTTCCTCAGCTTAAGAGCAAAGCAAGGGCAAACCCCCTCTGAACACTGGCATTCGGGATTTAGGGGATTAATCCTGAAAAATAGGTAGTTACCATGCAAAATGTCTCTACTAAAGAAAAGGACACAAGATGTATTAAACAAATTAAAATGCACAAACTTTCCAGAAACAGAAAAAAATAATATAGTGAGGAAGGTGCAGACTAAAAGGAGTAAAGAAGTGGTGACAGAATATCCAGTGTTATAGCTCAGCCATCATGGCCTATATTTCATCAGGAGATGGATTTGGAAACATATTATACTACGGATCTAGGAGACATTCCAGACCTGGAACGAGGCCCCTTGGCCTTGCAGCTGCCAGATGTTGTAGCGGCAGAGGATCCGCTAATTGGAGAGCATTCCGAGGCCTCATCAATTTTGCCTACATCAGATGGTGTCGATTTGGGCGAAGATGGGCTTTTTAATCGGAGGGAGTCTTTTACAAGAGATAGGAGTAAGAGGGAGGGTGTGCAAAGAAGTAAAAAGTTAGCTCTCAGACTCGATAATGACTAATTTTCCCATGTGAAGTTTTGTGGGTCCTGTACTCCCTTAATCTTGCAACCTTGGGATCTCCTTAAAGTTGTTCCTCTTTGTGTTCCTCATTGCGGTGTCAACTTTACTTTCCTCGGAAGAGGTTCCAGTATCCAGCTCCTACACTTGCTTTTCCAGACTTGCATCCGTGATGGGTTTCCAGTTCCAGGCAAACCGCGCCGCGCCCGTGACTTCCAAGTAGACCTTGCCTTGTTTACCTTGCTTTCCTTGTTCCCGAGTCAAGACCTTTCCAGCCGAGCTGCGCTGCGTCAGTGACTCTTGTGCAGACCTTGCCTTGTTTACCTTGTTATTCCTGTTCTTGAAATGGGACTCTCTGAGTGGATTACAGTTTGCAGATTTGCAGCGTCTTGTTCCTGTTTCCTGGTTATTGGACTAACTTTGGTTTCTTGGTGGAACTAACGAGTTTCACTTGTGGATTACAATTGGGACATTGCTGAACTTGTTTTGAACTGTTAAAGACTCTACCTTAAAGACTATTTCTTATACTGACTTTTTACGCTAACTGCACATAGATATATATGCTGCTGCTCAGTCGTTTAGTCGTCTCCGACTCTTTGTGATCTCAGGAACCAGTCCACACCAGAGCTCCCTGTCAGCCGTCACCGCCCCCAGGACTGGTTGGTGTGATACTGGCTCCTGTCTGGTTTTCAGGGTGCTCCTGTAACCTTGGGGTGTAACATCCAGTTACTTTTCATGAACTCAAATCTCTGTGGTCAGGTGCAGTGTCTCCAAGGATGTGGAAATGGAATGAGATTGAAATCTGAACCGGTGGCTCTCATTCACTAAAACGCAGACTCCAAAAAAACCCCAAACATTAGGATAATCTTCCTAGTGTTCAGGGAACATACTGTCTTACACAGTATCCTCAAAAATGACAGATTTATGAATTGAGGGGATTATGACTAGCTGGTCCTTGCAGTGAAAACAAATGTATGATTTAGCTATTTCTCCGTGAAACCCAATGTGTGAAAAGCTCAGATGCAAAAGCCAAGGATTTTACTCACTGCTGGATTTTTTTATGTTTTATCTTTGTTGTGAACTATCTGGTGCTGCTTAAGAGTTGAATTCCGGCTGAAATGTTTCCCACACTCCTGGCATTTGTATGGTTTCTCTCCCGTGTGCATTCTCTGGTGTCTCCGAAGTGCTGAGTTGCAAACAAAACATTTTTGACAAACCTGACATTTATATGGTCTCTCTCCTGTGTGGATTCTCTGGTGTCTTAGAAGTCCTGTTGTAGCAACAAAACATTTCCCACATTCCTGGCATTGGTATGGTTTGTCTCCTTTGTGGATTCTCTGGTGTTTCAGAAGAGCTGAGTTGGAAACAAAACATTTTCCACATTCCTGGCATTTGTATGGTTTTTCTCCTGTGTGGATTCTCTGGTGTCTTAGAAGCACTGACTTGGAAACAAAGCATTTTCCACACTCCTGGCATTTATATGGTTTCTCTCCGGTGTGGATTCTCTCATGGATCAGAAGGTGTGACTTGGAAGGAAGATGTTTTCCACATTCTTCGCATATGTATGGTTCCCCTTTTATGTGAAATGCCTGGTCAATGTGAAGATGTGAAGTCTGGGCGTAACGTTTTTCACAGCCCTGGCCTTTGTGTGGTTGCTCTCCTTGATGAATTATCTGGTGTCTCAGAAGTCCTCCCTTGGCAACAAAACATTTCCCACACTCCTGGCATGTGTATGGTTTCTCCCCTGTGTGGATTCTCTGGTGGATCAAAAGTCTTGACTTGGAAGCAAAACATTTCTCACACTCCTGGCATTTGTATGGTTTCTCGCCTGTGTGCATTCTTTGGTGGATGACAAGTTCTGAATTTTGGATAAAACATTTCCCACACTCTTGACATTTGTGTGGTTTGTCCCCTGTGTGGATTCTCTGGTGTCCCAGAAGTTTTGAATCGGAAATAAAACATTTCCCACACTGCTGGCATTGGTATGGTTTTTCTTCTGTGTGGGCTCGTTGGTGGAACTTAAGTCCATACCTGGAAGCAAAACATTTTCCACACTCTTGGCATTTGTATAAATTTTCTCCTTTGTGTGTTTTCCTGTGAACGTGAGAAGTTTGGGTACAAGATTTCCCCCACCCCTGCCATTTGTTGTGTGGTTTCTCTCCTGTGTGGAGTCTCAAGTGTCTCAGAAGTGCTGAGTTAGAAACAAAACTTTTCCACATTCCTGGCATTTGTATGGTTTTCCTCCTGTGTGGCTTCTCCGGTGTTTCATAAGTTTTGGCTTGGAAGCAAAACATTCTCCACACTCTTGGCATTTGTATGAGGTCTCTACTCCATGGATTTCATTGTGCAATTTGCAATCAACATCTTTCAGAGAGACTTCACATTCCAAGTTTTTCTTTCCAGGCTGCACTCTCTTGTGATACAGATGTGCTGTATTTTGGCCAAAACATATCCTACAGTTAGCACATTTGCAGACTGTCTCTACATGACATTTTTCTTCTGTATGGATTTGCTTATGTCTGGAAAATTCCAAGTTTTGCCTAAGAGATTTCTCACCCTTGTCACATGCCTTTCCCAACTTCCAGTTACCTACAGGAAAGATTAAGAAGAGAAAATATTGGTCTCCAAGTTTGAGCAAGAAGGAATGTCAAGGACTAAGAAAGAACCCAGGTGCACTAGATCCTAAATGGGGGAAACCATAGGGCAGTGGTTCTCAACCTGTGGATCCCCAGATGTTTTGGCCTACAACTCCCAGAAATCCCAGCCAGTTTACCAGCTGTTAGGATTTCTGGAAGGCCAAAACATTTAGGGATCCACCGGTTGAGAACCACTGCCATAGGGAATGTAACTAAAGAGATTTTTTTCAGGTTCTGGGTAAAATATTTTAATTCTTCATGACATTTAAAACAAAACATTTTAACCCAATCTCTCAGTTTTCTGTTTAGTTTCATATATAACTACATGTTGCGATCATCACCAACATTCATCTTGATCAATGAGTGAAAAAACTGAGATATCTGAACATAAGAACCTTGAGTGAGCAACTGGGGGGACTGTTCTTTTTGACGAATCTGAAGCATCTCCTAGACCAGTGGTTCTCAACTTGTGGGTCCCCAGATGTTTTGGCCTTCAGCTCTCAGAAATCCTAACAGCTGGTCAACTGGCTGGGATTTCTGGGAGTTGTAGGCCAAAACACCTGGGGACCCACAGGTTGAGAACCACTTAACTAGACTCTTAACTTCTAACTGTTTTCTTCCTCCTCATCAACCTGCACTTACTATTTACAAAAATAAAAAGTAAGCATTGTTACTACTACAGGTAATCACTTGTGGCCAAGTATGGTTGTCTTCCAAGAGTAGAGTCTTGGTGGTGGATCCATAAATGATTAGCAATAAACGAAACCCATAAAGTTGTAGATCTCCAGGTGGAGATTTATTATCATTTTGATCATGCTTCATCTCTGGCTGAACAGTATAATGACCAGACTGGCAAGCACTGCTGGGAATTTATTTTTAATTTTTATTTCTCACATTTATATCCCGCCCTTCTCACCCGAAGGGACTCAGGGCTGCTTACAGTAATGGCAGCAATTCGATGCCAATACAAAATCAATATCAAACAATGCATAAAACAATTAAAACTATTAAAATACTATATAAATTACAAAATACAAATTTCAAACATAAAATCAGACCTGTTCATCCTCATGCCTGGAAGGTCTTGCCTGGAAGGAGAGAAGTTTCCAGCCCTTCCTTAAGAAACCTCTCAATGCTTGCATGCTATTCTTCTTCTTACAAGTCTGATGTTTTAAAACAGAAATTGTTTTCAGTGAATGAAAGAAAGATCCATACCAGGAGTGGACATGATCCTACATGTTTCCTCCATGACCTCCTTGAATAAGGCTCTCTGGTCCGGATTCAGGAGAGCCCACTCCTCAGGGAGAAAAGACATGGACACTTCCTCAAATGTGACTGGAACCTCAACAAAAAAGAGGAAATCCCTTGTTCAAACCTAGCAAGAAGATTAATGTCAAACAAAACAAAATGGTAGATTAATAGAGGGTGACAGGTTCTTATATTACAGCATTTAAATTGTGTGTGGCATTCACAACCCTTCTTCCCTAAAGGGAACTGTTTTGCCACTTAGATCTGAGTGCTGTCAGTTAGGTCCAGGAGCAAAGGGAACATCTCTTTGAATGCTACCTGTGGGCCTGCAATTCTGGCAGACATGTATGGCCATGAGGTATGACTTATGGGGCTGCTTGGGGCCTCTGGTGGCACGGTGTGTTAAAGCGCTGAGCTGCTGAACTTGCAGACCAAAAGGTCCCAGGTTCAAATCCTGGGAGCGGAATGAGCGCCCGCTGTTAGCCCCAGCTCTTGCCAACCTAGCAGTTCGAAAACATGCAAATGTGAGTAGATCAATAGGTACCGCTCCGGCGGGAAGGTAACGGCGCTCCATGCAGTCATGGCCACATGACCTTGGAGGTGTCTATGGACAACACCGGCTCTTCTGCTTAGAAATGGAGATGAGCACCAACCCCCTGGACTTAACGTCAGGGGAAAACCTTTACCTTTACCTATGGGGCTGCTTAAAGTATTCACTTTGAGAATCAGGAGGCTTTGGACTGACACAACAGGTCCTTTCTGATGATCTGAGGTTTGCCACAAACAAAAAGGAGAAACAGGTTTCTCCTTTTCCAGACCCCAGAGTTAAATCCACTTTGTGCCAAACTGCCCAGGTCTTCACAGATGGATCTGGTGTGTTGTCTTCACTATTCTTTGTCTCTTTGCCCTGTGTGCTTCTTGCCAAATCCAGGATCAAATGTTTAAATGGCAACATCTTTCTATACAAAATATTTTGGAAATTTCCCATTTTTATTATCCTTTCCATGGAAAATGAATGGCAACATTATTCCCAGCCATTTTTAACCAGGGACGCCATTGGAGACAGAAGATGCTAAACTCGATGTGTTGTCGAAGGCTTTCATGGCCAGGATCACAGGGTTGTTGTGTGTCTTTCGGGCTGTGTGGCCATGTTCCAGAAGCATTCTCTCCTGACGTTTCGCCCACATCTATGGCAGGCATCCTCAGAGGTTGTGAGGTACCTCACAACCTCTGAGGATGCCTGCCATAGATGTGGGCGAAACGTCAGGAGAGAATGCTTCTGGAACATGGCCACACAGCCCGAAAGACACACAACAACCCGATGCTAAACTCCTTTCAGGTCTGATCCCTCTACTTACCTGAAATGATTCTCCTCCATCAGAAGAGAGAAAAGACAAATGAGCAGTTGTTTCTAATGTAGTTCCGGCCCCTGGGAGAGAGATCAAGGCAATGGGAAACAAGTCATAGAATCATAGAATCCTAGAGTTGGAAGAGATCTCATGGGTCATCCAGTCCAACCCCCTGCCAAGAAGCAGGAAAATGGCATTCAAAGCACCCCTGACAGATGGCCATCCAGCCTGTGTTTCAAAGCCTCCAAAGAAGGAGCCTCCACCACAGTTCCACTGCTGAACAGCTCTCACAGTGAGGAAGTTCTTTCTAATGTTCTTCCTAAAATCATCCATGATGGTCTCAGAGACTACAACCACAATCCCCAAAACTCTTATCAGAGAAAAACACCTTGAACACAATAGAGTTAGGTCTAAAGATAGTTGCATCTATCAAGTAGGAGATAAGGTACCACTTATAAAGTGGGGAGGCAAGATTAACTAATTTACGACCTGGAATGAGGAAGTGCCGTCAGTGTGGATGATGAAGCAGCTGCTCCCCCCTGTGGCCAGAATCGAACATCCCCTCAGAAGAAGGTTAACTTGCCTCTGCGTCTGTCTCTCAGTCTCTGTTTGATGTGTTTATGGGCATTGAATGTTTGCCCTATCTGTGTTATAATGTGATCCGCCCTGAGTCCCCTTCGGGGTGAGAAGGGCGGAATATAAATACTGTAAATAAATAAATAAATAAATAAAGTAAACATGGCCATGGATAAGTAATTGAAATGGGTCTTGAGAGCACCACTTTCTAGTCCCCCTGGACTAGGACGTTTTGTCCAGTTACACACTCTCAGCCTGGCATGTGTTACTGTGTTATTTTTTTTTTCACAACAGTAAACATTTAGTCCATTGACAAAGTTGGGGAGATTAAATTTACCGAAATTCTGCATCAAAGCACACCCTCCCCAAGATTGTCCTCACCTTGCAAAGTGACGTCCTCTCCCCTGAAGCAAGGAAATCAGGCTGAACTTCTACGCAGCACTTTTTCACCTGAAAAAGTGATAAAGATTCAAGTCATTGAGTGTGGAGAAGGATTAGAACATGCAGCATAGTCACAAGGAATGAAGTTGAAACTGTAGAGTTGGAACCAATTAAAAAAGCGTCCATCCATTCACCATCTCCACTAGAACAGTGGTACCCAACTTTTTTTGATCAGGGACCACTCTCCAACATTAATACCAAAAGGATTATGAATCAGTTTTTGGTCAACGGTTACTACACCGTTGCAATGAGAGTGACTGGTCTCGCAAAACCCTCTTATGGTGTCGGGAGGGGAGAGGCTGATTTCCCACAAAATGCACAACCACAAGCCTCCTGACTGCTGCTTCTCCTCCTCCTCTCCCCTCCTGAGCAGAGCCATTCCATGTGGGGTGCCTTGGTGTCTTCGGCCTGTTCCTGGATTATTTGGGGGTACTGATTCAGAAAATTGCATTGGATAGACCACATCAGCTCTAGATAATTAAATATGATTATCTGTGGGTGAACAGATGCTGGCTACTGGATGGCATATGCTCCGTATCAGAAACTAGAACTGATGTGGTCTATCCAATGTAATTTTCTGAATCAGCACCCCAAATAACCCAGGAGCAGGCTGAAGACACCAAGGCACCCCTGCTTCCAGGCACCACATGGAAGGGCTCCGCTCAGGGAAAGGGAGGAGGAGGAGAAGCAGCAGTCAGGAGGCTTGTGGTCATGCCTTTTGTGGGTAATCAGCCTCTCCCCTCCCGACATCCCCATTGCCTCGGCACTATAACAGGGTTTCGCGACACCAGTCACTCTCATTGCAACGGTGTAGTAACAATGAGGCTGTGGACCATATTTTAGTTCTTGGGGACAAGTCGTCGTCGTCTCACTCGTTCAGTCGTTTCCGACTCTTTGTGACCTCATGGACCAGTCCACGCCAGAGCTCCCTGTCGGTTGCCGCCGCCCCCAGTTCCTTCAAGGTCAAGCCAGTCACTTCAAGGATACCGTCCATCCATCTTGCTCTTGGTTGGCCTCTCTTCCTTTTTCCTTCCATTTTCCCCAGCATCATGGTCTTTTCAAAGCTTTCCTGTCTTCTCATGACGTGGCCAAAGGACTTCATCTTTGCCTTTAGTATCCTTCCCTCCAGTGAGCAGCCGGGCATTATTTCCTGGAGGATGGACTGGTTGGATCTTCTTGCCAAGGTCCAAGGCACTCTCAGGATTTTCCTCCAGCACCAAAGTTTGAAAGTGTGTATCTTCCTTCGCTCAGCCTTCCTTATGGTCCAGCTCTCGCAGCCATAGGTTACTATGGGGAATACCATTGGGGACAACTGGTGGCCCACAAACCACAGGTTGGGAACCACTGCTTTAGAAAAAGGGGTATTGAACTTTGTAAGGGGAAGGGGAGACTTGCAATGGTGAAGGAAAGCACATTCCACACCTTAATCCACAACTTAACCCTCACTGCCACTTAAGCCACCACACCAGCAAATCCGATTCTATTATTGCCAGCCCAAAAATATGTGATTTCCCTTAGAAACTAAACAAACAAGGAGGATGCAGCTTGTTTTCAAGCAGAATCATGCTTCCAAGAGACCCTTGGCACTGGGGCTCCAGGTAAAAGCAAGGAGCCTCATATTATCAAAAACAAGATGTCACTTTTTACCAGAAATGCAACAAATATCCCAATGGTTCTGGGGGTGACAACAGTAGGGACAGAAAGGACTGGAAAGTAGAAGTATGCGGGAGATGTCCTTCTCATCTGTACCTTACAAATCAATTGTTCTCACCTGTTCTTCCTGCCTCTTGTCCTCTGCCTGACTCAGGAGGAAGCCTTCCGCCAGGGCCACCGCCTGGGAAGAGGTCTCTGCCCCACACTCTCGGACCCAGCTCCCCATCTCTGGGGGCAGGAGGCTCAGGAACTGCTCCAGGATCACCAGGTCCAGCATCTCCGCCTTGGTGTGTTGCTCTGGCTTCAGCCACTGGCGGCAGAGATCGTGGAGGCGGCTGCAAACCTCTCTGGGTCCCTCGCCCTCTCGGTAGGAGAACTGCCTGAAGGCCTGAAGCTGTGCACCTGAGATGGCAAGGACCTTATCCAGGAACCTCTGTGCCATTATTTCCCAGACTCTTCCATTGCTCCCAGCATTCATGCCCTCAAGGATTTTTCCTGACTCAGTTCCAGCTGAGTCTGGTCTGTACATCATTCAGTCAATGCTCAATGGAGCTGCCAATGCGGATCTCAAACATTTGCCTCTTCTTTTTCCTCGCAGGACCATGGCTTCCTCATCAGGCTCATCATCATCTAAAGGAATGTAAAGCTGAGGCATTGTCTTAACAATTATTACACTATATATATGGGTAAAAACAAAGGGAGGACCCTCCAACTTCTGGGTTATATGGCCGTGTGGAAAGGCCCCGATTCTCCCCTAATTCCTTTAATGTTTGTTGAAAGAAAAGCTTATACATTTTGTCCTAGAAAAATTAAATCCTAGAAATAAAATTATCAGTGGAAGCCCTGAACTCTGTTGAAACAGGATGCAACAGAAATATGTTAATAATACAATAAATAAATAATATAGCTTCTAATACTTTTCAAAAGATCACAAATGATTTTCGAGCTCTGGGAACAAAGCTAAAACTGTATAATGTACATGTGATCTTTTCATCCCTCCTCCCCGTTGTAGGACACGGCTCTACAAGGGCCGGAAAAATAGTACAGGTCAATAACTGGCTCAGAAAATGGTGTCAAGAGGAGCATTTTGGCTTCCTTGACCATGGTCTACTCTTCCAAGAGGATGGACTACTGGCAAGCGATGGGGTGCATCTCACACAAGTAGGAAAACATCTTTTTGCACACAGACTCACAAACCTCATCAGGCGCACTTTAAACTAGATCCACTGGGGGAGGGGAACAACAGCCTGGCGAACACTATATTACCCACGACCACAGGGAACCGCCGAAAGGCTAAACGGAGGGCTGCACAAACACAGCAAGGACCAAGTACAGAGAGCACAATAATCCGAAATAAACAGTTCGAGGGGAGGTCACAGGGGCTTACATGTCTTTACACTAATGCTCAGAGCATGGGAAATAAGCAAGACGAACTCCAACTCCTAGCACAGCACCACACATACGATGTCATAGGCATCACTGAAACCTGGTGGGATGACTCCCATCGCTGGAATTTAACCATTGAGGGCTATAACCTCTTTCACAGAAATAGAACAAAGGGGAGAGGAGGGGGAGTAGCTTTATATGTCAAAAACAGTTACGTTGCAGAAGAAATGCAAGACTGTAATCCGGGAAACCAGCTTGAAAGCATCTGGATAAGAATCAAGGGAACCGGGACTCAAAAAGATCTTGTCGTGGGTGTCTACTACAGACCTCCGAGTCAGGATGAAGGACTTGATGAAGCCTTCTGTCAACAGCTGACCAAACAGGCACAAAGAAGAGATATAGTAGTCATGGGCGATTTCAATTATCCCGATATCTGCTGGAAAACAAACTCAGCCAAGAGTACAAAGTCCAACAAATTCCTCACTTGCCTTGCAGATAATTTTATGGTCCAGAAGGTAGAAGAGGCAACAAGGGGATCAGCAACTCTTGATCTAATCTTAACAAATGTGGAAGACCTGATCAATACAGTTGAAGTGGTTGGATCCTTAGGGGCAAGTGACCATGTGCTCCTGCAGTTTGCAATACAAAGGAATGCTGAAACTAAGACAAGTCAAACACGCATTCTGGACTTTAAGAGAGCTGACTTCCAAAAAAATGAAGGAATTACTGAGCGGCATTCCATGGGCGCCGATATTAAAAAACAAGGGAGTTAAGGATGGATGGGAGTTTTTCAAAAGTGAAATACTCAAGGCGCAAATGCAAACAGTGCCAACAAAGAAGAAAAATAAGACAAGTGCAAAGAAGCCAGAATGGATGTCCAAAGAACTTCTAACTGAGCTAAAGCTCAAAAGTGACATGCACAAGAAGTGGAAAAGGGGAGAAATCACCAAAGAAGAATTCAAACGTATAGCCAACACCTGTAGGGAAAAGGTTTGCAAGGCTAAAGCTCAGGCTTGCCAGGGACATAAAAAACAACAAAAAAGGCTTTTTTGCTTACGTTGGTAGAAAAAGGAAGAAAAAGGAGGCGATAGGGCCATTGCAAGGAGAAGATGGGGTGATGGCGACAGGGGACAGGGAAAAGGCAGAACTACTTAATGCCTTCTTTGCCTCGGTCTTCTCACAAAAAGAAAGCCATCTTCAACCTCAGCAACATGGAATGGACGAAGGATTGGGGGAAATCCAACCCCAAATAGGGAAACAAGTTGTCCAGGAACACCTGGCCGCTCTAAATGAATTCAAGTCCCCAGGGCCAGATCAGCTACATCCAAGAGTATTGAAGGAACTAGCGGAAGTTATTTCAGAACCACTGGCAATTATCTTCGAGAGTTTTTGGAGAATGGGAGAAGTCCCAGCAGATTGGAGGAGGGCGAATGTGGTCCCTATCTTCAAGAAGGGAAAAAAGAACAACCCAAACAATTACCATCCGGTCAGCCTCACATCAATACCAGGCAAAATTCTGGAAAAGATCATTAAGGAAGTGGTCTGCGAACACTTAGAAACAAATGCGGTCATTGCTAATAGTCAACACGGATTTACCAAAAACAAGTCATGCCAGACTAATCTGATCTCTTTTTTCGATAGAGTTACGAGTTGGGTCGATACAGGGAATGCTGTGGATGTAGCCTACCTGGATTTCAGTAAGGCCTTCGACAAAGTCCCCCACGACCTTCTGGCAAACAAACTAGTCAAATGTGGGCTAGACAAAACTATGGTTAGGTGGATCTGTAATTGGCTAAGCGGACGAACCCAAAGGGTGCTCACCAATGCGTCGTCTTCATCATGGAAAGAAGTGACAAGTGGAGTGCCGCAGGGCTCTGTCCTGGGCCCGGTTCTGTTCAACATCTTTATTAACGACTTAGACGAAGGGTTAGAAGGCATGATCATCAAGTTTGCAGACGACACAAAACTGGGAGGGATAGCTAACACTCCAGAAGACAGGAGCAGAATTCAAAACGATCTTGACAGACTAGAGAGATGGGCCAAAACTAACAAAATGAAGTTCAACAGGGACAAATGCAAGATACTTCACTTCGGCAGAAAAAATGGAAATCAAAGATACAGAATGGGGGACGCCTGGCTTGACAGCAGTGTGTGCGAAAAAGACCTTGGAGTCCTCATGGACAACAAGTTAAACATGAGCCAACAATGTGATGCGGCTGCTAAAAAAGCCAATGGGATTCTGGCCTGCATCAATAGGGGAATAGCGTCTAGATCCAGGGAAGTTATGCTCCCCCTCTATTCTGCCTTGGTCAGACCACACCTGGAATACTGTGTCCAATTTTGGGCACCACAGTTGAAGGGAGATGTTGACAAGCTGGAAAGCGTCCAGAGGAGGGCGACTAAAATGATTAAGGGTCTGGAGAACAAGCCCTATGAGGAGCGGCTTAAAGAGCTGGGCATGTTTAGCCTGCAGAAGAGAAGGCTGAGAGGAGACATGATAGCCATGTACAAATATGTGAAGGGAAGTCATAGGGAAGAGGGAGCAAGCTTGTTTTCTGCTGCCCTGCAGACTAGGACACGGAACAATGGCTTCAAACTACAGGAAAGGAGATTCCACTTGAACATCAGGAAGAACTTCCTCACTGTGAGAGCTGTTCGACAGTGGAACTCTCTCCCCGGGGCCGTGGTGGAAGCTCCTTCTTTGGAGGCTTTTAAGCAGAGGCTGGATGGCCATCTGTCGGGGGTGCTTTGAATGCGATTTCCTGCTTTTTAGCAGGGGGTTGGACTGGATGGCCCATGTGGTCTCTTCCAACTCTACTATTCTATGATTCTATGATTCTATGATTAATAATCAATAAATAATCTGAGTGCATTTTTCACAAAACCTAGACATTCTAATAGACAGATACTCATTTTGTTTTAAACACATTTGCTCAAGATTTAGCCTTAACAAAAATCATTTCTCTCTAATCATCTGACTTCAGACCTTGCCTGGAATAAGTACTCTGTGTCCAGTTCTGGGCATCACAATTCAAGAAGGATCTTGACAAGCTGGAAAGTGTCCAGAGAAAGGTGACCAAAATGCGCCAAAGCTTGGAAATGAAGCTCTATGAGGAGCGGTGGAGGGATCTGGGGGTGTTTAGCTATGGGAAGAAAAGATTGGGGGAAAGAGCTATGAAAATGTGTTGTCAAAGGCTTTCACTGGGTTGCAGTGAATTTTCCGGGCTGTAATGCCATGTTCCAGAAGCATTCCTTCCTGACATTTCGCCTGCATCTATGGCAAGCATCTGTTATCGAGATCGCGATTTAGCCAGGATCTGCCCTGTGAGGGAGATCTGATCGCTTCCTCCGATGAGGGAACGAGTCTTGGCGAGCCGTCAGGGAAGCAGAAAATGATCCGGAATATAAATTTACCTGAGACCGAAAGGAAAAGACTCTGCCAAGTTGAAGGAAAAACTGCCAAAGCGTTTATTAAAGCAATTCAGCTGAAAAGGACATCAGGCAGCGATAATTCGACATGCAAGATGTAACGATACATTGAAAATAAAGCCATTTTATACATTTCTAAGTTTGAAGTCTGCTTGAATCTCCCGCCCCGTCCCTCCGCCCATCTGGCTGCTGATAGGTCGAGGGCGCCGCACTAGGTGGGGGTTTGGTTTCCCGCCCCGCGCCTTGGCCAATGAGGAACAACCTTTGCCTCTGTCAGGGCCAATCAGGTTGGGGAAGGCGGGAGTCAGCTAGACAATGGGTTTTGGTGAATGAATCATTGGAGTTATCTTTATGCAAAGCGATTACCTGAGGCTAGCGCCTTCTAAGATAATCTTAAGATTATTGCTGTTTTGAATAGGGCCATCTGGAATGTCCAGGGTTCTTTACGCACGTACACAGTTCATGAACACCTGTGGTGTGGCGGAGATGACAGCAAATATTGACACTATGGGATTATGGTGGCAGGACCAGCGGGAAGCCTTCCTGGGGCTCCCCAGGGGTCCAGGATGGGTTTGCGCTCAACATTACCATATGAGATTTTATCACCCCGGGGACTGCTCCGATCTGGGGTGGGTCAATTTCTCGCTATGGGCCATGCAGATGCAACATAGATTAAATTTTATGGTGACAGTTTATCCTCTTTTGTGTGTGAAGCCCAGAATCTAGGATGAGGGAAAGCAGGAATTTCTGGGGTTAACTAGAGTTCAGGCTATGCCTTCATTGATTAAAATATACTAGGGAATATAGAGAATAATATCTTAGCCATTTCCACCCAAAATTACCGAAAAAAGTACTAAATATTAACATTTATAGCTTATTTTCCACTCCTACGCTAATAGCGCAAGGTGGGAGGCTATTTAGGCAAGGAACGCAGTTTGACAATCAGCTGATGATCAGAGAAAAAATGGTCAAAAATGTTGGTTGTATTTTAAAGATTAGGTGATTTTAGTCATAAATATGAAAAGGGGTGATTCTTGGTGCAAAATTGAGTGAGTTATGAAAGAAAATGCATGCTGGGGGTAGGCAATTCAATATCGCGGTTTGTCTGAGGAGAGGGAGGGAGTTCAGATTCCCTCCAGTTTTAAAGGGAAGGAAAAAAACCCGGTTTTTCTGTAATGTAACATATAAAAAAGGGAAATATATGAGTCTGGGGGTCTTCCAGGGAACCCATAGACCAAGTTACATCTGGCTAAACAGTTAATAAAGAATTGATTCCAATATTTCATAAACATATAAGCATATAGTTCATGAAAAGTTTATAAGCAGCTCAGGTTGATTTCTGTCCATGGGAGTCCAGCAGGAGTATATGAATGAGGAATCTGTTCATTCATAAAAATGAATGAATGAGCCGAAGAAATCCATCCGGAAGCTCTTGCCACCGTATAAATCACAGCTGGTCCTTGGAGAAACTACATCTCTCTCTCAGGGAGGGTGGCAGTCCACCACCAGCAGCTCTGGAGAGAAGCCCATGTTCTTTGGAAATAGCCCGCCAGGCGCAGAAGCCGAGAAGCGGCTGTAGCGGAGAAGGAGGCAAACGGAACCGGCTTTCTGACAATCAGCTGATTCGGAGCTTCAAACTGGACCGATCCGGACGCTGTTGGTTGTCCCGGAACCAGGAGCCTCAAAGAGTGTTAGATATAAAAGATAGGCATGCTTGGAGTATTTTTGATGAAGTTATGGTTCAATTTGTTCCGTTCGCCATGTTAGTCAATGACAGGGAGGGAAGGAGAGAGGATTTCATGCGAGGGAGCCAGAAAAGAGATACAAAATAACCACTTGAGAGGATTTCAAGTTAAAGGAAAGGATACTTTTTATTTAAGGATTAGTTACAATGTCAGGGCTGGGGAAAGCAATGAAAAGAATTTAATAATAATAATTTGTTGCGGTCTGAACATTTTCCCACTTTGCTGGCGATCCGGATCTGTGGAACTCCCCGCTGCAGGTCAGATGAATTTAAAAGCGGGGGTCTCCGCTATCACATCCTCAGAGGTTGTGAAGTCTGTTGGAAATAAGGCAGTGGGGTTTATATATCTGTGGAATGATGTCCAGGGTGGGAGAAAGAACTCTTGTCTGTTGGAGGCAAGTGGGAATGTTGCAATTGGTGAGCTTGATTAGCATTGAAAAGCTCTGCAGCTTCAAAGCCTGGCAGTTGCCGGCTGGGAGGATCCTTTGTTTGGGAGGTATTTGGGAGAGAAGTCAGCCATAGTAGAGCGCTTGATGAGCCAACCTGGACACAGAATATTATTTGAGAACACAGAAAAGCTGGACCACTGTAACAACCCCCATGTCAGACTACAAAGAGAAGCCATTGAAATCCACAAACATGTGGACAATTTTAACAGAAAGGAGGAAACCAGGATAATGAACAAAATCTGGCTACCAGTATTTAAAAAACTCCAAAATCAGAACAGTAAACAAAACAACAACACTCTGAAAACAGGGGAATTCCAGACAAGAAACCATCAGGGCCAGCTAACACCTCAAATATCCCCTCAGGCAGTAAGTAGCCAGGCTTTGAGGCTGCAAAAAAAATGAACAAAATGAACAGGAAAATGAACAAAATCTGGCTACCAGTATTTAAAAAAAACACCAAAATCAATAATAATAATAATAATAATAATAATAATAATAATAATAATAATAATAATAATAATAATCTGTATTTATATTCTGCCCTTTTCTCCTAGGGGACTCAGAGCGAATTATAGTATTTATTTACATACATAGGCAAACATTCAATGCCCTTACAATGACAGATACAGTGAGTCACACAAACATAAACAAAGGCAAGGCTTCTCCTTTCATTTCTGGCTTCTAGAGGCACAATCAAAACAGCAAATAGAGAACACCACTCAGAAACAAGGGAATTCCAGACTGCCATCAATCAAGCACCAGTTAACACCTTCCAAACAGAGGATCCCCCAAAGTAGCAACAGCCAGGCTTTGAAGCTACAAGGCTTTTCATGTTTGGGCAATCCTGCGTTTGTTAGTTTCTATGTAGACTTGTCCACAGCTGCATGGTATACGGTTGACCTCCCAAAAAAGGATTCCCCCTGGCAGGAAGCAGCCAGGCTTTGGAGCTGCAGGACTAATCAAGGTGGTCAATTGCAACATTCACACTCCTCCAACAGACAAGAGTTCTTTCTCCCACCCTGGACATCCCACAGAAAAGCCCTGAAAACATGGCTATGTGCTCAAGCTTTCGAAGATTAAATGATAAAGACGACCCGGACTGATTTACGGCTACAGCACGAGGATTTTGGATGAATGGATTTTAATCATATGTTTTATATTTTTATATTGTTTTAATTGGATTTTCATTGCTGTTTTAATTATGTGTAGACATTGAATTGTTACAAATTTTGTACGCCGCCCTGAGTCCCTTCGGGTGAGAAGGGCGGGATATAAATGTTGGAAACAAATAAATAAATAAATAAGTAAATATAAACCTCATTGTCTCGTTTCCAACAGACCTCACAACCTCTGGGGATGCCAGGGCTAAACATCAGGAGAGAATGCTTCAGGAACATGGCCATACCACCCGAAAAACTCACAGCAACCCAGAGACATGAAAGCCAAGTTGCAATACTTGAAAGCATGTCACATTGAGGAGGGACAGGCCTTTTCTCTGTTGCTCTAGAGCAGAGCTTTACAAACTGTATATCAGCATGTCAGCTGCAGTGTGCCAGTGTGTCATTGCTGATGTAAACCTCTGAGTCTATCTGATACTAGCCATACTAACTTGCATGCATTTGAGAAGAAAGGATGGAAAGGCCGCCCACCCGATAGTACACCTGGCCTGCCTCCCTCTGCCCCAAAGGCCCCTTCCTTACCTTCCAGGCCCCTCCACCCTCTTCTCTGCCCTTTCCACATCTAAAAGGGTGCCTGTTTCGGGGGGGGGGGGGGTCCACTTCCTCCGCCAGGCCCTGGCCAATCAGAGTCCTGGAAACAGGGATGGGGAGGAGGAACCCCTTCAGGTTTTCTTTGCTTTGTTCTACTGATTATATTGTTGCATTTACTGTATCACACACAGACACACTGTGCTTACTCTGTATCACACACAGACACATTGTGCTTACTCTGTATCACACACAGATACCAGGCATGGGCCAACCTCAGCCCTCCTGGTGTTTTGGATTTCAACTCCCACAATTTAAGTCCAAAACACCTGGAGGGAGGTTGCTGTGAGTTTTCCAGACTGTATGGCTATGCAGTTCGAAAACATGGAAATGTGAGTAGATCAATAGGTACCGCACCGACGGGAAGGTAACAGTGCTCCATGCAGTCATGCCAGTGGCCACATGACCTTGGAGGCGTCTATGGACAACGCCGGCTCTTCAGCTTAGAAATGGAGATGAGCACCAACACCCAGAGTCGGTCACGACTGGACTTAACGTCAGGGGAAACGTTTACCTTTACCTATGGCTATGCTCAGTCGCCCCTGGTGGTGCAGACACTTAAACCGCTGAGCTATTGAATTTGCTGACCAAAAGTTCGGCAGTTTGAATCCAGGGAGCAGAGTGAGCTCCCGCTGTCAGCTCCAGTTTCTGCCAACCTAAAGTAAAGGTTAAGGTAAATGTTTTCCCCTGATGTTAAGTCCAGTCGTGTCCAATTCTGGGGGTTGGTGCTCATCTCCATTTCTAAGCCGAAGAGCTGGCGTTGTCTGTAGACACCTCCAAGGTCATGTGGTTGGCATGACTGCATGGAACGCTGTTACCTTCCAGCCAGAGCGGTACCTATTGATCTACTCACATTGGCATGTTTTCAAACTGCTAGGTTGGCAGGAGCTGGAGCTAACAGCAGCTGCTCACTCCGCTTCCGGGGTTTGAAACCTGGGACCTTTCGGTCTCCAGCTCAGTGCTTTAACGCACTTCGCCACCGGGGCAATAACACCAATCAAATTGTTTGAATTTAGAATTGTGCTTCCAAGAGGCTTCTGGGACTGTGATTCTAGACATACTCACTATGTCTTTGCTTCTAAAAGCAATTCTGAAGGCACCAAATTGCAGGTGTAGAGCAACACTCTGGGTAGCTGTGAGGAAAAGCAGCAACCCAGTGATTCCAGCTATGAAAGCCTTCAACACCACCAGGAGGGAGAGCCCAAGTTGGTGTAGACTCATATAATCCAGTTCAGAGCAGATAACTTGAGATTCAAAAGGAAGAGAAGAGACATAAAGGAAAGAAAGAAGGAAGAGAGGGAGGGGAGAAAGAAGTCCAGCCCTATCTTTGGCCCAAGTTTCCTTTTAAACTCATCAAGAACACAATCGGAGCCCTTTCCTTCAGGAATTAATGGGAACCATTTATTGATTGGTTATTGTAAATGTATAAATTCACCTTGGAACGAGCTACAACAATTACACCACATGTGCGGATAAAGATTAGCTTAGTTCTGGCCATAGAAGGTATAGTGTCAAAGGACAATGAACAGCCAGGCAGTCTTTTGTTTTAATGCAGGGTGATCTGATTCAGTTGTTGCATGATTATATTTCATGTGTAACAATATGGAAGAACCAGGTCAGGCTGCCGTCATATTAACACAGACCTCAGCACTTTGGTTTTAGAAAAAAGAGGTCTTTTTACCTCTGTGTCACACAAGGCAAAGTTCTAAGCTTCAATCGGAGTCGCATCTCAAAAAACAGAATAGATAAGCAATGGGCATTATTTCTGGTAAGTCAACCAGTGTTAGCAAATCTATTTCCCAGAGCATCCTTTAACATACTGGTTCTCAACCTTTGGGTCCCCAGATGTTTTAGCCTTCAACTCCCAGAAATCCTAATAGCTGGTAAACTGGCTGGGATTTCTGGGAATTGTAGGGCAAAACACCAGGGGACCCACAGGTTGAGAACCACTGCTTTAACACAGGACAAGCTACAGTTTACCCTCCACATTTGAGGGTTAAACTTCTGCAGATTTGACTATTGGCAGACTTGATTAGTATGGGGTTGTTGTATGTTTTCCAGGCTGCATGGCCATGTTCCAGAAGTATTCTCTCCTGACGTTTCGCCCACATCTATGGCAAGCATCCTCAAAGCTTGTGAGGTACCTCATAACCTCTGAGAATGCCTGCCATAGATGTGGGCGAAACGTCAGGAGATAATACTTCTGGAACATGGCCATACAGCCTGGAAAACATACAACAACCCTGTGATCCCGGCCATGAAAGCCTTCGACAACACATTGATTAGTATGTTTTATGAATCTCTAGGTCCTCCAGGTGGAAGTTGAGCATTGGGTCATACTGGAGGATCTAGACTTCTCTTGGACTAAAAGAAGTGGCTTATTTGAACTTTATCCGCTTTTGCAAAGGTTCTGTGTTGCGAATCCACACAAAAACTGAGGGCATACTGTACTACCTTTTCTAATAGCTCAATTGGTTGCCAGTTTGTTTCTAGATACAATTCAAACTGCTGGATATGAACTATAAAACCAATATCTCAGATCCTCCAGACTACCTCTTTCTATATGAGGCTGTCCAGATCCCGAGATCATCAGAGGAAGCAACTCTCAGTTCCCACCCGTTACAACTACTATTTGTAGGGATGTGACAGAGAGCCTTCATACATAGAAGACGCACACATAGAAGTACACAAAATGAAAGTGCAATTTTCAGGAAAAATAAGTGCTTTGTTTGTTGAGGTTTCAAGGAGTATTCACACCAGCAATCTCGATGCTGTTTCCAGGGACCGTACAGGAGACTCCATAATCTGATTTCTGGATCTATTGTAAATATATATTTTGCAATATGATCTATAATGACTGGGGGGAGAACATGTCAACCCCTGCTTTGTACCTGTATTTTTCCAGGGGGGAAAGATGTTCAATTTGGAGGAAACTGAGGCTATGAAGAAGCTACTGACTAAAGAAGCGGTAATATTCAGTTTAGTGAACTCAAATGTTTATGCGTAGTTGCAGTGACTCCATAGATGTGGAAAATGGACTGAGCTTTTTCCAGAGAATTGCATCTGAATCAGTGAATTCAACTCAATGGAAAGGGCCCTTCAAGACATGCCCTATATTCCAGGATACAATCCCAGGTTTTCTGCTTTAAAATTGATCAAAGTAAAGAATTTCTGTATATATTTCAGATTTCAATATTAATGTCAAAAATACATAGTATGATTTTACATAGGATTTGTGCTTCATTAGAACAGTAAAGACAATTATCACTTAGGTAAAATAAATATTAAATAACCAAAAAAAATTAAGGTGTAAACACTAAGCTAATCTGGGAATCTGCTATTGCAACACATCCAATGAAGTGGTTTAAAACCAGTATAAAAAAGGTTAGGACTAAGTACATTCCAGTCTACTTGGAATACACTACGCTCATTCCATTATTTATCATTCTATTATTTATCTGGGATAAATAGAAAACCTGGGATAAGATCCTCGGATATATGGCCTGTCTGGAAGGGCCCTAAGAAAGCATTAGGAAGAACTTCTTGTGTGTTCAGAGCCAATCTACAGTGAAATCTATTGCCTTACATAGCATTCTCTTAGCGACTACAGATTTATAAATGGTGATGATGGCATCTGAATAAAAGTATTATTTAATAATTTATCTATGGACTTTGGTATGTTAAAATTCTGATGTAAATACATAACATATACCTCATAGTTGGATTATAAATGTTTTGTTTTTGTTGTGAACAATCTGGTGCTGTTTAAGAGTTGAATTCCGAACAAAACATTTCCCGCACTCCTGGCATTTGTATGGTTTCTCTCCTGTGTGGGTTCTCTGATGGACTACAAGACCTGACTGGTAAGCAAAACATTTCCCACAGTCCTGGCATGTGTATGGTTTCTTTCCAGTGTGCATTCTTTGGTGTCTCAGAAGTGGTGACTTGGAGACAAAACATTTTCCACACTCCTGGCATGGGTATGGTTTCTCTCCTGTGTGGATTCTCTGATGTCTCAGAAGCCCTGATTTGCAAGTAAGACATTTTCCACACTCTTGGCATTTGTACAGTTTCTCCCCTGTGTGGATTCTCTGGTGGAAATGAAGGTGTGAACTTTGGGTATAACATTTTCCACACTCCTGACATTTGTATGGTTTCTCTCCTGTATGGATTCTCAGGTGAATCACAAGTCCTGACTTAGAAGCAAAACATTTCTCACATTCTTGGCATTTGTATAGTTTCTGTCCTGTATGTACTGTCCTGTGTAAATGAAGGTGTGACATTTGAGCGTAACATTTTCCACACTCTTGGCATTTGTAGGGTTTTTCTCCTGTATGATATCTCTGGTGGATCACAAGGTCTGACCTGCGATTCCAAAACTTTCCACATTCATGGCATTTGTATAGTTTCTCCCCTGTGTGGATTCTCTGGTGGATCACGAGTTCAGATTTGGATGCAAAACATTTCTCACATTCCTGGCATTTGTATGGTTTCTCTCCTGTGTGGATTCTGTAGTGGATCACAAGTCCCGACTTGGAAGCAAAACATTTTCCACACTCTTCACATTTGTATAGTTTCTCTCTCGTGTGCACTCTCTGATGAATGTGAAGTGCTGACTTCGAAATAAAACATTTTTCACACTCATGGCATTTGTATGGTTTCTCTCCTGTATGGATTCTCTGATGGATCCTAAGCCCATAGCTGGAAGCAAAAGACTTATCACACTCTTGGCATCTGTACAGTTTCTCTCCTGTGTGCATTCCCTGGTGTCTTCGAAGGGCTGACTTGGAAACAAAACATTTTTCACACTCCTGGCATCCATATGGTTTCTCCCCTGTGTGGATTCTCTTGTGGATTACAAGTATTGACTTGCAAACAAAACATTTTCCACATTCCTGGCATTTATATGGTTTTTCCCCTGTGTGGGTTCTCTGGTGGATCACAAGTACTGGTTTGGAAACAAAACATTTTCCACACTCTTGGCATTTGTATGGTCTCTCCCCTCTGTGGACACTTTCATGACTCGTGTGATCCAATTTCAGAGAGACCTCACATCCAAAGTGTTTCTTTCCAGGCTGCAATATCTTGTGACTCACATGTGTCATCTTTCCACTGCAGTTGGCTTCTAGAAGAAAAATAAGAAAAATATTGATTTCCAAATGTGAGAAAAAAGGAATATCAGAGAACAAGAAAGGACCCAAGTGCAGAAGACCCTAAAAGGAGAATATTGTTAGAGAAAACAATCTGTCCACATCGGTTCTTTCAGGAGCCAAGTAAAATGTTTTTTATTTTCATGATAATTAAAGCAGAAACAAAAAATTAAGGCCAATTTCTGTTTTCTAATTACTTTCATATGCAATAGGGGTTTCATTTCAGTCACAATCATCACCAACATCAGTCATGACAGATTATTGAAAGGATTCAAACATCTGAGCACATGGACCTACAAGATTGCTGACTGGGGGATTTCTTATTTTCATGTTTTCTTTTGGATATTGTGAGCCCTTGGAGTTGTCCCAGAGCTGCATTGCAAGGTGAGACTGGACCCTAGATTGCACAGTAACATTTTATATGTGCAAAAAAGGCATTTGTGCCTTGTATGTTGTATTATTTTGTAAGATCTATACATGAGGCAATATCAAAAAACGCGAAGGCTGCCCACCTATTTTCCCCTGAAATTACTGTAAGACATTTTGACTATTATTATTATTATTATTGTCATTGTTGATTATTTATACCCCACTTTTTCTCTCCACAAGGAGACTTCCCATGATCTTACCATGGGAAAGTGGCATACAAATGCTGATGGTATTGTGTTTAGGCACACAGAAGGAACTTCAGTTGTTTCAAAAACGTCTTTTGCAGATATGAGAACCTTAAGAATCCCTTAAAGCAAGTGTGGGAAGCTTGCGGCTCTCTGGGTGAAGATGAACAACTGCTCTAATCATGCCTCAAGGCTGGCCAAGCTGACAGGTGTACTGGTCAGGATGGCAAGGACTGATGGGGCAGATCTGTTCTGGAGAGAAAGCCGTTCCTGATCCTGCCTTGAGAAAAGTCATAATGCTTGGCTGATATCCTTGGTCTTAGAAGACTGACATTTTAAATTAGAAATTATTATAAGTGAATGAAAGAAAGATCCGTACCAAGAGCAGCCATGATTCCACAGGTTTCCTCCATGACCTCCCTGTGCAGGGATCTCTGATTTGCATCCAAGAGGGCCCATTCTTCTGGGAGGAAAGACACAACCACCTCCTCAAAGGACACCACAGCCTAAACAAAAAGAGTTTTTTTTCCTGCTTAAATCCAATACTAAGGTTATTAACAAACAAACTACAAAAAGGAGGTTAATGTGGCGTGACTGGGTCTTATCTTGCAGTATTAAAATTGACGGTGGAATTGTCTTTATATCAAGAGGTCAAATTATTTGCCTTAATTCTATGTGCTCCCAACTAGTTCCAGGAGTAGAGGGAACATCCCCTTGAATATCATTGTGAGTGAACAATATCTCTGCCATCAAACCTGGCTTTTAGTGCTGTCTAGAGGACACTATGGTAATCAGGACGCTGAAACAGGTAGGCCTTTGATCTGATCCTGCAGGTTATTTCTGTGACTCTCAGCTTTGCTATAAGCAACAAGGAAAGTTTTTTTTCTTGTCCAGGAAGAAGATTCAACCTGAGATTTATGTCAACCAAGTACTGTACTCAACTGCCCAAGTTTAATGGATTAAAAATCTGCTTTGGGGTCTCCTCACTTCTTTTTCTTTTAGTTTCAGGTGCTATGTGACAACTCTAGGAACAAATATTTAAATGTCCATGTTTTTCTACCTAAAATATTCCCACCTAAAAAACTACCAGCTTTTATTATTATTTTCATGAAAAAGGGCAACATTATTTTCAGGTATTAGAGACAGAAAGTCCTAAATTTCTCCCGTCATTATGTTGTGCGTCTATTTTTAAAGGTCAATTAATCGATGTGTTATGTATTTTAATCTTGTAATTCTGTTGTGATTTATATATATGTCAACTGTTGTTTTAAGGCTTTGTCCCCATGTAAGCCACCCTGAGTCCCTTCAGGGAGATGGAGGCGGGATAAAATTATTATTATTATTATTATTATTATTATTATTATTATTATTATTATTCTCCTTACCTGATATGGTTCTCCATCACAAAGAGGAAGAGGAAACTGAGCCGCTGTTGCCATTCTTGCGCCAGCCCCTGGGAGAGAGATCAAGCCAGTGGGAAGCAGGTCGCTCATGCTGGGCCCAGAGAGTAAGATCACAACCCTACAACCCCTAACAGATCAAAACACCTTGAGCACAATAGAAATTAAATCAAAAGGATGTAGATAGCAACAAGGTAAAGATTAAAGTGTTAAGATGCACCTTGGGGACACCACAGGCTAGTTTCCATTGAATCATGAAAGCCACTAATGGAATTTGGCTAATTACATTTTCTTGGACTGGCCTGCACCACAAGGTTATTTTTCTCACAATAAACTCTAAGCATACTGAATAAGATAGGAGGTGTATAGATAATTCTGTTAAAGCAGACTCTCCCAGTGATCATGCTTACCTTGCCAAGTGGTGCCCCTTCGCTGGGAAGTCTGCCTGGTGTCCAATGGAGCCTCCTCTGCAATAGGAAAAAGCTGGACTTCCACATAGAGCTTTTCCATCTAAAATAGCGATGACGATTCAAAGTGTGAGAGTGTGGAGGTGGATTAGAAAATAGTGTATATTCGTGAGTGTGAAGAAGTGTATAATTATATTTTGTTTATAGATGACATGTTTATTGGATTTTGTTTAATCAGTCAGGTTTGGCTAAAGTTTAAAATGGTGAGTATTTGAATTGATGATGTATGGGGGAAGGTAGCCATCTTAGAATGCTAGAACAGGTTACCCTAGCAACAGGTGCGGAGCCAACCGCTGCCTGGAAAGGAAAAGGGGGAATATTTTAAAACCCAGGCAGTCTGTGATTTCCATTCACAGTGAAGGAACTGATTCTTGTGTAGAGGATCAGGGTGGCTCAAATAGAAGAGTTTGAGTCAGGTCTAAAATAAAGAGAATTATTTTAGACAGTCTGTGATTTTCTAGTCACAGTGGAGGATCTGATTCTTGTGAGGAGAATCAGGTTGGCTCAAATAGAAGGATTTGAGTCGGATCTAAGTTGGACCAGACTAGGCAAGTTAGGTGACTTGTCTAGGGTCATTTATAGAGCCTGTGGATTAGGGAAAATTAATCCCAGGGGATCCAGGAGGATCAGGGTTTAGTGTAATCCAGAGAAAGGAATATTTTGAAAGTTTGACCACCTCATATCCGTTGTAACCATTAAGCGAAGTGCCTTTAACAAGTTATATGAAACCATCAAGCTCTGTACCTGCAATAAACTTATTTTGATTTTATTCTAACCAAGCCTCTGTCAAGGGCACGTGTGATTCAGCCGACCCCTGGATTAATTTGGCAGACTCAAAAAACGAATGTTCCTGGGGCATGCACACTTTCAGTCAGACCACTTATTAACCCTGCGCTTTATCTGCTTGCCTCTCGTCTGTCTCTGCTGCTCGAATTAAACACTCTGCTGCTGTTATTCTATCAAGCAGCCTTGATAGCATTTTTATTTCTTGTCCTAGTTAATTAAGTATTTACAAAATAATAACTCACAGGGGTTCAGCAAGAAGCGACAATCCAGACAAGAGAGAGGAAGACACATGATTTCTGTCTTATATAGTCCATTGGCTCCTCCTTTGCCAATCCCTGTGATATCAATGGAAATAGCATCTGGGCAAATGACTGTGACCTAGCCAGACATGATGTTTCATGGTCTGGCCTCTTCACATTCTGAGCAGTTAAGCCCATCAGTACCTGTGCTAGCTGATACATCTCTGGGGGAATTATTTTTTTCTTACCCATGGTTCAACCACCATTCCAACAATAACTGCAGAGTTTGAGCCAAACAATCAGACATCCACAACCTCCGGGTTGCTGTGAGTTTTCCGGGATGTATGGCCATGTTCCAGAAGCATTCTCTCCTGACATTTTGCCCACATCTATGGCAGGCATCCTCAGAGGTTGTGAAGTCTGCTCTGAGTTTTTCAGACTGTATGGCCATGTTCCAGAAGCATTATTTCCTAACATTTCGCCTACATCTATGGCAGGCATCCTCAGAGATTGAGAAGACTTCACAACCTCTGAAGATACCTGCCATAGATGTGGGCAAAACGTCAAGCGAGAATGCTTCTGGAACATGGCCATACAGCCCAGAAAACTCACAGCAACCCAGTGATTTTGGCCACGAAAGCGTCTGACAACACAAAAAATCATTTGCTTTTACTGATACATGCAATGCAACTGCATATGGATTCTTTCTTTCTTCACACACATACATCTGCGGTAACCTTAGTACTGATCCTCATGAAAACTTAACCAGTTTTCTATGTATCAAAACTCACAAAAAAAGCCAGCTGTTACGAATTGTGGGAGCTGAAGTGAAAAACACCTGGAGGAGCATGGTTTGAGAAGCTCTGTTCTAAGATAAAACTGGCGGCATCAATTTTCAACAGAAGGGTATGAATGAAAATGACAGAGGAGCAGATGTCTTGCTGATTTGTGCCTCCTAGATGAAACTGTTGCTGGGATTCACCTCTGTACTTAACATACAATCCAGTCCAGGGTAAAATAGCAAAGCAGTTTATTGAAGAATATATATTAAAAAGCAATTCAAGAAAATAGTGTAAAAATCGATGTCCAAAAAACAGGAATACTCTTCAGAGTTCAGAGAACATGATATGCATAAAAAACAGGAATACAAAAGCAGGATAAATCCAAAACATGCAATACAGGAACTGTCTTTAGAAATTTAAAACATGAACACAAGGAAACTTGGAACTAGAAATCCCTTGGAAGACTTGACTTGGCACAAGTTCTGTGCTCTAACATCAATGTTGCCTAGACTGAGGAAATCATAGAGTTGGAAGAGACCTCACAGGCCATCCAGTCCAACCCCCTGCCAAGAAGCAGGAAAGTGACATTTAAAGCACCCTGACAGATGGCCATCCAGCCTCTGCTTAAAAGTCTCCAAAGAAGGAGCCTCCACCACAGTCCGGGGCAGAGAGAGAGTTCCACTGCTGAACAGCTCTCAAAGTGAGGAAGTTCTTCCTAATGTTCAGGTGGAATTTCCTTTTCTGTAGTTTGAAGCCATTGTTCCGCATCCTAGTCTCTGCTGGTGTCTCTAATATAGACAGTTTTTCCCTTGAAAAACTGATTAGAGCTTTTTGGCTAATAAGCGACATGACCTTCATACTCTCTCTTAAGAAGCTCTATGTTGGCGGAACAAAATCTCCTATCTAACTGCTGCACATTTGCCTGTCCACCTGGACTTACATTTTCCTCCTCTGGGCTCAGTTCTGTCTCTGATCTTGCATCTGCCTTTCTGGAATGTGGCCTCCTTCGGACAGAGAGCTCTCATTCTTAGGGCTTAAAATCTTTTGATTCAAATGGCAAATTGCACTGACAAATGTTGTAAACGTGGGAAAGAAAAAGGCACATTTTACCACATGTGGTGGTCATACAACGAAGTAAACAACTACTGGAAACAGAATCATGTATATCTCAAAAAATATTAAACACAAATTTCAAAATGACACCACAAATGTACCTTTTGAAAATGCCCGATGAAGAACTAGAGCTCGAATAGTATACACTAGATAATGCAAAACCTCTGAGATACCTCCCTTAGAAGAATGGGAAAAATACATTATAGATTTGCTAAAGGAGAAGCTTTAGAGAACTTTGTTAATCAATGGCAACACAATGATCCAATATCTCAATGTAAAATTAATCTAAAAATATACATAGGGGAAGCGATAAGACTTTAGAAAAGGAGGAAACTGATATTAATTTGAAGCCTATAATATCTTTATATGTATTATTTAAATAGAAGACTGTGACCCCCTTAATGAAAATATATTATCTGAGAAATAATTATGGAAGACTAATAGCTGGACAGTATTGCGCTGTATGCAACAAACACTTGCAAATGTATGTATATTTGAATGAATTAAAAATAAATATATATATAAATGAACAAAATCTTTTGATTCTCCTGCTGGTTTGCAGGCTCAGAATCCCCAATGCCAACATCAGGCTGCCTAACAGGCCCAGAATCCCCAGTGAGATCAGGTACAGCCACAATCAAAGGCTGGACTACAACGGAAATGAACTCACCTGCTGTTTTTCTTGCTGCTTCTCATCTTCTGCCCGACTCAGGAGGAATCCTTCAGCCAAAGCCACGGCCTGGGAACTGGTCTCTGCCCCACATTCTCTCACCCAGCGCTCCATCTCCACAGGAAGGATGGCCAGGAACTGCTCCAGGAGCACCAGGTCCAGCATCTCCGCCTTGGAGTGTCGCTCTGGCTTCAGCCACAGGCGGCAGAGGGAGTGGAGGTGGCTGCAAACCTCTCGAGGTCCTATGGATTCCTTGTAAGTGAATTCCCTGAAGTGTTGCCACTGTGCTTCCGAGCTGGAATGGTCCTCACCCTTCACACTAGAGCAGGCATGGGCAAACTTGGGCAACCTCTGCGCCATTGCATCCCAAAATTGCCCACTGTTCCCAACACTCGGAGCATTGATGTCTTTTCCTGCTTTAAGCATCTTTCCACCGATGCCCAATGAAGGCCTCTCAGGGACAAGGCTCCCTCATTGGCTCTGCTCCATAACTCTGAAAACAAATGGCATAGTATGATCAATTCACTTTACTTAGTCAATTATCATAACCTCGCTGTTTTTAATTCCATGTTTTATTAAGTGTGTTTTTATTTCTATAGGTTAATGTTTAAAATTTTATTGTATATGTTTTTTGTTTATTGATGTAATGTATATTGTACAGTAGAGTCTCACTTATCCAACATAAACGGGCCGGCAGAACATTGGATAAGCGAATATGTTGGATAATAAGGAGGCATTAAGGAAAAGCCTATTGAACATAAAATTAAATTATGATTTTACAAATTATGCACCAAAACATCATGTTATACAACAAATTTGACAGAAAAAGTAGTTCAATATGCAGTAATGCTATGTAGTAATTACTGTATTTACGAATTTAGCACCAAAATATCACGATATAAAGCCGCTCTGAGTCCCCTCGGGGAGAAGAGCGGGTATAAATGCATGTAATAAATAAATAAATAAATATATTGAAAACATTGACTACAAAAAATGCGTTGGATAATCCAGAATGTTGGATAAGTGAGACTCTACTGTATATTGTTATTGTTTTTATTTGGTATTATCTGTAAGCCGCCCCGAGTCCCCTTGGGGGAGATGGAGGCAGGGTATAAGTAAACATTATTATTATTATTATTATTATTATTATTATCATCAATTGTGCCACTCTATGCCAGGCATGGGGCCTACGATGGCGTAGTGTGTTAAAGCGCTGCTAAACTTGCGGACCAAAAAGTCGCAGGTTCGAATCCGGGGAGCAGAATGAGCGCCCGCTGTTAGCTCCAGCTCCTGCCAACCTAGCAGTTCGAAAACATGCCAATGTGAGTAGATCAATAGGTACCGTTCCGGCGGGAAGGTAACGGCGCTCCATGCAGTCATGCCGGCCACATGAGCTTGGAGGTGTCTACGGACAACGCCGGCTCTTCGGCTTAGAAATGGCGATGAGCACCGACCCCCAGAGTCGGACACGACTGGACTTAACGTCAGGGGAAACCTTTACCTTTACTTTATGGCAGGCCTGGGCCTACTTGGGCCTTCCTCCAGGTGTTTTGGACTCAGCAGAACCTTGGTCTCTGGCTCTTCCTCTTCCCGTCACGTCACTCACCTTGAGCAGAGCCCTCCCTCCAATCAAACGCCCTGGATGGGGAGGAGACCCCCGCCACCCTAGAGTCCCTCAGGAGTTTTGGACTTCATCTCCCAGAAGCCTCAGCCACCCAAGCTAGAGAGCAGGGATTCTGGGAAATGAAGTCCCGGGAGGGCCTAGACGCAAAGGCCTGGATGAGCTTGAGTTAGGCTTCAGTCACGTGACGGGACTGAAGCCCAATCAGAGGGAAAGAAAGGCGGTGTTGCGTCTAAAGACGCCCCGCCGGAAACAACTGCGTGAACAGGTTCCGTCCAGAAACAAGAAAAGGCCCTATTTGGACGGGAGAGTCCCGAAGGTGAGAGATGAGGGAAAAGAGGCTCCAGGCCTGATTTATTTTATGGCAATATGTTTATTACCTGTGGTGCATCCTGTTACCCGGGTAAGAGATACAATTATTATTATTGAGATGCACCAGAAGGAGAAGGAGGACACAGACCATTCAGAAGGACAAAATCTAGCATGTTGTCAAAGGCCTTCATGGCCAGAATCACGGGGTTGTTGTGTATTTTCTGGGCTGTATGGCCATGTTCCAGAAACATTTTCTCCTGACGTTTCGTCCACATCTGTGGCAGGCATCCTCAGAGGTTGTGAGCCTCAGGCCCCTTCCTTTTCCCCCTCAGCCGCTTAAGCGGCTGAGGGGGGAAAGGAAAGGGCCTGAGGCTCACAACCTCTGAGGATGCCTGACATAGATGTGGGCGAAACGTCAGGAGAGAATGCTTCCGGAACATGGCCATACAGCCCGGAAAACACAACAACCTCCAAATCCAGTGTCATCTCACTGTCAAAGGTTTTGTTTTGTTGGCCTCAGGTAAAGGAACCCCCGCAATTTCATTTTTCTTATTTTCTTCCTAGAATCATAGAATCCTAGAGTCGGAAGACACCAGAAGGGCCACCCAGTCCTGCCATTCAGGAACACACAACAGATGTCCACCCAGCCTTTGCTTAAAAAGAGAAGGACACTCCACCGGATTGGGAGGCAATATATTCCACTGTTGCACAGCTCTTGCTGTCAGGAGGTTTTCCCTAATGTTTAGATGGAATCTCCTTCGTTGCAATTTGAATCCATTGCTCCACTGTGTCCTAGTCTTTAGAGCAGAGCTTTCCAAGCATTGGTGTGCAAACTGCAGTGTGTAGTTGTGACGTGCAAAGGTAAGGAGAGCCTCTCAGTCTATGTAAAATAAGCAACTATTAATATATTTTATTAAAATATAAATAATAATAAGAATATAATAAAATTTTATTTGTATCCCTCTTTTCTCCCTAAACGGGACCCAAAGCAGCTCACAAATGATGAAAGGTTTTCATGAAATATGTTGTGTCCCCATACATTTCATTATTACGGTTTAAGTATGTGTCTGCATCACTTATAAAGGGATAGATTTACCCTCCGGTTTGCTAGTAAAAGTCAATTACTGTGTTGCGAAATTATTTATTTATTTATTTATTTACAGTATTTATATTCCGCCCTTCTCACCCCGAAGGGGACTCAGGGTGGATCACATTACACATATAAGGCAAACATTCAATGCCTTAACATAGAACAAAGACAAAAGACAAACGCAGGCTCCGAGCTAGCCTTGAACTCATGACCTCTTGGTCAGAGTGATTTGTTGCAGCTGGCTGCTCAACAGCCTGCGCCACATGTTTAAAAAATGTGTCTCCAATATGATATATTTGGGGAAACTGCTCCAGAGCAACAGAAAATAAGCTAGCCCAATGGCTCTCAACCTGTGGGTCCCCAGATGTTTTGCCCTACAACTCCCAGAAATCCTAACAGCTGGTAAACTGGCTGGGATTTCTGGGAGTTGTAGGCCAAAACACTTGGGAACCCACAGGTTGAGACCCACTTAGCTAGCCCTTTCCTCAATGTGAAATCCTTTCAGTTATTTAAATATGGCTATTATATCAATTTCTCTCAGCTTTTGTTTCTCCAAGCTAAACGTAGCCAGCTCCTTCAGTGGTTCCTTGTAGGGCCTGGTTTCAAACCTTTGGCCCTTTTTATCACTCTTTTTTGGACACTTTCCATCTTGGCAATCTCCTTCTTTAAATGTGGTGCCAAGAAAGGAACACAATATTGCACCAGGGGAGGTCTGACCAAAGCAGAACTGGCACCATGATTCTCTCAGTCTAGGCACTAGACTCCTGTTACTGCAGTCTAGGGTCACATTGGCCTTTTTAGGTGTTGCATCATATCTTTGACTCATGTTCAGCTTGTGGCCTACTAAGACTCCAAGATCTTTTCCACATGTACTGTTGTCGAGCCAGGCATCACCCATGCTGTGTGTTGGGCGAGTGGGCTTATTAAGAAAAGACCCTCCACATAAATGCACAGCAGAGTAACTTGTTAGCAGCAGTGTGACCCAGCACCAGTAGCCAAAAGTGATAAATAGAACAAAAACACATAGATCATTGTTATTTCTTCCATAGGAGGCTTTTCTTTATAGCAAAATAATATGGTTGCACTATTTACAAGAACAAGGTTTCCACAACACAACTAAAGTTCTTTATACTTCCTTCTTTGCTTTCATACTTGGCTTCTTTCTCATGCAGATAAACAGCTTCTCTCTCACAGATCCTCTTATTACACCGAACCTATGCAGGAGCTTCACACAGTAGCCTTCACACTGGAGCTTCTCTCACTGAAGCTTATTCACACCAGGCCTTAGCACACACAGAGGCCTACCTCATACTGAGGCCTACCTCACAGTGAGACCTTTCTCACTATGAGGCTGACTGACACTGAGGTGTTTCTCATATACTAACTTTGGCCCATTAACTCTAACTGACTTCAGCCAACTTACTCTCCTCAGAGTGACACTAGCTTATTTAACAATTTCAGTGCTTGACTCACATTTTTGTAATTAAAAATACCTAGTTAATTTTTAATATTTCTGACACTGTATCTGCGCATTTCTTTTTTATTGCCAACACTGAGTACCATACATTTCTCACAGTTGGAATTTGTTTTGTTAGTCTTGGTCTAGCTCTCTAATCAGTTAAGGTCATTTTGAATTCTGATCCTGTCCTCTGGAGTATTAGCTATCCCTCCCAATTTAGTGTCACCTGCAAATGTGATAAGCATGCCTTCTATCTGTCATCCAAGTCATTAATAAAAATGTTGAAGGGCACTGAGTATGGAGACAGAACCCTTCTATCTTCTCGGGGGTTTCAGTAGGGAATGAAATGGGATGGCTGAATGAAAGGCCAAGAGGGGGGAAATGGGGATGGGCAATAACTGGAGGCAGAGAATTGAGAAACAGAATAATGCTGCATAATCTGATTCTCCAGGAAAATGAAAAAAATATTTGTGGCTGTCAGGTGACTGAACTTTCCCATGTCTTTATTCTGAATCTGATTATTTATTTGTCTTTCCTACAGGGAGAGACAAAGTTCCTATCTGGAATCTTCCACCTTCTGTCTTGCCCTTACAATATAATTCTTTTTCATTCCATTTGCCCTGACAGAGAAGGAAGAAGGATTCAGAATACATATCCAAGATGGATGGACAAGACTCTGCTGCCCCCGAGGGAGAAACATGTCTGAATGCTATCAAATGTGAAGGAACTGGGGAATTCTGGGAAAGAACAGTGCCCAAGTTCCCGGCTGAGGATGTGGCCAGCTTAGATCTCTATCGCCAGCACTTCAGGCAATTCTCTTATCAGGAGTCCCAGGGACCCCAAGAAGCTTGCAGCCAACTTCACAGTCTCTGCCGCCAGTGGCTGAAGCCAGAACACTGCACCAAAAGTCAGATCTTGGACCTCGTGGTCTTGGAACAATTTTTGAGCATCCTGCCCTCCGAGATGGGTTCCTGGGTGAGGGAATGTGGGGCAGAGAGCAGTTCCCAGGCGGTCAGCCTGGCAGAATATTTTCTCCTGAGTCGAGCTGAGGACAAGAAGCCTGCAGACCAAGGGATATTGCTTCCTCCCAGTGTCTGTAAGACAGAGGTGAGTAAGTTTTGACCCCATGTGCCACTTCATTCCTGCTTTTCCTCACAGCTACCCAGAGTGTTGCTCTACACCTGCAATTTGGTGCCTTCAGAATTACTTTTAGAAGCAAAGGCCATAGTGAGTATGTCCAGAATCACAGTCCCAGAAGCCTCTTGGAAGCACAATTCTACATTCAAACAATTTGATTAGTGTTATTGCTCTTGTACAGTGATTATCCCTTGTGTTGTCAAAGGCTTTCATGGCCGGAATCACTGAGTTGCTGTGAGTTTTCTGGGCTGTATGGACATGTTCCAGAAGCATTTTCTCCTGATGTTTCATCCACATCTATGGCAGGCATCCTCAGAGGTGGTGAGGTCTGTTGGAAACCAGGCAAGTGGGATTTATATATCTGTGGAATAATCTCCAGGGTGGGAGAAAGAACCCTTGTCTGCTTGAAGCAAGTGTGGATGGGTTGTTGCGAGTTTAGGTCTAGGGTGGGAGAAAGAACTCTTATCTGTTGGAGGTAGTCAGCCAGGCTTTGAAGCTGCAAGGCTTTTCAATGCTAATCAAGGTGGCCAATTGCAACATTCACACTTGCCTCCAGCAGACGAGTTCTTTTTCTCATTCTGGACCTTCCACAGATATATAAACCTCACTTGCCTAGTTTCCAATATTCATTGCAAGTTCTGAGGATGCCTGCCATAAATGTAGGTGGAATGTCATGAGAGAATGCTTCTGGAACATGGCCATATACAGCCCGGAAAGCTAACAGCTTGAGGCCAGAAGTGTTCTGTGTTTTGAATTTTTCCAAATTTTGGAATACTTGCATAATGAGAAGTTTTGGAGATAGGACCCAGGTCTAAACATAACTTGCATTTCTGTTTCATAGACGTGTCATTCATGTAACCAGATTATAATTTTGTACAATATTTTAATATATTTTTGTGCACAAAACAAAGTTTGTGTGCATTGAGTGCATCACCAGAAAGAAAAGGCAGCATTATCTCACTCATCCATGTAAACAATTTTGTAGGTTTTCAGAATTCCAGATTAGGCGTGCTCAACCTGTACCAAATTCAGCAGTGCCAATGACTATTGTGGGAGAATGTTAACATTGATAGTTTCATCAGGAAAACTCCCCCCGCCCCCCAATGTTCACTTCTATTCCAAGGAGTTACAAATATGGAAGATATTCTAAAGCCCTCAATTTTTAAAATCAATTTATCATGCTATAGGGACCCTGACATTATGCATCACTTCTTGCCCTCCAGTGCTTCTGAGGTGACATGAAAATAAATGCAAAGCATGAATACAAATATTTTAAAACAGACAGATATACATTGACACACACATATATAGATATAGATGATATCGAATAGCCAGCCTTGGATTTAAGAACCAACAATACTTCTCACGTTTTCTTGAAATCTTTCAAGGATGGCCATGGTGTGTCACCACCTACTGTGAGGGTTGAATGAAAAGTAATGCCTCCACCTTCGTAACTCCTCAACAGATGGCAGTACTGGTATGTGGCAGGTACTCGTTTGTTCAGTAGACTCTCCTCTATAGTTCCATTTGGCGGGAAGCCATAGCATTGAAGGGTTGTGTTGTTAAAGTGCGAAGTATGGAACCTGGCACAGACGGTTGGTCAATGCAACTTAAGCAACCTGCAGTCATTGAATTCTTGATGGCAGAAGGTGTCACGCCAAAGGAGATTCATCAGAGAATGCAAGCTCTTTAGGGTGATTGTGTTGATGTGAGTCCTGTGTGTCGTTGGGCGAGTAAGTTTAAAGATGTTGAGATGGGAACATCTGACTTATGTGACAAACAAAGAGTTGGACGTCCTGTGACAGCAACCACCGAGTTTCACAAGCAAAAGATGGACAGATTGATTCAGGACGATCGTCGTATCACTCAGAGAGAAATTTCAAGCCTAATCGGCATTTCACAAGAACATGTGGTTCACATTATTGCTTTGCTTGGCTATTAGAAGATTTTGCACGATGGGTCCTGTGAGACGCTGGTTGCAGAAACAGTGTTGACTTCTTCCGCAACGGCTTCAGAAAACTTGTTCTTCGTTGGCAGAAATTTATCCAATTGTCTGGTGATTATGTGGAAAAGTGAATAGTGGTAGTTAAAGAGCACATTCTAAGGATTATTTCTGCGTTTGACATTGTTTCTGTGTTCTTCTCATCACTTGCCTTCAATGTTCAATCTTTTCTCAGGTTGAAGAACTCCTCGTGACTGTCCCTTCTGATTTCCCTGTGGTAGAAGATGCTCCGCTGGATGCCAGGCTGAATCCTCAGTGGAACAAAGTGATGCAGGAGAGCGACCAAGGTGCTTATTTGCAGCATAAGGGAATAAGTGGCTGGATGCATTGGTTTAGTGATTCTGCTTATGTCCCGTATCTCCATAGGATCTTGTAGCTTTTTATTTCACTGCTATAATTATAGAGTCATAAAATTGAAAGAGAGCCCAGGGGCCATCCAGTCCAACCCCATTCTGCCGGTCAGAAAGACACAAAGTACCCCCAACAGATAGCCATCCCGCTTCTGCTTAAATAGCTCAAGAGAAGGAAGCCATCTCACTCCAAGGGAGCAGCATATTCTATTATCAAACAGCTTCTAGTATCAGAAAGTTCTTCCTGACATTTAGGTAGAAACTTCTTTCCCTAACATATTGTGTTGAAGTTGTTGTGAGTTTTCTGAGCTGTCTGGCCATGTTCCAGAAGCATTTTCTCCTGACGTTTCGCCCACATCTATGGCAGGCATCCTCAGAGGTTGTGAGGTCTGTTGGAAACTAGGCAAATGGGGTTGATATATTTGTGGAATGATGTTCAGGGTGGGAGAAAGAACTCTTGTCTGCCTGAGGCAAGTGTGAATGTTGCAATTGGCCCCCTTGATTAACACTGATTGGCCTTGCAGCTTCAAAGCCTGGCTGCTTACTGCCTGGGGAGATATTTGAGGTGTTAGCTGGCCCTGATGGTTTCTTGTCTGGAATTCCCCTGTTTTCTGGGTGTTGTTCTTTTGTTTACTGTCCTGATTTTGGAGTTTTTTTAAATATAGGTAGCCAGATTTTGTTCATTTTCATGGTTTCCTCCTTTCTGTTGAAATTGTCCACATGCTTGTGGAGTTCAGTGGCTTCTCTGTGTTGTCTGACGTGGTTGTGAGAGTGGTCCAGCATTTCTGTGTTCTCAAATAATATGCTGTGTCCAGGTTGGTTCAATCCCGTAACTCCTACCGGCTGTTAGGAATTATGGGAGTTGAAGTCCAAAACACCTGGAGGGCCCAAGTTTGCCCATGCCTGGTGTATTCCACTTAAAACTCTTGTGAAAATCCACAGAACTGCTTTACTCTGTGGATTACTTCTCATTGTTTTCTCCTTTCCCTGCATTGACTTCCAGTGCCAAAACCTGAGCCGACTTCTCAAGGGGAGCAGAGCGAAGAACCATGGCCTCCAGATCTGAAGGAATTGGATGAAGCAGAAATCTTGGATACGGAATCAGGGGATCCAGTGGGTAAGACCTATTCCTCCACCCCGTCGAAGCCTTGTTAGGCCTGAAACTCTTGTCCCGCATTCAGTCATATTTAAGTTTGAGGATGCAGGGTTAGTCAACCTTCATGGCAAGTGGTTGTATCAGTCACTAGCTGTCACTGCATAGTCCGCTTTGCTAGTTTAAGTCAGGCACGACGTTGGGTGCTGCAGCGGAAGGGAATACCAGCCTTTGCAGCTTTGCAATAAGGGCATCTGCATTAGAGGTGTATGCGAAAATTTTTCATTTGTTTTATTTGTGCTGTTGTTTCATGTTGACTGTTCATTTACACGAAACGACAGCACGACAGGTTCATACATAACGACCGGAGACACAAAAATAAAAGCGGCACAGTATTCGTGCTGGCGTTCATTTTCTGCCACATGGCCTCCATGGCTGCAATTCACTTCCTCATGCATTAGAGAAGGAGGCGAGGAGGAGGTGATCCTTGGGCAATTGGAGGCCAAGGAATCACTAAAGTAGGGAGAGCAGGGCGTGTATATATAAGGGGAGGACTGCACCCAAAACAGCCATTTGTGCCTGACTCGCTGGGCTGTGGGCTGCTTCAGGGAGGGTTTTGCTGCTGTGCTGCTGCCTGTGTGTGTCGTCCGCTGTTGGCTTGCTTGGGCTAAGGGCTTTGCCTTTTATGCCATATTGCCTTCTTGCCTCTGGTTTTACTGGGGGATTTGGGGTTTTTTGGGGGGAGGGGGTTGGACTGGCTGGTGAGCGCTGGGCAAGTGCTCTTGCCTCATTTAAAAAGTTTTCCTCTTTCTCATTGGGTTCTCCTCTATCATCATTTCCCTTCTCTGTTTCCCTTCCTGCCTGGCTGCCTTGCTCCCTCCCCTCCATTCCCTGGGGTGTTACTGTTTTATTTTTATTTAACATTTTGGAAAGCAATTTTGGGGGGGGGGGGGTTCATTGTAATCCCCAAAAGTGCACAGCATTGCTGGGGATTAGGGAAAGCAAACTGTTGCCTGCTGGCTGGCTGGCTTCAGAGAGACTGAGTGAGAGCTTGCTTTAAAAATACTTTAATAACATTATACCCTGTTTCTCCGAAAATACGACATCCCCTGAAAATAAGACCTAGTAGAGGTTTCGCTGAATTGCTAAATATAAGGCCTCCCCCAAAAGTAAGACCTAGCAAAGTTTTTGTTTGGAAGCATGCCCGCTGAACAGAACATCAGAACATGCAGGATCGGTAAATGTACATACCATAGATTGTTGTCCATGGAAATAATGGTAGTAACAAGAAGTTCTTGATAGGATTCACAGTTTGTCTGGAGTGGTTATGCTGGTTTGTGATGACAACCACTGTACAGTATATAATAAATGTTCACTTCTCCCTGTCTTGGTCCTGACTCCCTTTCCTTCGCAACAATACAGATAGGAAAGATAGGATACTGTTATTATTATATTACTTCAGTATATTTTTAAAAGCCAAGTGGGTTGCCCTTGGGGAAACTACCTTTTCCTTCCTGCACACGCCACGGCATACTGTTTTGTTATCGTCCACATGCCGCCCTATTAGAGGGAGTTTGGCTTCGTCTGGCCTTTCTCCCCAAGCTTTTTGGGGGCTCATGTGGATAGGCCCTTGGGGAATCTACCATTCCTTTTTCCTCCTTGGTGTAGACTGCCAGTGTCCTCTTCCCCACTCAGCCCTAGAGATTCAGCTACCTCAAAAACAGTCTCCTTTCCTTCATCCATCCCTGCACAGGACACACGCCATAGCACATGAGCCCCTGTCCTCTGGGTTGGTGTTAGATTTCTGTCACGTGCCGCTCTTTCAGAGGGGGATTGGCCCCATCTGGCTATTCTCCCCAGGCTTTTTGGGGGCACACAGGCCTTGGCCCAAGTGTGGACCACTAGTGCAGCACTTCAAATAGGGATTTAGTACTGCGAAAAAGAAAAGCATTCAAAAGGCTGAAACCGTTGGGTGTTGTTGTAATTCTGAATCATCATTCCAATTACAGCACCCATGACTCCACCAAAGGTTCGGAGGACAACCAGTTTACATTTGGATAGTCCAAGTTTACTTCTTTCCGGCCCTTCGCAGGATGCCTTGCAAGACAGCGAAGAACTTTTCCCCGCGTCAGATAACTCCGAGTTAATACGGATTTTCATGAGACCCAGTGTAGATGATTCTCAATCCCGGAACACTGGGCAAGAGAGAGAGGTGCTTGAGGAGGAAGACGAAGAGTTGGAGGTGGAGAAAGTGATAGTGGGGGAGGAGGAGGAAGATGATGGGATGCTTGCTCCGGTTGTGTTGGAGGAGCAGGTGATGGTGATGGTGGCAACACATGCAGTCGGTGGGGAAATGCCTTCCAGTTCCCCCCATGCGACGTCGTCTCGATCTACAACTGCCGGCTCCCAGACAGTTTCTGCCTCTAAGTCATCCACGAGGCGCCGTTCCTCCGTATGGGATCACTTTGAAACTGATCCAAACGATTCTACGTTTGCTATTTGCTGGCACTGTAATGCAAAAGTCAGCCGGGGTAGGGACATCAAGCACCTCACCACCAGCGGCTTGATGCACCACGTGAGGCGGCAACACCCTACACAGATGGGCAGCGGCAGCAGTACAACAAGTTCCTCTGTTGTTGTTACTAAGAAGAGGAGGAGGCGGACCACTTTAAAAAAGTGGGGCACATTCAGGGGCAGGGTTTCCACAGGGCCGTAGCCGCCCACTGATGAAGAGATTACCTTGTGGATAGCGGAGTTGATGGCCCTGGATGATGAGGCCTTCCACTTGGTGCAGAGAAAAGGGTTTCGCGGCTCCTTTGCCCACATGGCTCCCCACTACAAAATCCCCTCTCACACCATGGTTCCATCAATGTACCAAAAATGTAGGGATCTGCTTACATGCAGACTGGATGCCGCCAGCCCCAGTATCTTCCTCTACTTCGCCACCAATTTGTGGACTTGCATCGGGGAGTCTACGCTTACCTCTCCTTAACTGGGCATTGATGGGAGACAGAGGGAAACGTGGAGCTCGACCATCGCTGGGCCATGCTCCACATGAAAGTATTTGATATGCCCACACTCCCATGAAGATTGCTGACGCCATCCAGCACATGCTAGTGGCCTGGGTCCCCGAGGAGAAAAGGAGAACACTCAGGCCTGGCTTTATAGTGTCTGATGCCAGGGCAGATATGGTGCGGGCAGTCTGAGAAATGAGGATGACGGGAGTGTCATGTCTGGCGCACAAACTCCACTTCGTGGTGCATGATGGCCTGTGCCTGTCTCCGCACCAAAAGATACTTCACAGGCTGTCTGCAAACATGGTGCAGATCAGGCAGCTGATTGAGCAGTGTTGAAAAATATTGGGCTGCTTCCACCGCAGCGTCAATGGCGGAAGACTCCTGAGGAAGAAACAGCTGGGAGTCCCCAAACACAAACTCCTTCAGGACGTCAGCACCCGTTGAATGCAATGGTTGGTGGAGCAGCAGGAAGTCATCCACTCCCTTTTGCTGGACAGTAACCTCCACGAGAAGGAACCCCAGTGGCAAAGTGTGTTAAAGCACTGAGCTGCTGAACTACAAGACAAAAAGGTCACAGGTTCAAATCCCGGGAACAGAATGAGCGCCCGCTGTTGGCTCCAGCTCCTGCCAACCTAGCAGTTTGAAAACATGCCAATGTGAGTAGATCAATAGGTACTGCTCCAGCGGGAAGGTAACGGCACTCCATGCAGTCATGCCAGTGGCCACATGACCTTGGAGGTGTCTACGGACAACGCCGGCTCTTCGGCTTAGAAATGGAGATGAGCACCAACCCCCAGAGTCAGACATGTCTGGACTTAACGTCAGGGGAAATCTTTACTTTTTACCCTCCACGAGATGTGCCAGGTGACAAAGTGGGACATCATGGCTCAGCTTGTCTCGGGGCTCCATCCCTTCCTGGAGGCTACTGGAGCTGTTTGTGTGGAAGCAGCCCCGCTGAGCCAAGTGGTTCCTCTTGTGGTTGGGTTAAAGAAACACCTGAAAGAGCTGGGGGGGGGGGGGAAGGCCCTCAAAGCCAGCAGCAGAGAGTGGCCGTTTCTGCATGGGCCCAACATCTGACCCACCAGGTCAGGGAGATGGTGAACTGTCTATATGATTCTGCCATCAAAATGCCTTGAACAGTACGGAGCACAGGTTGGCCACCGTGTGCAATCCACAGCTGAAAGCAGGATTCTGCAACTGGGACAATGCGGAAGACTGGAAGAGCAAACTCTTGGCTGCTGTGATGGAGGCTCACCAACTGCAGACCGTGAGATGGGAGAAGGGAGCGGCTGCAGCACAATTGTCGCTAGCTTGTGCTAGGAACACAGCCCCTCTCTGTTTCTCCAACTCCAAACACCAGCACCGGCATTGCGGCCATGGAGGCCGACACCACAGCACCTCTGAAGACGGCTTTGTATGCCAGGGTGCTTGCCATGACATTTGGGCCTGTGGGCAGGAGCAGTGGCAAGCAACGGACAGACCGGACACTGGCTTGCATTCAACAATACCTGGATATCTCCTGTGACCCATTGTCCTACTGGGCGTCCCGAAAACAGAGGTGGCCAGATCTGGCCATTGTGGCCAGGAAGTACCTCAGCTGCCTACCTACCAAGCGAAAGGTTCAGCATGGCTGGAGAAGTAGGGACTCCACCACGCAGCCAGCTGCACCCCAAATCTCTTGAGAAGCTGTTATTCCTCCAAGTCAGTCTTCCTCTCCTGGACTATCCAAATTTTTCTTCCAGTTAGTTCGTTTCTTGGCCAACCTCCTCTTTTGCCATCGGAGCAGATTCCAACCCCTGTTAAAACAGGGATCCAATGTGCAAATCCTATTATGTATGTAACGTTTTAACTACCTCACTGCCAATTTGCACTGTTATTTTGTTGTTCTCGCAAAGTAAAGTTTTGTAACTTTGCCTATTTGTCAGTTTTCCTTTTTGCACCTCTGTATGTTATTGTCATTTTATATTTTTGATATTAATGAAGAAATTGTGGCATTGAATGTTTGCCGTTTATATGTATGTTAACTGCCCTGAGTCCCTCTAGGGAGAGAGGGCGGTCTAGAAATAAAGTTTTATTATTATTATTATTATTATTATTATTATTATTATTATTATTATTATTTTATGACACAGCAAACAAGATAGATATGCTGGATTTCATATCACAAAATCACAAGTCGAACACTTCCCAAGCGTTTAGGACTGTGTGATGTATTTTCGGATGATGTGCGCAGGTCCCAGTAGGGTGTCCTTTTGCAGTTGGCAGATCGTAATTTTGTCAATGTCTATTGTTTCCAAATGCCGGCTGAGATCTTTTGGCACGGCACCCAATGTGCCCATCACCACCAGGACCACCTGTACTGGTTTCTGCCAGTCTTTGAAGTTCAGTCTTGAGGTCCTGATAGCAGCTGAGTTTTTCCTGTTGCTTTTCATCAATTCAACTGTCACCTAGCATGGCGACATCAATAATCCAACCCTTTTTCTTTTCCACAACTGTGATGTCTGGTGTGTTGTGTTCCAGAACTTTGTCAGTCTGAATTCGGAAGTCCCACAGTATCTTTGCATGCTCATTTTCCATTACCTTTGCAGGTTTGTGATCCCACCAGTTCTTTACTGCAGGGAGGTGGTACTTGAGGCATAAGTTCCAATGAATCATTTGGGCCACATAGTTGTGCCTCTGTTTGTAGTCAGTCTGTGCAATTTTCTTACAGCAGCTGAGGATATGATCAATGGTTTCGTCAGCTTCCTTGCACAGTCTGCATTTTGGGTCATCAGCTGATTTTTCGATCTTGGCCTTAATTGCCTTTGTTCTGATGGCTTGCTCCTGGGCTGCAAGGATCAGGCCTTCTGTCTCCTTCAGGGTCCCATTCATGAGCCATAGCCAGGTCTTCTCCTTATCAGCATTATTATTATTATTATTATTATTATTATTATTATTATTATTATTATTATTATTATATTACAGTACAAATCAGTAAACCATGCCATCTCTGCCATACCCCTCCTCAAAGGGAGATGCATTCCCTCTCTTAAAGAAGGCTAGGAATTGTATTCCTCCACCGGTGTCTGGTCTCGAAGCACCTTTTGGGGCGTTTATTCTTTCTCTGTCCCCTGGTCCGCCTCTGTCCATCCGCCCATTCATCATCCAGTCAGGGGGACTTTCATCATTTTCTTTACTGTTCTCGTTTGATTTGTTGTATCCCAGGTATTCTCATACCCCTTTTCCTTGTCGCCACCAGGGACTAGTGTGTGTGCTCTTATGACTCTGGGAATGTGGAGTTGCTTCTTGCAGAGTGTGTCTTGGAGAGACTTATGGGGCGTCTCAGCGTGGCCCTTTCTCCACGATTCCGTATCCTTCCCATTCCTTCTTGTGATCCAAATTCTTCTGAGTATGGGAATTTGGAGTAGCTTCCTGCGACACATGATTAAGTCGGGTTCACACTACCTTGCCTAGCAGATGGGTGGTATTTTCTGTTGGCGAGGTGAATCTCCTCCATTCGCTCCGGGCCCATTTCCATATGCCTCCTCAAAGGGAGATGCTGCATTCCCGCTCTTAAAGAACGCCGGGAACTGTGTTCCTCTACTGGTGTTGATGAATGGCTTCGTGCCTGTGACCGGATGGCCACGAGCCACGAATCACATGAAGTTGTCGAGCACAGAGGTAGTAGTGCTGGAGTGGTCATCAACACATGTTGCTGCAAACTGTCTTGGGAAGTTAATAATCTCTTCCTATCTGAATGCTTTTCTTTTAAAAAAAAAAAAACCAGGAAGGAGGAAGAAGGGGGTTGTACAATAAGAATTAATAATAAAAGCCCCCCACACACTCTCCAGCAAAACCCACCCCTACCACTTCAAAAATCTCAGCCCCTTCCCTTCAAAGAAAAAAAAATTAAAAATATGTCAAGCAGCCAGACAAAAAAGAAAACCCAAAGCTTTGCACAGTACCCTCACCAGCAAGACAAGGAAGCAGCAAGGCAAAAGGCAAGGCAACCAGCAAGCCAAGCCAAGCAGAGATAATTTTCTCTCAGATTTCTTTTGATACTTCCTTGGTTGCCCTTGAGCTGTTTTAATCTGCTCTCACAACAGACTCTGTAGTCTTCCAGAAATCAGTGTATGAAATTGCAGGAATTGCTCACATATATTGAAATGTTGATGCAACCATATTATTCCGTGCAACCATATGAGAGGTACAGCACAAGAATAACATTACTGTCATGTCTAAATAAACCTAAAGTGAATAGCATGATAAAGCAGTGCATGGATGTCAAAGTTGTTGATAGTAAAAGTAAAGGTTTTCCCCGACATTAAGTCTAGTCGTGTCCGACTCTGGGGGTTGGTGCTCATCTCCATTTCTAAGCCGAAGAGCCGGCGTTGTCCGTAGACACCTCCAAGGTCATGTGGCCAGCATGACTGCATGGAACGCTGTTACCTTCCTGCCGGAGCGGTACCTATTGATCTACTCACATTTGCATGTTTTCGAACTGCTAGGTTGGCAGAAGCTGGAGCTAACAGCGGGAGCTCACTTTGATCCCTGGATTCGAACTGCCAACCTTTCAGCCAGCAAGTTCAGCAGTTTAACCAGCTGTTGATAAAGGAGTGTAAAGATGTCAAAGCTGTTGTTGAAGTACCATGGAGAATAGGAAGCCCTCCATATGGGTAGTAAAAGGCATACACTGTCTCTCCTATTCCCTTGAGGTTCCTCGTTTCATTTATTCCCTTTTCCACAACCTGAAATTCCTTGGCTTTCACCATTGGGAATCAATCTCTTCTTTCTCTTGTCTTTCTCTTTCCAACAGGTAATTGGACCAAAGCTAACATATGCGTCACCAATGAGAAGTGTTTCAGACACAAGCTGGTTCTAGCCAAATATCACAGCGAAGAGAAAGATTGTCCCAGAGAGAAGCTCTACAGATGCATTGTTTGTGGGAAATGTTTTGCTCAGAAGATGGGACTTGTGCTTCACAAGAGGGACCGTCTTGCACAGAAAGGTCTGCGATGCGATGTCTCCGTGAAACGTTTCGAATACGCTTCCCACCACATGAACCGTGAACGGGTTCATCCAGGAAAGAAGCCACACCGATGCCAGGAGTGTGGGAAATGGTTTGCTTGGAAGTCGGATCTAGTGCGGCATAAAAGAGTCCACACAGGAGAGAAACCGTACAAATGCCAGGAGTGTGGGAGACGTTTCTCTTTCAGTTCCTCCCTTGTGATGCATAAGAGGTTCCACACCGGTGAGAAACCATACCAGTGCCCGAAATGCCAGAAATGTTTTACTTGCAGTTCAAACCTCCTGAGCCACCAGAGAGTCCACACAGGGAAGAAGCCATACCAATGCCACGAGTGCAGGAAGAGCTTTGCTCACAACACGCAGCTTGTGCGCCACAGGAGGTTTCACGCGGGAGAGAAACCGTACAAATGCCAGGAGTGCGGCAAATGTTTCTTTTGCAGTTCGAGCCTTCTGGTGCACCAGAGGTTCCACACGGGAGAGAAACCGCACAAATGTCAAGAGTGTGGGAAATGTTTTACTACGAATTCCAACTTAGTGGTGCACCAGAGAGTCCACACTGGAGAGAAACTGCACAAGTGCAAAGTGTGTGGGAAATGTTTTCTTTTCAATTCGAGCCTTTTGAGTCACCAAAGATTCCACACAGGGGAGAAGCCATACAAGTGCCAGGAGTGTTCAAAAAGCTTTTCCAGGAAGTCGACTCTGGTGAACCATCATCGAGTGCACACGGGAGAGACGCCGTACAAGTGCCGGGAATGTGGGAAATGCTTCACTCAGAACTCAGACCTCGTGAAGCACCTGAGAGTCCACACCGGAGAGAAACTATACAAGTGCCAGGAGTGCGGGAAATATTTTGCTCGGAAGTCAAGCCTCGGGGTGCACCAAAGAATCCACACCGGAGAGAAGCCGTATCAATGCCAAGAATGTGGTACTTGCTTCACATGCAGCTCCTCTCTTCTGAGTCACCTGAGACTCCACCGAGGAGAGAAGCCGCACAAATGTCAGGACTGCGGGAGGTGTTTTTCCCGGAAATCGAACCTTGTGAGTCACCAAAGAATCCACACCGGAGAGAAACCACACAAATGCCAGGAGTGTGGGAAAGGTTTTACTTTCCGGTCCTCTCTTGTCCGTCATCTACGGCTACACACAGGAATGGTGGGCTTATAATGTGTGAAATGATCCTGTGGTTTTTGCAGTGAAACTTCCTACCAGTGTTGGCGTGTGCAAGCAAAGCATCCCTCAGAGTAAAGGTAAAGGTTTTCCCCTGACATTAAGTCCAGTCATATCCATTTCTAAGCTGAAGAGCCGGCGTTGTTCATAGACACCTCCAAGATCATTTAGCCGGCATGACTGCATGGAGCGCTGTTACCTTCCCGCCAGAGCGGTCCCTATTGATTTACTCTCATTTGCGTGTTTTCGAACTGCTAGGTTGGCAGAAGCTGGGGCTAACAGCGGGTGCTCACTCCACTCCCCAAATTCAGACCTATGACCTTTCGGTCTGCAAGTTCAGTAGCTCAGTGCTTTAACATGCTGTGCCACTGGGGGCTCCTCCCTCAGAGTTATCCAACAAAATTCATTTTAAAATCCAGTGAAGCACTGCTTGGGAAACATATACTATTTGGAACTTCAGCCTAATATTGAGTGGCAATGTTTTTTCAGATGATTGTTCAAATCTTGGAAACAATTGCGCCATCTTCTACACCGCTGTTTCTTAAATTGTGGGTCCCAATCCCAAACGGAGTCACTCTAGCTCAGTGTTGGAGTCCTGGAAAATTTGCCAACAGTAAAAGGTTTCTGAATGCCACCCATTTACATAAATCTGTGAGCAACAATGTATGTTGTTTATGGGGGACTCTGCAGAAAATGCTCCAGCTGAACCCCACAAAAAAAGGAAAATCGGCCTCTTGAGCAAGCCTTGCAAATGCTATTTTCTTAAAGTTTGATTTTTATGCTCATTTTACTTTAAAACTTCTTGAATGAAAGGTGTTACAAGTGAAAAACATTTAAGAAGCTCTGTTCTACACAGCAGTCCTTTGAATATTTTAAAATGGTTGTAATAGCACTTCTCAATTTTCATCTCACATGTAATAATAATAATAATAAATTCATGCAATCCCAGGTGACAGCAGGATTGAAGAGAAACAACTAGAAAAGCTGGCACGATATGAGGATTTAAAGATCGAATTACAAAGACTGGCACAAGCCAGTCAAGATAATCCCAGTGGTGATGGGCCCACTGGGTGCAGTGCCTAAAGACCTTGGCCTGCATTTGAACACAATCGGCACTGACAAAATCACCACCTGCCAGCTGCAGAAGGCCACCTTACTGGGATCTGCATGCATTATTCGCCGATACATCACACAGTCCTAGACACTTGGGAAGTGTCTGGCGTGTGATCCAGTACAACAGCCAGCAGAGTGTCTGCTGTGGACTCATCTTGTTGTGTTTCAAATAATAATAATAATTCACTTTATTTATATTCTACCCTTCTCCCCTATGGGACTCAGAGCTCATTAGAGCATTTACATACCTAGGCAAACATTCAGTGCCTCTTACAATCATGAGACACACAAACAAAGGCAAGTCTTCTCCATTCATTTCTGGCTTCTGGAAGCAGTGCTTATCTGGCTCTGGAAGGTGCTTTTCTCCATTTTCAAGATGAGGAGCCTGTATTGTCACCTCCTGGTCATGTGGCAGGCAAGATTGTTTGGAAGTCTCTGCTTTTTCCCGCTGAAGTGGTACCTATTTAACTACTCACATTTGCATGTTTTCGAACTGCTATGTTGATAGGAACAAGGGCTCACCCCGTCTCACAAATTTGAACTTCCAGCTTTCAGGCCAGCAGTTCAGCAGTACAAGGGTTAAACCCATTGCACCACTGCAGCCCTGTAGCACTCGACTTGTCACTTTTCCTCAGAAAGATGAACCACCATTGGTCAGCATTCTTTGTAAAGCATTGCACTGCTACAAATTCATCTAACCATAGCATTGTTTAGCCCAGTGGTTCTCAACCTGGGCTCCCCAGATGTTTTTGGCCAGAAATCCTAACAGCTGGTAAACTGGCTGGGATTTCTGGGAGTTCTCGGCCAAAACACCTGGGGACCTCAGGTTGAGAACCACCGGTTTAGCCCACATTTTACCAGCATTATTAGAGAAGGCAATGTGTGGAATAGAACTGGCTTCAATGTTGTTGTGTTGGTATGGTCAGGTCAGGTGAAGACCTAACTTGGAAATCTTAATAGTCTCTGGCCAAGAGTAAGAACAAACAAGGAACAAGGAATGGACTGTTCTCCCCTCCAGGTACTAATCTTTGAAATAGGACACATCATTCTCACTCTGTTATTGTTCCTCATTGTAAATCTCAAAACTTGTTGGGTGAGTAAATCTAAAGCAAGAAACAAGTGCAACCACTCTCTTTTTGTCTGAATGTCATTTACTTTATTTCAGCAGAACGTCCTTCAGCTCCCCATGAAGGTTGGGGAAAAGGATCGGGATTTCCATTCTGATCTCTAAGGCTTGTCATTCATTCATGAGGAAATAGGGAAAAAAGGAGAGACACAATCCCAGCATCACATCACTTGCTTTTCAGGAACTGCTTCAGAACATACTATACATACTCGAGTATAAGCCTAGTTTTTCAGCCCTTTTTAAGGGCTGAAAAAGCTCCCCTCAGCTTATACTCGAGTGAGGGTCCTGGCTGGCTTCTATTCAGATCAGCTTATACTTGAATATATAGGTATTCAGAGTTGGACATTATTAAAGTCAAGTTTATTAAAGTCTTATTATCTTAAATAATAAATTTAAGATAATAAAAAATAAATTTAATTCAAATTTAAAATTTAATAAATATATTTATTAAAGTCTTATTATTTTAAATTACAGTTTTATATAAATATTCAAAAACATTTAACCTACTGATGCCTCAAATAATGCAATTTTATTAATATCTATTTTATTTTTGAAATTGATCCATAGCTGCATTTCCCACCCTCGTCTTATACTCGAGTCAATAAGTTTCCCCAGTTTTGTGGTAAAATTAGGTGCCTCGGCTTCTATTCGGGTTGGCTTATACTCGAGTACTTTTCTAGATACCTATAGGCTAGTGGATGAATTCTGTGTTCTGTAACTATTGTGTTCTGTAACTATTCCTGGTATCGACATTGAGCAGACCGATTGGGGCGATGCAACCACCAAAGACGCAGGGAGATGTTTACTATTACTTTAAAGGGTAGCGTAACTTGGCTTAGAATGTATGTAACAGAGGCTTGGATACTGAAAAACAGTAAAAAGTTTATTCAGGTACATAAGCTTAGCAGTTTCAGTGTTGCTTCTCACTTAGAGGTATACTTCTTCAACAGTTACAATGATAACATGTGATGATACAACTCTCAAAAGGATTATTTCTTCCCTTGAGCAGTTTAAACTTTTTTTTTCCAAATGATGTTCTTAATTCAACAGATCACTACAGATCCAACTGGGATTTCTTTCCCTTTATCACTCAGACTCCACTACTAACTCAAATAAGTCACTTGACCTATTTAAAACGACTCAAACTAGAGATCTGAACTTTCCTGGTTCTCACTACCTTAGAACCAGTCTTCCCTGTGATTCCCTGATCACAGACTGACTCTCTTTTCAAAATCTGCTTTCTCTTACCAAACGGCAGTTGGCTTCGCCTACGTTTCTTTGGCAACCTGCCTCAGAATGCTGAGCTGGCTACCATCCCCCACGCATTGATAACTCTAATACTTACCCATTCCAAACATATACCTATAATTAAATATAACAACTGTAAACCAAAATTTACACTTCACCATACCAATCAATTGTTTTTTTGGAACATCTTCATTTTTGGGTTGCTGTGAGGTTTTTGGACTGTATGATCATGTCCCAGTAGCATTATCTCCTGTTGTTTTGCCTGCATCTGTGGCTGACATCTTCAGAGGTCTGTTGGAGATGCGGCAAGTGGAGAGTGTATCAGTCTGTCTATCTATCTATCTATCTATCTATCTATCTATCTATCTATCTATCTATCTATCTATCTATCTATCTATGGAATGTCCAGGGTGGGAGAAAGAACCCTTTCCTGGGTTGTTGTATGTTTTCTGGGCTGTATGGCCATGTTCCAGAAGTATTCTCTCCTGACGTTTCGCCCACATCTATGGCAGGCATCCTCAGAGGTTGTGAGGATGCCTGCCATAGATGTAGGCGAAACGTCAGGAGAATATGGCCATACAGCCCAGAAAACACACAACAACCCTGTGATCCCGACCATGAAAGCCTTCGACAATACATTGAACCCTTTACTGTGTAAAGCAAGTGTGAATATTGCATTTAGCAAGCTTGAATAGCATTGAGTAGCAAATAAACTGCAATAAGCTAAAACCCGGAATCTCAACCCATGGCTGATACTGAATGAGAGACTCCCTCCTGGGCACACAGAAGACTGGGAGACTTGGAAGGCGCCGAACAGACTGCTCTGGCACCACGACATGCAGAGCCAACCTCAAGAAATGGGGCCACAAAGTGGAGTCCACAACATGCAAGTGTGGAGAAGAGCAAACCACAGACTGAGCCCTGCCACGTGCACAGTGGAGGACCTTCTGACAACAACACCAGAGGCACTCCAGGTGTCCGGCTTCTGGTAAATGGACATTTAGTATCATGCCAAGTTTTTTTAAAACTTTGTTTGCGTTTGCAAATATATTACAACTTGTACCCTCGGTTCGCTTCTGACACGATAAATACATTATTTTAATGAGTTGCTGTGAATTTTCCAGGCTGTATGGTCATGTCCCAGAAGCATTCTCTCCTGATGTTTCGCCCACATCTATGGCAGGCATCCTCAGAGGTTGTGAGGTCTGTTGGAAACTAGGCAAATGGAGTTTATATATCTGTGGAATAGGGTGAGAGAAAAAATTCTTGTCTGTTTGAGGCCTCCTTGATTAGCATTGAATGGCCTTGCAGCTTCAAGGCCTGGCTGCTTCCTGCCTGGGGGAATCCTTTGTTGGGAGGAAGCAGCCAGGCTTTGAAGCTGCAAGGGCATTCAGTGCTAATCAAGATGGCCAATTGCAACATTCACACCTACCTCAAAGCAGACAAGGGTTCTTTCTCCCATCCTGAGTATTCCAGATATATAAACCCCACTTGCCTAGTTTATAATAGACCTCTCAACCTCTGAGGATGCCTACCATAGATGGAGGTGAAAGGCCAGGAGAGAATGCTTCTGGAACATGGCCATACAGCCCCGGAAACTCACAGCAACCTGGTGATTCCGGCCATGAAAGCCTTCAACAACACATTATTTTATTTTTCTTTATAACCTTTGTGTGTGTGTGTGTGTGTGTTTGTATATATATATGTGTGTGTGTGTATACACATACACACACACACACACACACACATGAATATATACATATATAATATAATTTACAATAATATATAATATAATAATATATTGTATATGCACATATTAATAATATTATTTTATAATACAATATAATACTATTAATACAATATAATAATATTAATTATAAATTATATATTACATGTAATATTATTAATAATATTACAATATATAGATATAGTACAATATGGTAATTTATTGCCAGTATTGTGCTATGCTAATAATATGATATTGTATGTAAATTTAATTTGTAAGCCGCTCTAAGTCACCTTCAGGGTGAGAAGGGCGGGATATAAATGTATTAAATAAATAAATAAATAAATAAACCTAGTTTTTCACTTCAAAAAAGAGACTCAAAGCGGCTTATGGTATAATCAATACAATTTAAAACTTCCTTAAGGTACAAACATGAAATTTAATATTAATGGTATTCAAAATAAACAGTTAAAACCCTTAACGCCTAGCCATATCTAAAACCACAGCACCCCCTGATGGTTCCTTCTGTTCTTATTACTTTTCTCTTGCTCTTCACTAAGAGCAAAACCATGCTACATTGTAGCTCCATATGTAACAAAATAATAGAATCATAGAGGTAGAAGAGACCTCATGGGCCATCCCATCCAAGCCCATTCGGCCAAGAAGCAGGAAAATCTCATTCAAAGCACCCCCAGCAGATGGCCATCCAGCCTCTGTTTAAAAGCCTCCAAAGAAGGAGCCTCCACCACACTCCGGGGCAGAGAGTTCCACTGCTAAACAGCTCACAATGGGGAAGTTCTTCCTGATGTTCAGGTGGAATCTCCTTTCCTGTAGTTTGAAGCCATTGTTCCACGTCCTTGTCTCCAGGGCATCAGAAAACAAGTTTGCTCCCTCCTCCCTATGACTTCCCCTCACATATTTATACATGGCCCTGATCATGTCTCCTCTCAGCCTTCTCTTCTGCAGGCTAAACATCCCCAGCTCTTTAAGCCGCTCCTCATAGAGTTTGTTCTCCAGACCATTAATCATTTTAGTCGCCCTCCTCTGGACACATTCCAACATATCAAACTTATTTATTTATTTATTTATTTATTTATTTGCAGCATTTATATTCCACCCTTCTCACCCCGAAGGGGACTCAGGGCAGATCACATTACACATATAGGCAAACATTCAATGCCTTGACATAGAACAAAGACAAGACAAGTGCAGGCTCCGAGCTGGCCTCGAACTCATGACCTCTTGGTCAGAGTGATTGGTCTCAGCTGGCTGCTCACCAGCTTGCGCCACAGCCCAGGCCTTGACAATTTTATGCTCATAAAAATTTTATACAGTACAATCTAAATTCCTTCAGTAAATAAAAATGACTCCATCTGCAATGAGTGTCACATATTTTTCAATGTTTCTGGAAAACGCTCCAGTTTCCCTCCCAGAAAAGCAAAGGGAGAATGTTAATTTTCCACAGCGTAACGTTTTCCACACATTTTAACTCTCTGCATATAAGAACATTTCACTAAAGGTGTTGTTCAAGGACCAACAAATCTGAATCCGCTTTAGCCATGGATCCTTCCACGAGAAGGGAGGTGAACTGAGAGTGCATTTACGCTGTAGATCAATGGTTCCCAATCTTTTTTTGACCAGGGATCAGTTGACCAGGGACTTGACCAGGGACCACTTGAATAGGGATCACTTTCCAACATTAGTATCAAAGGGGTTACGAATCAGTTTTTGGTCAACTTTAGATTCAGTTTGGTTATTTGGGATGCTGATTCAGAAAATTGCATTGGATAGACCACATCAACTCTAGTTTCTGATACAGAACATATGCCATCCAGTAGCCACACATTAGAATCACAGAATCATAAGCATTGGAAGTGGCACCAAAGGCCATCCACTCCAACCCCCTGCCATGCAGAAACACACACAGAGCACTCCCAACAGATGGCCATCCATACACTAAATTAACCTAAATCATGTTAAGATTTGTTTCAACTTTATATTTTTCCAAACATAAAGACCCAGTTGCAAGTTGGCAGACCCCACTGATGGTGGTTTCTCTTTTATAGAGATTTCCAATAGTTTCAAAAGTTGCCCATTTGAAACGAAAACGTCTCTCTCCCATCACATGTCCCAGTATTTCATTCACGGTGGTTTGCTAAATGACACTGGTCAGAAATGCACTTCCCAAACTCAGAGCATGGATAAGATTGATATAGACCATCAAACGTAAGTGGTGACTGAAACATTTGGAAACAATAGACATTGACAAAATTACTATCTGCCAACTACAAAAGGCCACCCTACTGGGATCTGCGTGCATCATCCGAAAATACATCACACAGTCCTAGACACTTGGGAAATGTCTGACTAGTGATTTTGTGAAACGAAATCCAGCATATCTATCATGTTTGCTGTGTCATACAATAATAATAATAATAATAATATTGAAGGAAAAGCTGATAAGGAGAAGACCTGGCTCTGGCTCACGAATGGGACCCTGAAGAAGGAGACAGAAGGCCTGATCCTTGCAGCCCAGGAGCAAGCCATCAGGACAAATGCAATCGAGGCCAAGATCAAAAAATCAGCTGTTGATCCAAAATGCAGACTCTGCAAGGAAACCGATGAAACCATTGATCATATCCTCAGCTGCTGCAAGAAAATCGCACAGACAGACTACCAACAGAGGCACAACTGTGTGGCCCAAAGGATTCATTGGAACTTATGCCCCAAGTACCACCTCCCTGCAGTAAAGAACTGGGGGATCAGAAACCTGCAAAAGTATTGGAAAATGAGCACGCAAAGATACTGTGGGACTTCCGAATCCAGACTGACAAAGTTCTGGAACACAACACACCAGACATCACAGTTGTGGAAAAGGAAAAGGTTTGGATCATTGATGTCGCCATCCCAGGTGACAGTCGGATTGATGAAAAACAACAGGAAAAACTCAGCCACTATCAGGACCTCAAGATTGAACTTCAAAGACTCTGGCAGAAACCAGTGCAGGTGGTCCCGGTGGTGATTGGAACATTGGGTGCCATCCCAAAAGATCTCAGCCGCATTTGGAAACAATAGACATTGACAAAATTACGATCTGCCAACTGCAAAAAGCCACCTGACTGGGATCTGCGCGCATCATCCAAAAATGCATCACACAGTCCTAGACACTTGGGAAGTGTTTGACTTGTGATTTTGTGATACAAAATCCAGCATATTTATCTTGTTTGCTGTGTCATACTATGTCTTTGTGTCAATAATAATAATAATAATAATAATAATAATAATAATAATAATAATAATAACAACTTTATTTTTATATCCCGCTTCCATCTCCCTGAAGGGACTCAGGGCGGCTTACATGGGGACAAGCCCAAGCCAACAAAAATTAAAACCAAAACTTAGATTAAAACATATCTCAATAGAATCAACAACATTACAACAATAACATAAAAACAGCATCATCAACAGCCAATAGTCTGAGCAGTAATGGGTACTTTTTTCACACTGTGCAAGATTACACTCCGATGTCTCTTACAATGTGACTTGGGAGCAAAATATTTCCAGAACCTCTGCCACTGGAGTCATTATTGTGAGGATTTGTAAAATAGATGCCATGATGTGAGTTGACTGGAAAAGGCATGTGTCGACAGCTGATTGGCTGAGCCAGTTAGGAGCCAGAATTCCGATTGGCTGCTGTCTCTATCTTGGTCCTGAGACAAACGGTTTTAATTGTAATTTTCATCTCAGAGAGGGAGGAGAGCAGCTGACTGAAAATGGTCAGGAAGGAAATGGCTGCCATACTCTCTGAAGCCTGATTATTTATAAGGCAAACGAGGCATATTTGAAGACTGTTTAAAGGGACTGTTTATTGGGTTGTTGTATGTTTTCCGGGCTGTATGGCCATGTTCCAGAAGTATTCTCTCCTGACATTTTGCCCACATCCGCTGAGGATGCCTGTCATAGATGTGGGCAAAACGTCAGGAGAGAATACTTCTTGAACATGGCCATACACTCCGGAAAACATACAACAACCCTGTGTTTCCAGCCATGAAAGCCTTCGACAACAGTTTATTCTTTATGTTCACTGTGTGAATTCAGAAAGACTGCTATATATATTGTTGCCCTGTTTTATCTTTTTTTAAAAATTAATTTTATTTAGATTTTCCTAAAATTACAATGAAAGTGGGAGAACATTAGAAGTTTATAGGAAAGTAGGAAATATAAAAAAAGGGAAGAAAGAAAAAAGGGGGAAAATCAAAACAAAAAAGGGATTTTTTTTTAAAAAAAATTGTCTTTATTTTACTTCCATCCTCATCTATACCATTTTGTAGCAGGAGAAGGGAACAAAAGAAAAAAACTCCTATTTTGATTATCTTCTGTTTGAATGTTCGCTTCTCTATATTAAGATTTCCCATCATCGTTTAGTCAGATTTGGTTGTCTTTATATTGTTATCATTTTCTTCTCCTTCCTAATATAGTCTAATAAGGGTTTCCAGTCTGTACTTTTCTTTGGTACGCCTTGATGTACTGAGGATGCCTGCCATAGAAGTGGGCAAAACGTCAGGAGAGAATACTTCTGAAACATGGCTGTACAGCCTGGAAAACATACAGCAACCCTGTGATGCCGGCCATGAACGCCTTCGACAACAGACTGTTTATTCTTTATGTTCTCTGTGTGAATTCAGAAAGACTGCTATATATATTGTTGCCCTGTTTGATCTTTTGAACTGAAGTAAAGATACCGTTACTTGTTACACAAGCCTGAGTGACACGTTATTATACTGCAGGGTTTATCTTGTTTCAGAAACGGTGGTAAAGCTTCTACCATGTTTCCCTGAAAATAAGACAGTGTCTTATATTAATTTTTGCTCCCAAAGATGCACTAGGTCTTATTTTCAGGGGATGTCTTATTTTTCCATGAAGAAGAATTCACATTTATTGTTGAACAAAAAAATGAACATTTATTATATACTGTACAGTAGTTGTCATCACAAACCAGCATAACCAGTCAAACTGTGAATCCTATCAAGAATTTCTTGTTACTACCATTATGTCCATGTACGACACTCTATGGTACGTACATTTACCCATCCTGCATGCTCTGGTGTTCTGTTCATTGGGCATGCTTCCAAACAAAACCTTTGCTAGGTCTTACTTTCGATCATCAAGTTTGCAGACGACACAAAACTGGGAGGGATAGCTAACACTCCAGAAGACAGGAGCAGAATTCAAAACGATCTTGACAGACTAGAGAGATGGGGCGAAACTAACAAAATGAAGTTCAACAGGGACAAATGCAAGATACTTCACTTCGGCAGAAAAAATGGAAATCAAAGATACAGAATGGGGGACGCCTGGCTTGACAGCAGTGTGTGCGAAAAAGACCTTGGAGTCCTTGTGGACAACAAGTTAAACATGAGCCAACAATGTGATGCGGCTGCTAAAAAAGCCAATGGGATTTTGGCCTGCATCAATAGGGGAATAGCGTCTAGATCCAGCGAAGTCATGCTCCCCTCTATTCTGCCGTGGTCAGACCACACCTGGAATACTGTGTCCAATTTTGGGCACCACAGTTGAAGGGAGATGTTGACAAGCTGGAAAGCGTCCAGAGGAGGGCGACTAAAATGATTAAGGGTCTGGAGAACAAGCCCTATGAGGAGCGGCTTAAAGAGCTGGGCATGTTTAGCCTGCAGAAGAGAAGGCTGAGAGGAGACATGATAGCCATGTACAAATACGTGAAGGGAAGTCATAGGGAGGAGGGAGCAAGCTTGTTTTCTGCTGCCCTGCAGACTAGGACACGGAACAATGGCTTCAAACTACAGGAAAGGAGATTCCACCTGAACATCAGGAAGAACTTCCTCACTGTGAGGGCTGTTCGACAGTGGAACTCTCTCCCCGGGGCCGTGGTGGAGGCTCCTTCTTTGGAGGCTTTAAAGCAGAGGCTGGATGGCCATCTGTTGGGGGTGCTTTGAATGCGATTTCCTGCTTCTTAGCAGGGGGTTGGACTGGATGGCCCATGTGGTCTCTTCCAACTCTACTATTCTATGATTCTATGATTCTATGATTCTATGAGGCCTTATATTTAGCAATTCAGCAAAACCTCTACTAGGTCTTATTTTCTGGGGCTGTCTTATTTTAGGGGAAACAGGGTATTTATTTATTTCTACAACCCACAACAATTTCCCTATGTATTCTCTCATGCCTCGAAAGGTGTGATTTGTGAGCAAAACTGTCCCCACACGCCAGGCACTTGAATACTTCTTCTCCGGTGTGGCGCCCTTGATGATTCACAAGTTGTGAGCTACAAGTGAAACATTTCCCACACTCCCGGCATTTGTAAGGCTTCTCTCCTGTGTGGACTGTCTGGTGATTTCGAAGATGTGAATTCTGAGAAAAACCTTTGCCGCACTCTTGGCACTTGTACGGTTTCTCTCCGGAGTGGACTCGCTGGTGGACGAGAAGGGCTGAGTTTTGAGTGAACCCTTTCCCGCACTGCCGACACTTGTACGGCTTCTCTCCCGTGTGGAACCTTTGATGCGTCACGAGCTCCGAGCTGTGAGCAAAACGTTTCCCACATTCCTGGCATTCGTACGGTTTCTCTCCGGTGTGGATCGTTTTGTGGCTGGCAAGGTGTGAATTCTGAGCAAAGCATTTCCCACACACGTGACACGTGTATGGTTTTTCTCCTGTGTGGGTTCTCTGGTGCACCACGAGGGCCGAATTTTGAGCGAAACCTTTCCCGCACTCCTGGCATTTGTACGGTTTCTCTCCCGTGTGGACTCTTTGATGTGTTGCGAGATCGGATGTCTGAGGAAAACTCTTTCCGCACTCAGGGCATTTGTATGGTTTCTCTCCTGTGTGGACTCTCCGGTGTGCCGAAAGATCCGACGCATGAGCGAAATATTTGCCGCATTCCCGACACCGGTATGGTTTCTCTCCGGTGTGGATTCTCCGATGCACCGTCAGGTGTGACCGCTGAGCAAAGCGTCTTTCGCATTGGGGGCATTGGTACGGCTTCTCTCCTGTGTGGACTCTCTGGTGGATCCTAAGAGTTGAGTTCTGAGCAAAGCCTTTCCCGCACTCCTGGCACTTGTAGGGTTTCTCTCCGGTGTGGATTCTCTGGTGACTCGCCCTCTGCGAATTGGACGCAAAACACTTCCCGCACGTCTGGCATTCGTACGGCTTCTCTCCCGTGTGGCTTCTCCGGTGCTTTGCAAGATCCGATTTCTGAGCAAAAGATCTGCTGCACAACCGACATGGATGGTGGAGATTCTCTCTTGAGTGAGTTGCACGATCGCTCGCAATGCATGGATCCAGAACCAAATCATCCCAACGTTCCTGTGTTCCTTGGCGTGATATCGCTCCTGTGTTTTCTCCTTCTTTGTCCATCGCGACATGAAACTCATAAGTAACACTTTCCACAGGTGGTTCACATGCAAAGGAATCCTTTCCGTAGTTGTGAAGCAATTTTGAGACTGTGAAGCCTTCCCCACACATGGCGCATTGATAAGGCTGCTCCTTGGCATCACTTGCTTCTGTGTCGATTCTCCGGTGAGTGGAATGATCCAATCTCTGCAAAAAACACCTCCAGCACATGGCACATGTGTTTGCTCCTCTCTGATTGTCTGTTGGGAAGAACAACAAACACAAACAAGTCTGGGAAATAAGTTACATTAAGGAGCAATGGAATGACTATCACTGAAAATAAAGAAACACTAGCTGGGTCTGAAAATTATTTCATGTCAGGAACTATTTGAACCATGGATTCATCTACACCAAGCATGGACAAACCTGGGCCCTCCAGGTGTTTTGGGGTTCAACTCCCACAATTCCTAACAGCCTACTGGGGTTTGAAGTCCAAAACACCTGGAGGGCCCACGCTTGCCCATGCCTGATCTACACTGTGGAATAAATGCGGTTTGACACAATTTTAACTGCAATGGCTCAGTCCTATAGAATCCTGGGAGTTCTAGTTTGGTGAGGCATCAGAAATATTTGGCAGAAAAGGCCAAACACAACAAAACAAAACAACATGCAAAAACACAACTCCCAGGATTCCATAGCATGGAGCCATGGCAGATCAAGTGGTGCCACACTGCATTCATTTTCCAATGCAGATGCATCCAGCGAGGTGCCAATCACAAACCCAGTTTGACAGCCACCATGAGAAGAACTCAATGGCACCAAGGCCACAGAAGTTAATTTCACAAGAGGCTCTTCTATGGAAATTTCCAGCACAAACCTGAAATCCAACTATTTGAGAAACAGCAAGTTGCTTCTGGTGTGAGAGAATTGGCTGTCTGCAAGGACATTACCCAGGGGACACTCGGATGTTTTACTGTGGGAAGCTTCTCTCATGTCCCTGCATGGGAAGCTGAAGCTCACAAACAGGAGCTCACCCCGCTCTTCGGATTCAAAACCCTGACCTTTTGCTCAGCAGTCCTGCCGGCACAAGGGTTTAACTAATTGCGCCACTGGGGGCTCCATAATTATTGGCAGAGCCAAGGAGTAAACCCGTTGAATCCAGATGGTCAACTTATACAGTAGTGGCTCACTTATCCAAGCTAAACGGGCCAGCAAAACCTTGGATAAGCGAATATCTTGGATAATAAGGAGGGATTAAGGAAAAGCCTATTAAACATCAAATTAGGTTATGATTTTACAAATTAATTAATTAATTAATTACAGTATTTATATTCTGCCCTTCTCACCCTGAAGGGGACTCAGGGCGGATCACATTACGTATATGAGGCAAACATTCAATGCCTTAACATAAAAAAAAGACAAAAGCAGGCTCCGAACTGGCCTCGAACTCATGACCTCTTGGTCAGAGTGATTTATTGCAGCTGGCTGCAGATGGCTGCTCACCAGCCTGCGCCACAGCCCGGGCCTATTGAGCGCGAAAACATCATGTTATACAACAAATTTGACAGAAAAAGTAGTTCAATACGCAGTAATGTTATGTTGTAATTACTGTATTTACGAATTTAGCACCAAAATATCACGATATATTGAAAACATTGACTACAAAAATGCCTTGGACAATCCAGAACCTTGGATAAGTGAGTCTTGGATAAGTGAGACTCTACTGTATATAAATTCCTTATGTAAATGATTTGCTGAATCTGTTCTAATTGTTGTGTCATAGCAATTATGTTGATGTTTTATTACGGTTCTGTTATATGTTATGTATTGGTAATTGAATGTTTTTTTTACATTTATTTATTAGCAACATTTATACGCCGCCCTTCTCACCCCGTAGAGGACTCAGGGCTGCTTAAAAGTTATATATACATACAATATATTATATTATAATATTGTATAGCACAATATCCTGTCAACCTAGCAGTTCGAAAACATGCAAATGTGAGTAGATTAATAGGTACTGCTCCATGCAGTTATGCCGGCCACATGACCTTGGAGGTGTCTATGGACAACACCGTCTCTTCGGCTTAGAAATGGAGATGAGCACCAATTCCCAAAGTCGGTCACGACTGGACTTTTATAGCACAATATAAGCATTATATATTACTATATTGTACTATACCACTATATTGCAATATTATTAGTAATATTACATGTAATATAAATATAAAATTATAATAGTGTATTATTATTATTATATTATATTACATTAGAATATTATTATCAATATTATATGTATATACAATATATTATATTATTAGTATAGCATAATATGAGTTTTTATCTATGTTGGAAACCATCCTGTGTCCCTTCTGGGAAAAAGAGCGGTATACAAATAAAGTTTTATTTTTTATTATATTATTAATTGAGAAGCCACTGTGATTTTAGGCTGCATCAATATGAGCACAATGTCTGAATCACAGACTCATGTTAAATCAATTCAGGACCTGACATGTTAATTGTTAAAGGTCACGTCATGAATCTCAGTAGGAAAAACACGGTATTTCCTTACCAAGAGAGGACACAATCTTGTAGCTTTCCGTCATAACCTCTTCATACAAAGATCTCTGTTCCAGATCCAGCAGATCCCATTCTTCTTGTGTGAAATATATAGCGATGTCATCAAAGGCCACCAGCTCCTGAAAGAGTAGAAATAGATACGTCCAGGAAGATAAAACAAACGTGGAAGGAAAAAAGATAAACAACATGGCACTATACAGTAGAGTCTCACTTATCCAAGCTAAATGGGCCGGCAGAACCTTGGATAAGCGAATATCTTGGATCATAAGGAGGGATTAAGGAAAAGCCTATTAAACATCAAATTAGGTTATGATTTTACAAATTAAGCACCAAAACATCATGTTATACAACAAATTTGACAGAAAAAGTAGTTCAATATGCAGTAATGTTTTGTTGTAATTACTGTATTTACAAATTTAGCACCAAAATATCACGATATATTGAAAACATTGACTACAAATTTATTTATTTATTTATTTTATTTTATTTACAGCATTTATATTCCGCTCTTCTCACCCCGAAGGGGACTCAGGGCGGATCACATTACACATATAGGCAAACATTCAATGCCTTTTAACATAGAACAAAGACAAACAAACATAGGCTCCGAGCGGGCCTCGAACTCATGACCTCCTCGTCAGAGTGATTCATTGCAGTGATCCATTGCAGCTGCTCTCCAGCCTGTGCCACAGCCTGAGCCCAAAAATGCCTTGGATAATCCAGAACCTTGGATAAGCGAGTCTTGGATAAGTGAGACTCTACTGTTTATAGTAAATACTTTTTTTTTTCGTGTCAGGAGCAACCGGGGTTGCTTCTGGAGTGAGAGAATTGGCCGTCTGCAAGGACGTTGCCCAGGGGACGCCCAGATGTTTGGATGTTTTGACCATCCTTGTGGGAGGCTTCTCTCATGTCCCCGCATGGAGCTGGAGCTGATAGAGGGAGCTCATCCACACTCTCCCCAGGTGGGATTCGAACCTGGCAGCTTTCAGGTCAGCAACCCAACCTTCAAGTCACTTAGTCCACTACGCCATCTGGGGGCTCCTAGTAAATATACTGACAATAATAATAATAATAATAATAATCTGAATGCTTTCACTTTACTGGATTTGTTCCTAGAATCCCAACAGTTGAAAGACCATCCACTCCAACCTGGAGGAGGACACCATCAAAGCTCCCCCAAGAGATGGCCATCCAGCCTCTGCTTAAAAACCATAATAATAATAATAATAATAATAATAATAATAATAATAATAATAATAATAATAATGTAAGGCTTCTAGCCTTCTTGGGGTTGCTGTGAGTTTCCCAGGCTGTCTGGCCATGTTCCAGAAGCATTCTCTCCTGACGTTTCACCCACATCTATGGCAGGCATCCTCAGGCGTTGTGAGGTCTGTTGGAAACTAGGCAAGTGGGGTTCATATATCAGTGGAATAATGTCCAGGGTGGGAGAAAGAACTCTTGTCTGTTGGAGGCAAGTATGAATGCTGCAATTAATCACCTTGATTAGTACTGAATAGCCTTCCAGCTTCAAAGCCTGGCTGCTCCCTGCCTGGGGGGGGGAATCCTTTGTTGGGAGGTGTTAGCTGGCCCTGATTATTTTCTGTCTGCAATTCTCCTGTTTCTTCTTCTCCCCAGCTCTATGCAAGCCAAGAAAGCAACCCTCACCTGGGCTCCTTGTGGTTTCCATCCTTCCATATTTCCATCAGAAATGTCTCTTTCATTCCTCTTTTCCCCATCAATCAGCCCACCATCTGACTTCCCATCAGGTGACTGAAGCCCTGCCAGGCTCCGGGCAAGGCAGCCTCTTCCTCCTTCCCCTTCCCACCCAATCCTCTTGGAGACACGTGTCTGCGTGCTCAGACGTGCGCCTCCCACTCCCCGCCTCCCCGCAATCCTTGCCTTGAGGAAAAGGAAGAAACCGGAGCGGCTTTTGCATTTTCCCCGGGTGAGCATTTATTGACACAGCTGGGAGGAAGTCAAGCGGGTGCGTCTGCACTGCGGAGTTAACGCGCTTTGAAACCGCGTTGGCTGCCATGGCTCGGTGCTGCCAGAATCTGGGAGTTGTAGATTTATTTATTTATTAGCAACATTTATATCCTGCCCTTCTCACCCCAAAGGGACTCAGGGCGGCTTGCAAGTTATATTTACATACAATATATTATATTATCAACATAGCACAATATAAGCATTCTATATTGCTCTGTTGTACTATAACAGTATATTGTAATATTATTAGTAATATGACATGTAATTGAAATATACAATTATAGTGTATTATTATTATATTGTAGTAGATCATAATATTATTATCAATATTATATGTATATACAATATATTATATTATTAGTATATCATAATATGAGTACAGTAGAGTCTCACTTATCCAACATAAACAGGTCAGCAGAACGTTGGATAAGTGAATACGTTGGATAATAAGGAGGAATTAAGGAAAAGCCTATTAAACATCAAATTAGGTTATGATTTTACAAATTAAGCACCAAAACATCATGTTATACAACAAATTTGACAGAAAAAGTAGTTCAATACGCAGTAATGCTGTGTAGTAATTACTGTATTTACAAATTTAGCACCAAAATATCACGATGTTTTGAAAACATTGACTACAAAAATGCGTTGGATAATCCAGAACGTTGGATAAGCAAGTGTTGGATAAGTGAGACTCTACTGTATATACAATATAATATTGTATAGCATAATATGAGTATTATATATTGATGAGGCACCAGCACTGCTTAACAGGGAAGACTAAAGACCTTGCAAACTCTCATGATTTTATGTAGTTTAGAACCATGGCATGCTTAACAGGGTATCAAACTACATTAATTCTCCAGTGTGGATGTAACCAACTCTTTTTCCATTTCTCCCATACAGGATTCCCACCAAGGCCTATGGTTTCCAAATTAGCCGCTTGGGGAGAAAAATGGAAATCGCATCGCAAGACAATGAAGGTAAGAAAATGATGTTAAAAGTGCATGTTGAAATAGCCTTGGCTGCCAAGTGGTGCCAAAGTGCATTGAGTCTCCAGTGTAGATGCACTCCTATGGCAGGTGTGTTATTTTTTCTCTCCATCTTAACCCTGTTTGTTGTCTCACTCCTTCTTTCTTGGCCAGAGTTTCCTGATGTGATCATCAAACTGGAACAAGAAGAGGAGGAGCCCTGCCATCTGCGTCTACACGGATCTGGGACCTTCCCTGGAACCAGCTCAGGTGAAGGATGCAAAAAGAAGTACTGTATTGTCAAAGGCTTTTATGGCTGGAATTACTGGGTTGCTGTGAGTTTTCCAGTCTGTATGGCCATGTTCTGGAAGCATTCTCTCCTGACGTTTGGCCCACATCTGTGGCAGGCATCCTCAGAGGTTGTGAGGTCTGTTAGAAACTAGGCAAGTGGAATTGTTGTATGTTTCCTGGGCTGTATGGCCATTTCCGGAAGCATTCTCTCCTGAGGTTTTGCCCACATCTGTGGCAGGCATCCTCAGAGGTTGTGAGGTCTGTTAGAAACTAGGCAAGTGGCCTTTATATATCTGTGGAAAGTCCAGGGTGGGAGGTAAGTGTGGAGCCATAACTCACCCATCCCCTAGCCAGCCGTTAGCCAGGGAAATATACTTTGCACATGCTCAGAAACAGCCCGTTATTGATCCCATTCTCTGACTTAAGCATTGGCATGACAGGTTGAAGGCAAGACCTGAAGCAAGTGGAATGATTCCATTACGGAGATCGATCAGGTTGGTTGCTCGAATGCTATGCTCCGGCAAGACTATGTAAATAGTGTATACACCCTCAATAAAAATAAGAGCCACTGGTTTCAGCCGACAGCCGGGAAGTGTGCGTTTATTTCTGTGCGACTGAGCACATAGCCAGATCGCCAGAGAAGAAGGTAAATTGAGACGGAAGGTGAATGTGTCTCAATTTAACAATTTCTTAACAACATTCACACTTGCCTCAAGCAGTCAAGAGTGCTTTCTCCCACCTTGGACATTATTCCACAGATATATAAACCCTACTTGCCCAGTTTCCAACAGACCTCACAACCTCTGGGGATGCTTGCCATAGATGTAGGTGAAACGTCAGGAGAGAATGCTTCTGGAACATGGCCAGACAGCCCGGTAAACTCACAGCAAACCAGTGATTCTGGCCATGAAAGGCTTCGACAACTGTTCAGTTTTTTTGTTTTCAAGCTCTGCCTTTAATAGTTTCATTTGTACTCCTCTTTAAACTCATTTATTCAAAGATAGTCTTCCCTGCCTTCTAGATATTTGGAACTATGTCTCCCATCAACTCAAACCACCAATGCTTACCAATCTAAAACAAATACGTTCAGTGTAATGAGTCACTCTCTGGTAGATGTTCCTCATGCTGGAAGACGTAGAGATTTCTAGAAAGGTGTTTTCTCAGAACAAGCAAATCACATTTTAATTCAGTTTTTCCACCTGCACCCCCAACCCTTGCAAATGTGGAAGGGTGACTACATTCAAAAGCTGGTTACACCCGTCAACCCCTTTCTCTTTCTGTCGATTCAGGATTTTCCGATGTCGTAATAAAAGAAGAGGATGAAGAAGAGTTGTGCGTCCTCGACCAGGAGGGATCTGAGGAAGGTGGACATCTTGCTGATGAGCAGTCAGGTGAGACAAGTTTGTAATCAGATCCTTCATATAGGGCTGGCATGGGCAAACTTGGGCCCTCCGGGTGTTTTGGACTTCAACTTCCACCATTCCTGCCAGCCTCAGGCCCTTTCCTATTATATTATATCTTATATATCACTTGTGATTCTAAGATGCACCCCACAAGTGCTATATAATAAGTATAATATAATATACATATGTATATATAATATATATTATATTATATATGTTATATAGCACTTGTGATTCTAAGATGCACCCCATTTTGTATGAGGAGAGTGTGTCTCAGGCCCCTTCTACACTGCCATATAATCCAGTTCAAAGCAGATAATTTGTATTTTATATGGCAGTGTAGAAGGGGCCAAAGTCTGGTCTAGCTGTGGTCTGGCTTCCAGGGTTTGGAGAACTAGAATATGGCAACTGACAATGCAATGGTGCATGTACACTATGGAATTAATGCAGTTTGACACCACTGTAACTGCCATGGTTCAATGCTATGGAATCCTGGAGATTGTAGTCTAACTCAGCCTTAAGCATTCTCTGCCAAGGATTGCCAAACTACAACTACAACAACGAATGAGAAAAAGTTGATGCGTGAAGTGGTGGAGAGAGGCAGAGAGAGAACACACTGAGATTAGGATGGGTCACATGAATTTTTAACCACGTATATTGGGCCAGCATAGAATAAAAAAGACCATCTCCTGGAGCCCAAAAGACCCATGAAAAGATACAGAGCATCACTCCTCCCTCAGTGTTTCAACATCACAGTATTTCATTTCAGTTCTGCTCCCTGAAGTTTCTTCACTCTAATCCGGGAATTCAATCTTGTCTACTTGTCCTTCCTCCCACCAGATTACGGGAACAATACATATATATGCACTGAATGTGGGAAGAGTTTGTCAGACTTACTGGACTTTAAAAGACACCAACAAATCCACGGAAAAGAGGAAGTCATGATCATGGAGGAGACCTACAAATGCGCTGTTTGTGGGGATCTTTTTGCCCAACGAATGGCACTGACTCTCCACAAAAGGACCCACTCAGGACAGGAAAAAGGGAACTGTGTCAATTCCAAGTTGTATCTCGAGAGCCCTCCAAAGCCCCAGCCACGAGAGAAACCCTACAAATGCCAGGAGTGTGGGAAAGGTTTTGCCCAGAAATCGGACTTTGTGAAGCACCAAAGGATCCACACGGGCGAAAAACCCTACAAGTGCCTTGTGTGCGAAAAATGTTTTGCTTGGAAGTCCGACCTGGTGACGCACCGAAGAGTCCACACCGGGGAGAGACCCTACAAGTGCCAGGAGTGTGAGAAATGCTTTGCTTGCAGCTCAAACCTCCTGACGCATCAAAGGGTCCACACCGGGGAGAAACCCTACAAATGCCAAGAATGTGGGAAGGTCTTTGCCGACCATTCCTATTTCGCAAAGCACCAGAGACTCCACACGGGAGAGAAGCTGTTCAAATGCCCCGAATGCGGGAAATGTTTTGCCGAAAAGCAAGACCTTGTCAAGCACCAGAGGATCCACACAGGAGAGAAGCCATACCAATGCCAGGAGTGCGGGAAGCATTTTGCCAGCAGCGCACAGGTGGTCAGCCACCAGCGGCGCCACACGGGAGAACGGCCCTTCAAATGCCAGGAGTGCGGGAAGGGCTTCGTCTGCAATTCACATCTCGTCAGGCACCAGAGGGTCCACACCGGAGAGAAACCATACGGGTGCCAGGAATGCGGGAAATATTTCACTCAAAAGCAAGACCTTGTAGGCCATCAGAGGATCCACACCGGAGAGAAACCATATAAATGCCCAGAGTGTGAAAAATGTTTTGCTCGCCATTCACACCTCGCAAAGCATCAAAGAGTCCACACGAGAGAAAAACCTTAGAAATGTCTGGAATGGGGAAAGGTTTTGCTTTCAAGATAGACCGAATGATACATCAGGGAGTTCATGCAGGACAGAATTTGTTTGCAAATGTCAGGTCTATGGAAGTGTAGTATTGGTGCAGTATTTCTCCGTGTGTACAGTAGAGTCACACTTATCCAACATAAACGGGCCGGCAGAACATTGGATAAGCAAAAATATTAGATAATAAGAAGGGATTAAGGAAAAGCCTATTAAACATCAAGTTACGTTACAGTAGAGTCTCACTTATAGAATCATAGATTCATAGAATAGTAGAGTTGGAAGAGACCTCATGGGCCATCCAGTCCAACCCCCTGCCAAGAAGCAGGAAATCGCATTCAAAGCACCCTTTAGGTTCGTTCGCTTAGCCAATTACAGATCCACCTAACCGTAGTTTTGTCTAGCCCACATTTTACTAGTTTGTTTGCCAGAAGGTTGTGGGGGACTTTGTCGAAGGCCTTACTGAAATCCAGGTATGCTACATCCACAGAGTTCCCTTATCCAACATAAACAGGCCAGCAGAATGTTGGATAAGTGAATATGTTGGATAATAAGGAGGGATTAAGGAAAAGCCTATTAAACATCAAATTAGGTTATGATTTTTCAAATTAAGCACCAAAACATCATGTTTGACAATAAATTTGACAGAAAACGTAGTTCAATACACAGTAATGCTGCATAGTAATTACTGCATTTATGAATTTAGTGCCAAAACATGACAATGTATTGAAAACATTGACTACAAAAACACTGACTACTAAAAGGCAGACTGCATTAGATAATCCAGAACATTGAATAAGCAAATGTTGGATAAGTGAGACTACTGTATGATTTTATAAACTAAGCACCAAAACATTGTGTTTTACAACAAATCGACAGAAAAAGCAGTTCAGTACACAATAACATTATGCAGTAATTACTGTGTTTACGAATTTAGCACCACAATATCACAATGTATTGAAAACATTGACGACAAAAGCATTCACTACTGACAAATGGACTACAAATAAAGATAGAATTGCATAAAATGAACTTACAGTAACAATATGGTCGTAAATTAAATCCGTAAAAAGTTCAGTCCTTGCTACCTAGAGAAACAGATGTGGATCCGATCGGGAGGCAGACTGCGTTGGATAATCCAGACTGTTGGATAAACGAATGTTGGATAAGTGAGACTCTACTGTAGTTATTGACATTACACAGAGAGGATATGTTGAATGACAGTTGTCTCTTTGTGATTTGGTGGTGCCAATTCGAGGCTTCTTTTGAACCGAGTATCATGATTCACATAAGTTTTGTCTCATTTATTTATCGTGACCAAAGCGAATTGAGAACACAGTTATAATGTATAGAAAAACCACAAACAAAATTTAAAACGTGGCATTATGCTAAATGTCCATTGACCAGAAGCTGTCCACTTGGAGTGCCTCTGGTGTTGCTGTGAGAAGGTCCTCCATGGTGCATGTGGCAGGGCTCAGGCTGCATTGCACTAAGTGGTCTGTGGTTTGCGCTTTTTCACACTCACATGTTATGGACTCCACTTTGTAGCCCCATTTTTAAAGGTTAGCTCCAGGTTCCGGGTTTTAACCTGCCACTTTTGGACTCTTGCTTGCTGAGGTCTTCCTGCAAGTATCTCTGTAGATCTTTGGAAGCTATTTCTTGATTTAAGACATTGGCATGCTGGCTGATATCCAAACAGAGGATGGGCCGAAGATGTCACTGCCTTGGTCCTTTCATTATAGGCTGCTACTTCCTGACGGCTGTCGGGTGGTGCAATACATCTGCTACTCTGCTGCTGAATACACATGCCCAGTATGGAAGACATCTCACCACGTTAAAGCAGTGGATGTGGCTCTTAATGAGACATGCCGCCTTATCACAGGATGTCTACGCCCTACACTGCTGGACAGATCATACAATCCCTTTATTTTATCCGTTTTGAAGTTATTTATTATGCTTTTGACACGAAATAAATAAAAGCAATGTTACTCACTATGAAAATGTTGCTGTGATTTTGAAAAATTTACTACCTGGGTTATTTCTAAATGATGTCATTGAGAAATCCCATTTCAAGTGCACACGGGCCTTTGGTAAACATTGGGACTTAGAATCATGGAATAATAGAGCTGGAAGAGACCACATGGGCCATCTAGTCCAACCCTCTGCCATGCAGGAAAAGCACAGTCAAAGCACCCCCAATAGATGGCCATTCAGCCTCTGTTTTAAAGCCTCCAAGGAAGGAGTTTCCACCAGACTCCCAAGGGAGAGAGTTCCACTGCTGAACAGCTCGTATGGTTAGGAAGTTCTTCCTAATGTTAGGTGGAATCTCCTCTCCTGTAATATGAACCCATTGCTCCATTGAGTCCTAGTTTCCAGGGCTGCAGAAAACAAGCCCGCTCTTTCCTCCTTATGACATCCTTTCACATATTTACATGTGGCTATCATGTCTCCTCTTCTGCAGGCTAAACACACCCAGCTCTTTAAGACGCTCCTCATAGGGATTCATGGTCTCCAGACCTTTCATCATTGTAGTTGCCTTCCTCTGGACACCCTCCAGCTTGTCAATACAGTAGAGTCTCACTTATCCAAGCTAAACGGGCCGGCAGAACCTTGGATAAGCAAATTATCTTGGATAATAAGGAGAGATTAAGGAAAAGCCTATTAAACATCAAATTACGTTATGATTTTACGAATTAAGCACCAAAACATCATGTTATACAACAATTTTGACAGAAAAAGTAGTTCAATATGCAGTAAAGTTATGTTGTAATTACTGTATTTACGAATTTAGCACCAAAATATCACAATATATTGAAAACATTGACTACAAAAATGCCTTGGATAATCCAGAACCTTGGATAAGAGAGACTCTACTGTATCTCTTAAATTGTGGTGCCCTGAATTGGACAAAGTATTCCAGGTTGTGAGAGAATATGAAATAAGAAACTCCATATGAGATGAGTTAACTGGAAAGGGAGTTGCTATGGCGACAGCTGGTTGGCTGAGGAAGCTAACGTTCTGATTGGTTGCTGCCTCTGGCTTGGCAGAAGCAAACCCAACGGTTTTTCCAACTGATTTCAGTTTCAGTTTTGTCTTCTCTTCTGGAGGGTGAGGGAAAGGTGCTGACAGGAATTTTTACTCAGGAATGTAATGGCTGTCGTGCCCTCCAAAATTTGACTATTTAAAGAAGAAATGATACATGTTTAAAAGGGGCTGTTACATATTGTTGCCTTGTGTATATGTTTGAACGCTTAAACTTGAATAAAGCTACTGTTACTGTTTTACTCAAGCCTAAAGTGACACAGCAGAGTTTATATTGATTTAAAGATGGTGATAAAGCTTCTATTTACATATTTATTTTATTTACACAAACCACAACACAGGTGAAGTCTGACCAAAGCAGAACAGAGAGGCACCATGACTTTCCTTGACCTAGATGCTATACTTCTTTTGATGCAGCCCAAAAGTAGTCTAGTGCTCATGTAATTTTGGCCAAATATAACAGTATCATGCCTACTGGGAGCACATAACTTCCCTGTTATGTCAGCTTCAGAGCACAATTCAAAGTGCTGGTTTTAGCCAATAAAGCCATAGACGGTTCTGGCCCAGCTTACCTATCCAAACATATATCCCTCTATGAACCATCTCGAAGGTTAAGATCTTTTGGGGCGGCCCTGCTCTCGGTCCCACATCCTTCGCAAGTGCAGCTGTTGGGGATGTGGTGGTCCCTCAACTGTGAAACTCCCTTCCTAGTGATATGAGATCAGCCTCCTCCCTCCTGGCATTTAGAGAACAAGTAAAATCCTGGCTTAAGAATCAGGCGTTCATAGACTAACTCTAATGCAATAGACAGCTGGGATTCAATGTGACTATAACTGGAATGGTTCATTAATGTCTTTCATTACGGACTATGTGGTTGTTTTAATTGCTGTTTTAAATCCTATTTTAATTGCATTTATATGTGATTGTTTTGCACTTAACAATGTAATGTTTAATGTATTTATAATGTTATGTTTGTTTCGATGTGGCATCGAATTGTGCCAAGTTGTAAGGCACTCTGAGTCCCCCCTTGGGGTGAGATAGGGTGAGATAGAAATACGATAAATAATAAATAATAATAATAATAATAATACTGAAAGTTTGCGGCCAGTGATATATGACAATTACATGCGATAAATTTACTTTATCTAAAAATACATATACAATACATAAAACTGTGTTAAATAATGCCATGTTTGTCTTTATTTCTCTTACTTTACATAGAAAAACCAAATGAGAAAACGTGTCCCGTCGTTCTCCAGATGGAAGACAAAAAGCGAAGGGTTTCCTATGAAGCCAGATTCAAACAGAAAGTGATTCTCTATGCAGAAGCGCATGGGAATAGGCAGGCTGCAAGGCAGTTCAACATACCAGAGAGCAACGTTCGCTTGTGGCGGCAACACAAATTAGCATTATTTTCGACTACTGTGGCGAGGAAGAAATTCACAGGCCCTCAGAAAGGAAGACACCCCGATGTAGACCAAGAAGTTCTGAAATTCATATGGGAAAGAAGGAATAATGGTCTACCCGTGACAAGTGATTCCATAAGGAATAAAGCCAGCGAGGTGGCTGCAGCCCTTAGTATTCCAAGGCAAGTGTTTAAGGCCAGCCGTGGATGGGTGGATCGCTTTATGAAGCGCATGGGAGTATCTTTACGACAACGCAAAACGTTATGCTAGAAGCTCCTGACAGATTCGAGCTCTGAAAGAAGGACAACTTTTTGATGGGGCAGATTGGTAATTCTGGAAAGACACAAATTTGGTTCACTATCAGGAAGTTCTTCCTAATGTTCAAGTGGAATCTCCTTTCCTGTAATCTGAACCCATTACTTTGAGTCCTAGTCTCCAGGGCAGCAGAAAACAAGCCCACTTTGTACTTACTTACTTACTTACTTACTTACTTAGGCGATCCCTCGTAGGCTGAGGATGATGGTCCTCCGTTTCTGGTGTCTTCGGGATGTGTCCGTAGGTGGCTGAAAAGACCTATTCTTGATCCGCATGTTCTCCCAGTGAGGACATCGGTTTCCAGGTGGAAGAAAACGGAAAGTTGGTGGACAGGAAAAGAAATTTAAAGATGTTCTTAAAGCCCACTCTGTGGTGTTATGTGATTCCAGGTTTCAGGGCTGTATGGCCGTGTTTTAGGAACTTTATCTCCGAAGGTTCCTCTGAAGATGCCAGCCACAGATGAAGCATGGTCTCCAGACTTTTGATCATTTTAGTTGCCCTCCTCTGGTCACCTTCCAGCTTGTCAATATCCTTCTTGAACTGTGGTGCCCAGATGTTTTGGCCTTCAACTGCCAGAAATCCTAACAGCTGGTAAATTGGCTGGGATTTGGGGACCCACAGGTTGGGAACCACTCTTCAAGGTGATGTCTGACCAAAGCAGAATAGAGGGAAATCATGACTTTCTTCTATCTAGACCAGTGGTTCCCAACCTTTGGTCTTCCAGGTGTTTTGGACTTAACAGCTGGTATGATGGCTGGGATTTCTAGGAGTTGGAAGTCCCAAACACCTGGAAGACCAAAGGTTGGGAACCACTGATCTAGACACTTTTAATGTAGCCCAAAATATCCCATTGTTTTTTTAGCTGCTTCATCACACTGTTGGCTCATGTTGAACTTGTTGTCCACGAAGACTCTCAAGATCTTTTGTACATGGACTGTTGTCGAACCAGGCGTCACCCATCAAGTATCTTTGTAATTCAATTTTTCTGCCTAAGTGCAGTATCTTAATTTGTCCTTGTTGAAATTCATTTTGTTAGTTTTGGCCAATCAAGGTCCTTTTGAATTCTGATCCTGTTTTCTGAAGTATTAGCTTTCCCTCCTAATTTGGTGTCATCTGCAAACTTGATAAGCACATCCTATAAACCTTCATCCAAGTCATTAATAAAGATGTTGAATAGCAATAGTCCCAGGATCAAACCCAGTGGCACTTCATTAGTGACAGCTTAGCCAATAACAGATCCACCTAAGAGTAGCATTGCCTAACTCATATTTTACTGGTTTATTTGTGAGAAGATCACTGGGGACCTTGTCGACGCCCTTACTGAATTCAAGTTAAACATCCTTTAACTGGAAATCTGAACTCCAAAATTGTCCACATGAGTTGCTGAAATAATTACCCTGTTGCTTTCGTATGGTCCCAAGTGTACACAACGTTTGTTGGCTGCATAAAATTATTAAAGATGTTGCCAAAAATTACCTCCAGGCTAGGTGTGTACATGAAACATAAATGAACTTTGTGCATAGACCTGGGTCCTATCTCCAAGATACTTCATTATGTGTGTATACGAAAACACACAATTCTTCTGGCCTCAAGCATTCTGCACAAGGGGTACACAACTTGTACTGTTTACATCTACATTGCCCAAATAGCAAATGGGAACGGAAAGGGAATACTTCATTGAGCAATATTTCTTAAAATGTAGGGAACTGGCACTCACAAAGGCCCCAGAGGTCCTTGTACTGCAACTCCCAGCATCCCCTTCCTTTTCCAATCTGGGGAGGGGCTGCACTGATCCTGGCTTGGCTTTAGATTTATTTACAGTATTTATGTTCTGCCCTTCTTTCTCACCCTGAAAGGGACTCAGGGCGGATCACAATGCACATACACATGGCAAACATTCAATGCCATTAGACATCCAGCATATATAGACACACACAGAGGCAATTTGACATTTCCACCTTCCGGCTTCATGAGGGTATGCTTGATTCTGGCCACAGGGGGAGCTGCCGCTTCAGCGTCCACTTGTGACACCGAGTCCTTGATGGAGTATTTCCTCATTCTTCTGCACACTGCTGGAAGGTTTTATGGTGTCATAAATTAGTTAAATTAGCCTCCCTGCATAAAGCGGTACCTAAATTTCCTACTCAACAGATGCAACTGTCTTTCAAGCTGCATAGGTTGACAGCGAGCTAGACTATTAATGGTTGGGAGCTCACTCCGGCCCGGACTGGCTTTGAACTGGTGACCTCTTGGTCAGTAGTGATTTATTGCAGCTGACTACTAACCAGCTGTGCCACAGCCCGTTAATATTCCCCTTTGGCTCATTGATAACACTCTTAACAACCATCAGGCCATTGTACCCTTAGAGATCCTTATGCACAGTTCAATGTTTGAACTGTGAGAAGAACTTTTTCTATTCTCGTGGCATCTGTACATTTCTGCTATGTGGAGTCCCACTCTCTTTTCCCTGATGTATTTATTTATTGATGACAACACTGACAATCTAATTCACATTTCAGAGAATACATGCAAAAAATAAACAGAGCAAAAAGGAAAAACAGAAAGGAAAGGAAACATATACAATACAACAGATAAATAAAAAAGAAATCTATTACTCTACCTTTACAGATCCAATTAAATAATCCTTCTAGAATAATAATTGCAGATTATTACAGTGATAGATTTCTTGTTGGTCAAAAGGCCATGTATGTTTCCAATCTTTCAAAAAAAAAATTCAGTTGACATATCTTTAAGAAGATTAACATGCGTTGTCTCAGCAATTATAATAATACGTTTTTTCATTGCTGGTGATTCATTTCATTTCTGAGGACGAGCAAACAATTTTTGCTGAAGAAGTCGTCAATGTTTACTCTCCAGTTCTCTATCCATAATGCCTAGTTGTAGAAACATTTCTCCCAACATTACAAGATCTTTTCTGTGAATGGAAGACATTTCACAAATACATAAACCCCATCTACCTCGTTTCCAGCAGACCTCACAACCTCTGAGGATGCCTGATGTGGGTGAAATGTCAGGAGAGAATGCTTCTGGAACATGGGCATACAGTCCAGAAACCTCACAGCAATCCAGTGATTCTGGCCATGAAATCTTCAATGGTACATTTTCCTTAAACTGTTTTGAATTAACATGGCAATCTTAGACCAATAACTTTTCGCTTTCTTACAAGTCCATTCCATACGGAAAAAGAAACCCTCCTTATGTGGAAATCTTTAGTTTGAAACATTCAAGGACATTTTCAACAAACTATTTAGGGTTAGATATCTATATGTCATCTTATACAGGTTTTCTTGTACATAATTACAGCACAAAGTACATTTTATATCTTTGGAACATACTTTTCTCATACATTCATTTTAACATTAAGTCCTACATTTAGAGCCCACTGTTTCACAAACACATTGTTTACAGGTTCATCGTCTGCCTCTAGTTTCAAAAACCATTTACACACTTTCAAAATTTCATGTTCATCACCTTTATGCATCTCTAAATACAGTGAATGCCTCCCAACTCTATTGTTGCTAATTAAATCTGTCATTAAGACGCATATTTATTTATCATGTCAGGATCGAACTGAGGGTAGTTATCAGGTATTTAAAAACACAAAGTTTTAAATTTGGCATTACACTAAATGTCCTTTGACCAGAAGCTGGCCACTTTGAGTGCCTCTGGTGTTGCTGTGAAAAGGTCCTCTACTGTGCATGTGACAGGGCTCAGGTCGCATTGTAGTCAGTGATCTGTGGTTTGCTCTTCTCAACACTCGCAAGTCGCGGACTCCACTTGGTAGCCCCATTTCTTAAGGTTGGCTCTGCGTCTAGTGGTTCAGCACCTTCCAAGTCGCCCAGTCTTCTGTGTACCCAGGAGGAAGTTTCTCATCTGGTATCTACCATGGATTGAGTTTCCAAGTTTTAAGATAAAGGTAAACATTTTCTCCTGACATTAAGTCCAGTCATGTCCGACTCTGGAGGTTGGTGCTAATCTCCATTTCTAAGCCAAAGAGCCAGTGTTGTCCATAGACACCTCCAAAGTCATGTGGCTGGCATGACTGCATGGAGCACCGTCACCTTCCTGCCAAAGCGGTACCTATTGATCTACTCACATTTGAATGTTTTCGAACTGCTAGGTTGATCGAAGCTGGGGCTAAAGACAGGAGCTCACTCCACTCGAACCACCGAACCTTTTGGTCAGCAAGTTCCGCAACTTAGCGGTTTAAACTGCTGTGCCACCACCACCACCATCATCATCATCATTATTATTATTATTATTATTATTATTATTATTATTATTATTTACTTCATTTCTATCCCGCTCTTCTCACCCCGCAGAGGACTCAGAGCGGTGTACAACATACATTTAGGCAAAAATTCAATGCCACATTATACAAAGCAAATAAAACATAACAAAAAATCAATAGAACCAATCAACATATAAATACAATTTAAAACTATTAACATTAAGGTATTAAAACATAAAAATATAAATACAGTGTCTAGGTACACCTCCCCCCCCCCCCCCCCCCCATGATCGTAAGGTCTTCTTTGGCTCTCTTGGCTCTGTCTTTGGCTCTCATGGCCCTAATATCATCACCTTTGTGCATCTCTAAATACAGTGAATGTCTCCCATCTCTATTGCTGGTCAACAAATGTCATTAAGTTGCATATAAGCCAGTGGTTCTCAATCTGTGGGTCACCAGATGTTTTGGCCTTCAACTCCCAGAAATCCTAACAGCTGGTAAACTGGCTGGGCTCTCTGGGAGTTGTAAGCCAAAGCACCTGGGGACCCACAGGTTGGGAACCACTGATAGAAGCAAACCAATTAAAATCTTTGCCTTCCTTAAGAAGCATCTCTCTTAATTTAAACTTCTGTCTTGCACAATGTGCAATAGATCACCTTAAATTTTTAACTCATTCTTTCCTTTTAAAAAGGCGTATAATAATAATAATAATAATAATAATAATAATAATAATAATAATAATAAAAACTTTATTTATATACCGCCCTATCTCCCGGATGGGACTCAGGGCGGTTTACAGTCATAAAAGCAACACAAACATTACATAACAACATAATACACATTATTAAACAAAGTAAAATAATACAATTATAACAATAAATCACACTTACATGACCAGATCAAGGCTTCCTGTCACAAGGTGGCTAGTATTATCTTAGAAAAAACATGTCTGCTACTATTTATACCAAACATACAGAAAAGCTTTTAAAATACAGTGATTCCAACTTCTGCCTTAACTTTATCATGCCAAAGTTAACCATGCCATCTAAAGCTAAACACATGACCTTCAAGGTCCAAGAATCCCTCATTTTGAAGAAATGCCAATTCTTTCCACTGCACAAAACAACATGCTTGTTAATACAATTTAATATTATGAAATTCCCAAGCTGTCCCTTTCCTCAAACACTATTTTCAATTTTATTCTGAGTTTCCTTTCCTGGCGAACAGATCTGGATATTTTTTTCTCCCATCCCTGTGTGGTCTCTTTGGTGGTTCACAAGTTGAATATTCCATGAAAAACATTTTCCACACTCCTGGCATTCGTATGGTTTCTCTCCTGTGTGAAGTCTCCGGTGGCTCACAAGGTTTGAACTAGTAGAAAAAGATTTCCCACACTCCTGGCACCCATATGGTTTCTCACCTGTATGGACTCTCTGGTGAACCACAAGTTGTGCATTCCCGGAGAAGGATTTCCCACACTCTTGGCATTTATAGGGTTTCAATCCAGTGTGGAGGGTCTGGTGGGTCACAAGGTGTGAACTGTGAGCAAAACATTTCCCACACTCCTGGCACTTGTATGGTTTTTCCCCAGAGTGGAGTCTTTTGTGCTTCACCAGGTATGAACTCCGAGCAAAACATTTGCCACACGTCTGGCATTTGTGTGGTTTTTCTGTGGTGTGGACTCTCCAGTGGGCTACAAGGGTTGAATTTTGGGAGAAGCTCTTCCCACACTCCTGGCACGAATACGGTTTTTCTCCTGTGTGGACTCTCTGGTGGACTACAAGCTCTGACTTGCGAGTGCAGCATTTCCCACACTCCTGGCATCTGTATGGTTTCTCTCCTGTGTGGAGTCGGTGATGAGTCCCAAGGTTTGAACTGGTAGAAAAACATTTCCCACACTCCTGGCATTTGTATGGCTTTTCTCTTGTGTGGACTCTCTGGTGGCTCACAAGGCTTGAGTTTGTAGAAAAGCTTTTCCCACACTCCAGACATTTGTATGGTTTCTCTCCCGTGTGGAGTGTCTGGTGAGTCATAAGGTGTGAACTGTACGCAAAGGTTTTCCCACACTCCTGGCATTTGTATGGTTTCTCTCCTGTGTGGACTCTAATGTGGCTACCAAGGCTTGAATTTGTAGCAAAACATTTTCCACATTCCAGACATTCATATGGTTTTTCTCCGGTGTGGAGGGTCTGGTGGGTCACAAGGTGTGAAGTGTGAGCAAAGCATTTCCCGCACTCTTGGCATTTGTAGGGTTTCTCACCTGTGTGGAGTGTCTGGTGGGTCACAAGATGTGAACTGTGGACAAAGCTTTTCCCACATTCCTGGCATTTGTATGGTTTCTCTCCTGTGTGGATTCTTTGGTGGACCAGAAGCGATGATTTGTGAGCAAACCATTTTCCACATTCCTGGCACTTGTATGGTTTTTCTTCTGTGTGGACCCTCCAGTGTGTGGCAAGGGTTGAGTTTTGAGAGAAGCATTTCCCACACTCCTGGCACTTAAACGGTTTCTCTCCCGTGTGGACCCTTTCGTGGATGACTAGTTCTGACTTCCGGGTGCAGCATTTCCCGCACTCCCGGCATCTGTATGGTTTCTCTCCTGTGTGGAGCCTCTGATGCGTAACAAGGTTGGAACTTGCCGAAAAACATTTCCCACACTCCAGGCACTTGAACGGTTTCTCTCCTGTGTGGACTCTCTGGTGAACCAGTAATATTGTTCTGCCGGCGAAGTATTTCCCACACTCCTGGCATTTGTGTGTTTTCTTTCCTTTGCAGTCTGTTTGACGGCTTAAATGGGGCAATTTGAAATCAAAACCAAAGGCTTCGCCATTTTTTCCAGCACAAAGTTTCTTATGAAGCACAAGTGCCATATTTTGGGCAAAACCTTTCCCACAGGCATTGCACTTGAAGGCTTTCTCGCTGGTAGGATTTTCCTCTTCTGGGTGGGCTTGCTGGTGTCTGGTCAGCTCCTGTTTGTACCAAAAGCACTTCCCACACTTGGTGCAGACAAAGCTCTCACTCCAGTTATCTGCTGGGAAGAAAAAGAAAAAGAAGAAGAAGAAGAAGAAGAAGAAGAAGAAGAAGAAGAGAAATTAGGTATTCGTCACTGCAAGAGGAAAGGGCTCTTGGGGAAAGGGAAAGGGGCCGAATGGAAATGATGCTCAAATGGGGCATTCATACTCCAATGTCATGGTACTGATTTTAGCTGATGCTGAGGGGGATGTGGGTTTAAAAAGAGAATTTTCAGATACTTCTAATGACTATAAGTCTCATATGTTTTGATTGACCTAATTTGCAAAAGGCTTTTGTGAGGTCTATGTTTGAGAGAGGCCTATGTTTGAGAGAAAATGCTGATTTTTGGAAAAAGAGTTGTTCCAGAAAGGAAGTTACTTTTCAATAATAACAATACATCAAGACAGAACCGGTTAACCTCCACACCCTAGGGTTCCCAGCGGTTTCGAATCTATACTTGCAACAAGAAATAGATAAGCAGGTGCTGAGATCAGGGTCAATAACATGAAAGCACCACTGTCTAAAAAGTCACATGTTGTTACAACAAAGAAAACCAATGGAATTGCATGATGGTTAAGATGCTTGTGATGTAGCCAACATTAGACGAATGGGATAAATGATCTTTGTAAGCCAATAAGAATATATTTTCTACTTTCTGTAGAAGTGATAAAAAGCCTTGCAACCATTTTCCAGGTTGCGACAAATCCTTTTATTGCATTGATGTCGTTGTTGCTAAGCTCGCAATAAATAGGGACTTGAAAGTTGGGTTGCTGACCTGAAGGCTGCCAGGTTCAAATCCAACCCGGGGAGAGCATGGATGAGCTCCCTTTGTCAGCTCCAGCTCCATGCGGGGACATGAGAGAAGCCTCCCACAAGGTTAGTAAAAACATCTGTGCATACCTTGGGCAACGTCCTTGCAGACGGCCAATTCTTTCACTCCAGAAGCAACTTGCAGTTTCTCAAGTCGCTCCTGACATGAAAACCCCCCCCAAAAATGCCATATTTATGTTCCTGAAAACCATCAAGCTTATGTACCTCAAAAGGGTTTCATCACATGAAAAATCTCACTCTCATCTCTAAGCCTCAACATAAATAAAGCAAGGCTCCTAAGCACATGTAAGGTGGCAACAAAAATAAACATCCCCTGACTAGATCCTTTTTATATTTTTAGTGGAAGAGGTGGGGTTTCTCAAAAAGTCCCCCCTCGTCCTTTGTAGCAAGCAACTACATTCTAATGGGACATAGTATTTAGAAAATAGAAACTATCTGACTGCCTTGAGCCTGTAAGGCAGGCATGTGCAAACTTGGGCCCTCCCAAGTTTTGGACTTAAACTCTCACAATTCCTTACAGTGGTAGTTGACGTCCAAAACATCCGGAGGGCCCAAGTTTGCCCATGCCTTCCCTAGGGTTTACTTTCAGGACGCCACAGTGGATTCCAAAATCTGTGGACGCACAAGTTCCTGTGCTCCACTCACCACTCATGTCTGTTGGTAGACTGGCACTGAAGGGGGTGAAATACCTTCCTGACACAATTCCTCAAAGCCTTACCGTTCTTGCTGCTTTGTAACTTCTGTGAACAGGTGGCTTCCTGGTCACACAGAGGATGTTGGATATGTTCAAGTGGCCTACAGATACTCCTGAGTACAATTACTTATACCTGTTACCAACTGGTGTATTTGTGGGTGGATATGGAGCAACCCTCCAAAGCGGTTATAATATTGAACAAGTATAAAGAGACTTTGAGGATTCAAAGTACAATCTTTAGTCCTCATCATATTTTAAAACACGTGAATGCCATAATGTGAGGTTCAGGCTAACAATGTGGCAGGTCATCTGGGTTGAGATGCACAGTTGGACATGGCTTCTAACCTGTTTTTAACCTTGTTTTTATTAATATCGTGTAACTTGTCATTATTGTTTTTATGTTATTTGTTTTTTGTTGAATGTTCTGTACTGTCTATTTGAATTATTTAGTCTGTTGTTGTATTTTATGTCATTGAATGTTTGCCTTTTATGTTGGGAGCCTCCCTGAGTCCCCATGGGGAGATAGGGCAGGACAGAAATAAAGTGTTACTTACTTACTTACTATATTTGATCCTTACATGATGTTTTCGATTTCAAAATTGTGTTTGATGAAAATATTTATTTTTTTGATTCAAAAACAGAAATGATTATCAGAGAGGAAACCTTACCAAGTGAGGCTACTATTCCACAGGTCTCTTCCATGATCTGCGCATGCAGGGCTCTCTGATCAGCATCCAGAAAAGCCCATTCCTCAGGGGAGAAATGGATGGCCACATCCTCAAAGCTCACAGGGCCCTGAAGGAAAAAGAAAAGAAAAATGCTTCTCACATAAATGCCACCACAAAGTACAAGAGGCCGCTAGTTTTATCTACAAATGTTCTGTGTTTTTAAAATTGTGCTATATTGATTTTATGCTATATGTGTTGGCAAGGGTCGTTGTTCGTAATTTTACGTGATTTTGTTTTATACTTATGTACTGTTTTTACCATTTTATGTCATTTGCTGCACCTTGAAGTGCCTTTGTAAGCTGCTCCAAGTCCTTTTGGGGAGATGGTGGTGGGATATAAATAAAGATGATGATGATGATGATTATTATTATTATTATTAAAAATCCAAAGCAAAATGAAGCAAGATTTTTGGCTCGTGCTACCAGGAACCTGGAACGAAACACACACTAAGGAACGAAAACTAAGGAACCTGGAACGAAACACACACTTTCAGTAATCTTCTCCTTACCTCAATTGGTTCCACTCCATTGCAAATGGAAAGAAGCGACTGAGAGCTTAATGGCGTTGTTCCAGCCCCTGCAGGACAGACAAAAATGAGAGGAAGTTGATCACAATCCTTACCATTAGAAACACCATTAAAATCATTTAGTCATTACCCATACATTATGAAGAGCAAGTCTGTGAAGAATGTAATGATAAGTAGACAATCCTCTAAACCTACAATGCTAATGAAAATTAACTTGCATCCTTGTTTAATCTTAGATCAATAAACAGGTTGTTTTATTGTGTGTGTCAGGAGTGATTTGAGAAACTGCAACATCTGCAAGGACGTTGCCCAGGGGATGCCTGGATGTTTGATGTTTTGCAAATCTTGTGGGAGATTTCTTTCATGTCCCCACATGGGAGCTGGAACTGACAGAGGGAGCTCACCTGCTCTCCACAGATTCGAACCTCTGACCTGTTGGTCAGCAGTCCTGCTAGCACAAGGGTTTAACCCATTGCGCCATCAGGGGCTCCAGTGAAAAGATAGCAGAGCAAAGATGACACTACTGAAGAACAAATGAATCACCAACGGATAAGCTCCATAATTTTAGATGCAGGTGTAAAATATGGAGATGAATATGCCAGAGGGGGTTAGTTCTTACCCTGCAAGGCCGCAGCCCTGTCTCTCTCCTGCTCAAGTTCCTTCCATTGCGGGGTCTGGGTTGTCTTTGATGGAGACTCCTCTGAGGCAGGGAGATCCAACTGAACTTCCACATACAGATTTTTGGCCTGAAAGAGCAAGGAGAATTAGGCATTAAGTTTAAAATATATATCTACCCTGTTTCCCCTAAAATAAGACATCCCCAGAAAATAAGACCTAGTAGAAGTTTTGCTGAATTGCTAAATATAAGGCCTCCCCTGAAAGTAAGACCTAGCAAAGGTTTTGTTTGGAAGCATGCCCAACGAACAGACCAGAGCATGCAGAATCGGTAAATGTACGTACCATAGAGTGTTGTACATGGAAATAACAAGGAATTCTTGATAAGATTCAAAGTTTGTCTGGTTATGCTGGTTTGTGATAACAACTAATGTACAGTATACAATAAAAGTTCATTTTTTTGTTCAACAATAAATGTGAATTCTTCTTCATGGAAAAATAAGACATCCCCTGAAAATAAGACCTAGAGCCTCTTTGGGAGCAAAAATTAATATAAGACACTGTCTTATTTTCGGGGAAACATGGTGTGTATATATATAGATAAACACCTGAAGGAAAAAACTTGCAGTTGTAGGATGTTTAACCCCTCAAAGTGGGGATGTGCAATTTCTGGGAGCCGGGCTTTAGCACAGCAGGTTAATCATCCGCTACAGTAAATCTTGCCAACCAAAAGGTTGACAGTTCAAAATCTGGGTTGGGGTGAGCTCCTGGCCTTTGGCCCAGCTTCTGCCTACCTAACAGTTTGAAAGCAAAATGTGAGTAGATAAATAGTATCTGTGTGAGTATAAATAGTATCTCTTAATACCTCCCCACTTAAAAAGTGGGGAGGTATTAAAGCACCCATAAGGAAATGGCAGAAAAATGTGATCAAGGAGGAGGTTTACGAACAACGCTATTTGACAGGAAGATAGAGTGACAGCACTCCACCGTGGCCAGAACCGAGCACAAGCCTCCAAGATGCTGAAGATGGATAAAAGCCTATATATACCTCTATCTATATACAATTGTCTGTCTTGTCAATGTATAAATGGCATTGAATGTTTGTCGTATATGCGTGATATGCCCTGAGTCTCCTTCAGGGTGAAAAGGGCAGAATATAAATACTGCAAATAAATAAATAGGAGCACATTTCTACTTTAATTCCATGGTAAGTGGGAACTGCATGCTGCAATTGCAATGTCATCACAAGACCTGAAAACCTGGCTATTTCGATGTGCATTTGACTGATTCGGTACAAATTGACGGTGTCCTTTCACCTCCACCTATACCCAGCTATTGCACTTTATTCTGGCGCAACTCAGAGGTTGCAAGGTCTTGGACATAAATAAATCTGCCTGCCTTACCTCCAATCCTGATTATGCTCACTGCGCCTAGAAGGCTATTGGTTATTGTATGTTTTTTATTGTATTTATATGCTTTTGATTTTATATGTTTATATGTTTTAAATGTACCTTGTTGTTGTATTTTGTGGTGTATTTTGGGCTTGGTCCCCATGTGAGCTGCCCCGAGTCTCTTTGGGGAGATGGGGCAGGACACAAAAATAAAGTTATTATTATTAATTTATTATTATCCTCTGTTGGCCACCTTGAACACCACTGAACAGCCTTACAGATTCAAAGCCAGGCTACTTCCTAACCACAGGGATCCTAACCACCAGACTATGCCACAGCAACACGTGGCCGGGCACAGCTAGTACATAATAAATGTGAAAATATTTATGTATGTGTATGGTTGGGGTCTCCACTGACACAGACAAGAAGTAAGAATTTCCCAAAACACGAAACACTAGGAACAGGAGCTGGATTTCAAAAAGAATTATTTAAAGAGGTTTCTGAGATGGATATTCCCCTTTAAAACATGGTCCAGCCATGCTCCCTGCACCAGGGCAATAGAGTTGGCAGCGGATATTTCGGCGGCAGCAGTAGGGGCAGATAAACTATGGAAAAGGGCAGAGGGTCCATAACTTGCTCATTTCCATTTCCTGGAAGAAAGGCAGGATATACAGTACATTCAATCAATGAATTCAGCTCAGCTTTGGAGACAGAAAAGGGCAACACTCTCACCTGTCCTTCCGGCTTCTTGTCCTCTGCCTGACTCAGGAGGAATCCTTCTGCCAAGGCCACCGCCTGGGAACTGGTCTCAGCCCCACATTCCCTGATCCAGGCTGCCATCTCTGGGGGCAGGATGCTTAGGAACTGCTCCAGGATCACCAGGTCCAGCATTTGTTGTTTGCTCCGTTCTTTTGGCTTCAGCCACTGTTGGCACAGAGCATGGAGGCACCCACAGATCTCTTGAGGGCCTTTGCCCACTTGATATGGGAATTGCCTGAATTGCTGACGCTGTATGTCTGAGCTAGCCATGTCCACACTTAGGAATGTCTGTATGGGTCTTTCCCAGAATTTCCCACTGCCCTCAATGGTCATGGCATCGGGGCCTCCTCCTGCGTCACATCTGGCTGAGTCAGGGGTGTCCATCTTTCAACGAAACAGCCAAAGGGGTGCAAAGTACTTGTCCGTCCTCTTCTATCTCAGAGCATATCAATCCAGAATAGGCTGTACTTCAAAACTCTGTAAATAATAATAATAATAATAAAACTTTATTTATACCCCGCCACCATCTCCCCATGGGGACTCGGGGCGGCTTACATGGAGCAGAGGCCCAAACAACACAAGGACAAAATATAAGCAACATAATATAATCACAATATAAAACAGATAAAACAGTAATGCAATATATCAATTAAAACAACAATACAGGATAAAAATTACATTAAAAACACATAAAAGGCAAAACAAAGACATTTCTGAATTAAGAATTTTTTATGCTGTATTGACAACAAATGTGGTACATTTCAGCAAACAACTGAAGGAAAGGCAGGTGAATGAGCAAAATGGACTGGAGAGTTGGTTAGGCTTGTTTCAATTGACTCTGGCAATCATAAATTATCTAGCTCCCACATGGGCCAACTTTGGCCCTTCAGGTGTTTTGCACTCTTAACTCCCACAATTCCTAACAGCAGTTTCTCAAGTCGCTCCTGACACAGAAATAAATAAATCTCACGACTGTGAACAAGCTGTCAGAAACATGATTTAAATGAGGAAGACAACAGGTAGGCAGAGCCTTCTTATCCACTTAAATTGCTCGCTCCCCTTAGTGTCTGCCCAATCCTGAAGTGATCTAAGCACACAGGAAAGGAAAGTTTTAATCTCCTCCCCTGCCATGAGAAGAAAATGGTGATGCGTACCTGTGATGAGTGTGTGTGTAAGTTTGCTTCTGCACAGACGTATACACAATTCCTAACCACACTACCTTTTCTTGCATTTGGTCTCTTATCTATTAAGGTCATTTTGAATTCTGCCCTCAATGTCACTCATTATATTTTTGCAAAGAAATTAGTAAAATGTGGGCTTTTGCAATGTATTGATAATTGGTTGATTGACTGGACCTGGTGCTTATGTGTGTCTCTGCTTCATCCTAGTAACTAGTGGGGTGCCATAAGTTTATTTCTTTTCAATTTATTTTCAGATGTTAGGAGCCGCGGTGACGCAGTGGATTAAACTCTTGTGCCAGCTGAACTGCTGAACTGAAGGTTGGGTTGCACTTTTGACTTGACCGCCCCCCATTTTATCCATTAGTGGTGATATTTGCTTTATATCATTTTACCATTTGATTTTACTATTATTGTGTTATACTGTATTATTGTGTTTTTAATCATGTTTTATTTATCTGTTTGTTGATATTGTTTACTTATGTTTTTAATTCTGTTCATGTTCTGCTTTAGGGATTGGCCCCATGTTAGCCGCCCCGAGTCCCTTCGGGGAGATGGAGGTGGGATAGAAAAATAAAGTATTATTATTATTATTATTATTATTATTATTATTATTATTATTATTGAGGTTGCCGGTTCAAATACACGAGACAAGGTTTATCTGTTTGTTGATATTGTTTACTTATGTTTTTAATTCTCTTCATGTTCTGCTTTTGGGCTTGGCCCCATGTTAGCCACCCCGAGTCCCTTCGGGGAGATGGAGGCGGGATAGAAAAATAAATTATTATTATTATTATTATTATTATTATTATTATTATTATTATTATTATTGAGGTTGCCAGTTTGAATCCATGAGACAAGGTTTATCTGTTTGTTGATATTGTTTACTTATGTTTTTAATTCTGTTCATGTTCTGCTTTTGGGATTGGCCCCATGTTAGCCACCCCGAGTCCCTTCGGGGAGATGGAGGCGGGATAGAAAAATTTATGATTATGATTATGATTATTATTATTATTATTATTATTATTAAGGTTGCCAGTTTGAATCCATGAGACAAGGTTTATCTGTTTGTTGATATTGTTTACTTATGTTTTTAATTCTATTCATGTTCTGCTTTTGGGCTTGGCCCCATGTTAGCCACCCCGAGTCCCTTCGGGGAGATGGAGGAAGAATAGAAAAAGAAAGTTATTATTATTATTATTATTATTATTATTATTATTGAGGTTGCCGGTTCGAATCCATGAGACAAGGTGAGCTCCCGTCTATCAGCTCTAGCTTAGAGAAGCTTCCCAGCAGGATGGAAACACACCTGGGTGATATGTCTCTGTAGACAGCCAATTCTCTCACACCAGAAAGCGACTTGCAGTATGTTCTCGAGTCGCTTCTGATACAATAAAAAGCACACACACATACACACTCTCACCCTCCGCTTCCTAAACCCATTCATAAGGGGGAGCCAATACAAGGGGAAACCCACCCCACTCCAGGAGCCTCTCTGCTAAAGACTGCAGGCCTATGGAGAAGGCCTGGGTTGGGACTCACCTGGGCCTGGAGGAGGGGAAAGCAAAGCAGGCCAGGCTCCAGTGGAGGAGGAGGAGGAGGAGGAGGAGGAGGAAGAGGGTGGGCTCCTTCTCTCTGGAGGACTGGGCTCCTCCCTTCCTGCCTTCTCTAGCAATCCCACTCCCTCCCCTTAACCCTTCCATAGACTGAGCTAAGAGTCTATCTAAAGCGCAGGCGTGAAAAGAGCAGACCAGCATCTCAGGCTCTGAGCATGACCTGGAAAGGAATCCCACTGGAGCATTGCAGCACATCCAGATACCTGGGAGTCACTCTGGACCAGGGGTCCCCAAACTAAGGCCCGGCGGTCGGATGCGGCCCTCCAAGGTCATTTACCTGGCCCCCGCCCTCAGTTTTACAATATAATATTTTATATCAGTTTTAATAATATATTGTAAAGGTAAAGGTAAAGGTTTCCCCTGACGTTAAGTCCAGTCATGTCTGACTCTGGGGTGTGGTACTCATCTCCATATATTGTATATACATATAATATTGATAAAAATATTATAATGTTATACGATATAATTCTAATAATAATGCCATATAATAATATTAATTATATGTTATATGTTACATATAATATTACAGTATAGTGGTATAGTTCAATATCGTAATATAGAATGCTAATATTGTGCTATGCTAATAATATAATATCAATAGCTTTTGATGAGTAAATGACAAAGTTGACATGGCCTGATTTAAGGATGAAGCACGAGGATCTGGGACAAATGGAATTAATTATATATACATTCTTAAGGTTTTTATAATGTGTTTTAACAATGTTATTAATGGATCTGTTTATATTGTTTTGTTTTTATGATTGCATTTTGGGCATTAAATTTTGCCAATTTTTGTAAGCCACCCTGAGTCCCCTCGGGTGATAAGGGCAGGGTATAAATGCTGTAAATAAATAAATAATAAATATAATATATTGTATGTACATACAGCTGCTTTGAGTCCCCTTCGGGGTGAGAAGGGTGGGATATAAATGTAGTAAAGAAATGTAGTGAATAATTAATTAATTAATTTTAGACTTAGGCGCAGCCAAAGTCTGAAATGACTTGAAGGCACACAACAACAACAATTCTAATTCACTTGACTATCTCATTGGCCAGTAGCAGGCCCACACTTTCCATTGAAATCCTGATAGGTTTATGTTGGTTAAAATTGTTTTCATTTTTAAATATTGTATAGTTCTTTCATTGTTGTTGTTGTTTTGCACTGCAAATAAGACAGGAATTTGTTCGATTTTTTTTTCCAAATGATAATTCGGCCCCTCAGCAGTCTGAACGATTGTGGACCGGCCCTCTGCTTTAAAAGTTTGAGGACCCCTGCTCTGGACCCTGCTCTGACTTACAAGCAAAAAGTGGGTCCTAGAAATAATATCATACGAAAGCTGGCTGGCACAACCTGGGGATCAGAACTGGATACAGTGAAGGCATCTGCCCTTGTGCTTTGCTACTGAATATGCATGCCCAGTGTGGAATACATCTCACCAGTTAAAACAGTGGAGTGGATCTTAAGGACCTCATCACACTAGAGCAGGCATGGGCAAACTTGGGCCCTCCAGGTGTTTTGGACTGCAACTCCCACAATTCCTAACAGCCGGTAGGCTGTTAGGAATTGTGGAAGTTGCAGTCCAAAACACCTGGAGGGCCCAAGTTTGCCCATGCCTGCTCTAGAGCATGGATCTTGCACAATTCTGGGATTTGTAGTTAAGCTCTACAGAGATACTTGCAGGAACACCTCAGCAAGCAAGAGTCCAAAAGTGGCAGGCTAAAACTCGGAACCTCAATCAGTGGCTGATACTGGATGAGAAACTCCCTCCTTGGCACACAGAGGCCCCTCCTTTTGTTTTGTGTCCCCTCCTCAAGCTATTATATTTACTTCTTTATATCATGTAATAGTTATTACATGACATTATATTTATTATGAAGTTAAAGTTTCAACTATTTTTAAATAACACTAGATAGTTCCTACTCGTTTTCCCTGATGTATTCCTTTGGCAGATAGAGGTTGTATGTTCTAAGAGTACATCTGCACTGACCATTTAATACCGTTTGAAGGCGGTTCAACAGCACGATGTTTATATGATGCACACCATGAAAACACACTGCAACACACTTTAAAGCAATGGTTCTCAACCTTCCTAATGCCACGACTCTTAATAAAGTTCCTAATTTTGTGGTGATCCCCAACCATAACATTATTTCCTTTGCTACTTCATAGCTGTAATTTTGCTCCTGTTATGAATCGTAATGTAAATATCTGATATGCAGGATGTATTTTCATTCACTGGACCAAATTTGGCACAAATACCCGATATGCCCAAATTTGAATACTGGTAGGGTTGGGGTGGGATTGATTTTGTCATTTGGGAGTTGTAGTTGCTGGGATTTATAGTTCACCTACAATCAAAGAGGGATTTGTGTGCCAAGTGAGGTCCAGGTCCATCGTTGGTGTGGATCAGTGCTCTTTGATTGCAGGCGAACTATAAATCCCAGTACCTAAAACTCCCACATTTGAAGACCAATTCCTCCCAAATCCCTCCAGTATATTCTGTTCGTCATGGGGGTTCTGTGTGCCCAATGTGGTCCAGATCCATTGTCAGTGGGGTTCACAGTGCTGTCTTGATGCAGGGTGAACTACAACTTCCATCCTGTTGAGTCAGTGCCCCAAACCCCTCCAGTATGTTTAGTTATTTAGTTCCTGATCAATTCTGCCCTATTTGCTGTGTGCCATAGGAAAGAGTAGGAAAGGGTTAAGGGAGAGGCAGTGGGTGGGGTCATGCAAATTCCACATCAATGGAGAAAGGAACACTGGAAAATGTCTTTGGTGGAAGAGACACATAAAATCTAGGATGAAATGGTCCCCATATGAAACCTTCACTTGGGTGGTGGGCAGTATGGTGTTTGTGGGACATTGGCAGGGCTCTTGGACATATTCATGGTACCCGCTATAACCTGCAATGTTCCTGCCATTGGTGGCTCCTCAGCACTGGGAGTTGTAGCTGTTTGTGGAGGTGGGAGCCTGCCTGTGTAAATGGACACCCATGCCACATACACACATACAGATTTTCACTTTTGTTATGTGTATAGAAGATAGAGATATAGATAGAAGACATAGATATATATGTATTTATTAGACATTTCCATTTTTTTCAACACACATACAAGGAGGAAACGTATAAAACGCAGGTAAGAAAGGAAAATGAGAAGTGGGGGTTTTGGGGTTATTGTTAGTAAGTTTAGTCTTTACTGATATCTAATATTTCTCAGGGGGAGGTGGAAAAACAAGAGAATATGTACATAGTTATTATTACATCAATTACACTTATTTTTATTACTTAAAGTATTAAAAGTTCATTATATCCTCTAAAGCAAACAGAAGAGTGATATTATTAATTAGTTTTAAATCCAATGTCCGTGTCTTCTTGTATTCTCTCATATTGTTCTTTCTTTTCCGGCTTTCTTCTGTAAAAGTCCATCTCAGTTACTCTTGTCAAATTGTTCCTTTTAAGTCTTTATCTGAATCTAATTATTCCTTAAAGAATCTAAACATTCAAGATCATCTGTTAGTAAATTAGTAATGTATAAACCAAGTTTGTTGTATATCGCTGTGACTATCATTCTTTGTGTTGTCGAAGGCTTTCATGGCCAGAATCACTGGGTTGCTGTGAGTTTTCCAGGCTGTATGGCCATGTTCCAGAAGCATTCTCTCCTGACATTTCACCCACATCTATGGCAGGCATCTTCAGAGGTTGTGAGGTCTGTTGGAAACTAAGCTATTCAATGATAATTAAGGTGGCCAATTGCATTTCAATTCTAGCTCCCACTGAGAAATGAAATTAATTGGGAGACATTGGATAACTGGGTTGCTGCTAGTTTTTGGGGCTGTATGGCCATGTTCCAGAAGCAGAAAATTTCCAGAACCATGAAAATGAACAAAATCTGGCTATCAGTATTTAAAAACTCCAAAATCAGGACAGTAAATAAAGAACAACACTCAGAAATTAGGGGAATTTCAGACATGAAGCAATCAGGGGCAGCTAACACAAGTATTAAAAATCCCAACAAAGGATTCCCCCAGGCAGGAAGCAGCCAGGCATAAACCTGCCCGATCTTCGCGATCATCCGAGGAGGCCCTTTTATCACCACTGTCTATATCCCAGGCCCGCCTTGTGAGTACAAGGGAGAGGGCCTTTTCTGCTGTGGCCCCCCGACTATGGAATTCACTACCTACTGAAATCAGGCAAGCTCCCACTCTGTTAGCTTTTAGGAAAGACTTGAAAACATGGCTCTTCCCCTGTGCTTTCGGTAAGTAATTTCTGTTATATATTTCTGTGTTACTCCCCCCTCAACATCTATCCTCTAGACTGCCCCACTTTCATGTGTCCCTGTCCACAGTGGAGTACCCCTCTGTCCCTCTCACTCCGGGTTTTATCTTTGTGTTCATGCGGCCTGCCCTTGTTTTACTGTTTCTTTGATTTCTTGATGTAATGTCTATTAACATCTATTGTATTACTTTTAATTGTGCTATGATATGCTGTTTTTATATTTTATTATATTGTATTGCTCTGGGCATGGCCCCATGTTAGCCGCCCCGAGTCCCCGTTGGGGAGATGGTGGCGGGGTATAAATAAAGTATTATTATTATTATTATTATTATTATTATTATTATTATTATTATTGAAGTAGCAAGGCTATTCAATGCTAATCAAGGTGGCCAATTGTAACTTTCACACTTGCCTCCAACAGACAAGAGTTCTTTCTCCCACACTGGACATTCCACAGATAGATAAATCCCATTTCCCTAGTTTCCAACAGACCTCACAACCACTAAGGATGCCTACCATAGATATGGGTGAAACATCAGGAGAGAATACTTCTGGAACATGGCTATACAGCCTGGAAAACACACAACAACCCTGTGATTCCGGTCATAAAAGCTTTCGACAACACAATAATAATATTATAACAAAGGAGAACCTAACAAAATATTAGTTAGAATTTAAAACTGCCAAAAACTATTTAACAATGAAAGAGAAAACTCACTATATCTTTTCATGATTTTTCACTTCTGCGAGGCACATGATTTCAAATGCTTTTACCATTTCTGTGCGTCTCCTCCTCCATGGAGTCTCTGATGGGTCACAAGGTGTGCATTCTGAGAAAGACATTTTTCATTCTACTCGCATTTGTATGGCTTCTCTCCTGTATGGACTCTCTTATGATACACAAGAGATGACCCGTGAGCAAAACACTTTCCACATTCATTGCAGATGTGTGGTTTCTCTCCTGTGTGGTATTTCTGGTGGGTCACAAGGTATTCATACTGAGCAAAACATTTTCCACATTCACTGCAGATGTATGTTTTCTCTCCTGTATGGATTAACTGGTGTCTTACTAGTTGTTGATGGTGAACAAAACATGCCCCACATTCCTGGCATTTAAACCGTTTCTCTCCCGTGTGGATTCTCTTGTGCCCCGCAAGGTGTGCGTTCCGAGCAAAGCTTTTCCCACACTCCTGGCATGTGTAAGGTCTCTCTCCGGTGTGGAGTCTCTTGTGGTACACAAGGGATGAACTGTGAGCAAAGCATTTCCCACATTCATTGCAGCTGTATGGTTTCTCTCCTGTGTGCAGCCTCTGGTGTCTCAAAAGGCATGACGTCTGAGCAAAACACCTCCCACAGTCTTGGCATTTGTACGGTTTCTCTCCTGTGTGGACTCTCAGGTGGGTCACAAGGTATACATTCTGAGAAAAACATTTCCCACACTCCTGGCATTTGTACGCTTTGTCCTCTGTATGGGATAACTGGTGTCTTACGAGTTGTTGATGGTGAACGAAACATTCCTCACATTCCTGGCATTTATACAGTTTATCCCCTGAGTGGATTCTTTGGTGTCTCACAAGGTCTGCATTACGGGCAAAACATCTCTCACACTCCTGGCATTTGTACAGCTTCTCTCCTACATGCGGCCTCTTGCGGCACACAAGGGGTGAACTGTTTGCAGGACTTTCTGGTGTCTTGTAAGACATGGCATTTGAGCAAAACACTTCTCACAGTTTGGGTATCTGAATGGTTTCTCTCCAATATTTAAACAGAACCGTCATGTCCCTTTCTCTCAGCCTTATCTTCTCCAAGCGAGATGGACCCAGCTCCCTCAGTCGCTCCTCCGAGGGCCTGACCTCCGGACTTCTGATCCTACTTCTCTCGCAGCCCTGGAAGAAAGAATCAATGGCCAGTGTCAGCTACACCTGTCAGAAGAAGGGTCTGTACCAATGTATGTGTGTGTTTGGATGTGGAGTGCAACAAGAGGCTGTCACACGTCACCAGGAGCAGAAAATGCTACTCAAGAGCCGAGACTTCAGCCCCTTCTACACTGCCATATAAAATCTCTCTCTCTCTCTCTTTATATATATATATATATATATATATATACTAGCTGTGCCCTGCCACACGTTGCTGGGGCCAGTTGGAATTGCAGTAAATAGCTTCGCTGCTTGAAAGCCTGGCCGTTTTCTACATAGGGTATGCTTGCTAGGCCAGGTTGAATGAGATGGAGTTGCTTCGTGGTTTCCAAAGTCTGTTCAGTGTTAATCAAGGTGGGCCAGAAAGGGGTCGATATATGTGTGGAATAACGTGCAGTGTGGTAGAAAGAACTGTTGTCTGGTTGAGGCAGGTGTTGCCATGGATCTCCTTGATTAGCATTGAATAGGCATGCAGCTTCAATGTTTGCCTGGTTAGTACCTGGAAGAATCCTTTACTGGGACGTGTTAGCTGGGTGTGATTATTTAAGTCGTTTAGCATTGAATGGTCTTGTAGCTTCCAAGCCTGGCTGCTTCCTGCATGAGGGAATCCTTTGTTGGGAGGTGTTAGCTGGGCCTGGTTGTTTCCTGTGTGGAATTCCCCTGTGTTCTGAGTGTTGTTGTTTATTTAGTGTCCTGATTTTAGAGATTATATTGTTGTGTATTGTTATTAGAGCACAGTAATTATTATACATTATATTAATAACGTTATATGATTTGCCTGGAACAGGATTATATGAGGCCCCTTCTACACAATGGTTTAAAATTCACACTGAAGTGGTGTTTTTGTTTTTGTTTTTGCTGTGGCCTAGGAGGTAGCCTGGCTTTGAAGCTGCAAGGCTGTTTGTGTCAATCAAGGTGGGTCACAAAGGGGCGCATTCCAGTTTTTTGGGTTTTTTTGGCCCCATGGAGGTTAAGGATGTGTAGTTTGTTTGTAAGAACGTAGAGACGTGGATGAGGGGTTGTGTTGTCAATTTTCTAGGTTGGTGGGCCTTAAGTTTTGTTGTTTTGCCCGGTGGAGCGATGCCATTCTCCTTTTATATATAATACTAGCTGTGCCCGGCCACGCGTTGCTGTGGCTTAATCTGGTGTTGGTCAGTCTACATTAGGTTGTATTTATGCTGTGACCTCCACCCTTCTTTATACTCACCTTAGTAGTAGTATTTGAAGTCTGTTACCGTCTTCAATTTTTGTGTTGATTGATAATTGCTTGAGATCCCTGTTGTCTTTGGTTTGTTGTTAATCGTGATGTCTGATTCTGCTGAGTGTGGTTTATATTTTTATTGTGGTACAATAGTCTTTTTTTTGTTTTGCCTGTGTAGGTGTTTATTATTATTGTTGTTGTTGTGGTCATGAAGGTTGGATAAGTTAGATGCTACTGTATTGTTTTTTGGAGGCCCAGTGTAGCATTGACTGGCCTCTCAGCCTCAGTGCCTGGCTGTTTCTTGCCTGTGATGGTGTTGATTCTTATTGTTGTTGTTGTTGTCATTGTTATTATTGTAATTGTTTTTTTGGAGGCCAAGTGTGAATGTAGGGATTGGGGAGGTGGATGAGTTGTGTTGTCAAATTTTGTATTTGTTATAGTCACAATGCGTTGTTGTGAGTTTTGTGGGTCCGGATTGTGGTTTTGTGGTGTGGTTGTGTTGTTACAACTGAGAGGCAAGGCTTTTGTGTTGTGTTGCCAAGTTTTGTATTTCTGGGGCGTTTAGTTGTGTGCCAAGTTTTGTATTTCTGGGGCGTTTAGTTGTGTTGTTATAGTCACGATGCATTTTTGTGAGTTTTGTGGGTCCGGATTGTGCTTTTCTGGTGTAGTTGTGTTGTTACAATCGGGAGGGAATGCTTTTGTGTTGTGTTGCCAAGTTTCGTATTTCTGGGGCGTTTAGTTGTGTTGTTATAGTCATGATGCGTTGTTGTGAGTTTTGTGGGTCCAGTGTGGTTTTGTGGTGTGGTTGTGTTGTTACAACTGGGAGGCAAGGCTTTTGCATTGTTCTGCCAAGTTTTGTATTTCTGGGGCGTTTAGTTGTGTTGTTATAGTCATGATACGTTATTGTGAGTTTTGTGGGTCCGGATTGTGGTTTTGTGTTGTGGTTGAGTTCCTACAACTGGGAGGCAAGGCTTTTGCGTTGTGTGCCAAGTTTCGTATTTCTGGGACGTTTAGTTGTGTTGTTATAGTCATGTTGCGTTGTTGTGAGTTTTGTGGGTCCGGATTGTGGTTTTGTGGTGTAGTTGTGTTGTTACAACCAGGAGAAAAGGCTTTTGTGTTGTGTTGTCAAGTTTCGTATTTCTGGGGCGTTTAGTTGTGTTGTTATAGTCACGATGCATTGTTGTGAGTTTTGTGGGTCCGGATTGTGGTTTTGTGGTGTGGTTGTGTTGTTACAACCAGGAGAAAAGGCTTTTGCATTGTGTTGCCAAGTTTCGTATTTCTGGGGCGTTTAGTTGTGTTGTTATAGTCACGATGCGTTGTTGTGAGTTTTGTGGGTCCTGTGTGGTTTTGTGGTGTGGTTGTGTTGTTACAACTGGGAGGCAAGGCTTTTGCATTGTGTTGCCAAGTTTTGTATTTCTGGGGCGTTTAGTTGTGTTGTTATCGCATGATGCGTTGTTGTGAGTTTTGTGGGTCTGGATTGTGGTTTTGTGGTGTGGTTGTGTTGTTGTAACCTGGAGGCAAGCCTTTTGCATTGTGTTGCCAAATTTCGTATTTCTGGGATGTTTAGTTTTGTTGTTATAGTCACTGCGCAAACAACTTTATCATTTTATATATATAGACTAGCTGTGCCCGGCCACGCGTTGCTGTGGCGAAGTCTGGTGGTATGGGAAATAAAATATTGAGGAATTGGTGGTAGTTAAGGTCAAGGGTAAAGGTTTTCCCCAGACATTAAGTCCAGTCGTGTCTGACTCTGGAGGTTGGTGCTCATCTCCATTTCTAAGCCGAAGAGCCGGCGTTGTCCGTAGACTCCTCCAAGGTCATGTGGGATGACTACATGGAGTGGCGTTACCTTCCCGCCGGAGCAGTACCTATTGATGCACTCACATTTGCATGTTTTCGAACTTCTGGGTTGGCAGAAGCTGAGGCTAACAGTGAGGGCTCTCTCCGCTCCCCCAATTCAAAACTGCGGCCTTTCGGTCCAGAAGTTCAGCAGCTCAGCGCTTTAACACGCTGCGCCATCAGGGGATATTATTTCCTAAAGGTTGTGAATATACAATATTTCTGATTGTTTTTTTTTTGTTTGTTGGAGGCAAGTATGAATACTGCAATTAGGAAAAATGATTAGGATGTGATGGCCTTGCAGCTTTAAAGCCTGGCTGTTTCCTCCCTGAGTGAAATTTTTGTTGGGAGGTGTTAGCTGGCCCTGATTGTTTCCTGTTTGGAATTCCCTTGTTTTCAGAGTGGTGTTGTTTGCGATATTTTATGTGCTTCTACTGTCTGTGTCCCTGAGAAAACAGAGGATTTTCCAGACTTTGATGATGGGAATACTTTGTTGGGAGGTGTTTGCTGGCCCTGATTGTTTCCTGTCTGGAATTCCCTTGTTTTCAGAGTGGTGTTGTTTGCGATATTTTATGTGCTTCTACTGTCTGTGGCCCTGAGAAAACAGGATTTGCCAGACTTTGATGATGGGAATACTTTGTTGGGAGGTGTTAGCTGGCCCTGATTGTTTCCTGTGTGGAATTCCCCTGTTTATTTACTGTCCTGGTTTTAGAGATTATATTGTTCTGCATTATTCTATCCCAGTAATTATTTCATATTAAAGAAGAATCTCACTTATCCAACATTCGCTTATACAATGTTCTGGATTATCCAACACAGTCTGCCTTTTCATAATCAATGTTTTTGTAGTCAGTGTTTTAAATTCATTGTGATGTGGTAAATTTGTAAATACAGTACAGTAGAGTCTCACTTATCCAACATAAACGGGCCGGCAGAACGTTGGATAAGCGAATATGTTGGATAATGAGGAATTAAGGATAACCCTATTAAACATCAAATTAAGTTATGATTTTACAAATTAAGCACCAAAACATCATGTTAGACAACAAATTTGTCAGAAAAAGTAGTTCAGTACACAGTAATGCTATATAATAATTACTGTATTACTGAATTTAGCACCAAAATATCACGATATATTGAAAGCATTGACTACAAAAATGCGTTGGATAATCCAGAACGTTGGATAAGCGAGTGTTGGATAAGTGAGGCTCTACTCTAAATACTACATAGCATTACTGCGCATGGAACTACTTTTTCTGTCAAATTTGTTGTATAATATGATGTTTTGGTGCTTAATTTGTATAACGATTACCTAATTTGATGTTTAATAGGCTTTTCCTGAATCCCTTCTTATTATCCAACATATTCACTTATCCTGCCGGCCTATTTATGTTGGATAAGTGAGACTCTACTGTATATTGATAATCTTCTATTATCTGCTTAGAACTGGATTATATGAGGCCCCTTCTTCACAGCTGGATAAAATGCACACTGAAGTGGATTATATGGCAGTGTGGAGTCAAGATAATCCAGTTCAAAGCAGAAAATATAAGATTATAAATGGGTTATATAGCTGTGTTGAAGGGCATTGAGTCTACACTGCCATATAATCCAGTGCAAATTAGATAATCTGTGGAAGAAGCCTAAGTGAGGCCTAAATCGGCCTGTCCCCTAACTGAAACCTGGCTGTCCCTTGGTTGCTAGGCAACCAAGTGGGCAGAGATTAGCCCTCTAAACTGGCAGCAATTGGATAAAAAAAATATTGCTCTCCCTCTAATTAGGACTTTATTTTTCTTTTCTTTTTGTTGTATCAACCTTGAGGCGTGGATGATGGGTTGTGTTGTCAAATTTTGAGGTTGGGGGGCCTGTACTTTTGTTGTTTTGTGAATTGCCGTGATGCCATCACTCTTTTATATATATATATATATATATATATATATATATATATATATATACACATTACAAGTTAGATATACATATATAACATATATATATTGTACTACATCATATTATTATTATTATTATTATTACTATTATATGTATATACAGTATATTTAATATTAGTATAGTATAATAAGAGTATTATATATTATTATATTGTTAAATTGATACAGGAGACATGGTAGAAAGATGTCTTCCTGGCCCCGCCTTCTTCATTCTGGTCTAGAATGAATCATAAATTACGTTATGATTTCACAAATTAAGCTCCAAAACATCATGTTTTACAACAAATTGATAGAAAATGCAGTTCAGTACATGGTAATGCTATGTAGTAATTACTGTATTTACGAATTTAGCACCAAAACATCACAATGTATTGAAAACTTTGACTACAAAAACACTGGCTACTAAAAGGCAGACTGCGTTGGATAATACAGAATGTTGCATAAGTGAAGGTTGGATAAGCAAGACTCTATATACAGTAGAGTCTCACTTATCCAACACTCACTTATCCAACATTCTGGATTATCCAACGCATTTTTGTAGTCAATGTTTTCAATACATCGAATTGAAGTACATCATATTTTGGTGCTAAATCATAGCATTACTGCCTACTGAACTACTTTTTCTGTCAAATTTGTTGTATAACATGATGTTTTGGTGCTTAATTTGTAAAATCATAACTTAATTTGATGTTTAATAGGCTTTTCCTTAATCCCTCCTTATTATCCAACATATTCGCTTATCCAACGTTCTGCCGGCCCGTTTACGTTGGATACGTGAGACTCTACTGTAGATGTATATTGATTGCTATACATAGAGAGAGAGCTGTTTAATGTCCAAGGTGGGAGAAAGAACTCTTGCAAACCATCAAGTGCTGGTTAACGCCTCCCAAAGGATGCCTCCAGGCAATAATAGCCAGGCTACCTTTATACAGACACTCTCACTGATAGACTTTGCAGCTGCAAGGCTACTCAATGCTAATCAAGCTTGATTATTATTGCAACATTCACACTTGCTTCAAAAAGGCAGTGGTTCTTCACAGGCACACTCCACTTGCCTCATTTCCAACAGAACCTCCGAAGATGCCATTAGCATAGATGCAGGCGAAACGTCAGCAGAGAATGCAGCTGATGCATGGCCATACAGCCCGAAAAACTCACAGCAACCCAAAACCCAGATTTGATCATTTGACTTAGTGTGATAAAGTCAAGATTCCCTCTTTCTCCCACCCTGTAAATAAATGGGAAGAAAGAAGAGGAAATGCAGGGAACCCCACCCACCCACCCATCCCAGGAGTCTGTCTGCAAAAGAAGGCAGGTTTATGGAGAAGGCCTGGGTTGGGACTCACCAGGGCCTGGAACTGTGGAGGCAAAGGCAGGCTGCTCTGGAGGACTGGCCTCCTGCCTTGTCAACTTCCTGTCTTCTCTAGCAATCCGACTCGCTCCCTTTAACCCTTCCTTGTTGCTCAGACTGAGCTCCCCTGCCTCTCTCCCTCCACCACATCTCAAACCCCTTGGCCTTCTCTCTCTTGGTTTTCCCTCTGCAGCCTCCTCAGGCCTGGTGAGGGAAAGTGGGGGAAAGGGGGTAGCTGTGGTCAATTGAGAATACAGCTATAATGTATAAAAAAAAGGTAAAGGTTTTCCCCTGACGTTAAGTCCAGACATGTCTGAGTCTGGGGGCTGGTGCTCATCTCCATTTCTAAGCCGAAGAGCCGGCGTTGTCCGTAGACACCTCCAAGGTCATGTGGCCATTGGCATGACTGCATGGAGCGCCGTTACCTTCCCGCCGGAGCGGTACCTATTGATCTACTCACATTGGCATGTTTTCAAACTGCTAGGTTGGCAGGAGCTGGAGCTAACAGCGGGCGCTCATGCCACTCCCAGGGTTTGAACCTGGGACCCTTTGGTCTCCAGCTCAGTGCTTTAACGCACTTTGCCACCGGGGCTCCTTAATGTATTAAAAAAACTTGTTAAAAACTTGGCATTATGCTAGATTTCCTTTGACCAGAACCTGGCCACTTCGAGTGCCTCTGGTGTGGCTGTAAGTGCATGTGGCAGGGCTCTGGCTGTGTTGTAGTAAGTGGTCTGTGGTTTGTTCTTCTCCGCACTCCTATGTTGTGGACTCCACTTTATATCTCATTTCTTAATATTGGCTCTGCATCTCGTGGTCCCAGAGTGCAGTCTGTTCAGTGCCTTATTTATTTATTTATTTATAGCATTTATATTCCACCCTTCTCACCCTGAAGGGGACTCAGGGCGGATCACATCACACATATAGGCAAACATTCAATGCCTTTTAACATAGAACAAAGACAAGACAAACACAGGCTCCAAGCGGGCCTCGAACTCATGACCTCCTGGTCAGAGTGATTCATTGCAGCTGGTTGCAGCTGGCTTGCTCTCCAGCCTGCGCCACAGCCCGGGCCTTCCAAGTTGCCCAGTCTTCTGTGTGACCAGAGAGGAGTTTCTCATCAGGTATCAGCCACTGATTGAGGTTCCGGGTTTTAGCCTGCCACTTTTGGACTCTCATTTACTGAAGTGTCCCTGCGAGGATCTCTGTAAATCTTAGGAAGCTGTTTCTTGATTCAAGACATTGGCATGCTGGCTGATATCGGAACAGGATGGGCCAGAGATGTCACTGCCTTGGTCCTTTCATTATTGCCTGCTACTTCCCAGCTGATATCAGGTGGTGCAATACCAGCTAAGGAGTATAATTTCTCCAGTGGTGTAGAGTGTAGACATCCTGCGATAATGCAGCATCTCATTAAGGGCCACGTCCACTGTTTTAATGCGGTGAGATGTATTCCACATTGGGCATGTGTATTCAGCAGCAGAGTAGCAAAGCGCAACGGCAGATGTCTTCAAACTACAGGAAAGGAGATTCCACCTGAACATTAGAAAGAACTTCCTCACAGTAAGGGCTGTTCGGCAGTGGAACTCTCTGCCCCGGACTGTGGTGGAGGCTCCTTCTTTGTGATGTCCGAAGCGCCAGCATTCAAATTGATTTGAACCTGCAGCGGAGAGTTCCGCAGATCCATCACCAAAGGAACAGAGCGGGACCGCAGCGGACTATTATTAAAAGATCTTTTTTTTTTCTTCACTTTCCCCTTCCCTGAACTATGTAACAAATCCCCCCAATAAAAGTAGCATTCATTTTATAACAGTAGCACTCTCTATCTGGTTATTTTGTGTCTTTCCTTGACTCCTTTTTCTTACATGCAATCCTCCCCCTCCCTCTCACTAACCCATCCGTCCTTTAAACTCTGGCTGAGGCTCCTCCGCCATAGGTTAATACGGCGGACGATACAAATTGGCTCATATCTTTATCAAAATTACCCCTAGCACGCTCTTCTTTTAGTTCTAACCCTTCCTAAGGCTCCTGACCCAAAGACCACCAGCGGAACCAAAATCGGTCCAGTTTAAAGCTTCGGAACAGCTGACTGTCAGACGGAGCCGACTGCTCTTTCCAAGCCTTATCCCGGACTTTTCTCTCCCCGCGATCCGCGGGATGGGTTTAAGAGATCACCGGCCCATTCTGTGAGCTGTGGATGATGGATCGCTCTCCCTGCCGGGAAGACATAGTTCTCCAAGGACCCTCACCCTCTCTACAGCTGCTAGGAGGGTGCCTGGACGGGCGCCCTCCGCGTTTCACTCACACCTTCATAATTTTATGAATGAGAAGAACACTCTTCCCCAAACCTACCCCTGAACTTATGAAACCCTATACTTCCAAAGACTGCAACTCACCTGTACCTCCTACCCATGCTATTTCTATGAATTCCTTCCACCACAGATGAACTCTTTTCCCAATGTATCCGTGAATTTTCATATTCTATGAACCTGGACACCCTCATGAATCACTGTTATATGAATTTCTAATCGTTGGGCTAACTTCATGAATTGTAAAATCATGCTGCTAAAACTCCACTTTTATGAATTTCCATGCTGGGTTCTCCAGATGTTATGAACTTCGTTCTTATCAAATATTTTCAATTGTTTATATCATTCATGATTCCCCTTTATGCAATGTAACTCACTTTTATGGATTCTCCCTTATTTCCATGAAATCTATCTATCTGCCTATATGTATTTGTACTCTTTGGGATCCCCGGAAAATATGTATTTTTCCCAGCATGGTTTATATTCCAACTTTATTTTATTTTTCATTTTATTTCATATAATTGTCAAGTCATGAAATCAAATAGGAAATATTTTGAACTCAACCTGAACCCCAGAACTTATCCTATTTCCTATGACCCAGGCTTCCTTTCCCAAAAACAAAAGGATAATCTGCCACCGCAAAACCCAATCAAATTCAAATTGCATGGACAATATAGGGCTTGAGTCGCTGAATTCGGAGTTTGCTGACCTAAAGGTGATTCGCCCCAAGGCAAACATTGTCATATCTCACCCATTAATAAATTAAGCACCCTTTAGAAATCGGTCTAGCAGGACTTAATCTGCTAGTTCCTGTCCTGTCACCTCATTGTTTCAATAACTCCCGCCTTCTCTTTCCTGATTGGCCCGAGTAGAGACAAAAGGCAGCTTCCTATTGGGCCAACAGAGCAAGGCGGGAAACGAAAGCCCGCCTCGTTCAACCTTCTAGCCTATCAACGATCAGATGGGCGGGGGAGCAGGGCGGGAAATTCAAAGGGCTGTCAGACTGAAACTTTGTATAAATATGGCTTTATTTTGATTGTATGGTACCCTAGTAGACCGAATGATCGCTACTAGAGTCCTCTTCAGCTGAATTGCTCAATAAAGACTCCTTGGCGGATTTTCCTTCAACTTTGGCGGACCTTCTTCATTTCGGCTTCAGGTTGTATTGCGGCTCGTAATTCTGGCAGATGGCATGGATGGCCATCTGTCGGGGATGCTTTGAATGTGATTTCCTGCTTCTTGGCAGGGGGTTGGACTGGATGGCCCATGAGGTCTCTTCCAACTCTACTATTCTATGATTCTATGATCCTTCACTGTGTCCGGTTGTGATCCCCATGTTGTGCCAGTCAGCTTTCGTATATTATTTCTAGCACCCACTTTTTGCTTGATATTCAAGCGGTGCTTCTTATAACTCAGAGCGACTCCCAGGTATGTTGGTGTGCTGCAATGCTCCAGTGGGATTCCTTCCCAGGTCATCCTCAGAGCTCGAGATGCTTGTCTGTTCTTAAAGTGAAAAGCACACAATTTGCAGTTTGTAAGGTGCAGCTCAGGAGGTCATGACAAACATGGGCCTATCCCAATTGGTTTCAGGACCAGTGCATTTGACAGGTCATACCTTTGATGTAATTTTCAACTCGGAACATACGGATTTGTAGGCGGAGGTGAACAATACCTCCAGATTGCCATGACCGATCACTTTCTGGTCAGGGCTAGCATCACAGTTACGTGGAGAACCTATTCAGATGATCCGCCCTTGAAGGGTATTGGCTCCCCTGAGATTCCAGGAGGCCTTAGAGCAGGCATGCCAAAGTTTGCCCATGCCTGCCTTAGAGTGTTCTATGGCTGGCATCATTAACTATCCTGTTGAATCCCTGGTCAAAAAGTGGAATCAAAATCTAATCAGGGCTATTGACACAATCGCTCCCTAATGTCCTCTCTGACCCATGACAAAATAGGCTCCCTGATATAGACTCTCAGGGAAATGAAACTAGGACTAGAACACAGATGGCGGAAAACTCGACTTTTATGTGACAAGATGAATTATAGAAGGCACCTTTGCTTCTATAAGTTGGCAATACAGATTCACGTCCAGCTGAGCTATTCAGAGTGGTGAGAGCCTTAGCACAAATGCCCTCCCCTCCAAACTCATTGCTAAAACCTTCAGTAGCTCACTGTGATGCTTTTAACAACCATTTTGCAAATAAAATCTCTCACATAAGAACCAATTTAGATGTAATTATTTGAGCAGAGGCCAGCAACGAGGTGTCCAGAAACTCTGTGAGTGGGATTACACTAAATCAGTTTCAATTGGTGAGTACTGTTGATGTGGACAAGCTGCTGGGGCAAGTAAGGAAGACAACCTGCTTTCTTGATCCCAGTCTCTCTTGGCTGGTTGTCCAGGGAGATGCAGTTTGATCTCAAAGACAACAAATTGTTAATGCATCACTCAGGGAGATAAATTTTCCATCCTGTTTAAAAGAAGCTGTAGTTAGACTGCTGCTGAAAAAGCCCTCCCTGGATCCCCTGGACCTTAATAATTACAGACAGTGCCTAACCTCCTTTTTTTGGACAAGGTGATTGAGAAGGCAGTCTAAGTTCAGGCAGTCTTGGATGACAGACACTTCCCTGAGCCATTTCAAACTGGCTTCAGAGCAGGATACAGAGTTGAGACAGCTTTGGCTGCCTTAGTGGATGATCTCCATCTCAGCACTGACAGGGGGAGTGTGTCCCTGTTGGTGCTTCTAGACCTCTCAGCGACTTTTGATACTATTGGTCATGGTATCTTTCTGGATCGCCTGGAGGGGTTGGGAATCGGACGTACTGTGCTGCAGTGGTTCTGGTCATACCTCTCAGGCAGGTTCCAGGTGGTGGTATTTGGGGATAGCTGCTCCTCAAACAAGGAACTGTTATATGACATCCCATAAGGTGCCATTCTATCTCCAATGCCTTTTATCAATTATATGAAACCACTGGGAGAAATCATCCAGAAGCATGGGGTGGTGTGTTATCATTATGCTGATGACACCCAAATATATTTCTCCATGCTTTCAAAAACAGTATCAGCTCAGCTGTCAAATTTGTTGTATAACATGATGTTTTGGTGCTTAATTTTTAAAATCATAACCTAATTTGATGTTTAGTAGGCTTTTACTTAATCCCTCCTTATTATCCAACATATTCGCTTATCCAACATTCTGCCGGCCTGTTTATGTTGGATAAGTGAGACTCTACTGTAATCCTATTGCAAGAATGGAGTGTAAGGTTTGTTTGGTTTTTTGCTGTTATCTTAAAGCCTCATCACTTGTTTACAGTTTTCTCTGACAGAACATTGTTTTGGATTCAATGACTACATGCTCAGAACTAGCTGGTAGGCCTGTATCTCTTACAAAGAAGATGCCAGTTTAAGAGGTGCTGGAAGATGTTGAGGTCCGAACATCCAAGATCATAAAATATCCTATAATTTTGCTGTACAAGAAAAACACATTGTATTTTTTGCTCTGTACACACAGTTATTTCCTTAGTATACAGGTTTCAGTGATTTATATTTTGCAATAAAATAAAATAAAATAAAATAACAATTTACCTCTTAAGAGTATAAGAAACCCAAAATAATAATACATAACATTGTACATTCAAAGGAACTGATACACAGTACCTCAAGGCAGAAGGCTAATCTGAGCATTATGTAAGCAAATGATTTCTCCACCTCCTACTTAACAGGATTCTTCATTTCTCTTAAGTTGCCCCACAATCCCAGCTCTTGAAGTGTTTCTCAGCTATTCGTCTGCTAGATGTATCACAACCTGGTTAGGTAATAAGAGTAAGGCTTTAGTCAGGCCTTACAAAGAAGATGCCAGTTTAACAGGTGCTGGAAGATGTTGAGGTCCGAACATCCAAGATCATAAAATATCCTATAATTTTGCTGTACAAGGAACAATAGATACAACTACACATATTTTGCCTGGAAAATAGGTGGCAGGATAATCTTATGGAGAGGATGGAGTGAGCTTAGTTTCTTCTGCGTTGAACAAGAATTAGGTAATGAATGCGAATAGTACTAAACAAGAGCCTAACAAAATATAGCTAGAATTTATCACTGCTAAGAGCTATTCACCGATGAAAGAGAAAAACACACTATATCTTTCAACGAATTTTCACATCTGTGAGGCACAGGATTTCATACACTCCTATCATTTCTATGCATCTCCTCCTCCATGGGGTCTCTAATGGGTCACAAGTTGTGCATTCTGAGGAAAACATGTTCCATTCTAGTCGCATTTGTATTGTATTTCTCTTGTGTGGAGTCTCTTGTGGCACACAAGGGATGAACTGTGAGCAAAACATTTTCCACATTCATTGCAGTTGTATGGTTTCTCTCCTGTGTGGACCCTCTGGTGGGTCACAAGGTATTCATTCCGAGCAAAACATTTCCCACACTCCTGGCATTGGTATGCTTTCTCTCCCGTATGGGATAACTGATGTCTTACTAGTTGTTGATTGTGCATAAAACATTCCTCACATTCCTGGCATTTATACAGTTTCTCTCCAGTGTGAATTCTCTTGTGGGCCACAAGGTCTGCATTCCGAGCAAAACTTTTCCCACACTCCTGGCATGTGTAAGGTTTCTCTCCTGCGTGGAGCCTCTTGTGGCTCACAAGGGATGAATTATGGGCAAAACATTTCCCACATTCATTGCAGCTGTATGGTTTCTCTCCTGTGTGGATGTTCTGGTGTCTCCTAAGACATGACATCTGAGCAAAACACCTCCCACAATCTTGGCATCTGTATGGTTTCTCTCCCGTGTGGACTCTTTGGTGAATCACAAGGTATGCATTCAGAGCAAAACATTTCCCACAGTACTGGCATTTGTATGCTTTATCTCCTGTATGGGATAATTGGTGTCTTACTAGTTGTTGATGGTGAATAAAACATTCCCCACATTCCTGGCATTTATACGGTTTCTCTCCTGTGTGGATTCTTTGGTGTCTCACAAGGTTTGCATTCTGGGCAAAGCATTTCCCACACTCCTGGCATTTGTACAGCTTCTCTGCTGCATGAAGTCTCTTGTGGTCCACAAGGGATGACTTGTCTGCAAAACAGCTTCCACATTCCTTACATTTGTATGTTTTTTCTTCTGTATGGAGTCTTTGGTGTCTCAAAAGATTTGACATCTGAGAAAAACACTTCTCACAGTTTTGACATTTGTATGGTTTCTCCCCAGTGTGGATTCTCTGGTGCTTCACAAGGACTGACATGATAACAAAACATTTCCCACACTCCTGGCATTCATATGGTCTCTCTCCTGTGTGGAGTCTCTGGTGGATTTCAAGGCTTGACCTCGTAGCAAGACATTTTCCACATTCATTGCAGATGTATGCTTTAATTTCTGAATGGAATAACTGGTGTCTTACTAGTTGTGGACTGTGAGCAAAACATTCCCCACATTCCTGGCATTTATATGGTTTCTCTCCTGTGTGGATTCTTTGGTGTCTCACAAGGTTTGCATTCCGGGCAAAACATTTCCCACATTCCTGACATTTGTACAGATTGTCTGCTGTGTGAAGTCTCTTGTGGTCCACAAGGGATGACTTGTTTGCAAAACAGGTTCCGCATTCCTGACATTTGTAGGTTTTTTCTTCCATATGGAGTCTTTGGTGTCTCAAAAGACTTGTCATCTGAGAAAAACATTTCCCACAATTTTGGCATTTGTTTGGTTTGTCCCCAGTGTGGATTCTCTGGTGCCTCATACGCTGATCATTCCGAGCAAAACATTTACCACACTCCTGGCATTCGTATGGTCTCTCTCCCGTGTGAAATACCTGGTGCCTTACTAGTTGTTGATGGTGAAAAAAACATTTCCCACAGTCCTGGCATTGAAACAGTTTCTCTCGTGTGTGGACTCTCTGGTGGATCACAAGGTATTCATTCTGAGCAAAAGATTTTCCACATTCATTGCAGATGTATGCTTTAATTTCTGAATGGAATAACTGATGTCTTACTAGTTGTTGACGGTGCACAAAACATTCCCCACATTCTTGGCATTTAAACAGTTTCTCTCCTGTGTGAATTCTTTGGTGTCTCACAAGGTTTGCATTTCGGGAAAAACATTTCCCACATTCCTGGCATCTGTAAGGTTTCCCTCCTCTGTGAATTTTTTGGTGTCTCACAAGGTTTGCATTCCGGGGAAAACATTTCCCACACTCGTGGCATTCGTATAGCCTCTCTCCCTTGTGGAATACTTGGTGCCTTACTAGTTGTTGATGGTGAAAAAAACATTTTCCACATTCCTGGCATTGAAACGGTTTCTCTCCTGTGTGAACTCTCTGATGCCACGCAAAATGTGAACTGTGAGCAAAACATTTCCCACACTCCAGGCATTTGTATGGCTTCTTTCCTGTGTGGAGTCTCTGATGAACCAGTAATACTGATCTGCCAGGAAAGAATTTCCCACATTTCTGGCATTTGTGTGTTTTCTTTCTGGCATGGAATGTGTGATTGTTGAGATGGTGCAATTTATAATTCAAACTGTTTCCTTTACACTGCTTGTGTTTTTTTCCACCACATAGTCTCTTGTGGAAAACAGCTGCTATATTTTGGGTAAAACCTTTCCCACATACGTTGCATTTGAAAGCCCATTTGGCACACTCATTTCTCTTCCTCCAGTTATCTGTTGGGAAAAAAACAGGGGAAAAAAGTAATTCCTCAATATATGTGGAAAGGACACTCGGGGACTAAATGAAAATTATCCTAACCATAAGAGGTCTGTGGGGGATAGGAAGATACATCATAGTTTTTTTTCCTCCCCTCTCATTGGTGCTTTAGGTCTAGGCTTTTCATTTTCATGGGATTTCCAGAACTATATTCCAACCTTGACATATCCACATTCCTAAAGGATAGTAGATATTTTACCTTAGTGTGATTTGCTGTTGTGTTTTTATCTGAAATACCAGGATTAAATGTCATAGCAGATCAATGGGATCCATAGGAGGCATATGAGTACATATGTCCACTGCATCATAGGAGCCGCAATGGTGTAATGGGTTAAACCCTTGTGCCAGCTGAACTGCTGACCTGAAGGTTGCCGGTTTGAATCTTTGAGACGGGGTGAGCTCCTGTATGTCAACTCTAGCTTGTGGGGACATGAGAGAAGCCTCCCAGCAGGATGGTAACATATCTGGGCATCCCCTGGGCAACGTCTCTGTAGACAACCAATTCTCTCATACCAGAAGTGACTTGCAGTATGTTCTGATGTCGCTTCTGACACAATTAAAAAAATTTTTTTCATAAGATTCCAATTCTGATCATGATCACCCCACTTTTGATATCTCTAGAATTTGGTATGAGTTTCTTGTGTTGATGTCTGAAGACCTACATAATCTAACTCTCCTCTGTTTTTCACCCTTATTTCTTTTTATTGATCTGCTCAAGTTCTGAATTCTAGGAATTCTAGGCTATTTACCAGGCATGGGCAAACTTCGATTCTCCTGGTGTTTTGGACTTCAACTCCCACAATTCCTAACAGCCTCCTGGAATTGTGGGAATTGAAGTCCAAAACACCAGGAAGTCCAATGTTTGCCCATACCCGCTTGTCATACAACCAAAGGCTTCCTCATCCATTCTGACTCATTGCTCCATATTCTTGGAGCTGTCGGCCTGAGTATTTGCAAGCTGCTCCTTTCTTCAGTTTTTAAATCTGAATTAAAAATTGTTTATTTCCCAAAACTGTGGGGATTTTAGCAGGATGTTTGCAGCCTTGTATATTTTAATTATACTTATTACCAATTTGGTAAGTATTATATTGTAAGTGGTTTTTCATTTGCATTCTATATGCACAATTTCCCTATCAATTGTACTTTACAGTTTTGAAATGTGTTATTTATCCTCCCATCTGTGTGTGTACATATCCATATTTTAGATTGTGCACGACTGGCAACACTCATTTTGTTTTTACTTGCTTTATTGTAAAGTGGCATGTACATTTGATGGTTCATTATGAATAAATAAATAAATGATCTGACATACCCATCCCAAACAGATATAGTAACAATGATCATTGTATTATAAAACAGAAATCATCATCAGTGAGGGAGCCTTACCAAGAGAGGCCATGATCCCACGTGTCTCCTCCATGATCTGTGCGTGCAGGGCTCTCTGATCAGGGTCCAGAAGGGCCCACTCCTCTATGGAGAAATGGATGGCCACATCCTGAAGGGTCACTGGACCCTGGAGAAAAAGAAAACAAAAGAAAACATTTTCTGCTCACATAAAAGCCATCAAGAAATGAAATGTAACAGGCCTATAGACAGAATTACTTGGTATCACTGATGTAGGGTGAATTCTGTACCCAGAAGATAGAGAGTATACTGTACCTTTATATTGCCAGATCATCATAATGGCTTCAGATCAGATTATTTTTTAATTGATTCTTTCACACTATGAGACCTCTTGACTGTTTGTTTGGATTGATATTTCTCTATTACAGTGTTCCTTCACTATTTCGCGGTTCACTTTCGCGGATTCGCTGTTTCGCAGTTTTTCAATAAACCCTAAAAGAATATTATAAATCATAAAAATTTAAAATTTACAGCCTAAGGAAGGGAGGAAGGAGAAGCTGAAGGGTGAGAAAAGGAGCCCAAGCGGCAACGGGAGGAGAAGGAGGCGATTTATCAACACACAAGTGGTTGATAAAGACTTAAAATAGTGTATAAATATTAAAATAATATATAAATATTAAAATAAATATAGTGTCCCTACTTTGTGGATTTTCACTTTTGCGGGTGGTCCTGGAACCTAACCCATGCGATAAGTGAAAGAACACTGTATTCCTAAATTTTCTGGCCTTTGGTGGAATTAATGACCCAATATTATCAGAATTAGCGGAATTCTTCTATCCTTCTACTATGGGATAGAAGAATTAAACAATGGGCATTTGGAGGGAAAAGGTCCAGAATAAGTGATATATATAGTTAAATGCAAAAGAGGAAGAATTAGGCTGGGAAATACCAAGTTTAGAAGCATACCATGATGCGTTTCAAATTCAAAGACTGATCGAAATACAGTACACTAGGAAAAAATGGGTAAACATGGAATAAATAATATTAAAGAAAAAGAAATAACATTTAAGGCATGAAATAGGAGAGAGGAAACAGAATGTAAGGAATCGTTTAAAGGAACAATGAGAATATGGAAAAAAGAAAGAAGAAATTAAGTCCAGACAATGAAAATAATCTGGCACAACAATACGGCAAATTAATCACAACAATGACGTAAATATAGCCAGAACATTGAGATTAATCGAAAGTAGCTGAGGACTTATACACAGAAGACAGAAATCCTGTAAAGCAAAAAGAAATACAGAACTGGATAGGAGCAGGAAATTGGATCCAAAGTTGGGCTATAAGACAAAATATTCATAGATGGAGGGAATTAGGGCACAGGACAGTCCATTTGAGAAAGTGATAAGGAAATGTTTGAAAGAAGAGGAAAAAAGTGGCAGGAGACTTGTATGCACTAAAGTACACAGAAATCTATAATACGTGTAAAGATACAGTTGTCCTATTACTAACTAATATACAGAATAGAACAATGGTAACAAACAAATTATAATCCTTACAGGCGCATGAGTAATACACAAATACAAACTGTTTACAGTATTACATCAAACATTATATTCATGTTTGTATGTTTTTTCAGTAACAGATAAGTATGTTCAATAACCGAGTACAACACTTTAAATTCCAGACTTGTATGAACAAATTATAACGGTAAAAGAAGAAATAATAAAGGAAATATTTTAAACGTGGAGAAATATGGAAATTGAGAGGGAAGACATCCAAAGGGGAATACGTAATATAGTAAAGGAAAAATACTATGTACTAAGCCAGGCTGTGGCGCAGGCTGGTTAGCAGCCAGCTGCAACAAATCACTCTGACCAAGAGGTCATGAGTTCAAGGCCCGCCCGTGCCTGCGTCTGTCTCTGTTCTATGTTATGGCATTGAATGTTTGCCTTATATGTGCAATGTGATCCGCCTTGAGTCCCCTTCAGGGTGAGAAGGGCGGAATATAAATACTGTAAATAAATAAATAAATAAATAAATAAAATAATAAGAAGGAAAATGCTACAAAAATGGTACAGGAATTCCTGCACAACTTGCACGTTTTTTTACCAGGGCAAAGGACAGGTGTTGGCATGGTTGTAAACAAAGAGGTGTGTTTAATCACATGATATGGGAAAGTGATAGAATTCAGGCGTACTGGAGAACGATTGAAGCAGAAATTAATAGAATGTTAAATCTTCAAATAATAGTAGCTAATAGAAATGTATTACATGCAAGGGTACCATGAGTGTATAATGTGCAGAAAGAAAGAGTGGTTGACAAACTAATAGCATGTGTGCACGTTGTTTTAGTGAGGGGTTGGTGTCCTGTCGCACCCAAGCTGCTCTTAAGGTATTTTTGGCGTTAACGTGTCTAAACTTTCTGTCAGTTTGGATGCTGGATGCCTTCTTTAAGAACAAGGGACTCCACAGATATAATGCCCACGCTGTTGCTTTTAGGGAAATGATAACAATTTATTAACAGTTCTTGGGTTTAACTCCACCTAGGTACTAGCTTGGTTTCCCCACAACAAAGTTCATATTTAAAACTTGAAAGGTGACCTAATGATTTCGAAGCTGCCAAATGTGGATATTTCTGGGGAGAAAAGATGACAGTTTCCCTTGCTCTCAGACTCTGGTAGAGGGGCTTCTAAGGCCCAAGGCGTTAATCAGTCGCTGTTTAACTGTTGGTTGATGAAAGGTAGAATTCACTGGTTGCAAATAGACTGGTTAAAGGTAAGCTGGTTTGAAATAATAATAATAACAACAACAACACTTTATTTATATTCTGCCCTATCTCCCAAAGGGGACTCAGGGTGGATCACAGTACACTTATACGGCAAACATTCAATGCCGTTTGGACAGACAGGGCAGCATTCAATGCCATTATTAAACATACCACATATGCAGACAGACTGTAGAGGCTATTTAACATTGTCCTGCTTCCAGCTTCATGAGGATATGCTCAATTCTGGCCACAGGGGGAGCTGCCGCTTCATCATCCACTGTGACACCAAGTCCTTTTTGATGGTAGTATTTCCTCATGTTCTTCGCACACTGCCAGCAGTTTATTTATGGTGTCATAAATTAAGTTAAATTAGCCTCCCCGCATTAAGCGGTACCTAGAATTCTCTACTTACAGACACAGCTGTTTTTGAGCTGCTTAGGTGGACAGCAAGCTAGGCTATTAACAGTTGGGAGCTTAACTCCGACCCTGGCTTCGAACCAACAACCTCTCGTCAGTGGTGATTTACTGCTGCTGGCTATTAACCAGCTGCATCACAGCCCAGGCTGGTTGAAGTAACTGGTTGTTAAGTAAAATGAACTGGTTGAGGTACCTGGTCATAAGTATTGACTTGAGATAGCTTGTCAAAGCCTGGAACTCTGGGATCAACTGAAGATACGTCCTGCCTCTAGAATTCCCCAGTGATCTATAACGGCTCCTTTTACCTCAGGCAGAAGGGGGCGTGGCCAACTAACTGACACAAAATGGCTCCCTTTTCCTCAGACAAAAGCACAAACAAAATGGCTGCCACAAAACAGGAAGAGTTTTCCTAAACTCCACCCTCCTAAACGAACATAAAACTACAGGTAAGGAAGCCAAACAAAGAGAAACTGGAACTCAGTAGGAAAGACAAAACAAAGTGGACTCTGACAAATTGGTATAATTATATAGCAAAGATGTTAAATGTGGAAATAACAAATTGTAAATTGAACAATACAGATAAAATAGAATTTGTTATAATAAGAGCATGTGGGATCTAGTTAGGAATTACTTAGAGAATGTATTAAGATGCAGAATGGAAAAACTGAGATTACAACTGATATTTCAAATGTAATTTCTGTAGTTTATTGTACAAACTGTATGTCCAAGGGGAAAGGGTGGAGGGCGGGACAATGAAACAAATAAATAAAATTGGGGAAAAAATTGACGGAATTCTTTCAAGATTAATGAGGGTACAGTGAGCTCATTTGCCACCTAAGGGGAGGTTTGCAAAGTTTGTGCATAAGGTGAAATTAATGACTACTTTTCTGACAGAAAACAATTTTTAAGATTTTCCCATCCATCTCCTTCCCTCACTCCTTCTTACCTCAGTTGTTTCTGCTCCATCGCAAAGAGGAGACGAATGAAGACTTGACTGTGGCACTATTTCCAGCCCTGTCGGAAAGACCAAAGTGGGATGGAAACTGATCATACCAGTTTGTTTCAGAGGCTCAATTACTATTCTAAAAAGACACTTAAGATAAATACACTGTTTTGAAGATAGTAGAACTTTTGGGAGCCCCCAGTGGCAGAGCGGTTTAAACTGCTAAGCTTTTGAACTTGCTGACCGAAAGACTGGCAGTTCAAATCTGGGGAGAGGGGTGAGCGCCCACTGTTAACCTCAACTTTTGCCAACCTAGCAGTTTGAAAACATGCAAATGTGAGTAGATCAATAGGTACCGCTTCGGTGCGAAGGTAACAGCGCTCCGCACAGTCATGCCAGTCGCCACATGACCTTGGAGGTGTCTACGGACAACGCCGGCTCTTCGGCTTAGCAATTGAGATAAGCACCAACCCCCACAGTCAGATACGACTACACTTAACGTCAGGGGAAACGTTTACCTTTACCCTAGCACTTAGTAAAATCTATAGGGCATTTTGATCCAATTCTCAGGAGGCTGGACTGGGATATGAGGCATTCTGCAGTTTGCATGTTTAACCCACTGAGCCACCACGGCCCTTATGCATGCCTTCAATAAAATTCAGATTGTTCATAGCACAATGCATGCTAAACTACTTCATTCACTCAGGAAGTAGTTTAGCTCCTTCACGAAAATGGGAAAACTGGGAATCTCTCTGAATTGGTGCGGGAATGGGCCACCGCCCTTGCAGTCACTGAGGTTGTGGGAAAAGCGAGTACTGTGCACCACTTCGCTTATCCTGCAGAAATTAACTCCTTTTCTCTTCCTGTGTGCCGGAGTCTCCCTTTTTATTTATTTATTTTTATTTATTACATCATTTATATCCCACCCTTCTCACCCGCAAAGGAACTCAGGGCGGCTTACAATAAACACACATATAAAAATTATACAATACACTATAAATCAGATTAAAATTATTAACTTACATCAACATTCATAAAAACATTCTAAAATACAAATGGTTGTGTTCAAGTTCAAAAGACTGGGTCTGTCAATTGAGTTCTGGAGTACATAATAATAATTAGCGCTGCTAATTCTTATTTGAAAGCCTGGCGCCACAACTAAGTTTTAACCTTCCTACGGAAGGATAGGAAGGAGGGAGCCTGCCTGATTTCACTGGGGAGGACGTTCCATAGGCGGGGAGCCACTACTGAAAAGGTCCTGTCCCTTCCACCCAGGCAAAGGAAGGAAGATGCCATGGGGACCAGAAACACACTGTGAACAGAAGCGGAAGAGGAACCAGCCCCGATGGATCTCAATCCTCCTCCTTTTTCTGTAGGCCTAGAGCGCTCATCTTTGTTTGTCTGGACACAACAGAGATTTGCAGAAGGCAAGAAAAGGAACAGGAGACTTATCCATGGGGATCTCCTCTTACCTGGGTGCTGCAAGTCTGTTTTACCTAGGAAAGGAAAGGTGATGCAGAGACTCATTGTATACAAACCTCCCAATATCTCACTTGCTTGCCTCTTACGGATGGGGCTGCTATGTGAATGTTTACATGGCAATCAACTTTAGAAGGCAGAGGAATTTCAAACTCACAAATAATCCAAACTCAGAGTGGGAAACTCACAAAAGAGGAGGGCTCACTGTACACAATTTTGTGTTGATTTCAATACACAAACCTTATGCTACAACACTACAGTTTCATACTGAATGCCCATGATCCTGCCTGCATCCTTTCACTTCTACAGTTTTAAAGTGGTTGTTAATGTGCTGCACCAGACAAAAAAGGTTGCACTCCTTCCAGAAGGCGAACTTATGGACGTGTAAAACACAAGAATGATTCTGCCAGAGAGGTTTCGTTCTTACCCTGGAAGGCAGCACTTTCATCTCCCTCTTGCTTTATCTCCTTCCACTCGGGATTCTGGTTGGTGTCTGATACTGAGGCCTCTGATGCATGGAGAAGAGACTGAACTTCCACACAGAGATTTTTTGACTGGCAAAGCAAGGAGAAAATGAAGAAAAAAATTACACATCCATACACAAACATATGAAGAAGAACTCAAACAATTATATAACAACAACAACAACAATTTTATTACCTGATTCTCCTTGTGGCTCAAGGCAGGGTGCAACAAATTAAAAAACAAATGAATGTGATACAGTAAATTACATAAATAAACACACACACACACACACACATATGAAAACCTATTTCAAACACAAATACAGAATTGACAAATGGTAGCAATAGACTGTAAATCAAAACTCATGATTTAAACTTGACTGGGTAGACCTTCCAGGAGAGATGGGTCTTTCTATCATTTTTGTCAACTATTCCTTTGAGGAAGGAATTTCATTTGACCTCCAATATCTTGCATAAACTATTCTTGCCGTGGTCATTAGATAATTAGATAGAGTATGTTTATTTCTCTCTAACTTTATGTTGATGATGCCTAAAAGAAATTATTCTGGTTTCATGTGTAGTTTTATCTGTAAAATCTGAATTTTCCCATGTATCTCTCCAATACTTTTTTGCCATGTTACAACTCCACCACATATGAAAAAAGGTACCAATTCCGTATTAGATTTCCAGCATTTGCCATTCATATTCTTATTACATTTTGCTAATTTACTTAGGGTAATATACCATTGGTACATCATTTCATACCAATTTTCTCTTATGTCATATGCATAGTATATTTCAATTCGATGTTCCAATTTTTTTCCCACTCTTCTATTCCAATTGTGTGGCCAACGTTACCCGCCCACTTCACCATGCATTCCATGACAGTTTCTGTTTCCATTGGCTTCCATTTTTTGTGCTCAACCAGGGAATCTGTTAGGCAGCAGGGTGGATGGTGTACTAACAGATTCCCCAATTATCCCTGGATTTCCTTTTAATGGAAATCTGCTTCAGTGAAGATCAGCAGCAAAACAAGGCCTCAGAAATAGCCAGGCCTCTCTGAGTACAGAGCCATCTTCTTTCCAGCCAGTACTCAGTAGACACACACAGAGAGAAACCTGTTCAAACCGATTCTCCAGCAGCAGGATAGCAACAGTTTCAAAATCAATTCCCATGTCCTTGCAAACTCAGCCAATTGGCTTCATGCATCAGACATGGCTATTTCAGTGTGCATTTGATTAATTCACCAACATGATAGACCCTTTCACTGAGACATTACTTCTTAGCACTTTAACCCTTTCCTACCTTACCATATCCCATATAGTCCCAGTTGACTCTCCGATTCTTGTTTATGCACTTTATTAAAGCTTTGGATATTGTGTTTTATATGCCCAACCCCTTTTATCTCCAGTGGTTGATGCTGTATTATTACTCATTTGTTCTGATTTTATGTGTTTTATTTTATTTTTAAAATGTTTAAATTGTTTATTTTATTTATATTATTACTGTTTTGTTTTGATATTCATTGTAATTGCTTTATTCTGTTTTGTTTTGGGCATCGCCCCATGTTAGCCGCCCTGAGTCCCTTCGGGGAGATGGTGGCGGGATAGAAAAATAAAGTATTATTGTTATTATTATTATTATTATGGAGGAGTCTGGTGCACTCAAATCCTGTAGACCTCCTGATTTGTTATTGGGCCCAGATTCCAATTTAACCATGCTATAACGGATCTGACCTACCTGGGGAAAAGTTGGTATGTGGCCTGCTTCAAAGGGTTGGTTTGTGAGCAGCCATTTTGTAAAACCAGGAAGTTAGGCAGATATTTTGTGGCTCCCATTATACAGCACAGCCAGGGGAGGAGCCATTTAGCAGCTATTTGCATGGAGCAGCCTGATTGGCCAGATGTAAATGAGCAGGTGCTAAGGCATGAGAGTGGGGCGGAGCTAAAACGTCCGTTAGAGCAGTTATTCCTGAACATTCTAGGCAGTTAGCTGAGGACAGACAGCTAATGAAGATAGCTGGATACTCAGAGAGAATAGTTGGTCCTAGTGAGGTTTTTTTTAAAGTGCAGTTTAGGTTTTAAAGTGCAGTTTAGTCAGGATTACAGAGTCCAGTTTAAGTTTTAAAAGTCAGTTTTTGGAAGTAATTTATTAAAGCCTTTTGGGAAGGAAAGACTGAGGAAATACATTAAGCAAAATCATACAGAAACATTTTGAAGTAATAACTTCTTCAGAAAGCAAACAAAAGCAATTTGTAACCATCAAGCATTTGTACCATATTTATAAGGAGCATAATGGGTTAAAACCAAGTTGGGTTGCTGACCCGAAGGCTGCCAGGTTCAAATCCAACCCAGGGAGAGTGCAGATGAGCTCCCCCTGTCAGCTCCAGCTCCATGCGGGGACATGAGAGAAGCCTCTCACAAGGTTAGTAAAAACATCTGTGCGTACCCTGGGCAACGTCCTTGTAGACGGCCAATTATTTCACTCCAGAAGCGACTTGCAGTTTCTCACGTCGATCCTGACATGAAAAAAAAACCTCCCAAAACACCATATTTATGTTCCTGAAAACCATCAAGCTTATGTACCTCAAAAAAGTCAAATACAGTGTTCCCTCACTACTTCGCGGTTCACTTTTCACAGATTCACTGTTTTGTGGTTTTTCAATAAACTCTAAAAGACTATTATAAATCATAAAAAATTACAATTTACAGCCTAAGGAAGGGAGGAAGGAGAAGCCAAAGGGAAAGAAAAGGAGCCCAAGTGTCAATGGGAGGAGAAGGAGGCACACGATTGGTTGATACTTAAAATAGTGTAGAACTACTAAAATAATGTATAAATATTAAAATAAATATAGTGTCCCTACTTCATGAATTTTACTTATCGTGGGTTGTCCTGGAACCTAACCCCCGTGATAAGTGAGGGAACACTGTACACAAATACCCTTTTTAGGGCTGAAAAAGCTCCCCTCGGCTTATACTCGAGTGAGGGTCCTGGCCGACTTCTATTCAGGTCAGCTTATACTTGAGTATATAGGTATTCAGAGTTGGACAGTCTTATCTTATTAAAGTCTTATTATTTTAAATTACAGTTTTATATAAATATTCAAAAACATTTAACCTACTGATGCCTCAAATAATGCAATTTTATTAATATCTATTTTATTTTTGAAATTGACCAATAGCTGCTGCATCTCCCACCCTCGTCTTATACTCGAGTCAATAAGTTTTCCCAGATTTTGTGGTAAAATTAGGTGCCTCGGCTTATATTCGGGTCGGCTTATACTCGAGTATATACGGTAGTTCTTGTTTCATCACATGCAAAGTCTCACTCTCATCTCTAAGCCTCAACATAAATAAAGCAAGGCTCCTCAACGCAAAAGGTGGCAGCAGAAATAAACTCCCCTGTAGTTCCATTACATGATTTGGTGGCAGAGGTGGGATATCAAAATAAAGATCCCCCATGCCATTGTCATATTAGCATATAAATGCTAAGACACACAGACAAGAGTAGAAATGAACAGAAAAACTTTACTCTTGATAGCAGAGATGAAACACAAACTCGCAATGTCGTATACAAAACAAGCAGTTCAGAAAAAAAACCTTACAGTCTTTGTAAGTAACACAAAACAAGACATCTTCATCTTAAGTCAAATGAGAAAAGCAAAACATAAACCTTGAGCAAACAGCTATTCCACCATAGCCTCCTTTTAGAGCAGCACAAGGGCTTCTCTCCTACTTGCTCCTTAGACAGAGTCTTTGAGCATAGATCTCCTCAGAGTAAAAAACTCTCCAGAACTATATTCTAAAAACCCATACAGTTATACCTATCCCATTGGGTGAGGTCCAAGATTGCTGGTTGACCTACATTACCAGCTGCACCTAGTAATTACCATCATAAGGTTTTTCTTCAACACACATACAGTTGGTCCTGCTACAACTTACTGTAATAGTTTTAACTATTATATTCTATACCGAGTTTTAACTTTGCTTTTGACAGTGTTTCTTAATACCTACATGTATATGTTCCTATTCTGACTTTTGTTCATTTTTTGGTGCTGGTCGTCAACCGAAATAAATATATAATTTGTTAGCTAGTCCAGCAGCCAATAAGATGTTGCTAGGAGCATATCTAGCTGGATGACTCGTAATGGCCACTTGAATTATAGCAGGTTTTACTGTTCAAAGTGGGAGTAGGCAATTTCTGGGTATACAGGCTGTCCCCTAGTTACAAAAGAGATAGGTTCTGTAGGTTTGTTCTCAGGTGGAATTTGTAAGTAGGAACATGTATATTTTTTAAATTATAACCCTGCACCCCTCTTGTTAGAAAGGCAGGATATACATTCAATCAATCCATCTGTTGAACCCCACTTTAGAGACACCAATAAGGAATGCTCTCACCTGTTCTTCCTGCTTCTTGTCCTCTGCCCGACTCAGGAGGAAGCCTTCCGCCAGGGCCACCGCCTGGGAACAGGTTTCTGCCCCACACTCTCGGACCCAGCTCCCCATCTCTGGAGGAAGGATGCTCAGGAACCGTTTCAGGACCACCAGGTCTAGCATCTCAGCCTTGGTCAGTTCTTCTGGATTCAACCACAGGTGGCAGAGATTGTGGAGACAGCTACATACCTTGCGAGGCTCCGCGCCATCCTGGAAGGAGAACTGCCTGAAGAGCTGATGCTGGATGCCAGGACTCATAAACCTCTGCATGGTTCTTTCCCAGACTTCCCCACTGCTCTCCACAGAAATGCCGTCACATTCCCCGTCTGCTTCAGGCCAAGCGGTCTCCAACTCAAACATTTTGGAAACACTGTCCAATGAAACAGCCAACAGGACTCAAGGTAAACTTCTGTAAACTCTGCTCCAAAACACTGTAAAGTCAAGATGTTGTTATGTTGCAGATTAAGGTACTATGTCAAAAAAGCTGAAAGCAATAAATATCTTCCAGGAAACAACAGTCTCCTCCCTGAAGGAAAGCTAGATGAATGAGTAGAATAGGTTTGAAAACTAGGGATTTATTTTTCATTTTTTTCATTCCCAGGGAAATTTTCCCCTCTCCATCAAATCTAAGATTCACCTTTTTAAAAGCTCCTTAAATTGGGGGAAAGTGTGCTTTAGATTCAATAAAATATGGAAGCTTTGGGTTCTGCCCTCCAAAAGAGATGGAGGACTTATTCTGCTTTTTAAAAAGGCTCAGATAACCCAGATATTGTGGATTATCTGCCTTCATATTCTGGGTTATATGGCTGTGTGGTAGGGCCCTTAGAGTTACTGCAAGGTTATTTTGGTTGTTACACAATTGGCCCCTTCCACACAGCAGAATAAAATCCCACACTATCTGCTTTGAACTGGTTATATATAGCAGTTTGGACTCAGATAATGAACGGCCCTTCCACACAGCCCTTTATCCCAGAATATCAAGGCAGAAAACCCCACAATATTTGCTTTGAACTGGTTATATGGCTGTGTGGAGGGGCCCCTAAACTACTTTAATTGTGTAGCAAGCTCAGCTATATAAAATTTCACCCCTTTTAATCACCATCACTTGCTCCACCAGACAAGTCACATGCAAGAATTTACCTTAATTCATTCTTCTGTCTTTCAGTGTATCTGCACTATCAATGTAACATTGTTTGACACCACTTTAGCTATCAGAGCTAAAAACTTGTTTTTTTCCAGCTTTTTATTAATTTTATATGTTAGGTTTTATGTAATGTGTTGTTGATTTTATATGTTGTTGTGTTGCATTTTATGTATTGTATGGTACCACTGTGTTATTTTGTGAGCCACCCCGAAGTCCCTATGGGAGATGGTGGCGGGATATAGAGATTATTATTGTTGTTGTTGTTATGGCTCAGTGCTATGGACATGTGGCAGTGTTATTTTGTAAGCCGCCTCGAGGCCCTATGGGAGATGGTAGCGGTATATAAAGTTTATTATTATTATAATAATTGTTGTTATTGTTATGGCTCAGTGCTATGGACTCGTGGTAGTTGTAGTTTAAAAAAGTCTTTAGGCCTCTCTGCCAAAGAGTGCTGATGCCTCTTCCATACTACAAACCCCAGGATTCTATGGCATTGAGCCATGGCAGTTAAATGCTGTCAAACTGCATAATATTGACAATGTAGACCCAGACCCAGCCTTCTTGGATTCCTAACATACTATGGTCTCTTCCCCTCCTTCAAGAATCACTGCAGAAAAAAGCAATAAAAACCTCCCGCCTCTATGGGAGGAACGGGAGAGTGGGTGGAAAGGGGGCTGTGATGACAGATTGCCATCTCCACCCAAGGACTCACCAGGAGGAGAGGAAGGCAGCCCTGGGAGGAGGAGGAGGAGGAAGGCCAAGAGGGGGAAGAAGAGGCTCCTCTGCTTTGGAGGACTGGGCGCCTCCCTCCTTCCCACTTCCTTTTCTCTCTAGAAATCCCTCTCTCTCCCCTTAACCCTTCCTTGCCCCATTCAGCTGCAAGGCTGGTTCTCTGCTTTCCAGCTGAGCTCCAGATTCCCATCAGATCTTTCTTCTCCCTTTCACCTCCATCGCTTCTCTCCTCTCCTCCCTTTTTTCCCAGAGTCCTTTCATTGGCTGGTTTGCTTTCTGAAAAGAGGCAGTGTTTCCCTGAAACATACACACACACACACACACACACATATAGCCATGTATAAATATGTGAGGGGATGTCATAGGGAGGGGGGGAGCAAACTTGTTTTCTGCTGCCCTAGACTACTATGCAGAACAATGACTTCAAACTACAGGAAAGGTGATTCCATTTCTACATTAGGAATTACTTCCCCACTGGGAGAGCTGTTCGGCAGTGGAACTCTCTGCCCTGAAGTGTGACGTAGATTCCTTCTTTGGAGACTTTTAAGCAGAGGCTGGATGGCCATCTCTCGGGGGTGCTTTGAATGTGATTTTCCCACTTCTTGGCAGGGGGTTGGACTGGATGGCCCACAAGATTCTAAATAGTGTCTCTTATCTTTAGAAATAAAATATATTTAATAGTGGAATTTTAGAAGTACAGTAGAGTCTCACTTATCCAACATTCGCTTATCCAACGTTCTGGATTATCCAACGCAGTAGTCAATGTTTTCAATATATTGTGATATTTTGGTGCTAAATTCGTAAATACAGTAATTACTACATAGTATTACTACATATTGAACTACTTTTTTCTCAAATTTGTTGTATAACATGATGTTTTGATGCTTAATTTGTAAAATCATAACCAAATTTGACGTTTAATAAGCTTTTCCTTAATCCTTTCTTATTATCCAACATATTCGCTTATCCAACGTTCTGCCTATATATGAGATATATATGAGATAGTGCATTGACATATCTTTGTCCCTAACAGTTCAAAGAGATATCTAGGTATATCAGTGTATTAGATTTGATAACACATTAGAATCACGCACCTAAACCCATCTGCACTGTTGGGCAAGAGATCCCAGTTGGTGACAGAGGAGGGAAAGGCAGTGGTGGCCATAAAAAAGCTGTGGAGACTGATGGCAGCTGCGAAAGGGCTGATGAGGCCAGATGAGGCACAACTTCCCACTAGCCTTTTTGTTATGACTATCAGCATCCTACCAGGACTGAAGGAGGGACACAGTTTCTCACCAGCGTTTTTCCAGCTAACACCACCTTGTGCCATGAATTCATTTTAAACCTTATAAGTGTTCTTTAATCGATTTTCAGTGGAACAGAGTCCATTAGGCACTTTCAGAGGAAGGAAGCAGACACACAGACACCAGTTACTAGTTTTATAATATCTATATTGGTTGCAAAGACAAAGGAGAAGTATCACATTTCCTCCAACATTCACTCACATACAGCCAACATTCATACTCACTATCTCTCCTCCGTTCATGCCTGCTGCAGGGAGAAGAGAGGCAGGTGGAGAGAGCTTCATTCCTACAGATCTGGCACAAATAAACACTCCTAACATTTTAATGACTTTTTTCTTACGTGAATCATCTCATGACGTGCAAGAGCTGAACTCTGAGCAAAGCATTTTCCACACTCCTGGCATTCGTATGGCTTCTCTCCTGTGTGAAGTCTCTTGTTGTGCTTCACAAGATATGAATTCTGAGCAAAGCATTTCCCGCACTGTTGACATTTGTATGGTTTCTCTCCTGTGTGCAGTTCATTGTGCACCACAAGATATGAACTCTGAGCAAAACATTTTCCACACTCTTGGCATTTATATGGTTTCACTCCTGTGTGAAGTCTGCTGTGTTGCGCAAGGGTTGAACTCTGAGCAAAACATTTCCCACACTCTTGGCATTTGTATGGTTTCTCTCCTGTGTGAATTCTCCTGTTGTGCTTCACAAGATATGAATCCTGAGCAAAACACTTCCCACACTCCTGGCATTTGTACGGTTTCTCTCCACTGTGGACTCTCTGGTGACTTATTAGTTTTTTCCTGTAACCAAAATACATCCCACACTCCTGACATTTGTATGATTTATCTTCTGTGTGAAGTCTCTTGTGATATGCAAGGGATGAACTGTGAACAAAACTTTTTCCACACTCACTGCAGGTGTATGGTTTCACTCCAGAGTGGACCCTGGAGTGGTTTAGAAGGTTTTCATTCCGGGTAAAACATTTCCCACACTCCTGACATTCATATGCTTTGTCTTCTGTATGGAGTACCAGATGCCTTACTAATTGTTGACGGTCAACAAAACATTCCCCACACTCTTGACATTTGTACAGTCTCTCTCCTGTGTGGAGTCTTGTATGGCTTAGAAAGCGGAGGCTGGGAGAAAAGAACTTTCCAGATTCCTGGCATTTATATGGATATTCTCCTGCGTGAACTCTCTGGTGGCTAACAAGATGTGCGTTCCGAGTAAAACATTTCCCACACTCCTGGCACTTGTATGGTTTCTCTCCTGTGTGAAGTCTCTGATGAGCCACAAGGTTTGCTTTCTGAGAAAAAGATTTCGCACACTCCCAGCATTTATATGGTTTCTCTCCTGTGTGGGTTCTCTCGTGTCTCAAAAGGCATGACATCTGAGTAAAACATTTCCCACACTTCAGGCATTTGTGTGGCTTCTCTCCTGTGTGGAGTCTCTGATGGATCATAAGCACTGATCTGCCAGCAAAGTGTTTTCCACACTCGTGACATTTGTGTGTTTTCTTTCCTTTTTGGAATACTTTATGGCTCCGGTGGTGCAATTTGTAATCAAAACGGTTTCCTGAGACTTTACATGGAATGTGTTTTTTTCCACCACAGAGTCTCTTATGAAATGCAAGTACTCTATTTTGGGCAAAACCTTTCCCACATAAGTTGCACTTGAAGGCTTTCTTTCCAGCACAACTTTTTTCTTCTGTATGGACTTTCTGGTGTTTCTTAAGTTCCCGTTTGTGTCCAAAACACTTCCCACACTTGACACAGACATTTCGCTTCTTACAGTTTTCTGCTGGGAAAAAATGGAAAGAACATAAAAACGTCATTCCTCGCTGGACATGGAAAGGACTCTCAGGAAATGGGAAAAGGGCTCAATAGAAATTATCCTAAAAACAACAGAAGCAGAGGGCAGCTTTAAGACCCCACGGAGAGAAAGGTAGGGCATTAATAAAGCAAATAACAAATCATCATAATCATCATAATCTCTTTCTTCCCATTGATACTTTTTGCTCCAGTCTTTTTATGCTTCATGGGATTTCAGGAACTATAGGTATGGAAGAGCAGGATTCATTAGTAGCACTGCCTCAGCTCTTCTTAGCTTCCTAACTCCAGGAGGAAAAGAGAACCGTTAGCCTCAATTAAAGCTTCTGTGAGAGGGTTGGCAAGGAGGCAAATAAAAAGTCTGCTTTAAACTGGATTATATGTGTCTCCACTGCCAGATAATCTGAGATAAGAAGATAACCTGGGATCAGATCCTGGGATATAGTGCAGTGTAGAAGGGGCCACAGAGAGACTGAGGAGGATCTCAGGTCTGTTCACCATAACTCCTAACTTTGGAAAAGAACCGAACTGCTGTACAACTAAGACAAGTATGACACCTTGTACGAGATGACCCTGATGTTTTTTTCAGTATATCCAGGGCGAACCACATATCAAAACAATATAATATCCAAACAACATCCTGGCCTGCAGTTAGGATCCAAAACAGCCTTGGCTTCAGAGTAGAGGGGGAGGTTGGGGCAATGCTGAGACTAGAAGTAATGGAGGAATTAGAAAGTCCCTGAGGAATCAGCCAGTGTTAGTGCCCAAGCCAGATGGAAATGTACATTTTTTGCATAAATTTCTCTCAAGTTAATGAGGCGCCAGAGTTTGATGTTTTTACCCTGTGTAGAAGAGATGTTAGAACCACTGGGGTTTATCCAATACTTGACTTCATTAAGGTTTACTGGCACATTCCCCATGGTCCACAGACAGCTACATCCCAATGGTTTTATCATGTTATTTATACGCTCTTTGGCTTACATGGGGTGCCCACTACATTTCAACAGCTAGTGAACACTGTCCTGCCACCCATGCAGTATTGTATTGTTGGCTACATAGATGATATTCTTTCCATTCTCCCTGGGAGACTCTTCCAGACTATTCTAGATGGGTTTGGGAGGTTCTTTTTTTTTAAAAAAATATATTTTATTCAGGTTTTTTGGGTTTGGGAGGTTCTAATAAAAGCTGGTTTAATGGTAACCCAAAAAAATGTAAGTTGGAGAAGACCCAGTAGTTATAGAATAATACAGTTGGGTCCAGCCTGTCCCTGCTTAAATAGATCAGGTTGTACATTGGACATGCCCTCAAGCAAAATAAGATGTTTAGCAATTATCAGGGCTAAAAGGATATTTCAGGAAGAAGTACTGAGAAGAAAATGTAGTTTTCAATAGGTGGAATGATTTTGGATACTGATCCCACTCATTATAAAACCAGAATGATCATCAGTGAGGGAGCCTTACCAAGAGAAGCCACAATCTCACAAGTTTCCTCCATGATCTGAGTGTGCAGGGCTCTCTGATCCACATCTAGAAGAGCCCACTCTTCCAGGGAGAAATGAACAACCACATCCTCAAAGCTCACTGGGCCCTGGAGGAAAAAGAAGACATTTCCTGCTTACAGTTCAATAAAGGCCCCTCAAGGAACAAAGGGTTGAAAGCTTAATGTTGGATGATAGACAAGTCCATTACCAGAGGCCTAGATTCTGAATATAATAATAATAATAATAATAATAATAATAATAATAATAATAATAATAATAATAATAAAGCGGTTGCTGGGAAAGAACAATGAGAAAGGGCTATGGCTTTAATACCGGAATTGCAATATTTCTAGATGATTTTGGTTGGCCATAGTGGGACACACAATGTTGGACGACTTGGAGCTTTGGTCTGGCTCAGCAGGGTCAGTGTGATGGTTTTAATGGAGATGATGATGGTGGAGGATCTACAATGTCCTTTATCCCAGGATCGGATTTCAGATTATCTGCTTTGAACTGGATTATATGAGTCTACACTGCCATATAATCTGAGATAAAACAATAATCTGGGATCCGATCCTGGGACATAGGGCAGCATAGAAGAGGCCTTATTCTACAAGCTAATAATGATGGAACATTATCTCACTGACATATAGATATGACACGAAATTTACAAAGCAACCAGGGATGTGAGCCTGGAATTGGCACACCAAGGGTGCCCTAGTCCTTTTCTCCCAGGAATCCTGCTCCTTACCTCAGTTGGTTCTGTTTCATCACAAGGAGGAAGAGACGACTGAAGATTTGGTTGTAGTGTCATCACAGACCCTGAGGGAAAGAACCAAAGTGTGTGTTTGTACGTATGCAAACTGATTACATTGGCTTGTCTCAGAGATTCAGCTATCACCCTAAAAAGGAACTGGGAGAAAGAAACCCTTTGCATTTTGCATTCAGTAAAATCTGTTTGGCATTTTGGCTCAGTGCTTAAGAAATTGGATTAGAGCATGAGGAATTCCAGTTCTAGCTCTCACTTGCCCGTGGCATTCGTTGAGAGACCTTGGACAGTTTCTTTCTCTTCGCTTAACCTATTTCATGGTATTATTTTGAGGCTAATATAGTGAAGAGTAGAGAAACAACGTCTTGTGTCCCAGGGAGCAAAGTTCAGATATCAGTATATTGAAAGAATGAAAATCAAAGATGAGAAATCATACTGAAGATTAACCACTTATCCTATGAAATGCCTAGAATAACACTGGCCAACATACATTTTGGTCCCTAAAATGTGAGCCCTATTTATGGGTATATTTGACTTGCTTATTTTAAAAAATAGCTCAAATTTCCCATTATCAGTGCAGGTTTTTGAGATACAAAACATATGTCATCTACCAGTCACCATTTGCTCGCCCATAGAAAACCATGATAACTATATCTAAGAAACTGGAGATGATGTAGTCTATCAAATATAATATTCTGAATTAGCACCCCAAACAACACCAAGGTGGTTTAAAATATGAATTAAAAAGACACAGGGACTAAGAATACTTAAGGTTTAAATTGTCACATCAATAAATATTTATTGTCGAAGGCTTTCATGGTCGGAATCACTGGGTTGCTGTGAGATTTTGGGATGTATGGCCATGTTCCAGAAGTTTTCTCTCAACCTTTCACCCACATCTATGACGGGCATCTTCAGAGGTTGTGAGGTGCCTCACAACCTCTGAGGATGCCTACCATAGATGTGAGCGAAACGTCACTCACAGCAACCCAATAAATATATGTTCAACTAAAAATGTTTTCATCAGTCAATAGAAAAAAAGACAAAAAGCTAACCTTAGCTCCTGTCGAAAAGAGGTCCATAGCCTGGGAGCAACCAACAAGACAGCTTGCTTGAAATATGCTTCCCCTAGGCAAAAAATACTCAACTTTTCTCAGGGGGGATTATAATAATTTTGTTTCTTATCCACTTCTCCTCACAGCTCAAGGCGGGTTACATCACTATGTGCTAAAACACATAATCGAAACATAATCATTTAAAAAGTGTAAAACACAAGACGAATTATGTCAAAGAGGATTTATTCTTACGCTGCAAGGGCACAGGACCATCTTCCTTCTGCTTGAGCAATTTCCACTGGGGATTCTGTGTTCTGTCTGACGGAGACGCATTGGATGCAGGCAGGTCTGACTGAACTTTCACACAGGGGTTGTTGGCCTAGAGAGCAAGGAGAATTAGAAGTCCATTTTTAAGTGGGTGATTTCTGAACTTGGATGAGAGCACATTCTACCCCTGAACCCAAGAAGGGGAAGGAAGGGGAAACAAATGCTGCCATTGCAATGTTGTCATACTGCCATATCTGGTTATACTGCATTTGTAGGAAGAACATCTGGAGCTTTCTTTGAAAACATGGGACAGAGGGAGCCTGGGTCTTGTTTAAAAGGAGAATTATTCTGCTAAGAAGCTTTTGAGAGTTAGGTAAAAGGTAAAGGTTTCCTTTGACATTAAGTCTATGTGTCTGACTCTGGAGGTTGATGCTCATCTCCATTTCTAAGCCGAAGAACTGGCATTGTCCATAGACACCTCCTAGGTCATGTGGCCGGCATGACTGCATGGAGTGCTGTTACCTTTCTGCAGAAGTGGTACTTATTTATCTACTTACATTTGCATGTTTTCAAACTACTAGATTGGCAGAAGCTGGGCCTAACAACAGGAGCTCACTCCACTCCCCGACTTTGAACCGCCGACCTTTCGGTCAGCAAGTTCAGCAGCTCAGTGGCTTAACCCACTGTGCTACCAGGGTCCCTCCACTTCAAAAGAAGGTCCATATTCCTCACATCCCTTGCTTTCAAAGCTACTTGTGGGGACATCAAATTTCAATAGAATAGCAACATAGTTAGAAACAGCTATAGGAGGCTAATATATGGGAAAAGATGCTAATAACCCCACACTGGCTGCCATCTTGGGAGCAGACAAGATTAATCTGTCAGCAAATCAGTATTAGCTTTGGAGACATCAAGATTGTTTTTACCTGTTCTTCCTGCTTCTTGTCCTCTGCCTGACTCAGGAGGAAGCCTTCCGCCAGAGCCACTGCCTGAGAAGAGGTCTCTGCCCCACATTCCCCGACCCAGTCAGCCATGTCTTGGGGGAGGATGGCCAGGAACTGTTCCAGGATCACCAGGTCCAGGATCTGATGCTTGGTCTTCTCATTTGGCTTCAGCCACTGGTGGCAGAGATCATGGAGGTATCTGAAAACTTCTCGAGGGCCTTCACCTTCTCTGTAGAACCGCTCAAAGTGTTGATGCTGTATTTCTGAGTTGGCCACATCTTCGCTCAGAAACCACTGTAGAGTTCTCTCCCAGAACTGCCCACTGCTTTCAGCAACCACAACATCAAGCCCTCCTTGGGCTTCAGGTTCAGCTAAGTCAGGTTTGTCTACGCTTGAACGGTTGTCCAAGGAAGCGGAGAACGGTATCCAAGTCATTCCTCTGCCCTTTCCTCTCTCGGGGCAAAGAACCTCTGTCCAAACCTCTGTAAAGCCAAGATGTTGGTGTGTTACTGCACTACATAGCCAAGATGAAGCACAGAAGAATCTGATAAGCAACCAATTCGATTCCCCAAAGGAAAGGAAAGTGATCTGAGAAGGCTTTTTCACCCATGATCCACAAAGCTAGGCCTTGATTTATTTGAAAACAAAGAATGCTGCACTTGCTCTTAGAGCCAGGGTTTCTGCCCGTTTAGTTCCCTGCCCCACTTTCCACTGAACTAATCCTTTCCCATTCTGCACCTACAGGCCCCATTCAGTATCCCCACTTGATTCCTTCTATAAAATTATCTTCAGGTTATATGTGTAAAGTATATACATGGGTCTCATCTCCAAAGTATCATTATGTGTGTACATGTCTAGAGGTTTTTGAAAATCCATAACAATTCTGGTTCTAAGCATTACATATGATACTCAATCTGTATAGATATTACTGTTGTTGTTATTATTATGTTCTTTTTATAGACTGACTTTTCCTCAGCCCTGGGAACTCATGGTGACTGACAAAAACCCAATATAGATAGATTTCAAATCAATACAAATACAGAAATAGTTATAATAAAAATATATGTTCAACATCTTTATGAATGACTTAGATGAAGGGTCAAAATGATCTTAACAGATTAGAGAGACAGGCTGCAACTAACAAAATAAGGTTCAACAGAGACAAATGCAAGATACTTCACTTAGGCAGAAAAAATGAAATGGAAAGATATACAGAATGGGGGACGCCTGGCTCGACAGCAGTGCGCGTGAAAAAGATCTTGGAGTCCTCGTGGACAACAAGTTAAACATGAGCCTACAATGTGATGCGGCAGCGATAAAAGCCAATGGGATTCTGGCCTGCATAAATAGGGGTATAGCATCTAGATCCAGGGAAGTCATGCTCCCCCTCTATTCTGCCTTGGTCAGACCACACATGGAATCACACTGTGTCCAATTCTGGGCACCGCAGTTGAAGGGAGATGTTGACAAGCTGGAAAGTGTTCAGAGGAGGGCAACTAAAATGATCAAGGGCCTGGAGAACAAGCCCTAAGAGGAGCAGCTGAAAGAGCTGGGCATGTTTAGCCCGCAGAGAAGTCTGAGAGGAGACATGAGGAGGACCATGTATCAAGATGTCAGGGGAAGCCATAGGGAGGAGGGAGCAAGCTTCCTTTCTGCTGCCTTGGAAACTAGGACACAGAACAGTGGCTTGAAGCTACAGGAAGGGAGATTCCACCTGAACATTAGGAAGAACTTCCTTACTGTGAGAGCCTGTTCAGCAGTGGAACTCTCTGTCCTTGAGTGTGGTGGAGGCTCCTTCTTTGGAGGCTTTTAAACAGAGGCTGGATGGCCATCTGTTGGGGTGTGTGTGTGTGTGTGTGCTTTGAATGCTTCTTGGCAGGAGGTTGGACTGGATGGCCCACAAGGTCTCTTCCAACTCTATGATTCTATGATTCCTGGCATTGGTATGGTTTCTCTCCTGTATGGAGCCTTTGGTGGATCATGAATTGCCAATTCTGAGAAAAACATCTCTCACACTCCTGGCATTTGTAGTTTCTCTCTGGTGTGAAGCCTCTGGTGGTTCACAAGTTGTGCATTCTGAAGAAGACACTTCACACTCCTGGCATTTGTAGGGTTTCTCTCTTGTGTGGACTCTTTGGTGACTCACCAGATTTGAACTCTTGAGTAAAACATTTCCCACACCCCTGGCATTGGTATGGTGTCTCTCTGGTGTGGGCTCTTTCATGCTTTATAAGGTCTGAACTGTAAGCAAAACAATTCCTACATTCCTGGCATTTGTAAGGTATCTCTCCTGGATGGATTCTCTGATGGGTTATAAGTTCTGACTTCCAAGCATAATCTTTCCCACACTGTTGAAGTTTGTGTGGATTCTCAGTGTGGTTTCTGGTGGCTTTCATGGTGTGAACTATGAGAAAGGTATTGCCTGCTATTGAGGCATTGGCCTGGTTTCTCTTCTGTGTGCAGTCTCTGGTGGATGACAAATTCTTCATTCCAAGAAAAGCTTTTCCCACACTCCTGGCATTGGTATGGTTTCTTTCCTGTGTGAAATCTCCAATGGCTGGCAAGGTGTGCATTCTGAGCAAAACATTTTCCACACTCCTGGCATCTATATGGTTTCTCTCCTGTGTGAACTTTCTTGTGCTTCACAAGATGTGCATTTTGAGCAAAGGATTTCCCACACCCTTGACACTGGTATGGTTTCTTTCCTGTATGGAGCCTCCTGTGGCTAAGAAGGTGTGCTTTCTGAGAAAAACTTTTCACACACTGCTGGTACTGGTATGGTTTCTCTCCTGTGTGAATTGTCCCATGCTTCACAAGGTGTGCATTTTGAGCGAAACACTTTCCACACTCCTGGCACTGGTATGGCTTCTCTCCCGTGTGAATTCTCTCATGCTTCACAAGATTTGATCTGTGAGCAAAACACTTTCCACACTCCTGGCATTGGTATGGTTTATCTCCTGTATGAAGTCTCTGGTGACTGGTTAAGTGCGCATTCTGAGAAAAATCTTTGCCACAATCTTGGCATTTATATGGTTTTTCTCCAGTGTGAATTCTCTCATGCTTCACCAGATGTGCATTCTGAGCAAAACTCTTTCCACACTCTTGGCATTTGTATGGTTTCTCTCCTGTGTGAACTCTCTGGTGGGTAAGAAGTTCTGACTTCCAGGTGCAACATTTCCCACACTCCAGGCACTGGAATGGTTTCTCTCCTGTGTGGACTCGCTGATGAACCATTAATACTGATCTGTAAGCAAAGTGTTTCTCACATTCCTGGCACGTGTGAGTTTTCCTACTTTTGCAGATTGTCTGATGGCTCAGATGGCTCAATTTGTCATCTAAACTCTTCCCTGAGAGTTTATATCTAAAGTATTTTTTTCCAACCTGGAGCCTCTTGTGAAGCACAAATGCCATATCATGAGCAAAATGTTTCCCATGTATGTTGTATTTGAAGGACTTCTCCCCGAGAGACCTTTCCTCTTCTGTGTGGGCTTCCCAGTGCCTGATAACATCCCATTTGCACCCAAAGAACTTCCCACACAGGGCACATGCATATCTCTTCCGCCAGTTATCTGCTGGGGAGAAGGAGAAGAACAGAAAACAATAATTCCCATTGGAACGGACTCTTGGAGAGTGAGAAGATATATACTGTAATGGAAATGAGCCCCAAATACCACAATTATGAGGGAAACAATATGTTGTCTCCTTCCTTTAACTGATTTGTGGGCTCCAAGCTTTTTATTCATCCCGATATTTAAAAAACTACATTCAGGGCTTGTCGAAGACTTTCATGGCCAGAATCACAGGGTTTTTGTGTGTTTTCCGGGCTGTATGGCCATGTTCCAGAAGTATTCTCTCCTGACATTCCGCCCACATCTACGGCAGGCATCCTCACCTCTGAGGATGCCTGCCATAATAGATGTGGGCGAAATGTCAGGAGAGAATACTTCTGGAACATGGCCGTATAGCCCATAAAACACATAACAACCCCATTCAGGGCTTGACTTGCCAAGATCACGGCATTAGTTGTAACCAAGCTTCATATACAACAGCATTAACTGGGATTAGGGTGCATGATCCCCATGAAAGTGGAAAAAATGTAAACGTTAAAAGCACTATTTCTTCAACCTAAGAGAACACCACTTTATGAATCTCTAGGTCACCTAGTGTGGTTTTATGGTCAATTTCTAATGGAAGGTGAGCATAGAGTCGCACTGAAGGACACAGCAATCCCTAGGGAAAAAATATATAATCAAATCCATAAATAATCCAATCCACAATTGTGAGGAGCTAGCTGTGCAACCTGTAATAATAATGGTATCTGTCATGACAGGTCAACCTGTTAAAAACTTGTGTGCAAGAAACTGGCTGAACAAATGTTTCATAGGATCTATCTACAGGTCTTTTCTAGATAATTCAGGGCTATTGATCCCTGGAGTTTTGAGAAGAAATCTGAGGGGAGAAGGGTCTCCAGGAGTTTATGCCACCAGCACACAGAAGATCACAAGGAGGAAAACCAGGCCAATCCTAAGGTTAACTGGGTCTCCACAAAAGCAGATGCATGATTCAAACATTCCAAGCCAAATGAAGCAAACACTCTTGTTATTGTGTTGTCGAAGGCAACTCTTGTTATTATTAGTTGTTAGCTGCTGTCAAGTCAATTTTGATCTAAGGTGAACATATGAATGAAATATCTCCAAGTCACTCTATCATCAACAACCTTGCTCAGGTCACGAGGACTCAAAGCCATGGCTTCCTCGTTTGAGTCTATATCTGGAATGCAGTCTTCCTCTTTTTCAACTTGCTAAAGATTACCTTCCTTAGTGAGTTACGTCTTCTCTGATGCATCTGAAGTACAACAGCCTCAGTTTAGTCATCTCGGCTTATGGGGAGAGTTCCAACTTGATTTGCTCTAATACCCATTTATATATCCTTTAAACTGTCCATGGTATTTACAGATCTCTTTTCAAGGACCATATTTCAAATCAATTCATTTTCTTCTCATCAATCTGCTTCATTGTCCAATTTTCACCATACATAGAAATTGGAAAGAGAGCTTAAGCACCCGCTATCCAGAATTCCAAAATCCAAAATAGTTGGTGGGTGGTGGGTCCGTAGAGACCAATAGAGTGGTGGTGGGTCCGTAAAGACCTATTCTCGATCTGCATGTTCTTTCACAGGGAGGAATCATAGAATCATAGAATAGTAGAGTTGGAAGAGACCACATGGGCCATCCAGTCCAACCCCCTGCTAAGAAGCAGGAAATCGCATTCAAAGCACCCCTGACAGATGGCCATCCAGCCTCTGCTTAAAAGCCTCCAAAGAAGGAGCCTCTACCACGGCCCCGGGGAGAGAGTTCCACTGTCGAACAGCTCTCACAGTGAGGAAGTTCTTCCTCATTTTCAGGTGGAATCTCCTTTCCATTGATTTCAAGATGGAAGGATGCCCCGATAAGTGTTGGCCTTCCTCTTGACATGTTTTTTCCTTTCGCCCTCCATTCGTGCCTCTTTGAATTCCTCAGCACTTTTGGAGGACTGTTTTGGTTATATTACTGCATGGCAGAATGGGATTGGACTAGATGGTCCTGGAGGTCCCTTCTGATTCTATGTTCCCAATATTAAAATTATTTGGAACTACACTTAATATGATAAAATACATTTAAAAGATTTATTTAATAAAACAAGCAGTTCAGATTTAAAACAGTGCATCCCCACATTTTTGTTTTTGTTTTAAAAGAGCCTATTAAAGCCTGCAAAATGTTCTTTGGCTGACAATAAAAGGACAGCAGGGAGAGGGTTATTCCGGAATTCCTGAATCAAGGGGCAGCCTGTTGTGGCTCAGCAAGAGGCAGAGGACTTTTCTGATCATAGAATCACAAAGTTGGAAGATACCTTGTGGGTCATCCAATCCAAACCCCTGCCAAGAAGCAGGAAAATCATACTTAGAGCACCCCCAACAGATGGACATCCAACCTCTGCTCAAAAGCCTCCAAAGAAGGAGCCTCCAACACACTCCAAGGCAGATAGTTCCTCTGCTGAACAGCTCTCACAGTCAGGAAGTTCTTCCTAATGTTCAGGTGGAATCTCCTTTCCTGTAGTTGGAAGTCACTGTTCCACGTCCTAGTCTTCAGGGCAGCAGAAAACAAGCTTGCTCCCTCCTCTCATGACTTCCCCTCAAATATTTATATATGGCCCTCATCATGTCTCCTCTCAGCTCTCTCTTCTGAAGGTTACACATGCCCAGCTCTTTAAGCCTCTCCTCATAGGGCTTGTTCTCCAGACCCTTGATCATTTTAGTCGCCTTTCTCTGTACACATTCCAGCCTGTCAACATCCCCCTTCAATTGTGATGCCCAGAATTGGACACAGTGTGATTCCAGGTGTGGTCTGACCAAGGCAGAATAGAGGGGGAGTACGACTTCCCTGGATCTAGGCACTAGATTCCTATTTATGCAGGCCAAAATCCCATTGGCTTTTTAGCCACCGCATGACATTGTTGGTTTATGTTCACCTTCCTCCCCACGAGGACTCCAAGATCTTTTTCACGCGTACTGCTGTCGAGGCAGGCATCCCCAATTTACATCTTTGCATTTTATTTTTTCTGCCTAAGTGGAGTATCTTGCATTTGTCCCTGTTGAACTTCATTTTGTCAGTTTTGGCCAATCGTCTCTCTAATCTGTTAAGACCGTTTTGAATTCTACTCCTGTCATCTGAAGTATTGCCTATCCCTCCCAATTTGGTACTATGCATTAAGTTTCAATTTGTCTGCTTTGGCTGTTGTCTTATAGTGAGAAAATGCCAAGAAAGATATCTCCTGCAGTTGCAAAAAGCACGGAAACCTTTTGAGAAGAAAATGTTCTTCAAAAAAGGTTTCCTAACATCCAGTTAGGCTAGAATTGCAAAGACTAAGGCCCCTTCTACACCACCAAACAATCCAGATTATCAAAGCAGATATTTCACGTTATCTGCTTTGAACGGGATTATATGAGTCTACACTGCCATATAATCTAGTCCAAATCAGATAATCTGGATTTACTATGGCAGGATAGAAGGGGCCTGAGTGAACACTGTGGTGGAAGGAGAGAAAGACTGCCCACAACAAACAAATAACCAATCAAAAACCCTGATAGGATTTAGAAAAGGCAGCAGGTTTGGAGGTGATAGATCAAAACACAATAAACAGGTTGCCAGATGTCAAAGAGGTAAGTGGGTTTCAGAGAGGATTTTTTTTTTTTTTACAGATCAGAGCATTGGTAGCAGTGAAGAAGGTAAGATGACCTCGAATGGAGTGAAAGGGGAAAATTAAGAAATAATTTGACAGTTAAAATAGGAAGTTCAGGCTGATGAATAAAGAATGAACTGAAAACAGTTACTCCGCAAATGAACTACATAAGTAAAACAGCAACAGAAATCAGACCTTTGTTTCACTAAAGCAGATGTAGAAAAAAAAATCACAGATTCCTGCCATACAAAATCCAGATTATCTGCTTTGAACTGGATTGTATGGCAGTGTAGACTTATATAATCCAGTTCAAATATGATGTGGATTATCTGCTTTGATTTTTGTTTTTCGTGTCAGGAGCGACTTGAGAAACTGCAAGATTTGGCTGTCTGCAAGGATGTTGCCCAGGGAACACCCAGATATTCGATGTTTTACCATCTTGTGGGAGGCTTCTCTCATGTCCCTACATGAGGAGCTAGAGCTGACAGATGGGAGCTCACCCTGCTCCCCAGAGTCACACTGCCGACCTTTTGGTCAGCAGTCCTGCCGGCACAAGAGTTTAACCCATTGTGCAACTGGGGGCTCCTGCTTTGATAATGGCAGTGCATGGCAGTGTAGAAGCGGCCTGATTTATCAGTGAAATGACCGTCAAGCTAATACTGAAATCTTCCCAAAATCACAAACTTATAAACACTTTAAGTAATTATTAGGGAACAGTTTGGAGGTTCAAATCCACAAGACAGGGTGAGCTCCCGTCTGTCAGCTCTAGCGGGGACATGAGAGACGCCTCCCAGCAGGATGGTAACACATCCAGGCATTCCTTGGGCAACATCCCTGTAGATGGCCAATTCTCTCATACCAGAGACAACTTGTAGTATGTTCTCAAGTCGCTTCTGACATGATAAAAAAAAAACCCAGAGAAGCCCACATACATTTCCAGGGGGAATTTCTTTTGGGAGCATAAGGGTATCATAAATATATATCAATTAAAAACTAAGAGGGGATTACTTTAATTTTCCATCTTAGTTAAACTTACCATCGTTAAGCTCATGTTTTAGTTTATACCATTTTCATTTCAGTCAATTATTATTTCTATCCCCGTTCAATCGGAATTTCAAATTATTGGGAAATATCCCATTTCCTGAGCCTTGCCTTAAGGAGATGCTATTATTGTGATTATTGCATTTTGAAAGAGAAATCTTCATCAGTGAAGGAACCTTACCAAGAGAGGCCATGATCCCATGGGTTTCTGTCATGATCTGTGCATGCAGGGCTTTCTGATCGGGATCCAGAAGATCCCACTCTTCTGTGGAAAAATAGACAGCCACGTCCTCAAAGGTCACTGGATTCTGGAGGGAAAAGAAGACATTTTCTACTCAAATAAAGGAACAAAATGCAAGTGAATTGATTATCTATTTGTGTGACCTTGGACAACTAGAGAATCCAAGGCTGTTCCAGTCCCCTTCTCATAGGAATCCTTTGCCTTACCTGAATGGATTCCACTCCATCCCAAAGAGGAAGAGACAACTGCGTGCTTGTTTGTGGTGTCATCCTAGACCCTGTAAGAGAGACCACATTGGAGGAAAGACAATCAAATAAGTTTGTCTCTAGGGTTACAATTACAATGTTCAAGAGAAAAGTATAAATCACTCCTTTAAACATATAGAACTGATGCAGTGCTTAGAGGGATGGACAGGGGTTTTATGGGAGTTCCATTCTAACTCCCAATGAGCCATGAAATCCATTGGGGGATGGAGGGCCAACTCCCAATCTCTCTCACCATGTTGTTGGGGCAATGGTAAAGTGGTCAGGTGGGGAATAAATAGTCCTTGAGTCCTAGGGAGCAAAGGCCAGTTATTAATTTGTTGAGGGGTTGAACAAATTAATATTTATCTACTACTATTTTCCACCTAATTCCAAGGAAGCTCCCTGAATCCTAAACCATTGCCTGGCAGCTGTGACGGACTGGATGAGGGCCAACAAACAGACTTAATCCAGACAAGACAGAGGTCCTCCTGGTCAGTCGCAAGGCCGATCGGGGCATAGGGTGGCAACCTGTGCTCAATGGGGTCATATTCCCCCTTAGGACACAGATCCACAGTCTGGGAGTTCTTTTGGATTAATCACTGACACTTGAGGTGTCAGTGATCGGCGGTGGCCGGGAGGACCTTCACACAATTAAAACTTGTGCACCTATTCGATAGTCCCCACCCTTCAAGCCTTTTGGGCAAGTTTAAAAACATGGCTCTTCAGAAAGGCCTTTGCCCCCAGTGTAATTTGGCCAGCTTGATGACCCACCGATTCTGCCACTCCTGCACTTTCTTATTGCAGACAGCTAGCTTATTTGTAGGTTCTACTGCGTTTTAGAAAATGTTATAATTCTTACAATTTTTACTAGGATTTTATGTGTATTGTTGTTTTTATACTTATGTCATGCATTTATACTTATGTATTGTTGTTCATATGCGCCACTTGCAGTGCTTCTCTGAGTCCCCTCGGGGAGTTGGTGGTTGGGTACAAATAAAAGATTTATTATTATTATTATTTGAATGGAAGGTTATCAAGACAATTAAAAAGCCATGCTCCGATCTAATTATGTGCAAAATATATGTAAAAGATCAGGAGCAAGCTTGTGAAGAAAATAATAAGTAGACACGCCTCTCAACACGCCACCTTGATTACATTCAACTCACATCCTTGTTTAATATAAGATCACAACCAGTAAAGCGGTATCAGAGCAAAGATGGCATTAATGAATAATGAACACTAAGCAATTCCATAAACAAACTGATGGCTCAACAATTTCAAACAAATGTGAGGTTTGGTTATATGCGACAAGCAGCTTATGCTGCTAATCATTCAATAATTGCTTTTTTGATCACCAAAATATAGGACTTGGATAACATCCCCTCTACTAGTAACATGGATTGTAAAAATGTATACTCTGTTGTTCCATCCATTCATAATGTACTTGTAGGAACCCATGCATAACTCAGGGCCATGTGGAGACAGTATGAGGCCTCTTCTACACTGCCATATAAAATCCAATTATCTGCTTTGAACTGGATTATATGGCAGTGTAGACTCAGATAATCTATTTAAGGATTATCTGCTTTGATATCTGGATTAGATGGCAGTGCAGAAGGGGCTGACTCTACACTGCCATATAATCCAGCTCAAAGCAGATAATCTACAAAGGAAGTCACAACAGATAAGGCTTCTTCTTACCCTGCAAGGCTGCAATATCATATTCCTCCTGCTTGATCTTCTTCCACTGGAGACTGGGGCTTGTGTCTGATGAAGACGGAAGATCCACGCAGCGTTTTCTGGCCTGAAACAGCAGTGAGAATTTGAAACTCAATGTAGAGAAGCGTTCCAAAATGATAAAAAGTAGAATCTTAGAATTATAGAGTTGGAAGAGACCTTGTGACCTATCCAGTCCAACCTCTTGCCAAGAAGCTGGAAGATTGCATTCAAAGTCTGAGACTTTCAGGCAAAAGAATCACAAGACAAAGATTGTTTGTTGCAACATGTTTTACCCCTTAGAATTTGAGACTTTTGAGTGTGGATGTTTTGTTACGTTTTTGACATTATTGTTTATGTATCATGTTGTAATTTGTGTTTTGCACTGTGTTTTTACTTCTTGTAAGCCGCTCTGAGTCTTGTTTGGAGAGGGACTAAAGTTTATTATTATTATTATTATTATTATTATTATTATTATTATTATTATTATTATTCTACACTGCCACATAGTCTTGAATATCAGTGCAGATAATCTACATTATCTACTTTGAACTAGATGGGCAGAGGGGTCACATAGCGTCCCATCCTGAAATAAAGGCAGGGTGTACATTTAATCTATCCATCTATGTTGGTTTTACAGGCACGAAGAGGAAATGCTCTCACCTGTTCATCCTGCCTCTTGTCCTCTGCCCAACTCAGGAGGAAGCCTTCCGCCAGGGCCACCGCCTGGGAAGAGGTCTCTGCCCCACACTCTCGGACCCAGCTCCCCATCTCTGGGGGCAGGAGGCTCAGGAACTGCTCCAGGATCACCAGGTCCAGCATCTCAGCCTTGGTGTGTTGCTCTGGCTTCAGCCACTGGCGGCAGAGGTCGTGGAGGCGGCTGCAAACCTCTCTGGGTCCCTTGCCCTCTCGGTAGGAGAGCTGCCTGAAGCACTGGCGCTGTATGTCTGAGCTGCCAGTGTCGCTAAGGAACTCTGTTTTCTTCCATAATTCCCTATTGGTCTTGGCCCTTATGCCATCAGGGTCTCTTCCTAATTCAGAGCTAGTTAAATCTACCTCCATTTTTTATCCTGCAGCAAATAAGATCCAAGTTAGGGTTCCCTGCTCTTCTTCTCTCAAGGCAAAGACACTCTCAAAAGGTTTTGCTCCAAAGTTCTGCAGAGTCACAATAAGCTGTAGTAGAAGTTGCTATTGTAATTGTCTTACACTATGACATGGAAGATTTCAAGCAAGACGACTGAAGACCTCCTTATATTCAGGGTCCATCCTTTCCCCTTTCCCTTCCTTTCTCTTATACACTTTTTTTTCCTTACCCTTCTTTCCTTCCTAACAAAAGACTAAGAAGGGTTGCTGTTTCCCACGGGCCCTCTTCAATGTGGCACCGCTGTTTCGTCGCCTTGATGCTCAACCAGGCAAGGAAGGGTGAAGGGGAGTGAGTTTGGTTCCCAGAGAGGCAGGAAGTAGGCCTCTACTTCCTCTCTTCCTTTTCCTGTCCCTCTAGGAAACAAGTCCCCTCCCTTTAACCCTTCCCTGCCCAGCTGGGAGAGGGGAGTTCCCCCCTTTGCCCCCTCTTTTCTCATCTTCCTCGCAGCCTGTCTCCTTCTCCTCCTGGTGAGTCCTTGCTTATTCCCACACCTTCTCTTCCATAGCACTGAAGATCCTTAAGTGCTAAAAGTATTAGGGGTAATCTCCCAGCAGTTGACTTGTGCCTCTTCCCCACCTCTATACAAAATCCACATTATCTGCTTTGAACTGTGTTATATATGTGTGTATACCAGGCCTGGGCAAACTTTGGCCCTCCAGGTGTTTTGGACTTCAACTCCCACAATTCCTAACAGCCGGTAGGCTGTTAAGAATTGTGGGAGTTGAAGTCCAAAACACCTGGAGGGCCCAAGTTTGCCCAGGCCTGATCTATATTATCATATAATCCCACAGTCTGTCTTCTGTGTGCCCAGGAGGGAATCTCTCATCCCGTATTAGCCATGGATTGAGGTTTATTTATTTACTTCATTTATATACTGCAGTTCTCACCCCTAGGTGAGACTCACCCCTACGTTCCGGGTTTTAGCCTGCCACTTTTGGACTCTCGCTTACTGAGATGTGTCTGTGTGTATCTTAGGAGGCTGTTTCTTGATTTAAGGTGTTGGTGTGCTGGCTGACATCTGAACAGAGGCTGGGCCAGAGATGTCAATGCCTTGGCCCTTTCACACTGGCCTCCAACTGACAAAGAGTTCTTCTCTCACCCTGGACTTCCCACTGATATATATAAACCTTCCTTGCTTAGTTTCTCCATACCTCACAACCTCTGATGATGCCTGCCATAGATGTGGGCAAAACGTCAGGAGAGAATACTTCTAGAACATGGCCATACAGCCCGGAAAACTTACAACAACCCTTGGTCCTTTCATTGCTGGCTGCTACTTCCCACCATATGTCAGGTGGTGCAATTCCGACTAAACAGTATAATTTCTCCAGCAATGTACGGTGTAGTCATCCTGTGATAATGTGGCATGTCTCATTAAGAGCCACATCCACTGTTTTAACATGTTGAGATGTATTCCACACTGGGCATGTGTACTCAGCAGCTTGCCAGGCAACTTTCATATGTTATTTCTAGCACCCACTTTTTGCTTGATAATCAAGCAGTGCTTCTTATAAGTCAAAGCATGGCCCAGAGTAACTCTCAAGTATTTTGGTGTGCTGCAATGCTCCAGTGGGATTTCTTCCCAGATAATCCTCAGACCTCAAGATGCTTGTCTGTTCTTAAAATGAAAAGCACACATCTGCATTTTAGATCAGTGGTTCTCAAGCTTGGGACCCCAGATGTTTTTGGCCTTCAACTCCCAGAAATCCTTACAGCAGGTAAACTGGTTGGGGTTTCTGGGAGTTGTAGGCTAAAAACATCTCGGGACTCCAGGTTGAGAACCACTGTTTTAGATGGATGAGGAATCAGCTGATTTTCTCTGTCATAGTCAGTAAAGGCACCTAAAACTTCAGAAAACTTCTGTTCAATCATTTCAAACTCTTTGTCCTTCTGGCAGTGGCTGGTCATTTGTATAAATGTTGAACATTGATAGAGCACGCATGCTCCCTCAAGGGAGGCCATTCTTCTGTTTGGCCAAAACTAAAAAAAATGAATTTCAACAAGGACAAATGTAAGATACTAAACTTAGGTAGAAAAAATGAAATGCAAAGAACTAGAATGGGTGACACCTGGCTCAAGAACAGTCCACGTGAGAAAGATCTTGAAGTCTTTGTGGAAAACAAGTTGAGCATGAGCCAACAGTGTGATGCAGCAGCTAAAAAGGCCAATGGGATTTTGGGCTGCATTAAAAGGAGTCTTGTGCCTGGATTGAAAGAAGTCATGGTGCCTCTCTATTCGGCTTTGGTTAGACCTCTTTACCTGGAATCCTGTGTCCAATTCTAGGCCCCATAGTTCAAAAGAGACATTGACAAGCTGGAAGGAGTATAGAGGAGGGCGACTAAGATGATCAAATGTCTGGAGACCATGCATCCCTATGAGGAGCATCTTAAAGAACTGGGTCTGTTTAGCCTGCAGAAGGTTGTGAGGAGACATGAAAAATATGAAAGGATGTCATAAGGAAGAGGGAGTGTGGGCTTGTTTTCTGCTGTCCTTGAAACTAGGACTTGGAGCAATGGGTTCAAACAACAAGAATGGAGATTCCATTGAGCATTAGGAAGAACTTCCTGATTGTAAGAAGAGCTGTTCAACAGTGGAACTCTCTGCCTCAGAGTGTGGGAGAAGCTTCTTCCTTGAAAACTTAAACAGAGTTTGGATGGCCACCTGTCAGGGGTGCTTTGATTGTGCTTTTCCTGCATGGCAGGGAGTTGAACTAGATGGGCCATGTGGTTTCTTCCAACTCTACTATTCTATAATTCTATTATTCTAATCCATTTTAAAGCAGATAACCTGGATTTTACATAGCAGTGTAGAAGGGGTCTCATATAATAAAAATGTGGATTGCCTGCTTTGATGATCTGGATTGTATAGCAGTGTAGAAGCAGCCTGAGTCTACACCGCCATATAATCCAGTTCAAAGCATTTGGATTTTATGTGGCAGTGGGGCTGGAGTCAAGCTGCAGGTAAAAAAATCCCTCCTAAGCATTAGGAAATCCTTCCTAGCAGTAGGAGCCGTTCGACATTGGAATATGCTGCCTGCTTATCCCAAAGGGCTGATGAATCAGTTTCCTGTTGATTATGCATGGAACCGATTCAAGTTAATGCAGGTCTTCATGTGGCCTTGAACTGTATAAAAGTATAAATTAACAGAATAATAGTTGTAATTATACCAAGAGCTCTTCCACACAGACATATAACCCAGACTATCAAGGCAGACACTCCACAATATCTGCTTTGAACTGGATTATCTGAGATCACACTGCCATATAACCCAATTCAATGCGGATTTTATACTGCTTTGTGGAAGGGGCACAAGTTAGGTTTAAAATGAGGAAATAAATCTGTTCTCATTACAACATTTACCGTAATTTACACACACACGTGTATAAAAAGGCCTATATAAACATACAGAGCTGATGTGTTGCGGTTAAAAAGACAGATTATAGAGCTCTTGAGCTGAAAGAAAGCTTTAACTTAAGCTAAATTCAAAGTTTTGTGTAAAAGAAGAATTTGGAGAATGAGATCACAGAATAAGGACCATGGACAGCGGTCTAGATGGGGCTATAGGTGAGGAATTGAGATGGAGTGGCTTTTGGAAAGCTGAGGCTGGATCTACACTTCTACCATATATAAAATTCAGATTATCTGCTTTGAATGGGATTACATGGCAGTGTAGACTCATATAATCCAGTTCAAAGCAGATAATGTGGATTATCTGCTTTGATAATCTGGATTATGTGGCAGTGTAGATCCAGCCGGAAAGGGAGAAAGTGGGAGTGGGGCATTGGAAAGAAAGAGGCTAGACAGGAGGAGGATGAAGCTCTATTTAGCTCTCTAATAAACAAAGGTCTTAGGTGAAACAACCTTCCCAACTCTCTTCACTAACTTTGGTCATTTGTCTGCCATTCTTTCAGGAAGGAGACCTGCTGGCTACTCAGAATCTTCTGTATCTCCCTCACCTCCAAATGCAGAATAATTATTAACAAGGTCTTGACTTGGCAAAGTAGGGGAACTGAATCTCTTGGTGGAGTTTTTACTCTGAGGGAGAAGAAATCAGAATAACTTTGAGGCTTTAGGCACACTCATTGGAGCACAGATTTCAAATGGATTAAATCCACTCATGTGAACCAGAAGCGGGAAGAAATCATGATGGTATCAGTCCTGAGAGCAATGGGAAATTTTGGGAAAGAAACATGCAGGAGTTCCTGAGCAAAGATATAGCCAGCTTTGACATAGAGCATTAGCGCTTCAGGCAATTCTGTCAAGAAAGCAAGGAACCTCAAGGCAAGACGGCTGCATGAGTTCTGCCATCAGTGGCTTTATTTCATGTCAAAATCACTGCATAATTTTTTTTAAAATTAAGTATTGCATAAATAAATAAGTTTTAAATGGATAAACAGGTATCACAAGCAGCTAAATTATTTTAGAACCAAAACAGGCAACAGCGACTGCATTGTCTGTAGCTTTAAACAGTTCTTCCTCTGTGCATGAGGTAGGGTATTGTGGGCAAGCATACAGATGCGGAGTTGTTTGTTCTGCTCTACAGTCGCACAAGGTGGAGGATTTCTCTAGGTTGTGGCTTAGAAAGTCAGGAGTGTGGGACTCCTGCACCTTGTTTTGAAGTAGCGTATCCATCTCAACGTCTCTGAGCAGGATCATTCTCTCTAAAACAGTTCTATGGCCCTTTTGTTTCATGTTTACAAAGGAAACTCCAAGTTTTTTCCTGCTGCTGTTCCATAACCATATGTGGCAGTTTTCGCTTTTCCAGTGGCAGCATGTGGTTCCTCTCATGGACTCTGGAGGAATGTGATCCTGTATTCACCCAGATGTCAGCCACTTCTAATATATGTCAAGGGTCCTCAGGCTATGGCCTGCTGGTTGAATTCGGCTCACCAAGGTCTTGACAAGAAAACTCTGTAATAGGGTTGCCTTAGGGTCATTCTAAATCTGAAATGACTGGAAGGCAACAGTAACAACAACTACAAACTATAACCCCCCCCCCCCCCAAACAGTCTAAGGGACTGTGAACTGGCCTTCTGTTTAGATTTGAGGACCCCTAATATAAGGGGCAATCATGCAACAATTGCTAATCTTGAGATCCTTGTACCTCAAAGTGTCAAACGTTGCATTGCTTAAAATAATTTTCTAACACTAATTCATATTGAGTGAGGAATTCTCCCTTCTCTTTCAGGCCAAACATTTCCTCATGGAAGTTCCCCCGGCATTAAGGAAGTCTCCAAGAGATAACACACAGAGTCTCCAATGGAAGGAGCTCAAGCATGAAGGAGATGGAGGTACGGCTTCACAGGGTAAGAATGAACCTTTTCTGAACTTGCAGAACCTGCAAGATACAAACTTGTCTTAATAATAAGTTTATTTTTATATCCCGCCCCATCTCCCCGAAGGGACTCGGGCGGCTCACATGGGGCCAAGCCCAACAATATACAATAAAATACAACAGTATCAAATGCACAATATAAAATACAACAATATAAAATACATCACAATCACAGTAGATCAACAACACAGCTTCAGCAGAGTAAAAAGCATGGCCATTAAGAGGCGATATCATGGTGCTTCAGTCCATACTCTTTGGTGGAGAGGTAATTTTAATCGTGCAGTGAATTAGGAGAGCTAATCAAGGGCATCTGTGATAAGGGACAAAAGACTGTACTATAGTTTTGTTTCTTATGCTTGCATAAATGTCCTGCTGGAAGAGACTAAGAGCCCTCTCACACAGCCATATAACCCAGGATATTAAAACAGAAAATCCCACAATATCTGCTTTGAACTGGGTTATCTGAGTCCACATTGTCATATATTCCAGTTCAAAGCAGATAATGTGGGATTTTCCACACAGCAGAATCAAATCCAACATTTTCTGTTTTGAACTGGAATATATGGCAGTATGGACTCAGATAACCCAGTTCAAACAGATTTTCTACTTTGATATCCTGGGTTATATGGCTGTATGGAAGGGCCCTAAGATCTCTCGACTCTCCTAAACCCGGGCTCTGAGATCCTCGGGGAATTACTTTCTCTCAGTCCCACTGCCTTGAAAAGTATGTGGAACATGCAACAGGAGTCTTGGTATTCATCAGTACAGTAGAAGTAAAGCAGTTTGACACCATTTGAACTGCCATCTGACGTCAAACTGCATTAATTCTACAGTGAAGATACACCTTAGATTGGCCTGTTTTCTTTCTGCCAGCCAGTAAAGATATTTTTCTATGGGAACATTTGGTGATCACTATACCCATGTACTATATCCATTCGTGTATAAGCCTAGAAATTTTAGTCAAAATATGCACTCCAAAACTGGATCAATTTATCCCGAGGTCAATGCAAATACTGTTCATTACTTCTTGTTGCAACCCACTTCAAGTCTTGGGGAGCGGCAGGTAAGAAATAATATTAATACTACTACTGCTAATAATAATAACAATATGATCATCATCACAAAAGGAAGGGCCTGCTTCTCTGAGAAAAGGGTGAAAGACAAGAGCTTAGTCATTTCTGTGAAAACCTAAAAGAAGTACTGGTCCCCTCTATGCTCTGACACAGCGCTGCTGCTTTTTAAAATGTTTGGGCAGGAACATTACAGTGGTGGTGGTCAGGGGTGGCGCTGGTGTAGAATAATTATCCATTTAACAGTGGGTGATATCAAAATTCATAATTTTGCCCCCTAAACCTTCCCTTGACATATACATGAGGCCAACTTATGTAAAAGTATGTATGGTAAATGGCTATTTGGTGAAGTCTTTAATAAGATTGAGAATTTCAATTCAGACATGTTAGCTTCCCATTCCTTTGCTCTCTCCTACAGGTACTGGAATGATGCCACCATCTAGTCCTCAGTTATTTCTATGGGATGGAATGGAACCTGTTCAGGTAAGAAGGTGGGTCTGGGAGAAGAGACTGAAGCAGTGTGGATATCCCAAGCTCACTTCCCTGACAACATTAACTAAGAGCTTGCTCTCAGCAGAAAGAACTGGAACACTGGACTCTTGAAAGCCTGGGTGTGAATCCCTGTGTGTTCGACCAATAAAATCTTGAGTTAAAGTTTCTGTCTTTATTCAATGTATTTTCTTTTTTCTTGACTACCAAAGAGAAGGAAATGGGTAGTTTTCCCTTATTTCCTTTTTGGACTCAAACAAAACTCTCTTTTTGTTTGTTTCTGGCAAAGGGAAGAGAGCAAAGAAAGCCTTGTTGGGTCTGATCAAAGGCTCTCTGAGGCCAGCATTCTGTGTCCTGGAGTGGCCAACCAGATGCCTTTAGGAATTCTGTAATCCAAGCTTAAGGCTATAGCTGTCTCTTTTTTCTTCTGCCTTGGCAGTTGGTGTCTCTGCTAATGGACCAACAGTGTGGTCTTTTGCATGTTGTTTCTTTATAGTCTTCATATGAGCTGTGAGCAGGATTTCCTTTTTTTTTCAGGGCTGGGTCACCTTTGAGGACGTGGCAGTCCATTTCTCCCCAGAGGAGTGGGATCTTCTGGATCCTGATCAGAAGGCCTTGCACACACACATCATGGAGGAGACCCATCGGATCATCACCTCTCTTGGTAAGATGATAATTTCTGATTCAAAATGCAATGATCACCATAAAGGCAATAGTGCTTTTTCTGATTTGGAATAGAATCATTAGTTCTACCAGTCACTGGGAGATCCTTATGTTTGGGTGAGGGAACTACACTCCAATTCCCTGCTGCTTTCATGTATTTGGCTAGTACTTTTTTCAGCTTGTCAGGTAAAGAGACATGCTGGGAGCAGTAAGTCATCAGCACTTGGTGTGCTGCCTTAAACAGTTCTAGAAACAACAGAATTTTAGGGCTAATAGTAGAAAATTATTATTATTTCATTATCTTGCATTTCTACAGGGATGTTCTTTAGATACTATTTTGGCAGTATGATTGATTTAATGTGGATTTTTAAAAAGCTTTCTCTTGATTTTTCATATTAAAGGTTTATAGTTATGCCATAATCTGTTTCTAACCTGATTTTGTAAAGAAAATTGAGTAAAAATTTAAGTAAAAATTTCCTGTATTATATCATTTTAACCTCCCTCAGTCTTTGTTCGAATCTGCTTGTTGTATGTAGGATTAAACCAAAATCAGTAATCTGATTTTAGAATGTCAAATCCTAAATATAGTTCTTGCTATCTCATGAAGAATAAAAAGACTGGGGCATAAAAAGTCAATGAGAGGTAGAAAAAGAACAGTATATTTTCCTTATTCAGCATTTTTTTTCTTGATTGCATAGGACCACCTTGTGGAAAACTAATGGTATTACCTGAAAAAAATACAGAAGTTTTAGAAGTGCAGTCATTTTGATTGCTTGTATTGAACCTAGTAGAGACTGGCTTAATTTATTCTACTTAGTTATGCTCTATTAACTTACTCCACCTAAATATATTACATACATTTTAGAATGTTAGTCTTCATAATTATTAAATTGCATAATGAGACCTCCACTTTTGTAGAGGTTTGAAGTGCAGGATTTCCACAGAAGTCGGAAAAAAAAATTGAATATTATTTTTTACTGAAGAGAACATTTCTTTAGGAATCTCTAGGCCCTCCAGTGCAATTCTACAGTCATCTAGTTCCTAGATATTTTTAGATGAAAAAAATACTTTAAAAATTCATGGCTTTTCATCTTTGTGGAAGTCTTGTGCCCTAACAGCTGGGATTTCTGGGAGTTGTAGGCCAAAACACCTAGGGACCCATAGGTTGAGAACCACTTGTCTAGTTGTATAGGAATATAAAAAATTAAACACTGTTCTTGATATTCTATGAATAATAAACATTTTGTAACCATCAGAGTCAATGAAAGTGGGTGGAAGGGACAAACAGTATTTCTTTTCATCCATGACTATTTGGTTTACTCAATTTCTGGGATTTCATTCCCCTTACACTCATAGAATCATAGTGTAAGGGGAATGAAATCCCAGAAATTGAGTAAACCAAATAGTCATGGATGAAAAGAAATACTGTTTGTCCCTTCCACCCACTTTCATTGACTCTGAGGAATGAATTGGTTTTTGTTCTTCCCAGCAGATAACTGGATGAAGAGCAATGTGCGTACCACATCTGGGAGATATTTTTTGGACAGATGGAAATTCATTGGACACCAGAAACACCACACAGAAGCAGAAGGGTCTACTGAAAACAAGCCTTTCAAATGCAATTTATGTGGGGAAAAATTTGCCCAAAGTATGGCACTTCTGCTTCACAAGAGGCTTCATACTGGAAAAAAATACAGCGGACGTAAAGTCGCAAGGAAAGGGTTTCATTACAAATTGCAGCATGCAAGCCATCAAGGAGTCCACAAGCAAATGAAAAAGCACAAGTGCCAGGAATGTGGCAAACACTTTGCTTGCAATTCAGTTTTAGTCATTCATCAGAGGGTCCATACAGGAGAGAAACCATATAGATGCCTGGAGTGTGGAAAATGCTTTTCTACAAATTCAATCCTGGTGAATCACCAGAGACTCCACACAGGAAAGAAACCGTATAAATGTCAGAACTGTGAAAAGTGTTTTTCTACATATTCAAACCTTGCAAGCCACCAGAGGGTCCACACAGGAGAGAAACCATACAAATGCCAGGAGTGTGGGAAATGTTTGTCTGACAAGTCTTACCTTCTTGATCACCAAAGAATCCACACGGGAGACAAGCCATACCAATGTGAGGAGTGTGGGAAATGTTTTTGTACAAACTCAAGCCTCGCAAGCCACCGGAGAGTCCATACAGGAGAGAAACCGCACAAATGCCTGGAGTGTGGGAAATGCTTTGCTCGCAGTTCATACCTTGCAATTCACTGGAGACTGCACACAGGAGAGAAACCATACAAATGCCAAGAATGTAAAAAGTACTTTGTTTGCAAATCTGAACTTGTGAGGCATCAAAAGAGGCATAAAGGAATGAAACCGTACAGTTGCAATGTGTGCGGGAAATGTTTTTCTCGAAATTCTGTCCTTGTGAGCCACCAAAGAGTTCACACAGGGGAGAAACCATTCAAATGCCAGGATTGTGGGAAATGTTTTGCTCAGAATGCACACCTTGCCCGCCATCATAGAATTCACACAGGAGAGAAACCTTACAAATGCCAGGAGTGTGGGAAATCTTTTGCTCGGAAGGGACATCTAGTGATCCACCAGAGAGTCCACACAGGAGAAAAACCATTTAAATGCCAGGAGTGTGGAAAATCTTTTGCTCACACTGCCTATCTTATGAGCCACCAGAGAGTACACATGAGAGAGAAGCAATACAAATGCCATGAGTGTGACAAATGTTTTTCTAGAAATTTAAGCCTTGTTATTCACCAGAGAGACCACTTAGGAGAGAAACCTTATAAATGCCAAGAATGTGGGAAAAGTTTTGCCCACAGCTCACACTTTGTGGTTCATCAAAGAGTTCACACAGGGGAGAAACCATACACATGCCAAGAGTGTGGGAAATGTTTTTCTACAGGTTCCATCCTTGTGGCCCACCAGAGAGTCCACACAGGGGAGAAACCATACCAATGCCAGGAGTGTGGGAAAGGTTTTTCCAAAAATGCAAACCTTGTAAGCCACCAGAGAGTCCACACAGGAGAGAAACCATACAGATGTCAGGAGTGCGGGAAACATTTTGCTCACGGTTCATACCTTGGGATCCACCAGAGGCTGCACACAGGAGAGAAACCTTACCAATGCCAGGAATGTGAAAAACGTTTTGCTCGCAGGTCATACCTTGTGCAGCATAAGCGATTCCACACAGGCGTGAAACCATATAAATGCCAAGAGTGCAGAAAATACTTTGCTTGCAGGTCGGAACTTGAGAAACATCAGAGCAACCATGTAGGAGAACAAACATACAAATGCCAAGTGTGTGGAAAGTGTTTTTCTCGAAATTCAACCCTTGTCAGCCACCAGAGAGTCCACACCGGAGAGAAACCATACAGATGTCAGGAATGTGGGAAATGTTTTGCTCAGAACGCACACCTTGTAATTCACCAGAGAATCCACACGGGAGAGAAACCATACAAATGCCAGGAATGTGGGAAATGTTTTTCTCAAAATTCAAGTTGCGTGAGCCATCAGAGAATCCACACAGGAGAAAAACTAGAGAAATCCCATTAGTGTGGGCTATATTTTGCTAGTGTTCATTTGAAGCAGAAGATTGTCCACAGAGATGAAAAAGTTTTTAAACTTCCTGGAGTGTGAAATGTTTTCAAGTCAGGGGTTTGGACTCCTTACAGGATACTAACAGGAACATAGATCTGGATGGAATTCAAGGACCATCTGATCCTACCCTCCCTGGCTTCTAACTTGCATTTAAAAACCTCCACTACAGCAGAATATATAACCTTTTTAAAAGTTTGTGATAGCTCTTACGCTTGAATTCTCCTTAAGTTTTTGCTGGAAATTTCCTTCGGGAAGGTAACGGCGCTCCATGCAGTCATTCCAATGGCCACATGACCTTGGAGGTGTCTACAGACAACGCTGGCTCTTCGGCTTAGAAATGGAGATGAGCACCAACCCCCAGAGTCGGACACAACTGGACTTAACGTCAGGGGAAACCTTTACCTTTACCTAATGTGACTTCATTGGTTTGGATCCTGTTGGCTAGTAGAATGTAAAGTCATGGCATTTTTCACATGCCATTCCTGCAGATGTTTGTGTATGACTGTTCCATGTCTGTTCCATGACAAATTTATGCAAACCCTCCGTTTCTCACAGAGATTTATTTCCAGAACTTGTATCATCTTGGGCACCCTTCTCTTGTCCTCTTAAACTATGAGACCCAGAATTAGACAGGGTACACCTGGTGAGTCTTGGCCAAAGAGAGCATAATATCATTTCTCTCCATCTGTGTCCTGGCAGAAAGTATGCAGAGGAAGCAGCTGGATCTCCAAGAGGTCAACCAGATATTTCTTGGCACCAACTTCTGTGTTTGCTCCTCTAGGAAGGAAGGCTAGATAATTGCTGCCCAGATCATCGCGGCAAAAGAGAATCTCTACTCTCAACTACAATAGAGTCTCACTTATCCAACATAAACAGGTCGGCAGAACATTGGATAAGCAAAAATGTTGGGTAATAAGGAGGAAAAGCCTATGAAATGTCAAATTACATTATGATTTTACAAATTAAGCACCAAAACATCTTTTACAACACATCTACAGAAAAAGCCATCCAAAACACAGTAACATTATGTAGCAATTATTGTATTTATGAATTTAGTACCAAAAAATCGCAATATATTGAAAATATAAAAAACATTGGCTACTAACAAATTAACTACAAATAAAGATAGAATTGCATAAAATGAACTTACAGTAGCAGCATTGACAGAAATTAAATCAATAAAAAGTTCAATCCTTCCTGCCAACTGTGGATCAGGGCAGGAGGCAAATTGCACTGGATAATCCAGAACGTTGGATAAGCAAATGTTGGATAAGTGAGACGCTACTGTAGTTACATTTTCAGATCAGTTTGTAATATATGTCTATATGTCTCTTATGTATGTTTATACACATATATCTGATGTTGCTCAAGGTATATAACAACAGTTGTGTATTCCTTTCACCAAAGCCTGTTTAGAGATGTTCCTGCCTGTTCCTCAACAGATCAGTTTGCATTCTAGAGTGGATAAATGGCTAGGTTATATCATTTAAACTAGTAATGTTCCTTTATGTGTCTATTATAAATATGACTGCTGGGGAGATGCAGAGGATATAAAGGCACAGTTCCTGGGCAAGTGTAACACCTTACCTGCCATATACTGTACTATAATGTACTGTGTGTTCCTTACAGGTAATGCAATGGCATGAAAGTGGTGTGCCTAAACATTAAAATATTTCTCACTAAAGGGCCTGCATCAATAGGGGTATAGCGTCTAGATCCAGGGAAGTCCTGCTCCCCCTCTACTCTGCCTTGGTCAGACCACACCTGGAATACTGTGTCCAATTCTGGGCACCGCAATTGAAGGGAGATGTTGACAAGCTGGAAAGTGTCCAGAGGAGGGCAACTAAAATGATCAAGGGTCTGGAGAACAGGTTCTATGAGGAGAGGCTTAAAGAACTGGGCATGTTTAGCCTGCAGAAGAGAAGGCAAGAGGAGACATGATAGCCATGTACAAATATGTGAGGGGAAGTCATAGGGAGGAGGGAGAAAGCTTGTTTCCTGCTGCCCTGCAGACTAGGACACAGAACAATGGCTTCAAACTACAGGAAAGGAGATTCCACCTGAACATCAGAAAGAACATCCTCACTGGGAGAGCTGTTCAGCAGTGGAACTCTCTCCCCCAGACTGTGGTGGAGGCTCCTCCTTTGGAGGCTTTTAAACAGAGGCTGGATGGCCATCTGTCGGGGGTGCTTTGAATGCGATTTCCTGCTTCTTGGCAGGGGGTTGGACTGCATGGCTCATGAGGTCTCTTCTTCCAACTCTTCTATGATTCTATAAAGGGAATGCATATGTATATCTGTGACCGCATATAATAAATTATTACTGTATATGCATGTATGTGACTAAGTTTCTGTGGGATCACTACTTGTGTAAGTGTGTGTTAAGAGAAAAACACCTGGTCAATTACAACTCATGGTTGAGTAATTGGAACAATCAGGGCTAACAGGCTTGAGCCACTCCCTGAATGGGGTATATCTGGGAAATGTTTGTAATGTCTTTTGGGGACTTACTGGGGGACTTACTTACTGAATGCTTGCTGAGAGCCTACTATGAAGATGCATGAATTTAATGCAAGAGACTTTATGTGAGTTTTTGTTGCTGGAAGTTTTATTATGATTTTTGACTCTGCTACTTAAGAGTAAATTTTTTGGTTTTCTCTTCCATTTTCGTGGCTTGTTTTTCTTTTGCTCATTGTGGATACAACAAAGGACTGGATAAGTCTGGACAGGACTGCACGCAGTTTGTTTTTCTACAAACCCGTAACATAAATAACCTAAAAAACTAACAGAGATCATGCTCCTTCAATATAAATCCTGAGACTGCCATCCTGAATATTATACTAACTTTACATCTTTTTAATAATTGCAAACTTTATGGATGAAAGGGATGCTGTGTAGCATGTTCCCATGATATTCTTGGAAACAAGCTACTAAAATGTGGGTTAGACAATGTTACTCCTAAATGGATTTGTATTTGGTTGACTGACCAAACCCAAAGGGTGCTCACCTTTAACCTGAAGTGACTAGTGATGGACTGGACTGTTCAAGACCTTTATCTATGACATAAATCTGAGTTTTCCAAACTGTGTATCGTGACATTACTATTTGACCTGCAGTTCATAGGTGTTTAATGAGTGAATTGTGTTGGCTCTGACCCGGTCCGGATTAAGGTTTACGTGCAAGGTTTTGTGGATGAATGGTTTAAGTATTTTATATTGTATTGTTTTAAATGTATTTATTGTATTATGCTAAATTGTTTAATTGTTTTAATTGCTTATGTTTTAACTTTTTGTATTGTATATTGGCATTGAATCTTGCCAGACTGTGAGCCGCCCTGAGTCCCTTCGGGTGAGAAGGGTGGCATAGAAATGCTAGAAATAAATAAATAAAATAACAAGAAATATCTGAATCTGTGAAATAAGCAGTGGGTGCTTCTGTGGAGGTGACCTGCAACTGCTTGCATTAGGGAATCAATCAGTGAGCAGCTGGTGTCCGTTGTTGTCCTTCTGCCAGCCCTCCTCCTGTGTTGGCCCTCCTCTCTCGCGAACCCATCATCCTTGGCACTGGGTTGTTATATGTATTCCGGGCTGTATGGCCATGTTCTAGAAGTATTCTCTCCTGACGTTTCGCCCACATCTATGGCAGGCATCCTCAGAGGTTGTGAGGCATGGAACATCAGAACAGTAGATGGGAAGCAACACTGAGGGCAGAGGAGCTCCAGGGACGGCTAATGACTCTGAACAAAAGATGCCCTCCAGGCAAGAGACAAACCTTTCCAATGCTAATTAAGGTGATCAACTGCAACATTCATGCTGACTTCCAACTGACAAAGAACTCTTCTCACACCCTGGACTCTCCACAGGGCTTCCCAGTTCTCAGTATCTATGCCACAGTTTTTAAGTTGGTTTGTTTTTATTTTTCTTGGAAGACGCCTGTGCGTGATTTTTTAAAATGATATTATGCTATACTAATACTATATTGTATATACATATAATAATATTATAATGTAATAAAATATAATAATAAACTATTGCTGCTCAGTCGTTTAGTCGTCTCCGACTCTTCGTGACCTCATGGACCAGTCCACGCCCGAGCTCCCTGTCGGCCGTCACCACCCCCAGTTCCTTCAAGGTCGAGCCAGTCCCTTCAAGGATACCGTCCATCCATCTTGCCCTTGGTCGGCCTCTCTTCCTTTTTCCTTCCATTATCCCCAGCATCGTGATCTTTTCCAAGCTTTCCTGTCTCCTCATGATGTGGCCAAAATACTTCAGCTTTCCCTCTAATATCCTTCCCTCCAGTGAGCAGCCATTGGGCATTATTTCCTGGAGGATGGACTGGTTGGATCTTCTTGCGGTCCAAGGCACTCTCAGGATTTTCCTCCAGCACCAGAGTTCAAAAGCAACTATCTTCCTTTGCTCAGCCTTCCTTATGGTCCAGCTCTCGCATCCATAGGTTACTATGGGGAATACCATTGCTTTGACTATGCGGACCTTCGTTGCCAGTGTGATGTCTCTGCTCTTCACTATTTTGTCAAGGTTGGCCATTGTTCTCCTCCCAAGAAGTAAATGTCTTCTGATTTCCTGGCTGCAGTCTGCATCTGCAGTGATCTTCGCACCTAGAAATATAAAGTCTGTCACTGCCTCCATGCTTTCTCCCTCTATTTGCCAGTTGTCAATAGGTGTAGTTGCCATGATCTTGGTTTTCTTGACGTTTAACTGCAACCCAGCTTTTACACTTTCTTCTTTCACCTTGGTGATAAGGCTCCTCAGCTCCTCCTCGCTTTCGGCCATCAGAGTGGTATCATTTGCATACCTAAGGTTGTTAATGTTTCTTCCAGCAATTTTAACTCCGGCCTTGGATTCCTCAAACCCAACATGTCGCATGATGTGTTCTGCGCACAAGTTGAATAGGGAGGGTGAAAGTATGCAGCCCTGCCGCACTCCTTTCCCAATCTTCAACCAGTCTATAATAAACTATTATATATGTATATTATATACTAGCTGTGCCTGGCCACGCGTTGCTGTGGTAAAGTATGGTGGTATGGGAAATAGTCAAGATAATCCAGTTCAAAGTAGATAAAATAAGATTATAAATAGGTTATATAGCTGTGTGGAAGGGCCTTGAGTCTACATTGCCATATAATCCAGTTAAAATTAGATAATCTGTATCTTATAGGCAGTGTGAAAGAGGCCTAAGTGAGGCCTAACTCTTCCTGTCCCCTGGGCTGAGTGGATTGCTAGGAGACCAAGTGGGCGGAGCTTAGCCTTCTAACTGGCAGCAATTGGATAAAAACAATTATTCCTCTCCCTCTAATTAGGAATTTATTTTTCTTTTCTTTTTGTTGTATGAACATAGAGGCATGGATGAGGGGTTGTGCTGCCAAGTTTAGTGTTTCTGGGATGTGTAGTTTTGTTTTGTCCTAGGCTGAAATTTCATTACCCTTTTATATATATAGATTGCATGTAATATTACTAATAATATTGTAATATAGTGGTATAGTACAATATCTATATATATAAAAGAGTGATGGCATCACGGCAGCGGACAAAACAACAAAAGTAAACACCCCACAACCTCGAAAATTGACATCACAACCCCTCATCCATGCCTCTAGGTTGATACAACAAAAAGAAAAGAAAAATAAATTCCTAATTAGAGGGAGAGGAATAATTGTTTTTATCCAATTGCTGCCAGTTAGAAGGCTAAGCTCCGCCCACTTGGTCTCCTAGCAACCCACTCAGCCCAGTGTTAATAAAATGATAAAAAATAAATACAAATAATACAATAAAAATTATAAAAAAACACTAAAATAATTAATACAATAAAATACTATAACAAAATGACTAAAAATAATACAACAAAATAATAAAATATAATAAATAAAAAAGATAAGTGACAATAAAATTAATTTAAAAAAATACAAATAACATCAAATAAAAATTCCACAACAAGTTTTAACCGATACCACCACCACTTTGCCACAGCAACGCGTGGCCGGGCACAGCTAGTAGTAATATATAATGCTTATATTGTGCTATGCTTATATTGTGCTAGCCCGGGCTGTGGCGCAAGCTGGTGAGCAGCCAGCTGCAGCCAGCTGAGACCAATCACTCTGACCAAGAGGTCATGAGTTCAAGGCCAGCTCGGAGCCTGCATTTGTCTTCCGTCTTTGTTCTATGTCAAGGCATTGAATGTTTGCCTTATATGTGTAATGTGATCCGCCACGAGTCCCCTTCGGGGTGAGAAGGGCAGAATATAAATACTGTAAATAAATAAATAAATGCTAATAATATAATTTATTGTATGTACTGTAGATATAAATTGTAAGCCGCCCTGAGTCCCCTTCGGGGTGAGAAGGGTGGGATATAAATGTCGCTAATAATTTTTTTTTATTTTTATTTTTTTCGTGTCAGGAGCAACTTGAGTCGCTTCTGGAGTGAGAGAATTGGCCGTCTGCAAGGACATTGCCCAGGGGACGCCCGGATGTTTTTGATGTTTTTACCATCCTTGTGGGAGGCTTCTCTCATGTCCCCGCATGGAGCTGGAGCTGATAGAGGGAGCTCAACCACATTCTCCCCAGGTGGGATTCGAACCTGGCAGCTTTCAGGTCAGCAACCCAACCTTCAAGTCACTTAGTCCACTACGCCATCTGGGGGCTCCTGTCGCTAATAATAATAAATAATAATAATAAAACTTTATTTATACCCCGCCACCATCTCCCCGTGGGGACTCGGGGCGGCTTACATGGGGCAGAGGCCCAAACAACATACCGGTAGGACAAAACATAGGCAACATAATACAAATCACACTATAAAAAGAGAAAATAGTAATACAATATATCAATTAAAACAAAAATACAGGATAAAAAATTGCATTTAAAACACATAAATGGTAAAATCGTAATAAATACGGGATAGATTATAATAATGCAGTCATGCCGGCCACATGACCTTGAAGGTGTCTACGGACAACGCCGGCTCTTCGGCTTAGAAATGGAGATGAGCATCAACCCCCAGAGTCAGACATGACTAGACTTAAAGTCAGGGGAAACCTTTACCTTTACCTAATAATAATACTATAGCATATTTAATATTTTAATATTCCCCCTCCTTGGCCTGACCTTTTACTCAGGCTCCCAGGGAACTGAAGCGTGCTTTCTTCACACTCCCAGGGCAGGACGTTCTTTGTGGGCTTTCAAACAGACAGAGGGAGCCGCCATGATTGTTTGCGGCTTCTACATACCGAAACTGAGAGCAAAGAGAAGCTCCTCCCCTTTCTTTTGTCTTCTGCCTTTTGATTGGTCAAAGGGGCTGAATCAAGAGCCTGGCGGGGCTTGGGTCACGTGACGCGAAGTGGGCGGGAGGAAGAGAAGGAGAAGGAGAGGCCTGAGAGGTGCGGGGAGAAGGAGAGGAGGCCGGGCGGAGGGCGCGGGTCCATTGGAGGCCTCTGGAGACCACGGGCGGGGCTGGGAGCGTGTAGGCTGCTCCGAGGCACCATCCAGCGGGACTGGGAGGCCGAGAAGGAGCGGGAGAGGCCGCACGAAGGAAAGGCCAAGATGGCGGGCCCTCCCTTTCTCTCTCTCTTGAGGCTGTTGCCATGGAGACCAGGTCTTTGGTGATGGTTGGCGGGAGGCCTTCTATTTCTCCTTTTTCTCCTCCTCCTAATTATTATTATTATTATTATTCCAATTTTCTCTCTTGGTCGAGTACCACAGCAGCTTTTTATGCCCCAAGGATGTAACACAGGCCTGGGCCAACTTGGGCCCTCCAGGTGTTTTCGACATCACCTCCCACAATTCCTAACAGCTGGTACCTCATGGACACTCCTGGAAGTAAAATAACATTTGGAAAGGGGGTTTAGCAGTTTGTGCTTTGTCTTTACTAGAGGGGTAAAAAGCTTCAGATGACCTGAATATGGATTAATAAGTATTATTTTATAAGTATTATTTTGTATTGGATGAATGCTATCCTACACCTGCTGTGTAATTACCCCTCCCTGATGACTTGACATTTTTTCTGCACCTTGGCCCAGCTCTTTTGATCTAACTCATGATTTTAACATTACAGTAGAGTCTCACTTATCCAACGTAAACGGGCTGGCAGAACGTTGGATAAGTGAATATCTTGGATAATAAGGAGAGATTAAGGAAAAGCCTATTAAACATTAAATTAGGTTATGATTTTACAAATTAAGCACCAAAACATCATGTTATACAACAAATTTTCCATAAAAAGTAGTTCAATACGCAGTAATGCTATGTAGTAATTACTGTATTTACGAATTTAGCACCAAAATATCACGATGTATTGAAAACATTGACTACAAAAATGCGTTGGATAATCCAGAACGTTGGATAAGCGAGTGTTGGATAAGTGAGACTCTACTGTATTTTGTATATTGACATTTTATGACTGTTTTTATCCATGTTGATGTTTTATTGTTGGCTGATTTGTTTATTGTTTTTGTTTTGATTTTGTGCTGTTGTGTCCGGGCATAGGCCCATGTAAGCCGCCCCAAGTCCCTTCGGGGAGATGGGGCGGGGTATAAGAATAAAGTTATAATTATTATTATTGTAGTATTTTAGTCTCACAGCCGATCAGCAAAATAACGCCTTTGTCCATATTGTATGCTGAAATCCATTTTAGCAATTGTGTGAATGAATCCATGTTTTAGTAGTTGGTTTGGCTGAACATTTTGTTTTTGTCAGTATGTTCTTGGAAGGTGCAAACTCTGTTGTATCTCTGCTAGTTCCTCTAGACTAGGCTTGGGCAAACTTCAGCCCTCCAGGTGTTTTGGACTTCAACTCTCACCATTCCTAACAGCCGGAAGGCTGTTAGGAATGGTGGGTGTTGAAGTCCAAAATACCTGGAGGGCCCAAGTTGGCCCAGACCTGATATAATGACATGGGCGTATTTTGCCGTTCAGGGCTTCATCACGACAGTCTCTTTGCCGATACCACCCAGTTGTACTTCAGAAAGATTCTCTTGAAGGAAACCTTTGGGGAAGACTATTGACAGGCTGTATTAGATGGCAGTGGACTTTGATCATGGCAATGAGATGGAGCTGATTTTAAATATTTTTGGTTCTCATATTTTTTTTTTTGGTGCCCCCAGTGGCGCAGTGTGTTAAAGCGCTGAGTTGCTGAACTTGCAGACCGAAAGGTCACAGGTTCGAATACGGGGAGTGGAGTGAGCGCCCACTGTTAGCCCCAGTTTCTGCCAACCTAGCAGTTTGAAAACATGCAAATGTGAGTAGATCAATAGGTGCTTCACTGGCAGGAAGGTAATGGCGTTCCATGCTGGCCACATGACCTTGGAGGTGTCTACGGACAACGCCAGCTCTTCAGCTTAGAAATGGAGATGAGCACCAGCCCCCAGACTCAGACACGACTGGACGTAACGTCAGGGGAAACCTTTAGCTTTACCTAATATTGTTTTACCGTGCATTGTCGTTTCACCTTTTGTGCATGTGATGGTTTGTTGATACTGCCATATGTTTGAACGGCATTGAATTGTTGCCAACTGTTGCTGCTCTACAAGGGAGAGAGGATATGAAACAAAAGAAATAAATAAAATAAAGGGTAATCCAAAATTGTAGGTGGCTATACCATTCCATATCAACAAAGATATAAAACTTTATTAATATTGTTATTATTTAACCCACCCTCTCTCCCCAAGGGGACTCAGGGCAGCTTCCAAAAAAATGGCAAATATTCAATGCCATTCTAGAACATAATAGACAATTAACAAACAATTAAACATAAACCAATTAAAAACATCATATAAAACCATCCTTGTGGGAGGCTTCTCTCACGTTCCCACATGGAAAGCTGGAGCTGACAGAGGGAACTCACCCGTTCTCCCCAGATTCGAACTGCCGACCTGTTGGTCAGCTGTCCTGGCTGGCACAAGGCTTTTAATCATTGCACCACCAGGGCTTCCTTTCATAATAATAATTCTTTATTTATTTCCCACCCTATCTCCCCGTAACGACTTGTAACAGCTTCCCTCTCTGCCAAGAGGCAATCTTTTGTAACGCGGATGAATCTTGACCGCCCAACATAAAACCAAGCGAACCCAAAATAACTTGCGTTGCAGTAGGGATAGCTCACTGCAATACAGTGGTGCTGGAAAATACAAAATACAGCTCCATCTCACAAAGAAATGAATCTGTAGAGATGGTGAAAACTGCCACCGCCTTCTGTAGCTGCAGTCCCAGCCTCCCAGAGAAAACCAGGATACTCTTGAATGTAGCAATGTTGATACAGATTTGGGAAGAAGGAGGGTTTAAGGATTTAGGGAAGACCCCCCCCCCCTTCCCATAACAATCATTAACCCAATTTTTTTTTACTCTTCAGACTTTTTGGACTTGGGTCTTGGCCCAGAGAGGTCCTCCTTGTCAGCTTCATCGGACATTTGAAGGAATCATGGATGGACCAGACCTTGCCAGCGCAGACACCCAGCCTCAGGGCTTCAGCCAGTACTACAAGGAGGTAGAATGGCCCCGGGAATTGTGCAGCCGACTCCACCATCTCTGCCGCCAGTGGCTCCAGCCAGAAAGGCAGACCAAGGCTCAGATGCTGGACATGGTGGTGCTGGAGCAGTTCCTGAGCATCCTTCACCCGGAGATGGAGAGCTGGGTCCGGGAATGTGGGGCAGAGACGTGTTCCCAGGCAGTGGCCTTAGCAGAAGGCTTCCTCCTGAGTAAGAAAGAAGAGACACAGCAGGTGAGAGCATAGCATGTACAAGGCAGAGATGACACATTCTCATCTGATCCTGTTTTCTAGTCCCTTTCAGTCATACTGCAACCACTCACATAGCCTCTGGGATATTTCTTTCACCTTAGTTGAAATTTGATGCCCCCAGTGTACCTCAGTATAAGGGTTCCTTATATTGAAGTGGAGTCATCTTCAGAAATTTTGGAAGAAACATTCAGTTTCAAATAAGCTGAATCCCTCTTGGTTGTCTTGTTTTGAAGGAAAATCACAGAGCTTTTGGCTGCCACTGATACAGAACCAGATTTATTTATTATTTATTTTATTTACAATATTTATATCCTGCCTTTCTCTCAGATTGCTTGGTGTGACGAATTCAGGGGCAGTGTATGGCTATAGAAATTACTGTGTTTGTCTTCATACCTCCAAGACTCCCTTTCTCACTCTAAAGTATAAAATTGTCCTCTTCTAGAGGATGTGACTGGTACAGTCATGGGTAGACAGTTGAATGGTTCAGACCCTACAATGTCAGTTTCAACCCCCAACTCAATGGATGTACAGCTTTTACTAATTCTCCTCCACACACTCTCTTGAATGATCACCACTGTTTCAGGTGAAAAAGCACTTTGTGGATGTTCAGCCTGATTTCCCTGCAGCAGGGGAGGCTCCATCAGATTCCAGTCAGATTCCCCAGCGAAGGGACACCACTTTGCAAGGTAAGGATGATCTCTTGAGAGGGCTGGGTTTTACTCACAATTATATCACACACACCTTCCTTATTTTGTGGAATGGGCTGAGACATTATTGTAAGAAAAATAACCCAGATGATTTAGAGCAGACTGGGAAAGTAGCTGGGTAATTACCATTCCTTGAGTTTAATTGATCAATGGGGATTAGAACGTGGTGTTTTCAGGACACAGTTGCGGAAGCTAGCCATTGATACATTGCTGTGTTGTGTAGATCATCTATCTGTTGTGTTCCACGGGGGTTTTGAACTGATACGGCTTTGCTCTGATGGGGTTTGTGGGGCTACGGTCTTACTCTCTGAGACCAGCATGAGCAACTTGCTTCCCATTTGCCTTGATCTCTCTCCCAGGGGCTGAAGAAAGATTGGCAGCAATGGCTCAATTTCCTATTCTTCCTTGTGACAGACGAAAATCTTTCCAGGTAAGAAGAAAGATTGCTAGAATATATACGAGCTTGCAATTTTCTTGTCTCCAATACAGTTCATGAACAAAAAATAAAAAATTAGGAGTTTCCTAAATATTTTGGATGGAAAGGAATTGAGATTGAAAATATTCTGCAGCTGGCTGGTAGTATACACAAACAGGAATGAAAGCCAAGAATAGAGGAGACAACAAAGGAGACTCATTCATCTATTGAGTCCTGGGCAGTTGGGCACTTAGTTGATACAATTCCAAGGTTGACTTCTCAACCTCCAGATGTCTTCCTCCTTGTTGTTCAGAACATGATGAGGTACACGGGGTTCACACCAAAGGCCCATTTAATCCAGCATCCTGGTTCCAAAGGTGGCCAAAGATATAGCTCTAGGCAGCTCCATAAGCCAGGTCTGAGGTCCATAGAAGTCTCTTGGCTTCGCTCGTTCACAAGTAGAATTCAAAGGAATGTTCTCTCATCTCCTAGAACTGGCTGATAGCGCACAGAAGAAATGGGGAAATAGTTTGTTCCCTTGTTAGGAAACCTTGCTTTTATTGCTGGGGTATAAGATAAGATTTAGTCACCCCATATTTACCTCTCTTCTGTATTTTCTTTGCCAATTGCCGTCTTTTGTTAAGGTTCCAACGACCTTTGAAGAAGTGGCCGTGTCTTTCCTCCCAGAGGAGTGGGATGTCCTGAATCCGAATCAGAGAGCGCTGTATGATGAGGTCATGGAGGAAACACACAGCATCATGTCCACTCTAGGTATATTTCCCGTTCATTCACTGATAATAGCTTATATTTTAAAATGCAACATTTCTTATTTAATTCAGGAAATGCAATTTAAATCTAATCAATTTAAAATAAAAAATCAAGTACAAAAAGAATCCCCTAATACTGCCACCCAATAACTTTCTCCTACCCCTATGTCGTCTTGCCCTCCCTTAAAGATAAATACAGTATATGAAGGCATCAAACAATGCAATTGACTTCTCTCTCTCAGGCCAGGCCAGCTGTCAAACTAATACAATATATTTCTATTTTATTAGTTGCATCACTTTCTCCTAAATATAGTCAAATATATTTTAAATTAAAACTTGCCAACATAGTGCAGTAGTCCAGGGCAGCAGAAAATAAGTCTGCTCCCTCTTCCTTATGACAACCTTTCAAATTTTGAGCATGGTGATTATGTCTTCTCTAAACCTTCTCTTCTGCAGGCTAAACATTCCTAGCTCTTTAAGCCGCTCCTCATAGGGATTAATGGTCTCCAGACCTGTGATCATTTTAGTTGCCCTGCTCTGTACATATTCCAGCTTGTCAATATGTCTCTTAAATTGTGGTGCCCTGAATTGGACACCATATTCCAAGTGCGGCCTGACAAAAGCAGAATAGAGGTGCACCATGATTTCTGTTGATCTAGACACTGTACTCTCTTTTTGATGCATCCCAAAAGTAGTATGGGGTTCATGTAATTTTAGCCAAATGTAACAGTATTATGAGTACTGAAACTTTGAGGCCAGTGAAGAGTAAAGGAGCAGGAATTTCCTAGCTGGCTTCATCCGTGAAACCTTCAAAACTCCTGAGGGACACGGGTACCTTGCAGCTGTCTTCCTCAGAGGGGTGTTCCTCTCCCCCAGCCCCATATTAGTAAATTTGCAGCCTGGGATAGCGATATTTGACAATTACATGTCATAAATTTACTTTAACTAAAATACATATTCAATACATACAACTGTATTAAATTATGTTACATTTGTCTTTATTTGTTTCATTTTACATAGAGAAATCAAATGAGAAAGAGTGTCCTGTCGTTCTCCAGATGGAAGACAAAAAGCGAAGGGTATCCTATGAAGCTAGATTCAAAAAGGAAGTGATTCTCTATGCAGAAGTACATGGCAATAGGCAGGCTGCAAGACAATTCACCATACCAGAGAGCAATATTCGCTTGTGGCGGCAACACAAATTAGCAATATTTTCTACTACCTTGGCAAGGAAGAAATTCACTGGCCCTCGGAAAGGAAGACACCCTGATGTAGACCAAGAGGTTCTGAAATTCATATGGGAAAGAAGGAATAATGGTCTGCCCGTGACAAGTGATTCCATAAGGATTAAAGCTAGCGAGGTGGCTGCAGCCCTTAGTATTCCAAGGCAAGTGTTTAAGGCCAGCCGTGGATGGGTGGATCGCTTTATGAAGCGCATGGGAGTATCTTTACGACAACGCAAAACATTATGCTAGAAGCTCCTGGCAGATTTGAAGAAAAACTTGGAGCATTCTAGTGGTGTCATCGAGCTCTGAAAGAGGGACAATTTTTGATGGGGCAGATTGGCAATACAGGCGAGACACAAATCTGGTTCGATATGTTGCATAACTACACCATGGCAGAAAAAGACATGATGGACACTCCTGTAAAAACATCAGGAAATGAGAAGTAGTGAGTAACTGTAATGCTGACTCACCGCAGATGGATGCAGATTTCCACTGTTCTTAATATTCAAAAGAAAAATGTTCCCCAAGACCAGTGCAAATGAAAAGCTTATTCCTCATGATGTCATAGTCCAAAGCCAAGGGAAATGAAGGATGACAATATCTAATGCTTGACTGGCTGAAAAAAGTATGGGGATGTCGTTCCAGTACCTGTCTCCATCTGCCATCAATGTTGTGACTACACTTTACAAGGTCACTTGACAGATGAAGTCAAGAAGAAAATATGTGGCCTGAACGGCGAACTTGTCATCATCCTGGGAGGTATGATGTCTGTTTTACAGCCTTTACATGTAAGTTCAAACCAATTCCTATGTTAGTGTAAATCAATTCGAAACCTGTGACCGAGAGCAATATGAGAAATGACTTTTTGAGCCAAACAAGGAATTGAAACTGACAAGAAAAATTAAATGTGCTGCACCCCATGTTGTTGCACACTGGATATCAGCTGCCTGGAAAAGCATCCCAGGACTAACAAGTGAACATTTCTTTTAAAGTGCTGCTTTTCAAATGAACCTGATGGTAGCAAAGATCTCCTGCTACCCTGGAGACCTAAGACACAGAACAACGGCTCCAAACTACAGGAAAGGAGATTCCACCTGAACATTAGGAAGAACTTCCTCACTATGGGAGCTGTTTAGCAGTGGAACTCTCTCCCCTGGACTGTGGTGGAGGCTCCTTCTTTGGAGGCTTTTAAACAGACTGGATGGCCACCTGTCAGGGATGCTTTGAATGCAATTTTCCTGCTTCTTGGCAGGGGGTTGGCCTGGATGGCCCATGAGGTCTCTTCCAACTCCTATGATTCTATTACACTCTCTGAACCAACACTAAAGGACAGGGAGGATGATATGCCTTGGAGGAAGGCCAAGGATGATGTAGAAAGTAGCAGTGAATCTCACACAGATGAGAATGCTGCAAAAGGTTAGGTTCTAGTCTGTCATCCAAGTCTGTATTTAAATTAAAACACCACATTTAGTTTTGTTCTCATTAGTGTATTAGTAAAAGTTTGTCAAAGAATAGTGGGGTTTTCTTTTGTAAAGTTGAATTCCAACTAAAAACTCATTGTTGTTAAGAGTGCACTTTTTGCCACTGGACATTACATTTGCCAGCAAATACTTTTTTTGAGTATTTGAAAATACTTTTTTCAGGGATTTGAAAATTGAGATGTGCAATAAATTTGATTGCATATTAGACCGGTAAATACTGGTAATTGAATAGCATTACAGCACAGAAATGGTTCAGTCGTGCCCCTTAAGGTCCCCTTTCTTTTTCCACCTTTGTTCCTGCCTGAGCACCAGGTCTTTTACCAGCTTCCCAGAAATGGGGAGCCTCATTAAGGCTCAATTTGAGGATGCCAGAGCTAATGTATGTAAAGAACTTCCTCCACTCTCCCTGCTGCTGGAGAGTGAATGCAGCATCATTATAACAAAAGATAAAACACTATTAAAAGACATACAAGATACACAGCGGTAAAATACAAGCTAAAATCCACTGATGAAATGCAAGTTAAAATTTACAACTTTAATATTGACTGGGTAGGCCTGCCAGAAGAGATGGGTCTGGCAATTGATGAAAAGGTCCTCTGGGTAATAGTTGCCAGTTGGGTTTAGGCAGGCTGGAGTAGGTGCCCCACAAAGGACCTAAGTGTGTGGGGCAAATTGCATGGGAGAAGGTGATCCTGTAGGTAACCTGGACCCAAGACCTGTAGAGCTTTAAAGGTCAAACTGAACTCAACCTCACAACCACCCCCAAGGATTTCTGAGCTAAGGAAACCGTGTTCAGGATTACAACCCCTCAAGAGTCCACCTCAATGCCATCATGGTCACACAGTTGCAGAGATCAGTTCCTCCTGACTAAAAAATGTGATTTGATGTACAGGATCATTTTCCACAGTAGAATGACTGCAGTTTGATACCACCTAAACTGCCATGGCTGAATGCTAAACTAAAAACAGTTTGACCTAAAGTGTTTTGATTCAAACACTTTTCTTACAAGGCAGGAGTTGTGTAATGCCAAAGAATTGACATAGGAGAAAAGCTATACAAGTGCCAGGAACGTGGAAAATGTTTTGTTACCAAGTCCGAATTATGTACCAGAGAATCCACACAAGAGAAGAAACAGTACAAATGCCAGGAGTGGGGGAAATGTTATAGCCCGGGCTGTGGCGCAAGCTGGTGAGCAGCCAGCTGAGACCAATCACTCTGACCAAGAAGTCATGAGTTCGAGGCCAGCTCGGAGCCTGCGTTTGTCTTTGTTCTATGTCAAGGCATTGAATGTTTGCCGTATATGTGTAATGTGATCTGCCCTGAGTCCCCTTCGGGGTGAGAAGGGCGGAATATAAATACTGTAAATAAATAAATATCCCAAATGCAAAGCTTGTCATCCAGCCAAGAATCCATTCAGTTGAGAAACCGTACAAATGCCAAGAATGTAGAAAACGTTTTATTTCCAAGTCAGCACTTCAAATTCACCATAGAATGCACAGAGAAGAGAAACCATACAAATGCCACAAGTATGGAAAATGTACATGAAATACAGTGCTTGACATCCATCAGAGAATCAATCGTGAAGAGGAAATGTATTAAGTCTGATCTGAGACACCGAAGAATTCACACTGGAGAGAAACCATACAAAGGCCAGGAGTGCAGGAAATGGTTTGTTTCCAAGTCGAATCCTGTGATCCACCAAAGAATTCACACAGGAGAGAAAGCTTTCCATTATGAATGGCCCGGGGACCCCACAGCATGAGGATGAGCCCTTCCCGCTCTCGGTTCAAAGAGGCGACAACCGCGTCCGTAAATCTCCCACCTCCCGCAGTTAGAGCCAGGTGCGCCTTTATGGACGGTGAGGACCTCATTTAATAACAGCATGCATGTCTTGTCTGGCCCATGAAGTCAGGTGTCTACTGTAGTTAAAAGGAAACCCTGGAACGGTATAGAGTACTTCCATGTACATGCAGTGCAACATGTTTTCCCTCTGGCTGAAGGCAATGCCATTGTCTGATATGTTACAAGCGGGCTCTTTTCCCAGAATTACGACTTTCACCTTGTCAAAGTTGAATTGTCTGGTCCAGTTAAAAGTCATTGTTGCTGGTGGTAACTACATAATAGAGGCGCTCCCACTGTATAAACATCTGCAACTCAGAAAAATAGCGCTTCCCAAATTCAGGTGCGAGGGCCAGGGCCCACCCAGGAAGAAAATTCATGGGGACCCAGTCTGCAAATCTTACGAGAAGCCTTAGCTGGGCAGCCCTTTTGTTCCTTCTGATGCATGCTTCTTGGTCGGGGGTGAAGCCCCCTGGTGCAGATGACACTAGGGTCCTCTCACTGGGTGTCTCTCTGTGAGGCTGCCGTTCTGGTTCCTAAGGAACCTTCTTGCTCGGATGAAGAGGATGACCTGACGAAAGGCTCGCTAGAGTGCATGGTACACGTCCGTCTCGCCTCTGCGTCTGCAGGAAGATTTCAATTCCCGGAAAGTAGATGAATACTCAATTATTAGTTCTTTACCCCTTTTGGTTTGCAGATTCCTTACTGCATCATTTCTTCTCTTTCCCCAAATTGAGCCTTGTTTTCCTTTTTGGAAAAGACCGGTGCAAAGCATGTGGACACTTTCGTCTTTTTCATACAAATGCCACGAGTGGAAAATATACATGAAATACAATGCTTGTCATCCACCAGAGAATCCGTCATGAAGAGGAAATTTATTAAGTCTAATTTGAGACACTGAAGAATTCACATAGGAGAAAAACCATACAAAGGCCAGGAGTGCAGGAAATGCTTTGCCCAAAATGGAAAGTGTCTGATCCACCAGAGTATCCACACCAGAGAGAGACCATACAAATGCCAGAAGTACAGAAAATGCTTTGTTTCCAAGTCGAATCTTGTGATCCACCAAAGAATTCACACAGGAGAGAAACCTTTCCTTTTTGAATGGCCTGGGGGCCCCACAGCATAAAGACGAGCCCTTCCCACTCTCGGTTCAAAGAGGTGACAACCACGTCCGTAAATCTCTCCCACCCTCTCCCGCGGTGAGAGTCGAGTGCACCTTTGCGGATGGTGAGGACCTCATTTAATAACAGCATGCCTTGTCTGGACCACGAAGTCAGGTCTCCACTGGAATGGTACATGTACATGCAGCGCAACATGTTTTCCATCTGGCTGAAGGCAATGCCATCATCTGATATGTTACAAACGGGCTCTTTCCCTAGAATGACCACTTTCACTTCATCCAAGTCACATTGTCCGGCTTGCTTAGAAGTAGAACCTCAAGGCTGTTTTACTGTGTTTCAGATTGTTTCTGTGGGGAAAGGGGGTTAATAAAACTACCATGTTGAAGAGATTTGAGCTATGAAATATGTTCTGAAGTGCACCCAACCCATCCTAATGCCCTTGGCCTCAGTCTCACTGGAAAAAATGGCCCACTCAGCCCATTGAGATTTATTTTTTTCTTGCACTCAGGCTGCTCTGGTTACACCCCAGTCCAGAAATATTGAAGTAAACTCAGCTTTGTTGAGGGCAATGTACCACAGCTCAGCAGAGGCCTCACAGGGTGGCCATAGTGAGAGAAACGACGCAGCCACCTTCAGTTCAGGCTTCCCCTCTTTTTTCTTTGTTCAAGTTTTCATCAAAGCCAGGAACATTTTGTCAATGGTTGTAAGCAAATATAAGAGGATGGTAAATTCAAGTACTTTTTCACACTTGTTACAGCTCCTAAAGGAGGAGGAAAAGGAACAAGAAACAGATCTCTCCTTCATTGCAGCTTATTCCATTCTGTACCTGGTATTCCTGGGAAATATGCCCAATTCACCCTTCTGTACCAAAAGGTCCAGGGAATTTTGTGTAACTGTGCGGGACCAAAAGATTAAATCAAAATTTGTCCCAAAGACTTACATGATGACATTAATTCCCACATATCAGACAGGCTAAGCAATTTGTTTACAGGGCCAAGGACTGATATATATATGTGTGTGTGTGTATGTATGTATATAACTGCTTAAACCACTGAGCTGCTGAACTTGCTGACCAAAAGGTTGGTAGTTCGAATCCGGGGAGCAGGGTGAGCTGCTGTTAGCCCCGGCTTCTGCCAACCTAGCAATGCTAATGTGAGTAGATCAATAGGTATCCCTACGGCGGGAAGGTAACAGTGCTCCATGCAGTCATGCCGGCCACATGACCGTGGTGACATCTACAGATCACATTAGCTCTAGAAATGGAGATGAGCACCACCGTCCAGAGTCGGACTCGAGGGGAAACCTTTACATTTTATGTATGTACGTGTATATTGGAGAGTCCGTTTGAGGCAAAGGTTAAGCAGTGATGTAAACACAGGCACCAGATAATGCCGTTTTGTGCACATGCACCTATTGGAAAACTGAAAGTTAAAGAAGGACATAGGCTATGTGATTTGCTGAATATGCACAGGCTCCTGGGTCAGATGCAAGACATTTACATGCTGCAGAAAAATTATAAAAATAGAACACCTAGATAAATGAGTATCTGGAGACCCAAGAAAGCCCGCTTGCCTGCTCCATTCTGATGGAAGAACCAAGCAGAGCCTACATTACAATTAAAGCACTTTATGCAACTGGTTGGTTGATATTCATTTTATGTCTATAATTACTGTAACATTCTATCGATGTGTATTTTAGAGTTATTTCATTTTATTGTAGTATTGTTTTATGTATTTATGTGAATTATGTTTTTCTTTGATATTGACGTATATGTATTTATTGCACTGTATGTATTGTTACATTACGAGTGCTTTGTAAGCTGCTCTGAGTCCCTTCTGGGAGATGGTGGCAGTGTAGAAATAAAGATTATTATTATTATTGACACAATGACATAGTATGACACAGCAAACGAAATATATATGTTGGATTTCGTATCACAAAATCACTATTATTATTACACTAGCCAAGTACAAGGGTCAGAGGAACACGTTATAGGAAAGAAAACCTGGGGGAAAGTCTATGATCCTTTCTTTTAGGTCCCGAGGACATGAATGTGTCAGCATTTAGCTTGAAAGGCAGTGGGTTTTGTGTGTTGGCATGAGACCAGAAAGAGAAGAAATGCCTTTTCATGGCCATGTAAATAGTCTCACTCATAAATGTTTATGGTTGCATACAGCTGCATTCATTAATAGTAGTACCTAATTAATAAAAATACCAATTCTCCATAATTCATTTAATGTTTGATAGACTTCGAATGGGCAGCCAAGAAAACAGAATGGCTGAAACAATTCAAATGTTTATTGAATGAACATTTAAATACAGGACACATTAAAACGGCAAAAACATCAACAAGTTAGAGGGTGTTTCAAAATTATGGACCCAATTTCAAACCAGTATATTTCACAATGACAACATATTACATTTACACAAAAAGTGACTAACAGTTTAATAAGTTACGTTTTACTAATTATTCTGAGCCAGAATGGAGAATATCTCATATCTCCTTACATTGCAGGGTCACCGTCTTCTGAATGATTGAGCCCAGGGGCTGTTTGTGCACTGGAAGAGGCATCTCGTGGTAATCATTTGAAACACAATGCCTCATCCTTTCAAGTGATGTCACCACAAAAGGTTACCAAGTTCTTTTAGATCCAGAGATATATTTAAGGACTGCCACCATCTTGCATGGCTAAGCAAAAAGGGTTAAGACCAGATCTGGGTTTTAATCACTATTATTCAAAAACTAATACTCATACATAGACATTTCAATAAGCTTCAACCACACAAATTCATCTGATACATTCGTGATCTGTTTTCTAAATGTGATTAGGTTGTAGAAAGGGCGATGGATGGACAGATGCAGTGCTGTTCTAGTAAACAGAGTTTTATATATCCATGTTGTACATTTGTCCACATAGTTGTAGTCTGGTGTTCATCAACTACATCCTTGTTTCCAAGGCTGAACAGGATGAGCTGTTAATGAATTTTCATCATATCAGTTGTTTACTGTAACAGATCTGACCTAACTCATCGAGTTGGTATGTGGCTCATCTCGAAGGATTGGTGTGCAGCCAGGTTGATAAGTGACCATTTTGTAGGTCTCAAGTGCAAAAGCGCAGCAGAGCCTGGGGGAGGAGCCATTGAGCAACCATTAGGCATAGGTGCTGCCTGATTGGCTGAATACAAATCAGGACTTGCTGGAGATGGGTGGAGCCAAAGTGTCAGTTAGAGGGCTGGCTGATCATTCTTTTACAGTTAGCTGGGACAGTTAGCCAGTGAGGTTTTAAAGTGCAGTCAGTTAGTCAGGCTTTGGAGTTCAGTTTAGGTAGCCTAGGTTATCGAAGCCAGTTTGAGGAATTGGTTTTAGGGTTGAGAAATGTGTTTTTGAAGATAACCTCTTTGTGGAGAATATAGTTAAAGTCTTTAAGAAGAGAAAGACTAAGAGCTATATTGTAACGTCTAGGAAGTTACTGTTTAAATCCTGAGAGAATTGGATTTAAAAATAAACTCGTCCTGATATTGTTTTCTTGGCAAAGGAATAGAGTCACATAGAAACCAGTTTTGAAAGTAAAGAAAAACCAAAAGCCATTGTAACCACTAAGCATCCATACTGTATATTATTACTGAAACCATTATGCTCATTTACCTTACATGTTACAAACAAACAAATAAATAAACAAATAAACAGTTTTTGTTTCTCCTCATTCAAAGTGTCGTCTGTCTCTCTCTCAAAGTCCCAATATAAAAGAAGAGGCTCCTGACTACATAAATGGTGGCAGCAGAAACAGTAAATCCTGAAATCCTGACAAGTTGAATAAATCCTCCCTCTTACCTCTATTTGTATTATGCTTTGACAAAATATTCCCCCGTCCCCCAGTTATATTTACCATAACAGTTCTTGCAGGCTACAGCGAGTTCAAATCGGGTTCATCTGCATTATAATTACCTGTATTTACTTGAGTTTAATGAACCATTGAATGTAATGCACACCTCAATTTTGAAGGTGTGCATTACAAAAAAAATGCCACCCATTGGGATCTCTTGCCCAACAGCACAGACGGGGTTAGGTGTGCAATTCTAATGCGCCATCGAATCTAATGCACATCTCAATTTTAATTTCACCAGAAACAGCTATGCATTAGACTTGAGTAAACATGGAATTATTAGTATATTTATTTATATCCTGCTTTGCCTCTCCTAAAACAATGCGATATACTAAAAATTAGGAACCATCTAATCCAAACACAGGGCTACTTACAATCATTTTGCAAGGCAGCATCTAGATAATCTGCCACTTCAAACAAAAGGCATTTCACACTTTTACTTCTCAGTGTGAATGCCGATACTTCAAAAAGGCTGAAACATTAATATTTTATGAGAGCTGAAACACTGATGGCATTTGTATTTTTTTCCTCTTGCGTGGACACCGCGATGAGTTACATGACAGATGTGCGTGCAAATGAGAAGATGAAAGCATGCCACGACCTGTAACAAGGACCTTCCGTCACAAGCAATGAACAACCAAAGGGCTCTCTGTATCAAAAAAAGCCTCTGCTTGATGGCTGAAAAGAGCACATAAAACAGCAAAACACTGGAAGATATTATTAATATACAATCTACCTGTTGATAGTATTAACATTTCAAATTTAAAAGGAAATTGTTTTTTTCTTCTTCTTTAAATCCAAGTAGACCTTAGATCTGATCTAATCCTCTAAGGTAGACTATGGAGTCAGTGGTAATTATTTCTGTGATGACTGACCCTTTTAAGTCAGTCATGTGTAAACTAAGGCCCTCCTCATTTTCCCTGTTCTCTTGGCATAGAGGCGCTCCATGCAGTCATGCCGGCCACATGACCTTGGAGATGTCTATGGACAACGCCGGCTCTTCGGCTTAGAAATGGAGATGAGCACCAACTCTCAGAGTCGGTCACGACTGGACTTAACGTCAGGGGAAACCTTTACCTTTACCTTACTTGGCATAAAGACACAGCCAAAAGGATGTCGGAGGAAGGCATGCTGCAACTGAGAGCCCTCTGGAGCACTCTCAGCCACTGCACGTCTCATCCTCCTCCCGGCATAAATACAGTACGAGCGGTCCCATCCTTATGCTGGGAGGATGGCTCGAGGAAGGCATGTGGTAGCTGAGAGCTCTCATCTGTCACCTGTCTCACCTTCCTCCCGGCATAATGCCAAGAAGACAGCCTGAGGATCGGGGCAGTCGCCATGCGTCCTGCTTTCCTCCCAGCATAAGGATGTGGCAAGCAGCCCCATCCTTATACGGAGCCACCGGTGGCCTAGGGGATAAAAGCCTCATGACTTGAAGGTTGGGTTGCTGACCTGAAGCTCTGCCAGGTTCGAATCTCACCCGGGGAGAGCGCGGATGAGCTCCCTCTATCAGCTCCATCTCCATGCGGGGACATGAGAGAAGCCTCCCACTAGGATGGTAAAACATCAAAACATCCGGGCGTCCCCTGGGCAACGTCCTTGCAGACGGCCAATTCTCTCACTCCAGAAGCAACTCCGGTTGCTCCTGATACGAGAAAAAAAAAAAGCAAAAAAGTTTGCCCATTCCTGCTTTAAGTCTCGAGTTTGTGAGTATTCTGTAGTTTGGAATGACTAAAAGGATTCATCTCAGGCAGGCTTCATGGAGAAGCGGAAGGGATTGCAGAGGAGAGAGTCTGGAAAAATTTGGATAGGAAGCCAAGGAGCAACAGGAAGGCTCCCTAGGAGGAGATTCCCACAACCCCAAGCAAAGAGGGAAGGTTTCCTGAAAGATCTAGGTGTCCTGAAAGAGTGCCTTCCAGCATTAACTCTGTTGCCTTTTTTGCTTTTCCATCATTTTCCTATCATAGACCAAAAGGATGAAGCCAGCAAGTGACAAGCAATGGAGCAGATATGTTGTTGAAGGCTTTCATGGCCGGGACCTCAGGGTTGTTGTATGTTTTCCGGGCTGTATTCTCTCCTGACGTTTCACTACCTCAGAGGATGCCTGCCATAGATGTGGGTGAAATGTCAGGAGAGAATATTTCTGGAACATGGCCATACAGCCCGGAAAACATACAGCAACCCAATGGAGCAGATGCGAGGTGAGCGAAGCAGACAGAGTCAGCCAGCGAGTAAGATGGTAGGAGAGAAGAAGGCTGCCAAAGTGCCACATGGCCTGAGTGAAGCAAACAAGGTGAACCAGCAGCAAGAGGGAAAGCAGGGCAAGGGTGCAGGCAGTTAAGTCGTGGGCAGAAAATGCCATGACCGTGAAAGTTGTAGGATGACTGTATCTTTTATTCATTAATATGGACTTTTCTGAGGTATACTATATGCTCCACTGGGAGCCCCCGGTGGCGCAGTGTATTAAAGCGCTGAGCTGCTGAACTTGCGGACCAAAAAGTCCCAGGTTCAAATCCTGGGAGCGGAATGAGCGCCCGCTGTTAGCCCCAGCTTCTGCCAACCTAGCAGTTTGAAAACATGCAAATGTGAGTAGATCAATAGGTACCGCTCCGGCGGGAAGGTAACAGCGCTCCATGCAGTCATGCCGGCCACATGACCTTGGAGGTGTCTATGGACAACGCCGGCTCTTCGACTTAGAAATGGAGATGAGCACCAACCCCCAGAGTCGGTCACGACTGGACTTAACGTCAGGGGAAAACCTTTACCTTTTTAAATGCTCCACTGCAACTCATTTTTTCCATGTTCCATACATTTATATGGTTTCTTCCCTGTGTAAGATTTTGATGTGATTGCAGACTTTGTAGAGAAAACAGCCTCTTTCCACCTTCCTGTCATTCATGCGTGTTTTCCATTCTGTAGGTTAAGAACGGAGAGGTCCAATCTGAGAGTAGTCTTTTCCACATTCCATTCGGGCTCTTCCTTTTGTGTGTTTTTTGATGTGTATGTAGATTTTGTGGATAAGAGAACCTCTTCCCACATTCCAGGCATCCATATGGCTTCTCCCCTGTGTGGGTTCTTTGATGTGCTTTCAGGTATCCGCCTTGACTGAAGCTCTTCCCGCACTCCATGCATTTGTAGGGTTTCTCCCCCGTGTGGGTCCTAAGATGCACAGTGAGATGCCCACTTTGCCTGAAGCCCTTCCCGCACTCCATGCATTTATATGGCTTCTCCTCTGTGTGGGTTCTAAGATGTAAATTAAGAGTATATTTCAAGTTGAATCTCTTTCCACACTCCAAGCATTCGTACGATTTCTCATCTCTGTGAATTCTTTGATGCGTCTCTAGGTTTCCGCTCTGATTGAAACTCTTTCCACACTCCATGCATTTATAGGGTTTCTCTCCGGTGTGAATCATTTGATGTTTAGTACACGTTCCGCTATCGCCAAACACCTTCCCACACTCCATGCATTTATGTCGCTTCTCCCCCGTGTGAACTCTCTGATGTGCATGTAGATGACCGATCCTACTGAAATCCTTCCCACACTCCATGCATTTATGTGGCTTCTCCCCTGTGTGTATTCTTTCATGCAACCGCAAATGTCCAGTTTGGCGAAAGGCCTTTCCACATTCCATGCATTCGTATGGCTTTTCCCCTGTGTGGGTTCTCTGATGTGAGCGTAGATGTCCACTCTCACTGAAGTTCTTTCCACAGTCTATGCATCTGTACGGTTTCTGCCCGGTGTGAATTCTCCGATGTTTACTAAATGTACCACTATCACTGAAGCTCCTTCCGCATTCTATGCATGTGTATGGTTTCTCCCCTGTGTGTGTTCTTTGATGGGAATGTAGATGTTGAGGTCGGTTGAATTGTTTCCCACACTCTATGCATTTGTATGGTTTCTCCCCTGTGTGAATTATTAGATGTTTACCGTAAGATCCACTGTCACGAAAGCTCTTTCCACATTCCATACATTTATACGGTTTCTCCCCTGTGTGTGTTCTTTGATGCAAATTCAGATGTCCGCGCTGACTGAAGCTCTTTCCACACTCCACGCATTTGTACGGTTTCTCCCCTGTGTGGGTCCTTTGATGTAACTTCAGATGTTCTTGGCGACTGAAATCCTTTCCACATTCCATGCATTTGTATGGCTTGTGCCCTGTATGGAGCCTCAGGTGTAGGTTTAATTGTGATTGAGATCTGCATATTCTCCCACAGTACAAGCACTTTATTTGATTTGATTCCAAGGCCAGAGGTTCAGAAAGATCCACACCCTGAAAGGCTTCCTTCCCATTTTTCATTTGGATTCTGCTTTGTGTCTTCATTCCCTTTTGCTTTCTAAACTCCTGTTTTTCCATGATATGCTCTGTTATTTCCCAGGATGTCACAGGTGTCTCCCCGTTGTTCACATTCTTCTGCTCATTATTTTCTTGGAGAAAAACAAGATTTCGTTAAGACCAAAGCACAGAATCCAAGGATTCAGTCAAGCATTAATCTCAACTACATCTCTGGGCTTGGTCCCCAGATGAGCCACCCCGAGTCCCTTCGGGGAGCTGGGGTGGGGTATAAGAATAAAGTTATTATTATATTATTTATTTATTTACTACATTTATATCCCACCCTTCTCACCCCGAAGGGGACTCAGAGCAGCTCACAAATTAAATTTACATACAATATTATATTATTAGCATAGCACAATACTGGCATTAAATTACTATATTGTACTATATCAATATATTGTAATATTATCAGTAATGTTACATGTAATATATAATATATAATTAATATTATTAAATTGTATTAATTAGTATTATATCATGTTACAATATAATATTATCAATATTATATGTATATACAATATATTATGTTATTATATATTATTGTAAATTATATTGTGTATATATATTATCTCCCAGACTCTCATTGATCTGTTTAATATGACATACTGAAATCTACCATCCCATTTGTATGTTACTTTTAGCAGGAACATCAATACCTTTAATTCTAACAGGAACAGATAGTAATACACAAGTAATACATCAATTTCCATATGAGAAGTGTGGGACAACCCTCCACTGTAGCAAAGCAAGGTGAAGGCGAGATGACTGGCTCAGCTAGAGAAAACTCCTTGCTGGATATGAATTCCCCAGTGAAATACAAATACTGCTGAAATACAAATACTGATCCCCTTGATATTGTGTTTATCCACATTGCAATAAGCCAGGCCTGCACAACTTGGCACTAGTAAGGGGCTGAAATTAAAATAGACGAAACCGCTTCAGGCCACAGATAGGTTTTTAGCGGCTCACTTTCCAAGCAAAGGTATAATTCATTAATATGCTATTGTGCAAATGAACCATATTATAAAAAAGGGAAATTTCAATTAATATCAACTAATTTAACACAAGCCCCCTGTGGCACAGTGTGTTAAAGTGCTGAGCTGCTGAACTTGCAGACCGAAAGATCACAGGTTCGAATCCAGGAAGCGGAATCAGCTCCTGCTGTTAGCCCCAGCTTCTGCCGACCTAGCAGTTCGAAAACATGCCAATGTGAGTAGATCAATAGGTAGCACTCCGGCAGGAAGGTAACGGTGCTCCATGCAGTCATGCTGGCCACATGACCTTGGAGGCATCTATGGACAACGCCGGCTCTTCGGCTTAGAAATGGAGATGAGCACCAACTCCCAGAGTCGGACAGGACTAGACTTAATATGATGGGAAAACCTTTACCTAACCTTTACCTATGATCTTTATTTATTACTATGAAATCACATTAATGAGAAAAATTACTTTGCTAATTGACCCAATGTAACTAAGAAAACCTGAAAAATGAATTGTACCACTTGGCAGTCATAAATTTATAATGCTAACAGTGGATATTTATAATAATTTATTTATTTTTATTTATTTATTTTTCAAACTTATATGCCGCCACTCCCCTAGGGCTCGGAGCGGCTTTTACATTTACAAAATTTACATTTTGAAAATGTATACCTGGACAATGTCTGTTACATAATCTAGTTATTAACAAATGATTGTCTTGAGTGAATCACACTCTCTCAAAATTGAGTCTCACTCTCAGCCTCAGAGAAAGGTGAAGACATACTTTTCTTCTGCCAGCACTATTGGCTGTCACTGAGCAATAGAATTCTTTCAATTAAATCGTCACCTTAGACCGAACGCTAATGTTTAGGAAACACTGTGCGAACACCAAGCACAAAGTAGCTGCATGCAATAACACCCTGTGGAAATTTTGTAATAGCGCATGGGGTGCGGACCTAAAATTAATGAGGACATTAGCCCTGGCCTTGTCTTACTCAACTGTTGAGTATGCCTGCCCCGTCTGGCATAAATCTGCCCATGCAATTCAGGTGAATATAGCACTGAACGAGACATGTAGAATAATCACAGGACATCTTAAACGTACACCTGTTGATAGACTCTATAAGCTAGCTGGCAGTGTTGCTCCCTACCTACTGTCCTAATCTTAGAATTTTTCAGTACTGGTAGCCTGGTACCATGTCAGACTGTGTGGATTGAAATCCACAAGCATGTGGATGGTTTTGGTAGACAGGAGGAGACCATAAGGATGGGCAGAATCTGGCTACCAGTACTGGAAAACTCTAAGATCATGACAGTAGATAGGGAGCAATACTCAGAGGACAGGGGAGTTCCAGACAGGAAACAATTTCAGAGCCAGATAACACCTCCCAACAAAAGATTCCCCCAGGCAGGAAGCAGTCAGGCTTTGAAGCTGCAAGGCTATTCAATGCTAATCAAGGTGGCCAATTGCAACATTCACGCTTGCCTCCAATGAATAAGAGTTCTTTCTCCCACCCTGGACATCATTCCACCGATATATAAACCCCACTTGCCTAGTTTCCAACAGACCTCACAACCTCTGAGGATGCCTGCCATAGATGTGGGCGAAACGTCAGGAGAGAATTCTTCTGGAGCATGGCCAGACAGCCTGGAAAACTCACAGCAACCCTTTTTAATTCTTCTCTCCAAGGAAATTCTCTCTTTTTACCTTTTGGGGCATGAGCCCAAAAAGTACAAAAAAGCAGTATATAGATAGAAAGGATTAGCTAACATAAACAGAATGGCTATACTACCAAGCTACAACACAGCCCTAGAGACCGCAGATGGGACATCTACGTTATATGAAAGAAAACAATTAAATGAAGATCTATATATTGGAAGGTGTGCTTGTGTGCCTGTGACTTGCTCTGAGGCTGAGAGACTGACTTCCAAGAAAAGGCTAGATCTGTGGTTCCCAACCTTTGGACCTCCAGGTGTTTTGGACTTCAGCTCCCACAGTTCCTAACAACTGGTAAGCTGGCCAGGTGTTTTTGGGAGTCGAAGTCCAAAACACCTGCAGGCCCCAAGGTGGGAAACCACTGGGCTAGATGAAGAAAGACAAAAGAAAGGAAGAAAGGCCTGAGGAAAGCATGGCCAGAAGGAGAAAGAAGGGAAGGGAAAGAGAAGTGGAAAGAGGATGAAAAAAGGGAGGGAAAGAAAGGAAGGAAGGAAGGAAGGAAGGAAGGAAGGAAGGAAGGAAGGAAGGAAGGAAGGAAGGAAGGAAGGAAGGAAGGAAGGAAGGAAGGGACCGAAGGGGAGGTGTATGATGGAAGAAGGAAAGAAAGGGAAGAAGAAAAGGAAAGAAAAAAAAGAGAGGGACAAGATGTGTGAGGGAAAGGGTAGAAGCAAAGAAAGAACCACCAAGAAAATGCAAATCTGGCCAATATCGGGCATATACGAGGTTAGTATTTTTATAAAAACAGAGACAATCTTACCCAGAGAGACCACATTGTCATAATTCTCCATTGTGACTTCTACACACAGAGCCCACAGGACGCGCCACTCCTTCTTGGTGAGATACGCAGCCAACTCAAAGCATGCTGAAAGTTTTGTCCTGATGTTTTGTCCACATCTATGGCAGGCGTCCTCAGAAGTTGTGAGGTCTATTGGAAACTGGGCAAGTGGGGTTTATATATCTGTGGAAGGTCCAGGGTGGGAAAAAGAACTCTTGTCTGCTGAAGGAAAGTGTGAATGTTGCAATTAATCACACTGATTAGCATTTAATGGCTTTGAAACTTCAAGGCTTGGCTGATTTCTGCCTGGGGGAATCCTTTGTTGGGATATTTTAGTTGGCCCTGATTGTTTCCTGTGTGGAATTCCCTGATTTTCAGAGTGTTGTATTTTATTTACTGTCCTGATTTTAGGGTTTTTTAAAATACTGGTAGCCAGATTTTATTCATTTTCATGTTTTCCTCCTTTCTGTTGAGATTGTCCACATGCTTGTGGATTTCAATGTCTCCTCTGTGTAGTCTGACATGATAGTTATTGAGTGGTCCAGTATTTCTGTCTCCTCAAATAATATGCTGTGTCCAGGTTGGTTCATCAAGTGCTCTGCTATGGCTGATTTCTCTAGCTGAGTTAGTCTGCAATGCCTTTCATGTTTTTTGAACCAACCTGGACACAGCCTATTATTGGAGAACACAGAAATAGGGTTGTTGTATGTTTTCTGGGCTGTATGGCCATGTTCCAGAAGTATTCTCTCCTGACATTTCACCCACATCTATGGCAGGCATCCTCAGAGGTTGTGAGGTACCTGCCATAGATGTGGGTGAAACGTCAGGAGAGAATACTTCTGGAACATGGCCATACAGCCCGGAAAACATACAACAACTCTGAGATCTTGGCCATAAAAGCCTTTGACAACACATTGAACACAGAAATGCTGGACCACTCTAACAATCCCCATGTCAGACTACACAGAGAAGCCATTGAAATCCACAAGGTGTGGGGGTTTAAGAGTCTGCATCAGTTAAGAGAAAAATGTGGTAGTGGTGAGATTGTAGAAGTCTGCATATGTAGCAGCAGTGGCAATGTAGGCAAAAGCCTTGTAATTGGTGGTAGATGCACTGGAATAAGAGACAGTAGCCCCAGGTGTCACTCTTTTTTTTGGGGGGGGGGGATTTTCTTCCCCATAGTCAGGCATCAAAGCACATCCATTTCAAATCTAACCCACTGCCTCCGACACAAGAAGAGGCTCTGCTCTGTAACCTCATATTCTTCCCTTTAGAAAACAAATTTGGTGGTGTCTGGAGAACACTCATGGAGAGATGGATGGGGATGCTTGATCACTCTCTTCTTGCAAACCCAGGCAAAGACTCTCTCTCTGTGTCTCATACAGATTTGTTTTTGATTGTAAGAAATCTGACTATTGCTTTCTTGCTCTTGCTTCTCAGAAGCAGAAACTCCCCTCTGCCGCTCTTTGATCCACTCCCTCTTTTTAAATGAGTGGCTTCACTGGCACTTTGTAATATTTGCATATTTCTACACTTCCCATTCCCTGCTTGATCCAGAGCCTCTAGTCAGCAAGGTTACTCTTCCCTTTGAACCTCTTCCTACAAATATCTCGGCTCTATGGCTTGTCCATCCAAGAGGGAAATTGGCAAGCTGGAACATATCCAGAGGAGGATGACTAAAATGATCCAAGATCTGGAAATAATTGATCCCTATGAGAAGCGGCTTAAAGAGCTTGGGATGTTTAGCCTGCAAAAGAGAAGGCTGAAAGGGGACATGATAGCCATGTATCAATATGTGAAAGGGTGTCATAAAGAAGAGGGAATAGGCTTCTACTGCTCTGGAGACTAGGACTCAGAGCAGTGGGTTCAAATTACAAGAAAGAAGATTCCACCTGAACAATAGGAAGAACTTCCTGACTGCAAGGGCTGTTCAACAGTGGAACTCTCTGCTACAGAGTGTGATAGAGGCACCTTCTTTGGAGGCTTTTAAACAGAGACTGGATGGCCATTTGTCGAGAATGCTTTGATGTCCATAGTTGGCCCACTACATTCCTTTTATTTTTATCTCCCTAAAGAATAGCTGAAGCAGAGCCATCAAAAAGAATTTCAATAATATATTGTCGCTTGACAATATATGAATTGACTTCTGATAGTATTTTGGATATACCTCACATTGTTGACACCATCAACACAGGAGTTAAAACACCTATAAGACTTTTACCTCAATTGTTTGTTACCTAGATTATTTGATTTTAAACCTATGTTTAACTAAAGGGAGTCCTGAGGAATCCTTCCAGGACTGCAAAGATGCTGAGTCGGTTTGACTCCAATCTGTGTTTAAGCCAATTGAGGCCATAGGAAATCCTTCCATGAGTGCAGAGACTTATATCTTTATAACTGATTTATAATATTCAGATGGATACTTTTGCATTGCGTAGCCCATATGATACCATAGGATTGGGCACCGATTTAGTGAATGTAATATGTATATGATGCTCTAATATACGTATTGTGTATATGGTTTGAACCTTTATTGTGCTTTATATATCTTGCCACTATGTTGAAAGCCAAGAGAATTGGAGGGCGGGTGACTGGAGCCCTGTGTAAATAAACTACAGGGGTAAGTGCTTACAATTTCCTTACACAGAAGGCGTATGCCTTGCTACACACACCTGGCTTCTACATTGAGAAAGGAAGTGTTGACCAGGTAGCCTTGGGACGACTGTTTAATTTAAAAGAAAATACTTTGGCAGAATTCATAAAATACTTCAGCAGAATTCACAAAAGAAACGGAGGTGTTTACAACTTACTTTGTCTCCTTGATATCTGCTTGCAGCCTTAAATGTCAGGAATTCAGGGGCGGGGATCTGGCAGATCTTTCCCTTTCGCCCCAAAGATCGGAGGCTCTGGATTAGTCCTTTGGTGCCATGGCAGAGTCTGGGGAGGAAGGGTCACAATATTAGTCCAGGCATAATATTTGAAGGGTCACAATATTAGTCCAGGCATGGGCCAACTTGGACCCTCCCTTCAGGTGTTTTGGACTTCAACTCCCACAATTCCTAACAGCCTATCGGCTGTTAGGAATTGTGGGAGTTGGAAGTCCAAAACACCTGGAGAGAGGGCCCAAGTTGGCCCAGGCCTGGATGAGCCTGTGGTGACCTTTGTCCAGTAGGTCTTGCTCTTGTACTTACCTGAGAATAGGGTTGCTATGAAAGGATCAGGGACACCTGTACCTCTCAGAACTTCTTCCTATCATTGAAAAAAAGTTAATTAAAAATCATTTAGATTTCTTGTGTTTAGGGCAGATCACAGAACATACATATGCAGCAAACATTCAATGCCATTTTATACACAACTAGACAGACAATAATAGGTACATATATATATATTGGCTTTCCCCATCTTTTCGGCATCTTGGAAGGTGTTGTGGTCATTCCAACCATGGGGAGAGGGGGTATGTGCTTTCATTCCATTTCCCTGCACGAAGAACTGGTTTTTTGTAACTTCCTCCTTTGGATTGAATCTCTGACATTCCTTCTGGGTGCCTCAGACTACCTCACCCGCTTTTTTATGCGTGGTACCTATTTATCTAATCACATTTTTTGTTTTCAAACTGCTAGGTGGGCAGAAGCTGGGCTGAAGGCCAGGAGCTCAGTCTTACCCGGCTTCGAACTGGCAGCCTTTCGACTTACAAGATTGAATACAGCTGGTGTTTAACCTGCTGTGCTAAAGCCGGTTAGGACCATCCCACTGATTTCCAGGGGTCTTTTAAAAAATATATGAACCAAGGGTTGTTTTATGTTTTCTGGACTGTATGGCCATGTTCCAGAAGTAGTTGTTTGACAAGAGTTCTTCCCCCCTACCCAGAAACGTCTACAGATATATAAACCTTCCTTGCTTAGTTTTCTCCATACCTCACAACCTCTGAGGATGCCTGCCATAGATGTGGGCGAAACGTCAGGAGAGAATACTTCTGGAACATGGCCATACAGCCCGGAAAACATACAACAGCCCTGAGATCCTGGCCATGAAAGCCTTCGACAACACATGGATATGAACCAAGCTTGTCTTATGTTGCTCTACAGACCAGGACACAGAACAATGGGTTCAAATTGCCAGGAAAGAGTTTCCACCTAAACATTAGGAAAAAACCCTTGATGGAAAGAGCTGTTCAGCAGTGGAAGAGTGTGGTGGAGTCTCCTTCACTGGAGGTTTTTTTAAACAGAAGCTGATGACCATCTGTGGGGAATGCTTTGATTGGATACATGGGAGGAAGGGGTTGGGATGGATGACCTTTGGATTGCCCTCCAATTCTATGATTCTATGAAAGCTGAAACAGAAAAAAAGTATACGAGCAGAATGTGGTGAGGGGGAGTAGGGGTGATGGTGATGACAATATAACAACAATAACAACAACAACAAGATGCTGTGTCATACTGTGTCTTTGTGTCAATAACAACAATAACAATAATATCAACAAGAAACAATCAAGACCAGCTAGCATCTCCCAACAAAGGATTTCCCCAGGCAGGAAGCAGCCAAGCTTTGAAGCTGCAAAGCTATTCAATGCTAATAGTAAAGGTAAAGGTTTCCCCTGACGTTAAGTCCAGTCGTGACCGACTCTGGGGGTTGGTGCTCATCTCCATTTCTAAGCCGAAGAGCCGGAATTGTCCATAGACATCTCCAAGGTCATGTGGCCGGCATGACTGCATGGAGCACCGTAACCTTCCCGCTGGAGCGGTACCTATTGATCTACTCACATTGACATGTTTTCGAACTGCTAGGTTGGCAGGAGCTGGGGCTAACAGCGGGCGCTCATTCTGCTCCCGGGATTTGAACCTGGGACCTTTCATTCTGCAAGTTCACAGCTCAGCGCTTTAACATACTGCGCCACCACCACCAACAACAACAAAAGGATGCTGTGTCATACTGTGTCTTTGTGTCAACAACAACAACAATAATAATAATACCAACAAGAAACAATCAAGACCAGCTAGCATCTCCCAACAAAGGATTTCCCCAGGCAGGAAGCAGCCAGGCTTTGACACCGCAAAGCTATTCAATGCTAATCGAGGTGGTCAATCGGAAGATTCACACCTGCCTCAAACAGACAAGAGTTTCCAACAGACCTCACAACCTCTGAGGATGCCTGCCACAGATGCGGGCGAAACATCAGGAGAGAGTGCTTCTGGAACATGGCCATAGAGCCCGGAAAACTCACAGCAACCCAGTTACAGCTTAAGGTAAAGTGCAACACAGACAAAACATAATACCACAAAATACATATATTTAAAATACATAGGACAAAGATTAAAAGACAATACTAATAGAAGGCAAAATTAAAATGCAAAGTTTAAAACTGACAGGTCTTCAGTGCTAGGAACAACAATAAGACCAGGCCTGGGCCAACTTGGGCCCTCCAGGTGTTTTGGACTACTACAACAGCCGGTAGGCTGTTAGGAATTGTGGGAGTTGTAGTCCAAAACACCTGGAGGGCCCAAGTAGGCCCAGGCCTGTGTTACAGTCGGGGGATCTTTCTATTGTTTAAGCAGCTTGAATCCCCCTCCTCCCCATTGAGAATAAGGAGTTTGTGGGCAAAGAGAGGGAGGGTGGGCCTTTCATTGCCCTTCATGCAAAGCCTGGGGGCGAGGGGCTGCCTTTACCCCCGCCCCATAGACACCCCATTCCTCTCCCCCTCCCTCCTCCCTCAGGAGCAAATCAGGGCGAGACCTGTCAGAAGAAAGAAGAGAAGAAAAGAGAGCCTCCTCAGTCCTCCCAAAGGGCAGCGAGCCCCGCTTCCTAGAGAGGCACAGGAGAAGGACAATGGCGCATCTGCCTTTGTAGACAAAGGCGGGAGAAATCCTCCTGGCTCATTTGGAGAGAGAGAAGGTAGCGGGAGGGAAGGAGACTAAAATTGCTTCCAAAGGGAGGATATTTTTTGTGTATGGGGGTCTTCTGGAGGTGGAAGGCAAAAAGATAAATTGAGTAAAGTTTGAGGGGACCCCCAAAGGCCATCTAGTCCCACCCCATTTCTGCCCTGAAGGAATCCAGAACAGACTTGCCTGTTCAAAGTGCAAAGTGTTTGCCACCCTCTGATCAGCTTTTTCTAATAGTCTCCCTGTAATTAGGACTTTATTTTTCTTTTCTTTTTGTTGTATCAACCTAGAGCCGTGAATGATGGGTTGTGTTGTCAAATTTCGAGGTTGGGGGATCTGTAATCTTGTTGTTTTGTCCGCTGCCCTGATGCCATCACTCTGGGGGTTGGTGCTCACCTCCATTTCTTATTCTGTTAAAATTTTCTCGTTGATATAATAATAATCGAGCATATCTATCTTGTTTGCTGTGTCATATACTATGTTGTTGCGTCAATAATAATAATCTCTCTCTCTATATATATATATATCTATATATATAAAAGAGTGATGGCATCAGGGCAGCGGACAAAACAACAAAATTACAGGCCCCCCAACCTCGAAATTTGACAACACAACCCATCATTCACGGCTCTAGGTTGATACAACAAAAAGAAAAGAAAAATAAAGTCCTAATTACAGGGAGAGGAATAATAGTTTTTAGCCAATTGCTGCCAGTTAGAATAATAATAATAATAATAATAATAATAATAATAATAATAATAATAATAAAAACTTTAATTATACCCCGCCACCATCTCCCCAACGGGGACTCGGGGCGGCTTACATGGGGCCATGCCCAGGACAATACAATATAACAAAATATAAAAAACAACATATCATAATACAATTAACCAAGGCTAAGCTCTGCCCACTTGGTCTCCTAGCAACCTACTCAGGCCAGGGGACAGGCACAGTTAGGCCTCACTTAGGCCTCTTCCACAGATTATCAGATTTTAACTGGATTATATGGCAGTGTAGACTCAAGGCCCTTCCACACAGCTATATAACCCATTTAGAATCTTATATTATCTGCTTTGAACTGGATTATCTTGACTCCACACTGCCATATAATCCACTTCCCTAAACATAAAGACTACCATACAACAGACATTCAATACCACCACTCCCTCAACAATTTCTCACCAACACCACCAGACAACGCCACAGCAACGCGTGGCTGGGCACAGCTAGTATATATATATATATATAGTAGAGTCTCACTTAGAGACTCCGCTTATCCAAGCTTCTGGATTATCCAAGCTATTTTTGTAGTCAATGTTTTCAATATATCGTGATATTTTGGTGCTAAATTCGTAAATACAGTAATTACAACATAACATTACTGCGTATTGAACTACTTTTTCTGTCCAATTTGTTGTATAACGGGCCCCTGGTGGCACAGTGTGTTAAAGCGCTGAGCTGCTGAACTTGCGGACCAAAGGGTCCCAGGTTCAAATCCCGCAAGTGGAATGAGGGCCCGCTGTTAGCCCCAGCTCCTGCCAACCTAGCAGTTCAAAAACATGCAAATGTGAGTAGATCAATAGGTACTGCTCCGGCGGGAAGATAATGGCGCTCCATGCAGTCATGACGGCCACATGACCTGGAGATGTCTATGGACAATGCCGGCTCTTCGGCTTAGAAATGGAGATGAGCACCAACCCCCAGAGTCAAACTACAGGAAAGGAGATTCCACCTGAACATCAGGAAGAACTTCCTCACTGTGAGGGCTGTTCAACAGTGGAACTCTCTCCCTCGGACTGTGGTGGAGGTTCCTTCTTTGGAGGCTTTTAAGCAAAGGCTGGATTGCCATCTGTCGGGGGTGCTTTGAATGCGATTTCCTGCTTCTTAGCGGGGGGTTGGACTAGATGGCCCATGAGGTCTCTTCCAACTCTACGATTCTATGATTCTATGAGTCGGTCATGACTGGACTTAACGTCAGGGGAAAACCTTTACCTAAACTTTGTTGTATAACATGATGTTTTGGTGCTTAATTTGTAAAATCATAACCTAATTTGATGTTTAATAGGCTTTTTCTTAATCCCTCCTTATTATCCAAGATATTCGCTTATCCAAGCTTCTTCCGGCCCATTTAGCTTGGATAAGTGAGATTCTACTGATGTATAAATGTAATGTACGTTTGTAGGACTGAGTAAACAACAAAACCACTGAACCAAATCACACCAAATTTGGCCACAATACACCAACACACCCAAGGTATGTTCTTCACTCAACCCCCCCCCCCCCCCAAAAAAAAACCAGATTGGCCTAGGTATAACACAGCCAGGCATTGAAGCTGCAAGGCTATTCAGTGCAATTTAACTAGACCAACAAAGGATTAACTTTGGTAGAAGGTGGTCAAGCTTTGAAGTAGCAATACTACTCTGTACTATTGAAGCTGGCCAACTAAAGATTCCCCTAGGTAGCAAACAGCCAGGCTTTGAAGCAGCGAGGCTATTCATTGCAATTCTAGCAGCCCAAAAAAAATTCCCCTAGAACACAAGTACCCAGGCTTCCAAGCAGTAAGCCTAATCCATTGCATTCTAACTCACCAAACATGAATTTTCATAAGAAGAAAACAACCAGGCTTTGAGGCTGCAAGGCTATTCACTGCTATTCCACTTGGCCAACAAAGGATCCCCATATGCCACAGCAATGCGTGGCTGGGCACAGCTAATAATAATAATAATAATAATAATAATAATAATAATAATAATAATAATAAAACTTTATTTCTAGACCGCCCTCTCTCCCCAGAGGGACACAGGGCGGTTAACATACATATAAATGGCAAACATTCTGTGCCCCAATGTTGTCATCAATATCAAAAGTATAAAATGACAATAACATACACATTATAATAAAATTCCACATTAAAAAACAATAAATTTATACATGACAATCAGTAAAAACATTATTGCACAGAACGACCGTATACCTAGACCAATTCAAATGACCAAGTTGCTGAAGATGTTCATGTTTTGTTCTGTATGCATTTTTTCCTGTTTTATTGTGATTATCTGGGCTTGGCCCCATGTTAGCCACCCCGAGTCCTTGCGGTGAGATGGATGCAGGGTATAAAAATTAAGTAGTAGTTGTTATTATTATTATTATTATTATTATTATTATTATTATTTTAAGCCAAAGAGCGGGCATTGTCCGTAGACGCCTCCAAGATCATGTGACCAACATGACTGTATGGAGTGCCGTTACCTTCCCACTAGAACGATAATAATAATAATAATAATAATAATAATAATAATAATAACAACAATAATAATAACAACTTTATTCTTAAATCCCGCCGCCATCTCCCCGAAGGGACTCAGGGTGGCTCAGCAAAACATTGGTTAAAAACACATTACATGAATTAAAACAATATAAACAAAATAAATATACGACAGCATAAACACATGAAAGACAGCAATTACTTTAAAACGTGGCTGCAAGTACAGTATATGTGGACGGTGACTAGTGCAGGACTCTAAGTAGGTATGATAGAGGCTATTGATTAAAGTGATTAAGAAGCTTTGCTGACAACTTGAACTAAAGAGAACCTCTCAACCTTTTTCCTTTCTGTAAGATTGAGGAGACAGCAATAGAGAAGTTAACCTTTGTCTGTTATTCTGTGATGCATTTGTGGTTAGCAAGCTAGGACAAATGTTGCAAGTGGGGCTAAAAAGTTGCTCAAGATGGTCAAGATGGTGCAGGGGAGAGACAAAGAAACAGGATGTCAGCAGAATGAAACCCCAAGCCGGAGGAAGGGAGGCAGGTCAAGTCTACTAGGTCAAGATGACCCAGTGAGATGTATAGGAAGAAAAGTCCCCCTCCCATCCAGATGTACCCTCACCCACTTCCTTCTGGTCTTTGTTTTGCGAAACCCTCACCATAATTAAAAATAGCATAGAAAAATTAAGAAATGCATACATAAGGGAAATAAAATTGTTGACCTAAGACGCTTGAAATTGTTGATGTAAGATGTTTATTACTAGCTATAAAAAGGATGGCCCTCGACTCATTCGGGGCAGCAGTCCTTTGAATAGAACTCTCCGGAGTTCTGACTCCTCTGCCACTTCACAGCTGTGCAAGGAAAATAAATAAACGAGATTCTGCTTTACCTCTGGAGACTGGTCTCTTGTCATTTGCTGCCTCCTGCCACGGACCACAAGGAGACCCCAAGCTGGGGGTCCCCAACACTCTGAGGATGCCTGCCATAGATGTGGGTGAAACGTCAGGAGAGAATGCTTCTGGAACATGGTCCTACAGCCTGGAAGACTCACAGCAACCTATATTTGTATGTATGTATGTATGCATACATATATGTATTTATGGCTTTTATTGTGTGTGTGTGTGTGTTTGGTTAAATATTAGGAAATATATTGAATATATGTTGAATATACAGTTGAGTCTCAGTTATCCAAGCTTCGCTTATTCAAGCTTCTGGATTATCCAAGCCATTTTTGTAGTCAATGTTTTCAATATATCGTGATATTTTGGTGTTAAATTTGTAAATGCAGTAATTACAACATAACATTACTGCGTATTGAACTACGTTTTCTGTCAAATTTGTTGTATAACATGATGTTTTGGTGCTTAACTTGTAAAATCATAACCTAATTTGATGTTTAATATGCTTTTCCTTAATCCCTCCTTATTATCCAAGATATTTGCTTATCCAAGATTCTGCCGGCCCATTTAGCTTGGATAAGTGAAATTCTATATACAGTAGAGTCTCACTTATCCAACATAAACGGGCCAGCAGAATGTTGGATAAGCGAATATGTTGGATAATAAGGAGGGATTAAGGAAAAGCCTATTAAACATCAAATTAGGTTATGGTTTTACAAATTAAGCACCAAAACATCATGTTATACAACAAATTTGACAGAAGAAGTAGTTCAATAAGCAGTAATGCTATGTAGTAATTAATGTATTTACGAATTTAGCACCAAAATATCACGATATATTAAAAACATTGACTACAAAAATGCGTTGGATAATCCAGAACGTTGGATAAGCGAGTGTTGGATAAGTGAGACTCTACTGTATGTGTGTGTGTGTATGTGTGTGTGTGTGTGTGTGTATATATATATATATATATATATATAATTCTATTATATATATATATATATATATATATATATATATATATATATATATACGCACATTTAACAAAAAACGTGTGTGTGTTGTTTTTGTTAAATGTGGAGATTTAAAATTTTTTTAAAATGACAACAACACTCAACTCCCAGAAGCCTCCGCTGCCTTGGCCAATGACCAGGGATTTTGGGGCCTGAAGTCCAAAGAAGTCGGAACACTAGAGCTCGGGAAACAGCGTGGAGGCTGGGCTGGGAAGCGCTCTCTCTATCTAGCCTGTTCTATTGCTGCGTTCAATTTCCTAGCTCTATGCACACACTCTGAGTCATCTAAATGTTGAGAACTTCAGCTCCCAGAATTCCTGATCATTGGCCCAAACGGCGGAGGTTTCTGGGAGCTGAAGTCCAGCGTATGGGAATCCCTGCTGTCTGTTGAGCCGGGCGGCGGCTGCCATGTTTGAAGCGGGAGGAAGTCGAGCGTCAGGGTGACCTCAGGGCAGAGCCGGCCCCGCCCCCTTCACGCCTTCCGCGCGCGCTCTCCCTCCGCCCTCTGCTCTGCTGCCGGTCTCACGCTCGGTTTCTGTGGCAACGGAGTCCGCTGGCGGAAGTGGGGCTTTCTCCAGGCCGAGAGAAAGAAAGAGAGAGAAACTGAGTAAGTGAAAGCGGCGCCGAGACGGGGAAGGGGCGGGGCTGGTCCAGATCTATCCTGGGATGGGTTCTGGAGACTGCTTGGCCGTTGCTAGCACCATTGCTAAGGAGAAGAGCCGTCTGCTAAGACGGTTGCTAAGGGAGGAGGAAACTGCTTGGCGGTTGGTAAAGGGAGAGCTGTCTACTATGAAGGTAGCTAAGGGAGGAGGAGCCCCGGTGGCGAAGTGCGTTAAAGCACTGAGCTGGAGACTGAAAGGTCCCAGGTTCAAACACCGGGAGCGGCGTGAGCAACCGCGGTTAGCTCCAGCTCCTGCCAACCTAGCAGTTCGAAAGAAAAAAAAGCCAATGTGGGTAGATCAATAGGTACCACTCCGGCGGGAAGGTAACGGCGCTCCATGTAGTCATGCTGGCCACATGACCTTGGAGGTGTCTACGGACAACGCTGGCTCTTTGGCTTAGAAATGGAGATGAGCACCAACCCCCAGAGTCAGACACGACTGAACTTAACGTCAGGGGAAACCTTTACCTTTTAAGAGAGGAGGAGACTGATTGGTTGTTGCTAAGAGGTATGGTTTTACCAGTCTCAGGTGTGACAGGTTTTTGATAGTAGGCTTAAAACACTTGTCACTTTGAATGCTATGCTGTGTCTAAATTTCATAGCAATTGAAGTAGTTTGGGAGATTTGAGGTCCCCACAAACGGACATTGCATTTTATTTATATTGATTATTATTATTATTATTATTATTATTATTATTATTATATAAAATACAGTACAACAATATAGTACTATATAATAGTAGTATTGTGCCACGCTAATAATATAATATATTGTATGTACATATGATATTGATCATAATGTTGTTATACAATAAAAATACAATATAATACTTATATATTATATGTAATATTACTAATAATATTGCATTATAGTGGTATCTATATATATAAAAGGGTAATGAAATTTCAGCCTAGGACAAAACAACAAAACTAAACACCCCACAACCTCGAAAATTGACAGCACAACCCCTCATCTACGCCTCTACGTTCATACCACATAAAGAAAAGAAAAATAAAGTCCTAATTAGAGGGAGAGGAATAATTGTTTTTATCCAATTGCTGCCAGTTAGAAGGCTAAGCTCCACCCACTTGGTCTCCTAGCAACCCACTCAGCCCAGGGGGCAGGCAGAGTTAGGCCTCACTTAGGCCTCTTCCACACTGCCTATAAAATACAGATTATCAGATTTTAACTGGATTATATGGCAGTGTAGACTCAAGGCCCTTCCACACAGCTATATAACCCATGTATAATCTTATATTATCTGCTTTGAACTGGATTATCTTCACTCCACACTGCCATATAATCCACTTCAGTGTGCATTTTATACAGTTGTGAAGAAGGGGCCTCATATAATCCAGTTCTAATCAGATAATTCCTCAATACTTTATTTCCCATACCACCATACTTTGCCACAGCAATGTGTGGCCGGGCACAGCTAGTAGTACAATATAGTAATATATAATACTAATATTGTGCTATGCTAATAATATAATATAATGTATCTACATATAACTTGTAAGTCACACTGAGTCCCCTTCGGGGTGTGAAGGGCGAGATATAAATGTCGTAAATAAATAAATAAATAAATATCTTACCCACATCTCCCTTTGGCTCAAGGTGGATTACAATTTAGCTAAAAACACATAATCATTATATAAAATGTGTTTCTAAATTATTAAAATTTATTTCTACAATATATATATATTAAAATACACAGAACAATGATTAAACTATAGTGGATAAAAGAGTTTAAAATTCGTGATTAAAACTGGCCAGATAGGCCTGCTGGAAGAGATAGGTCTTTAGATGTGTTATCAATTCTGACAGCTCATTTAGTTGTGTGAACCCTCCTGGCAGGTTGTTCCATAGTTTTGGGGCGAGCGATGAAAAGGTCATCTGGGTGATGGTTGCACTTGGGTTCTGAGTTTTATATCGTGGTTTTATATGCTTATTTGTGTCATCCAATTTGTTTTTTTATGTTTAGTTGTACTTTTTGTTTTATTATTAGGCACTTTGTGTCGGATGTAAGCCGCCCCGAGTCCTTTTGGGGAGAGGGTGGTGAGATACAAGACTAAATTTGTTGTTGTTGTTGTTGCTGTTGTTATGGCAGGATGGAATTGAGACCCCCCAAGGGCTCAAGTGTTCAAGGGGGAATGTATGGGACAAGACGATCCTATAGGTAACCTGGACTCAAACCATGAAGGGCTATAAAGGTGTAGTGCAAGCAGCGTAGATAGAGCCAAGTATTGGGTTAAGTGAAGATAGTAGCATATTCTTGTGGAACATAAGGACTGGGCATTTGTGACTAGGGACTAGGTGTTATCAAAAGCAAGCTTAAACAACCAAGTTTTCAGGTCCCTATGAAAGGTGGACAATGTTGGGTCTTGTCTAATTTCCTGTGGGAGGGAGTTCCAAAGCCGGCGGCCAGAACCAAGAAGGCCCTCTCTCTTGTTCCCACCAACCGCGATTGTCACAGTGGTGGGAGTAAGGGGAAGGCTTCCCCAGAAGATCTTTGAGTCCGCACATTGTTGGCGGGAATCACAGTGTTCCCTGGTGTCACAATTGTAGAACAGCTCACAGACCAATGAGGATACAGTTCCTTTATTTTTCAAGTCATACAAATAGAAAATAAGTCGCTTCTAAATTCTAAACTTTCCTTTGCAGCTTTCAGCTACTGCTTAATCATTGGGTATGAGGCAGACAGTTTTTATCAATGGGGGTTAGCTCCAGATCCCCCTTTTCCCTTCTGTTCTAGACTTGGAGGGAAATCATGTCTATACACCACTTTGAAAGGAGACATCCTTGTGGAGGAATACATTGAATTATTATAAGAAAATTCCACAAAACTCAAATAATCAAGCCAATTGTCCAGGTAATTAATATAACACCTTAGAAACAGATGCAGGTATTTTTGCATTGTTTTGCTAGCGCCATCCATCATAGAGTGGAAGGCGGAACTCAGTGCCCGTTCCGACCCCAACAGACTCAAGAAAGGGTTGTTGTATGTTTTCCGGGCTGTATGGCCATGTTCCAGAAGTATTCTGTCCTGACGTTTCATCCATCTATGGCAGGCATCCTCAGAGGTTGTGAGATATCTCTCACAACCTCTGAGGATGCCTGCCATAGATGTGGGCGAAACGTCAGGACAGAATACTTCTGGAACATGGCCATACAGCCCGGAAAACATACAACAACCCTGTGATCCCGGCCATGAAAGCCTTCGACAACACAGACTCAAGAAATCCTTCCAATACTTGGCTGTAAATTAGGGGCCCCTATCTGAAAATATGCACTCAGGGCACCCATGCAACCTAAAGAAGTGCTACACCAGTGGTTCTCAACTTGGGGCTCCCAGATGTTTTTGGCCTACAGCTCCCAGAAATCCCAGACAGTTTGAAGGCTAAAAACATCTGGGGACCCCAGGTTAAGAACCACTGTGCTACAATAACAGTTTAGCAAGTTCTGTTACAGTTGGCAGTCGCTTGAGGAGCATAAAATGAGCCTATTTCAAGAATACATCATTAACAGTCCATATGGTGTTGTAACTCCTGCTATCCAGCAATTCAACAATAAAGTCCATGGCAATCTGCTTCTGTAAGTATTCAGATGTGTTTTCAATTCTGGCAGCAGTCTTTGGGCAGCTGATGAAAAGGTCCTCTGGGTGACGGTCGCCAGTTGGGTTCTGGAAGGATGGAATAAAGACCTCCCTAGAGGGCCTAAGTATTTGAGAGAGGGAATTTACAGGAGAAGGCAATCCTGTAGGGAACCAGGACCCAAACTATGAAGGGCTTTAAAGGTCAAAACCAACACTTTGTGCTTTGCCCAGGAACTAATTTGCAGGTGTAATATGCTTACTCCTGGATGTTCCTGTAACTAATCTGGCTGCCGTATTTGAACCAACTTGAGTTTCTGAACTTGGTACAAAGGTGGCCCAATGTAAAGTGCATTGAAGAAGTCCAACCTTGAGGTTACTAATGCATGCACTTTCATCTTTAGGTCTTCAAATTCTAGGATGGTGTGCACCTAGCATATCAGCCAAAGCTGATAGCAAGCCCTCATGAACATTGTATCTACCTGGGCTGACATTTGGAGAGACAGATCCAGGAGTACTCCCAAGCTGGGAACACAGTCTTTCAGAGGGAGTGTATATTTGGGTGTTCTCAGCATATTTATAACATTCCACTCCATCCTTCGGATGATGTTTCCCAGCGGTTTCATGTAAATATTAAAAACCATTGGGAATAGAATGCCACTTGTGGGATGCCAAGTAAGACCTCCTTTTTTGAGGAACAGCTGTCCCCAAACAGCACCATCTGGAACCTGACAGCGAGGTGTGACCGGAACCACTATAACACAGTGCCTTCTATTTCCAGCTCCTCCAGGTCGGTCCATATAGGTGTTTATTCCCAAGAAGTGATGTTCTTCTTTTTTTTTGGGGGGGGGGGGGGGGTTAAAAGATTTGTTACCAGACAAAGAGCTCTTCCCAGTTGGGACAATCATTTTACCTGTTCTGGTTCTGGGTTCTTGGTCATGATGTCCAATGAGATCTTTCTGTGCTCAACATCTAATAGTGTTTTACTCTTTTTCATCAAGCAGGGACTCTCTGAATGAATCATGTGAAGAGAATCTTGTCAAAGCTTTGCTCTACAATTGCCCACTGTTCAAAATACCTCAGTGACAACAACAAGGAAGTAAGTCATAGGAAAAAATATTAAAACCTATGCACTTAACAAGCAAGATTGTGCTGCAGAAAGAGACAACTGGAAAAGAAAAGCTACACAACAATGAAAAACTGACGTAAGTCTGGTACTGTTTAAACTCACACAGGGGAGATGCTGTATAAATGCATGGAATGTGGCAAACCTTCCATCATAGTAAAAATCTGCGTTGCCGTCTAAACACCCACACCGGGGTGGGGGGGGGGAAGCCGTATAAATGCATGGAATGTGGAAAGGACTTTTCCCAGAATACATGTCTACATTGCCATGAAAGGACTCACACAGGGGAGAAGCCATATAAATGCTTGGAATGTGGAAAGAGCTTCTCTACCACTGCAAAGCTTTATTACCATCAAAGGACCCACACGGGAGAGATGCCAAATAAATGTATGGAATGTGGAAAGAGCTTCTCTCAGAAAGCTCAGTTGCATTACCATCAAAGGACCCACACGGGAGAGAAGCCATATAAATGCATGGAATGTGGGTGGAGCTTCGCTCAGAGTGGAGATCTGCGTTCTCATCAAAGATCCCACACAGGAGAGAAACCATATGAATGCATGGAATGTGGAAAGAGCTTTAGTCGGAGTGGAACACTGAGGTTTCATGAAAGGACCCACACAGCTGAGAAGCCATTTGAATGCATGGAATGTGGGAAAAGTTTTATTAGAAGAGATCATCTGTATTCACATCAAAGGACCCACACAAGGGAGAAGCGATTTGAATGCATGGAATGTGGAAAGAGCTTCAGATACAGTGGACAGCTGCATTGCCATGAAAGGACCCACACAGGAGAGAAGCCATATAAATGCATAGAATGTGGAAAGAGCTTCTCTCAGAGTGGAGATCTGCGTTGCCATCAAAGGATCCACACAGGGGAGAAGCCATATAAATGCATGAAATATGGAAAGACGTTCAATGATCATTCATCATGTGTCAGACATCAAAGAATTCAACACAAATGAGAAACCATAGCAATGCCTTAAATGTGGGAAGACTTTTTAAATGTATAATGTCATGAAATATGATATATGGTTTGAATGGAACTGTATGGAAGGAAGGAATGAATGAATGAAGATATTAAGGTCTGCAATGACAAACTACCTGCTTGCTGAACTGTAATTAGAAGTTGCTAATGAGAGCTGAAGGAGCCCCCGGTGGCGCAGTGCATTAAAGCACTGAGCTGCTGAACTTGCAGACCGAAAGTTGCAGGTTTGAATGCGGGGAGCGGAGTGAGCACCCGCTGTTAGCTCCAGCTTCTGCCAACCTAGCAGTTTGAAAACATGCAAATGTGAGTAGATCAATAGATACTGCTCCGGCGGGAAGGTAATGGCGCTCCATGCAGTCATGCCGGCCACATAACCTTGGTGGTGTCTATGGACAATGCCAGCTCTTCGGCTTAGAAATGGAGATGAGCACCCACCCCCAGAGTTGGATATGACTGGACTTAATGTCAGGGGAAACCTTTACCCTTACCTAATGAGAGCTGAAATAGTTGACCTGCCTGGTAAACTGTGATAAGAACTGTGACAATGATAAGATAAATGTTTACATCAAGTTAAGGAAATGTTTACAACTGTTAAGAAGGAAGTCGACACAAGGCCAACACCAATCAAGAAGAATCAACATCTGGTCCAGGAAACTGAGATGGAGCCAGGATGGAAGATGTCTATCATGCATTTACAACTTTAGGACAACATCAGCAAAATATTGCTATACAAGTGACCTTAATTGTGATAAGATAAGATAATATTGCTATACAAGTGACCAGAAATTGTGATAAGACAGCGACGCTCTTCACCCGCCATGCTCAGTAGAGGTGGTGTATGGAAGTGGCAGATTTGCAGGGAAGCAGTCTGGTCACTGGGCCTCCTTTTCTCATGGGAAGAGGAAGGAGTGCATTCTGGAATCATGATACGTATTGCAGGGAGTCAGTTCTGCTGTATGGAAATGGGTCTGATCCTTGGCATTGTCCTTGGGGGGAAAATGCATTTTGGAGTATTGAAGTTTTGGTGTTTTCGAGTTTTGCATTGGCAGGCTGCAGGAAGCAGGGCCTGGCCTAAGCAGGTGCTTTGCCAAGGAGGGAGAAAAGGATATGGTAATATTTGGAAGTATGCACGAGGACGGATACATGTACTCAGTGTGAATGCTGAGTAAAAATGTAACCCCCTTTGTTTGTTAATTAGCCAATGTAGTAGGTTGTTTGTGAATCCAATGTTGTTGCCTAGAATTTGCATGTCTGTGTGTCCAATATCATTCTCTGTTATTCAGTAAAAGTTCTGATATACCTAGTCACACTGAAATTGAAATAAAAAGAACCTGTGCTTTAAAGTTATTGAAAAGTTATTCATAAAACTTTTAGTCAGCGTAACCAAATGTGTTCCCATAAAAAAATTCACACGCGGGAGAAGCCACATAAATGCATGGAACGTGGGGAGACTTTTCCCATAAAGCAGTGGTTCCCAACCTGTGGTCTGTGGGCCACAAGTGGTCCACAAGAACTATAATATGGTCCGCAGCCTCATAGTTACTACTATGGATAATAACAGAGCCCAACCCAAAAAAAAGTTTCTTGGTGTCTTCGTTTTTAGGCCTGTTCCTGGGTTATTTGGAGTGCCGATTCAGAAAATTTCATTGGATAGACAATATTAAATATGGTTTTCTGTGGGTGAGCAGATGGCAACTACTGGATGGCATATGTTCTGTACCAGAAATTAGAGCTGATGTGGTCTATCCAATGTAATCTTCTGAATCAACACCCCAAATAAACCAGATCTAAAGTTGACCAAAACCAATTCGTAACCGTTTTGGTACTAATGTTGGAGAGTGGTTCCTGGTCAAAACAAGGCTGGGAACCACTGCCATAAAGTCACCGCATTGAGGATATTGAGAGGGGGATCATCCCACTCCCATCACACCTGGAGCTACATTTTCCTGCTGAGATAATGGCAACAACAGCAATACAAAATCAGCCACTTTGATCCTTGAATGTTTTTGCAATGGGGCTTCTTTCTTCTGCAGTCCCCTCTTAGCCAAACGGACACCTGGCTGTGAGAGGAGTGCAGCATTAACTGCGCAGGACCTTCTGAGAGAATCTGAGTGCTTTGGGATGCTTGGATACTTAGGCACTCTTGGCTTTCCAAGAGCAGCACTTTGTCCAGCTTCAAGCTGTATGCCAGTTGCTCCCTTCCTTGGGAAAATAAATAATAGTAATAATAATAAACTTTATTATTACCCCAACATCATCTCCCCGAAGGGACTCGGGGTGGCTCACAAAAGCAATCCAAAATGCTGCATATAAAATATACAATACACAAGCATAAAAAAATAACATTGGATTACTCTCATGTCTTCCACATGGGGCTGCCCTTGAAAGGGGGCAATAGCTGCGGGAGGGAGGAGGAGGCTGGAAAGGGGTCCAGTAGCTGAAGATACTATGAAATGAAATAAGTGGCAGCCAGTTTCTTTTTCAGTGGACCTCTTTGAGACATTAGAATTACCAAGAAATTCACAGGCTTCCCATTTGATTCTGAGCTCACGGGGAGGTATTGGTTTTGACCCACAAAGCTCCAAATGCTTTGGGTTGGGATCAGAATCCTCAAAACACCATCTTAAGGAAACACTTAAAGCAATGCTGTCTGATTTACAAATCCTGACGCCCCTTTCACTTCTTAAAGTGATAAGCTTCCAATTATGCTTTTTAAATAACCCATGTACAATACATTTTCAATTTCATCACCACCAAACAGATTTCACTTTACAGAGTTGGTTACAGTCATTTTACAATTCACCGAGCCTCCGGTGGCCTAGGGGATAAAAGCCTCGTGACTTGAAGGTTGGGTTGCTGACCTGAAAGCTGCCAGGTTCGAATCCTATCCGGAGAGAGTGCGGATGAGCTCCCTCTATCAGCTCCAGCTCCATGCGGGAACATGCCTGCACTTTGGCATTCCTTTCTTGTCTGTTAGAAACACAGAATCATAAGAGTCGGAAGAGACCTCATGGGCCATTCAGTCCAACCCCCTGCCAAGAAGCAGGAAAATCGCATTCAAATTTCTCCCCTTTCCAAGTTTTAATTATTTCATTGACAAAACTTTTGCAGTTTTACAAAACACTTTACAATTTTAAATTGCTTATCCAGATTTTCACATTTTGAAATTCTATTGCTTTAATTATTATACTCAAACAAACCATGCATTCCCATTTGCTCTTACTTTACACCAGAAAGATAGGCTTGCCTCAGTGATCTGGTCTTTGCAATGGGGTGAGTTCTGACTGCATGTCCCACCTGTGACCTGGCTTTTTCTTTTTCATCACTTTGGCAGATTGGTCAACAAGTTCAGCAGATCCGAATCATAAAAACTAGAGTTGTAAGAGACCACATTGGCAATCAAATTCAACCCCCAGTCATGCAGGAAAACACAGTCAAAATACTCCTGACAGATGGCCATCGAGCCTCTGTTTTAAAGCCTCCAAGGAAGGCGTTTCCACCACACTCTGAGGCAGAGAGTTCCACTGCTGAACAGCCCGTACAGTCAGGAAGTTCTTCCTAATGTTCAGGTGGAATCTCCTTTCCTGTAATTTGAACCCATTGCTTCCAGGGCAGCAGAACACAAGTTGAAGAAACCCTGCCACAGGAGCATGGAAGACAAAGCAAGAAAGGTCCTAAAAGGAAGGCAAAAAGTAAGCAAGAACTACAGATGAGTTAAGCCTCCAACTTTTCCGACAAGTTTTAATTGTCAGTCCTGGGGGGAGTTAGAATTGGACTTTTTTTTAAAAATAATTTCTTTCACGATGTATAATGGGGAGGTGAGGGAGGGAAGATAGAAGCATCCAGCCATCTTGGGCGCACAAGGGCTTCTGGGAGCGTTCTCAATCCTCAGAGGACACTCTCTCCGGACCTTTCACTGGCACCTACAAGGGAGGGGATGGAGGCACCTGGTAGAGGAAGCTGACAGCCAAGGCAGGACTAGGCATCTTCCTCCAGGCCACACAAGGGCTCGAGAGCAGCGAGGAAGAGCAGGAGAGCAGCTGTTGATCTGCAAAGGTGGCGCAGGAGAAGGAGGGCAACGAGGAGGAGACCAGGAGAGCAGCCCCCCCCCCATCCTGCCTGGAGGGGCCCCTACGACTCCACTCGCCACAAAAGCGGCACTGGTGGTGTAGCGGAACCTTTGTGCTACGGTCCTTGCGAGACGGACAACTGGAGTCTTTCCAAGAAAACAGTTTATTGGCAAGCGGCCGCTGGGGTTCCCCCTAGCACAACACGGTGCTTTCCCAGGGAGAACCCCCAGCGGTGGGCTGAGTAAATATTTATACACATTACAGGGTTCGGGTTATGCCCGCCCACAAGCAAATTCATTGGCTTAGAGTTGTGACGCGGCTCGACTTGTATCCAATCAGCGCTGACCAGCGGCCCGGGCGCACTCTTTCTGTGTCGTGTTCACAATCACTCAGAGCGCCTGCGTGCGCACGCGCAGTTTGTTTATCTTTAGCTTTCATTTCTTCAGAAACACGTGATTTCCCAGAAACCACATGTTTCTGTGAGTTTATGCACCCGGGTCGCTAGCCGTCGCCATCTCTGCCCATATATGGCGTTTCCTGGGGTTCTTTAACCTCCCGCCTCAGTGGCAGAGGACAGCTGGGAACTAGCTATGAGGGAAGGGATGGAGGCACCTGGCAGAGGAAGAGGAAAGCAGACGGCCAAGGCAGGACGAGGGGCCCCTATGACTCCTCCTGCCAAAGAAGTGACATTGGCGGCAAAAGACAGCTGGGAACCAGACTGGGAGGACGGCCGTATATTTTGTACCACTATCGCAGCAGTCTCTCCTAGTGCTTCACCTGCACCTATGAGGGAGGAGATAGAGGCACCTGGCGGAGAACGAGGAAAGCTGAAGCCCAAGGCGGGATGAGGGGCCCTACAACTCCTCCTGCCTCAAAAGTGGCACTGGCAGCAAAGGACAGCTGGTAACCAGACTGAGAGGAAGACCGTATGTTTTGTACTGCTGCCACAGCAGTTTCTCTTAGTGCTTCATCTGCATCTATGAGGGGATGGAGGCACCTAGCAGAGGAAGAGGAAAGCAGACGGCCAAGGCGGGATGAGGGGCCCCTATGACTCCTCCTGCCAAAAAAGTGGCACTGACGGTGAAGGACAACTGGGAACCAGACTGAGAGGAAGACCGTATGTTTTGTGCTGCCACAGCAGTCTCTCCTAGTGCTTTGCCTGCACCTATGAGGGAGGGGATGGAGGCACTTGGTGGAGAAAGAGGAAAGCTGAAGGCCAAGGCAGGACGAGGGGCCCTACGACTCCTCCCGCCTCAGAAATGGCACAGGCAATGGAGGACATGTGCCGCCTGATGACAGAGGTCGGCCTGGACCTGGAAACGGTGACCCAGGCCTTGCTGAAGAACAGCGGGGAGGTGGGGGCAACGGCCTGCTGTCTGAGGACGGGGCGGTGCCCAGATGGAGCCCCTCGTGGAGCCGGCAGCATGACCAGGACCTGCTGTGGAGGTTGTAAGAAAAATTCAGGGCAGAGAATATGGCCAAGTGGGAGGCTTTCCGGAGGAGCAAGAGTCACAGGCAGGCCCCTCGCTCAGAGGAGGAGGACCCAGAGAAACCAGCCTACCTTCCTGGCGTCATCCTTCAGTGTGCCTCTAAACCAGGCCTGGGCCAACTTGGGCCCTCCCTCCGGGCCTTTTGGACTTCGGCTCCCATAGTTCCTGGCAGCCTCAGGCCCCTTCCTTTTCTGTGACAGTTCCTACTCATGCTCAGTTAGATTCTCCGATGACTCGCAGATTGTTGTTTAAGATTGTTCTATGTTGTATGGTTGGAGAATTTAAACTGTTTCAACTCTAGTTTGCTTTGTTTTTACTATGATGTTATATGTTGTAAACTGTTTTATGATGTTTGATAGTTGTGAGCCGCTCCAAGTCCCCCTTGGGGAGATGGAGGCGGCATATATATAAAAATAAAGTTGTTGTTGTTGTTGTTGTTATTGTTACTGTTCTCTTCCACTTGGTTCCAAAATTCTCTGCTAGCCATGGTCTATGGGGATTCCCTTTTTCCCCCATCTGCTTTTGGAGAGTCCTGTATTTGCCAATAGGAGATGGAGATTTGACTTGACACTGTCTTTAAACTTCCAGTATCTTTTGAGATATCTCTGAACTTAATTTGAAATTTTCCTTGTTTCCTCTTGCTTTGACTCTTGATTGTTGTCCGGGGTCCCTTCTCAGTCCCTGCTTCTTTTTGTTGTTCATCTTTTTCCATTTTTCCATATTTATTCACCTCCTCTTGCTCATTTCTCTGCTCCTCTTCTTCAGGGGCCAAACCTGTCCTTCTCAGATTAGTATTTAATGGTTCCTTCTGAGATACTGCTTCCTGGTCTATGTTTTGTACATCCTCTTCCCTTTTTTGGATTCATTTAACTCTCCTTGTTCCCCTTGTTCATATTGCTGTCATTTCTTCTCCAGGGCCAAGCCTGACCTCTTCAAGTTGGTATTCATTTGTTTAAGCTTGGTGTTTGTATTATTAATCATATTTCAACAAGTTTTCAATTTATTTATTTATTTATCATGTCAGAAGCGAACCGAGGGTACAAGCGAAGTTTAAAAAACTTGGCATTATACTAAATGTCTTTTGACCAGTAGCTGACCACTTGGAGTGTCTGTGGTGTCACTGTAATGAGATCATTGTGCATGTGGCAGGGCTCAGGCTGCATTGTAGTAAGTGGTCTGTGGTTTGCTCTTCTCCTCACTCACATGTCGTGAACTCCACTTTGTGGCCCCATTTCTTAAGGTTGGCTCTGCATCTCGTGATGCCAGAGCGCAGTTTGTTCACCACCTTCCAAGTCGCCCAGTCTTCTTTGTGCCCAGAAGGGAGTCTCTCATCCGGATTCAGTCACTGATTGAGGTTCTGGGTTTTAGCCTGCCACTTTTGGACTCTCACTTGCTGAGGTGTTCCTGCGAGTATCTCTGTAGATCTTAGAAAACTATTTCTTAATTTAAGGCATGTGTGTTTTCAATTAAATGTCTTTTATAAGTATCTCCTGTATTTGGTGATGCTCCTAGAAAGTATTATTGTAAACAACCTGAATTGCTTTGACTGCAGCCAAGGTCATTCTGAAGAAAGTAACCCCATCTGTGCTTTCACTTTAACCAAACCGATTCACTTTAATCCCACTAATTACAGATCATTATTTGAAGAATTTAAATTTGTATATATACACTTGGAAATTAAAAATTATACTTTCCTCCGTCATATGGTAATAGTCTTCAATCCTCAATAACTTGCAGATCTTTAAAAGTTGGATGTTTTGTTTGTTATCTTTATAGTCTCTTCTGTCGTTTTCCTTTGAATTTCACCAAAACAAGGTCCTTTGTATACATTCTAGTTCCCAAGGGTCTTGAGGGGGTCTTAAAGGGAAGGTATTTGTTTGGTTGGTCGACAGTTTAGGTGGAAAACAGCTGCCTGAATGCATGTGTGTTCCATCTTCTGTCTCCTTCTTAGCGGCAAAACACCCAGAGCTGCAACCTCTGCAGAAATCTTCCCACAGATTTAATTTCCCCAGTCATTACGCTACTGTTTTCGGAGTTTGCAAAAATCTACACTTCTTGGATTAATTTATATTCTAGCCAGATGAACTCTGCTCTCTAGAGACACACAGATCATGCTAATGGCTCCACTTCACTTCACTTCACTTTATTTCTTAATTAGTCGCTCTCCACCAGAGTGCTCCGAGCGACTTACAATTTAAAAGGATTCCAGAGGAATCCTTTTGCCATTCTCCCTGTTGCCATGCCAAAGCCAGAAGTCCAGAGAATTTGACTTTTTATTACTCTTCTAAATTTCTTGTTAACTGTTCACCTGTGCAGATCCAACATTTTTCCTGGAGAGATTAGAGCACCTTCAAGAGTTAACTCAGAGGACAGAACACCTGTGGTTAAGCCTGAACCTGTTATCACTTAAAGAAATGCTGTGTAACTACAAATCCTGACAAGAAGGGCCACCCAGTCCAAGCCCCTGTCATGTAGGAACACAAAATCAAAGCGAGTCCTTTAAACAAGAAGGCAAAATTTCAATCCAAACGTAGCTCTTTCCGCATTACATGCATTTTATGACTTCTTCCTTGTGTGGGTCCTTTGATGGGTATGCAGCTGTGCATTCTGAGAGAAGCTCTTTCCACATTTCATGCATTTATATGGCTTCTCCCCTGTGTGGGTCCTTTGATGGGAACGTAGATCTCCACCCTGAGATAAGCTCTTTCCACATTCCATGCATTTGTAGGGCTTCTCCCCTGTGTGGATCCTTTGATGGGTATGCAACTGTGCCTTCTGAGAGAAGCATTTTCCACATTCCATGCATTTATATGGCTTCTCCCCTGTGTGAGTCCTTTGATGGCGATGCAGATGAAAACTTTTTCTGAAACTTTTTCCACATTTCATGCATTCATGTGGCTTCTGCCCTGTGTGCGTCCTTTGATGGGAATCTAAATGTCCAGTCTGAGAGAAGCTCTTACCACATTCCATGCATTTGTATGGCTTCTCTTCTGTGTGGCTCCTTTGATGGGAACGCAGACTTCTCATTGGAGAGAAACCCCTTCCACATTCTATGCATTTATAAGGCTTGTCTCCTGTGCGTGTCCTTTCATGGTACTGCAGATGTCCTCTTAAACTAAAACTTTCCCCACATTCCATGCATTCATAGGGCTTCTTGTCTGTGTGAGTCTGTTGATGTCTAGTAAAATAATATCTACAACTGAAGCTTTTTCCACATTCCATGCATTTATATGGCTTCTCCCCTGTGTGCGTCCTTTGGTGGGAATCTAAATGTCCAGTCTGAGAGAAACTCCTTCCACATTCCATGCATTTGTATGGCTTTTCTCCCGTGTGGGTCCTTTGATGGGAATGCAGATTTCCCATTAGAGAGAAGCTTTTTCCACATTCCATGCATTTGTATGGTTTCTCCTCTGTGTGGATCCTTTGATGGGAACGTAGTCTTCCCATTTGAGAGAAGCTCATTTCACATTCTATGCATTTATAACGCTTCTCTCCTGTATGGGTCCTTTTTCATGGGACTGCAGAAGTCCTCTTGAACTGAAACTTTTCCCACATTCCATGCACTCATAGGGCTTCTTGCCTGTGTGAGTTTCTTGATGTCTAGTAAGAGACTGTCTACAACCGAAGCTTTTTCCACATTCCATGCATTTACATGGCTCCTTCCCTTTGTGAGCTGCAGGAAGATATTCCATTGTTTGTCATTTATGATTCGCTTATTATGTCAGGTTTCCAATATGAACTCTTTAAAGCAGCGCAGGATTTCTTCTCGGGCTTTGATTGTTCTGTAGCCTTACCGGTCTTTTTTCCAAACCACTCTTTTCACAGTACATTTGTGCTTTTTCCCTTTCATTTCACAAGCATATAGCTTCTAATATTTTTCTTCTACTTATTTCCTTGTTATTGTCATAGCTGTGTAACTTCAAGTGATTTCAGGCATCATTAAAGCAAAGCTTTGACAACATTTTCTTCACAAGATTTCTTCAAAGGCATACCTGCTGGATGAAGAAGAGGAAAATCTCATAAGGAGTAGATCTCATTCCACATCATGACACAGAGCCCAGAATCAGGAGAATAGGTGAGGAGACTGGCTCAACTGGGAAGAACTCATTGCCTGGTGAGAAATCTTTTAACCCAATAAAAATAATATCTGGTAAAAACCAAAGGGAACAAGGGCCCAAGATCATGTTTCTAATATTTTTTGAACTGCAATGTGTTAACGCTGTAATCAAGCCTTTGTAAAAGAAAATATCTTGAAATGCTATCAGTAAGGTATGGAACAAAGGCTGCAAAAATACTGTCTATATCCCTTCTTACAAACATCACATCCCAGGAGTGGCCACCTATATGAGCACACCAACTCATTTCATAGAATCATAGAATCATAGAATAGTAGAGTTGGAAGAGACCACATGGGCCATCCAGTCCAACCCCCTGCTAAGAAGCAGGAAATCGCATTCAAAGCACCCCCGACAGATGGCCATCCAGCCTCTGCTTAAAAGCCTCCAAAGAAGGAGCCTCCACCACGGCCCCGGGGAGAGAGTTCCACTGTCGAACAGCTCTCACAGTGAGGAAGTTCTTCCTGATGTTCAGGTGGAATCTCCTTTCCTGTAGTTTGAAGCCATTGTTCCGTGTCCTAGTCTGCAGGGCAGCAGAAAACAAGCTTGCTCCCTCCTCCCTTTGACTTCCCTTCACGTATTTGTACATGGCTATCATGTCTCCTCTCAGCCTTCTCTTCTGCAGGCTAAACATGCCCAGCTCTTTAAGCCGCTCCTCATAGGGCTTGTTCTCCAGACCCTTAATCATTTTAGTTGCCCTCCTCTGGACGCTTTCCAGCTTGTCAACATCTCCCTTCAACTGTGGTGCCCAAAATTGGACACAGTATTCCAGGTGTGGTCTGACCAATCAGTCTTAGGAGGAAAATACTTCATTGCTTTTTGTGGATTTCTGAACATGCGAAGTTAATTAACAAGTATTCCTTGCTATAAGTATTTTTATCAACCATCTCAGAGCCGAAGATCGTCTGGGGAGGCCCTGCTCTCGGTCCTGCCCCCTTCGCAGGCGCAATTGGCGGGGACAGGAGGCAAGGCCTTCTCAATGGTGGCCCCACGGCTATGGCACTCCCTCCCCAGGGAGATTAGATCAGCCCCCTCCCTCCCGATCTTCTGCAAGAAAGTGAAGATATGGCTCTTCGACCAACCTTTTGAAAACCTGGTGCCGCAATAGATATAAAAGACTTGGAATCTGACCAATTGAATGGCCCGGACTTTGCTCTTGGATTATGTGATGTTCATGGTTTTAATTGTGTTTTATTGTAATTTAATGTGTATTTTAAATGACTTTTTATAATTCTTTGTAATTGAATTATTGCCATGTTGTTAAGCCACCCTGAGTCCCCTCCGGGATGAGAAGGGTGGGGTAAAAGTATAGTAAATAATTAACTAAATAAATATAATGGCGATACCTTTGAAAATTACTGGAAGCATCACTCTGCTTTGAATTGGACGCACCTTCATTAACCTCATAAGCTGGACCAAAACTAACAAAATGAATTTCAACAGGGACAAATGTTGGCTCGACAACAGTCCATGTGAAAAAGATCTTGGAGTCTGTGTGGATAACAAGTTGACAGCCAACAGTGTGTTGCAGCAGCTACAAAAGCCAATGGGGTTTTGGGCTGCATCAAAAGGAGTCTAGTGTCTAGATTGAGGGAGGTCATGATGCCTCTCTATTCTGCTTTGGTTAGACTTCACCTGGAATAATGCATCCAATTCTGAGCACCACAGTTTAAAAGAGATACTTGACAAACTAGAAAGTGTCCAAGGGAGTGCAACTAAAATTATCAAAAATCTGGAGACCATGCCCTACCAGGAGCGGCTTAAGGAACTGGGTATATTTCGCTTGCAGAAGAGAAATTTGATAGAAGACATGATAGTAATGTATACATATATTAAAGGATGTCATAAGGAAGAGGGAGCAAGCTTGTTTTCTGCTGCCCCAGCTTTAACTCGGTCCGCACTAAGGTTTATGTGCAAGGTTTATGTGGACGAATGGATTAAGTATTTTATTATACTGTTTTAAATGTATTTATTGGATTGTTTTAAATTGATTGTTTATTTGCTATGTTTTATTTTTGTACTGTATACTGGCATTGAATTTGCCATATTGTGAGCCGACCTGAGTCCCTTCGGGTGAGAAGGGCGGCATATAAACGATGGAAATAAATAAACAAATAAATCTTGAGAATACTTTTGCTCATTGCTGTGTTTTGTGGGGAGATGGAATCCCTGAGGAAAGAAAACACAAGACAGCCTTGTGTGCAGCAGACATACATGGAGGCAGATACATGGGGAGGTGCCATGTGCCAAATTCAAGGACTAATTTCACTTTCAAGGACAGTTTCCCTTAATGGTTGTATTATCCAAGCTATAGATACGCCCCACCTGCCTCACTGGCAACAGAGCCTCTGAAGATACCATTAGCCAGAAATGCAAGAAAATGTCAGGAGAGAATGCTTCTGGAACATGGTCATAGAGCCCAGAAAACACAGAGCAAACCACTGGCAACAGAGCCTCTGAGGATGCCATTAGCCACAGATGCGGGTGAAATGTCAGGAAAGAATGCTGTTGAAACATGGCCATACAGCCCGGAAAACTCACAGCAACCCAGTGTATGATCCAAGCTTCGGGAGATTCTGGGCCACCCTGAAGCATTGTCCAACCTCCCACATCTCTCAGCAGGTACAAAACATTCCTCCGGCATTTATAATCTAATGAAAAGGGTTGGCTTTTTAAAGGTGGCATGGTTGAGATTTTAAGGTAGCTTTCATACAATTTAATATTTTGATTGCTTAATTGTTTTAATAACATAAACTGTTTACATGCTTTTAAAATTACATTTATATGTTAACATATCACCATGTTTTTAGGAAGCTTTTTTATATTTATTGTTGCCTGCCTTTGAGATCCTATAGTGCAGGTATAGGGCAAACTTCGGCCCTTCAGGTGTTTTGGACTCCAACTCCCACAATTCCTAATAGCCGGTATGCCCTATGCCCGCTATAGGCTTACGATGTCTAAACTTGTACAGATTTAGCATTTCACACTTTCAGTATATGCTTGAAACTGTACAAAATTATCTGGATTATCGCTATGATGTATAGCTAAACATTGTAAGAGGATAAAACACTGAGAATGGAAGTACTGTATTTGCATGTGAGTAAATGGCAACTGGTATGATTGTTAAGAAAACTGTGCCCCTCTATACTGGATGAGATTGGAGGAGGTGTATGGTCAGTATGTTCTGCAATATTTCCCTGGTGTTTCTGTTTGTTAAGGTGTGAGACCTCATTATTCTCGACTGACAGACGTTGAGGCCTCAATAGCGCAGGCGAACTTGTCTTCCAAGCAGCCAAATCCAGACCAGAGAGGCTGTGAAGGGGAATTGCAGGGTGAGGACACCATCTTATTAATGGCAGAACATTAACTCTAGAGCAGTGTTTCCTCAACATTGGCCCTCCAGGGGTTTTGGACTTAAATTCCCAGAATCACGAGGCTTTAGTCCACGCCATCGGGGGCTCCTATACTGAAGATGCCAGCCACAGATGCCGACAAATCGTCAGGGGAAAATGCTGCTAGAAGACGGCCATACAGCCTGAAAACCACACAGTAACCCTATGATACTGAAGTTTATTATTTTTTTAAAAAAAGGATCCCTTGTTATATGCATCCACACGCATCAAGACTCTGAACGATTTATTTTCTATGTATTCTTGCATAGGAGTTGTTCTGTGAGTCATTAGTGAAACACTTTTCAGACTCTAAACGTATCAATGGTTTTTCATCACTATGGATTTTTAATGTCATGCAAGACCTTCAACTGCTTCTGCCTTGAGTGAGTTGCTTGATGACGACCAAGGCAGGCCTCCCGACTGAAACCTTTTCCACACTCCAGGCATTTGAATGGCCTCTCCACACTGTGGGTTCTTTGATGCTCAGAAAGGCTGTTCTTCCGGAAAAAATCCTTTCCCACACTCCAAGCATTTAAATCGTATCTCCACTATGTGTGCTGTTTGATGAGGAGTAATTGATACCTTGTGATTGAAACTTTCCCACACTCTAATTTGAATGGTTTCACCCAGTGTGAATTGCTTGATGCCAAGTGAGATCTCTCTTCCGAATAAATCCTTTCCCACATTCCAGACACTGAAATGGCTTCTCCCCATTGTGAGTGGCTTGATGATAGGTGAAGGATGTCTTATGAGTGAAACTTTTCCCACACTCCGGGAATTGGATTGGTTTTTTCCCAGTGTGAATTGCTTGATGCTGAGTGAGGTGTGCCTTCCGAATAAAGCCTTTTCCACACTCTGCACATGCAAATGGTTTCTCTCCAGTGTGAATTGCTTGATGCCGAGTGAGGTGTACCTTCCAAATAAATCCTTTCCCACATTCCAGACACTGAAATGGCTTCTCCCCATTGTGAGTGGCTTGATGATAAGTGAGGGATGTCTTATGAGTGAAACTTTTTCCACACTCCGGGCATTTGAATGCTTTTTCCCCAGTGTGAGTTGCTTGATGCTGAGTGAGGTGTGCCTTCCGAATAAAGCCTTTTCCACACTCTGCACATGTAAATGGTTTCTCTCCAGTGTGAATTGCTTGATGCCCAGTGAGCTGTGCCTTCTGAATAAATTCTTTCCCACATTCCAGACACTGAAATGGCTTCTGCCCACTGTGAATCGTTTCATGAAGAGTCAGATCTGCCTTCCGAATAAATCCTTTCCCACATTCCAGACACTGAAATGGCTTCTCCCCATTGTGAGTGGCTTGATGATAGGTAAGGGATGTCTTCCGAGTGAAACTTTTTCCACACTCCAGGCATTTGAATGGTTTTTCCTCAGTGTGAGTTGCTTGATGCTGAGTGAGGTGTGCCTTCCAAATAAAGCCTTTCCCACACTCCGGGCATTTGAATGGTTTTTCCCCAGTGTGAGTTGCTTGATGCCAAGTGAGGTGTGCCTTCCAAATAAAGCCTTTCCCACACTCCGGGCATTTTAATGGTTTTTCCCCAGTGTGAGTTGCTTGATGCCGAGTGAGGCATGCCTTCAGAATAAAGCCTTTCCCACACTCTGCACATGTAAATGGTTTCTCTCCAGTGTGAGTTGCTTGATGACAAAGGAGGTGACTCTTCCAAATGAAACCCTTTCTGCAGACCCAACAATGAAATGGTTTCTTCCCTGTGTGATTTGATTTGTAACGGGTAAGGAATGCATTTTTTCGGAATCTATTTTTACCCTTCAAACGCTTTGATATTTTTTCAGCTGTTTTGGTTCCTTGATCTGTCAGAAGTTGGGATCTTAACGAGGAATTGTTTCCAGAATTTCTTCCTGGAAAAAGACACCAGAAGTCAACAAGATTAGAAGAAAAGAATTCAGCCTGCTTTTAGTATCTCAAGAGTGACAAAGAATTCTGGTTTTATATAAGCTGACGAAGCACAAGACAGGGTGACCCTTACCCAGAGAGAACAGGATTTCCAAATTCTCCTCCATCACCTTCTGATGAAGGGCCCTTTGGCCTGGGTCCAACAGAGCCCACTCTTCTTCTGTGAAATCCACAGCCACCTCCTCAAAAGTCACCTGGAAAACAACACAAATATTGTTTCAGACTGCTTTAAAAAAGGAAATTCTTATTTGATGACACCTACAGGCCCCTCAACACATTTGATACAAGCAAAAGGAAAGAACAAGATTCTGTGAGGAACAGAGTGAGGTCAGATGGACATCAGTACACAGCCTGGCCCTTTCTTGACTTGTACCTGATGTACTTTTGCAGATGCTGTTCTGAGTTCATCATGAGGAAGAGATGCACTTATACTGGTAGACCCAGTCCTTGTTCCCTCTCCTGGAAGGAACAGAAATGAAAAGGGAAAGAGAAGATTACCCATTCTTTCTTTTCTCCTTCAGATTCTCTCTACACATTCAAATGTAATAAACACCATAATGTATTCACAGAAACAAGAATAAGGATAGGTTCTTCCTCCACCAAAAAGAAGAGCATTTCAGCAACCTTTTACTTCAAAATCAGCAAAATGCATACATCAAATGAAAGACTGATGTCAAGGTCAGCCTTGGGTTAGTAAAAAAACCCACCACCAACATTTAAAACCTTCTTCCAAAATGACCCTGTGGCAACCTATGCTTTCACTACTCTCCATTTTCTTATGATTTCTATTTTTGGTGGTCAAAATTTTAAATCTCTGCATTTTTCACATAAGCTATGGGAGCAGATGAGCTTAGCCTCTCTGTTTTCCCACCTCTTATTTTTGCTGGTCCTACATACTCAGAAGTGACCAGTAGCAGCAGCTGCATTTACATTGCCTTGTTGTAGGCAGGCACACACCACGGCAATAGGATGGATGAGAAGAGAATCTTCCCCTCATTCCCACATCAATCTTTATTTCCTTGTTTGCTGCCTAGATTCTATTGTAACCTGATACTCAGAGTTGTGTTTCTCTAGTCCTTCTTTACCAGTGAAAATGCTACAAGGGAAAATTCCAGCTGCACAGAAGCAAAGGAGGAAAAAGCAGATGTCTATAATATCATCGTACTGTTGAGGCAGCATGAGATTGTTAAAGTGCCACAATTCATACAATCCAGATATTCAGACAGACTTGAATGGAGAAGGCCAAGGAGAATGCTTAGTACTGCATTTACCCATTGAGGGAGACTTTCCTTCTCCGTCCTGAACCATCCACCTTGGCTGCTGCCTTTGACTGGATTCAGGAAAACACTGATCTACCTCAGGGATCCTTTCCGGAAACAAATCCTGCAGCAGAAGCAGAAACAAGGGAAGGAAGTAAAAGGGAGAACTGGGAAAAGAAAGGAAGACAATAAGGCTTCAGTAGTGTTGGGGAGTGGGAGGTGGGATATACATCGAACACTTGCATCTTCTGAATGAAAATGATTTTACTCATTTGCTTCTCATGTTTTAATAGCTAAATTATAACCTTTCCACAGACTTGAAACCATTACAACACTGAGATAAAAGTGCAGAATAAGATGACAGATAAACACATTGCCACCCAAGTTTAACTGGAAGTTGTTCATGTTTCCCTTCAGAAACAAAGGGACAGGAAGGAGGGAGCCAATCTAATCTCCCTACAAGTGAGTGACAGAGCCCAGGAGAAGCCACTGAGAAGAAGGCTCTATCCCATCATCCTAAGAAGTAAGACCACGAGGGGTGTGGCATCTCCGGCTGAGCTCAACCAGGGCAGTGAAAACACTTCCTGGAAAAGCTGGGACCCAAGCCACATGGAGCTGTACAGGAAATGACCAGTGCTATTAATTGTGCCTAGGACTGTTTCAATTACTACCCAATCTCTTTAAAAAGGGACCCATGTGTTCTCTGTAACAGATCCCCCGTTAGGAAACTAGCTGCAAATTCTGTTTTCTAGGAAGCAGAATACCATCATACAGATCCAGGCTATCCTTGACCTGCCTTTTGACTGATGAGACGTAATTATCTCTGGCCTCGTTTGTTCCAGAATTTTCAAAAAACATGCAAAGATATCTTGATGGCCTTCAAAATGACCAGAATGAAATGAGCTCACCTGCTCCTCTTCCTGCCTCTTCTCTGCCTGACTCAGGAGGAAGCCTTCTGCCAGGCCCACCGCCTGGGAACTGGTCTCTGCCCCACATTCTCTCACCCAGGATGACATCTCAGGCGGAAGGAGAGCCAGGAACTGCTCAAACACCACCAAGTCCAACATCTCCGCCTTGGTGTGTCTTTCTGGTTGGAGCCACTGGCGGCAGAGAAGGTGCAGCTGGCTGCAAACCTCCCGAGGTCCCAACATCTCCCTGTAGCCAAAGTTCCTGAATTGCTGGCTCCGTAAATCTGAAGAGAGCACTTCCTCCTGCAGGCTTTTCTGCCTGGCTCTTTCCTCCAATGCTCCACTAGGCTTGGCCTGAATGAGGGAAGGGCCTTTTCCCAGGTTGGGCTCCGAAGAGTCTTTCCCTCCCATCCTATCCGCTAGATATTTCACTTTTGCCAGGTTCCCCTGCAAGGCAAAAACATTGGGAAAATTACTGGGGATAGAAAGAAAAGGGGGGAAAACAACCCCAGCCCCATTTTAGCATATCTCTGTGGGCATAAATGGTGTTGCTTTTCAGTCCTTATACGCCGCCTACAAGATATTTTGGTGTCCAGAGCAAACAAGGCAGCACCTACTTATCCTTCGGATAAACTGTAGTTTACACCAGCGGTTCCCAAACCTTTTTGGTCAAGGAAACCTTCAGAAGGTTCCCCCCACCCCAACGTAACTGTAACTCGGTCCCTAAGCACTGTGAACCCACAAAGTCAATCCTTTTTTCATCTACTCCTATAGTCCGAGTGTTTTGATAATGTAATACTTCTAGAATTTAAGAGAAAACATTTTTAAATATACAGTAAAAAAGGTAAAGGTTTCCCCTGACGTTAAGTCCAGTCGTGTCCGACTCTGGGGGTTGGTGCTCATCTCCATTTCTAAGCCGAAGAGCCGGCGTTGTCCGTAGACTCCTCCAAGGTCATGTGGGATGACTGCATGGAGCGGCGTTACCTTCCCGCCGGAGCAGTACCTATTGATGCACTCACATTTGCATGTTTTTGAACTTCTGGGTTGGCAGAAGCTGGGGCTAACAGTGGGAGCTCTCTCCGCTCCCCCAATTCAAACTTGCGGCCTTTCGGTCCAGAAGTTCAGCAGCTCAGCGCTTTAACACGCTGCACCATCAGGGGATATTATTTCCTAAAGGTTGTGAATATACAATATTTCTGATTGGTTTTTTTTTCTGTTGGAGGCAAGTATGAATGCTGCAATTAGGAAAAATGATTAGGATGTAATGGCCTTGCAGCTTTAAAGCCTGGCTGTTTCCTCCCTGACTGAATTTCTTGTTGGGAGGTGTTAGCTGGCCCTGATTCTTTCCTGTTTGGAATTCCCTTGTTTTCAGAGTGGTGTTGTTTGCGATATTTTATGTGCTTCTACTGTCTGTGGCCCTGAGAAAACAGAGGATTTGCCAGACTTTGATGATGGGATACTTTGTTGGGAGGTGTTAGCTGGCCCTGATTGTTTCCTGTGTGGAATTCCCCTGTTTATTTACTGTCCTGGTTTTAGAGATTATATTGTTCTGCATTATTCTATCCCAGTAATTATTTCATATTAAAGTAGAATCTCACTTATCCAACATTCACTTATATAATGTTCTGGATTATCCAACGCAGTCTGCCTTTTCATAATCAATGTTTTTGTAGTCAGTGTTTTAAATTCATTGTGATATTTTAGTGGTAAATTTGTAAATACAGTACAGTAGTCTCACTTATCCAACATAAATGGGCTGGTAGAATACTGGATAAGCGAATATGTTGGATAATAAGGAGGCATTAAGGAAAAGCCTATTAAACATCAAATTAGGTTATGATTTTACAAATGAAGCACCAAAATATCATGTTAGACAACAAATTTGGCAGAAAAAGTAGTTCAATACACAGTAATGCTATGTAGTAATTACTGTATTTATGAATTTAGCACCAAAATATCACGATATATTGAAAACATTGACTACAAAAATGCATTGGATAATCTAGAACATTGGATAAACGAGTGTTGGATAAGTGAGACTCTACTGTAAGTACTACATAGCATTACTGCGCATGGAACTACTTTTTATGTCAAATTTGTTGTATAATATGGTGTTTTGGTGCTTAATTTGTATAATGATTACCTAATTTGATGTTTAATAGGCTTTTCCTCAATCCCTTCTTATTATCCAACATATTCAGTTATCTTGCCGGCCTGTTTATGTTGGATAAGTGAGAGTCTACTGTTTATTGATAATCTTATATTATCTGCTTAGAACTGGATTATATGAGGACCCTTCTTCACAGCTGTATAAAATGCACACTGAAGTGGATTATATGGCAGTGTGGAGTCAAGATAATCCAGTGCAAAGCAGATAATATAAGATTATAAATGGGTTATATAGCTGTGTGGAAGGGCCTTGAGTCTACACTGCCATATAATCCAGTGCAAATTAGATAGCCTAAGTCTGCCTGTCCCCTAACTGAACCCTGGCTGTCCCTTGGCTTGCTAGGAGTTGGTTGCTAGGAGACGAAGTGGGCAGAGATTAGCCCTCTAAACTGGCAGCAATTGGATAAAAAAATTATTGCTCTCCCTCTAATTAGGTTTTTCTTTTCTTTTTGTTGTATCAACCTGGAGGCATGGATGATGGGTTGTGTTGTCAAATTTCGAGGTTGCAGGGCCTGTACTTTTGTTGTTTTGTGAGTCGCCGTGATGCCATCGCTCTTTTATATATAGAGATTATAGTAGAGTCCCACTTATCCAATATAAACGAGCCGGCAGAACCTTGGATAAGTGAATATGTTGGATAATAAGGAGGGATTAAGGAATAGCCTATTAAATGTCAAATTTCATTATGATTTTACAAATTAAGCACCAAAACATCATGTTTTGTAACAAATCCACAGAAAAAGCAGTTCAATACATGATAAATTTACATAGTAATTACTATATTTATGAATTTAGCACCAAAACATCGCAATTTATTGAAAACATTGACTGCAAAAACATTGACTACTAAAATTGACTACAAATAAAGATAGAATTGCATAAAATGAACTTAGAGTAACAACATTGTTGGAAGTTAAATCCGTAAAAAAATAAACGTTGGGAAGATTTTTAAAAATCTGTGATCCTTGCCTGCTTTCCCGATGATTGCCGTTTCTTTGCTGCCGAGTCTCGCCATCTTTGCAGCATCATGTCAATCCCTGTAGCTTCTTCTTGTTGCTCAATATATGTCACTGCGGTTTCTTGAGTCCCAACCCTATCCTTGTGCGAAATTCTAAGAGGCTCGACAGTTGTTGCTTGATCATCAATTTCGTCGCCATTGCCATCGTTATTGATAAGAGTGACAATTTCTTCATCAGTTATTTCACACTGATCGTCTCCATTCATCCAACTTTCAACTTCTTGCGAAGACACATTCTTACACCCAGGGACACGCTGTACTAAGGGTAGAATGCTTTCTTCGGTTTCATCTGTGCTTTCCCTTTCCATAATTTCATCTTTATCTTCGCCTAACAACTTCTTCCATGATCTGGCAATTGTTGGAGCCTTAACGTCAGTCCAGGCCCTTGCAACCCAATAAGCAACTTCTTTTACATTGATGTTTTTCCATTTTTCAATCATGTCTTGCCCTTCTTCAATTTCTTCTATTATTGTTGACAGTAGCTTCCTGCGATAGTTCCTTTTTACCGTTTCCAAAATGCCCTGATCCATTGGTTGGCATATGGCGGCTACATTAGGTGGCAGAAACATCGCCTTAATGTCCCCATCTTGAAGCTTCTCTGCATCAGGGTGCGTTGGGGCATTGTCTAGCAACAAAACTGCTTTTCTGGGCAGGTAATTTTCTTTCAAAAATTTCTCAGTGGAAGGAACAAATTCCTTAAAAAACCAGTCTTTGAAAATTTCACTGGTCATCCATGCATTTTTTTGATTATAATATTTTACAGGAATAACGTTTTTTGAAACTGTTTTAAAGGCTCTTAAATTTTTGGGCTTCCCAATCATTGCGAGGTCCATTTTGTGGCTTGCGGTAGCATTGCTGCATGCTAAAATGGTCAGCCGTTCTTTACTATGCTTATAGCCATAGTAAAGGCTCCTACTAGGTAACATTTTGTAATTGAGGCAGGTCTCATCACAATTAAAAATCTGATCGTCCATTAGGCTTTCAGTTTCAACAAAGTCTTGTAATTTTTTCTTGAATGCCTCCATTTCTTGATAATTTGATGACAGCTGCTCACCACAAACACTTAAGAGACGGATTCCATAACGTTTCTTCCACCTGTTGAGCCAACCAGCGCTTGCGCTAAAATCTGGGTCCCCTTCATTAAATTCCTTTTGAAAATGCAATGCTTTCTGCTGTAAAATAGGCCCTGAAATAGGCACACCTTTGTCTCTGAACTGCATATACCAAACATACAAAGCTTCACTAACTTTTTCATAGTCACACTTTTTCATTGTTTTCCTCTCTTTTAGTGCACCATCGGTAACTCTGGAGGAACACCATTTTTCTATCTCCAATCGATGCCTTTTCCAGTCTCCTACTGTTACCCTTCCAACACCATAGTCACTGGCAACCATCTTAATCGTCTCTCCTTTATCCAATCTCTTGATTGCCTCAAGTTTTTGTTCCATTGATACAAGAATCTTCTTTCTTTTAGTTGCCATACTCTCACAGAAGGGCATGCATAGATTGGTGGCAGGAGGGGTCTACCACTTGTTTGGGAGCCTGGCTGCACTTGTGTTGTTGTTGGGCGCGTTGCTGTTTTTGTAGGCAGCAATGCACTTTATTTTTCTAGGCAGCAAAACAAATGATGTTTCTAGTTGTTTGTAATTTGTGTAGTTCTTTGGTTTTATTAAAAGGTAAGTGATCATCTCTGCAATATGAAAAGAACAGAATGAGCTGTCATTATATACTGTAAATAAAAGTGATTTGGTCATGTTCATATTACTCTTCTGGAGGGTGGCATTTCCCTATTCCCCTTTAGGACCTCTGGAAGTGTAAGGAGTCAGATATGGAGAAACAAAGCAGCATTAACTCAACAGTTTTTCTTGAGGTTCAGCCCCACTTTGTGAGCATACTGTAGTTGTAATCTCATCTGCTTTCCCACTGCCCTGGGGAACTTGACTGCTTAGGATATGAATGCCTGACCATAAAGCAGAACCAAAATAAAGGACAGGTGTCATTTCTCTAAAACGGATAGAAGCAATATTATGTGAACACTAGAGTGAGAACAGCACACCTAACAGCCATCCCTTCTTATAAGATGAATGCAGTAATGTTTTGGAGCTCATTCAGGGAAAATTACTGAAGATATGTACACCTATCCTTCACTTTCCTCCAAGACCTAATGGCTCATTTCAGTTTTACTTGTGGGTGGGTGGGGGGGGGGGTAGATTTAAGGGAAAGCAAAACAAAACCTTGCCATATTCTGTGCCCTCTGAGACTGATGCAACATCCATTGGGCCGCTCCACGTGCCAGGCGTTTGCCAGGAGAGGCGAGATGCTTCCAATGCAGGCCGAATGCGGTGCCTGGTGGGAAAGGTAAGAATGTAAGCCGCTCTGAGTCCCCTCGGGGAGAAGGGCAGGGTATAAATGCATGTAATAATAATAATAATAAATAAAGGTCTGCGCCCCTCCCAGTGGGTGCCTGGGCGCAGGGAGAAGTCTGCTTCGTATTGTTGCTGTTTAGAGAATCTTCTCTATGCAGAAATGCACAGCAGGGCTCAATCAGCGGAGCAGCTGACTGAGTGTTGCTAGCCAATACTCTGTGAGTGGAGAAGCCCACTGCATGTTGCTGGGAGGGGCAAGACGCAGCGGTGCAGGCCAGACGCTCCGAGGGAGAGGCCTGTTGTGCTGGAGCAACAGCTGAGCTGACTGCCTCTGCCTCGGATAATCCAGAGCCTCAGATAAACAAAGCTCGAATAAGCGGGGCTCTACTGTATTATTACTAGCTGTGTCTAGGATGAAGTTGTCCCCGCATAAAAGCCTTCACTTGGATGGGTGAGGGCAGAATGGTGTCTTTGGAGGACACGGGCAGGGTTTGGGCAATATACATGTTCCTGGCGCTCACTATAACCTGCATGTCAGTGGAGGGAGGGCCATGGGTGTCTCCTGCTCAGTTGTTTGTGGAGGCGGGAGGCTCCCTGTGTAAGTGGACACCTCCTCCACATACACACAGACATATTTTTCACTGTTATTATGTGTATAGAGAAGAAATATCCAATGAATGAATGAATTGTTTATTGTGCTAGCCATAGGCCATGACATCAGTAATATACAACCTTTATAAACACTTTCCAATATAAACATTAAAACTTATTCAAAAATTAAAACTAGCTCTTTAAAATTATGATAGCAGCAACATAACAATGACAGTGTCTGATTTGTATCATCCCAAACCATCACCATGTCCATTTCTGTCCTCAAGTATGGATTTTGCTACTTTAGCTCTGATCTTTTGGGCTGCAATTGCAAATGTGGCAACCTTTAGTGTTATATTTTTGGAATAATCTGCTAGCAAGTCACAGATCACAACAGATTGTTTCCATGCTGCCCTTTCTTCCAAGAGTGTTCCCAGGAGATTTTTCCTAGGATCCTTATACAAGGGGCAATGTAGCAGATAGTGTGTTAGATCTTCCTTTTCCCCTGTGCCACAAAGAGAAGAGATATCTGAAGGAGATGAAAAGACCTGATGCGAGGAGTGTTGGGCCCCAAGGCCCCCCTCCTGGCCTGGGAGTGGCCCCTCCCCCCCGGGCGTCCCCCAGCCCATAATATTCCCCCAGAGAGACACCAGGCCCCTCCCTCCCTCCCCCTCCCCCTCCCCCCATGGGTCCAACAGAAGGGCTCCTCCCCCTCCCCAGAGAAAAGGGGTCTCGGGGTCCCAACGCCCTTCTACCTCCTTCCTCCTCCTCGAGGCCCACACGCTTTCTTCTTCCTGCTCTGAAAGAGCTCCGCCCAGGCTCCGGAAATGGCATCAGAGACATCCCTAACACCCTCCCTTCCCCTCCTCTTGTTAGCATTAGTCCTGCCTCTCTAGGAAGAAGCAGAGCTCGCTGGTCCTTGGAGGACCCAGGGGACGGAAAGTGCTCCCTTCCTTCTTCCTGCAAAGCCTTGAAAGACAAGGATCCCGGGGAAGAAAAAACCCGTTTAGGAACTGGAAAAAAGGTACCAGGGGTAGGTGAGTGTTCCGAGTTCTCTGGACATGTTCCAGAAGCATTCTCTCCTGACGTTTTCCCCACAACTATGGCAGGCACCCTCAGAGGTTGTGAGGTCTGTTAGAAGCTAGGCAAGGAAACTTTATACATCTGGGTGGGAGAAAGAACTCTTGTCTGTTTGAGGCAAGTGTGAATGTTGCAGTTGGTCAGATTGATTAGCATTGAATGGCCTTGCAGCTTCAATGCCTGGCTGCTTCCAGCCAGGGGAAAACTTTGTTGGGAGGTGTTAGCTGGCCCTGATTGTTTCCTGTCTGGAATTTCCCTGTTTTCTGAGTGTTGCCCCGCATTTACTGTCCTGATTTTCAGTTTTTAAATACTCGCAGCCAGATTTTGTTCATTTTCATGGTTTCCTCCTCTGTGTTGAAATTGTCCACGTGCTTGTGGATTTCAATGGATTCTCCATAGTTGTCAGAGTGGTCCGGTATTTCTGTGTTCTCTAGTAATATGCCCTGTCCAAGGTGGTTCATCAAGTGCTCTGTTATGGCTGATTTCTCTGGTTGAGTCAGTCTGCAGGGCCTTTCATGTTTCTTGATCCATGCCTGGGCAATGATGTTGCGTTTGGCAGTCCCTCTGTAGACTTGTCCACACCTGCATGGGATGCGGAAGACTCCCGCAGAGGTGAGAGGATCCCTCTTGTCCTTCGCTAAATGTAGCATGTGTTGGATTTTCTTGGTGGATCTGTAGATAGTTTGTAGGTTGTGTTTCTTCATCAGCTTCCCTATGCGGTCAGTGGTTCCCTTGATGTCTGGTAAGAACACTTTCCCGCTGGGTGGATTTTCGTCTTTATTCTCGTTGCTTGTTCTTGGTCTTGCAGCTCTTCTGATGTCCGTGGTGGAGTCTCCATTGGCCTATAAAGCCTCGTTTAGATGGTTCAATTCACCTTGGAGGAGGTGGAATTCACAGATTCTTTTTGCACGATCTGCCAGGGCTTTAATTGTGCTTCTTTTTTGACTTGGGTGATGGTTGGAGTTTTTATGTAGGTATCTATCCGTGTGTGTAGGTTTTCGGTAAACTGTACTTACCCTTAAGTTCTTGTAAATTGTAAGCCCAATTTAGTAAGGAGGAACAAAATGATTAGAAATTATAGAGTTTTTAGAGTCTGTTAGAACCTTTAGCTGTCTGAATTTGTTCTGATGGATGATTACTAATAATGCAGAGGAATCTACTTTTGTACATTAAATCAAAACTAAAAACTGAACATTTGGTGCTATTTGAGTAGGGGGTAAGCTCAACATAAATAGCTCACTTATATACAAATAGAAAATAAATAAGTTCACCAAATAATTTGACTGTTAAACTTATTATACTGTTAAAATTCAGAGTAATCACAAACAATATTGCCATGTGATCAGAAAATGAAAAGTATATTCTTTTTTGCTTGCATAAGAGAAAAGTTAGTTTTGAAGGTGTCACCTTGGCTGATTTTTCTCTACCAACAAGATGTGTAGTGCCTTAAAATGCCTTGAGTCAAGAGTATAAATATTGTATGTGAATGGGCCACAGGATCTTCAGGAATTTAATAATAATAATAAAATTGTATTTGTATTCCGCCCTATCTCCCCAAGGGGACTCAGGGTGGAATTTGAGTTGGAGTGAACCTAGAATTTCGACAACACGAGGAAGCCCCCACAGAAGGAAAATATTGTCCACAGAAGTCCTACACATGTGCCAACTGTGTGGGATGTTTCGCCCAAAAGGTGGCACACGTATGTCATAGGAAAATAAAGAAACACTTCTCTTCATTCTCCGGAGTTATGAAACAGCAGAGAATTCAGAGAGAAGAGGAAACACACAAATGCCAAGAATTTGAAAGTTTTTCGGTTCCAAGTCCGTTGCTCATTCAGCGAAGAAAGGGGGCATCAAATCTGGCGTGGAGAAAAATAAAAGGTATCTGGTGCTTCCTAGGTTCCCCTCTTCCCAATCCCCCTTTTGAGGCAGGTTATCCAAAGTATCTGCTTTGAACTAGATTACCTGAGTCCACACTGCCATATAATCCAGTTTCATGTGGGTTTTATACAACTGTGTGGAAGAGGCCTGAAAAGCAGGATCTCATCCAACACAACCCCGTATCATTGTTTTGTACCTGCTGAGAGATGTGAGAGGTTGGACAATGTTTCAAGGTAGGCCAGGATTTCCTAAGCTTGGATAATACACTGGTTGGCTGTGAGTTTTGCGGGCTGTATGGCCATGTTCCAACAGCATTCTCTCCTGACATTTCGCCTGCATTTCTGGCTAATGGTATCTTCAGAGGCTCTGTTGCCAGTGAGGCAAGTGGGGTGTATCTATAGCTTGGATAACACAACCATTAAGGGAAACTCTGTCCTTGAATTTGGCACATGGCACCTCCCCATGTATCTGCTGCCATGTATGTCTGCTGCACACAAGGCTGTTTGTCTTGTGTTTTCTTTCCTCTGGGATTCCACCTCCCCACAAAACACAGCAATCCTCAGTTTGTTCCAGAAATTTCAAAATCCTTACAAAGAAGAATTGATGTCCCTCAAAATGGCCAGGAGGAAGCAAACTCACCTGCTCCTCTTCCTGCTCCCGTTTCTCTTTCTGACCAAGGGAGACTCACAAGGAAGAGCGTGAAAGCCTTCTAGAAAAGGGAGACGCTCTGCAGAGAGACTCTGTCAGCCATCTTGATTCCCACTGAGGTGAAGCAACGGCCACTGTCTTCAATGAGGGGAATTCAAAATGGCGGCCGCCTTCTGAAGGGGATTTGATAGGCATGACACTGCCCCATTTACAATGGCCACTGCCGCTTGGGATCTAAAATGGCTCCCCCACTCTGGGTTGTGCGTATATATCTATACCTATATCTACCAAAAGTGTGGTTGGTTGGTTTGTCCGTCCGTTTGCACCACAAGGGCTCCCTTCATAGATAGCTTCATGGATTTGGAACAAACGTGCCAAACACTATTCTCCAACTGAAAATAACTGAGGAGTTTGAACTTACAAATAAACAACTTCTGGGAACAAAGGAGAGGGAAATAAAAGAACGTGAGTATTTCTAGATGAAGGAGTGGCTGTTGCTAGGCAGAGTGGCCCCATGTGGTAGGTCTCCCTGAGGCAGCGTGGCTGTTGCGAGGTGGCCTGTCTGTGAGGGAAGGGAAATGGAGGGAGGGAAGGAGGGAGGAAGACCAAGGAGAGAAGGAAGGAAGGGAGAGGGAAGGGAGGAAGGAGGAAAGGAAGGAGGGATGAGGTTGGGAGGCTTTCCTTCTAAGCCACAGACTGTGTCCGTCATGGAGGCTGGTGTGAGCCTCACCACCTGTCAGGCCCCGAAGGCATGTGACTCCACCACTCCCGCCACCAAGGGAGATCCTATAATGATGCTTATTTTCTCCAAAATTTGATTGCAGCATCTTCATGACCGAGGGCCCATTTGCAGTGCACTGTTAGAGCCATATTATTCCAAAAATTATGTGACATTTAAATGTGTTACACCCAATTTGTGGTCTCTGTCACCCAAACTCTCATTCCTTGTGATACTAAAGTTTTGAAAGTTTGATATATCCTTTGTATCAAAGAGAGGAATATTATGATCTTCTATTAAACCTAACATCTTATCTTCCTGAACCTTCTCCTTGTTTTTTCTGTCTTGTTCCATATTTCTTGATTTTAACTTGTTCGTTCAATATATATTTCTCTCTCTTTCTCTCCCTCCCTCTGAAGGGGCAAAGATGTACAAATACTCCTCTTAATCCAGTCAAAAGCAGGAGGCCCCTTTCCGTGGAGAGGATGAGGAAGGACACCACCGAAGTTGGATCTCCAAACGGCAAAAAAGCTATTTATTGCGAGCTTAGCAATAACGACAAAAACATGCATACGTCAATGCAATAAAAGGATTTGTCGTAACCTGGAAAATGGTTGCAAGGGTTTTTATCACTTCTACAGAGAGTAGTAAGCATATCCTTATTGGCTGACAAAGATAATTTACCCCATTTGTCTAATGTTGGCTACGTCACAAGCATCTTAACCATCATGCAATTCCTTTAGTTTTCTATGTTGGAACAACATGTGACTCTTTAGACAATGGTGCTTTTCATGTTATTGACCCTGATCTCAGTACCTGCTTATCTTCCTCTTGTTACAAGTATAGGCTCGAAACCTGCTGGGAATCTTAGGGAGTGAGATCTAACCAGTTCAGTCCTGGTGTATTGTTATTCTTGAAAAGTAACTTCTTTTCTCTGGAACAACTTTTTTCCAAACATCAACATTTTCTCTCAAACATAGGCCTTTTGCAACTTAGGTCAATCAAAACATATGGGACTTACAGTCATTAGAAGTATCTTTGAAAATTCTCTTTTTAAACCCACGTCCCCCCCACCTCTATATGTATATACAGTAGAGTATCACTTATCCAACATAAACGGGCCAGCAGAATGTTGGATAAGCAAATATGTTGGATAATAAGGAGGAATTAAGGAAAAGCCTATTAAACATAAAATTCGGTTATGATTTTACAAATTAGGCAAAATTCTTCAAAACAGAACATCTAGGATGAAATTGTCCCCACAAGAAAGCCTTCACTTGCGTGGGGGGCAGAATGGTGTTTGTAGAGGACACTGGCAGGGTTTGGGCCACATGTTCATGATGCTCACTATAACTTGCATGACAGTGGAGAGAAGGCCATGGGTGTCTCCTGCTCAGTGGGAACTATAGTTGTTTATGGAGGTGGGAGGCTGTCTGTGTAAGTAGACAATACACACATACACATTTTCACTTTTATTATGTGTATAGATTGGACACTATCGATTAACCCCTCATATAAGAAATATTGGTTAATAAAGGCTTAGTACCAGCTAAGTAAATTTTTGTTACAGTAGAGTCTCACTTATCCAAGCCTCGCTTATCCAAGCCTCTGGATTATCTAAGCCATTTTTATAGTCAATGTTTTCAATATATCGTGATATTTTGGTGCTAAATTCGTAAATACAGTAATTACAACATAACATTACTGCGTATTGAACTACGTTTTCTGTCAAATTTGTTGTGTAGCATGATGTTTTGGTGCTTAATTTGTAAAATCATAACCTAATTTGATGTTTAATAGGCTTTTCTTTAATCCCTCCTTATTATCCAAGATATTCGCTTATCCAAGCTTCTGCCGGCCAGTTTAGCTTGGATAAGTGAGACTCTACTGTATTTCTATTAAAAGATACCAAGTTTGTGTAGAGAAAAAAGAGAGGGGAGAATGACAGTGAGATCTAGTATATATTTTGTACACAAAAACTAGCTTCTTAAGAAACAGATTAATTCAAAGAACTTTTTGGGATGATGTTTGGCAATAAACAAAACTGAAAGGAGTTAAAAGAAATAAAATAAGAGGAACTATCAAGGAGAACTTTTAAGAAGATGCAAAAAGGAGAAGACAACAAGGGATTGGTATTTTGGATCAAGGGATTCTGATTGACAGATCTGGTGCCAAGCAGCAAGATCTGATCAAGCCTGAGTGGATTTGTGAGCATCCCATGATGAGACCTTGATGAGAGAGAGAGATCTTGAGAGAATACTTTTGCTCATAGCGGTGTTTTGTGTAGAGTTAGAATCCCAGAGGTATGAAAACACAAGACAAACAGCATTGTGTACAGCAGACATACATTGCAGCGGATTGTCTAATGGTTTTAATACCATAAACCATTTACATGCTTTTAAAATTACATTTATGAGTTAAAGCAATTACTGTGTTTTAGGTAATGTTTGTTTTATATTTATTGTTGGCTGCCTTTGAGACCCTGCAGTGCAGGCATAGGGCAAACTTCGGCCCTCCAGGTGTTTTGGACTCCAACTCCCACAATTCCTAACAGCGGTAGGGTCGAAGTTTGCCCTATGCCTGCTATAGTGGGAGAAAGGCAGGCTTATGAAGTCTAAACTTGTACAGATTTAACATTTTACATTTTCAGTGTATGCAGGAGTTGTTCTTTGAGTCTTTAGTGAAACACTTTTCAGACTCTAAACGTATCAATGGTTTCTCATCACTATGGATTTTTAATGTCATGTAAGACCTTCAACTGCTTCTGCCTTGAGTGAGTCGCTTGATGACAACCAAGGCAGGCCTCCCAACTGAAACCTTTCCCACACTCCAGGCATTTAAATGGCCTCTCCACACTGTTGGTTCTTTATTATTTATTTATTTATTGCCATCATTTCTATCCCGCCCTTCTCACCCAAAGGGACTCAGGCCGGCTTACAAAACTGGAAGAATACAATGCCAATACACAATTACAAAAGAATAAAACATAAGCAGTTAAAAACATTTAAAACAATACAAAATACTTGAGCCATTCATCCACAGAACCTTGTACATAAACCTTAGTCCAGACCGTGTCGAAGCCAACAAAACTTATTCTTTGAACACTTGCTCGCATAGCCAGGTCTTCACTTTCTTTCTAAAACTCAAAAGGGATAGATGTCACTAGGGAGGGAGTTCCACAGCCGAGGAGCCACTACTGAGAATGCCCTGTCTCTTGCCCCTGCCAGCCTCACCTGTGAGGCTGGTGGGACCGAGAGCAGGGCCTCCCCAGAAGATCTTAAAATTATGTGGTAGGTCATAGCGGGAGACACGTTCGGACAAGTAAGCTGGGCCGGAACCGTTTAGAGCTTTATAGGCTAAAGCCAGCACTTTGAATCGTGCTCGGTAGCTAATCGACAGCCAGTGGAGCTGACGTAACAGAGGAGTAGTGTGCTAACTGTATGCTGCTCCGGTTGACAACCTGGCTGCCTCCCGTTGGACTAATTGAAGCTCCCGAACAGTCTTCAAAGGCAGCCCCACGTAGAGTGCGTTGAAGTAGTCTAATTGGGATGTAAGAGCATGGACTACCGAGACTAAGTCTGGCTTCTCAAGGTACGGGGGCAGCTGCCGCACAAGTTTTAGCTGTGCGAAGGCTCCCCTAGCCACCGCTGAGACCTGGGGCTCCAGGCTCAATGATGAGTCTAGGATCACCCCCAGACTGTGCACCTGCGTCTTCAGGGGGAGTGTGACCCCATCCAGCATAGGCTGTAACTCTATACCCTGTTCGGCCTTCCAACTGACCAGGAGGACCTCTGTCTTGTCTGGATCCAGTTTCAATTTGTTGGCTCTCATCCAGTCTGACATAACTGCCAAGCACCAGTTCAGGACCTGGACAGCCTCCTTAGTGACAGGTGGGAAGGAGTAAGAGAGTTGGACATCATCTGCATAGAGATGACACCGCAATCCGAAACTCATGATCTCTCCTAGCGGCTTCATGTAGATATTAAACAACATGGGGGACATTACAGAACCCTGCGGGACACCACAAGACAATGGTTGTGGGCAGGAGTCCCCCAGTGACACCATCTGGGACCGACCCTCCAGGAATGAGTGGAGCCACTGCAAAGCAGTACCTCCAAGCCCCATCCCCGCGAGGCGTCTCAGAAGGCTACCATGGTCAACGGTATCAAAGGCTGCTGTGAGGTCCAGTAGAACCAGCAGGGACACACTCTCCCTGTCCAGCTCCCGGTGAAGATCATCGACTAAGACAACCAAGGCTGTCTTGGTACCATGCCCCGTGCTAAAGCCAGACTGCGCCGGATCTAGAAAATCAGTGTCAATCAAGAATGCCTTTGATGCTCAGTAAGGCTGTTCTTCTGAAAAAAACCTTTCCCACACTCTATTTAAACTTTTCCTACACTCTAAACATTTAAATGGTTTCTCCCAGTGTGAATTGCTTGATGCCAAGTGAGGCATGCTTTCTGAATAAATCTTTCCCACATTTCAGACACTAAAATGGCTTCTCCCCACTGTGAATTGTTTCATGACTAGTCAGATCTCTCTTTCGAATAAATCCTTTCCCACATACCAGACACTGAAATGGCTTCTTCCCACTGTGAATAATTTCATGTCGAGTCAGATCTATCTTCAGAATAAATTCTTTCCCACATACCAGACAGTGAAATGGCTTCTCCCCACTGTGAATTGTTTCGTGAAGAGTAAGATCTGCCTTCCGAATAAATCCTTTCCCACATTCCAGACACTGAAATGGCTTCTCCCCATTGTGAGTGGCTTGATGATAGGTGAGGGATGTCTTCTGAGTGAAACTTTTTCCACACTCAAAAGTATTTGAGTGGTTTTTCCTCAGTGTGAGTTGCTTGATGCCGAGTGAGGTGTGCCTTCCGAATAAAGCTTTTCCCACACTCCGGGCATTTGAATGGTTTTTCTCCAGTGTGAGTTGCTTGATGCTGAGTGAGGTGTGCCTTCCGAATAAAGCCTTTCCCACACTCTGCACATGTAAATGGTTTCTCTCCAGTGTGAATTGCTTGATGCCGAGTGAGGCGTGCCTTCAGAATAAAGCTTTTCCCACACTCTGCACATGTAAATGGTTTCTCTCCAGTGTGAATTGCTTGATGACAAAGGAGGTGACTCTTCCAAATGAAATCCTTTCTGCAGACCCAACAATGAAATGGTTTCTTCCCTGTGTGATTTGATTGGTAACAGGTAAGGAATGCATTTTTTCGGAATCTATTTTTACCCTTCAGACACTTTGATGTTTTTTCAGCTGTTTTGGTTCCTTGATCTGTCAGAAGTTGTGATCTTGACAAGTAATTGTTTCCACAATTTCGTCCTGGAAAAAGACACCAGAAGTCAACAAGATTAGAAGAAAAGAATCCAACCTGCTTTAATATCTCAAGAGTGACAAGGAATTCTGACTTTATGTGAGTTGACTAAGCAGAAGACGGGGTGACCCTTACCCAGAGAGAACAGGATTTCCAAACTCTCCTCCATCACCTTCTGATGAAGGGCCATTTGGCCTGGGTCCAACAGAGCCCACTCTTCTTCCGTGAAATCCACAGCCACCTCCTCAAAAGTCACCTGGAAAACAACACAAATGTTGTTTCAGACTGCTTTAAAAAGGAAATTCTTATTTGATGACACATACAGGCCCCTCAAATAACACATTTGATAGAAGCAAAAGGAAAGAACAAGATTCTGTGAGGACCAGAGTGTGGTCAGATGAACATCAGTACACAGCCTGGCCTTTTCTTGACTTGTACCTGATGTACTCTTGCAGATGCTGTTCTGAGTTCATCATGAGGAAGAGATGCACTTATACTGGTAGACCCAGTCCTTGTTCCCTCTCCTGGAAGGAACAGAAATGAAAAGGGAAAGAGAAGATTATTACCCATTCTTTCCTTTCTCCTTCAGATTCTCTCTACACATTCAAATGTAATAAACACCATAATGTATTCACAGAAACAAGAATAAGGATAGGTTCTTCCTCCACCAAAAAGAAGAGCATTTCAGCAACCTTTTACTTCAAAATCAGCAAAATGCATATGTCAAATGAAAGACTGATGTCAAGGTCAGCCTTGGGTTAGTAAAAAAACCCACCACCAACATTTAAAACCTTCTTCCAAAATGACCCTGTGGCAATCTATCTTTTCACTACCCTCCATTTTCTTATGATTTCTATTTTTGATGGTCAAAATTTTAAATCTCTGCATTTTTCACATAAGCAATGGGAGCAGATGAGATTAGCCTCTCTGTTTTTCCACCTCTTATTTTTGCTGTTCCTACATACTCAGAAGTGGGCACTAGCAGCAGCTGCATTTACATTGCCTTGTTGTAGGCAGGCACACACCACAGCATAGGATGAACGAGAAGAGAATCTTCCCCTCATTCCCACATCAATCTTTATTTCCTTGTTTGCTGCCTAGATTCTATTGTAACCTGATACTCAGAGTTGTGTTTCTCTAGTCCTTCTTTACCAGTGAAAATGCTACAAGGGAAAAATCCAGCTGCACAGAAGCAAAGGAAGAAAAAGCAGATGCCTACAATATCATAGTACTGTTGAGGCAGCATGAGATTGTTAAAGTGCCACAATTCATACAATCCAGATATTCAGACAGACTTGAATGGAGAAGGCCAAGGAGAATGCTTAGTACTGCATTTACTCATTGAGGGAGACTTTCCTTCTCCGTCCTGAACCATCCACCTTGGCTGCTGCCTTTGACTGGATTCAGGAAAACACTGATCTATCTCAGGGATCCTTTCCGGAAACAAATCCTGCAGCAGAAGCAGAAACAAGGGAAGGAAGTAAAAGGGAGAACTGGGAAAAGAAAGGAAGACAATAAGGCTTCAGTAGTGTCGGGGAGTGGGAGGTGGGATATATTGAACACTTGCATCTTCTGAATGAAAATGTTTTTATTCATTTGCTTCTCATGTTTTAATAGCTAAATTATAACCTTTCCACAGACTTGAAACCATTACAACACTGAGATAAAAGTACAGAATAAGATGACAGATAAACACATTGCCACCCAAGTTTAACTGGAAGCTGTTCATGTTTCTTTTCAGGAACAAAGGGACAGGAAGGAGGGAGCCAATCTAATCTCCCTACAAGTGAGTGACAGAGCCCAGGGGAAGCCACTGAGAAGAAGGCTCTATCCCATCATCCTAAGAAGTAAGACCACGAGGGGAGTGGCATCTCCGGCTGAGCTCAACCAGGGCAGTGAAAACATTTCCTGGAAAAGCTGGGACCCAAGCCACATGGAGCTGTACAGGAAATGACCAGTGCTATTAATTGTGCCTAGGACTGTTTCAATTACTACCCAATCTCTTTAAAAAGGTACCCATGTGTTCTCTGTAACAGATCCCCCGTTAGGAAACTAGCTGCAAATTCTGTTTTCTGGGAAGCAGAATCCCATCATACAGATCCAGGCTATCCTTGACCTGGATTTTAAATTTATGAGACGCAATTGTCTCTGGCCTCGACTTGTTCCAGAATTTCAAAAAACATGCAATGACATATGGATGGCCCTCAAAATGACCAGAATGAAATGAGCTCACCTGCTCCTCTTCCTGCCTCTTCTCTGCCTGACTCAGGAGGAAGCCTTCTGCCAGGGCCACCGCCTGGGAACTGGTCTCTGCCCCACATTCTCTCACCCAGGACGACATCTCAGGCGGAAGAAGAGCCAGGAACTGCTCAAACACCACCAAGTCCAACATCTCCGTCTTGGTGTGTCTTTCTGGCCGGAGCCACTGGCGGCAGAGAAGGTGCAGCTGGCTGCAAACCTCCCGAGGTCCCAACGTCTCCCTGTAGCCAAAGTCCCTGAATTGCTGGCTCCGTAAATCTGAAGAGAGCACTTCCTCCGGCAGGCTCTTCTGTGTAGCTCTTTCCTCCAATGCTCCACTAGGCTTGGCCTGAATGAGGGAAGGGCCTTTTCCCAGGTTGGGCTCGGAATAGTCTTTCCCTCCCATCTTTTCAGTTAGATCTTTCACTATTGCCAAGTTCTCCTGCAAGGCAAAAACATTGGAAAAATTACTGAGGGTAGAAAGAAAGAGGCAAGGAAAGCAAGCAAGGTGTTTGATGGGATAGAAAGAAAACGGGGAAAACAACCCCAGTCCCATCTTAGCATATCTCTGTGGGCATAAATGGTGTTGCTTTTCAGTCCTTATACACCGCCTACAAGGTATTTTGGTGTCCAGAGCAAACAAGGCAGCACCTACGAATGCTTGGGATAAACTGTAGTTTATACCAGCAGTTCCCAAACCTTTTTGTTCAAGGAAACCTTCAGAAGGTTCCCCCCCCTCCCCCAACATAACTGTAACTCGGTCCCTAAGCACTGTGAACCCACAAAGTCAATCCTTTTATTTATTTATTTATTTCAATTATTTATACCCCGCCCTTCTCACCCGAGGGGACTCAGGGCGAACCCTTATTTCATCTACTCCTATAGTCCGAGTGTTTTGATAATGTAATACTTTTAGAATTTAAGAGAAAACATTTTTAAATATACAGTAAAAAAGGTAAAGGTTTCCCCTGACGTTAAGTCCAATTGTGACCGACTCTGGGGGTTGGTGCTCATCTCCATTTCTAAGCCGAAGAGCCGGCGTTGTCTGTAGACACCTCCAAGGTCATGTGTGACTGCATTGAGCACTGTTACCTTCCCGCCGGAGCGGTACCTATTGATCTGCTCACATTGGCATTTTTTCGAACTGCTAGGTTGGCAGGAGCTGGAGCTAACAGCGGGCGCTCACTCCGCTCCCAGGGTTTAAACCTGGGACCTTTCGGTCTCCAGCTCAGTGCTTTAACACACTTCGCCACCGGGGCTCAGTAGAGTCTCACTTAGCCAACCTTCACTTATCCAACCTTCACTTATCCAACGTTCTGGATTATCCAACACAGTCCTCCTCCCGCCCAGAACCCCGACTCTTTCTCTAGGCAGTAAGGACTGAAGTTTTTATGGATTTAACTTGTGATAATGTGTTACTGTAAGTTCATTTTATGCGATTCTATCTTTATTTGTAGTCAATCTTTCAATAGTCAATGTTTTGAATACATTGTGAGGTTTTGCTTCTAAATTCGTAAATACAGTAATTACTACATAATTTTACCATGTATTGAACTGCTTTTTCTGTTCATTTGCTGTAAAACATGATGTTTTGGTGCTTAATTTGTAAAATCATAACGTGATTTGATGTTTAATAGGCTTTGCCCTAATCCATCCTTATTATCCGACATTTTCGCTCATCCAATGTTCTGCCGGCCCATTTATGTTGGATAATTGAAACTCTACTGTAGCTACAAACCTTTAGTTTGGTACAGGAAGTTTCTGAATTCACACCTAAAGTGATGAATGAAACTGTTTATTTATGTATTTAGAGTAATTTGGAGATTGGACTTTACGCCAGCAGCTGAATATGTAAACCCAAGGTGGCACCAAGTTTTTAAAAAATTATTTATAGATTTGTCAATCAAAATGTATAAGCATACATCCTTTCCCCCTTTTTCAATATCTTAAGACAAAAGTGTATGTCATATTTTATACAAATCAACAGAAAAAAGAATCAAACATATCTTACATATGCTTCTTATCTGTTTTTAACTTTCCCCAATTACAACTTATGCTACATATACCTATACTACACATCTTTTATCTACTTAAACCTCGTACCATGTTTTATTTCTGTATTATTATTATAGTAGAGTCTCACTTATCCAATATAAACGGGCCGGCAGAACCTTGGATAAGTGAATATGTTGGATAATAAGGAGGGATTAAGGAAAAGCCTATTAAATGTCAAATTTCATTATGATTTTACAAATTAAGCACCTAAACATCATGTTTTGTAACAAATCCACAGAAAAAAGCAGTTCAATACATGGTAATGTTACATAGTAATTACTGTATTTATGAATTTAGCACCTAAACATCGCAATTTATTGAAAACATTGACTACTAAAAATTGACTACAAATAAAGATAGAATTGCATAAAATGAACTTACAGTAACAACATTATTGGAAGTTAAATCCATAAAAATTTCAATCTTATGAAGATTTTTAAAAATCTGTGATCCTTGCCTGCTTTTCCGATGATTGCCGTTTCTTTGCTGCCGAGTCTCGCCATCTTTGCAGCATCATTATGTCAATCCCTGTAGCTTCTACTTGTTGCTCAATATATGTCACTGCGGTTTCTTGAGTCCCAACCCTATCCTTGTGCGAGATTCTAAGAGGCTCGACAGTTGTTGCCTGATCATCAATTTCGTCGCCATTGCCATCATTATTGATAAGAGTGACAATTTCTTCATCAGTTATTTCATACTGATCATCTCCATTCATCCAATTTTCCACTTCTTGCGAAGACACATTCTCACACCCAGGGACACGCTGTACTAAGGGTAGAATGCTTTCTTCGGTTTCATCTGTGCTTTCCCTTTCCATAATTTCATCTTTATCTTCGCCTAACAACTTCTTCCATGATCTGGCAATTGTTGGAGCCTTAACGTCAGTCCAGGCCCTTGCAACCCAATAAGCAACTTCTTTTACATTGATGTTTTTCCATTTTTCAATCATGTCTTGCCCTTCTTCAATTTCTTCTATTATTGTTGACAGTAGCTTCTTGCGGTAGTTCCTTTTTAGCGTTTCCAAAATGCCCTGATCCATTGGTTGGCATATGGCGGCTACATTAGGTGGCAGAAACATCGCCTTAATGTCCCCATCTTGAAGCTTCTCTGCATCAGGGTGCATTGGGGCATTGTCTAGCAACAAAACTGCTTTTCTGGGCAGATCATTTTCTTTCAAAAATTTCTCAGTGGAAGGAACAAATTCCTTAAAAAACCAGTCTTTGAAAATTTCACTGGTCATCCATGCATTTTTTTGATTATAATATTTTACAGGAGGAGCGTTTTTTGAAACTGTTTTAAAGGCTCTTAGATTTTTGGGCTTCCCAATCATTGCGAGGTCTATTTTGTGGTTTGCGGTAGCATTGCTGCATGCTAAAATGGTCAGCCGTTCTTTAATATGCTTATAGCCAGGGGCTGCTGCTTCAGTTCCGGCTGCAAGGCTCCTACTAGGTAACATTTTGTAATTGAGACAGGTCTCATCACAATTAAAAATCTGATCGTCTGTTAGGCTTTCAGTTTCAACAAGGTCTTGAAATTTTTTCTTGAATGCCTCCATTTCTTGATAATTTGATGACAGCTTCTCACCACAAACACTTAAGAGACGGATTCCATAACGTTTCTTCCACCTGTTGAGCCAACCATTGCTTGCGCTAAAATCTGGGTCCCCTTCATTAAATTCCTTTTGAAAATGCAATGCTTTCTGCTGTAAAATAGGCCCTGAAATAGGCACGCTTTTGTCTCTGAACTGCATATACCAAACATACAAAGCTTCACTAACTTTTTCATAGTCACACTTTTTCATTGTTTTCCTCTCTTTTAATGCGCCATTGGTAACTCTGAAGGAACACCATTTTTCTATCTCCAATCGATGCCTTTTCCAGTCTCCTACTGTTACCTTTCCAACACCATAGTCATTGGCAACCTTCTTAATCGTCTCTCCTTTATCCAATCTCTTGAGTGCCTCAAGTTTTTGTTCCATTGATACAAAAATCTTCTTTCTTTTAGTTGCCATACTCTCACAGAAGGGCATGCATAGATTGGTTGCTGTTTTTGTAGGCAGCAATGCACGTTATTTTTCTAGGCAGCAAAACAAATGATGTTTCTAGTTGTTTGTAATTTGTGTAGTTCTTTGGTTTTATTAAAAAGTGATCATCTCTGCAAATGAAAAGAACAAAATGAGCTGTCATTATATACTGTAAATAAAAGTGATTTGGTCATGTTCATATTACTCTTCTGGAGGGTGGTATTTCCCTATTCCTCTTTAGGACCTCTGGAAGTGTAAGGAGTCAGATATGGAGAAACAAAGCAGCATTAACTCAACAGTTTTTCTTGAGGTTCAATCCCACTTTGTGAGCATACTGTAGTTTTAATCTCATCTGCTTTCCAACTGCCCTGGGGTACTTGAGTGCTTAGGATATGAATGCCTGACAATAAAGCAGAACCAAAATAAAGGACAGGTGTCATTTCGCTAAAAGGGAAAGAAGCAATATTATGTGAACACTAGAGTGAGAACAGCACGCCTAACAGCCATCCCTTCCTATAAGATGAATGCAATAATGTTTTGGAGCTCATTCAGGGAAAATTACTGAAGATATGTACACCTATCCTTCACTTTTCTCCAAGACCTAATGGCTCATTTCAGTTTTAATCGTGGGTTAAGGGAAAACAAAAAACAAAAAAGATTGCCATATTGGGCGCCCTCTGAGACTGATGCAACATCCATTGGGCCTCTCCACATGCCAGCCGTTTGCCAGGAGAGGCGAGATGCTTCCAATGCAGGCCGAATGCGCCCCTTCCTGTTCTCAGTGAGCGGAGAAGCTCGCTGCATGTTGCTGGGAGGGGCGAGACGCAGCGGTGCAGGCCAGACGCTCCGAGGGAGAAGCCTGTTGTGCTGGAGCAACAGCTGAGCCGACTGCCTCTGCCTCGGAGAATCCAGAGCCTCAGAAAAACAGAGCTCGAATTACTAGCTGTGCCCAGCCACGCGTTGCTGTGGCTTATGGGAATCATTTGTTGACCAGGTGGAATAGCAGTGAATAACCTTGCAGCCTCAAAGCCTGGCCGTTTTCTTCTTATGTGAATCCTTGTTTGATGGGCTGAAATACAATGGAATAGGCTTGCTGCTTGGAAGGCTGAGTACTTGCGTTCGAGGGGAATGGTTTTTTGGGCTGCTAGAATTGCATTGAATAGTCTCGCTGCTTCAAAGCCTGGCCACTTTCACCATAGGGGCACCCTTCGTTGGTCAGATTGAATAGCAACAAATAGTCTCAGTGCAGCAAGTAGGAATGCTGTAATTAGTCACCTTGATTAGCATTTAATTATCTTGCAGCTTCAAAGCCTGCCTGGGGGAATCCTTTGTTGGGAGATGTTAGCTGGTCCTGGTTGTTTCATTTCTGGAATTCCCATTTTCAGAGTGTTGCTCTTTATTTACTGTCCTGTTTTTAGAGATTATATTCTGTATTATTATACCACAGCAATTATCATATATTATATTTATAATCTTATATTATCTGCTTAGAACTGGATTATATGAGGCCCCTTCTACACAACTGTATAAAATCCACACTGAACTGGATTATATGGCTGTGTGGACTCAGCTCTCCTAAATTCCCGAATGCGGGTTAGACTTGTCTTCGTTTCAGCCTTCCTTTCTTTCGCAAACTGCAAGAGCACATGGTCACTTGACCCTCTGGATCTGACCACTTCGAATGCATTGATCAGGTCGTCCACATTTGTTAGGAAGAGATTGAGAGTAGCTGATCCCCCTGCTGCCTCATCTACCTTCTGGACCATAAAACTGTCTGCAAGGCAAGTGAGGAATGTTTTGGAATTTGTACTCTTGGCCAAGTTTGTTTTTCCAGTAAATATAGGGATAGTTGAAATCGTCCATGACTACTGTATCCTTTCTTTGTGCCTATTTGATCAACTGTTTACAGAAGGCTTCATCAAGTTCTTCATCCTGGCTCGGAGGTCTGCAGTAGACACCCACGACAAGATCTTATCCAGATGCTTTTAAGCTGGTTTTCCAGATTGCGGTCTTGCATCTCTTTTGCGGCGTAGCTGTTTTTGACATATAAGGCTAATCCCACTCCTCTCCCCTTTGTTCTGTTTCTGTGAAAGAGGTTATAGCCCTCGATGCCTGCATTCCAGTGATAGGAGTCATCTGAACAGGTTTCAGTGATGCTTATGACATCGTGTAGTCTTGTGCGAAAAGTTGGAATCATAGAATAATAGAGTTGGAAGAGACCTCATGGGCCATCCAGTCCAACCCCCTGCCAAGTAGCAGGAAATCGCGTTCAAAGCACACCCGACAGATGGCCATCCAGCCTCTGCTTAAAAGCCTCCAAAGGAGGAGCCTCCACCACAGTCCGGGGGGAGAGAGTTCCACAGCTCTCACAGTGAGGAAGTTCTTTCTGATGTTCAGGTGGAATTTCCTTTCCTGTAGTTTGAAGCCGTTGTTCCGCGTCCTAGTCTGCAGGGCAGCAGAAAACAAGCTTGCTCCCTCCTCCCTATGACTTCCCTTCACATATTTGTACATAGCTATCATGTCTCCTCTCAGCCTTCTCTTCTGCAGGTTAAACATGCCCAGTTCTTTAAGCCGCTCCTCATAGGGCTTGTTCTCCAGACCCTTAATCATTTTAGTCGCCCTCCTCTGGATGTTTTCCAGCTTGTCAATATCTCCCTTCAACTGTGGTGGCCAAAATTGGACACAGTATTCCAGGTGTGGTCTGACCAAGGCAGAATAGAGGGGGATCATGACGTCCCTGGATCTAGACGCTATACCCCTATTGATGCAGGCCTGTATTTGTTTAAAGCTGCTAAAAGGAGATCAGAGTACATAGATCAGATTGGGGTGTAGTGCTGGGGAGATGGGGATAGTTGATGCGTAGATCTTTAGCTAAACTACATTGGCACCAAGCAGGCAGACACCTGTATTTTCTTTTAAGTGAACCAGATGTATGTTGTATGTTGTTTTTGTATTGTCTGTCTTTGATAAGACCAACTGGCTAATCCATAAATTGTTGTTGTTGTTGTTGTTGTGTATAGATGATGATATCTGAAGGAGATGAAAAGACCTGATGTCAGGAGTATTGGGTTTGTGAACTGAACACCAGGCAGAACAACACCCTCCTCCCCCATGGAATGGGATCTCCTTCTATTGGAACAGGACCTCAAGACCATGCTGGGGGTTTTGTCCCTCTCTCCTCCTTTTGGGGGGAGGGGAGGCGAAGGGGGGGAGGGGCAGACCCGCGACCCCTCCCTTTTCTTTCCTGCCAGGAACACGCGAGGGACCCCCCCCAGGCCCCTCCCCCGCCCTCCCTCAGCCCATAATATTCCCCCAGAGAGACACCAGGCCTTCTACCTCCTTCCTCCTCGAGGCCCACACGCTTTCTTCTTCCTGCTCTGAAAGAGCTCCGCCCAGCCTCCGGAAATTACGTCAGAGTCATCCCTAACACCCTCCTCCCTCCCTCCCCTTCTCTTGTTAGCATTAGTCCTGCCTCTCTAGGAAGAAGCAGAGCTCGCTTGTCCTTGGAGGACCCGGGGGACGAAAAGGGCGCCCTTCCTTCTTCCTGCAAAGCCTTGAAAGACAAGGATCCCAGGGAAGAAAAACCCCGTTTAGGAACTGGAAAAAAGGTACCAGGGGTAGGTAAGTTTTCCGAGCTCTTATGAAGTAATCTCACAACCTCTGAGGATGCCTGCCATAGATGTGGGCGAAACGTCAGGAGAGAATGCTTTTGGAACATGGCCAGACAGCCCGGAAAACGTGCAACAACCCTGTGATCCCGGCCATGAAAGCCTTCGACAACACATTTGCTTCTTTTCTTGTTCTTTCCAGTAGCTAATTTGTCTCTTAGACAAAACCTAGAATGTCGACAACACAAGGAAGCCCTCACAGAAGGAAAATATTGTCCACAGAAGTTCTACCCCAGGGGTCCCCAAACTTTTTAAAGAGGGGGCCAGTTCACGGTCCCTCAGATCGTTGGAGGGCCGGACTATAGTTGAAAAAAAAAACTATAAACAAATTCCTATGCACACTGCACATCTCTTATTTTGAAGTTAAAAAAAACCTAAACAGGAACAAATACAGCCTCAATGTTAATAACAATCATAATCATAATAAAAATAATAAAGAAGGTTAGAAGAGACCCTTTGGGCCATTTAGTCCAACCCCCTTCTACCTTTGTGCACCAAAAGCACAAGCAAAGCACCCCTGACAGATGGTCACCCAGCCTCAATTTTGTTATTAATAATAATAATAATAATACATCACACAGCCCTAAACGCTTGGGAACTTGTGATTTTATGATACAAAGTCCAGCATATATATCTTGTTTGCTGTGTTTGCTTGTTTGCATATATACTGTGTCTTTGTGTCAATAATAATAATAATAATAATAAAGAGGATTGGAAGAGACCCCTTGCGCCATTTAGTCCAGCCCCTTTCTGCCTTTTTGCACCAAAAGCACTAGCAAAGCACCTCCTTTGATAATTCATTACCCTGTTTCCCCGAAAATAAGACAGGGTCTTATATTAATTTTTGCTCCCAAAGATGCACTAGGTCTTATTTTCAGGGGATGTCTTATTTTTCCATGAAGAAGAGCTCACATTTATTGTTGAAAAACAAAATGAACATTTATTATATACTGTAAAGTAGTTGTCATCACAAACCAGCATAACCAGACAAACTATGAATCCTATCAAGAATTTCTTGTTACTATGTACCATTATTTACATGTACAACAATCTATGGTACCTCTTGCAATTTAGGTTTCACAAGGTTTCCACGCTGATTTCTCTCTATTCTAGTTTCAATGTAGTCATGAATGATGAATAATATAATATACTATAATAATAATATGATAATATAATAATAATATAATGATATACAATATATTAATGAGATAATATAATATAGGATATAATAATAACAGAATATGATAATGTGGTATTAATAGGATAATATAATAATGGGATATAATAACAGAATAGCATAATAATATAATAATAATAGGATAATATAATAGAATAATAGAATGGAATAGAATGATATAAAATATATTAATAGGATAATATAAAATGGAATATAATAATAATAACAGAATATGCTAATCATAATAAAATAATAATATGATAATATAATAGAATAATAGTATAGAATATAATGATATAAAATATATTAATAGGGTAATATAAAATGGAATTTAATAATAACAGAATAATAATATAATAATATGAAAATATAACAGAGTAATAATATAATAATAATATAATGATATAATAATAATAGAAAAATATAATATAATGATTTAAAATATATTAATAGGATAATATAATAATGGGATATAATAATAGTAACAGAATATGATGATAATAATATGGTAATAGAATAATAGTATAAAATAATCAGTTTCATGGCACAGGATAGGAATAAGGTTGAGAGGAGAATCCCAATGCGTCCTGTACCTTTAAGGAGCGAAGCCTTGGGGAGGAGTGGAAAGCCCTCTTCCTTCCTTCCCTCCCACCCTCCCTTGCCGGGGCTCCAGGAGCCAATCAGAAGCCTTGGGGGCGAAGGCAGCATGGCCAGGAGGGAGACGGCGGCTGGGAGACAGGCAAGGCAAGGCCAGCCAGGGAGGGAGGGAGGCACAGAAAACAAGCACTTTCCCTCCCTTTGTGTATGAGGAGTGCTGCTTCTGCCCTGCAGCCATGCTTCCCAATGGATCTCTGCTGCAGCCTTAGTTGCTAGGTCTTACTTTCAGGGGAGGCCTTATATTTGGCAATCTCCCCAAACCCCTGCTAGGTCTTATTCTTTGGGGAGGTCTTATTTTCGGGGAAACACGGTATTAATTAAATACTAATTCAAATACTATTATAAACAAGAAAAATTCTGGAAGGCACGCACCGGGCGAGGGAGGGGCCAGGGGCCGGATAAATGGCTTCGATGGGCCGCATATGGCCCCCGGGCCTTAGTTTGGGGACCCCTGTTCTACCCATGTGCCAACTGTGTGGGATGTTTTGCCCAAAAAATGGCACACGTGTGTCATAGGAAAATAAAGAAATGCTTCTCTTCATTCTCCGGAGTTCTGAAACACCAGACAATTCAAGAGAAGAGGAACCACACAAATGCCAAGAATGTGAAAATGTTTTGCTTCCAAGTCTGTTGCTCATTCAGCGAAGAAGGCGGGCTTCAAATCTGGTGTGGAGATAAATAAAAGGATAAAAGCCATCTGGTGCTTCCTAGGTTCCCCTCTTCCCAATCCCCCTTTTGAGGCAAGTAATCCACAATATCTGCTTTGAACTGGATTACCTTTTTTTTTTCGTGTCAGGAGCAACCGGAGTTGCTTCTGGAGTGAGAGAATTGGCCGTCTACAAGGACATTGCCCAGGGACGCCCGGATGTTTTGATGTTTTTATCATCCTTGTGAGAGGCTTCTCTCATGTCCCCGCATGGAGCTGGAGCTGATAGAGGGAGCTCATCCTCACTCTCCCCGGGTGGGATTCGAACCTGGAAGCTTACATATAAGTATTTATATTCCACCCTTCTCACCCCGAAGGGGACTCAGGGCAGATCACATTACACATATAAGGCAAACATTCAATGCCTTGACATAGAACAAAGACAGAGACAAACGCAGGCTCCGAGCTGGCCTCGAACTCATGACCTCTTGGTCAGAGTGATTGGTCTCAGCTGGCTGCAGCTGGCTGCTCACCAGCTTGCGCCACAGTCCGGGCAAAGAACACCACTCTTATGCCAAATTTGGTCCAGTGAATAAAAATACACCCTACATATCAGAGATTTACCTTACGATTCATAATAGTAGCAAAATTACAGTTATGCCATAAAATGAAAATAATGTTATAGTTGAGGGGTCACCACAACATGAGGAACTGTATTAAGGGGTCGCGGCATTAGGAAAATTGAGAACCACTGTGCTGTAGCTTAGGGAGCCTCCAGCTGGGGCAAATGTGTTGGGAGTGAATATTTGGGGAAGATTTCAGAAGTGAGACCAGGGTTCAAATTTCCACTCAGCTGTGAAACTTGACTCAGTGACCTTGGGCAAGTCACTCTCTCTCAGCCTCTGTAGACGGCAGGGCAACCCCTCCCACGAAACAAAGATTGCCAGGGAAACCTATGCGAGGTTCACTCCAGGATGGCCAATAGTCATAAACAATTGGAGGGAACTCAACCATTTAAAAATACAAATGCTCTAAAGCACCAGATTCCATCTGCCCTGGGAAGCTAAACAGGGTCAGCCTGGTTAGTACTTGGATGGGAGTCCGCAACCCACCCCAAGTGTCTGTTGAAGTGGGAATGATTGTATATAGAGTTGTTTAAATGTAATTGAGTTATAGTGTTGCAATGTGAGCTGGAGATTGCATCATGCACTGTCTGCTGTCCACTATGCGAATGTGTAAAGAGTTAACTGTGTATTGCATCAGACAGCAGAGGTGGTTATAAATAGCTCCCTGTGTTATCTGCTCTCTGCTCTCTACCTCTCTGCACTCTGTCTGTATATATCGTCTTGAGAGTTTTCCGTTTGTTAGTAAATCTTTTGTAGATAGCCAAACAGGCTTCAGCCTCTTTATTGGTGCCAGTGATTCTTCGTTGATCTTCCGCTGCATGTGTGTTTATCCAAACCGCGCGCTCTGACAGTGTCCTGGGTTGTATCTCAGAGGAGGAACTGTTGAAGCCACCTCTGAGTTACTCCTTACCTGAGAAGACCCCTTGTAATTCATGGGGCCACAGAAACCCACCAGTGAGCTGAAGAAGGCAAGTGAAGCACCTTAAGACTAAATACCCTGAAGGCAGTTGATGTGGTCTATCTTGGGAGCTAAGCAGGGTCAGCCTTGGTTTGTGCTTGGATGGGAGACTGACAAGGGGTCCAAAGTGCTGGAGGCTTCACGGCAGAGGAAACCACTTTCTTTGCCCAAGAAAACCCTTTGCAATTCAGGGGGAATAACATCCATCTCCAGGCAAGATCAGCAGCACACCTTGGATTAAGAACAGGTTGAAAGTCTGGGGATTGAAAGGACTATGAAAGAGGAATTTATAAAACACTTTATTGAACATAAGAACGGTGGAGAGGTTAATCGAAATACAAGAATTAATAAAACAAAATAATAGATAAAAATTCTGCAACACATAATTTGAAAAAACTAGTCCTGATTTGCACTTCTTCATATGGGTAAGATGGGGGAAGTGCTTTATTAAAACATTGCCAGAGAAATTTCCTCCCCGTTAAAAAAGGTTTTCCTCTCAGTTTCAAAACCCACGTGTTCGGCTCTTGCAGGCATTCTTGTCCAAGGGAGCGGAGGCTTCTGGGAGTTGAAGTCCAAAGCCTGAAGGACCAAAGGCGGCTTGAAGGCTAACCTCCGAGATCTGGAACTCCAGGTGGCTAGAGAGGACTTCCTGCGGTGTTTTGTTTTGGGCGGATGTGGGCTGTGTCCTCCTCTTCCTGGTCCGGCTTCTCCTCCAAAAGCGGCTTCTTGGGAAACTCGTGCCTTTGGCTTTTCTTTCTGGGAGGATTTTGGAGGAAAAGGAGAAACGCCTGAGGGGGAGTTCTTGGGTTTAGAGGGAAGAAACTGGAGGGAAGAAGGTGAGGGAAGGCAAGGCAAGGCAATCCCTCGGGAGCAGGACGAGGCAGAGCCGGAGGGCGGGAAGGGGAGTGAGGGCCCTGGGCGCGTCTCCACTGGAGGAGGAAGGAAGGCCCTTCCCTCCCCTGGCTTTTTAAGGCTGCTTTGGGTTCCAAATATGGGAGGAAAAGAGGGGTAATAACAACAACGTTGATGAGGAGCCAAGAAGTGGTTGAGGAAGGAGGGAAAGTGGGGGCCAGAGAGGAGGGAGGGGGGGGCACCTGAGGCCACTCAGTCCAGCCCCTTCTCCCCTTTAGAGCCACGTTCTGCAGGAAGAGCTGCCAATCTAGAGGGTTATTTCTCAGTGAATGTGATATCAGTGCTTACAAACACAGAGTATGGCCTCGAAATTGTGGACACGAGGCTGGGAATGATTTCTCCCTCTCGATCCTGTTGGACTGGAACTCCCAGTGAGGGGGACTGGTGTTAAAAGGGAATTTTCAGGGATGCTTCCATTGAATGTAAGTCCCATATGTCTTGATTTACTGCTATTTGATCTAATTTGCAAAAGGCCCTTGTGAGGCCCATGTCTGAGAAAATGCTGATGTTTGGAAAAAGAGAGGAAGTTACTTCAAACCAGGACAGAACTGGTTATCTAGTACTCCCTAAGTTTCCGTTTTGGAGTTACACTTGCAACAGTGCTGTGCTCAGGGTCAGTGACATGAAAGCGCCATTGTCTAAAGACTCATACGTTGCTTTTTGCTCAATAGAACAGAGAAACCAATGGCATTGTATGTTATTTAAGATGCTTGTGACGTAATCGATTTTAGACCAAAAAAAATGATTGATCTTTGAAGCCCAATAAGAATGTCTTTTCAATTTTCTCTAATAGTGATTAAAAGCCATTACAACCAATTTGGGCAACAAAACCTTTGATTGCATTCCTATATGCATTTTTGTTGTTATTGCTAAGCTCGCAATAAACAGCTTGAGCAGTTTGAAGATTCAACTTTTGGTGTCTTTCCTAACCTTGCCCCCTTCGCCGAGGGGGCTCCTGCCTTCAGTGGGATCGTAGGAGTACCAGCGCGTCTTTGCCCCTTTGTTATCCTTCCTCTCCACTGACTGTACTGATGGGAGTTGCAGTCCAAACATCTGGAAGGCTAAAGGCTGTGTGAGAAGAGTTGCAGTCCAAACATCTGGAAGGCTAAAGGATGTGTGAGAAGACCTTGGAAATGGAGTGGCATTTCTTCTAATGTAAAATGAACGTGGCTCCGTTACCCAGGGACCATGATGCACTGGCGCTTACCGTAAGGGCATCCTCCTGGAGGCCTCGTCCCCTCGGGCGTTTCCAGGCCCTCCATGCCATTCCCTGGTGTGTGGCCATCGAGGGACCTCCAGCCTCCAGGCCAGCTTCTCCCTCCGGAGTGGCAGCACCCAAGGCTCCTTCCTGGCGGCTATGCAGACCCAGCCTTCCTCCAACCGTCCTGCCTGCTTGCCCTTCTCTGAGAAATGTAAAAGGCAAGGATGTTAGTAAGGATGTAAAACAAGAAGAATAGTAGGAAAGTTAATACATTTAGATACACACAAAACGCCAGGAAATTGGGTGGGTTTAAAAGAGAGCCATACAAACAAGGAGGACATGAAATATATCTCCTTTCCCTCCTTCCCTCCCTTTTGACTGGAAAGGAAAACACATTGTTAAGGGAGGGAAAGAGAGGAGAGAGAAATATATTATGTATTGCAAGTAATGGCCTCCAGGCTCCCCTGATCGCCCCCATTATCAGCTGAGGGAGGTTTTTGCAAATCAAAGAGAGTGCTGGAAAACTCAGCTTATCTTCCAGTATATATGGAAATTCTAGTTTAAGTGCACCAAACCTTGGATTACAGTTTCTTGCTTTTACCGTAAGTGACTTTTGGAATTCCTGTTCAGAGTTGGTCATTGCTTTTTGTTAAGGTTCTGGAAATCTAGTTAATGGATGTATTTTGAAACTGTTTTATATTAGATACTCTTTTTAATAAGCTTACTATTCTTGTTCATCTGTGTGCTGTTTGTGTGAAAAAGGAATCAAGTAGGTGGTTGGGCTGCAACAGGCATCGCCTCAAGAGCTCCAATTTTCAAAATGGCTGCCATTTTCAAAATGACAGATGCAGCTTCCTGGGAGAGCTATCAGTGCTATAGCAATGTTCTTCTCCATTTTGGAGGTGTTGCTTTAGAGCTCCAGTTTTCAAAATGGCTTCTGTTTTCAAAATGATAGCTGCAACTTATTGGTGGAGCTATCAGTACTATAGAAAAGTCTATCTTGATTTTACAGACATTGTTATACCCTGGTCAGATTCTGCATGTTTAGAAGATGAGCCTGGAGACACTTGGAGAGTTTTAGTGGGCCCAGGGTAGGAGAGAAGTGGCCTGGAGAGAGCCGTTGTGGAATCTCCTGGCAGTTCCCATGAGACAGGAGAAAGCGATATCACTTCTCATGAGAATCTGCCAGAAATGCAGGCTGAGAGAAAGGTGGGAGACAAATGTTTGTCCAGATCAAGGCACTTGGAGCTTCGGAGGCAGCGTGTTCAACAGAGACAGACACACTTTTCCCAGCGGCTTAGAGATAAGGAGAGGAAAAGCAAGTGTGTGAGGAATGATGTTATGGGAGGATTTGAGGTCTTTTACGTGGGTTTCTGCTGATACAATCATTTGTGAGAGCAACATTGTATTCAGGTGAACAGCTCTCAGTTCCTGGTCCTACATTTGTGCATTCGTGTATTCAAGTTTCTAAATTTGCTCCTAGTTCTCGTTTCATGTGTGGCATAGGTCGCCTGCCTTGGATTCATGCTGTTGTGTTTATGGATATATCGGGATTGACTCTTGAGACCACAGTAAAACCCTGCTCGTTCGAGCCCCGCTCGTCTGAGCCTCCGTGCAATCCGAGCGGGTGAACAGGGAGGGCCGCAAAGGCCCTCCCCGTTCACCTGCTCTCTGGCTGGCTAGGTGTGTATGTTGCTAGGTAGATAGCAAGCTACCTAGCAACACACAGGGGGCACCTCCCCATGCGTGCTGCTAGGTAGCTTGCTATCTACCTAGCAATATGCACGGCCGGCTCCTTCGCCACGTCGGGCGCTGATGCTGCCTGCCCCTGGCGTGATGAAGGAGGGGCGGGCAGGTGGGTGAACGGGGAGGGCTTTTGCGGCCCTCCCCCTTCACCCGCTCAATGGCTGGCCCAAACGCCCACCGAACTGAGAGGTTTCCTCTCCGTTCGGCGAGCGCTTGGACCCAGGGAAGCTGAAAGCGTGCCGCTTCCCTGGCTCCAAGCGACCGCCAAAGGGAGAGCAAGCCTCTTCGTTCGGCGGGCACTTGGAAGGAAGCGCCTGCTGAACGAAGAGCTTTCCTCCCTTTGGTGGCCACTTGGAGCCAGAGAAGCGGGTGTCGCTTCCCTGGCTCTAAGTGGCCGCCAAAGGGAAAGCAAGGGACCTGGTAATCCGAGTGATCTGGGTTGACCGAGCTGCAGTCCGCCCGTTTAACTCAGACTACCGAGGTTCTACTGTATATGTGAAGGAATTTTGGAATCTTGGGCTTGACATTCCTGGCCTAGGTTCTCCAGGACAGCTTTGTGCTCGCAGAGGCTTTCATTTCAATAAGGTTTGCTATTATCCATAGTTTCCTGTTTTTGCAGTAAATTCAGGAAAGTATGCCCCATGGACACAGTCGTCAGAGTGTACTGTTTTAACATTTTCCTGGTTACCTATTCAATGACTAGTTCCTTTCCAGCCCTGCATCTTTGCTTTCTTAACTCATCCTCTTTAAAAACTGAATGTTGTATAATACCCTTTTTTCTTTCAGTTTTCCAGGTGGTAAGCTCCAGGCGAATGTTTAGACTGCTGCAGTAGATTCTAGCATTTCCCACGATTTCAGGCTAGTATTGTCCGAGGATGAAAATGGAGACCCGAGAAGACCTTACAAGTCATAAATCAAAGCAGGTGTCATGGGAAGTGAGAGGGAGCTGCCATGTTGGGACAACGGAGGCATTCCTGCCAAGGAGACCAATGGAGGTGAAACAGGAGCCCGACAAAGACCCGCTTCAGCAGTGGGAAACCCAATGGCAGGAGTTCCTGAAGAGCCTGGAAGGCCCTCACCCAAACTGGCGCACCTCTCAGTCGAGGGAGGAGCCGTGGGACGACGCCAAAGCCTTCCTGGCCTCCTTTGAGCAAGTGGCCCAAGCCTGCCGGTGGCCCAAGGAAGAGTGGGTGCCCCAGCTCCTGCCAGCATTGAGCGGAGAGGCCAAGCGGGCCTTCACTAGCCTGGAGGCCAAAGGCAGGGAGGATTATGGGAAAGTGAAGGCTGCCATCTTGCACAGGGATGCCATGTGGCAAGAGGAACAGCGGCAGTGTTTCCGGCGTTTCCGCTACCGAGAGGCCGAGGGGCCGAGAGCCGCTTATGGCCAGCTCCAGGAACTGTGTTGCCGGTGGCTGAAAGCTGAAAGGCATTCGAAGGAGCAGATCTTGGAGCTGCTGATCTTGGAGCAGTTCTTGGCCGTCCTGCCTCCAGAGATAGAGGCCTGGGTCAAGGAATGTGGTCCAGAGACTTGCTCCCAGGCAGTGGCCTTGGCGGAGGACTTCCTCCTGAAGCAGCGACAGCGAGAGTCCAGGTGTCAGGCAAGCCAGGTGAGGACTGTTCATTGGGTTCAGGCTTCCCAAAGGGCTGCTTCGTGCAAGGTGCCAGCAGATCATCTTCACTTAACTAGCCAGGGTAGCAGTAACTGAATATAAACTGTATGGGGCTGTCTTTGAGCCTTCTTAGGTCTTCCAGCATCCTCTTTTGTGCCTGAAACAGTTATGGAGGGAGAAAAAGATGGCAAAATGGCCTCACAAATTCTGGGATTTGTGAGCATACTGAGATTTTAATTTTAGAAAATATTGAAATAGAGTGTGGGTGAGGAGTGCACTGCAAAGAGCAAATACAGCCCCCATCAAATGCCCAGGCAGTAGGTTTAATGTGGGATTGCGAATTGTGAGATCTGGGTTCAGGTCCCTTCTGGACCATTAAACTCATTGTGTGATCCTGGGCCAGTTATTTTCTCCGGCACTGACCTATCTCACAAATACTTTGAGGACTATGTAGAGCAGAGGAAAGCCATATACATTATGTTAACAAGTGATAAATATTTTAGGTGCCGTTAGAGGAAGAGGAGACGGTGGGTTCCCCTGAAGGTGGCCAAGCCCTGCCTGAGACGGAGCAGAAGGAGTTTAGTGTGGAGACCAAACAGGAAGATGACGATGGGGATACTGGACCCTTGGGTACGAAGAACGGGCTGTTTGTTTCCTTGGATGTTGGGGATGTTTTTCCTAGACTAACCACAGCACTGCGGCTCTTTCTCCCCCGAGTAGGGCCTTCCCTTAGAATCATAGAGTTGGAAGGGACCTCCTGGGTCATCCAGTCCAACCCTCTGGCAAGAAGCAGGAAAATCATATTCAAAGCACCCCCGATAGATGGCTATCCAGTCTCTGTTTAAAGGCCTCCAAAGAAGGACACACACCCTTACTCTGGGGCAGAGAGTTCCACTGCTGAACAGCTCTCACAGTTAGGAAGTTCTTCCTAATGTTCAGGTGGAATCTCCTTTCCTGTAATTTGAAGCTATGGTTCCTAGTCTCCAGAGCAGCAGAAAACAATCTTGCTCCCTCCTCCCTATGGCTTCCTTTCACATATTTATACATGGCCCTGATCATGTCTCCTCTCAGCCTTCTCTTCTGCAGGCTAAACATACCCAGCTCTTTAAGCCGCTCCTCATAGGGCTTGTTCTCCAGACCCTTGATCATTTTAGTCGCCCTCCTGTTTACATATTCTAGCTTGTCAAAATCTCCTTTCAATTGCGGTGCCCAGAACTGGACACAGTGTGATTCCAGGTGTGGTCTGACCAAGGCAGAGTAGAGGGGGAGCATGACTTCCCTGGATCTAGACACTAGACTCCTATTAATGCAGGCCAAAATCCCATTGGCTTTTTAAGCTGCCGCATCACATTGTTGGCTCATGTTTAACTTGTTGTCCACAAGGACCCCAAGATCGTTTTCACCCGTACTGCTGTCAGGCCAGGCATTGTCACCCATTCTGTATCTTTGCATTTTGTTTTTTCTGCCTAAGTGGAGTCTCTTGCATTTGTCCCTGTTGAAGTACATTTTGTTAGTTTTGGCCCATCTCTCAAATCTGTTCAGATCATTTTGAATTTCGCTCTTGTCTTCTGTAGTATTAACTCTCCCTCCCAATTCGGCGTTGTCTGCAAACTTGATGATCATGCCTTCTAACCCTTCATTTAAGTTATCAATAAAAGATGTTGAACAGAACCAGACCCAGGACGGAACCCTGCTTATGGCACTCCACTTGTCACTTCTTTCCAGCATGAAGAGGAAGCATTGGTGAGCACCCTTTGGGTTCGTTCACTTAACCGTAGACCAGTCGTTCACAACCTGTGGGTCCCCAAATGTTTTGGCCTTCAACTCCCAGAAATCCGAACAACTGGTAAACTGGCTGGTATTTCTGGGAGTTGTAGGCCAAAACACCTGGGGACCCAAAGGTTGGGAACCACAGCCGTAGATCTTTAGATAGTCTAAGCCCAAGAGTCTTCCAGGTACATGGGGCTCCAAGCTGCTGTAATACTTTGCCAGAAAAGATTGAAAGTTGTATTATCTGGAAGGCCAAAGTTTCCCTTTCCTGAGGTAAGTCAAGGGACTGCATGGGCAGACCCCTGGCATGGAAATTCTCATCATCACTGGTCAATCTTCACCTGAATTATTGTATCCAGTTCTGGGCATCGAAGTAAAAAATCTGAATAAATAAACATGAAGCTTGTTGAACCGCAGAATTTTATGCTGCGTGAGGAAATGAAAAATAGAAAATCTGTATAGGTTTCAGCTTTTCTTTTGACTCTTATTCAAAGTTCAGAAACTTTCTCAGACTATGAAATTTTCATGGTGAAAATGGGTCTTAATTTGCCTTCTGCTCTATTTCCAACAGGCGATGAAAGGAAAAGTGAGAATGAGAGGCAACCAGGTGAAGATTCCCCAGGAAGAACAGAGAGTGAAGCATTAAAGGAGAATTTTTGTAGCCAAGATGGGGCTGTGAGCCAAGGCGGAAGCCACACGAAAGAGCCGGAAGCCAAATCCTTCCCCTTTCAGGTGGGAGACTCCCACAAAATCTCAATGCAGCAGGAAAGCGAGGAGGAAAAAAAGGGGACCGCTTTCTCCAGTGTTCTTAGTAGACGTCGCCCTGAGAATGAATCAGATTTAATGTTTGCAAAGACATTAAATCAGAGTGGAAAGCTGAATGAATGTGAAACTCTTTATGAAGGGACAAGTTCCAACATATACCTGAATCAAAGTATTCCTGCAGATAGGAGACAGTGTATGAATTCGGATCTTGGTAAGATGAACCATCCAAGGATCCCAAAAGGGAAGAAGCTGTTTAAATGTTTGGAGTGTGGGAAATGCTTTGGTCGGAGTACACACCTTACTTCACATAAGATAATCCACACCGGGGAGAAGCCATATCAGTGCTTGGAGTGTGGGAAATGCTTTGGTCGGAGGGCCCATCTCAAGAAACACCAGAAGATTCACACCGGGGAGAAGCCCTATAAATGTATAGAGTGTGGAAAGAGTTTCAGTGACCAGTCCACCTTTGTCAGACATAAGAGAATCCACACTGGGGAGAAGCCGTATCAGTGCTTGGAGTGTGGGAAATGCTTTGGTCAGAAGGCCAACCTCTGGTCACACCAGAAGATTCACACTGGGGAGAAGCCGTATCAGTGTTTGGAGTGTCGGAAATGCTTTGGTTGGAGTCGCTCTCTGAAGTCACACCAGAAAATTCACACTGGGGAGAAGCTTTATAAATGTACCGAGTGCAGAAAGAGTTTCAGTGACCGGTCCACCTTTGTCAGACATAAGAGAATCCACACCAGAGGGAAACCATACTTCTAATTAGATTGCAGAAAGAGTTACAGCCTGAGAATCCATGGCAAGAGAAGATGCCGCACGAAAATCAGCATTTGCTGAATGTCAGCATGGCTGTGTTAGTCTTTTCACCGAATGCAATGAACAGTCTTGTGGCATCTTAAAAAGGAATACCCTATTCCAGGCACCCTCAGGTTTGAAGAAATAATGAACAAATTCCTGTATACACGGCACATATCTTAATTGAATAAAAGAAAATAAATTTCTTGTCACTGTACTTTGTACGACAAAATTAAATGCTTTCCCCACACACAGTCATCCCTCCAGACTCCAACCACCACCACACAGCCCCCAATGCCACATCAATGCGAAGCCATGAAATTGACCATACAATTGTGCTGGAGGCCCTAGAGATTCTCTCAAGTAAATAAGTTCATTATTAAATTTGTGAGGAACCTCTTCCCTTAACCTCAGTGAATGTGGAGGACTGATATTCTTGCTCTGTCCTGTCTTGCCAGCACCAGGATTTGATCCATGGGGCTCACTCTTTCACATACAAGGACGGGTTGTAGTCTTCAGGTGGTGGCCATCCAGAAACACCTTGTGGCTGGAAAACTAGAACTCCAACCCAGGGAACCCACTGGGTACACTTGGGCAAGCCCCACTCTCTCAGCCTCATAGGAAGGTTGTGGTAATTCAGATTCCACCTGAACATCAGGAAGAACTTCCTCACTGTGAGAGCTGTTTGACAGTGGAACTCTCCCCCGGGCTGTGGTGGAGGCTCCTTCTTTGGAGACTTTTAAGCAGAGGCTGGATGGCCATCTGTCGGGGGTGCTTTGAATGCGATTTCCTGCTTCTTAGCAGGGGGTTGGACTGGATGGCCCATGAGGTCTCTTCCAACTCTACTATTCTATGATTCTATAAAGTGGATTTCTTGGAAGAAACCTTTCATAGAAAACACCATGAGAATCTGGCCTTAGGAAGAACTTCCTGACAGACAGCTGCTCATCAGTGCATATGCTGCTTCCTCTGGAAGTTTTTAATCAGAGGCTTGATGGCCATTTGTCTGGAATGCTTTGATTGGGTGCTCTTGCATGGTAGAAAAGGTTAGACCGGATGGCCTTTGGGTCCCTTCCAACTCATTCAATGATGAGGGCGTCTGTGCTGTTGGATCCCTCACCGCTGCCAGCTTCTCATAGTGTTTTCTTGGGAAGGTTTCTTCCAAGTAAATTTCAGGAGCACACAATCAAAGCATTCCGGACAGAAGGCCATCAAGCTTCTGCTTAAAGACTTCTACAGAAGGAGAGTCCACCGCACTCCAAAGTAGCCACACATACTAAGGCAGAAGAGCTCTATCTGTCAGGAAGTTCTTCCCAATGTTTAGGTGGAACCCTTTTCTCCTGTCATTTTTATCCATTACTTTTTTTGTGTCCGAGTCTCCAGAGCAGCAGAAAGCAAGCTTGGCCTCTCCTCAATGTGACATCCTTTGAGATATGTAAACGTGCCTATCTTAACCTGTTCTCCAAGCGAAACATACCCAAAGTTTCCAAGCCTTTGATCATGTGGGTTTTGCAATTCGGGGGGGGGGGGGGCATCATCAATACTGTACAGGCATTTTTTGCAGCACACGTTTGATACAGAACAGACAGAGAAAGCTAGGAGATGGAAATGACCATGTAAATGCCATTTTATGGCCTCATCACAACAGAGCATGGATCCATTTTAAATCCGGTTTCTGCCTCCTGCAGAATTCTGGGATTTGTAGTTTGGTGAGGCCAGGACCTGTCTGGCTGCGCTGTTTAAAGGCCCCTCCACAAAGTGGATTTAAAGTGGATCTAAACTCTAGTGTGATGAGGTCCTTAAAAACATCTGTCTGTCAGGAAGTTCTTCCCAATGTTTGGGTGGAATCTTTTTTCCTGGCATATTATCCATGTCCCCCTTGTGCCCTAGTCTCCAGAGCAGCAGAAAACAAGTTTGGCCCCATTGCAATGTGACGTCCTTTGAGATATGTAAGCATGCCTATCTTAGCCTTTTATCCAAGCAAAACATACTCGTGTCCTAAGCCAGTCCTTACAGGGATTCATAGTTTCCAAACCTTTGATCATTTGGGTGGCTTTTCTGTGAACACACACTATTTTGTCAAGATCCTTCTTGGGCTGTGGTGCCCAGAAATGGACACGGTCCTATTCCAGGTGAGGTCTGACCAAAGCAGAAGGGAGTGGGACTAGGGCCCCTTCTACACTGATATATCATCCAGATCAAAGCCGATAATCTGGATCTTATGTGGCAGTGGAGAAGGGCCTTCCCCTTTTCCTATCAACTTTCTCTTCACCAAGTATAATGGTCTTTTCCAGTTAATCACGTCATCTCCATGATAGCCTTTTAGACTTCCAGTGATAGTTCACGTTGGATTTGCTGTCGATGTCCAATAGCAAATCGGTAGTACAGTAGAGTCTCACTTATCCAAGCCTCGCTTATCTAAGTTTCTGGATTATCCAAGCCATTTTTGTAGTCAATGTTTTCAATATATCATGATATTTTGGTGCTAAATTCGTAAATACAGTCATTACAACAACATTACTGCGTATTGAACTGCTTTTTCTGTCAAATTTGTCGTATAACATGAAGTTTTGGTGCTTAATTTGTAAAATCATAACCTAATTTGATGTTTAATAGGCTTTTCCTTAATCCCTCCTTATTATCCAAGATATTTGCTTATCCAAGCTTATGCCGGCCCGTTTAGCTTGGATAAGAGAGACTACTGTATACCCAAAACCAGTACCACATTTCAAATTAGGTGATTTGTAGTTTCTTGTCACTTTTCTCAAGTCTCAGCCTTCCACATCTATACAGAGAAACTGGAGAGCCACCTCTCGTTCACCCCCCTCCCACCACAAATGCTCTTTGGTCTAAATGCCTCCGCCTGATGTAGTTCTCATAGGAGGTTCTGTCTGCTGAGCTGAGCATCAGTCTTGGCCGTAACCAGGGGCTGAGCAGGGATTCAGACCCAAGTCCCTCACCACATGAACTCAAAGCTCTTACCAAAAACCTAGAGTAGGAAGTGTGTGATCTCCAAGATGTTAAATGCTAGAGCAGCCTTTCTCAACCTAGGGATCGGGACCCCTGAGGGCTTCATGAGTGGGGTGTCAGAGGGGTTGCCAATGTCCAGTATTTTCTGTTGGTCATGGGGGTTCTGTGTGGGAAATTTGGCTCAATTCTATCGTTGGTGGGGTTCAAGGGGCTCTTTGATTGTAGGTGAACTATAAATCCCAGCAACTGCAACTCCCAAATAGCAAAATCAATCCCACCCAATTCTACCAGTATACAGATTGGGGCGTATCAGGTATTTATGCCAAATTTGGTCCAGTGAATAAAAATACACCCTGCATAAGAGAGATTTACCTTACGATTCATAATAGTAGCAAAATTACAGATATGCCATAGCAATGAAAATAATGTTATAGTTGGGGGGTCACCACAACATGAGGAACTGTATTAAGGGGTTGCAGCATTAGGAAAATCGAGAAACACTGTGCTGTAGCTTAGGGCAAATGTGTAGGGAGTGAATACAGTAGAGTCTCACTTATCCAACATAAACGGGCCGGCAGAACGTTGGATAAGCGAATATGTTGGATAACAAGGAGAGATTAAGGAAAAGCCTATTAAACATTAAATTAGGTTATGATTTTACAAATTAAGCACCAAAACATCATGTTATACAACAAATTTGACAGAAAAAGCAGTTCAATACACAGTAATGCTATGTAGTAATTACTGTATTTATGAATTTAGCACCAAAATATCACGATGTATTGAAAACATTGACTACAAAAATGTGTTGGATAATCCAGAACGTCAGATAAGCGAGTGTTGGATAAGTGAGACACTGCTGTATTTGGGAAAGATTTCAGAAGTGAGACCAGGGTTCAAATCTCCACTCAGCTGTGAAACTCAACTCAGTGACCTTGGGCAAGTCACACTCTCTCAGCCCCTGTAAAAGGCAGGGCAGCCCCTCCCCTGAAACAAAGATTGCCAGGAAAACCTATGATAGGTTCACTCTAGGACGGCCAAAAGTCAGAAACAATTGGAGAGAGCTCAACCATTTAAAAAATACAAATGCTCTAAAGCACCAGATCCCATCTGCCTTTGGAAGCTAAGCAGGGTCAGCCCTGGTTAGTACTTGGATGGGAGTCCGCAACCCACCCCAAGTGTCCTGGGCTCTGTTTATAGGTGAACTATAAATCCCAGCAACTGCAACTCCTAAATAGCAAAATCAATCCCACCCAATTCTACCAGTATACAGATTGGGGCGTATCCTGACCTAAGAAGACCCCCTCGTGATTCATGGGGCCACAGAAACCCAGCAGTGAATAGAAGAAGGCACATGGCGCACCTTAAGACTAAATACCCTGAAGGCAGTTGATGTGATCTGTCTTGGGAGCTAAGCAGGGTCAGCCTTGGTTTGCACTTGGATGGGAGACCGACAAGAGGTCCAAAGTGCCGGAGGCTTCACGGCAGAGGAAACCCCCTTCTTTGCCCCAGAAACCCTTTTGCAATTCAGGGGAACAACATCCATCTCCAGGCAATGTTCGCAGCACACCTTGGATAAAAAAGAACAGGCAGAGAGGAAGCCTGGGAACTGAAAGGACGATGAAAGAGGAATTTATAAAACACTTTATAGAACATAAGAACGATGGAGAGATTAATCGAAATACAATAATAAATAAAACAAAATAATAGATAAAAATTCTAGAACACATAATTGGAAAAAAATGCACTTCTTCTTATGGGTAAGATGGGGAAAGTATTAAAACATTGCCAGAGGAATTTCCTCCCCGTTAAAAAAGCATTTCCTCCCAGCTTCAAAACTCACGTGTTTCCCAGGTTCGGCTCTTCCAGGCATTTTTGTCCAAACCCTGGAGGACCAGAGGCGGCTTGAAGGCAAACCTCCGAGATGTGGACCTACAGGTGGCTAGAGAGGACTTCCTGCGGTGTTTTGTTTTGGAGGATGTGTCCTGTGCCCTCCTCTTCCTGGTCCGGCTTCTCCTCCAAACGCGGCTTCTTGGGAAACTCGTGCCTTTTGCTTTTCTTTCCCGGAGGATTTTGGAGGAAAAGGAGAAACGCCTGAGGCGGAGTTCTTGGGTTTAGAGGGAAGAAGGTGAGGGAAGATACGAAGGGAAAAGGGAGGGCAGGTCTGAGGGGAAATGTGGCAGCTCCTCCTTTGGGAACAGGATGAGGGAGAGCCGGAGGGCGGGAAGGCGGGGGTCCTGGATGGTAGGAGTACCAGCATGCCTTTGCCCCTTCGTTATCCTTCCTCTCCACTGACTGTACTGATGGGAGTTGCAGTCCAAACATCTGGAAGGCTGAAGGATCTATGAGAAGAGATGGAGGACTATTTAACCTTGGAAATGGAGCGGCATTTCTTCTAATGTAAAATGAGCGTGGCTCCGGCACCCAGGGACCATGATGCACTGGCGCTTACCGTAAGGGCATCCTCCTGGAGGCCTCGTCCCCTCGGGCGTTTCCAGGCCCTCCATGCCATTCCCTGGTGTGTGGCCATCGAGGGACCTCCAGCCTCCAGGCCAGCTTCTCCCTCCGGAGTGGCAGCACCCAAGGCTCCTCCCTGGCGGCCATGCAGGCCCGGCCCTCCTCCGACCGTCCTGCCTGCTTGCCCTTCTCTGAGAAATGTAAAAGGCAAGGATGTTCGTAATGATGAATAACAAGAAGAATCGTAGGAAAGTTAATACATTACTATTATTGTCCATCTGTGTGGTGTTTGGGTGAAAAAGGAATCAAGTGGGTGCTTGGGCTGCAACTGGCATCGCCTCAAGAGCACCAGTTTTGAAAATGGCTGCCATTTTCATAATGACAGTTGCAGCTTATTGGGGGAGCTGTCAGTTCTATAGCAATGTTCTTCTCCATTTTGAAGGCATCGCCTTAGAATTCCAGTTTTCAAAATTGCTGCTGTTTTCAAAATGATAGATGCAGCTTCCTGGGAGAGTTGTCAGTTCTATACCAATATTCTCCTTCATTTTGAAGGTACGCCTCAAAGCTCCAATCTTCAAAATGGCTGCTGTTTTCAACATGACAGTTGCAGCTTATTGGGGGAGCTATCAGCCTTGGACCGCAGGAAGATCCAACCAGTCCATCCTCCAGGAAATAATGCCCAATGGCTGCTCACTGGAGGGAAGGATATTAGAGGCAAAGATGAAGTATTTTGGCCACATCATGAGAAGACAGAAAAGCTTGGAGAAGATCATGATGTTGGGGAAAATGGAAGGAAAAAGGAAGAGAGGCCGACAAAGGGCAAGATAGATGGATGGACGGTATCCTTGAAGGGACTGGCTTGACCTTAAGGGAACTGGGGGTGGTGACGGCCGACAGGGAGCTCTGGCGTAGACTGGTCCATGAGGTCACGAAGAGTCGGAAACGACGGAGTGATTGAACAATAAATCAGCTCTATAGCAATGTCCTCCTCTGTTTTGAAGACGTCGCCTTAGAACTCCAGTTTTAAAAATGGCTGCCATTTGCAAAATGACAGTTGCAGCTTGTTGGGGGAGCTATCAGTGCTATAGCAATGTCCTTCTTGATTTTACAGACCTTGTTATACCCTGGTCAGATTCTGAGTGTTCAGAAGATGAGGCTGGGGATGCTGGGAGAGTTTTAGTGGGCCCAGAGTAGGATAGAAGTGGCTTGGAGAGAGCTGTTGTGGAATATCCTGGCAGTTCCCATGAGACTGGAGAAAGCGATATCAGTTCTCATAAGAATCTGCCAGAAGTGCAGGCTGAGAGAAATGTGGGAGACAAATGTTTGTCCAGATCAAGGCACTTTGGAGGCAGCGCATTCAACAGAGACAGACGCACTTTTCCCAGCAGCTTAGAGATGAGAGGAAAAGAAGGTCTGTGAGGAATGATGTTATGGGAGGATTTGAGGCCTTTTAAGTGGGTTTCTGCTGGTATAATCCTTTGTGAGAGCAACATTGCATTCAGGTGAACAGCTCTCAGTTCCTGGTCCCACATTTGTGCATTCATGTATTCAAGTTATAAGTCTGTTCCTGGTTCTCGTTTCATGTGTGGCATAGGTCGCCTGCCTTGGATTGATGCTATCGTGTTATGGATATATCGGGGAATTGACTCTTGAGACTATATGTGAAAGATTTAGGAATCTTGGGCTTGACATTCCTGGCCTAGGTTCTCCAGGACAGCTTTGTGCTGGAAGAGCCTTTCATTTCAATAAAGTTTGCTATAATCCATAGTTTCCTGTTTTTGCAGTAAATTCAAGAAAGTATGCCCCATGGATACAGTGGTCAGAGTGTACTGTTTTAACCTTTTCCTGGTGACCTGTTCAATGACCAGTTCTGTTCCAGCCCTGCATCTTTGCTTTCATAATTCTTCCTCTTTAAAAACTGAATGTTGTATAAAATTCTTCTTTTTTCTTTCAATTTTGCCAGGCGGTACGCTCCAGGCGGATGTTTAGACAGCCGCAGTAGACTTTAGCATTTCCCACGATTTCAGGCTAGTATTGTCCGAGGATGAAAATGGAGACCCGAGAAGACCTTACAAGACTTATATCAAAGCAGGTGCCATGGGAAGTGAGAGGGAGCTGCCATGTTGGGACGACAGAGGCATTCCTGCCAAGGAGACCAACGGAGGTGAAACAGGAGCCCGACAAAGACTCGCTTCAGCAGTGGGAAACCCAATGGCAGGAGTTCCTGAAGGGCCTGGAAGGCCCTCACCCAAACTGGGGCACCTCCCAGTCGAGGGAGGAGCCGTGGGACGACGCCAAAGCCTTCCTGGCCTCCTTTGAGCAAGTGGCCCAAGCCTGCCGGTGGCCCAAGGAGGAGTGGGTGCCCCGGCTCCTGCCAGCCTTGAGCGGAGAGGCCAAGCGGGCCTTCACTGGCCTGAAGGCCGAAGGCAGGGAGGATTATGGGAAAGTTAAGGCTGCCATCTTGTACAAGGATGCCATGCGGCGGGAGGAACAGCGACAGTGTTTCCGGCGTTTCCGCTACCGGGAGGCCGAGGGGCCGAGAGGGGCTTACGGGCAGCTTCAGGAACTGTGTTGCCGGTGGCTGAAAGCTGAAAGGCATTCGAAGGAGCAGATCCTGGAGCTGCTGGTCTTGGAGCAGTTCTTGGCCGTCCTGCCTCCAGAGATAGAGGCCTGGGTCAAGAAATGTGGTCCAGAGACTTGCTCCCAGGCGGTGGCCTTGGTGGAGGACTTCCTCCAGAAGCAGCAAGAACAAGAGTCCAGGCATCAGGCAAAGCAGGTGAGGACCGTTCATTGGGTTCCAGGCTTCCCAAAGGGCTGCTTTGTGCAAGGCTCCAACAGGTCTTCTTCACTTATCTAGCCAGGATAGTAACTGAATGTAGACTATATGGGGCTCCCAGCATCTCCTCTGCCCCAATAGTTAATTCTCAGTTTATTTTGTGATTTTAAAAAGGCCTCTTTTGTGCCCGAAACAGTCATGGAAGGAGAAAAACATGGAAAAATGGCCTCCCATGAGCTAGTGGGCATACTGAGATTTTACTTTAAGAAAAAGTTGAAATACAGTGCAGGTGAGGAGTGCACTGCAAAGAGCAAATACAGCCCCCATCAAATGCCCAGGCAGTAGGTTTAATGTGGGATTGTGACTCGTGAGATCTGGGTTCAGGTCCCTTCCGGACCATTAAACTCATTGTGTGATCCTGGGCCAGTTCTTTTCTCTGGCACTGACCTACCTCACAAATACTATGTAGACTATGTAGAACAGAGGAAAGCCATATACGTGAGATATACATTCGGTTAACAAATGATCAATGTTTTAGGTGCTGTTAAAGGAAGAGGAGACGGTGGGTTCCCCTGAAGGTGGCCAAGCCCTGCCTGAGACGGAGCAGAAGGAGTTTAGTGTGGAGACCAAACAGGAAGATGACGATGGGGATACTGGACCCTTGGGTACGAAGAACGGTCTGTTTGTTTCCTTGGGTGTTGGGGATGTTTTTCCTAGACTAACCACAGCACTGTGTCTGCTTCTCCCCCTGAGTCGGGTGTTCCCTTAGAATCATAGAGTTGGAAGGGACCTTGTGGGCCATCCAGTCCAACCCCTGGCAAGAATCTGGAAAATCACATTCAAAGCACCCCTGACAGATGGCTATCCAATCTCTGTTTAAAGGCCTTCAAAGAAGGATACTCCCTCTTACTCTGGGGCAGAGAGTTCCACTGCTGAACAGCTCTCACAGTTAGGAAGTTCTTCCTAATGTTCAGGTGGAATCTCCTTTCCTGTAATTTGAAGCTACTGTTCCTAGTCTCCAGAGCAGCAGAAAACAATCTTGCTCCCTCCTCCCTATGGCTTCCTTTCACATCTTGATACATGGCCCTCATCATATCACCTCTCAGCCTTCTCTTCTGCAGGCTGAACATGCCCAGCTCTTTAAGCTGCTCCACATAGGGCTTGTTCTCCAGATTCTTGATAATTTTAGTTGCTCTCCTCTGGACACATTCCAGCTTGTCAACATCTCCCTTCAACTGCGATGCCCAGAATTGGACACAGTGTGTTTCCAGGTAAACTGGCTGGGATTTCTGGGAGTTGTAGGCCAAAACACCTGGGGACCCAACGGTTGGGAACCACAGCCGTAGATCTTTAGATAGTTTAAGCCCAATAGTCTGCCAGGTACATGGAGCTCCAAGATGCTGTAATGCTTTGCCAGAAAAGATTGAAAGTTGTATTATCTGGAAGGCCAAAGTTTCCCTTTCCTGAGGTAAGTCAAGGGACTGCATGGGCAGACCCCTGTATGGAAATTCTCATCATCACTGGTCAATCTTCACCTGAATTATTGTATCCAGTTCTGGGCATCGAAGTAAAAAATCTGAATAAATAAACATGAAGCTTGTTGAACCACAGAATTTTATGCTGCGTGAGGAAATGAAAAATAGAAAATCTGTATAGGTTTCAGCTTTTCTTTTGACTCTTATTCAAAGTTCAGAAACTTTCTCAGACTATGAAATTTTCATGGTGAAAATGGGTCTTAATTTGCCTTCTGCTCTATTTCCAACAGGCGATGAAAGGAAAAGTGAGAATGAGAGGCAACCAGGTGAGGATTCCCCAGAAAGAACAGGGAGTGAAGCATTAAAGGAGAATTTTTGGAGCCAAGATGGGGCTGTGAGCCAAGGTGGAAGCCACACGAAAAAGCCGGAAGCCAAATCCTTCCCCTTTCAGGTGGGAGACTCCCACGAAATCTCAATGCAGCAGGAAAGCAAGGAGGAAAAAAAGAGGACCGCTTTCTCCAGTGTTCTTAGTAGACCTCGCCCTCAGAATGAATCAGATTTAATGTTTGCAAAGACATTAAATCAGAGTGGAAAGCTGAATGAATGTGAAACTCTTTATGAAGGGACAAGTTCCAACATATACCTGAATCAAAGTATTCCTGCAGATGAGAGACAGTGTATGAATTCGGATCTTGGTAAGATGAACCATCCAAAGATCCAAAAATGGAAGAAGCTGTTTAAATGTTTGGAGTGTGGGAAATGCTTTGGTCGGAGTACACACCTTACTTCACATAAGATAATCCACACAGGGGAGAAGCCATATCAGTGCTTGGAGTGTGGGAAATGCTTTGGTCGGAGTGCACACCTTACTTCACATAAGATAACCCATACAGGGGAGAAGCCATATCAGTGCCTGGAGTGTGGGAAATGCTTTGGTCAGAAGGCTGATCTCAAGAAACACCAGATAATCCACACCCGGGAGAAGCCGTATCAGTGCTTGGAGTGTGGGAAATGCTTTGGTTGGAGTCACTCTCTCAAGTCACACCAGAAGATTCACACTGGGGAGAAGCCCTATAAATGTACATAATGCAATACGAGTTTCAGTGCCCGGTCCACCTTTGTCAGACATAAAAGGATCCACACCAGAGAGAAGCCATATCAATGCTTGGAGTGTGGGAAATGCTTTAGGCAGAGGACCACCCTCAAGAAACACCAGATTATCCACACTGGAAAGAAACCATATCAGTGTTTGGAGTGTCAGAAGTGCTTTGGTCGGAGTTACTCTCTCAAGTCACACCAGAAAATTCACACTGGGTAGAAATGTACAAAATGCAATAAGAGTTTCAGTGACCGGTCCACCTTTGTCAGACATCAGAGAATCCACACCAGAGGGAAACCGTACTCCTGTTCCGATTGCGGGAAGAGCTTCAGCCAAAGAACTAGCCTGACTTTACATCAGAGAATCCATGACGAGAGAATATGCCACACGACAATCAGCATTTGCTGAATGCCAGCATGGCTCTGTTAGTCTTCTCACTGAGTGGCATCTCAAAAAGGAATACCCTATACCAGGCGTCCTCAGACTTTTAAAGCAGAGGGCCAGTTCACGGTCCCACAGACGGTTGGGAGGCCACACTGTAGTTTGAAGAAATAATGAACAAATTCCTATGCACATAGTGCATATCTTATTTGAATGGAATAGAATGACTTCATTGTCATTGTACAACAAAATTAAGTGCTTTCCCCAGCACACATTAAAAAACAACACACCCATCCCTCCACACTCCATACACCACTGCACAGCCCCCAGTGCCACATCAATGCGAAACAATGGAGTTCAATATCATTACAGCTCTAGGATAAAAGCTGTCTCTTTTATCTAAATATGTCGGATTAAATGGGTCCTTCAGAATGTTCTGATCTTTCTTAAGGCTGCGGGTCTTCTGAGGTTCTTTCAAAGAGGGGAGGATCAAGTTAATTAGGATTCTTGTTCTTGTGGACCTTCGAATAGTTTCAGATTGAAGGTGACCCTAGAACCAAAGTTTGGGGGCAGGGGCTGGGGAACTGACCTCCAAGGCCTCATCCAGCCCCTGGGCCTTACTTTGGGGACCCCTGACCTATATAGTCATATATAAGTCTAGAAACACCAACCCTTCTCTCAACCACGATATTGCTAATGGCATTTTTCCTTACTTAGTTTATCCATACTTCACAACCTCTGAGGATGCCTGCCATAGATGTGGGTGAAACGTCAGGCGAGAATACTTCTGGAACATGGCCACACAGCCCGAAAGACATACAACAACCCGGCATTTGAATACTTGGGTCGGAGGCCTCTGGGAGCCACAGAAAGGGTGTCAAAACCCAACATCTTGGCCCCAAAACTTGCCCACAACGTATATATGATGTTGACCTATAGATGAGTTCTAGCTTGGCTATTCGGCAGTGTCCAGGTTTTTTGAAAACGGCCTTGTTTGTTTTTGGATGTGAGATAATATCTATTTGGTCCTATGTTACACTGTTTCTTATAAAAAAAAAAACCTCAGTCTTTGCTTTCATTTTTTATGGATGTTCCCATAAGATAATGCATAAGGATGTTGGTGAACCACAATTCCCAAAAATCTTGGGTCAATCCTCCAAAAATGCCCCCAGTCTTCACAGTTGGCCATGTTGGGTCTGTGTGCCAAATTTGGCCCAGATTCCCTGGGCAATCGCCTTGAAACCGTCCCAGTCTTCACAGTTGGCATTGTTAGGTCTGTGTGCCAAATTTGGCCCAGATCCGTCATCTGCTGGGTTCAGTGTTCTCTGGACAAGGGTGAACTAAAACTCCCAGATTCCCAGGGCAATCACCTCGAAACCGCCCCAGTCTTCACAGTTGGCCATGTTGGATCTGTGTGCCAAGCTTGGTCCAGATCTGACGTTGGCTGGGTTCAGTGTTTTCTGAATACAGGTGAACTGTAACCCCCGGATGCCAAATTCAATCACTCCCAAACCTTGCCATTAGACAAAGTTGGCTGTGTTAGGTTTGTGTGGCGCGTTTGGTCCGGATCTGCTGGGTTCAGTGCTCTCTGGATAAGGGCGAACTACAATTCCCAGATTCCTATGGCAATCTTTCCGAAATGTACAATGTGAATGGGTTCCTGAGTTAGTAAGCTTAACACAAATAGCCCACTTATATACTACTTCAGAGAGACAAAACCCATATCATATTGTTTGTGATTACTGTGAATTCTAACAGTATAATAAGCTTAACGTTTAACCTAGTTGCTGAACTCATTTATTTTATTTTCTGTATATAAGTGGACTATCTGTGTTAAGCTTACAATCTTCCTGAAACATCTGCCAGGATTCACAGTTGGTTATGTTGAGCCTGTGTGGCAAGTTTGGTCGAGATCCGTTATCTGCTGGATTCAGTATTCTCTCTGGTGCCAAGGTCAATCACCCCAAGTTGGCAGTGTTGGGTCTGTGTGCTAAGTTTGGTCCAGATCTGTCCTTGGTGGGTTCAGAGTTCTCTGAATAGGGGTGAACTATAACTCTGATGCCAAGGCCAATCACCCCAAGTTGGCAGTGTTGGGTTTGTGTGCCAAGTTTGGTCCAGACCTGTCACTTGCTGGGTTCAGAGTTCTCTGAATAGGGGTGAACTATAACTCTAATGCCAAGATTAATCACCCCAAGTTGGCAGTGTTGGGTTTGTGTGCTAAGTTTGGTCCAGATCCATCACTTGCTGGGTTCAATGTTCTCTGAAAAAAAGATGAACGTTAACTCTCTGGAGCCAAGTAGAGGAGTTGTCCGATCCCTCTAACTAGCTCCAGTCAGGAGCCTGGCTGCAGATCTTTGGACTAGTTGGAATTTCCGGGCCGTCTTTAAGGACAGCCCCACGTAGAGTACATTACAGTAGTCCAGTCTAGATATAACCAAGGCATGGACCACCGTGGCCAAGTCAGGCTTCTTGAAGAATGGTCACAGCTGGTGCACCACCAAAACACTATACTCGGAAGGCCATCATACCCGGACAACAAGGGATTGCCTAAGTAAGTAAGTACATGGGTAAGACATGTGCTTTTTCTTCATATACATTAATGTTTAATTTTTGCAAAGTGAAAAGCCAGAGTAGTGGCTTTTTTCTCAGCCAAATCCACCCTCCCTTGTGTGCTTTCCAAGGCTTCTCTCAAGAGAAATTGCTGATCTTTTAAAGCTAAAATATCTTTAGCTTGCTGTCTTCTTTTCCACTGAGACATCACAGAGCACAGTCAAAAGGACCCATCCGAGCCCGATTACTGCCTTCCATCCTGCCCTAACTCCCACTCCCAATGCATTCAAACATTTAAGCACTGCATTAGGAATGGGACCTCCACATTTCACCATCTTGGCTTCCCAAAACACAGGTGGTGTCAAGCGATTCAAAACTTGAGCCACTGGCCCCCAGGCACCTGTGATGGGCCAACCAGGAATCCGGCTCTGGCTACAACTATCTTGCTTAGCAGACTTTTGCCTCCAAAATGGCATTGCTTGTGATAACCTGAAATGCAGAAATGCCCCTTGAATAAAATTGATTCTTTGTTCTGCAGCTCTAAATGCCTAACGCCGAAATGTTTGCAATGCTGAATAGAGTGCTTTGGATTTATAGATAACAGATTCTCAACTTGTATAACCAGAAATGGCCATCCTGTCAAAGGGCCATAGGAAGCAGAGGGTGGTTCACTGCCTTTTCCCTCCCAACAACGTTCCTGTGGTTTTAACATCTTGTCCATTGGCATGCTGGGATGAAAATAATGTTTAGTAATGCCTTTAAAAACATCAGCTGCACTGATCACAATAGCTTCTTTCTTCTTGCCTGCTTTTGCAATGTAAATGGACAGGAAACCAATTTCTCTCAGGTCCCTCCTGAGCTGCTCCATTGTGCCAAGAAGGGATGACCTTGTTTTCTGGAGGGCTACCTGCCAGTGGAGCATTTTTTTTTCATGTCAGGAACAACTTGACAAACTGCAAGTCGCTTCTGGTGTGAGAGAATTGGCTGTCTGCAAGGACGTTGCCCAGGGGACACCCAGATGTTTTTACCATCCTTGTGGGAGGTTTCTTTCATGTCACCGCATGGAGCTGGAGCTGATAGAGGGAGCTCATCCGCGCTCTCCCCGGGTGGGATTCAAACCTGGCAGCCTTCAGGTCAGCAACACAACCTTCAAGTTACAAGGCTTTAACCCACTACGCCACTGGGGGCTCCGCCAGTGGAGCATCAACCCTGCTTTGCTAAAGGCTTCTTTCTTTATTGCAGCAATTTCCCAGGACCAGGGGAGTTTAAGCATTGGCTCTGGTGTTCTTAACGAATCAAAAAGTCGGATGTGACCTACAAAGATCATCAAGTCCAACCTCTTTCCAGGACAGGAATATCTGCTATAGAAAACAGAAGGAGGATATACAATATCTAAGCAGCTGCATCTCTGTCTTGGACACCACAACATCACAGAAAGACAGGTGATTGGACTCCACAGTAGAAAGCGAAATCAAACGTCATCTAGTTCCCCTGTCAATGAAACCTGAACGATGGGCATTCAGCCTGTTTTTAAAACTTCGAACAAGGTGACAAACACACGTATATACATCTTTCAAGGAGTTCTATACAGATTACCGGGAATTATGGACAACCTAACTTCCATTCCATATTCCAGAGAGATTGCGTACATCAGATCTGAGAGAACTAGACAGGAGTCCCTCCACCACGTTCTCCCACTCCAAAGCCACCCCGTGACCTCCATCTCCGGTGCTCTTTCACCACCACCATCCTGGTTTATTTCATGGTATTATGAGTTTTCCTCGCATAATTATTGCACCCCACTTGGGGCTGATTTCCCCTTCATTCCTTCGCCCTTCATTTCCCCTTCTTTCTCCAAAGGCAATGCAGTTTAAAAACTACAACAAGATGGTCTCTGAAGCTCTTCTCTCCTTTCTCTTTGGCAAAGCAGCTGAAAAACAGGAAAAAGTGCAGCTCCAGAAACCTCAATTTGATAGGTTTTCAGCTGCCTTGCCTTTGGAGAAAGAAGGGGAAATCAGCCCCAAAGGCTCTACAGGGCCGGGCTGTGGCGCAGCTGGCTAGTAACCTGCTGCAATAAATCACTACTGAGTTCAAAGCCCGGGTCGGATTAAGCCCTCGACCATTAAATAGCCCAGCTTGCTGTTGACCTATGCAGCCCCGAAAGACAGTTGCATCTGTCAAGTAGGGAAATTTAGGTACGTTTTATGCGGGAGGCTAATTTAACTAATTTACAACACCATAAAACTGCCAGCAAAACACGAGGAAAGGAATGAGGAAGTACAGCCACTAGTGGACGGTGAAGCAACAGCTCCCCCTGTGGCCGGAATCGTGAAGCTGGAAAAATGTTAAATGCCTCTGTGTCTGTCTATACTGTATGTTGTTTGTCTGTTGGCATTGAATGTTTGCCATGTATGTGTTCATTGTAATCCACCCTGAGTCCCCTCGGGTGAGAAGGGCGGAATATAAATACTGTAAATAAATAAATAAATACAGTTAAAAAAACAAACAACTGTTTGTTTGAGGTGGGATCATCTCTTCTTTTTCTCCCCTTTAAGAGGGAAGGCATTTTAAAAAAACAGATTTTTTTTCTCCTGTAATAATTGCACCTTCCTTTTTTTGATGAAAGAAAGGGGGGAAAGTGTGACTATTATGCCATGAAAGAGGGTACATTCATTTTATTATCCATGGACATTTTCCTAGTTTCTAGGTGTGGTTAGAGACAGATGCTTTGTATCCTAATTGACTTGTTGCTACAAGTAGTGATTTATTTACTTACTATATTTATAATACACCCTTCTCACCCTGAAGGGGACTCAGAGAGGCTTACAAATTGGCAACAGTTCAATGTCATATATAAATAAAAATGTAAAAATAATAAGCATATACATTAAACCATATAAGTTAAGAAAAGTCATCTCTAGACATTAAAATTGAATCCTGTTGGGTGTCATCCTGGACTCTACAATCTCCAGTCCCAATGAGTACCTAGACTGAGAAAGCAGGATTAGAATGAGGGATTCCTATAAGGGGATTTCTGTCTCTATCCAATGAGAATTCCATCTATTAATGGAAGTTTATATATTTTGACTTTTACTGATCATTTCTCAAAATTTACCATGGCGTTTTTCTTGAAAAACAAGGATGAGGTGTATGAAAAAATGAAGGAATTTTTGGCAAGAGTGAAAAATCAGTTTAAAGAGATTGCCTGAAACTTTGAGTATGAATAATGTGAAGGAATTTTGCAATGAGAAGGTTAATGGCCTAATCAAGCGCTATGGCATTGCCCACAAGAATTTCCTTCCCTATTTTCTTCATCAAAATAGGAGCCTGATTGAAATTGCTAGAACTATGCTTTTGGGTGCAAAATTGCCAGAATTTCTGTGGGCAGAGCTATAAATAGAAACCCATGCCACCAACACAGAGACAGGAAATGATATTCAAAGGCAATCTAGTTTAAGCATAAAACTCCATTTTATTCTACAGCTAAATCTATCCATCCTTCATTTCAGAAACTTTTACCTTTATAAATTCCCCGTTTTTGCAAAATAAAAGATAATAAAGAGATCAAAAGCAATAATACAAAAAAGGTACAAATTGTATATCATGCTTGAACTACACAACAATCTAACTAATACGGAAAACACAAAACTAAATCAGAAACAAATACACCAATCAGATACCTACAGACACACAAACTGAACGAACAGATAGACATGGGTACATTTTACAAGCCTCATTATAGCTGTTAATTTGTATCCCGTATTATTATACTCACTTTAAAAAATGCTTTATACGAGTAATCACACTTCTACTTTTGATAACACTCCTTGAATTAATAAACCTTACAACTGACATTTGCCCATATTGTTTATTTATTTATTTACAGTATTTGTATTCCGCCCTTCTCACCCCGAAGGGGACTCAGGGCGGATCACATTATACACACATAGGGCAAACATTCAATGCCCATAAACACATCAGACAGAGACCGAGACAGACGCAGAGGCAATTTAACCTTCTCCTGAGGGGATGTTCGATTCTGGCCATAGGGGGGAGCAACTGCTTCATCATCCACTCTGACGGCACTTCCTTATTCCAGGTCGTAAATTAGTTAACCTTGCCTCCCCACTTTTTTTATAAGTGGTACCTTATTTCCTATTTGATAGATGCAACTATCTTTCGGGTTGCTAGGTCAGCAACGAGCAGGGGCTATTTTTTATTTTTAATTGACAGGTGCTCACCCCGCCACGGGCTGGCCTTGAACTCATGACCTCATGGTCAGAGTGATTTATTGCAGCTGCTCAACAGCCTGCGCCACAGCCCAGCTGTGGTCAGTTTGTTGTCAGTTTGTTCATTTTTGCTAATCTGCACATCTTCATTTGCCATTCTTCTTGCATTGGAATGAGATGTTCCTTCAATTTCTGCACAAAGTATATTAGAATCATAGAATAGTAGAGTTGGAAGAGACCTCAAGGGCCATCTAGTCCAACCCCCCGCTAAGAAGCAGGAAATCGCATTCAAAGCACCCCCGACAGATGGCCATCCAGCCTCTGCTTAAAAGCCTCCAAAGAAGGAGCCTCCACCGCGGCCCGGGGGAGAGAGTTCCACTGCCGAACAGCCCTCACAGTGAGGAGGTTCTTCCTGATGTTCAGGTGGAATCTCCTTTCCTGTAGTTTGAAGCCATTGTTCCGTGTCCTAGTCTGCAGGGCAGCAGAAAATAAGCTTGCTCCCTCCTCCCTATGACTTCCCCTCACATATTTGTACATGGCTATCATGTCTCCTCTCAGCCTTCTCTTCTGCAGGCTAAACATGCCCAGCTCTTTAAGCCTCTCCTCATAGGGCTTGTTCTCCAGACCCTTAATCATTTTAGTTGCCCTCCTCTGGACGCTTTCCAGCTTGTCAGCATCTCCCTTCATCTGCGGTGCCCAAAACTGGACACAGTATTCCAGGTGTGGTCTGACCAAGGCAGAATAGAGGGGGAGCATGACTTCCCTGGATCTAGACGTTATTCCCCTATTGATGCAGGCCAAAATCCCATTGGCTTTTTTAGCTGCCGCATCACATTGTAGGCTCATGTTTAACTTGTTGTCCACGAGGACTCCAAGATCTTTTTCGCACACACTGCTGTCAAGCCAGGCGTCCCCCATTCTGTATCTTTGATTTCCATTTTTTCTGCCGAAGTGAAGTATCTTGCATTTGTCCCTGTTGAACTTCATTTTGTTAGTTTCGGCCCATCTCTCTAGTCTGTCAAGATCGTTTTGAATTCTGCTCCTGTCTTCTGGAGTGTTAGCTATCCCTCCGAGTTTGGTGTCATCTGCAAACTTGATGATCGTGCCTTCTAACCCTTCGTCTAAGTCGTTAATAAAGATGTTGAACAGAATCGGGCCCAGGACGGAGCCCTGCGGCACTCCACTTGTCACTTCTTTCCATGATGAAGACGACGCATTGGTGAGCACCCTTTGGGTTCGTTCGCTTAGCCAATTACAGATCCACCTATCCACTGTAGTTATATACTGTAGTAAGTATCCTTGTTTTCTTTCTACTTGATCATCCAGCATTCTCAACAAATAAACTCTGGTTTCATTTAACGTTAATTACTTCTAGGTTAAAATATATTTTTGTTCAATCTTTCTACATATGATGAAATGCCCCAACTTTGAGCTTGCATTTCCAAAATTTACAGGGTTTTTTTTTTGTTCATGTTAGAAAGACACTCTAGTGCCAATTGTCATCGTTCTTTCCAGTGTGAATTCTATAATGTTTATGTAGATGTGAACTCTGATTGAAATGATGAAACATTTTCAATGACTGCGAAGGAGGGGCTCTATCCCTTCCCCTGTCCTCCCCTTCCTTGTCTGCCTGGAAAGGGAGAAGACACTTGTCTGAGAAAATGTACAGCTTCATTTTGGGACAACTTGGAAAGTCACAGGGGTGAGTTTGCTGATGCCTAATACCTGCTCTGCCATACCTGAAGTGATTTCCAAATTCCAAGCATTTATGTGGGGCATAGAATCCTAGAGCTGGACCAGACCACAAGGACCATTCAAACCAAGCCCCTGCCAGACAGGTACACACAATGAAAGCAAGTCCTTTAACAAAAATGCAGAACTTCACACTATCCAAGTTATTCTATGGCTTCTCCCCAGTGTGAGTCCTTTGATGGGAATGCAGATTTCCACTCTGACTAAAGCACTTTCCACATTCTATGCATTTATAAGGCTTCTTCCCAGTGTGAGTCCTTTGATGGGAACGCAGATTTCCACTCTGACTAAAGCGCTTTCCACATTCTATGCATTTATATGGCTTCTCCCCAGTGTGAGTCCTTTGATGGGAACGCAGATTTCCACTCTGACTAAAGCTCTTTCCACATTCTATGCATTTATACGCCTTCTCACCTGTGTGAGTTCTTTGATGGCAATGCAGATGTTCACTTTTACTGAATCTTTTCCCACATTCCATGCATTCATATGGCTTCTCCCCTGTATGGGTCCTTTGATGGGTCTTCAGATTTCCACTGTGATTGAAGCACTTTCCACATTCCATGCATTTATATGGCTTCTCCCCAGTGTGGGTCCTTTGATGGGACTTTAGACTTCTACTGATATAGAAGCACTTTCCACATTTCATACACTTAAATGGCTTCTCCTTCGTGTAGATCTTTTCATGGGAACGCAGTATGCCATTCTGAGTGGAGCTCTGTCCATATTCTATGGATTTATATTGCTTCTTCCCAGTGTGGATCCTTTGATGGTACTGCATATTTCCCCTTGTAGAGAAGCTCTTTCCACATTCCGTGCACTTATATGGCTTCTCCCCTGTGTGGGTCCTTTGATGGGAATGCAGACAGTCATTCCGACTAAAGCTCATTCCACATTCCATGCATTTATATGGCTTCTCCCCAGTGTGGGTCTTTTGATGGGAACACAGTCTTTAACTCTGAGAGAAGCTCTTTCCGCAATCCATGCATTTATATGGTTTCTCCCCTGTGTGGGTCCTTTGATGGGACTTCAGACTTCCACTAATATAGAAGCACTTTCCACATTCCATGCATTTATATGGCTTCTCCCCTGAGTGGATTCTTTGATGGTAACGCAGCTTTCCACCGTGACTGAAGCTCTCTCCACATTCAATGCACTTATATGGCTTCTTCCCTGTGTGGGTCCTTTGATGGGCATGCAAAAAGTCACTCCGAGTAAAACTCTTTCCACATTCCATGCATTTATACAGCTTCTCCTCTGTGTGGGTCCTTAGATGAAAATGCAGATTTTCACTCTGACAGAAGCTTATTCCACATTTTATGCATTTATATGGTTTCTCCCCTGTGTGGATCCTTTGATGGCGAAGCAGATATACATTTCTACTGAAACATTTTCCACATTCCACGCATTTATATGGTTTCTCCCCTGTGTGGGTCCTTTGATGGGAACGCAGACAGTGACTCTGACTAAAGCTCTTTCCACATTCCATGCATTCATATGGTTTTTCTCCTGTGTGGGTCCTTTTATGAGTACGCAGGTCTCCACTCTGATAGAAGGTCTTTCCACATTCCATGCATTTATATGGCTTCTCCCCTGTGTGGATCCTTTGATGGCAACGCAGACCTCCACTCTGACTGAAACTCTTTCCACATTCTACGCATTTATATGGCTTCTTCCCTTTGTGGGATTTGGGATGGGAATGTAGAGGATATTCCATGGTTTGTAATTTATGATTCAAATGCTATGTCAGAAGTTCACAAAATAAACTCTCAACGGAACAGGAATTCAGATTTTTCTGTAGCCTCTCTGGTTCCTTTCCCAAATCTCCCTTTTTACGTCACAACCTTGCTTTCCCCCTTCATGTTGGACTTGGGCATCCCTATGGCAAAGCTGTCATAAGATTTTTTTCACAAGATTTTTTCAGGATGTACCTGTGTAATGAAAAAAAGGAAAATCTCATCAGGGGTTGAGCACAGAAATATATCATTAGGCATCAAGGCTGGGAGCCAAGAGAACAGGTGGCCCACTTGGGAAGAGCTCACTGCCCGGTGAGAAATCTTTTAACCCAATAAAATAGTTAAAATAAGTTCAGCTATGGAACTGACCACCACAAGCAACAGCTGCCAATTTGGATGGGATTTTAAAGAATAAATTAATGTAGATGAAGTCAGTAGCCAGTGACTGTGTTGTCTGTGTGCCTTCAAGTCCTTTCCGATTTATGGCAAAGTCAATGTACAGACTCCATTGCCCAGAGATGACTCTACGGCCCACATGGGAGGCCCAGCTCCTCCCTCAGAGCCAGTCGCTAAAACAGCCTAAAGACAGTGCCAAGACATTTGGATATTTCAAAAACAACAGTTAAGGCAGAAACACAATACTTTCCTAGTCAGGGAGATTTTGATAAAATTCCAAATTTCTGCAATTTCTTAGGCATTTAGAGCTGCGGAACAAAGAAAAGCAACATCCATTTTATTTAAGGGGCATTCCTGCATTTTGGGTGTTCACAAACATAATTTGAGATTATCCTCAGTAAAGGAATTTCTGGATTGTGAATACCGCAGCGCATATTTAAGGCTTGCTGGAACAATGCCTTTCCGAAGGGAGGCATTCACCACCACCTTCACCCACTCGGCCAATCCCCCTCTGGCTTCTCTCACCAGCCAGGATGGGCAAAGGTCTAGGATCCATGTGGTAGCCCTCGCCTCTCCAAGCACCTTGTCCACATCCTCGAGCTCGACCAACTGAAATGAATCCATCAAAATAGGACAAGAAGGTGCTCGTGTTATATCCTCGGAAGCTGCCATTAATATGGTATCAAAGCTGGAGTGGATCAGAGCAACTTTGTCCGCAAAGAACTGAAAAATGCTTCACAGCGGGCTGCCGAGTTGTCAGGGATCCCATCTTGAAAGATGGGATTCAACAATCCTCTAACAACTTGGAACAGCTCCGCCGGACAGTTCTTTGCGGATGCAATATTAACTGCAAAGAAAACATTCTTAGCAGCATCTATTGCCGCAGCGTATGCCTTTAAATAAAGGCATAGCCGTGCTTGGTCTGATTCGTTCTGCTTCGAACGCCACACGCGCTCTAGACTCCTCTTCTTTTGCTTCATCGCTGCCAACTCCTTGGTAAACCAAGGAGATGGTTTAGCTCGGGTACTCGAGAGGGGACGTTCCAGAGCAATCGCGTCTATTGCCCTGGTCGCCTCCCCATTCCAAAGAGAGACCAGGGCATCGACAGGATCACAAACAACATTGTATTAAAGTCACTTCAAAGTTACAAAGAATCCAGTCATGTCAAGACTTTATACTGTGGCAATATCCATCCAGAAATGCATAGATTTCTTCCCTCACAAGAGACTTTATAGTGGCAACAAGAGGAAAAGAGATCCATTTTGTCTATTAATAAAGTATTTTGATTCACCAAATACAGTCTCCGATCTGTGCTTCATGCTATGGTACCTTCCAGTTCATTTAGTTAAGCATGGAGGCAGAACAGGGAGTTAAAGTTCATCTGCATCCAGAGAAACAGTGACCACCACCGACAATGGACCAGGACCAAACTTGGCAGAGAAGCCCCATGACCAACAGAACACACTGCAGAAGTTTGGGGAAAGGGGAGTTATAGTTCACCTGCATCCAGAGAAACAGTGACCACCACCGACAATGGACCAGGACCAAATTTGGCAGAGAAGCCCCATGACCAACTGAACATACTGCAGGGGGTTGGGAATTGGCCTTGATTTTGGAAGCTGTAGTTCACCTGCATCCAAAAAGCACTGAACTCAGCCAATGATGGATCTGGACCAAACTTGGCATAAAGACTCAACCTGGCCTACTGTGAATACTAACAGATGTTTTGGGAAGATTGTCCCAGGAATCTGGGAGTTGTAGTTTACCCTCATCCAGAGAGAAGTGCAGCCAGACGATGACCAGCCAATGACAGATCTGGACCAAACTTGGTGCACAGACCCAAAATGGCTGACTCTGAATACTGGCAGGGTTTGGGGAGGACTGACCCATAATTCTGGGAATTGTAGTTCACCCACACCAAGCTGAGAATACCTAACATCCAAAAACAAACAATGCCTTTTTCAAATAACCCAGGCATCACCTGGTCCCCAAGCTGGTAAGACAATATGGTACAATAATACAATAATAATATTGTAATAGAATAATACTAATGTATTAAATATAATTATGTACTACTGATACTATATAATAATATGTAATAATAGACTGTTTTATTATTGTATATTTTAAGTTACAATGTTTTTTATTGTGAGCCGCTTTGAGTCTCCATATAATGGAGGAAGGTAGGGAGAAACATCTATTTCTGTTTAATTGACTATTCTAAAGCCTTTGACTGTGTGGATCATAATAAATTGAGGCAAATTATTGGTGGTACGGGGAAAGCAAGTCACCTTGTCTGTCTCCTGATGAATCTGTATAACGACAAGTAGCTACAGTCAGAGTAGACCATGGAACAACAGACTGATTCAAGATTGGGGAAGGAGTACGGCAGGTCTGTATCCTCTCACCCTACCTATTCAACTTGTATGCAGAACACATCATGCGTTGTGTGGGGCTTGATGAATCCAAGACTGGAGTTTAAATTGCTGGAAGAAACATTAAAAACCTTAGACATGCAGATTTTTTTTTTCCGTGTCAGGAGCAATTGGCTGTCTGCAAGGACGTTGCCCAGGGGACGCCCGGATGTTTTGATGTTTTACCATCCTTGTGAGAGGCTTCTCTCATGTCCCCGCATGGAGCTGGAGCTAATAGAGGGAGCTCATCCGTGCTCTCCCCGGGTGGGATTCGAACCTGGCAGCCTTCAGGTTGGCAACCCAACCTTCAAGTCACAAGGCTTTTATCCCCTAGACCACTGGAGGCTCCATATGCAGATGATACCACTTTGACGGCTTAAAGCAAGGAGGAGCTGAGGAGCATTAGAACCAAGGTGAAAGTGCAAAAGCTGGGTTGCAGTTAAACATCAAGAAAACCAAGATTATGGCAACCAGACTGATTGATGACTGGAAAATAGAGGGAGAAAATGTGGAGGCAGTGACAGACTTTATATTTCTAGGTGCAAAGATTACTGCAGATGGAGACTGCAGCCAGGAAAACAGAACACGTTTCCTTCTTGGGAGGAGAGCAATGGCCAACCTCAATAAAATAGTGAAGAGCAGAGACATCACACTGGCAACAAAGGTCCGCATAGTTAAAGTAATGGTATTCCCCATAGTAACCTATGGATGTGAGAGCTGGACCATAAGAAAGGCTGAGCGAAGGAAGAGACGCTTTTGAAGGAAATTTCTGAGAGTGCCTTGGACCACAAGAAGATCCAATCAGTCCATCCTCCAGGAAATAATGTCCGGCTGCTCACTGGAGGTAAGGATATTAGAGGCAAAGTTGAAGTACTTTAGCCACATCATGAGAAGACAGGAAAGCTTAGAGAAAAGAATGGTGCTGAGGAAAATGGTAGGAAAAAGGAAGAGGGGTCGGCCAAGGGCAAGATGGATGGATGGTATCCTTGAAGTGACTGGCTTGACCTTGAAGGAGCTAGGGATGGCCAGGGCCGACAGGGAGCTTTGGCGTGGGCTGGTCCATGATGAGGTCACGAAGAGTCGGAAGCGATTAAAATAATAAAAAACACAACAACATTGAGAAATAAAGCAAGATATAAATAAATAAATAAGTCAATCACTGAGGGTATCTGCATCAAGGTAGCCTGGTTGTTATTGTCTGGAGGCATCCTTTGTTTACACTTCCAAGCCAAGGCCTCTCTCTCTCTCTCAATCTGGCCCCGCAAAGAACCAGGAAGGTGACCCCTTTCTTTCTCCCCATTTATTTATTTATTTATTTTATTTGCTACATTTATATGCCTAGGATTGCACCTTTCATTGGCTCACTGATGATTGTTTTTATGCTTTTATAATTTCATGATGTTTTAAACTGCTGATTGATTATCCTGTTTTATGTAATTGATGTATGTGTTTTTAATTTGATTATTTTATGATGTTATGATATTGATTGGGCTTGTCCCCATATAAGCTGCTCCAGGTCTCCTTGGGGAGACAGAAGCAGGATAAAAAAATAAAGTTGTTGTTATTATTATTATTATTATTATATCCCACTTGTCTCACCCCGAAGGGGACTCAGGGTGGCTTACAAGTTATATGTACGTACAATATATTATATTATTAGCATAACACAATTTAAGTATTATATATTACTATATTGTACTATACCATTATACTGCAATATTATTAGTAATATTACATGTAATATATAATACAATTATAATAGTGTATTATTATCATCATCATTATTATATTGTATTACAGTAGAGTCTCACTTATCCAACCTTCTCTTATCCAACATTCTGTATTATCCAACGCAGTCTGCTTTTTAGTAGTCAATGTTTTTGTAGTCAATGTTTTCAATACATTGCAATGTTTTGCTGCTAAATTCGTAAATACACATAATTACTACATAACGTTACCATGTATTGAACTGCTTTTTCTGTCAATTTGTTGTGAAACATGATGTTTTGGTGCTTAATTTGCAAAATCATAACGTAATTTGATACTTAATAGGCATTTCCTAAATCCCTCCTTATTATCCAACATTTTCGCTTATGCAACGTTCTGCCGGCCCGTTTACGTTGGATAAGTGAGACTCTACTACAAATTATATCCCATAATATCCCCCAAAAGACACACAGAGACACCCCGCAGAGAAAAGAGCGGCTAGGTCCAATATTCTCTCCTTCTGCCTTACCTCAACTTCTCTCAAATGACTTCCTTTTCCTGTTCTAAAACACTTTCCTCGCCCCGCCTCCGGAAATGACATAGTGCCTGAAGAAAAAAAAAACCCGGTGGGCGTGGCCGACCAGCAAAGGGGCGCGGTCTCCCGTCATTCCATCCGGGTCTATTATACTGTGGCTTCCTTGTTCTGTTTTGTTTTATTTGACGGCCCGTTTTGATTGGTCACGGTTTCCACGAGCCCCCCCTTTCCTCGGCACGGCCAGCGCTGTGATTGGACGGCTTGGCCCGAGGGGGCGTGGCTTGGGGACTTACACCTGCGTCCCAGCGCGCGCCCCTTCATTCGTTCTCGGACCAGCCATGTCGCTCTTTCGGCAACAGAGCTTCCTCTTCCTTTCCTGGGCGCTGCTTGTTCTGGCAGCAGCGGAGGAGGTTTCCCAGCCGGGCTTCGTCGGAGGATGGCGGGACCGCTCCGTCTCCGACCCCGAAGTGATGAAAGCGGCGGCGTTCGCCGTCCAAGCCTACAACGAAGCCAGCAACAGCCGCATGTATTTCAAGGGGCAGCGGATCCTGGAGGCCAAGAGTCAGGTGGGGCCCTCGAAGGCATCTAACCTGACCCCACCCCGCCCTTGGGAACAAAAAAAAGATGTGAATTGCTTTGGGTCTTTATCATTGTTATTATATTAGGATATAGTAATATAATATTATTCGGATATAACGATTATAGTGTAATATAATTATTCTAAGATAGAGTTAATGGTTTCCCCCTGACGTTAAGTCCAGTCATGTCTGACTCGGGGTTGGTGCTCATCTCCATTTCTAAGCTGAAGAGCTGGCGTTGTCCGGAGACACCTCCAAGGTCATGTGGCAAGCATGACTGCATGGAGCACCATTACCTTCCTGCCAGAGCGGTACCTATTGATCTACTCACATTGACATGTTTTCGAACTGCTAGATTGGCAGAAGCTGGAACTAACAGTGGGCGCTCACTCCGCTCCCGGGATTTGAACCTGCAACCTTTCGGTCTGCAAGTTCAGCAGCTCAGTGCTTTAACACACTTTGCCACTGGGGCGAATGTTATGCTATATTATTATAGTATATAATAATATTTATTATTATTATTATTATTATATAATATACTATACTATATTATTATTATAGTATATAATAATATAGAATAATTATATTACATTATTATTATTATAGTATTTTATATTATATTATTATAGTATAGAATGATATAGTAATACAGATAATATATAATGATGAAATCTAAAGCAGTTGTTAATATTTTTGTAGTATTGCAATTATTATATAATACTGATGTTGATGGTATAGGATATTATTTAGTAATATTATTATATAATAATGATGAGATTCAAAGCAGTTGTTGTATTATAATTTACTTATTTATTGTTTCATAAGTGAACCGAGGGTACAGTTGTATTTAAAAACACAAACAGAGTTTAAAAACTTGGCATTATTCTAAATGTCCTTTGACAAGAAGCTGGCCACTTGGAGTGCCTTTGGTGTGGCTGTGAGAAGGTTCTCCCTTGTGCATGTGGCAGGGCGCATTGTACTAGGTGGTCTGTGGTTTGCTCTTCTCCACACTCGAAAGTCGTGGACTCCACTTTGTGGCCTCATTTCCTAAGGTTGACTCTGCATCTTGTGGTGACGGAGCGCAGTCTGTTCAGTGCCTTCCAAGTCGCCCAGTCTTCTGTGTGCCCAGGAGGGAATCTCTCATTCGGTATCAGCCATGGTTTGAGGTTCCGGGTTTTAACCTGCCACTTTTGGACTCTCGCTTGCTGAGGTGTTCCTGTGAGTATCTGTGTAGATTTTAGAAAACTATTTCTTGATTTAAGACGTTGGCGTGCTGGCTGATATCTGAACACGGGATGGGCCAGAGATGTCACTGCCTTGGTCCTTTCATTGCTGGCTGCTACTGGCTAAACAGTATAATTTTTCTTGAGTGGTGTGTGGTGTAGACATCCTGTGATACTGCGGCATGACTCATTAAGAGCCACATTCACTGTTTTAACGTGGTGAGATGTATTCCACACTGGGCATGTGTACTCAACAGCAGAGTAGCAAAGCGCAAGGGCAGATGTCTTCACTGTATCTGGTTGTGATCACCAGGTTGTGCCAGCCAGCTTTCGTATGATATTATTTCTAGCACCCACGTTTCGCTTGATATTCAAGCAGTGCTTCTTACAAGTCACAGCACGGTCCACAGTAATTATCAGGTATTTGGGTATGCTGCAATGCTCCAGTGGGATTCCTTCCTAGGTAATCCTCAGAGATCAAAATGCTTGTCTGTTATTAAGATGAAAAGCACACGCCTGCATTCTAGATGGATTAGGGATCAGCGGGTTTTCCCTGTCATAGGCAGTAAGAGCACCTAAAGCTTCGGAAATGTTCAACCATTTCAAAGCTCCTTGCTTGGGCGGCGATGGCACGATCATCAGCATAGATCAGTGGTTCTCAACCTGTGGGTCCCCAGACATTTTCTCCTTCAACTCCCAAAAATCGTAAAAGCTGGTCAACTGGCTGGGATTTCTGGGAATTGTCGGCCAAAACAGCTGGGGACCCACAGGTTGAGATCCATTGCCATAGATGAATATCTCTGTCCCTTCTGGCAGTGGCTGGTCATTTGTGTAAATGCTAAATATTGATGGAGTAAGTATGCTCCCCTGAGGGAAGCCGTTCTTCTGTTTTCGCCATCTGCTTCTCTGACCCTGGAATTCAACAAAAAGGCTTCTGTTGTGTAGCAGATTTCCTATGAAGCGGGTGAGGTGGTAGTCCTTTGTGATATTATGAGTTTTTCTCAGGAGAAGGCGATGATTTACAGCAGGGGTCTTCAAACTTTTTAAGTGGAGGGCCAATTCACAGTCCCTCAGACTGTTGGGGGGCCGGACTATGATGAAAAAGTCAAAAAATTAAGATTGTTTTTGTGTGCCTTAATGTCATTTCAGACTTAGGTCAACCATAACATAAGACCAAAGAGACCTCCAAAGACCATCTAGATGGTATCATAAGACCATCAATAAGGAAAGGGACCCTCAAAGGCCATCTAGATGATCTCATCAGGCCATCAGAAGACCATAGATAAGGAAAGGGACTCTCAAAGGCCATCTAGACGGTCTCATAGGACCATAGGTAAGGAAAGCGACCTCCAAAAGCCATCTAGATGGTCTCATAAGGCCGTAGCTAAGCAAAGAGACCTTCAAAGACCATCTAGACAATCTCATAAGACCATAGGTAAGCAAAGAGACCTCCAAAAACCAGGTAGACTGAGGTCAACCCTAAGTCTAAAGTTTAGGACAGGGGCCAGGTAAATGACCTTGGAGGGCCACATCTGGCCCATGGGCCTTAGTTTGGGGACCCCTGATTTACAGTGTCATAGGCTGCTGACAGGTCTATGAAGACAGCTCCTGGAATCTGCTGCCTTTCAAAACCATCTTCTATGTTCTGAGTCAGATTCAGCACTTGTGATGTGCAGCTTTTGCCTTTCCTGAAGTCTATTATTTCCATAATTCTATGCAGAATAAGTCTCTCCAGAACTTTGTAAAGATGGCGCAACAAGGAGATTAGTCTATAGCTTTTGGGATCATTACAGCCTTTGCCTGGTTTCAGGATGGCTCTGACTCTTACATTCCTCCAGATTTTGGGGATCGGACAGGATGCAGTGCAGTTGTTCCTCAGCTTCAGCAGGCAGCACCTTGCTTTTGGGCCAAAGCAATGATAGCACTGGGATCCATCCAGTCTACGCAGGAACACGCAATTAAAGCACTCCAGAAAGATACCAGTCTCATCATTGTTTAATGCTCTGCGAAGCAGAAAAGTCTACCACACTTTACATAGTCTGTAATCCATAAGAGGTGAAAGGGGACCACAAAGGTCATCCAGTCCAGCCCCATTACACTCCCAAAGGAGCCATAGTCTTCCTCAAGAGGACCTCCTGTCCAGTATTTATGTATTTTATTTTGTTCTGTTGTAATTACTTGGGCTTGACCCCATGTTAGCCTCCCTGATTTCCTTCGGGGAGATGGAGGCAGGGTACAAAAATAAAGTTATTATTATTTACGTCTATCCTGTCCCTTCTCTGCCTTCTTTTCTCCAAGCTAAACATATCCGGCTCCCAAGCAGCTTCTCAGAAGGATTCATCGTTTCAAGACCCTATCTTGTTTGTACCTTGGGAAATAATCCTGTGTGTGGTTCTGGCCCCACAATTCAAGAAGAATGTGTACAAGCTGGGAAGTGTCTAGGGAAGGGCAACCAAAAGGGTCCCCAAGTTAGGAACAAGATAGGTTCTGTAGGTTTGTTCATAAGTTGAATTTGTATTTAATTCAGAACAAGTGCATTTTGAAGTAACTTCAGCCATATACACACACACACACACACACATTCATATACATATACACATATATCTTTGTATAGCATAGGGAAGAGTTGACACCCTTGTGGTATTTCTTTTGCTGTCTGTGCACAGGCATCCTCAGATGTTGTGCACAACCTCTGAGGATGCCTGCCATAGATGTGGGCAAAACGTCAGGAGAGAATGCTTCTGGAACATGGCCATACAGCCCGGAAAACACACAGGAACCCCATGTCTCCCATTTCCTGTTATCTCACCCCCATTCTTAACTAGGAGTCATTTGTAAGTTGGATGCTTGTGATTTGGGGACTGCCCGCATAGTGTTCTCAAACCAGGTGTCACTCATCCATATCCTGTATTCCTTCCTTCAGTCTAGATACTATATTCCTATTGATGCATCATTGGCACATCACACGGTTGACTCATATTCAGCTTGTGATCCCTTTCCTTACGTTGTTGGCTCATCTCAGTTTGTTCCAACTCATCAATACTCTTCTTGAACTGGATATAGGATTATTCACTTCACTTCACTTTATTTCTTAATTAGTCGCTCTCCACCAGAGTGCTCCAAGCGACTTACAATTTAAAATATCATTCCACAACATAAAAACATTCAACATAAAAACATTCAACAGTGACTTTTGGCAAATTAGATCTGATTTACTTATGTCAGGTGAGGCCAGACATAAGAGTCAAGCTATGACTTCACTGTGTTCTCTGGGATTGCGTTGGCATTTCTTTTTGCCCTTTCATCACACTATGACTCATACTGACCCTGTGGTCCATTACATGCTTCTCTGTTGAAGTTTGGGATTGTAGGCACCATGAGGCGGGAAAATGGTTCTGCCATTCATTTTGCAAAATGTTAAGCAAAGCAACGGCATCAATATCTTTCTCTCTGTTTCTTCCCCAAGGTTGTGGCAGGAATTAAATACTTCCTGACCGTGGAAATGGTGAGCACAATGTGTGAAAAGAAAGGCGGGTCTGGTCTGGAGAAAGTTGACCTGGATCACTGCAAGATGCCTCCGGAGGGAGAGCAGAAGGTGAGAGAGCCTCTGGACATTTCTATTCCTTGTAAATCCGCTCTGGGTTTTAGCCCAAACACTGGGGCTCCCAGTAGAATCTTATTTTAGAGGCAAGAACTAGCAAAACCACCTCTGAATATTCTGTCAAAAGAGAACTCCAATCTAAAGATCCAAAGGGCACCAGATCCCATCTGATTGTAGATGCTAAGCAGGGTCAGCCCTGGTTAGGACTTGGATGGGAGACTCTATTCCGGAGGAAAGTACTAATCAAACCACTTATGAGTGTTCCTAGCCTAAGAAAAACCATGAAATTCCTTCTAGATCTAGTCTGGTTTTGGAAGCTAAGCAGGATCAGCCCTGGTTGCCTCTTGAATGGGAGATGGCCCACAAATATCTCTGACATTAGCTCTATTCCAAAGGAAGCAACTGGCAAAACCACCTCTTGAGTATTCCTGGCCTTAAGTAAAGCCCTGATCCTAAATACTCTAAAGGCACCAACCTGATTGTCTCTGATCTTGGAAGCTAAGCAGGGTCAGCCCTGGATAGCACTTGCATGAGAGATTGTCAAGGTGATATTTTGAAGGAAGAAACTGGCAAAATCCTCTCTGAGTATCCTTTGCATAAGAAAAATGCTATGCAATTGATTGGGGAGGGGCACAGACCATAGGGGACTTGCAAGGGAAATAAAGATTAAGGAAAATTTGGTTTAGCAACTGGGAAAGATTCTTCACAGTTTGGTCTAAAATACAGACTGTGATCCAACATGGATCCCATGAGGTTGTTATTGGATTTGTGTCCTTGAACTATATTTTATTCTCTGGCTAAGAAACGGTAGAAGCCATTTTCTGAGCTTTTGTGGCCAGGATACAAAAATGGTCAGGCTTCAAACTCAGTTCCCATAAAAACCCCCAAGTTTTGGCTGCCCCATCTGTTTACAGGTCATGGCGTTCCCTTTCGCCCACTAAATACATAGAGAAGCAAGCTGCCCTTATTAAAGTAAATTTCCAAATGCAGCGGCCCACCCAGTTCTGCTCTGCCTTTGCACAAAACTTGGAGCCTGCCGGTGTTTGTTTTGGATTGCGAGTCCCATCATCTTTGACCTTGCTGGGTGGGGTTTATGGGAGACGCAGCGCTCGATGGGGACTCCCGTTGCAGTGGAGTGTTGAATCTGTTTGGGGTTATAGTTCAACCCTGTGAGATCACAAAGGGCTAGTCCGTCACCTGGCAACAGCCTTTGTGATACAGATAGACTTTGATTTTGAGACAGATATATATACACATGCATATAATATCTAGAATAGTCTATAACTAGGAGGTAAGCCTGCCTTCTTTCAATCTTGAAGGAGCTGAATATTATAAGTTTTACATCTACTCTGCTTCCTTTTCCAACAGACCCCTCTTGTCACTAGAATCTGCCTCCTCTTTTGCCTCCAATTTTTAATAAGTATTTTCAAGTGCATTAAGATATATATAAAGTATATATATATATTGTGTTGTTGAAGACTTTCATGGCCGGAAACACTGAGTTGCTGTGAGTTTTCTGGGCTGTATGGCCATGTTCCAGAGGCATTCTTTCCTGATGTTTCACCTGCATTTAAGGCAGAGTTTGTGAGGTCTGTTGAAAACTAAGTAAGTGAGGTTTATATATCTGTGGAACTCTTGTCTGCTTGAGGCAAGTGTGAATGTTGCAATTGGCTACCTTGAACAGCCTTGCAGCTTCAAAGCCTGGCTGCTTTCTGCTTGAGGGACAGTAAATAAAGAACAACACTCAGAAAAAAGAGGAATTCCAGGCATGAAACAATCAGAACTCAAAAATGCAGGTGTCTATAATCTACAGAGAAATGTAAAAAAAGGAAAGTATGGTATATAGTATGTAAGTACTGTTGGTGATGTAATATTATCTTCTATATAAACAACTTTTAGTGGCACTTGTTATACAAGCTGCAATAATATTACATCACCAACAGTACTTACATACTATATACCATACTTTCCTTTTTTTACGTTTCTCCATGAAACAATCAGAGCCAGCTAACACCTCCCAAAAAGGTTTCCACCAGGCAGGAATTAGCCAGACTTTGAAGCCGCAAGGCTATTTAATGCTAATCAAGCTGGCCAATTGCAACATTCACATTTGCCTCAAGCAAGTTTCTCCCACCCTGGACATTCCTCACTTGCCTGGTTTCCAATATACCTCACAACCTCTGAGGATGCCTGCCATAGATGTGGGTGAAACGTCAGGAGAGAATGCTTCTGGAACATGGTCATGCAGCCCAGAAAGCTCACAGCAACCCATATATAATATATGTATATATAAAGATAGATAGGTATAGAAAATCATAGAAAGGAAGCACGTAGCAAGGAAAAGGTAATTAGTAACATCCGCCTTGTCCTTTGGCCCAAATATATAAAATAAATTTTGTAAGGATTTTCGAATGCATTAAAAGATGCACTAAGAAATTAATGAAAAAAATGAACCAAAAGAAATCCAATAGGATAATACGGTATATACTTGATCTCCAAATATCATACATTTCTGTAACTCTGAGGTACGTGGCTGATGGGCGTTGTTCCAAAATGTGACATGCCAAGGACACACCTGTTTAGTTTATTTTACAAAGTACCTGTCTTTAACAGTCTTGGTTATTTCCTTCCGTAAACCTTTTAACATTTACACTGGATCACATAAAATAACAAAACCTATCAGAGGAGTTGATGAGCTATAAAATAGGCCCTTGTTTTTATTTTATTTTTTGGTTTACGTGGCACGAACTTGCAACTTGGGAATGCCACGTTGGCACCTGTTAGGCAGGTGAGTCTTTCTTCGTAGGCCAGAAAAAATAATTTGTTGCATAATACCCAAATGAGTCTTGGCAAGAATATTTTAAGATGCTCCTTCCCATCTTTAAAGGTGAGTCATGATAGCGGCAGTACAGGTAGATCTGGCTAATGAATTCATTGAGGACCCAAACAACTACCGTACCCGTCAGCCTGACATGGATAGCAGGAAAGATTCTGGAGCAGATCATTAAGGAGGCAATCAATTAGGAAGGAATGCTAATACACCTTATTTATATCCTGCTCTACAACCAATCTAGAAGCTAAAATTAACAACAACAGAGCAATTTAAACTAATAGTCCTGTGAAAACAATCCAAGTATATATCGCCATTTAACCAGCCATTCCTGTGGATGATGGTTTCCAATGTAGTCTAGCCATTCTCAAAGGCTTGCTTAAAAAGCCAAGTTTTTAGCTCCGTCCTGAAGATTAACAGTAGAGTAGTTTCAGAATAAGAATGCCATACAAATACACAGAACAAAGGTAAAGGCTTCCCCTTTATCTCCGGCTTTCTGGAGGCGATGCTCAACTCTGGCCAGGGGAAGGCGCTCTTGTTCCATTTCCAAGCTGACACCTCCTCATCATGTTGCCGGCATGGCTGCATGGGCACTTTTATTAACTTCCCGCCGAAGCGGTACCTATTGATCTACCCACATTTGTATGTTTTCAAACTGCTAGGTTGGCAGAAGCTAGGGCTAACAGTGGGGGCTTACCCCAATCTGCAGCTTTGAACTGCCAACCCTTTAGGTCAGCAGATTCAACAGTTCAATGGTTTAACCCAGGGGTCCCCAAACTATGGCCCGCAGGCCACATACAGCCCCTTGAAACCATTTATCCGGCCCCCATGGTGGTAGTGCCCAGGGCGTGCTTCCCAATGGTATGCTTGTGCTTTTTATCATGGTATTTTACTTACTTACTTATTTATTAAGGGCTGCTTTGCTTGTGCTTTGGGTGCACAAAGGCAGAAGGAGGTTGGGCTAAATGGCCCAAGGGGTCTCTTCCAACTCAATTTATTATGATTATTATAATTATTATTAACATTGAGGCTGGGTGGCCATCTGTCAGGGGGGCTTTGCTTGTGCTTTTGGTGCACAAAGGCAGAAGGGGGTTGGACTAAATGGCCCAAGGGCCAACCATTATTATTATTATTATTATTATTATTGACACAACAACATTGTATGACACAGCAAACAAGATAGATATGCTGGATTTCGTATCACAAAATCACAAGTCGAACACTTACCAAGCGTTTAGGACTGTGTGATGTATTTTCGGATGATGCACGCAGATCCCAGTAGGGTGGCCTTGTGCAGTTGGCAGATCGTAATTTTGTCAGTGCCTATTGTGAGAGTTCTCACTGCTAACTTGCATTCAGCTTGTGAGACACTGAGACTGTTGTTGAGCCAGGTTTCACCCATCCCATATCTGGGCATTACATTGTCATTGCTTAAGTGTAGTACGGTACATTTCTCCCATTTGACATTCATTTTGTTAGTTTTGGCCCACTCTTTAAGCTGTTAAAACCGTGTTGGATCCGGATCCTGTCCTTCGGGGTATTAGCTGTCCCTCCCAATTTGCCTCTGTTTGTAGTCTGTCTGTGCGATTTTCTTACAGCAGCTGAGGATATGATCAATGGTTTCGTCGGTTTCCTTGCACAGTCTGCGTTTTGGGTCATCAGCTGATGATGATGATGATGATTATTATTATTATTATTGCTCAGTGGCCAACTATGTTCTGGCCCTCCAAAGGTCTGAGGGACAGTGAACTGGCCCCCTGTTTAAAAAGTTTGGTTTAACCCGTTAACCCTGGTTTAACCCGTTGCCCCACCGCAGATTACTAATGCTGTGATTACTAAAAGTCAACATGGATTTCTCAAAAACAAGTAATGTCAGATTAACCTTACTGCTTTTTGAGATTGTGTTCCAAGCTTGGTAGATAACAGGAATGCTGTAAATGCGGCATATCTCAAATCTCAGTAAAGCCTTTGATAAAGTTCCCCATGACCATTCACACAGGGGAAACTAGTCCAATGTAGGCTAGGCAATGCTACTGTTAGGTGGATTAGGACTTGGTTGGCTGGCGGAGCCCATAGGATGCTTCCCAATGCCTCCTCTTCACCCTGGAGAGAAGAGACCGGAAGGTTGCCACAGGGGGCCTTTCAGGACTATTCAACTTCATTTTCAATTAGTTGGACCACGAAATAAAAGGCACACTTGTGGATGACATCAAATTGAGAGGGACAGCTAATACCCTGGAGGACAGGATCCAGATCCAACACTGTCTTAACAGATTAAAGAGTGGGCCAAAACTAACAAAATGAATGTCAACTGGGAGAAATGTACCATACTATACTTAAGCAATGACAACGTGATGCCCAGATATGGGATGGGTGAAACTTGGCTCGACAACAGTCTCAGTGTCTCATAAGCTGCCTGTAAGTCAGCAGTGTGAACTCTCACAACCCGAGGATATTTGGGAACTCATTTGTGAACGTAAGCCAGCTTTGCGATGCTGCAAAGAAGAAGGTGAAGGCAGTTCTTAGCCTGCAGTAAAAAGTCTCAGGGAACCCTTGATCCCAAATCCCCAATAACAACCCAACCAAATCCCAAATCATTGTTGTTTGATTGATGTTTTTTATGATGTTTTGATTCTACTGGTTTTTATTGTTTTTACTATATTTTATTGTTTATGTCTTTAACTATGTCTCTTTGTACCTTGTTTATACTGGACTTGGTCCCCATGTAAGCCGCCCCGAATCCCTTTGGGGAGATGGTGGTGGGATATAAGAATAAAGTTGTTATTATTATTATTAATAACTAATAATAAATAATTAATACTAAAAATAAAATTATTATTATTATTATTATTAGTAGTAGTAGTAGTAGTAGTATTGGTTTAAAGTTGTTGCACCTACAGACCAAAAGTGTATTTTTCTCAGTTAAAATCAATCACTGGAGCTGCGGATGTCGAGGAGCTCATTGTGAGCCAGCTTTGTGATGCTGCAGCAAACAAAGCAAACACAATCTTCGCCTGTATTAATAGAATCTGTTTCAAATTAAGGGAAGCAATAGTCCTAGTATATTCTAGGTCAAGTTTTAGTTTTGAATAGCCCAGGCATGGGAAAATTTTTGGCTCTCCAGGTGTTTTGGACTTCAGCTCCCACAATTCCTAACAGCCTACCAGCTGTTAGGAATTGTGGGAGTTGAAGTCCAAAACACCTGGAGAGCCAAAATTTTGCCCATGCCTAGAATAGCCGCAACCGATTTTTGTGTTAGAAATTTAATGGGATAAAGCAATTCAGGGGAGAATGTCCAACCAGTCAAAGTCAGGGTATGTTGGAAAATATTTAACTTTGTTTTGCATTCCAATTAGCCCACGCAGATGTAACTTCCCTGCCTTGTTTTTCCAGTGATCTAAATACTTGGGGTGAGGCGTGACATGCCTTGAAATGACTATGTGTTGGCGCAAGAAGCCCAAAGCTGGTTTCGTATGCTTGGGGGAACCTAACCCTATACTTCAGTTTTCCAACCTAGCATTGTTTATATATATATATGGGGCAACACTTATTCCCAAAATCATGGTCTAAGCAAGCAGGTGTTCCTTTAGTGCTCCTGCTTGTGAATAGCATACAATTTTGTTTTTTTTTCCCCCCTTTAAAAAGTGTTCCCAAAATTCAAAGCTGTTGGGAAGCCAGATTCCTATCACTTGCTATTTCTCAACCAAAGGTTGCTCGCCAATTTTATGATCATCACTAATATATATACCAGGCAAGGGCAAAGTTGGTCTGTTCAAGTGTTTTGGACTTCAACTCCCACCATTCCTGACAGCCTCAGGCCCTTTCCTTTTCCCCCACAGCTGCTTAAGCGGCTGAGGGGGAAAAGGAAGGGGCCTGAGGCTGTCAGGAATGGTGGGAGTTGAAGTCCAAAACACCTGAACGGACCAACTTTGCCCATGCATGATCTTGGCTTTCCAAGGCCTATGTAACAGCATTTCTATACTTGTAGCAAATTTGGGGAGAGTGTCTTCAAAATGATTCAATTGTGGTTTGTGATTGTCTTAACAAACCATGGTTTGCAGTTGCATCATAACAGCATTTGCATCAATGAGTTGCCATTGTCAAATAACAACAACTACTATTACTACTACTACTACTACTACTTTATTTTTATACCCCACCTCCATCTCACTGAAGGGACTTGGGGCAGCTTACATGGGGCCAAGCCCAGGTGGTTACAATAATTTAAAATAAAACACATCCAAGTAAAAGCAGATCCAATAAAACATAATAAAATCACATCAAAAATAAACATGGATAGTTAAAAAACCTAAGCAAGCTCATAAAATTGAATTGGGCCAATGAAAGTGAGGAATGTAAGCTAGAAAAAGAAGTAGATAACCCGGACTATTGGTAAGGGGCTTGGGATGAGGTAAACATAGGCGCTATTTCCAGCTGAAGGAGTAGAATAAAGTGCAACAGATATGTTACTGATCACCAGAGCAATCTAACAAATTATGATTCATTGTGATTATTTGCTGTTGCCTAACAAGCCAAGGTTTGGAGCAATGGTTTGCAATTACCTAACAGACAATTATTTGCATGAAATCTAATGGTGGTTTGCCATTGTCTGTAACAGTTGCCTGAAACATCATGGCTTATAATGATGGTCTTACATTGCCTAACAATCACGGTTTGTGGTGAAGGTTTGTCACCTTCTGACAAACAATGGCTTGCTGTTGCCTAGCAAACCATGCATCATAATGATGATTTGCCATTGCCCAACAAAGCATGGTTTGCTACTGCCTAAGAAAACCAATGTCTTGTAATAATGGTTTGCAGTTGCCTAATAAATAATGGTTCACATTTTCTTTGGAAACCATGGCTTATTAGCAGGTGAGTTAATTCCACAAACAACAAACTAGCATGTCGTCAGAAAGGGATCTGTCCAATTGAGCAGAAGAATGAGAGTGAATATTGGTTGCTATACACCAACTTGAAGCAATTGGCTAGGTGTTTTGACTCCAAAGGCCTCTTTGGCCTCCGTTAACAGAATTTTGAACAGAGCAAATGCAAGTGATGGATTTACTGCCTACAGAACAAACCCTATGAGGAGCGGCTTGAAGAGCTGTGCATGTTTAGCCTGCAGAAGAGAAGGCTGGCAAGAGACATGATGATGGCCATGTATAAATATGTGAAGGGAAGTCATAGGGAGGAGGGAGAAGGCTTATTTTCTGTTGCCCTGGAGACTAGGATGCAGAACAATGACTTCAAACTACAGAAAAAGAGATTCCACCTGAACATTAGGAAGAACTTCCTCACTATGAGAGCTGTTCAGCAGTGGAACTCTCTGCCCTGAACTGTTGTGGAGGCTCCTTCTTTGGAGCCTTTAAAGCAAAAGTTGGATGGCCATCTGTCAGGGGTGCTTTGAATGCGATTTTCCTGCTTCTTGGCAGAATGGGGTTGGACTGGATGGCCCGTGAGGTCTCTTCCAACTCTATGATTCTCTGATTCATCCTGGCTCTGTTTCCTCTTGTCTCTCTTTTCACAGAAACAAGTCTGCAACTTCCAGGTCTGGTCCCGTCCTTGGCTGCAGGATACGCAGTTGCTGCACATGAGTTGCTCGGAGATGACTTCCTAAGGGAATGCCCAAGACGGATCTGCTCCAACCCGCTTTATGAATCACTGCTAGCGTAGTTTAGGAGGAGAGGTTGCCAGAATCCGCACTGGCGGCCGGGCTTAGGTGGGCTGCCTTCTGCAGGCAAGCAAGTGCGCTCTTTGCACTCCTTTGTGCAGAACAGAATCAGAGAAGGAATCCGGTTTTACCTCATTGGTGAAAATACTGGGCTATGCCACTGAAGTGTATCAAATTCATCCGTGCTTAAATTGCAATTTTCCAGGACTTTCCCATTATGCACTGGCCCAGTTATTGTGAGTGGAACACAATGCTTCTCCATAAAATTACGAGAGTAGTCCCGTTTTGTCCCAACAGCATGGATACTGGGCTATGCCATTGAATTGCATCCAATTCATTCAATGTTTAAATGGCATTTTTCCCAGAATCTTGAAATTATGCCAAATGGTTCCATGCTTCTCCATAAATTTTCATGTCATCCTCCCACCTTGGAAGAAATGCATACTAGTAGGGAGGATATGTATGTATGTATGTATATATATGTATGTGTGTGTGTGTGTGTGTGTGTGTGTGTATATGTGTGTGTGTGTGTGTGTGTGTGTGTGTGTGTGTGTTATATATATATATATATAAAAGCAGCTGGCTCAGAGAAGGAAATGAAGGTAAGTCCTTATATGGCTGACAATTCTCCCTTCTCTTCTCTGCAAAACTATGGCTGGTTGCTTTTTCATCCTCTAAATTGGAAAACCTTGGAGCAATTTGGATGGGTGCAAAAACCTATAAAATAGCCCATCCTAAAAAAAAGAAAAGAAAAGAAAAATTGGATTCTTTTAAATGCATACATGCCCCTAGTAGGATCATGTTGCAAAATTTGTATGGGTTGGAGGAGATCTGCAACCAAGATCCCCCTATTTTGATTTTTTTCTTGCACATGGCTTCTTCACATCTTCCTGATTTGTCTGTCTTTCCTTGCAAATAAAGAGATTTTAATTCCTCCTTTTGCTGTGCTGACTGTTTGAAAAGTCTTAAAGGAACCAGTGTGGCTACAAAGTATTATTATTATTATTATTATTATTATTATTATTATTATTATTGACACAAAGACATAGTATGACACAGCAAAGAAGATCTATATGCTGGATTTCGTATCACAAAATCACAAGTCGAACACTTCCCAAGTGTTTAGGACTCTGAAGTATTTTCGGATGATGCGTGCAGATCCCAGTAAGGCGAGCTTTTGCAGTTCAATTATTATTATTATTTGTTTGTTTGTTGCCTCATGGTAAGTCACTTTCCCAGTAGGTAGCACTATGCATGACGATTTTTGCTCCTGGGTTATAAATCTCATTTCCTAATTGGTTCTGGCATAAAAGATTGGAAAAACTGTATTAAACTTCAAAAACAAACTTTGTTTTTGTGGGAGGGACATCCTGCAGTGCTTTTTAATGAATATTCAATGAATATTTCAAAGTGTTTCAACAAATTCAGCATAGTTTGTGTCAGCCACAAAAATGAAGTTCCTGGAGTAGAACAACTATTTTCAAAGTAAGTACTGCACAATTAAACAGGAATAACACTTTCAAACCAGAAACAGAAGGAGCCCCTGCTGGCACAGTGGGTTAAACCCTTGTGCTGGCAGGACTGCTGACTTGAAGGTTGGGTTGCTGACCTGAAGGTTGCCGGTTCAAATGCAACCTGGGGAGAGAGTGGATGAGCTCCCTCTGTCAGCTCCAGCTCCATGCGGGGACATAAGAGAAGCTTTCCACAAGGATGGTAAAAACATTTTTTTAAAAATCCGGGCGTCCCCTGGGCAACATTCTTGCAATTGGCCAATTTGCTCACACCAGAAGTGACTTGCAGTTTCTCAAGTCACTCCTCACACACACACACACACACACACACACACAAACCAGAAACAGGAAAGTTTTCAAATTTTGTTAAATAATGTAATTGTTTCAGTCTGTGCACTGCCCTCTTGTGGTTGCATCTAAGTGCACTATATTTACATTTCTATAATAAGGCAATAGCTACCGGTAATTGTTTATGTATACACTGCCCTCTAATGGGTGTATCAGGATGCTACATGCATATTTATTATTTGGGGAGGAAATAATGTAGGAGTCAGCCCTATAAATAGGAGCCCGCAGTGACACAGTGGGTTAAATCTTGTGCCAGCAGGACTGATGACTTGAAGGTTGGGTTGCTGACCTGAACGTTTCCAGTTCGAATCCAACCCGGGGAGAGCATGGATGAGCTCCCTCTATCAGCTCCAGCTCTATGCAGGGACATGAGAGAAGCCTCCCACAAGGATGGTAAAAACATCAAAACATCTGGGCATCCCCTGGGCAACGTCTTTGTAGACAACCAATTCTCTCACACCAGAAGTGACTTGCAGTTTCTCAAGTCACTCCTGACACGAAAAAGCCCTATAAACATACACACAAATACTTAGAGATTATTATAATTTATACCCTGCATTCCTCTCTTAAACAAGACTCAAAAGCGGCTCACAACATTAACAAATAATGCAATTTAAAACCTCAAACATCTAAGTCTAGCTCAATGCAGGAGTGGCATTTGTTGCTTTTGCCTCCAGCATAGCTGGGGGGGGGGGGGGGGGGGGATGATGGGAATTGGGGTGTAGAAATGAAGATGTCTGCTGATACCCATCCAGATATTAACACTCACTTTTACAAAGTTGTCACAGGTCTGTTATTTTGGGACCCCGTGTCCAGAATCCTCCTGGTTCTTAATATTTGTGTTGGATTCAAGAAGCAAACAAACACAGCAAATGAGTGCCAAGCGGAACAGGGAAGAAGCCAGCATTTAAATCGCAGGAGATTAATGTTGTCAGATACAGAAAGTGCCAAAGTCCGTATTTGCTAAAGGAAGAGGTGTTAAAAAAGAAAGTATTTCATTAATAGCATTTGGAAATCAATTCAAATATCCGATGCCAAAAAATGCTAGAGATTGGGTTCAAACACATGATGGGAATGCAGTATCAGCACAGCAATTTTGGGAAAGGGTTTTAAAAAGCCATAACGGAACTAACAACTTATTTTATTATATTCTATGTTAATATTTTATCATTTTGATTTTATACCATATTTTATATGTTTCTATCTTGTACTTGTATTATGTTTTATTATTTATACTACATTAGAGTCATAGAATAATAGAGTTGGAGGAGACCAACAAAACCATCTCGTCCGACCCCCTACCATGCAGGAAAAACACACAAAGTAAATAAATATATGATTTAATTAAAAGTATTTATTATTAATATGATTTTAAAATTGTTGCATATAATTATTTTAACTATTATTATTTAATAATAATATTAATAATAATTAGTAATACTTTTTGCCCCACATTTTCCCCAATATTAGGGACTCAATCTGGATAACAATAAGTATAAAATATTACAATTTACACATTTAAAAAGATAGCCACTTGAAGCCTAACCCTGCCAAGACACAAGTGTGTGTTTTGCACCTATGGACCGGGCAGTGGCGCAGCTGCAATAAATCACTACTGACCAAGAGGTCATGAGTTTGAAGACAGCCCAGGTCAAAGTAAGTTCCCGACCATTAATAGTCTAGCTTGCTGTTGACCTATGCAGCCGAAAGACAGTTGCATCTGTTGAGTAGGAATTTAGGTACTGCTTTATGCGGGGAAGCTAATTTAACTAATTCACGACACTATAAAATCTTCAGCAGCGTACGGAAGAATGAGGAAATACTCCATCAAGGACTCGGTGTCACAGTGGATGATGAAGCAGCTGCTCCCCCTGTGGCTGAAATTGAGCATACCCTCACGAAAGCTGGAATGTTGAATTGCCTCTGTGTCTGTCTATATATGTTGTATGTCTAATGGCAATGAATGTTTGTCATGTATGTGCATTGTGGTCCGCCCTGAGTCCCCTTCAAGGTGAGAAGGGTGGAATATAAATACTGTAAATAAAATAAAATAAATAACCGTGAAGCCAATAGGAAATTAAAAGTTTCCTGGGAAGGCCAAGAGCTCAAACACCGTTCCCATCCTAAATATCTCGGCCTCACCTTTGATTGAACACTAACATTTCGGAAATACTGTATGAACACCAAGCACGAAGTAGCTGCACGCAATAACATCCTGCGGAAACTTACTGGCAGCGTATCGGGTGCAGACCCAAAATTAATAAGAACATCAGCCCTGGCCTTGTCTTACTCGACCTCTGAGTACGCCTGTCCTGTCTCGCACAAGTCATTCCATACAAAGGAGGTGAATATAGCACTGAACGAAACATGCGGAATCATCACAGGATGCCTCAAAAATACTCTATAAGCATATAGACTTTATAAGCTAGCTGGCATCCCCCCCACCATGTGTGACAGGAAGTTGTTGCTAAATGTGAGAGAAATAAGATCAAACACTATGAAAGCCATCCACTGCATAACTATAAGCCTCCTCCCAGTAGACTCAAATCAAGGAAAAGCTTTACGAGAACTACCACCCTTCTTAATGTGATATTAAAACCATAGAACAAATTAAAATTTTTATGATCAAGTTTAAATATATTGAGGTGGGAACATCTGACTTGCATGACAACAAAGAGTTGGACGTCCTGCGAGAGCAACCAATGAGTTTCACAGGCAAAAGTTGACAGATTGATTCAGGACGATTGTTGTATCACTCCGAGAAAAATTTCAAGCATAATTGGCATTTCACAAGAATGTGCGGGTCACCTTATTGCTTTACTTGGCTATTGGAAGATCTGTGCACGATGGGTCCTGTGAGACGCCGGTTGCAGAAACAGAGTGTCTAATTCTTCCGCAATGGCTTCAGAAAACTTGTTCATCGTTGGCAGAAATGTATCCAATTTTATGGTGATTATGTGGAAAAGTAAATAGTGGTTGTTAAAGAGCACATTCTTACGATTATTTTTGCGTTTGATTTATTAAAATATTCCCATCCAAACCCAAGTAATGAAGGTGGAGGCATTACTTTTCATTCAACCCTCGTATATTTCATACATAGCACAAAGGTCATTTTAGGCACAATTTTGCCTGAATTTTGTGCATGAAAGCAAGCACAAATACAATATTGTAAGCACCAGTAAAGTATTAGAAGCACAAAGGTTGCGTCTTCCTTCTCCAAAATGCCTGGGACTAGAAGTGTTTTGGAACATTTCATATAAGCCTATTGAGATTTCTTCGAGACAGAACCCAATCTAAACACGAAATCCATTTAAGTCTTGTGTCTATACTTTATTGGTATGTATAGCCTGAAGGTCATTTGAAATTAGTTTATAATAGAACAAGGTTTATATGCATTGAATTATTAGAAAAGCAAGGGTGCCATTCTCTCAGCTCTCGAAATGGAAATTTTTGGAATATTTTGGATTGCAGATGCTCAGCTTGAAACACAATGACTTCTGCACTACATGAAGATACCCACAAGATGGCGCTGAGTCCATTGACAAAATGTTCATTACCTTCATTGCTCTTAAATACACAAAATGCTTTTGACACGAAATAAATAAATAAAATTGCTCTTAAATACACAGCAGGGAGTTTGGATCCTTCTTTAGAACTGGGTATATCATATAATAAGATCCATATTGGATAATATTATTATATTCTCATACTAGCTCATCTACCCAGCGTTGGCCAAGTATGCGTTTTTCTGATGGGATCATTCATAAAATCATAAAGTATTTCCAATACATTGTGTTGTCGAAGGCTTTAATGGCCGGGATCACAGGGTTGTTGTATGTCTTTCGGGCTGTGTGGCCATGTTCCAGAAGCATTATCTCCTGATGTTTCGCCACATCTATGGCAGGCATCCTCAGAGGTTGTCACCTCACAACCTCTGAGGATGCCTGCCATAGATGTGGGCGAAACGTCAGGAGAGAATGCTTCAGGAACATGGCCACACAGCCCGAAAGACATACAACAACCCTATTTCCAATACATATCAGTTGAGAGTGCATCCCTGAGCAATGCTGGACGCAGAAGCTAGTTATTAATAGATGGTTGCCTGGAGTGACTTTTAAATAAATGCTGAAATCGTGACCACGAGCAAGTCACGCTTTCTTGGCTTTGAGTCACACTCTCTCAACCTGTGTTCTTGCCTCCCCTTTTAAAATACATTTGAATGTATTGATTGCTTTCTTGACTGGCGAAGAAGTGCTCATTCTCATGTGGCTATTTTATTTTTTTATTTACAGTATTTATACCCAGCCGTTCTCACCCTGAAGGGACTTAAAGAACACACATATGGCAAACATTCGATGCTGACTATACAATGAACAAGGACAGACAACACAAACAGAAGTGAAGGCATTTCTTCCCATCTTGGAGGCTGTGCTCGACTCCGGCCACAGGGGGTGCTGACGCTCCATCTTCCATGCCAAGGAGCTTTCCTCCAATCAATGTCCTTAAAGACACCTTTATTACCTCCCTACCAAAAGCGGTACCTATTTATCTACTTGCATTTCTGCTTTTGACCTGCTAGTTGGGCAGGTGAACTGGGGCTGACTGCGGTTACTCATCGCGCCCGGGCCCCAACTCCTGAACTTTCGATCGGCAGGATTTATCTGCAGCACAGCAGTTTAACCTGCTGTGCTAAACCCAATCCCTAAGCAGCTTTTGTCCCATTGGGAGCTCAAATTGAAGGCCAATAGCTAATCCTTTCTATGTTCCACACCGCCCCCTTATGGCTGTATCTGACCACTACATATATAAGGTGCTGGTGCTCATCTCCATTTCTAGGCCAAAGATCCAGCATTGTCCGTAGACACCTCCAAGGTCATGTGGCCGGCATGGCTGCATGGAGCGTCGTTTCCTTCCCACCAGAGCAGTACCTATTGGTCTACTCACATTTCCATGTTTTTGAACGGCTAGGTTGGCAGAAGCTGGGGCTAACAGCAGGAGCTCACCCTACTCCCCCGTATTCAAACTGTCGACCTTTTGGTCAGCAAGTTCAGCAAGTTCATCTATATATACACAGCTATAGTTCACTAATTAAGCTATACACTGCCCCCTTGTGGCTGTATCTAGCACTGCATGCATTCATACACTGCATGCCAATTGCTCAGGCACCCACCAGTATTTTAAGATGGGTCATGAAGGACATTTATTTATTTATTTATTTACTGTATTTATATTCCACCCTTCTCACCCCGAAGGAGACTCACCATGTGTGTCACATTTGGCCCGGATTGATCACACCTTTGTGGATCAAAGAAACATGTATGTGTGTGTCAAGAGTCAGACACCAATTAACAAACAAAACAGAGTTTATTCAGGAGATATGCCAAAAAGTAAACATAAACACAGAAGTTGGCTTTAAACACTTAACTATCAGTGTTTAAAAGCAGTCCAAACAAAAATATATATCAAAAGTATGTTTAACAAGCCAACCGGATTATCCACGCAAATTATTCAGATAAAACTAAAAATGTGCTTCAATTCAGCTTCTAAAACAAATTGAATTGGCTTAGAAAAATAGACAAAACAAACAAGGACTTGGAACCTTCCAAAAACCTTCCAAGAGCTACAATTAGTAGCTTAAATCCGGAACTCCAAACAAGAAAACAAAGCCAGGGAAAACAAACTTAGAGCCGGTGCAAAAGGCACTGTGGGTCCAAGCCCTTTCTGTTGCAAACAGCCGGCTCTGGGGATTTAAAGGGACAGTTCTCAAAAGAATCACCAAACTGGTCTGAGGACAAATAAACTGGAACCGCAGCAAACTGCTTCAAGGATGCAGATAATGCCAGGAGCTCCTAGGACAAGGCGAAGAGACATCGTCAGGTTGATCCAGGGTCAGGACAGGAGACAGCAGCAGGGTCAGGAAGGCAAGCCAGAAGTCAAGAACCATGGGTAGACATCAATCAAAGGGCAAAGACAGAAACAAGGTCGAGTTCCAGTCCAGGGTCCAAAAGGGTGCAGTCATCAAAACCAGGTCCACGAAATGGCACAAAGAGCCAAGGCAACGAAGGTAACAGCAGCTAGAAATAGTAATCAGAGTGCAGTCCAGGGAAACCCACACAGTTCCAGCCCTCCGTTGCAGAGCAACCCAGATAACTTACATCAGAAGCAAAGTCCCAGTCCAGTCTTCTTGAACGAACAGAAATCCCAATGGTGCTTCAGCAACACCTTGCCACACGCAAAGTGAAGTGACCAAACATTCCCAATTTATTCCCCTTCCTCTTGGGTGTCCAAACACCCACACCCAAACAGCAGGTGTCCCGGATCTTACTCAGAGTCAGAACTCCACACAGCTAGGGCTCGTGGATCAGGCGTGCCTAATTGCTCATCAGAGTTCCAATCATCCGGCCCACACTCAACCCCATGCACACTTAAAGATCCATCCTCCCTTCTCCAAGCAGCCCAAGTGGGATCTGCTCCTGAAGATACCCAAGGTTCAGCAGTATCCATAGGCCCCAATTCCCCAGACATCTCCGGTGGCCGTGCCCATTCAGTGCCCACTTCCTCAGCCACCACCTGTTCACCAGCATCCATTTCTTCCACAAACTCCCCATCTGAATCTTCCTCAGAAGATTCCCCATTGATATCTCTAATCCTTTTCCTGCGCAACTCCTCCAATGAGCCCTCCTCGCGAGGTTTTCCTTCCTCTCCTGATCCCACCACCATCATCCATAGCCCCCGAAGGCGCAGTCACAACAGTGTGTGTATATATATATATATATATACACATATACTTTGACTTTTATATATATATAAGTAGGGCAAAATAATCAATGTTTAATGAGACCATGTCGGAACACAGGCGCCTTAAAGAGCCACACACACAATACTTAGTCTAACAAGAGGTTTATTGCAACTCAAAAACAGGCTCAGAGACACTTAACTGCAGTGTCTCTGACCAAAACTCAAAGTTTTAGCCCAAACTGGGCTCAAAAAGAAGAACGGAAAATAATCTTGATTAAATGGATGGATAATCCGTATTAAAACGCAGTCAATGGAATGGGAAGCAAACAGCGCTGTAACAGGCTTCCTGGAAGACAGCGCTGCACACAGAGAGTAAACAAAACCAGTCGCAGTTCCAACAGTAGAAAAGAAGGTCCAAACTAACGTTGTCTCCAAAGTGTTTACACAAGCCGCAGTCGAGTCAAAAGGGGAATGCCGCACTCACAATAGCCAATCCAAAGGTAGTTTCCGAAGTGGGTAACCGGAGCCGAAGTCAAGTCAATCCAAAGCCAGAAAGGGAGAAAGCTGCATCCACGATAAGCTAATCCAAACGTCGTTACCAAAGGTCGCCAAACAGAGCCAAAGTCGCCAGTCCAAAGGTTCAGGAAGGGAGAAAAGCACACTCACGATAGTACAGTCCAAATCCAAGAATCACAGGAACCAGGAACGCCAAGCTGTAGAGCCAGGACCCAAAGCCCAACGGGAAAAACAGGCAGCGACAAACCTACACCATAACGACACTTTGCCTTCTGCAAAGGATCCCCATTTCAGACCCTACTTTTAACTTACACATCATTATCTGAAGATGAGCTGGCCTCCACCCCATCATCATCCCCCACAGCTGTTCCTGTCGTCACACGTGAACCCTGGCTATCATCCCTCCAGTTCCTCCATCTCCTATCAAGACTTAGGTTTCCCCATGACCCAGGTGTATCACCTGTTTGCCAATCCTCCTGTCTCGAAAACCCCACAAACGTATCACTTAGAAGTTGGCTCTGCAAACATATTCCCTATTTCTTGTACCTTAGTCCAATCCAATGAGCCCTCCTCGTTTTCATCACTCTCAGACCCATCATCCCCAGAGAAACCCAAAAACAACTCCTCCTTTGTGGGAGTAGTAAGTATATCCCGGAGCTTCTTCCCCTCCTGTTCCTCATCTGATTCCTGCTCCCGAGTAACCCTCTTAGTGCCTCTATTCACATCCAGCCCGTCTCCTTCTTCACTCATTGACTCCTCGCCACTTGAAAACCCTTCAAACGTGTCTTCATCAGAAGATGCCATAAGTATATCCCGGATCCATTTCCTTTGCTGTTTTTCATCTGACACCTGCTCATGATTAACCCTTTTCCTCCTACTAGTACTTCTACTACCATTTGTAATATTGCCAGCAGACTCAACTACAACAGACCAAGTGATGTCAGCCCTCTTACTCGCAGTAGAATAAATCCTGAATGCAGAGTATCATTGATTTGAAACAGAACACTTTGTTCCACGATACTTATGAAAGACTTCACGGTTCATTGAGTACATTCTTGAATTGTTTGAACTAAATAACAAAAAACCTACCACCAGATGAAGACTATAGCTAGTCGAAACCGGTTGTGGATCAGGAGTCTCCTCATCTTTTATAAAGAAACAAGAAAGTAAACAAGAAAGTTTACTCCATTGTGAATGTAACTACCATTCATCATACTGTGAGTGCAACAGATTGTCATTTGCAATCACTTATCTGAAATTTATATTCATTTATTGTGCATAATACAATGTTTAATGACATTTAATACATTCTTATTATTCCATTAGTGGATACTTGTTAGTTCAAGCCCTTGGGAACCCATTTTTTCTTATAGCTCACTTTGGCTCCCTTTCTTTACAGAAGGGCTTGGAAACTCTTCATTTTCCTTCATTCATTTTGACACCGCCAGAGTAAAGAACAAAACTGAAAGGGAAAATGGCAATAGAGTACATACTGTATCTATATTGTTATCCACCCACCTGGTATCCGCATTCCAAAGTTCACTACAAATAAGCAAACAAAAGACACAGAATCAATGGTTGGAAGGCACCGCAAGGACCATCTGTTCAACCCCCCCTTCAGCCATACAGGAAAGGCACAATCAAAACACTCCCGACAGATGGCCATCCAGCCTCTGCTTTAAAACCCCAAGAGAAGAAGACTCCAAGAGGCATTACCCTAGAATTGCACTGATAAACCTAGACAATTTCTAGAAGGGATGTATTTCATGGCGTGCCCTTGCTCTGCTATGGATTCCTGGGAGTTGTAGTTTTGCAAGGTCCTGATGTCCGAAGCACTGGCATTCAAATTGATTTGAACCTGCAGCAGAGAGTTCCGCAGATCCATCGCAAAAGGAACAGAGCGGGACCGCAGCAGACTATTATTAAAAGATCTTTTTTTTTCTTCACTTTCCCTTCCTTGAACTATGTAACAAATCCCCCCAATAAAAGTAGCATTAATTTTATAACAGTAACACTCTCTATCTGGTTATTTTGTGTCTTTCCTTGACTCCTTTTTTTTGTAATCCCCCCCTCCCTCTCACTAACCCCTCCGTCCTTTAAACTCTGGCTGAGGCTCCTCCGCCATAGGTTAATACGGCGGACGATACAAATTGGCTCATATCTTTATCAAAATTACCCCTAGCACGCTCTTCTTTTAGTTCTAACCCTTCCTAAGGCTCCTGACCCAAGGACCACCAGCGGAACCAAAATCGGTCCAGTTTAAAACTTTGGAACAGCTGACTGTCAAAAAGCCGGCTCCGATCGCTCCTTTACAGCCACAGCCGCTTCCCGGCTCCCGCGGCGAGCGGATTGCCTCTGCAGGGACACAAGCTACTTCCAGGACTGCTGGTAGTGGACTGCCATCTCCCCTGGAAGAGAAATATAGTTTCCTCAAGGACCAGCCGCGATCCTCCTCCGTTCATCCATTCACCTTCATTCATGTGAATGACCGGACTGGAATCAACAGGAATCCCTTCACTTTGTTATTTCCATGAACCTCCTATTGCCTGAACTGTTTATGAACTTTTCATGAATTGCATGCTTATATGTTTATGAAATATTGGAATCAATTCTTTATTTACTGTCTAGCCAAATGTCACTTGGTCTATAGGTCCCCTGGAAGATTCTCAAATTCATATATTTTCCTTTTTTATGTTATATTACAAAAAAAGGAAACCGGGTTTACTCTCTGCTTTAAAGCCGGAGGGAATCTGAATTTCCTCCCGGTCCCCTAGGAAACCCGCGATATGGCCAGATTGTTTACCCACACCCCCCCCCCCCCAGCCTATATTTCCACTCAGAACTCACTCAATTTCACACCAAAAAATACCCTTTTTCATATTTATGCCTATAATTGTCTAGTCTTAAAAATATAACCAGCAGAAACCACCTTGGACCATTTTTCCTCGGCTCAACAGCTGACTGTCAAATTGCTCTCTTTGCGTAAATAGCCTCCCCGATCAGCGCTATTAACGCAGGGAGGGAAAATGAGCTATAAGTGTTAATATTTAATACTTTTTCTGGCAGTTTTGGGGTAAAATGGCTATAATATGATTCTCTATATCCCCTAGCATGTTTAATCAATGAAGGCACAGTCTGAACTCTAGCTGAACCCGGAAAATATGTATTTTTCCCAGCATGGTTTATATTCCAACTTTATTTTATTTTTCATTTTATTTCATATAATTGTCAAATTATGAAATCAAATAGGAAATATTTTGAACTCAACATGAACCCCAGAACCTCTCCCATTTCCTATGACCCAGGCTTCCTTTCCCAAAAACAAAAGGATGATCTGCCACCGCTAAATCCAATCAAATTCAAATTGCATGGACAATATAGGGCTTGAGTCGCCGAATTCGGAGTTTGCTGACCTAAAGGTGATTCGCCCCAAGGCAAACATTGTCATATCTCACCCAAAGGAAAAACCAGGACACCTCAGGAAGGCGCCCTGCAGAGCCTGTCAATATGGCTCGTCACCACCCATCTTTGCTTCCACTTCTGACACCCCAAGGCATATCTAAAATCTGTATACGTGACAGAAACCCGGACACCCTTGATTGCTGCCATTAATAAATTGAGCACCCTTTAGAAATCGGTCTAGCAGGACTTAATCCGCTAGTTCCTGTCCCGTCACCTCATTGTTTCGATAACTCCCGCCTTCTCTCTCCTGATTGGCCCGAGTAGAGACATAAGGCAGCTTCCTATTGGGCCAACGAAACGAGGCGGGAAGCGAAAGCCCGCCTCGTTCAACCTTCTAGCCTATCAACGATCAGATAGGCGGGGGAGCAGGGCGGGAAATTCAAAGGACTGTCAGACTGAAATCTTGTATAAATATGGCTTTATTTTGATTGTATGGTACCCTAGTAGACCAAATGATCGCTACTAGAGTCCTCTTCAGCTGAATTGCTCAATAAAGACTCCTTGGCGGATTTTCCTTCAACTTTGGCGGACCTTCTTCATTTCGGCTTCAGGTTGTATTGCGGCTCGTAATTCTCCTTTTGGCTCCGCCAAGGTCCGTTCTCTCAGGACCGGATCGGGTCTCTCCTTAAGGGCCCGATCCCCTAAAACGCGGTCGACAACAGTCCTTTGCCATCTCTGCAAAAAACCGTGAGCTCTTTGCCGAACTACAACTCCCAGCACTCCATAGCATTGAGCCATGGCAGCCCAAGTGGTGTCAAACTCCATGAATCCCACAGTGTTAAGTGCACACTTAGTTGCTTGATCTGTAGACCTGGGAATTAGATGCTTTGTCAGTGATTTTGTTGAATTTCCCTACCTTAAATTAAAAACAAAATTAGAAGCCTGTCTTCAGCAACCAAATTTTAACCCAAAACTAAGGAAGCAGGGCCGGCTGGAGAGATTTTTTAATGGGAAGCGGGGGTGCTGAAAAGCGCCCCCGCCACCGGCCCCGCCTCCCGCGCCCTGGCCCCGCCTCCCACGCTGCGTGGGAGGCGGGGCCAGGGCGATTAGTGAGGGGGGCGGGGCCACAGTTGCCCCCCCCCCGCCCAGCGTGCCCTGGCCCCGCCTCCCACGCAGCGTGGGAGGCGGGGCCAGGGCACGCTGGGCGGGGGGGCGGGGCCAGAGTTGGCCCCGCCTCCCACGCTACTCCCGCTTGCCCGTCTGGCCTGCTAGGAAAGGCCAGACGGGTGAGCGGGAGTAGCGGAGGCGGAGCCAGCTCTGACGCCGCTCCCCCCCCCGCCCAGCGTGCCTTGGCCCCGCCTCCCACGCAGCGTGGGAGGCGGGGCCAGGGCACGCTGGGCGGGGGGAGCGGCGTCAGAGCTGGCTCCGCCTCCGCTACTCCCGCTCGCCCGTCTGGCCTTTCCTCGCAGGCCAGAAAGCAGCGGAGGTCCCTCCAGGCCACGATTGCGGCCTGGAGGGACCTCCGCTGCTTTCTGGCCTGCTAGGAAAGGCCAGACGGGCGAGCGGGAGTAGCGTGAAAGCGGGGCCAGCTCTGGCGCCGCCCCCCCCGCCCAGCGTGCCCTGGCCCCGCCTCCCACGCTGCGTGGGAGGCGGGGCCAAGGCACGCTGGGCGGGGGGGGGGAGCGGCGTCAGAGCTGGCTCCGCCTCCGCTACTCCCGCTCGCCCGTCTGGCCTTTCCTAGCAGGCCAGAAAGCAGCGGAGGTCCCTCCAGGCCGCGATTGCGGCCTGGAGGGACCTCCGCTGCTTTCTGGCCTGCTAGGAAAGGCCAGACGGGCGAGCGGGAGTAGCGTGAAAGCGGGGCCAGCTCTGGCGCCGCCCCCCCCGCCCAGCGTGCCCTGGCCCCGCCTCCCACGCTGCGTGGGAGGCGGGGCCAAGGCACGCTGGGCGGGGGGGGAGCGGCGTCAGAGCTGGCTCCGCCTCCGCTACTCCCGCTCGCCCGTCTGGCCTTTCCTCGCAGGCCAGAAAGCAGCGGAGGTCCCTCCAGGCCGCGATTGCGGCCTGGAGGGACCTCCGCTGCTTTCTGGCCTGCGAGGAAAGGCCAGACGGGCGAGCGGGAGTAGCGGAGGCGGAGCCAGCTCTGGCGCCACCCCCCCGCCCAGCGTGCCCTGGCCCCGCCTCCCACGCAGCGTGGGAGGCGGGGCCAGGGCACGCTGGGCGGGGGGGGGGAGCGGCGTCAGAGCTGGCTCCGCCTCCGCTACTCCCGCTCGCCCGTCTGGCCTTTCCTCGCAGGCCAGAAAGCAGCGGAGGTCCCTCCAGGCCGCGATTGCGGCCTGGAGGGACCTCCGCTGCTTTCTGGCCTGCGAGGAAAGGCCAGACGGGCGAGCGGGAGTAGCGGAGGCGGAGCCAGCTCTGGCGCCACCCCCCCGCCCAGCGTGCCCTGGCCCCGCCTCCCACGCAGCGTGGGAGGCGGGGCCAGGGCACGCTGGGCGGGGGGGGGAGCGGCGTCAGAGCTGGCTCCGCCTCCGCTACTCCCGCTCGCCCGTCTGGCCTTTCCTAGCAGGCCAGACTGCAGCGGAGGTCCCTGTAGGCCGCGATTGCGGCCTTCAGGGACCTCCGCTGCATTCTGGCCAGCTAGAAAAGGCCAGACGGGCCAGGGCGCACTGGGCGGGAGGCGGGGCACCGTCAGGGCGGTGCCCCGCCTCCCGCCCAGCCTGACGGCGCCCCCCCGGGCCTGCGCCCGAGGCGGCGGCGTCAGGTGCCTCCATAGTGGGGCCGGCCCTGTAAGGAAGGAGCCGAATCCAAGTGCACAAATGGTAAGAAAACGTAGGAAATAGATGAATTTTTAAAACCAAATCCAAACCCCTCTACTACCCTGTTTCCCCTAAAATAAAACATCCCCAGAAAATAAGACCTAGTAGAGGTTTTGCTGAATTGCTAAATATAAGGCCTCCCCCAAAAGTAAGACCTAGCAAAGTTTTTGTTTGAAAGCATGCCCGCCGAACAGAACACCAGAGCATGCAGGATCGGTAAATGTACATACCATAAATGTTGTACATGGAAATATTGGTAATAATAAGAAATTCTTGATAGGGTTCAGTTTGTCTGGTTATGCTGGTTTATGATGACAACTACTGTACAGTATATAATAAATGTTCATTTTTTTGTTCAACAATAAATGTAAATTCTTCTTCATGGAAAAATAAGACATCCCCTGAAAATAAGACCTAGAGCATTTTGGGAGCAAAAATTAATATAAGACACTGTCTTATTTTCGGGAAAACACGGTATAATATCACTCAATGGACAGGATTTGGTGAATGCAAAGTACCAGGAAAACTACAACACCTCAAACTCCAGCTCCCGGAATTCCAAAGCTTTGAGACATAGCAGTCCAAGTGGGGCCAAACTATATTAATTTTACAATGTAGATGCAGCCTTTAATAGTAAAAGCTAAAGGTTTGTAAAAATTGCAACTCCTAAGATTCCAAAGCACTGAGCCATACAGTTAAAGTGCGGCCAAATTGCATTCAAGATAATTTATTTATTTATTTATTTCACCAGGCCAAAAAAAAAAGAGAGAAATTATTAATTAAAAGACTTTCGGTTCAACTGCACTGCAGAATTAATGCAGTTTGGCCTCGCTTGAACTGCTGTATCTCAGTGTGTTGTCAAAGGCTTTCATGGCCAGAATCACTGGGTTGCTGTGAGTTTTCTGGGCTGTCTGGCCATGTTGCAGAAGCATTCTCTCCTGACGTTTCGCCCACATCTATGGCTGGCATCCTCAGAGGTTGTGAGGTCAGTGCTTTGGCATCCTGGGAGTTGTAGTTTCACAAGCTCTTTCTCCTTCTCTTTCAAAGGACAGCTCCCAAGAGGCCATGGCATTCCAAAACAGTGTCAAACTACATTCATTTGACAGTGAACATAAATTCTAACATAGCAAAAAGAAGAAAAAAGAAGAAATTTTAATGTGTGAGAAGGAAGAGGAATGATATACTATGTCTATATGTTAGTCTTATTTATGTATCCAATTCATTTGGGATACCTTCCCTTGCTTCTTGCAATTTTTGCAGTGCAAAAACTGAAAGGTAAAACTAGACAAATATTGAAGGACAAAACTTGGACAAATATGGTAAGATAAAACTAGGCAAATATTTAAAGATACTCATGGCACCAGCAGATAAGGAGATGGGAATAGGCTTCTTCCTGGGAGTGTGGTGGAGTCTCCTTCCTTCTCTAAAGATTTTTAAACAGAGGCTGGGTGGCCATCTGTCGGGAGGGCATTGATGGTGTCTTCCTGCCCTGACCTGTGGATTGGACTGGAGACTAGCCTTGCAGTCTCTTCCAGGATTATATACAGTAAATCTATGATTTGAAGGCAACAGTTCTTAGTGGGTGGGACATGATGGGAATGTGAGTGTTAACGGATATTCTGGAAAATGAACTTTGCCATACCAGAAATAGTTCCCAATGTTTATGAACTGCAGATTTAATGATATATTGAAAAACCAATAAGAGTTTCCGATAATAACTGGGAAGAGCTGATTTCAACAACTAGTCCAACCCGATCCAGATTTTATGGGGATGGGAAATTGGACCTATCACATCATCTGTGCGTCAGGAACAAGTTCGACCAGAAATTTTTTTAGAGAATAGTGGTAAGCTATAGCACAGACAGATCTTGATTTTTTTAAATGGGATATGTAGTTTCCATCAGGGGAATTGTACCCTGTCGGGGATTTGTAGTAAAGGTAAAGTCCCCTGAAATTAAGTCTAGTTGTGTCTGACTCTGGAGGTTGGTGCTCTTCTCCATTTCTAAGCTGAAGAGCCGGCGTTGTCCAGAGACGCCTCCAAGGTCATGTGGCCGGCATGACTGCATGGACCGCTGTTACCTTCCCACGGAAGTGGTCCCTGTTGATCTACTCACATTTGCATGTTTTTGAACAGCTAGGTTGGCAGAAGCTGGGGCTAACAGCAGGAGCTCACCCTACTCCCCATATTCAAACTGTTGACCTTTTGGTCGGCAAGTTCAGCAGCTCAGTGGTTTAACCTGCTGCGCTACCGGGTTTGTAGTTGTGCATTAATGCTGGCTTGGAGGATGGATTTACTGACCAGCCATCCTCAAACTGCAGCCCTCCAGCTGTTTGGGCCTCCAATTCCCAGAATTCTTAGCCATTGAACAAGCTGGCAATAGGAGTTGGAGGCTCAAACAGCTGGAGCTTGAGGATGGCTGTATTAGACAAACTGGAATTTTAAAAGGTCAGGGTATGTACGGTGATGTCATATGTACGGTATGTACGGTGTAGCCTGCCTTGAGACGTGAAGAGAGGCAATAACAAATAAAATGTATCATCATCATCATCATCATCATCATCATCATCATCATCATCATCATATAATAGTAATGTAATAGTTTATATTTCTAGGTGCAAAGATTACAGCAGATGCAGCCAGGATATCAGAAGATGTTTACTTCTTAGGAGGAGAGCAATGGCCAACCTCAACAAAATAGTGAAGAGCAGAGACATCACACTGGCAATGAAGGTCCACACAGTAAAAGCAATGATATTCTCCATAGTAACCTATGGATGCGAGAGCTAGACCATAAGGAAGGCTGAGCAAAGGAAAAGAGATGCTTTTGAACTCTGGTGCTGGAGGAAAATCCTGAGAGTGCCTTGGACCACAAGAAGACCCAACCAGTCCATCCTCCAGGAAATAATACCCAATGGCTGCTCACTGGAGGGAAGGAGATTAGAGGCAAAGCTGAAGTACTTTGGCCACATCATGAGAAGACAGGAAAGCTTAGAAAAGATCACAATGCTGGGGATAATGGAAGGAAAAAGGAAGAGAGGCCGACCAAGGGCAAGATGGATGGACAGTGTCCTTGAAATGACAGGCTTGACCTTGAAGGAGCTGGGGGTGGCCACGGCCGACAGGAAGCTCTGGCATGGACTGGTCCATGAGGTCACAAAGAGTCGGAAGCGAGTGAACAAATAAACAACAACAATGTAACATTATTACCATTACATTATTATTAGTAGTAGTTTTACATTATTATTATATGATATTATTATGACACTATTAGTTTTACAATAATAATAGCATAGCATTATTACCATTACATTATTTGTGATAGTATCACATTGTTATTATTATATTGCATTATGATTATTACATTTCTTTATCTTATTACATTATTTTTATTATACTAATTTTTCTTAGCATTGTATTATTATCATGTTACATGGAGCCTCCGGTGGCCTAGGGGATAAAAGCCTTGTGACTTGAAGGTTGGGTTGATGACCTGAAGGCTTCCAGGTTCGAATCCTACCCGGGGAGAGCACGGATGAGCTCCCTCTATCAGCTCCAGCTCCATGCGGGGACATGAGAGAAGCCTCCCACAAGGATGGCAAAACATCAAAACATCCAGGCGTCCCCTGGGCAACATCCTTGCAAACGGCCAATTCTCTCACTCCAGAAGCAACTCCGGTTGCTCCTGACACGAAAAAAAAATCATGTTACATTATTGTTGTACTTTAGTAGCATATTAATAATAATAAAACTTTATTTGTAGGCCGCCCTATCTCACCGAAGGGACTCAGGGCGGTTTCCAGCATATATGGCAAACCTATATTTCATTATTTTATTATATTACAATATTTTTATTTATTTATTTTTATTATATTACATTCATTCGGCTGCCCTGGCTTAATGTGATGGGATCCTGGGAGGTGTAGTTTTATGAGTCCTTGAGCCTACTCTGCTAAAGACTGCATAGGACAACTCCCAGATCCCATAGCATGGACTGGTCCATGAGGTCACAAAGAGTCGGAAGCGAGTGAACAAATAAACAACAACAATGTAACATTATTACCATTACATTATTATTAGTAGTAGTTTTACATTATTATTATATGATATTATTATGACACTATTAGTTTTACAATAATAATAAAAATGTGGCAGTGAAAGTGCTGTTCAACACTTTCTAGATCAGGCATGGGCAAACTTTGGCCCTCCAGGTGTTTTGGACTTCAACTCCCATAATTCCTAACAGCCTACCGGCTGTTAGGAATTATGGGAGTTGAAGTCCAAAACACCTGGAGGGCCAAAGTTTGCCCATGCCTGTTCTAGATGCATCCCCAGGTGGGCATTCTTCCTTGGGTGGGTGTGGTCTTCCCAGCAGTGGGTGTGGTTTCATACTTTAGCTGCCCATCCATTGGCTGCCTCAACTAGTGGGCGTGGCCTCTTCATCCTCTGCCCATTCATTGGCTGGCCTGGCAGGGTGGGCGTGGCCTCTGCCTCTTTATAAGCCTAGCTGGGCTGCCCTTCTTTCCATTCTCCTTCAGCCCAGCCATGGCACAGGTGAGCTTCCTGGCAGGTGTCCTCTGCTCCCTCTCCTTCCTGCTCCTGGTGGTTCCCCCGGTGGTGCCCGACGATGACACCGCAGCGGAGGTCCCCCGGGTGGAATTGCCCATCTCCGACCCGAAGGTCCAGGACGCCGTGGCCTTGGCCGTCAAGTCCTTCAACACACAGAGCAGCAGCGACTATTACTACAAACAACTGGAGGTCCTGAGTGCGGAGAGCCAGGTATGAACATCAGGGGGCCAGAAGTATGGGCATCAGGTGTGGGAGACATTTGGATTCATTTGTAGGATTTTCTGCCCTTCCACTCTCCAAAGGAACCAAGTTTTCCAGCTAATCAATGGACATTGGAATGGGAAGTCTGGATTCATAGAATTATAACATTGGAAGAGACCACATGGCCATCTAGTCTAACAATATTAATAATAATAATAATAATAATAATAACAAAAACAACAACAATAACCAGTACAGGTGGTCCCAGTGGTGATTGGCACATTGGGTGCTGTCCCAAAAGATCTCAGCCGCCATTTGGAAATAAGACATTGACAAAATTACGATCTGCCAACTGCAAAAGGCCACCCTACTGGGATCTGCACACATCATCCAAAAATACATCACACAGTCCTAGACACTTGGGAAGTGTTCGACTTGTGATTTGAAATCCAGCATATCTATCTTGTTTGCTGTGTCATAATAAAATAATAATAATAATACCGATAATAATAATAATAATAATAATAACAACAACTCTATTTCTAGACCACCCTCTCCCACCGAAGGGACTCAGGGTGATTTACGGACACAAAAAGGCAAACATTTGATGCCTCAAATGAGTACAAACACATCAAAATAATACGAGATAATGCACAGCAACAACAGTAAACTTACCACAACAAAAATTGAGCATCGAGATGAAAATAATCAAGAACAACCCATTAAGACCCCCCATGGTGCAGTGGGTTAAACCACTGAGCTGCTGAACTTGCTGACCAAAAGGCTGGTGGATCGAATCCAGGGAGCTGGGTGAGCTCCCACTGTTAGCTGCAGCTTCTGCCAACCTAGCAGTTTGAAAAAAATGCAAATGGGAGTAGATCAATAGGTACTGCTCCAGCAGGAAGGTAACAGTGCTCCATGCAGTCATGACAGTTGCCACATGTCTATGGACAATGTCGGCTCTTTGGCTTAGAAATGGAGATGAGCACCAACCCCCAGAGTCAGACATGACTAGACTTAAAGGGAAATCCTTTACCTTTACCTAAGACATAGTAAACTAAAACATGAGTAAAACATTGCAACATATACCCTAAAAGCAATTCAGATACAATCCAACCCCCTGCCATGCAGGAAAAGCACAATCAAAGCACCCCCGACAGGTGGCCATCCAGCCTCTGGTTGAAAGCCTCCAAGGAAGGAGCTTCCGCCACACTCCGAGGCAGAGAGTTTCACTGTTGAACAGTTCATACGATGAGAAAGTTCTTTCTCATGTTCAGGTGGAACCTCCTTTCTTGTCATTTGAACCCATTGTTCCAAGTTCTAGTTTCCAGGGCAGCAGAAAACAAGACCGCTCCCTCTTCCTTATGACATCCTTTCAGATATTTATACATGGCTCTCATATTTCTTCTCAGCCTTCTAATCTGCAGGCTGCACAAGCTTAGCTCTTTGAGCTCCCCCAAATTAGGTTATTGGGCATAGTTGGGCGAAACTATGGGACAAAGTTGGAAAGCAAAGATTCTAATAGTAATAATAATAATGTATTAATATTTTATTATGTAGATTTGCCCACCTACTTATCAGAAGTGTCCTTTAAAGATTAAGCACACAATAGATACAGGAAATTGTAAGCGAGGAGATTCCACCTGAACATTAGAAAGAACTTCCTCACTGTGAGAGCTGTTCAGCAGTGGAACTCTCTGCCCTGGAGTGTGGTGGAGGCTTTTAAGTAGAGGTTGGATGGCTATCTGCTGGGAGTGCTTTGAATGTGCTTTTCCTGCTTCTTGACAGGGGGTTGGACTGGATAGCCGATGAGGTCTCCAAAACATCTGGAGGGCCCAAAGTTGCCTATGCCTCATCTAGATAGATAACGAGATATTATTTTACAACTCCCAGGAATCCGTATTTGCATTCATCCGACTGCCATGAATGTTATGGAATCCCTCCACGGACAGAGAGGCTGCCCTGTTCTTTTGATTCCCAGCCGTGGCTCAATGCTATTGGATACTGGGAGCTGTAGTTTCACAAGGCCTGGATCCTTACTTCCCAAAGTTTGCAAAGGCACACCTCCAGGATCCCATAATGCAGTGGTTCTCATCCTGTGGGTCCCCAGATGTTTTGGCCTTCCAAAAATCCTAACAGCTGGTAAACTGGCTGGGATTTCTGGGAGTTGTAGACCAAAATACCCGGGGATGCACAGGTTGAGAAGCACTGCCATAGTCATAGGAGTGAAAGTGGAGTCAACTTACATTCATTCAGCTACCCTGTCTTAATGTGATGGGATCCTGGGAGGTGTAGTTTTATGAGGCCTTGAGCTGACTCCGCCGAAGAGTGCAAACTACAACTCCCAGGATCCCATAGCATTGATCCATGCCAGTGAAAGTGTTGTTTAGCTGCTTTCATTCAGCTCAGGCTTTTAAAGTAATTGTTATGTTACGTAGTTTATACCTTTGTTATATTGTTTTAAATTACTGTTTTAATTACTGTTTTATGTAATGCTATGTTGTTGTTTTTGGGCTAGTCCCTGTGTAAGTTGCCCCGAGTCCCTTCGGGGAGATGGAGGCAGGATGCAAGAATAAGTTATTATTTAGGCCTGGGCAAACTTCAACCCTCAGGTGTTTTGGACTCCTATAATTCCTAACAGCCTACTTTTTAGCAATGGCTGGTTTTCCTTTTCTTATTGTCAATGGGCAGAAATAGACAATTCCATTGCACAATGTCTGGAAGCTCCTTTTCCCTCATTAAGAAAACAGAGAAAAATCTGCAAATCATCTTTATAACTCTCATTAAAAATGAATCATGTTTGTCATGTTGGCAAAAAGGGAGCGCCCTGAGACAGCTGGCAAATGCTGCGAAGTGATTCAAAATCCGGTTGCTCTCTTCTTAAATATTTGCAGTTAACCTGCACACGTAACTCTCCAAACAAAGACATGCTTGAGCTCATAAAGTTTTATACCCAGCCGGTCAATCCCGGCTACCCGTTGCAATCTGGAAGCTGCTCAAGGCGGAGACATGTATTTATTTTTATCTTTTTATTAGGCATTATGATGGTGTCTATCAAGGAGGGCAAACACGCCATCGTCTGCGGGTCTACAAATCCCAATTCTGTTCATGCTAACGTGGCCAAGTGGATAGCCCCCGGTGGCGCAATGGGTTAAAGCCTTGTGCGGGCAGGACTGATGACTTGAAGGTTGGGTTGCTGACCTGAAGGTTGCTGGTTCAAATCCAACCTGGGGAAAGCATGGATGAGCTCCCTTTGCCAGCTTCAGCTCCATGCAGGGAGAGAAGCCTCCCAACAAGGATGGTAAAACATCAAAAAAATATTCAGTATCATTAAACATTGTATTATGTACAATAAATCAATATAAATGTCAGGTAAGCTGGTACAAATCATGAACTGTTGCATTCACAGTATGATGAATGGTAGTTGCATTCACAATGTAGCAAACTTCCTTGTTTATTCTCTTATTCTACTGCAAGAATAAAACCTGAATGCAAGTACAGTGGAGTCTCACTTATCCAACATTCTGGATTATCCAACGCTTTTTTGTAGTCAATGTTCTCAAAACATCGTGATATTTTGGTGCTAAATTCGTAAATACAGTAATTACTACATAGCATTACTGAATATTGAACTACTTTTTCTGTCAAATTTGTTGTATAACATGATGTTTTGGTGCTTAATTTGTAAAATCATAACCTAATTTGATGTTTAATAGGCTTTTCCTTAATCCCTCCTTATTATCCAACATATTCGCTTATGTTCTGCCGGCCCGTTTATGTTGGATAAGTGAGACTCTACTGTATCATTGATTGAAAACAGAACACTTTGTTCCATGATATCTATGAAAGATTTTACAGTTCATTGATTACGTTCTTGAATTGTTTGAACTAAATAACAACAACCCTACCACCAGACGAAGACTATAAGTAGTCGAAACCAGTTGTGGATCAGGGGTCTACTCATCCTTTACAAAAAAATCCAAAAAATAAACAAAGTTTGCTACATTGTGAATGCAACTACCATTCATCAGAATGTGAATGCAACAGTTTGTGATTTGTAATCGCTTATCTGACATTTATATTCATTTATTGTACATAATACAATGTTTAATGACATTTAATACATTGTTATTATTCTATAAGTGGGTACTTGTCAGATCAAACCCTTGGAAACCCATTTTTTCTTATAAAACATCAAAACATCCAGGCATCCCCTGGGCAATGTCCTTGCAGATGGCCTATTCTTTTACACCAGAAGCGACTTGCAGTTTCTCAAGTCACTCCTGACACGAACAAAAAAAAATGTGGATAGCTGGATCCATTCTGACCCAATCTGCTTTGGTTGGATGACTTTGGGGATCCCTTCCAACCTTGTGATTCTGTTTCTTCTTGCCTTATTTGCAGGGTGCAAAGAGACCCTGTTAATGAATTAGGATGATGCACACAGTCCCCCAAAGGGTTCCGACAATATGAATTAACAATCCGGTTTCCAAACTATTCCATACGAAGCCAAGATTGAATTTTATTTTATTCTCCTTCTCCAGGCAGTGGAGGGCATCAAATACTTCCTGACCATCGTTCTGGCGCAAACGAATTGCAAAAAGAGGAAGGCGTATGACTTGAAAGAAGCGGAATTCAAAAAGTGTGAAGTTTCCGAGGAGGCTGAAAAGCAGGTGAGTGGAATTAAGACGCATCTACACTGTAGAATTAATGCAGTTTGACATCACTGCATGGCGTAATGCTATAGAATCCTGGGAGCTGTAGTTTGGTAAGGCACCTCTGCTCTTTGCCTGAGAAGGATAAGGACTTTATAAAACCACAACTCCCAGGAGCTCCATAGTCATGGCAGCTTAAGAGGCATCAAACCACATTGATTCTACAGTGTAAATGATGATGATGATAATATCTTTAGTTATATCCCACTTTTCTCCCTCACGGCACCGAAGGACAAGAATCAATTAGAAATTACTGATTTAATAGTAACAATAAATATATTTATGGATAAATCCTTCCATGAGCCATGTTTAAGCTGTCATTGGAAGTTGTAGTTTCACAAGACCTTTGGGCCTCACTGACAAAGGGTGCTCCTTCTGGACCGTAGACTGAATGCAGTTTGGCACCACTTGAAATGGCATAGCTTAATGTGTCTGAACCCTGGGAGTTGGCAAGGCACCACCCCTTTAGAAGAGAAAGCTGAGGACCTTGTAAACCAATGGTTCTTAACCTTCCTAATGCTGCGACTCCTTAATACAGTTCCTCATGTTGTGGTGACCCCCAACCATAGAATTATTTTTGTTGCTATTTCACCCAAATTTGAATACTGGTGGGGTTGGGGGGGATTGATTTTGTCATTTGGGAGTTGTAGTTGTTGGGATTTGTAGTTCACTTACAATCAAAGAGCATTTTGAACTTCACCAATGATGGAATTGAGCCAAACTTGACACACAGAACTCCCATGACCAGAAAACAGAAAATACTGGAAGGGTTTGGTATGCATTGACCTTGAGTTTTGGAGTTGTAGTTCACCTACATCCAGAGAGCACTGTGGATTCCAACAATGAGTAGTCCTGATCCCCAGGTTGAGAAACGCTATTGTAAACCTACAAGTCCTAGGATTCCATAGTATGGACCCATGACAGCTAAACTGACGTCAAACTGCTATAATTCTGCTATGAGTGCATCTACATCTTAGAATTAGTGCAGTTTGATACCACTTTTAATTGCCATGGCTCAGTGCTATGGAATCATGAGAGCTCAGTTTGGTAAGACATTCAAATTGAGTTCAAATTGTTGTTTTATATACTAGTGGTTTTATTTGTATTGTACTGTGTTTATTTTATGCATTGTTTGAGGCACTTTGTGCCATATGTAGGCTGCCCCGAGTCTCTTTGGGGAGATGGAGGCGGAGTACAAAAATAAAGTATTATTATTATTATTATTATTGTTATTATTATATTGTATGACACAGTAAACAAGATAGATATGCTGGATTTCGTATCACAAAATCACAAGTCGAACACTTCCCAAGTGTCTAGGACTGTGTGATGTATTTTCGGATGATGCGTGCAGATCCCAGTAAGGTGGCCTTTTGCAGTTGGCAGATCGTAATTTTGTCAATGTCTATTGTTTCCAAATGCCGCTGAGATCTTTTGGCATGGCACCCATCACCACCGGGACCACCTGCACTGCTTTCTGCCAGAGTCTTTGAAGTTCAATTTTGAGGTCCTGATAGCGGCTGAGTTTTTCCTGTTGTTTTTCGTCAATGCGACTAATAATAATAATAATAATTGTTATTATTATGGCGCCAGTTAGATTTTCTAATAGATTTTTTAAAAACTCTACATGAAAGGATTTCTAGTTCAGGAAGCTGTTGTGTCCTCCCAAACAACAAATTCCAGAGCTTTTAGGAAGATAAGGCCCTAAAGTGCTACCATAATCTATAGTTTTGGAGTGTGAATGGTCGTCTTTCCTCTCCTTGGGGGAAAGGAGAAATCTCAGGGCGAGAGTGCAGCCTTGAAAGAGGTGCATGTGTGTGTATTCTTTATTTGTTAGACTTGACTTAAAATTATTTCCAATATTTCTCCTTTCGCCTTCAGAAACATACCTGCGAATTTGAGGTCTGGATGAACGAGAAGAAGACCAGCGCAGGGATTCAAACCTGGAAGCGCCTGAGTTGGCGGTGCACCTGGAATATTCCTTATTCCGATTCCCAATAACGCTCAGCCGTTTTTCTGAGCTTTCCTTCTTTTGCTAGATATATCCCTCTGAATTCAATCTGTTGGAGGATACCCCAAGTTCACAACCTCACAAATCATGGCCTTGGAGGGCCAAGGGTTTTTGGTTTCTCTGGTGGGATCCAAGGGGTACATCTACACCATAGAACAGGCATGTGCAAACTTAGTCCGTCCAGGTGTTTTGGACTGCAACTCCCATCATTCCTAACAGCCTCAGGCCCCTTCCTTTTCCCCCTCAGCCGCTTAAGCAGCTGAGGGGGAAAAGGAAAAGGCCTGAGGCTGTTAGGAATGATGGGAGTCGAAGTCCAAAACACCTGGACGGACCAAGTTTGCACATGCCTGTTGTAGAATTATTGTAGTTTGACACCACTTTAACTGCCATGGGAACCATCTGACTTGTAGTTTTACAAGGTTTTTAGCCTTCTCTGCTCAAGAGTCAACATACTACAACTCCCAGGGTTCCACGGCATTGAATGATGACACTTCAAGCCATGTCAAATTGCATTAACTCTGCTGTGTGGATGCACCTAGTTTGCCGATCCAATATTGCTGATTCTTGCGTGATTTATTACTAAATCTCAATAAAAAAATATTATTCACCTCTTAATGGTTTGATTCCTCTGTTTGCAAATATTGGGCTGGAAATCAGTATGGAATTGATCAATTTAAGTGTCTGTCTGTGGACCTGGGTTTGAATCCCTACTCAGCTATGCAAACCCACTGGAAGATCTTGGGCGAGTTACGGTCTCTCATTCCTGGAAACCCTCAAACATCAGCTAAAGCTTGCTGGTGTGCCTCAATAGATTCCAACCTGTATTTGGACATTCATAGAATCATAGAATTGAAAGAGACCTCACAGGCCATCCAGTCCAACCCCCTGCAAGAAGCAAGAAAATCTCATTCAAAGCACCCCCAACAAATGGCCATCCAATCTCTGCTTAAGGGTATCCTTGCAGATATCCTGATAGGCATCCATGCAATTTACCAGGATGGCTCTCTAGTGCATTCGCTCAGTACAGTTGACCCTCCACATCAGCGGGTTTAGCTATTGCAACTCACCTATTCAATTAATATGAAGTTGGCCATAAAGGTGTATTAGGTAAAAGTTTCCCCCTGACATTAAGTCTAGTCGCGTCTGACTCTGGAGGTTGGTGCTCATCTCCATTCCTAAGCTGAAGAGCCGGCGTTGTCCATAGACACCTCCAAGGTCATGTGGCAGGCATGACTGCATGTAGCGCTGTTACCTTACCTATTTATCTACTCACATTTGCATGTTTTCAAACTGCTAGGTTGGCAGAAACTGGGGCTAACAACGGGAGCTCACTCAGCTCCCCAGATTTGAACTGCCAACCTTTCGGTCAGCAAGTTCAGCAGCCAACCCATTCCACCACCGGAGGCTCCTTAGAGGTGCATTAGAGATTCCTATGTTTTTCTACTTTCTTGGGGCCCTTAAGCTCCTAATCCTGGCGAATATAAAGAGCTAACTATAAAAGTGAAAATAAATATGTGTGTATGGTTAACCGTTTTCTGAATAATCCCATTAGAAAATGGATTTGTGGCCAACTCTGGTTACATAAGCTAGTGTTTTATAACACTAGGCTTCTATGCACAGTTTAATTCTGCTTTATTTTCTCCATGCATAAGAAATGTAGTGCTCTGAATATAGGATTCTGTTAAGAATTGAAATATTACCCAAGTTTTGTCATCTTGAGGAGTCCTTTCTCTATCTCACTTGTCTTCCTGCCCCTCTGAGGCCCCTCTCACTCCAGGTTTTATCTTTGTGTTCACGTGGCCTGCCCTTGTTTTACTGTTTTTTGATTTCTTGATGTAATGCCTATTATCATTTATTGTATTTTTAATGGTGCTATGTTATGTTGTTTTATATTTTGTTATATTGTATTGCTCTGGGCATGGCCCCATGTTAGCCGCCCCGAGTCCCCGTTGGGGAGATGGTGGCGGGGTATAAATAAAGTTTTATTATTTATTATTATTATCTACCCTGACATATAATCCAGTATCTGATCCCAGATTATGTGCTTTGAACTGGATTATATGAGTCTACACTGCCATATAATCCAGTTCAAAGGAGATAAGCTGGGATCAGAAACTAGATTATATGACAGTGTAGATGGGGCCTGAGATGGACTCCCTTAAAATATTGCTATTTTCTCTAAGAACCTCTCAAATCCGATCAGGAGGGCTTTAAACTGAATTACCTGGTGGAGGGAGTCAGCATTTGGATAGGCAAGGGTATATCAGAAGAGAAAGCCACCCACTGCATGGATATCAGCCTCCTCCTACGTAGTACTCAAATCAAGGAAAAGCTTCATGAGAACCACCACTCCTGTTCATCAACAGCAAGAGTATCCCTCTGGGCAGCTAAACCAGGCAATCCCAACTGGACCCCCCCCCCCCCCCGAACTCTTTCTCTCATGAGAAAACTATTCATTAGAGTGCTTCAAAAGGAGCCGTTTACTTTTCCGTAAATATTCTTGTTCCCTCCTTCAGTGAGTTATCGCCTCCCTCCTGTCAAACACATTATCCTCCTTTAAACTAGAATGTCCATCTGACACCTGGTGAACTGGCCTTGACTGCGAAGAATGTGGTTCAAAATGCCTGCTTGCAACCATTCTGTCTCTGGTCCCAGAATCCACTGGAACAGACTCTGGCTGCATCTCAGGCCCAAACCCAGAGTCCTCTGGCAAAGCTGTTTCCATGTCAGGCCCAAACCCTGAGTCCTCTGGCAAAGCAGAGGGCCCAATCTCAGGCTCAGGATGGGCTACATGTAGTAAGAAAAGGGTATAACCTATTTCGGCAAAATAGACCAAACAGGAAATGTGAAGGAGTAGCATTGTCTATCAAGGATGTTTACACCTGTGAGGAGGTCCATGGCATAAAGGAATGCCATAACCATAAAAAGTTAACATGGGTTTCTCAGAAGCAAAGTCATGCCAGATGAACAGTATCTCTTTTTTAATAGTGTCGCAAGGTTGTCTAGCTAAAGGTAATGCTGTGGGTGTAGCATATATTTATTTTAGGAAGGGCTTTGACAAGGTTCCCCATAAACTTATCACAAATAAGCTAATAAAGTGTAAATAAATAATAAAGTGTGGGCTAGGCAATGCTACTGTTAGATGGATCTCTAATTGGTTAAGCAACCGAACCCAAAGGGTGCTCACCAATGGTTCTTCTTCCTCCTGGAAAGAAGTGATGAGTGGAATGCCACAGGGTTCGGTCCTGGGCCCAGTTCTGTTCAATATTGTTATTAATGACTTGGATGAAGCTTTAGAGGGTGTGCTTATTAAGTTTGCAGATGACACCAAATTATAGTAAGGGTGACAACTGGCCTGAAAAGAATCCGTATGAAAGGTAACAAAGAGCCTTAGTAGATTACAAGCTGAACATGAGCCAACAGTGTAATGTGGTAGCAAAAAAAGCTATGAAATCATAACATCAAGAGTCCCTTTTCACTGTGTTTATGTAGCTTTATGTACATAGTGTGATGTGGCAGTGAAAAGGGCCAATGCTATTCTAGACTGCATCAATAGGGGCCTAGTGTTGAGATGGAGGGAAGTCATAATCCAGCTCTCTTCTGCTTTGATCAGACCTCACCTGGAATAAACCTGTGTTCCTTTCTGGGCGACACAATTCAAGAAGGATGTTGACAAGCTGGAAGATGTCCAGATAAGGGTGACCAAAATGATCAAAGGTTTGGAAATCAAACCTAGTGACGAACAGCTGAGGGAGCCGAGTATGTTTAGCTTGCAGAAGAGGATATGAGAGAGAGAATATGAGAGCCATGTTTAAATTTCTGAAAGAATATCACATTGAGGAGGGGGAAAGATATTTTTCCTGGGGGAGAGAACTTCCTGACAGTAAGAACTGTTCAGCAGTGAAATATCCTGCTACTTGGGTGTGTGGTGGAATCTCCTTCTCTGGAGTTTTATTAAAGAGATGTTGAACAGCCATATGTCAGGGGTGTTTTGATTGTGCTTCTGAATGGCAAAAGCGGGTTGGACTGGATGTCCCTTGGGGTCTCTTCCAACTCTGATTCTGTTGTCAAAAATCAACCCCCTCCTAAAAGATTAACTTAAAATAACCCATATATAATTTGTATTAAACAATTATGATGCGCTGAAGTGAAGCTGACAAGATATGATCCAGCTCATATTGAAAATCTTAAATAAAATGTACTGTGAAAACTCATAGAGCTTTTGCAGTGTCCAGCTGTGAGGGTGAGCTATAATTCTATCTTGGACTATTTACATGTTGCCTCAAACTATTTACCAAGTACAGCTATTTTTTCTTGGGTGGACTCTCCAAATGGCTCCAGCTTCTAATGGACAAATGATACTTATTCATTTTTCCTGCCATAAAGAAGATGCTGTCCATTTCTGAATTCAGCAGGATTCCCTAGCCAACAAGAACCTGGATCCAAACTTGTCTGCTTTTAAGCCAGTCAGGAGGGTACAGGAACTTTGAATGGCTGTCAGTGGATAAAATGTATTGTATTCCATAGAGATGTCTGATTCCTTTTGAGTAGAGACTCTATGTCAGACATCCTTTCAGGCCTGAAAGTAATAAACCTCTGCTTGTTGCTTTCAAACACAGTCTGCATGTTTCCAGCTGGCTGCGCAAATAGCAAGGCACATCAGGCATTGGATCCTCATCTGCTCCTTGGTGGATACATAAATTTCAACTTCAGTTCTATGATTCTATAAGAACATCTTCATGGCAACGCTCTGAAGTGACCCTTTCACCCTTTCTACCCATATACTGCCCTGCGATGGTTGAATCTGAGCATTGCATACATACATACATACATATATTTATTTGCTTTGGGGGTCCTAGCCCTTAAAGAGATGGATTTATTTGTTGACACCCCACTAATATTTTCAGTTGGATAATAATAATGATAATGATAACAACCATATTCTTGTATCCCGCCCATCTCCCTGAAGGGACTCGGGGTGGCTCACATGGGGGACTAAGCCCAGCAATATACAAAAATACAACAATATAAAATACAATACAATCACAACAAGTTAATATATAATTGTTAAAACACATCATCACACAATAAAAACATAGCCAGAGGCTGAGAATGATGTAATGGCACTTCAATCTTGGGGAGAAGGGTAAAATTATAATTGTGCAAATGTGTAATTGTGCCATATCTTGGGAGTACTGGTAACATGGGGCAGAGACAAAAAGAGTATGTGTACCACGTTTAGTCCAGATCCATCAAGCCATGTAGGAGCCTTTGCAGAACATGCATATATTCTACATACATATTCTAGAATACATATTCTAGCTTTATATCAATAGGAGGAAATATTTAAATACACATATTTTCCACTTTGACCCAAAAGAAATAACATCTCACAAGACCAGTATTTCTTGATCCCAATCATTTCTCACCTTTCCTTATAAAGAAAGAAAACAAGCCTGTAAAACTGGACTAGAGAGGGCACAGGGCACAAGTGCGAAAGTACACGATAATTTCCTGTACATGTTACTTTTTCTTTTCCTCGTTAAAAAACAAGAGATAAGAGTGATCTACAAAAGTTGGAGCAGGAGTACAGAACGGATCCTGAATCCATCTGTGGATCTATATGCCACAACTCCATGCAACTGAATCCAGAGATTTGTAGTTTGTCATGGTCCCAGAGCTCTCTGACAGAGAAAGATAAATAGTTCACATAATTACAACTCTCAGAATTCCACTGCATCAAGCCATGGCAGTTAAGGTGGTGTCAAGCTGCTATACTTTTGGAGTTCAATAGAGAGACCGAAGGTCTGGCATCTAAAGATGCTTCTACACCGCTAAATTAAGGCACTTTGACACCACTTTAATAGCCATGGATCCATGCTAGAGAATCCTGGGTGTTTAGTTTTGCAAGATCTTCTGCCTTCTCTGCCAAACTTTGCCATATTAGTTCCAAAATCTGTGGATGCTCAAATCCCATTATATATAATGGGGTAAGTAATATTTTTACAACAATGACAATCTTAAAACTACTATTTATTATTATCCCACAGCCTTAAGAATGCTCAGAACATTACTAAGGATCCATCTCACCCAGCATATTGTATTTTTTTAAAAATTATTACCATCTGGCAGTGAAGTCCCCGGTCAGCAGTTTGAATCTGGGGAACGGGGTGAGCCCCCGTCTGTCAGCTCTAGCTCCCCATGTGGGGACATGAGAGAAGCCTCCCACAGAATGGTGAAACATCAAATATCTGGGCATCCTCTGGGCAACGTCCTTGCAGATGGCCAGTTCTCTCATACCAGAAGCGACTTGCAGTTTCTCTCAAGTCACGAAAAAAAAACTATATGGCAGACACAACTGGGTGACAAAGACAAGGACAAACAAACTGAGATATGGCTTTTACCTTAGAGCTGTAACGGAGGCCCCTTCTGCACTGCTATATAATCCAGATTATCAAAGCAGATAATCCAGATTATCTGATTTGAACTGGATTATCTGAGAAATATTAATCCCTCCCTTTCCTGTTCAGTTTCTCCACCTAGGTAGATGATAGAACTGTGCCTGGTGGTTGACTGATACTATCAACTGTTTTATCCTTGTTTTACATTGTACAGTAGAGTCTCACTTATCCAAGCTAAACGGGCCGGCAGAAGCTTGGATAAGCAAATATCTTGGATAATGAGGGATTACGGAAAAGCCTATTAAACATCAAATTAGGTTATGATTTTACAAATTAAGCACCAAAACATCATGTTATACAACAAATTTGACAGAAAAAGTAGTTCAATACGCAGTAATGTTATGTTGTAATTACTGTATTTACAAATTTAGCAACAAAATATCACGATATAGTGAAAACATTGACTACAAAAATGCATTGGATAATCCAGAAGCTTGGATAAGTGAGGCTTGGATAAGTGAGACTCTACTGTATTACTGTTTTTGTCTTTTATACTGTGAATTGTATTTATATTGTAGTATATTTCATCAATGTTGTTCGGGCCTTTGCCCCATGTAAGCCACCCCAAGTCCCCACGGGGAGATGGTGGCAGGGTATAAATAAAGTTTTATATTATTACTAGCTGTGCCCAGCCACGCGTTGCTGTGGCAAAGTGGTGGTGGTATTGGTTAAAAGTTGTTGTGGAATTTTTATTTGACGTTATTTGTATTTTTTAAATTAATTTTATTGTAACTTATATTTTTATTTATTATATTTTATTATTTTGTTGTATTATTTTTAGTTATTTTGTTATAGTATTTTATTGTATTAATTTTTAGTGTTTTTAATTATTTTTATTGTATTATTTGTATTTATTTTATTTTTTTATTCTTTTATTAACACTGGGCTGAGTGGGTTGCTAGGAGACCAAGTGGGCGAAGCTTAGCCTTCTAAGTGGCAGCAATTGGATAAAAACAATTATTGCTCTCCCTCTAAGTAGGACTTTATTTTTCTTTTCTTTTTGTTGTATCAACCTAGAGGCATGGATGATGCGTTGTGTTGTCAAATTTCGAGGTTGGGCGGCCTGTAGTTTTGTTGTTTTGTGGGTCGCCGTGATGCCATTACTCATTTATATATATAGATTATTATTATTATTATTTCCCCTTCCTTCCACATCTTTACCACTGCCACAGGGCCTAGAACACACAATAATAATAAATAATAGTAATGACCTACCCGGCCTTTCTCCTGAGACTCTGCTGGGCCTTCCTTCCATATTCTTCTCCCTTTGAATCCAGCTCAAAGCAGATAATTTGGCTTTTATATGGCAGGTTTTTTGGACTGCAACTCCCACCATTCCTCACAGCCTCAGGCCCTTTCCTTTTGCCCCTCAGCCGCTTAAGCGGGAAAAGGAAAGGGCCTGAGGCTGTGAGGAATGGTGGGAGTTGCAGTCCAAAACTCCTGGAGGGCAGGCCCAAGTTGCCCCAGGCCTGGACTGGAGCCTTTATTTATTTCAGGCCATAAGCATTGCATAAATAACACGAGTATAAAACTGATAAAATAGAGGAAGCACAAGCGGTTAAATAATTTTAAACCCAAAACGGGCAACAATGACTGCATTGTCTGTAGCTTTAAACAGTGCTTCCTCTGTGCATGAGGTAGGGCATTGTGGGCAAGCATACAGATGCGGAGTTGTTTGTTCTCCACACAGCCGACTGGAGCCTGAAAGGGCTGCTTCAGTCACAGGGAGTGAGGGAGAGAAAGGGGAGGGACCCGAAGCCCTGCCGAAGGAGCCGAGCAGCGCCATCTTCACACTCTCCTCCCCAAAAACATTCCCTCTTTGGGCTGTCAAAAGGAGCAGAGGCCGAGGATGGCGGCGGATAGGAGCTAGGCCCGTTGCCATGGCGACCAGAGCAGTGCTGCAGGGCCCGAACGAGGCCTTCTCTGCCTTCAAAGGGAAGGAAGGCCCAGCAGGAGCTCAGGAGGAAGCCTGGGTGGGTCGTTATTATTATTTATTATTATTGTGTGTTCTAGGCCTTGTGGCAGTGGTAAAGATGTGGAAGGAAGGGAAACGAACAGGAAAGGGAGGGATTTATATTTCTAAAAATCCTCCCCACACTTGGCACTACAGGCAGCTTTGATTTACAGCCGAAATGAGAAACTCCAACGCTTCTTGGACATGACATTGATTTTTTTAAAATTCCAGAGCAGAATATCTTTGTATTGTCGAAGGCTTTCATGGACGGAATCACTGAGTTGCGGTGAGTTTTTCGGGCATTATGGCCATGTATGGCAGAGCTATAGATGTGGGCAAAACATCAGGAGAGAATGCTTCTGGAACATACAGCCCGAAAAACTCACTGCAATCCTATAATATCTTTGTCTGAATGGCTTTTAACTGTGAATTTTTAAATACTGCTTATATGGATGTTTGTGTGTATTTGTGTATATATGTGTGTGTGTATACAGTAGAGTCTCACTTATCCAACATAAACGGGCCAGCAGCACATTGGATAAGCAAAAATGTTGGATAATAATGAGAGATTAAGGAAAGGCCTATTAAACATCAAATTAGATTATGATTTTACAAATTAAGCACCGAAACAACAAATTTGACAGAAAAAGTAGTTCAATACACAGTAATGTTATGTAGTAATTACTGTATTTACAAATTTAGCACCAAAATATCATGATGTATTGAAAACATTGACTACAAAAATGTGTTGGATAATCCAGAACGTTGGATAAGCGAGTCTTGGATAAGTGAGACTCTTCTGTATTTGTGTATATGTGTATGTATGTGTGTGTGTGTGTGTATACAGTAGAGTCTCACTTATCCAGGATAAAAGGGCCGGCAGAACATTGGATAAGCGAAAATGTTGGATAATAAGGAGGGATTAAGAAAAAAGCCTATTAAACATAAAATTACATTATGATTTTACAAATTAAGCAACAAAACACCATGTTTTACAACAAATTGACAGAAAAAGCAGTTCAATACACAGCAATGTTATGTAGTAATTACTGTATTTACGAATTTAGCACCAAAACATTGCAACATTGACTACAAAACATTGACTATAAAAAGCAGACTGGGTTAGATAATACAGAATATCGAATAAGTGAAGCTTGGATAAGTGAGACTACTGTATGTATATATATATATATCACATTTTTAAAATTTTATTTTCTCACTTTTATACCATAAGAGTGGGCGAAAGACCAAGGAAAGTATAATAGCTTTGTCAGTAAATTAAGTCTATTCCTAAGTCATAATGTAAAACCAAGAGTGAGTAAGAGGAGGATATTGTTATACATATTTCTGTTTTATAAAGCAGTTCCATTCACAATGCCTTTTGCTTAGGAAACACAAAAAGAATTGGTTACATGGCATCATATGTTGTTTTTATAGGGTTCCTTAGTCTTTTAAAATGGTTCGTCTATTTATACTCATATTATTCTGTTATTTTGTTTTTATTAATTAAAATGTGATTATTTTTGTATTTTATTTATTGTATTTGCTCATTTTACTGTAAGCCACCTCGAGAGGAGAGGGGGAAGGGTATAAATAAAGCTTATTATTATTATTATTACTATTCTTTTTTGTCTTTTTTATTATTCCATTTGTTTTTTTCGCCGATCACCTTTCTTCTTATGTTGTCCCATTTTTTCTTGTCTTCTCCTCTGGGCCTATAGCCAGAAATGTTACATGCTTTAAACATTTTTACTGCTTTTCTTCCAGCAAGAGCAGCTATTTTTGATGTTGATGTAATGTTCTCGCATGTTTTCAATAATTGCAATTGTTCTATTTTAGGTTACTGTATGTTAATTTCACCTATGTACCTTTTTTGGATTGCAGTGAGTTATCCCAGCTGTATGGCCATGTTCCAGAAGCATTCTCTCCTGACATTTTGCCCACCTCTATGGCAGGCATCCTCAGAGCTTGTGAGGTCTGTTGGAAACTATGCAGGTGGGGCTTTTATATATGTGGAAAGTCCAGGGTGGGAGAAAGAACTCTTGTCTGAGGCAAGCGTGAATATTGCAACTGGCCAGCTTAATTAGCATTTGAATGACCTTGCAGCTTCAAAGCCTGCCTGCTTCCTGCCTGGGGGATTCTTTGTTGGGGAGGTGTTAGCTGGCCCTGATTGTTTGCTGTCTGGAATTCCCCTGTTTTCAGAGTGTTGTTCTTTATTTATGATTTATGGTTCATCATATCTTTAAACATGAGTCCATGTGTTTATGTGTTCTAGATAGTACTTGGTTTTGAAAAAGAGCCCGTGTGGTATCTTTTTGGTTGTTTGCTTGTCAAACAATGGCTAACGACAAAAATGAACTTCATGAAAGGTTCATCTTGACGTGACAATAGGATGGAAACGACTTAAAACCATACAAGCAAAGTTGTTTAGTGTTAAGTGGTTTTAGCAAAAAGAATGCAACTCCAGAATGATTCATGAGGTAGCAGTGTGGATGGCACTGAGGTCAATACGAAGTCCTATAGGGTGAAACAGAGGTGGGAGGTCAGTGGAAGGCCAAGAGAAAGAAGGTGAAGCTGGGGAAATGAGAGAGATAAGTGGAAATGATGGGCCAGTCTGCTTTGATTCTCAAGTAACTTCATAGGTCTCAGGTGAAAATGATTTCCTGATCATCATGTACCTTTCCTTCAAGGAAGAGAGACAGTTGTCAGTTGTAACAGTCCCTATTTGTTCTTCCCTACAGAGTGCAACAATTGTTAATGCAATCTCTTGGCTTTACAGAAAAATTAGGCACAAAGACTGATGAGGGATCCTTGGCCCTGAGAGGGGAGGAGCAGCTATAACTAAGAGGTTCGCATTGGACATCGGTTGAAAGATGGACAGACCGGACTCAGCTGGGCCTGAAGCAGGAAACGTCCTTGAGGGCTTAAGTGCTGGGAACAAAGGAAGATTCTGGGCAAGACCAATGCTCAAATTCCTGGGTGATAACTTTGCCAACTCAGACACACAGCCTCATCATTTTGGGCAGTTCTCCTGTGAGGAGGTGGAGTGGCCCCGGGAGATCTGCAGCCAACTCCACCATCTCTGCCGCCAGTGGCTGAAGCCAGAAAAACACACAAAAAACCAGATGCTGGACCTGGTGGTGCTGGAGCAGTTCCTGACCCTCCTGCCACCAAAGATGTCAAGCTGGGTCAGGGAATGTGGAGCAGAGACATGTTCCCAGGCCGTGGCCCTGGCAGAAGGATTCCTCCTGAGTAAGGAAGCAGAGGAGCAGGATGAAGAGCAGCAGGTGAGTGCATTTCATCTGCAAAGTTCAGGACATCTTCCCCTGTTCACTTGTTCTTCAATCTCTTCTGTTCATACTGTTGCTACTCCAAGCGCCACTGGGATATTTGTTGCATCTCTGTCGTAATACTCTTAATTTGCAGTGGATTCACAATCTCAGAAGCTTCAAGTAAGATGTGTCCTCCTTATTTGTTTTGTTTGTTATTGGCTGTTAGGAACTGTGGGGTTTGAAGTCCAAAACACCTGGAGGGCCAAAATTTGCCCATGCCTGCTACACTGTCAATAATAATAACAACAACAACAACAACTTTATTATTGTACCCTCCCTCCATCTCCCCGAAGGGACTCGGGGCGGCTTACATAAGAAAAACAGTCCATAGATTTAAAACACAATATAATAACATAGTTATAAAACAACATAACTTGACAATTATTAAAACCAAGACATTAATTGCTATGTACAGAGGGTGATTAATGCAAAACTCTGAGTAAAGTCCATGAGTAAAATAGAGACGGGCGGGGGAAGACAAGGAACTGATACACTTAATACACACACCCCGCCATTTGGAAGTAAATCACTTTCTAATCCTGTCTTGAATCCTGACAATTGTTTCAGGCGAAGAAGCTCTCTACTGACATTCAGCCTGATTTCTCTGCTGTAAGAGAGGCTCCATCAGATGCCAGGCAGAACTCCCAGCAAAGGGACATCACTTTGCAAGGTAAGGATACTCCCTGATAAAGTGGGTTTTTATGTAGAATTATGTTTAACTCCCTCATCTTTACTATTATGAAAAAAATAATGTTGTGACACATGCCAGTATGACTGGGCCAAGTTTCCTGGTTAGTGGGGATTAAAATGTGATATTCAAAATTTCCACATAGCCACCTTAATTGTTATCACATTGCTGTATGTCCTTTAGAACTAACTTTTCTTCCATTCAAGGGGTTTTGCTCTTAGAAGGGTTTGGGGGATTGCAGTCTTAGTCTCTGAGGCCAACGTACATTCTTGCTGCATTGATCTCTCACAGGGGCTGAAGCAATACAGGGAACAATGGCTCTTGGTTACAATGGAGTGGGACTATTTCAGGTAAGGAGAAAGATAACTGGAAACATGAGTTAGAGATCCTCTATCTCCAATTTTTAATCCTCAGTAATGAAAGGAATAATAAAAGCTGTGCCGGGCTGTGGCGCAGGCTGTTGAGCAGCTGCAATAAATCACTCTGACCATGAGGTCATGAGTTTGAGGCCAACCCGTGGCGGGGTGAGCACCCGTCAATTAAAAATAAAAAATAGCCACTGCTCGTTGCTGACTTGGCAACCCGAAAGATAGTTGCATCTATCAAGTAGGAAATAAGGTACCACTTATAAAAGTGGGGAGGCAAGTTTAACTAATTTACGACCTGGAATGAGGAAGTGCTGTCAGAGTGGATGATGAAGCAGCTGCTCCCCCCTGTGGCCAGAATCAAACATCCCCTCAGAAGAAGGTTAATTTGCCTCTGCGTCTGTCTGTCTCGGTCTCTGTTTGATGTGTTTATGGGCATTGAATGTTTGCCCTATGTGTGTATAATGTGATCTGCCCTGAGTCCCCTTCGGGGTGAGAAGGGCGGAATATAAATACTGTAAATAAATAATATAAAAGCTGGGAGTTTCCTAAATATTTTTGGTGTAAAGATGTAGAGATTTAAACAATTTACTCCTGTAGTTTGCAAGCAGTACCCAGACTGAGAGGCAAAGAATCAAGGAGATTCCAAAGCAAGTCATAGGCAATTGGCACTTAGTTGATACAGGTCTGGTGTTGAATCTCGTACCTGGACAAGAGGAACCCCATCCTGTTGTTGCTTGTAGCAAAGCTGAAAGTGTAAGAAAGTACCTGCTGGGTCAGACCAAAGATCCACCTGGCTCACTATCCTGATTCCCAAAGTGTGCAAACAGACTAGGCCAGTGGTTCTCAACCTGTGGGTCCACAAATGCTTTGGCCTTCAACTCCCTGAAATCCTAACAGCTGGTAAACTGGCTGGGATTTTTGGGAGTTGTGGGCCAAAACACCTGGGGACCCACAGGTTGAGAACCACTTATCTAGGCAGTCCATATGCCAAGTCATGATGGCCATAGTAATTTTTGAGTGTTGTGATATTCAAAGCAATATCTCTTCTCCTCTTGGAAATGGTTAGCAGCAAATGGGCCTAACAGGCAAATAATTTGTCCGGCTAGGAAGGCTGTGAATGCTACTTGAAGTTTTAAGCCTGCAATATAAGACCCAGTTGCCCCACATTAACTTAGATTTGTGTTTTGTTTGACCCCATCTACACTGCCATATAATGTAGCTTCATAATGCAGTTTATTAATGTTGTCTATTGCTTTGATGCTGGATTTGAGCAGGAAATGTTATTTCTTTTTTAATTGAGGTTCCAGTGACTTTTGAAGAAGTGGCTGTGTCTTTCCTCCCAGAGGAATGGAGTTTCCTAAATGCAGATCAGAGAGCCCTGTACAACGAAGTCATGGAGGAAACCTGTAGCATCATGTCTGCTCTTGGTATGGCCTTTTCTTTCTTTTGCTTGTAATCTCTATTTTAAAATGCCAGAACAAATACTCAGAAAAAGAGCAGCAACCAAGCACTGGACGTTTTCTTAAGGCACGGCTGGAACTTCTCTCCTTCCAGGCCAGGCCCTTCCTTGCAGCTGTTTCCAGTGTTGATTGTTTGCCCTTCAGCTTGGCCAGTAATGATGCATGATGTCCACCTGTCTTTTTTGGTTTCTGGGCTGCCATTCTTTTCTCATCTTTGATCCTCTCTGAGCTTCAGGGATTTGAACAGTTTCCAGTTTTGGAGATACCACACAGTTTGGAATATAACTACCCTGAGCCTATGTTCAAGCTCATGTTTCCATTCCACCTGCAGAATGGAACTACAGTAGAGTCTCACTTATCCAAGCTAAACGGGCCAGCAGAAGCTTGGATAAGCAAATATCTTGGATAATAAGGAGGGATTAAGGAAAAGCCTATTAAACATCAAATTAGGTTATGATTTTACAAATTAAGCACCAAAACATCATGTTATACAACAAATTTGACAGAAAAAGAAGTTCAATACGCAGTAATGTTATGTTGTAATTACTGTATTTACGAATTTAGCACCAAAAAATCACAATATAATGCAAACATTGACTACAAAAATGGCTTGGATAATCCAGAAGCTTGGATAAGCGAGGCTTGGATAAGTGAGGCTCTACTGTATCTCAAAGCTTATTTTAAGCTCCAGACCTAATAGAAGCAAACAAAGCTCAAAAAACCTCAGAGCTTCTGACATAAAAATAACCCAGTTCTGGACTCCATCCCTCAATCCACCTTCCAACCATCATGGCCACTCTTAATGAAAATAGAAAACATTTTAGCTGGACCTTTTAGCAATGCGGACATCTTGCTTCCCCTTAGGATCCTTTCCTGTTAAGATCTCATTTACCCATGTCTTTGATCTCTGACATTTCTTTTTACTGAAACTTGGGAATGTATTTTCATATACTGATTTTCTTTTATCAGGTAACTGGAAGGGAAAAAATGCCTTTGCCAACCACAGGAATCCTCATACTCAAATCTTTCCCAAACACGAAGAAGCCTGCATAGAAGAAAAATGTCCTGAAGAGATGGCCTGCATATGCACCAACTGTGGAAGATGTTTTACCCCAAACACAATACATGTGTGTGATGAGAGAATGCAGCAGGAAGAGAACCACTTTGGATATGAAGTTTTGGTGAAAGGTGTTGATTGCAAATTGCAGCATGAGAGATACCATATAGCAGAGAAAGCACACAAATGCCAGGAGTGTGGGAAATGTTTTGCTTCCAAGTCGCATCTTCGGCAACACCAGGCAATCCACACAGGAGACAAACCATACAGCTGCCAAGAATGTGGGAAATGTTTTATTTCTACATCAGGACTCCTCAGACACCTGAGAACTCACACGGGAGAGAAACCCTACAGATGCCAAATGTGTGGAAAATGTTTTGTTTCTAATTCAGTACTTCTGATCCACCAGAGAATCCACACAGGGGAAAAGCCATACAAATGCCAGGAATGTGGGAAATGTTATGCCCATCATTCAGGGCTTGTTGTCCACCAAGGAATGCACACAGGAGAGAAACCGCACAACTGCCAAGAATGTGGGAAGTGTTTTCATTCCCGATCAGGACTTCTCAAACACCAGAGAATCCACACAGGAGAGAAGCCATACAAATGCCAAGAGTGTGAGAAATGTTTTCTTTCCAAGTCATCTTTTGTGGATCACAAACGGGTTCACACAGGAGAGAAACCATTCAAATGCCAGGAGTGTGGGAAATGTTATGCCCGAAATTCAGTGCTTATTATCCACCTGAGAACCCACACAGGAGAAAAACCATACGGGTGCCAGGAGTGTGGGAAGTGTTTTAATTCCAAGCCAGAACTTTTGAATCACCAGAGAATCCACACCGGAGAGAAACCATATAAGTGCCAGGAGTGTGGGAAATGTTATGCCCGGAAACCAGATCTTGTCATTCACCAGAGAACCCACACAGGAGAGAAACCATACTCATGCGAGGAATGTGGAAAACGCTTTTCTTCCAAGTCATGTCTTGTCATCCATCAGAAAATCCATCAGAAATATAGTACATATAGTACATAAAATCCACAAAGGAGAGGAAGAATACAAATGTGAAGATTGTGAAAAATCCTATGTTTCCAGGTCAGGACTTGTGAAACACAAGACAATGCATAAAGGAAAGGAACCATAGAAAAGCCTAGAGTTCTGCCCACAGTTGAGACCTTGTCACCCACCAGAGTCCACACAGGCAAAAAATGCTACAATTGCTTGGAGTGTGGGAAATGTTTTACTCAGAATTCAGCTCACAGGCAGCATAAAACAGTTCACACTGAAGAGAGCACTTTTTTGCCTTGAAAGCAGAGTAATTACTATATGAGAATTCACAGAGAAATCACTGAATCCTATGAGCCCCTGGTGGCGCAATGGGTTGAACCCTTGTGCCTGCAGGACTGCTGACTTGAAAATTGAGTTGCTGACGTAAAGGTTGCCGGTTTGAATTTGGGGAGAGTGTCGATGATCTCCCTCTGTTAGCTCCAGCTCCCCATGCAGGGACATGAGGGAAGCCTCCCACAAGGATGGTGAAAACATCCAGGCATCCCCAGGGCAACGTCCTTGCAGACAGCCCATTCTTTTCACATCAGATGCGACTTGCACTTTCTCAAATCTCTCCTGACACGAAACAAAAACTGAATCCTACATTGATTTAAACTCCAAGTGCCAGCAAAGTTATGTCTTTCTCAATCCATAAATCCATCACTAAGACATTCCTAAGGGGATGCTATTTAAAGCATCAACTTCCACTCTCAACAGTACAAAGTTCTTCCTCACATTTTTTCAGAATTTGCTTTCCTTTGAGTTGAATCCAGTGGTTCAGATCCCAGAGAGGCAGCAAACAAGCTTGTTCCACTTTCTATCTGATTACAGTAGTAGTTCCCAACCTTTGAGCCTCCAGATGTTTTTGACTTCAACTCACAGAAATCCCAGCCAGTTTACCAGCTCTTAGGAACTGTGGGAGCTGAAATCCAAAACATATGGAGGCCCAAAGATTGGGAGCCACTGCGCTACAGAGATTTGAGTTCATCGAAAGCAGCTGAATTGCTAATTCTTTACCTCCTTTGATACATTTTTACTATTATGGTTTTTTTTAACATTTTATTATTATTGTTTTTAGGGGGAAGATGAGTGAAGTTAGTTTGAATTGGTGTACTGCTGATATAAGAGACATATTGGGAAATTACCGTCTTTACAAATTGTATAACAAAACTAATTTTGCTGATTTTTGTTTAAAATGGGACTGAAGGTGCCATTTTGGGGGCTCCATCCCTTATTTAGTCTGTCAACTCCTTCGTTCTTCCTCCCCTTTGATCCTATTGGTTTCTCCTCTCCCTTCGTCTGCTTAGCTGGCACAGTGGGTCCCACACTTTGAAGGGTTTAGTGAGGTTTGAGCTGTCAGTTTGGCGCCAAAAGATCATCTAGTAAAATCTAGGCACCCTTCTTCTGTCTGCTCAGAAGTTTATCTCATTGTACACATTTGTAATCCTTTAGTATTACGCTTATCATGGCTCACACATTTCTGGATCTTCTGATAATCACTAATCATTTCCTACTTTCTTGACTTTTCTCTCCCTCTATTTCCTCCATCTCTCCTATACGCTTTTCCACCCATCACATTTGTCAATTGGTTAGAAATTTAAGCAGTTTGGTAAGCTGAAGGACAAGATTGATTCACTGTTTTCATCCTCACCATTAAAAAATTACTGAGAAAGAAGTCTCATTGAATTTAACAAGCAACATTCCTTCCTGCTTCATGATATGGATTAATGAGACAACGTCTGCAGTATATTGGTAGAGGCAAAAACTGTCCAGCATGTGCCCAAAGGCACTCTAGAAACACTTCTGATCAAGAACCCCCTTCCCTGGATTCATTGACAGATCTTTGTAGCCAGCCCCTTGTTGCACTTGCCTTAGATGTGCATCCACTAGCTAAAATTAATGCATCGTTGCTTACTTTTAGGAGTTGCGAGTCCTGCCATGTTTATTTTGCTCTCGCCATATTCATTCTTCCTTTGTTGTATGCAGTGTGCTTGTAATAGCTATTACCATGCTGGTTTGTCTTGCTTTGAAGGGGCCTGATGGAGAAAACTTATTAGTTGTTTTCTAAACCTGCCAGATTTATTGTGCAGCTGTATAATAGGAAGTAATAATTGAAGAATGCCATTCTCATGAGTGGAATGATGGCGTGTTTGGAGGGTTTGGATTTAAAAATGGGAGGGGAGAAACTCCGAACCAACTGAAAATAGAAGATATTTAAAAATAATGTCCATGGAAAAAGGAATACAGACATACCTTGTGTTTCTAATAGGGTGCACCTATACTGTTGAATGCATGCAGTTAGACACATTTGAATTGGCATAGAATCCTGGGAATTATAGTTTGGGCCTCATGGGCCAGAAAAGCAAAAGCTCTTGCAAAACTACTACTCACAGAATTCAATTGCATTCAGCCATAGAAGTTAAAGCTGTATCAAACTGTATTTATTTAACAATTAATACAATTAGAGAAAGCTACAGACTTTGCAAAACTACAGCTCCCAGGCTCTCATTGCATTGAGCCAGAGCAGTTCAAAGTAGTTTCAAACTACATTCTTCAACAGTGTAGACACATCCATGGCGGACTCAAACTCTGTAGCCATCCCATCCTGTTCATGATATCAAGTCCTTTTACCTTCAGAGCTGTATTAACCTCTGTGCCTCAATAGAGATCAAAATGGGATAGAAATACTATACATATGTAAATCCTGCAGGAGAGATGGTTGAGAGGAGACATAAGAGCCATGTATAAATATTTGAACAGATGCCATAAGGAAGAGAGAGTAGGCTTGTTTTCTGTGGCCCTGGAAACTAGGACTAGGAGCAGTGGGTTCAAATGACAGGAAAGGAGATTCCACCTGAACATTAGAAAGAACTTCCTGAAGAGCTGTTCAATATATGCTTTTATGGTTTTAATCTGAATTGTTTTTAATGCTAATGATGTTTAATGCTGTTTTAATTTTTGTATATTTTAAATTGTATACTGATGTTTTTATGCCAAGCCGCTTTGAGTCTCCTGTGGGAGAGATAAAGCGGGATGATGATGATGATAATAATAACAACAACAACAACAGCCTTGAAGTCTGGTGAAAACTCCTTCCTTGGAGGCTTTAAACAGAGGCTGGATGGCCATCTGTCAGGGGTGCTTTGATTATGCTTTTCCTTCATGACCCTTGGACTCTTCCAACCCTATGATTCTATTGCACGCATGTATAATAATAATAATAATAATAATAATAATAATAATAATAATAATAAATTTGTTTTTATACCCCACCTCCATCTCCCTGAAGGGACTCGGGGCAGCTTACATGGGACCAAGCCTGGGTAAAACAGCAAACCAAAATAAAATAACATTAGAAAATACAGATACAAAGATCAAATTAACATTCTAAACATAATAAAATATAAAATGACTAGCTGTGCCCGGCCACGCGTTGCTGTGGCGAAGTATGGTGGTATGGGAAATAAAGTATTGAGGAATTGGTGGTATTGTAGTTAAGGTAAAGGGTAAAGGTTTTCCCCTGACATTAAGTCCAGTCATGACTCTGGGGGTTGGTGCTCATCTCCATTTCTAAGCTGAAGAGCTGGCATTGTCCGTAGACTCCTACAAGGTCATGTGGCATGACTGCATGGAGTGTCGTTACTTCCCCGCCGGAGCAGTGCCTATTCATCTACTCTCATTTGTGAGGCCTAACTCTGCCTGTCCCCTGGGCTGAGTGGGTTGCTAGGAGACCAAGTCGGTGGAGCTTAGCCTTCTAACTGGCAGCAATTGGATAAAAACAATTATTCATCTCCCTCTAATTAGGACTTTATTTTTCTTTTCTTTTTGTCGTATGAATGTAGAGGCATGGATGAGGGATTGTGCTGCCAAGTTTAGTGTTTCTGGGATGTGTAGTTTTGTTGTTTTGTCCTAGGCCAAAATTTCATTACCCTTTTATATATATAGATAATCATAATAAAAACATGGATTTGGCACCCAAGTAAAAGGAATAAAACAGACTGGGTAAAGTGCAAGAAGTGGATATTGTAAATAAGATAGTTAATTAAATACTGTCAATAGGAGAGCAACTTGGGGTGGACCCTGTGACTATAATATACTGATAGGGCAAGATAAAGTGCAACAGATGCAGAAATATTATATGTATTTGTCAAAGTATACGTGTATGTTTACGTATGTGTTTGAACCACAAAAGTATCCTACATGGCTGGCTGCCTGGACATACCCTTCATGGTCCAATTTAAAAATATTGGTGGGATTGAGTTGGGTGATAGAAGATGATAGGAGTTAAAGCCCAGCCACTTCCAGAGAACCCAAAACCGAAGGCATGGCTGACCTCCCAACTGGACAGACTGCTCAGCCTACTTGCCAAGTAAGGCATCTCCCAACATCCTTACCCTTTCACTAGGCAGGCTGGGGGTTATGGAAGTTGCAGCTTAACACAAACTGTGGATGTTGGCATTAGAAGACCTAAACAGCTTTTTTGCGAAGAGGGCCAGATCTGGTGAGGTGAAAATATGTGGGGGCCAACCCTTCAGCCTGACATTATTTGAACCATTGACATTAAATGCAAAGGAACTATTTTATGAAATTCTGAAAATTTTCATTTCTTCGCACAGGACACAAATAAATCCAAAAATTACAAAAATCACTCTGCTTTTCATATTTGAAGACCACATAAAATGACGTCTGTATAGAAGATAAAACATATCTAGGTTCATTTGAAACATGATATACCATGTTTCCCTGAAAATAAGATAGGGTCTTATACAGTAGAGTCTCACTTATCCAACATAAATGGGCCGGCAGAACGTTGGATAAGCGAATATGTTGGATAATCAGGAGGGATTAAGGAAAAGCCGATTAAACATCAAATTAGGTTATGATTTTACAAATTAAGCACCAAAACATCATGTTATACAACAAATTTGACAGAAAAAGTAGTTCAATACGCAGTAATGTTATGTTGTAATTACTGTATTTACAAAATTAGCACCAAAATATCACGTTATATTGAAAACATTGACTACAAAAATGTGTTGGATAATCCAGAACATTGGATAAGCGAGTGTTGGATAAGTGAGACTCTACTGTATTAACTTTTGTTCCAAAAGATTTGTCAGGGCTTATGTATAGCTGCCAAGACACTATTTAAATTGACTTTTATGAACTGTAACTAGGGCTTATTTTTTTGAAATAGGGCTTATATTTTGTGCATCCTCAAAAATCCTGAAAAACCATGCAAGGGCTTATTTTCAGGGTAGGTCTTATTTTCGGGGAAACGGTATTATTCACTATTAAGTGTGGGAGCCCCCATTGGCACAATGGGTTAAACCCTTGTGCTGGTAGGACTGCTGACCAAAAGGTTGGCAGTTCGACTCCAGGGAGCAAGGGGGAGCTCCCATCTGTCAGCTCTAGCTCTCCATGTGGGGACATGAGAGAAGGCTTCCAGAGGATGGTAAAATATCAAAAACATCTGGGGACGGGCAACGTCCTTGCAGACGGCCAATTCTCTCACACTAGAGGTGACTTGCAGTTTCTCAGGTCGCTCCTGACCTAAAAAAAAACTATTAAGTGCTCACCTTCTAAAATTAAAATATGTGAACAGGAAAATAACAGTGCTGGTGGGCTGCATATTATTGATTGTTTTAATAAGAGATGCTGCAGGTCAGTGGAAATTTGAACATGGGCCGCAATCGGCCCCTAGACTGGACTTTGAACATACCTGCTCTACCTGAAAATAATAATGATAATAATAATACTTTATTTTTCTATCCTGCCACCATCTCCCCGAAGGGACTTGGGGCGGCTAACATGGGGCCAAGCCCAAAACAGAGACAAAACATCACAAGTTAAAACACGAATCAATAACTAAAAACAGTGTCAACACAACAATCAAATAAAATAAATAATTCAATTACAATTAAAACACAGTTTTAATTAAATCTCTGTGCTTTTCAAAGATTCCAAGTAATCTTCAAGGGTAGCCCCATATAGTGTGAATTGCAGTAGTCTAACTGGGATTTAACTAAGGTAAGGACTACAGGCCAGACATGGTTTCTCTGTCTTGGTTCAACCCACAAGTCTTTGCCAATGCTTCTGGCTTAAAAGGAGCCATAGCCAGAAAATGACCCACAGACCTGCGAAATTTGCACTTTCTCCTCTGCAGTAATAGGTGAGAAATCCTTTATTTCAGTGGTTCTCAACCTATGGGTCCCCCCGGTGTTTTGGCCTACAATTCCCAGAAATCTCAGCCAGTTTACCAGCTGTTAGGATTTCTGGGAAATGAAGGCCAAAACATCTGGGGACCCACAGGCTGAGAACCACTGCTTTATTCCAACTCCTTTTGGCTGAAGATGTTATTTGTGGTGAATTGCTCTACTCACAGTTCCTGCCTTGGCACAACTCCCCATCCTCTTCTGGTCCATGAGGAAATAAATACCCATGGAACTATTGAAAGATCTCAAGGAGCAGGCTGGTGGGATGTGTTTGTGCCAGCTTTCATCGGGTCAGAAACTTTTGGCTATATTGTACTTAATGTGTGTTGGAGCTCAACAATGCTCTGTACAATGCTCTGTCTGGCTTTCGAATAAGAATCAGCAGCGTTAATTACTATTATGTATACTGGAACTCAATTGACAGACCCAGTCTTTTAAACTTGTACACGCCTATCTATATTTTATAAATGCATTTTATGAATGTTATATGTAAGTTAATTTTTTAACTAATTTATAGTGTATTGTACTGTTTTTATATGTCTGTTTTATTGTAAGCCGCCCTGAGTCCCCTGTTGGGTGAGAAGGGCGGGATATAAATATTGTAATAAATAAATAATAAATACAAGCAATAGTGTCTCCTTTGTGCATGCACAGCTGCCAGCTCATGCACGTTGGCCTTCAAATCCATGGAACCTTTGGGATCGCTCTGTTCTGTGCCCTTAACAGCCAGTAAACTGTGGAATTGTGGGAGTTGAAGTCCAAAACACCTGGAGGACCCAAGTTTGCCCATGCCTGGGGTATAGTATTAGACTTATTTTAATAGTAACTCTCAAGCAACCAGAAACTACATTTATCCAGTATCTACCAATCTCCATGTGTGCTGGTTAATGGAGAGTGTAGCATACTAAGCAGGGCTGGCCTGGGCAAACTTGGGCCCTCCAGGTGTTTTGGACTTCAACTCCCACAATTCCTAATAGCCGGTAGGCTGTTAGGAATTGTGGGAGTTGAAGTCCAAAACACCTGGAGGGCCCAAGTTTGCCCAGGCCTGCTTTAGGTTATTGTGATATTTAAAAGTTAATTAAAAGTTGCTGAACTGCTGACACTGATGACCAAAGACAAAGAATTAACTCTTGGTGGGAAACAACATGTTTACATGACCAGAGACCATGACTCTTTTTAAGGAAGCAAACACAATGCTCCTTAAGAAGAAAAACCAACATCACTTGGAGGAGGGAAGCCAACATCTGTCCAGGAACTGATGGAGTCAGCAAGTTTTTTCCTGCAGAAAACACTTTTTGGCACAACATTGCAGAAATATTGTGACTTTCCAAAAATTGTGGCAGACTGCAGAGTCTGGTTCACTCGCTATTTCCAAGGGACGGAGAGAGATGGTGTATTCGCAGAATGGCAGATTTTCAGGGAATTCGATCTGGCCTATGTGCAGCTCTCTCTTTTCGAGAAGGAAGAAAGGATGGTAATGTATGCATGACGAATGAATTAATGTTTTTATTTGTATGAATGCTGAGTAAAATGTAATATCCCCTTTGTTTGTAGTTATATAATCTGTATGTGTCTGCCTTCTTTCTCTGTATAAAGTGCCGAATACTCTGTCTCAATGTGAACAATATAAAATACAGTAGAGTCTCACTTATCCAACATAAACGGGCCAGCAGAATGTTGGATAAGCGAATATGTTGGATAATAAGGAGAGATTAAGGAGAAGCCTATTAAACATCAAATTAGGTTATGATTTTACAAATTAAGCACCAAAACATCATGTTATACAACTAATTTGACAGAAAAAGTAGTTCAATACGCAGTAATGCTATGTAGTAATTACTGTATTTACGAATTTAGCACCAAAATATCACAATATATTGAAAACATTGACTACAAAAATGCGTTGGATAATCCAGAACGTTGGATAAGCGAGTGTTGGATAAGTGAGACTCTACTGTAAGTCTTTTTAATGCTTTTTGAAGTTTAAAAAAGTATTAATGAAAGCCTCAAAGAATTATCGAATTGGAAGAGACCCCAAGGACAGGAAGACACAATCAAAGCCCTCCCGAAAGATGGCCATTCATACATATATATTTTTTTGGAGGATGGTCCAGAGAGCACTGCAATTCACTGTGTCGAAAGCCTTCCACCTGGAAACCGATGTCATCACTGTGGAAGAATATGTGGGTCAAGAATAGGGCTCTAGTCACTTATGTCTCCACTACCAAGACACTATACTTGGAAGGCCATCATATTCAGACGACAAGGGATTGCCTAAGTAAGGAAGACCACATGCTCTCTCTCTCTCTCCTTTTGACTATGTGACCTACTGATAGCTGTTTTATTACAAGAGAGATGCCCTGGCCAGCTGACACAGAGAATCATCTCAAAGATATTTGAAACTGGACTAATAGGTTTTGTACCTATGTATGCTGAACACATTAAAATTGTGAGTATACCAAATATGTTATTTCCATCAAAGTCTACTTCATTCTTGTCTCTTGAGTGCATGATATGAAACAAGTTGTTTTACGGGAGAGTACCTTTTTTTGGGAGTCCCAGTGGTGCAGCGAGTCAAACAGCTGAGCTGCTGAACTTGCTGACCGAAAGGTTGGCAGTTCGAATCCAGGGAGTGGGGTGATCTCCCACTGTTAGCCCCAGTTTCTGCCAACCTAGCAGTTCAAAAACATGCAAGTGTGAGTAGATCAATAGGTACCACTTTGGCAGGAAGGTAACGATGCTCTATACAGTCATGCCAGCCACATGACCTTGGAGGTGTCTATGGACGCCGGCTCTTTGGCTTAGAAATTGAGATGAGCACCAACCTTCAGAGTCAGACACGACTGGACTTAATGTCAGGGGAAAACCTTTATCTCATCTATTTTTGGGCACTGAAAATAACACTTCTAAAGCTCTGCTTGTTGAATACACTGGCAAATGTTTTTCCTAACAGATTGGAAAATGCAGGTTATTCACTGAAACCATTGCCTATAAGATTCTCCTCTAAAGGTTTTTTTTTTTGGCTTTTGTCTAAAAGGCTACATTCTCTAATACAAACAGCTCTCGCCATCAAGATTTAATGTTTAGACGGAATCTCTTTTCCTGCAATAATTTCTGGTTCTGTGTTCCTTTATTATGTTTATATATGCCATGCTTTTTCTTTCCAATAAGGAGACTAAAAGGGGCTTGCATTTAAAGCATGAGACTCAAAGTGGCTTACGTTTAAAGGCTTTCGGTACAATTTAAAATATAAACATGACAAGGGGATGGGCCCAAGGGGCTCTGGGTCCCCCTCCAGCTTCATGACCCTCTGCCTTTTACTTATTGGGCTTCAAAGGGGAGACATTATCCTCTTGGAGCAAGCCAAGCAGAAGTATAATCTCTTTGTAGCAGGTATGGGCCAGCTTGGGCCCTCCCTCCAGATGTTTTGGACTTCAACTCCCACAATTCCTAACAGCCAGTAGCTGGCCCATGCCTTCCAGGCTTCCTTCCCTGCTATAAGCCTCCTGGCAAATCAATGCATAGTTAAACAGCAATAAATAAATAATAATATTCGGAGACACAATACTTTAATAAAAGTCTGCTTTTATAATACAGTACAACTGTGTTACATTAGGTTTATCATCGTTTGCTTTTGACAAGCTGGACACAAATCGACAGTGTGACGCAGCAGCGAAAAAGGCCAACGCACTTCTAGGCTGCATCCATACGATTGAGGAAAGTCACAGTTCTGTTCTCTTCCGCTGTGGCCCGACCTCCCCTGGAGTAACCCAGTTCTGGATATCAACATTCAAGAGAGATGTATTGTTGAAGGATATTGACAAGAGATTAGGACACAGAACAACGGCTTCAAACTACAGGAAAGGAGATTACACCTGAAGATAAGGAAGAACTTTCTCACTGTGAGAGCAGTTCAACAGTGGAACTCTCTGCCGCAGAGTGTAATGGAAGCTCCTTATTTGGAGGCTTTTAAGCAGAGGCTGGATGGACATCTGTCAGGGGTGCTTTGAATGTGATTTTCCTACCTGACAAGAATAGGGTCCAACTCCATGATTCTATAACCTCCAATTCGTTAAGAGTGTTTATGGCATAGTATGGGGTATAGCAGCCATGGGCTATTAGGAATTGTGGGAGTTGAAGTCCAAAACACCTGAAGGGCCCAATAATAACTTTATTTTTATATCCCGTCTCCATCCCCCTGCGGGGACTGAGGGTGGCTAACATGGGGCCAAGCCCAAATATCAAGTTAGCACATGCCTGGGGTATAGCTTTAGACCTATTTTAACAGTAATTCTCACGCAACCAGAAACTACATTTATCCAGTAACTACCAATTTCCATGTGTGCCAGTTAACTGAGACTCTAGTACAGGGGTCCTCATACTTTTTAAGTGGAGGGCCGATTCACATTCCCTCAAACTGCTGGGGGCCCAGACTACGATGAAATAGTAAAAAATTAGGATTGGTTTTGTGTGCCTTCAAGTCATTTCAGACTTAAATCAACTCTAAGTCTAAAGTTTAGGACAGAGGCTAGGTAAATGACCTTGGAGGGCCTTAGTTTAGAGACCACAGACCTAGACAATCTCATAAGACCATAGGTAAGCAGAGAGATCTCCAAAGACCATCTAGATGGTCTCATAAGACCATCAGAAGACCATAGATAAGGAAAGGGACCCTCAAAGACCATCTAGATGGTTTCATAAGACCATAGGTAAGGAAAGAGGTCCCCAAAGGCCATCTAGATGATCTCATCAGGCCATCAGAAGACCATAGATAAGGAAAGAGACCCTCAAAGACCATCTAGATGGTCTCATAGGACCATAGGTAAGGAAAGGGGTCCCCCAACACCATTTAGACAGTCTCATAGGACCATAGGTAAGTGACCTTCAAAAGCTATCTAGACAGTCTCATAAGGCCGTAGCTAAACAAAGAGACCTTCAAAAACCATCTAGATGGTCTCATAAGACCATAGGTAAACAAAGAAACCTCCAAAGACCAGGTAGACTTAGATCAACTCTAAGTCTAAAGTTTAGGACAGGGGGCATGTAAATGACCTTGGAGGGCTGCATCCGGCCCATGGGCCTTAGTTTGGGGACCCCAGCTCTAGTATACTAAGCACAGCTGATTAGTGCATTTAGGGGCTTTCTTCCTATATTATATTGTGTTATATCCTTCTTTGGAGGCTTTTCAGCAGAGGCTGGGTGGCCAACTGTCGGGGATGCTTTGAATGAGATTTCCTGCTTCTTGGCAGGGGGTTGGACTGGATGGCCCATGAGGTCTCTTCCAACTCTTTCTATAAGACCCTATATTCAAAGAAAGGAAGGAAAACAATAAAATAAATAATAAATATAAGAGCTTTCAAATGTTGAACTACAACTCCAGAGACAGGCATTCAAATCCCTGCTCAGCCATGGGGACTGATTGAATAGCATACTCCCAGCCTGGAGAACAAAAGATTAAGCGGTGACATGATTTAAATATTTGAAAGGATGCCATATTGAAGATAGAGAAGGGAGCCCAGCTAAACATGAGGAAGAACAGCCTTATGGAAAGAGCTGTCTGACACTAAACAGGCCTCCTAATGTAGTGGAGCCTTCTTCAAAGGGTAGGTTTCTGCAGAGTTAACTTATAATTACAAAGGGTCACATTGCAATTGAGAGGACATTGTTTGGGAATTTGTATGTACAGTAGTCTCGCTTATCCAACGTAACATTAGATAAGCGAAAATAATGGATAATAAGGAGGGATTAAGGAAAAGCCTATTAAACGTCAAATTACGTTATGATTTTACAAATTAAGCACCAAAACATCATGTTTTACAACAAGTCTGCCACTTGTTTGGGAGCATGGCTGCACTTGTGTTGTTGTTGAGTGTGTTGGCCCACTGCACGTTGCTGCCTAGAGAGACAGCTGTGGGTCCGGGCAAGAGCCAGACTGTGTTGGATAATACAGAACACTGGATGAGCAAAAGTTGGATAAGCGAGACTCTACTGTATTTGTATTCGATCTTCAATTTCTATGTGGCCATTCCTTTGCTAAGTTCTGGTGCATTGCTACAAAGTCATGGGATGCATTACCTTCAGGGGGAAATAAGTAAAGGTAAAGGGTTTCCACTGACATTAAGTCTAGTCATGCCCGACTCTGGGAGTTGCTGCTCATCTCCATTTCTAAGCCGAAGAGCCGGCGTTGTGACCAGCATGACTGCATGGAGCGTTGTTACCTTCCCGCTGGAGCGGTACCTATTGATCTACTCACATGTGCATGTTTTTGAAGTGCTAGGTTGGCAGAAGCTGGGGCTAACAGCGGAAGCTCACCCCGCTCCCTGGATTTTAACCAGTCAGCAAATTCAGCAGCTCAGCATTTAAACCCGCTGCGTCACTGGGGGCTCCAGGGGAAAATAGACACTCAAAATAATTACAGCATGGATATTTAGGAAATAAGGCATAACAATGAATAACCTGAAGCTTCCCAAAGCAGGTTTCTAGGGTGCTTACTCTCCAACCTTGTTCCTCAAGGCAGAGACAGGTGTGTTAACAACCAACATTGGGGGTCCAAAAGTAGGCACTGACCACTAAGACATAGCCAGTGTGGTGTAGTGGTTTGAAATTCAGAGACCAAGGTTCAAATCCTTACTCAGCCATGGAAACGCACTGGGAGACCCTGGGCAAGTCACACTTCCTCAATCTCAGAGAGCAGCAAGGCAAGGCCAGATCAGGGTTGTTGTATGTTTTCCAGGTTGTATCCTCTGATGATGCCTGCCATAGATGTTGGCAAAACGTCAGGAGAGAATACTTCTGGGACATGGCCATACAACCCGGAAAACATACAACAACGCTGCGATCCAGGCCATGAAAGCCTTCGACAACACAAGGCCAGATCCCCTCCCAACATCAGCATTCAGGATTTAGGGACTCAACTTCACAAACTATAACCTCAAACAGAACTTAGTTTGCAAGAGTACAAAATGAAAGGACACAGGGCCAGACATTAGAAAGCACTGCTTTCAAGAAAATCAACAGAACTACTGTATTTGTTGACACGTCAAAGAATATTCATGCCGTCACTCTCAACGCTGTTGTTGTGTAGCCTGCCTTTTGCATCTATAATATTATTCAGCCAGTCGGTAGAGGAGGGAGATAATTATTATCATTAAACTATGAGCCATATTTGATGTTATAAATGATTCAAATGCTGTATTTTACCATTTTATCCTTATTTGACTTCAGCTGAAAATTGGTTGACCAAAATAAAGGCTACTGACTGATGAAATATCCTTGCAAAATGTTATTTCCTTAAGTGACTTGTAACAGCTTTTAGTGAAATACAATGAAAGTTTGACCTAACAGGAGAAAGATGAATTGGTCATCCCATGCTTTGTATCTACATTTTTGAAGAGGGCTCAATTTGGAGGAAACAGTAAAATGATGCAGACCAAAAGCAGCAAAGAAGTAGTAATGGAATACGTAGCTACTTTCAGCAAACTTAGATCTCAGGGGCCAGATGCAGTGCTTCCAAGGAGACAGAAAACAGAATGAGTTTCCTTGCTGCCTGTCTAGAAAATGGGATCTAACCAGTTGATTCAACTCACAGGGAAGGGAGTTCATAAGAAAGAACTTTACAGTGTTCAGAGAAAATCCACAGTGGGCTATTTTGCCTTGCATACCATCCTTTCAAGGATGTTTGAGTGGAAGGTTTATGAAATGTCAATGGTATGACTAACTGGCCCTCGTGGGCCTAATTAAAGGTATCAGTCAGAGGTTTTCTTGTAGACTCTGATACATTAAAAGCTCTGTTGTAAAAACAGATACTTTCCTCATGATGCATTTGTAATGTTTTCTCTTCTGTGTGAACTGTATGGTGCTACTTAACAACTGGATTCAAAATAAGACATTGTCCATACTCATGTCATGTGTATGGTTTATCTCCTCTGTGGATTCTCGGGTGGATTCCAAGTCCTGGCTTGGAAGGAAAACATCTTCCACACTCATGGCGTTTCTGTGGTACTCCTCTTGTGTGGACTCTCCAGCGGCGGAGGTTAAGCTGCGGATTTTCAGTATAATGTTTTCCACGCTATTCGTATCCGGTTGCTTTCCCCTGTGGATTCTCTGGTGTTTGATGAGCCCTGACATGGAACCAAAACACTTAACACACTCCTGGCACTGGTATGGCTTCTCTCCGGTGTGGATCCTCTGGTGGACCACAAGGTCAGACCTGCGAATCCAGCCTTTCCCACACACCTGGCATTCATATGGTTTCTCCCCTGTGTGGGTTCTGTGGTGGATCACAAGTCCCGCCTTGGAAGTGAAACATTTTCCGCACTCTTGGCATATATACAGTTTATCTCTTGTGTGGACTTTCCGGTGGACGTGAAGGTGTGAAGTTTGGGTATAACATTTGCCACATTCCTCACATTTGTATGGCTTCTCTCCTGTGTGGATTCTCTGGTGGATGACAAGGTCTGATTTGGAAGCAAAACATTTTGCGCATACCTGGCATTTATATGGCTTCTCTCCTGTGTGTACTCTATGGTGTTTCACAAGTTCTGATTTTGAAGCAAAGCATTTTTGACACACCTGGCATTCATACGGTTTCTCCCCTGTGTGGGTTCTCTGGTGGATCTCCAGGTATGATTTAGAAACAAAACATTTTTCACAATCTTGACATTTATATGGTTTCTCCCCTGTGTGAATTCTCTGGTGGATCACGAGTCCCGATGTGGAAGCAAAACATTTCCCACATTCCTGACACTTGTATAATTCCTCACTTGTGTGGACTCTCCGGTGGATGTGAAGGTGAGAAGACTGGGGATAACATTTTCCACAGTCCTGACATTTGTATGGTTTCTCCCCTGTGTGGATTCTCTGGTGGATCACAAGTTTTGACTTCGAAACAAAACATTTTACACAATATGGGCATTTGTACGGTTTCTCTCCTGTGTGGATTCTCTGGTGGATCACAAGGTCTGACTTGGATGCAAAACACTTCTCACACTCTTGGCATTGGAACGGTTTCTCTCCGGTGTGGATCCTCTGGTGTTTCAGAAGTCCTGATTTGGAAGCAAAACACTTCACACACTCTTCACATTTGTAGGGTTTCTCCCCTGTGTGGATTCTCTGGTGGACAGACAGTTTTGACTTGGAAACAAAAGATTTTCCACACTCCTGGCATTTGTATGGTTTCTCCCCTGTTTGGATTCCTTGCGGGATCACAAAGTTTGACCCACAAGTACAATTTTCCCCACACACTGGGCACATGTATGGTATTCCTTCTGGGTCAATTCTTTGGTGGAAGAGAAAGTTTGGATCTGCAATAGAAAATGTTCCACCCTCCTGGTAATTGAATGATGCCTCTGCGGTATGGACTCCCTCGTGGCTATTGGGGAGAAATTTGAGATCAACATCTTTCACCAAAAGTTCTCCATCACGGTTCTCTTCCAGCTGCATTCTCTCGTCACACACATGTATCATGTTTGGTGCAAAACATCTCCCACAGCTGGTGCATATGCAGGACATGTCTTCAGGGCATTTTTCTTCTGTGTGGACTGGTTCATCTTTGGGGAACACTGCATTCTGAGTAGGAGAATTCCCATGGTTGGCAAAGGCATTATTCTCCTCCCAGTCACCTGCTAGAAAGAAGAATAAGGGTAAATGCTCATTCCCAAGTATGAGCAAAAATGAATGCCAGGAAACAAGAAAGGATCCAGAAGACCTTTAAAAAGCCCAACCTCAGGAAAACCAGCCTCTCCTCATTGTTTCTTTCAGGATCCAGGCACATGGCTTTACATTCTTCATATTTAAAACAAAACAAGCTCCCAATATTCAGTTTAGTTTCACATACAATAGGGGTTTAATTTGAGACCCCTTCATCACCAATATCTGACAGATGACAGAAAGATTTCTGAATACAATAGTGTCTCACTTATCCAACCTTCACTTATCCAATGTTCTATATTATGCAACGCAGTCTGCCTTTTAGTAGACAATGTTTTTGTAGTCAATGTTTTCAATACATTGCGATGTTTTGGTGCTAAATTCATAAATACAGTAATTAGTACATAACGTTCTCATATATTGAATTGAATCAATTTCTTGTAAAACATGATGTTTTGGTGCTTAATTTGTAAAATCATAATGTAATTTGACGTTTAATAGGCTTCTCCTTATTCCCTCTTATTATCCAACATTTTCGCTTATTCAGCATTCTGTCATCCCATTTATGTTGGATAAGTGAGACTCTAATGTTCTTTCTGTGTCTTCCTTGGAATCCTGAGGCATATCCAAGACTCAGGGAAGGACTACAGGTATATTAAGTTTCAGGAGGAAAATGTGAAGTTTTGGGATTTCCCCAAGCTGTGTCACTGAGCTGGGACCGGGCCATAGACTACATGCAGCATAGTGCTAAATAAAGAGGAAAATTCTTTATTTTCCTGCTTGAAGCCTTTTAGACAGAGGGGTGGCAGCATGGGATGTGTGTGCAACATAGAATCATAGAATAGTAGAGTTGGAAGAGACCTCATGGGCCATCCAGTCCAAACCCCTGCCAAGAAGCAGGAAATCGCATTCAAAGCACCCCGACAGAAAAGCCTGCTCTCCTAGAATCATAGAATAGTAGAGCTAGAAGAGTGCTTCCATATGCAAATGCTTGCCCTTTTTGTGGCGAAGGATTTGCTTTAATTCAAACTATGCCGGGATATTTGTGTCTCTTGCATTTCCCTCCCCTTTGAGGTCTGATTTTTGCACTTGGACATGACAAGATTTAGGCATAGTCACAACAGCTTTCTGCTGTTAGAATCATAGAATCGGAAGAGAACCTCATGGGCCATCCAGTCCAACCCCATTCTGCCAAGAAGCAGGAATATTGCATTCAAAGCACCCACGACAGATGGTCATCCAGCCTTTGCTTAAAAGCCTCCAAAGATGCCTGCCATAGATGTGGGCAAAACGTCAGGAGAGAATACTCCTGGAACATGGCCATACAGCCTGGAAAACATACAACAACTCTATGATCCTGGCCATGAAAGCCTTCAACAACACATGGAGCAAAGATCACCTCTCTGTACTTATGCCCAGCCTCATGTTTCCATTCTATGTGCAGAACTGAATTATCAAGACTTATTATAAGACTGCCAGAGATAATGCAGGTGAAGGGCTTTCTGAGCTCAGAAAAGCCCAGAATAGCAACTTGGCTTAAACTAAGAAAACCTGTTCTGGACTACACCCCTCCCCAGAACTAGCCAATCTCAACAAAGCCCTGAAACTTAAAAACGTGTTTTGAATCACAGGGTGCATCTCCACTGTAGATAGAATGAATGCATTTTGTCATCCGTTTCACTGCCATGATACTGAACTCTTTTATTTTTGTAAATTATCAGCACAGGTTGGTCAGGAAGAACAAAATTATTTAGCATGGTCATGTATTCCAAATTGTGTTGGGACTCCCACCATAATCACTGGCCAAGCTGAAAGGTGTGCTAGCCAGTTGATGGAGAAGGTCTGGCCTGGAGGGAGAGTAGTTCCCAGCCCTCCTTTAAGAAACATCTAATGCTCGGCTAAGTTGCGGTTCTTGTTCTTGGGATTATTGCATTTTTAAAATGAAATGAACAACAGAAAGAGACCTACCAGGAGCAGGCACAGCCTCAACCGTTTCATCCATGACCTCCTTGTGTAGTTCTGTCTGTTCTGGATTCAAAATGCCCTCTTCTCGAGGAGGAAAGATGTGGCCACCTGTTGAAAGGTCAGTGGAATCTCTACAGAAAGAAAGAAGAAGAAAAAACATTTCCCCCTCAAAACTAGTCTTAATGCAATGACAAACAAACAAAAAAGGGATGTTAATGTGGGGTGATGGGTCTTATATTACAGCACTAAAACTGCAAGTGGAATCCACAGCTTTCCTAACAAGAGACAAATTGTTTGCTTTTTAGTCTTCTTATGTGTTACTGTTGATGTACAATACAGTAAGAATAACAGGGTTTTTGTGTGTTTTCTGGGCTGTATGGCCATGTTCCAGAAGTATTCTCTCCTGACGTTTCGCCCACATCTATGGCAGGCATCTGCCTGCCATAGAAGTGGGCGAAACGTCAGGAGAGAATACTTCTGGAACATGGCCATACAGCCTGGAAAACATACAACTCCTCTGTGATCCCGGCCATGAAAGACTTCGACAACACATAACAAATTCAGTTTGTTGAAATTAGCCTAATTAACTCCATTTTAACAATCTCACCCATTGGCTGTATTGTTTTGCTGAACTCTGCCATCTGACATATGCTAGAAATGATGTAGATGCAATATCAGATGTCCAGGATCAACCTATGTAATTTGATGGTGATAGTGACACACTCTGAGAACATCCTTGTAAACAACAAGCAGTAAGTATCTCCATTCTGTGCAAGTCATATAGATCTTAGATAAGAATTGCCAAATACACATTAGATATTGCTTATGCACACTCCATCTTTTTTTTTTGAGGTCTGAAATCCTATAAAATATTGATACTGAAATAAATTCCAGCTCAACCAGTGCTGTTAGTATATTGGACTGAAAGCATTACTGTGCATTCCTTTGGCCAAATATTTTATTTGCTGCACGGAGCCAAGTCAGGGCTGTACGATGGGGAAGCATTCAAAGCAGCCTCAAACGAGCCACATAGCACTCAGTTCATGAAATTGTAAACATTCAGGCAGAGGTAATGAGGACTCTGAACAAGATATCAAGTGTTTGATTACAAGGAGTCTATTTTGAAAGGGATAAACTGTAATTAAATGTGTGCTCAATATAAAAAAAATCAAACCCTTCTCATTCCTTTTGTGACAAGACACATATAATTCTGTGACAAAGCACATCCTTTTGAAGCCTGTCTTTACCTTGCAATATGGTGTCCCTTCACTGTGGACTCTGCCTGTTATCCAAAGAAGTCTCTCCCGCAGCAGGGAAATCAGGCTGGATTTTCACAAATAACTTTTTCACCTGAAACAAGGATTTAGCATGCAACCATAAGGCTGAAGTGGCCCTTAATGAAAATGAATTAGCACCTCGGGCATAATAGAAAAATTTTAATAACGCAATCGGGGGTTCCCAACCTTTGGTCCTCCAGGTGTTTTGAACTTCAACTCCCATAAATCCCAGCCAGTTTAGCACCTGTTATGAATTGTCCAAGCTGAAGTCCAAAACACCTGGAGGACTAAAGGTTGAGAACCAGTGGTATAAACAGATAAACAAATAAATGAATCAGTCACCTGGCTATGTAGTTCCACAGAACCTAAACATTCTAATAGGAAAATGCCAACTTTGTGTTTTCAAAAATCTTCTCTCTCAGATCTTCTGAGTCACACTGTCTACATAAAATGAAGAGTTTTCTTGCCTCTCTCTCCCACGCAAAAGCTGCCCTGCTGTGAATGGCTGAAGTGTGCTGGACAGAGCATTCGCTTCTTTCAAGACTTATTTTGTGCCCAAGAACACCTGGATCGTCTCAGTTCTTTTCTAGAAAAGCTATCTTTAATCTGGATCATGTTTGTGAGGGGTATTTAAAGGGGGGGGGGGGAATCCCTTGTTCCTCTTCTGCAAATTTAATCTTCTTTCCAAATCATTCATTTCAACTCTTCCAAGGCCTATGACAGCTATCCTCCCTTTCTTTGTGAAGGTGGCACTGTATTTCCCCCCAAATAAGCCTGAGTCTTCTATCTTTTGGAGCAAAAATGAAAATATTAGGGCAGGCATGGGCCAACTCGGGCCCTCCAGATGTTTTGGACTTCAACTTGGCTGTTAAGAATGGTGGAAGTTAAAGTCCAAAACATCTAGAGGGCCCAAGTTGGCCAATACCTGCATAAAGGCTTCTTTTCATGTAGAATCATAGAATCCTAGAGTTGGAAGAGACCTCATGGACCATCCAGTCCAACCCCCTGCCAAGAAGCCGGAAAATCGCATTCAAAGCCAACTCGACAGATGGCCATCCAACCTCTGTTTAAATGCCTCCAAAGGAGGAGCCTCCACCACACTCTGGGGAAGAGCGTTCCACTGCTGAACAGCTCTCACAGTTAGGAAGTTCTTCCTAATGTTCAGGTGGAATCTCCTTTCCTGTAGTTTGAAGCCGTTGTTTGGTGTCCTAAGGCTTGTCCAGACAGTACTTTTATCCCAGGAGCTCCCGTAGCAATCAGGAAGGTGGCCAGACACCGTTCCCTGTAAACTCGGAAGCAATACTACAAAAGGCAAAAAACGTGAGATTTCCAAGGTGGAGAATATCACGTTTTTTAGCCAAATATCGCATGTCTGTATGTTGCTGCAATCTGAAATCACTGAATTTTTTTTATCTGGGTTTGTTCCCGGGTTTTAGATGTTTGTTCTTGATTGGTTGGTTCCTAAAAAGGAGGTGACACTTGAGTAGAAGGCAAAAACTTTGTCCTGGAAAGAGGAACTTTGTCCTTCACCTGTTTAGTGAAATTTGTGGCAGAAAAATGAAGTTGCTGGGGTGGAACAAGTACTTTCACATTAAGTAGTACACAATGAAACAGGAACAAACACTTTCAAACCAGGAACAGAATGTCATCATTACTGTAATTAGTCAAACTTTGTTGTATTGACATCTGTGCAGACAGGTTTCATGGTGTACTTGTGCCAGGAAACAACATGACGATGTTGCCAGGTTATACATGATGGTTCCTAACTGGGTGTATGCTAGCAACTTGGGTACAGTTTAGTAAATGGCAAAAATTTACTACTGGCAGTTGGAACATGAACGTGCTGGAGATGAATGTAAATACTGAGAGCCCAGGTCATGCAGGTGGCTAATAGGAACAGCCATGTATGACCCAGGAATGGCACCCTATTGTTCCATACCACAAGTACACAACTAAATCTGTCTGAACAGATGGACAGGCAGCCAGGCTCTAGAAAGTGTCAATAATGACAAAGTTCTGTTTCTGGCTTGAAAGTGTGTTCCTGTTTCATTGTGCAGTGTTGATTTGGGCAGAAGTGGTCCTATCTCACGAGATTTGTTTGTGTGGCAGATACTTCATGAAATATCTGGAGGGCACAGTTTTTCTGGCCAGGACAAAGAAAGGAACATTTGCAGAGATCTGCATATCTGCATCTCAAGAAAAAAGCTGCCAAGGTTTCGGATGGAAGTCCCGCGGTGGCCATCTTGGGAGCCTCTAGATCTTGGAACAAAACAGCATGTCTGGACAACAGAAGCAGAAATCTCAGGACTAACAGGTCTGTATGTGTATCTGAAGTCCTGAGATTTTTTGCCTGTTTAAAACCCATGATTTAGTGCTGTCTGGAAGCGCACAATCACCAGGGCAGCAGAAAATAAGTCTGCTCCTTCCTCCCTATGACTTCCCCTCTCATATTTATACATAACCATCATGTCTCCTCTCAGCCTTCTCTTCTGCGGGCTGAACATGCCCAGCTCTTTAAGCCACTCCTCATAGGGCTTGTTCTCCAGACCCTTGATCATTTTAATTGCCCACCTCTGGACGCTTTCCAGTTTGTCAACATCTCCCTTCAATTGCGGTGCCCAGAATTGAACACAGTATTCCAGGTGTGGTCTGACCAAGGCAGAATAGAGGGGGAGCATGACTTTCCTGGATCTAGACGCTATACTCCTATTTATGTAGCCCAAAACCCCATTGGCTTTTAAAGCTGCCACATGACATTGTTGGCTCGTGTTTAACTTGTTGCCCATGAGGCATCCAAGGTCTTTTTCACATGTACTGCTGTCAAACCAGGCATCCCCCATTCTGTATCTTTGTATTTCATTTTGTCTGCCTAAGTGGAATATCTTGCATTGTCCCTGCTGAACTTCATTTTGTTAGCTTCGACCAATCATCTCTCTAATCTGTTAAAATCATTTTGAATTCTGCACCTATCTTCTGGAGTATTGGTTATCTCTCTCAATTTGGTGTCATCTGCGAACCTGATCATGCCTTTTAACCCTTCATCTAAGTCATTAATAAAGATGTTGAACAGAATCGGGCCAGGAGGGAGGAACCCTGCTTATGGCACTTCTCACTTCATTCCAGGATGATTTCCCCCCAAATAAGCCTGAGTCTTGTTTATTTTGGAGCAACAGTGAATATATTAGGGCGGGAAGGCATGGGCCAACTTGGGCCCTCCGGGTGTTTTGGAATTCAACTCCCACCATTCCCAACAGCTGGTAGAAGTTGAAGTCCAAAACACCCGGAGGGCCCAAGTTGGCCCGTGCCTGCATAAAGGCTTCTTTTCATGTACAAGAATTCATTCATTCATTTATTCATGTACAACAATCTGCACTTATTCAGAAACAGTCACGTCATCTTCTGAAATGTCATCATAACAATGAATTACGTATAAATATAAATTTGATTATTTTAGGGGCCCCTGGTGGCACAGTGTGTTAAAACACTGAACTGCTGAACTTGCGGACAAAAAGGTCCCAGGTTCAAATCCCGGGAGCAGAGTGAGCATCTGCTGTTAGCCCCAGCTCCTGCCAACCTAACAGTTCGAAAACATGCAAATGCACCAACCCCCAGAGTCAGACATGACTGGACTTAACGTCAGGGGAAACCTTTACCTTTACTTATTTTATAATCTGCACTTATTCACAGTTATGTCACCTTCTGGAACGCCATCATAACATAATGCCAACAATATTATTCATTTACATTGAATTATGTATAAGTAAAGGTAAAGGTTTCCCCTGACGTTAAGTCCAGTCATGTCTGACTCTGGGGGTTGATGCTCATCTCCATTTCTAAGCCGAAGAGCCGGCATTGTCCGTAGACACCTCCAAGGTCATGTGGCCGGCATGACTGCATGGAGCGCCGTTACCTTCTCGCCGGAGCGGTACCTATTGATCTACTCACATTTGCATGTTTTTGAATTGCTAGGTTGACAGGAGCTGGCATTAACAGCGGGTGCTCAAGCCGCTCCCATATGTATAAATATTATTATTTTATAATCTGCACTTATTCAGACACAATTATGTCACCTTCTGGAACGCCGTCATAACATAATGCCAACAATATTATTCCTTTACATTGAATTACGTATAAATATTATTATTTTACAATCTGCACTTATTCAGACAAAATTATGTCACCTTCTGGAACACCATCATAACATAATGCCAACAATATTATCCATTTACATTGAATTACATATCATTATTATTATTTCACAATCTGCACTTATTCAGACACAATTATGTCACCTTCTGGAACGCCATCATAACATAATGCCAACAATATTATTCATCGATATTGATTTATGTATAAATATTATTTTATAACTCAATATGTCTGTCGTGTGACTACATATTAATGTTCTTATTTTATAATTTAATGTCTATCGTGGTTCTAGCATACAAGCTTAATGGGTTTATTTTTGGGAGGGGTGGGGACTTAGATTAGGACCATCCTTAAAAATTATGGTAGGGCTTATTTTTTTCCTGGTGAGGTCTGATTTTTCAGAGAGAGGGTTCTTTGGGAGGCAATGGAGGCTGCCTACTCCCTTTCATTGGGAGGCAGGGCCTGGTTTAGACGACAGATGGTCTCCCCTCCTCCCTTCTTGGCTCCCCTAGAGGCCCTTCAAGGCAGAGCCTTCTGTTGGGAGGACAATATGAGGGCCCTCCAGATGGCTGGGGAAGAGGAGGCCTCTCTGCACAAAAGGAAGGAATTAAAACAGGAATTAAGAGAGGAAGGGCCTGCTCCCGGCCCTAAAAAGCCCCCTGTCCTCCCCTCCCAAGCTCACCTCAGGCCTCCTTCTCCTCCGCACACAAAAGAGCGACTGACGGCTTCTGAAGCTCCCCTTCCAAGGCTTGGGTTCCTCCCTTCCGCTTCCGGCATCACGTGACCGAAGCCCTGCCAGGCTCTGGGCAGGAGCTGTCCAATCACATCCCTGAGAACAGCAGAAAGGGGGAGGAGCCGTTGCCTGTATGTCTTCTTCTTCTCTAACAAAGCCAGCACAGAATGGCAGTCAGCCTAACCCCAGGGAAGCATCCCATCAAGCCTTTGACAGGGGAATATGCTCCTGCCTGGGAGTCTCCTCTGCTTTTCAACAGGGGCTGGGTGGCCATCTGCTAGGAGTGCTTCGATTGTGTTTTCCTCTAGGGTAGAATGGGGTTGGGGGCCCCTGGTGGCACAGTGCGTTAAAGCGCTGAGCTGCTGAACTTGCGGACCAAAAGGTCCCAGGTTCAAATCCCGGGAGCGGAATGAGCGTCCGCTGTTAGCCCCAGCACCTGCCAACCTAGCAGTTCAAAAACATGCAAATGTAAGTAGATCAATAGGTACCGCTCCGGCGAGAAGGTAACGGCGCTCCATGCAGTCATGCCAGTGACCACATGACCTTTGAGGTGTCTATGGACAACGCCGGCTCTTCGGCTTAGAAATAGAGATGAGCACCAACCCCCATAGTCGGTCATGACTGGACTTAACATCAAGGGAAAACCTTTACCTTTACTTAGAATGGGGTTGGACTGGATGGCCCCTTATGGTCTCTTCCCACTCCAGCTCTTCTCCATTCTAGCATATAAGCAACCTACTGGCTGTTAGGAATTGTGGGAGTTGAAGTCCAAAACACCTGGAAGGAGGGCCCAAGTTTGCCCTTGCCTAGCACTTTACAGAAATATATTTATTTATTAGCAACATTTCTATCTTGCCCTACTCACCCCGAAGGGGACTCAGGGTGGCTTACAAGTTATGTGTACATACAATATAATATATTAGCATAGCACAATATAAGCATTATAAATTACTATATTGTACTTTAACACTATCTTGTAATATTATTAGTGGCTCAAGTATTTTATAATGTATGGTTTTAAATCTATTTATTGTATTTTGTTAAATTATCTAATTGTTTTAATGGCTTATGTGTTATCTTTTCGTATTGTATATTGCCATTGAATTTTGCCAGATTGTGAGCTGCCCTGAGTCCCTTCGGGTGAGAAGGGCGGGATAGAAATGATGGAAATAAATAAATAAATAAGTAATATTACATGTAATATAAATATACAAGTATAATCGTGTATTATTATATTGTATTACATTATAATATTATCAATATTATATGTATATACAATATATTCTATTATTAGTATATCATAATATATGAATATTACATATTATTACATTGTTAGAAATATATTCCTGCATGGGTGTTGCTGTGAGTTTTCCGGGCTGTCTGGCCATGTTCCAGAAGCATTCTCTCCTGACGTTTTGTCCACATCTATGGCAGGCATCCTCAGAGGTTGTGAGGCATATTGGAAACTAGGCAAGTGGGGTTTATATATCTGTGGAAGGTGTAGGGTGGGAGAAAGTACTCTTGTCTGTTGGAGGCAAGTGTGAATGTATTAATTAATCACTTCGATTAGCACTGAAAAGCCTTGCAGCTTAAAGGCCTGGCTGATTCCTGCCTGTGGAAATCCTTTGTTGGGAGGTGTTAGCTGGTCCTGGTTGCTTGCTTATTTATTTATGTATATTTATTACCGACATTTATATCCTGCCCTTCTCAGCCTGAAGGGGACTCAGGGCGGCTCACAAGTCATATGTACATACAATATATTATATTTTTCGTATAGCACAATATAAGCATTATTTATTACTATATTGTACTATAACACTATATTGTAATATTATTAGTAATATTACATGTAATATAAATATATAAATTGTTTCATGTCTGGAATTCCCTATTTTCAGAGTGTTGTTCTTTATTTACTGTCCTGATTATACAGGGTTTTTTTTTTATACTGGTAGTCAGATTTTGCTCATTTTCATGGTTTTTGTTGAAATTGTCCACATGCTTGTGGATTTCAATAGCTTCTCTGTGTCTTCTGACATAGTGGTTGGTCCAGCATTTCCGTGTTTTGAAATAATATGCTGTGTCATCTAGTCCACTGCTATAACTGACTTCTCTGGTTGAGTTAGTCTGCAGTCGTTTCATGTTCCTAGATTCGTGTTTGAATGCTAACAGACCCACTAAGAAAATCTACAGACCCACCCAGAAAATCTAACAAATGCTACGTTCAGCAAAGAACAAGAGGGATCCTCTCACCTCTGCAGGAGTCTACCGTATACCATGCAGCTGTGGACAAGTCTACAGAGGGACCACCAAATGCAGCACCCAAACTCAAATCAAGGAACATGAAAGGCACTGCAGACTAACTCAACCAGAGAAGTCAGCCATAGCAGGGCACTTGATAAACCAATCTAGAAATGCTGGACCACTCTAACAACCGCCATGTCAGACTACACAGAGAAACCACTGAAATCCGCAAGCATGTGAACAATTTCAACAGAAAGGAGAAAACCATGAAAATGAACAAAATCTGGCTACCAGTATTAAACTCCAAAACTAGGACAGTAAATAAAAAACAGCACTAAATAAACAGAGGGATTCCTGACATGAAACAATCAGGGCCAGGTAACACCTCCCAACAAAGGATTCCCCCCCATGCAGGAATTAGCAAAGCCTTGAAACTCCAAGGCCTTTGAATGATAATTAAGGTAATTAATTATAATATTCACACTTGCCTCCAACAGACAAGAGTTCTTTTTCCCACCCTGGACCTTCCACAGATATATAAACCTCTCCCATGCCTAGTTTCCAATATATCTCACAACCTCTGAGGATGCCTGCCATAGATGTGGGCGAAACGTCAGGAAAGAATGCTTCTGAACATGGCCATACAGCCTGGAAAACATAGCATCCCAATGATTCCGGCCATGAAAGCTTTCGACAACATTTTCTTTAGGTTTCCAACTGGACTTTTAAAATTACAATTATAAAGAAAGGGGCTGGAAGTAAAGGGTCAAAAAAGGAGGGGGGGGAAAACAAGGTGATTTTCTTTCCAAAAACAGAGTAAGTTTGTTATTGTACTATTGCACAACAAAATTAAATGCTTTTCCCAGCGCACACCCAAACACACAATCCGCCACCACACAGCCCCCAATGTCACATCAGTGCAAAGCCACGGAGTTCAATATAGCCATAGCTCTAGGATAAAAGCTATCTCACAGTCTGTTTGTCCTTGCCTTTGTCACTCTGTACTGTCTCCCAGAGGGTAATAATTCAAAAAAAGATAATAGGTCCTTAAGAATCTTCCGAGCTTTCTTAAGACAGCTAAGCAGAGTAAGGGAGAGGAGAAACCAACAGGATCAAATGGGAGGAATAATGAAGAAAAACATCCCATTTAATTTTTCTTTAGAGTTGACAGACTAAATAAGGGATGGAGCTCCCCAAAACAAAGAACACCTTCAGTCTCATTTTAAAAAATCAGCAATATTAGTTTCGTTATACAATTTTTAAAGATTGTAATTTCCCAACATGTCTCTTATATCAGCAGTACACCAAATCAAACTAACTTCACTTATCTTCGCCCTAAAACAATAATCACAAAATGTAAAAAACCACAATAGTAAAAAATGTCTCAAAAGAGGTAAAGAATGGGCTATTCAGCTGCTTCCAGTGAACCCAAATCTCTGTAACCCAGTGGTCCCCAACCTTTGGGCCTCCAGGTGTTTTGGACTTCAGCTCCCACAGTTCCTCAGCTGACTGGGATCTGGGAGTTGAAGTCAAAAATACCTGGAAGCCCAAAGGTTGGGAAACACTGCTGTAATCAGATGCAGTGCCTCCAAGGAGGTAGAAAATGGAGCAAACTTGTTTGCTGCCCCTCTGGGATCTTAACCAGTGGATTCAACTCAAAGGAAGGCAAAATTCTGAAAATAAATGCAAGGAAAAACTTCCTACTGTTGAGAATGGAAGTTGATGCTTTAAATAGCATCCTCTTAGGAATGTCTTAGTGACGGATTTATGGATTGAGAAAGATATGACTCGCTGGCACTTGGGGTCTAAATCAATGTAGGATTCAGTGATTTCTCTGTGGATTCTGATATAATAACTGCTCTGCTTTCAAGGGGAAAAAATCCTCAGTGCTCTTCTCAGTGTGAACTGTCTTATGCTGCCCGAGAGCTGAATTCTGGGTAAAACATGTCCCACACTCCTAGCAATTGTAGCATTTCTTGCCTGTGTGGACTCTGGTGGATGACCACTTTTCTATGGTTTCTATGGCAGAACTCTAGGCTTTTCTATGGTTCCTTTCCTTTATGCATTCTCTTGTGTTTCACAAGTCCTGACTTGGAAACATAGCATTTTTCACAATCCTCACATTTGTATTCTTCCTCTCCTTTGTGGATTTTCTGATGAATGACAAGACATGACTTGGAAGAAAAGCGTTTTCCACATTCCTCGCATGAGTATGGTTTCTCTCCTGTGTGGGTTCTCTGGTGGATGACAAGATCTGGTTTCCGGGCATAGCATTTCCCACACTCCTGGCACTTATATGGTTTTTCTCCTGTGTGGATTCTCTGGTGATTCCATAGTTCTGGCTTGGAATTAAAACATTTCCCACACTCCTGGCACCCGTACGGTTTTTCTCCTGTGTGGGTTCTCTGGTGGATGATAAGCACTGAATTTCGGGCATAACATTTCCCACACTCCTGGCATCTGAATGGTTTCTCTCCTGTGTGGACCCTTTTGTGGATCACAAATGATGACTTGGAAACAAAACATTTCTCACACTCCTGGCATTTGTATGGCTTCTCTCCTGTGTGGATTCTCTGGTGTTTAAGTAGTCCTGACCTGGAATTAAAACACTTCCCACATTCTTGACAGTTGTACAGTTTCTTTCCTGTGTGGATTCCTTGGTGGACAACAAGCACTGAATGTTGGGCATAACATTTCCCACATTCCTGGCATTTGTATGGCTTTTCCCCTGTGTGGATTCTCTGGTGGATCAGAAGTACTGAATTGGAAACAAAACATTTCCCACACTTTTGGCATCTGTAAGGTTTCTCTCCCGTGTGGGTTCTCTGGTGTCTGAGGAGTCCAGATGTAGAATTAAAACACTTCCCACATTCTTGGCAGCTGTATGGTTTCTCTCCTGTGTGGATCACCTGGTGTTGCCGAAGATGTGACTTGGAAGCAAAGCATTTTCCACACTCCTGGCATCTGTATGGTTTCTCTCCTGTGTGAATTATCTGGTGGATCACAAGGCGTGATTTGAAAGTAAAACATTTTCCACACTCCTGGCATTTGTGTGCTTTCTCTGCTATATGGTATTCCTCGTGCTGCAATTTGAGATCAACACCTTTCATCGAAAGTTCATATCCAAAGTGGTTCTCTTCCTGCTGCATTCTCTCATCACACACATGCGTAATGTTTGGGGCAAAATATCTTCCACAGCTGGTGCATATGCAGGACATCTCTTCAGGACATTTTTCTTCCATGCAGGCTTCTTCGTGTTTGGGAATGTTTTGACAATGGTTGGCAAAGGCATTTTTTCCCTTCCAGTTACCTGCTAAAAGAAAATCAGTATATGAAAATACATTCCCAAGTTTCAGCAAAAAGAAATATCAGGGATCAAAGACATAGGTAAATAAGAACTTAATAGGAAAGGATCCTCAGAAGAAGCAACACATCTGCATTGGTCCTTCCTGGGTCCAGCTGAAATGTTTTCTATTTTTCATTAAGAGTGGCCATGCTAGTTGGAAGGTGGATCTTGAGGCATGTAGTCCAGAATAATATTATTTTAATCTCACAATCTCTGAGTTTTTTTTGAGTTTCATTTACTTACATTAGGTCTGGAGCTCTTAAAATAAGCTTTGATTAGTTCCATTCTACAGGTGGAATGGAAACATGAGCCTGAACATATGCTCAGGGTAGTTATATTCCAAACTGTGGTATCTCCAAACTGGAAGCTGCTCAAGTCCCTGAAGCTCAGAGAGGATCAAAGATGAGAAGAGTGGCAACCAGAAACCCATAAAGACAGGTGGAGATGTACAACTGCTCTGATCATGCAGCACCAATGTCCAAACTGAAGGCATACAATCGACACTGGAAACAGCTGCAAGGAAGGGCCTGGCCTGGAAGGAGAGCAGTCCCAGTCCTGCCTTAAGAAAACTCCCAGTGCTTGGTTGCTGTCCTTGTTCTGAGTAGTCTGGCATTTTAAAATAGATATGATTACAAGCAAAAGAAAGAAAAGGCCATACCAAGAGGACACATGATGCTACAGGTTTCCTCCATGACCTCGTTGTACAGGGCTCTCTGATCCGCATTTAGGAAGACCCACTCTTCTGGGAGGAAAGATACGGCCACCTCTTCAAAGGTCACTGGAACCTCAATTAAAAAAGAGAAAACATTTCCTGCTCAAACCCTGCATCAAAGCAATAGACAGTATATGCATTATATGGCAATGGGGATAGGGCCAAACATAACACAAATCTGAGTTAATGCGGGGCAATTGGGTCTTATATTGCAGGCTTAAAACTTCAAGTGGCATTCACAGACTTCTTAGCATAACAACTTATTTGCCTGTTCATCCATGTGCTGCTAGCCATTATCCAGGAGTAGAGATATTGCTTTGAATATCAAAACACTCAAAAATTACTATGGCCATCATGACTTGGCATACAGGACTACCTAGATGCATCTGTTTGCACAATTTGGGAATCAGGACAGTGGGACAGGTGGACCTTTTGTCTGACCCAGCAGGTACTTTCTTACACTTCCAGCTTTGCTACAAGCAACAAGGGGATGGGGTTCCTCTTGTCCAGGTAGGAGACTCAACACCAGACCTGCATCAACTGAGTGCCAATTGCCTACATTTTGCTTTGGAATCTCCCCAATTCTTTGTCTTTCAGTCTGGGTACTACTTGCAAACCATAGGAGCAAATTGTTTAAATCTCTACAACTTTACACCCAAAGTATTTAGGAAGCTCCCAGGTTTTGTTATTATTTTCATTACTGAGGACTAAAATTGGAGATAGAGGATCTCTAACAAATGTTTCCGGTGAACCTTTTCCTTACCTGAAATATTCCTCCTCCATTGTAACCAAGAGCCATTGTTCCCTGTGTTACTTCAGCCCCTGTGTGAGAGATCAAAGCAGTGGGAAGTAAGTTGCCCATGTTGGCCTCAGAGACAAAAGAACACAATCCCTCAAACCCTTATCAGAGCAAAACCCCTCGAACATAAGAAAAATTAGTTCTAATGGACATAAGTAGCAACGTGATAATGGTTAAGGTGATTATCTGGAAATTTTGAACACCACATTCTAATCCCCACTAACCAGGAAACTTAGTCAAGTCATACTGGCATGTATCACAATATTTTTTTTCGTAATAGTAAAGGCTCAGTATATGGAACAAAATGAGGGATTTAAATGTAATTCTGCATAAAAACTTGCTTTATTGGGGAGTATCCGTACCTTGCAAAGTGATGTCCCTTTGCTGGGAGCTCTGCCTGGCACCTGATGGAGCCTCCCTTACAGCAGAGAAATCAGGTTGAATGTCCACAGGGAGCTTCTTCACCTGAAACAATTGTCAGGATTCAAGACAGGATTAGAAAGTGATGTACTTCCAAATGGCGGGATGTGTGTATGAAATTGACAGTGTAGCAGGCAGGGGCAAACTTTGATCCTCCAGGAGTTTTGGACTTCAACTCTCACAATTCCTAACAGCCAGTAGTCTGTTAAGAATTGTGGGAGTTGAAGTCCAAAACACCCAGAGGGCCAAAGTTTGTCCATGCCTTGAGTAGAGTGAATCCATCCATCATTTCACCCTCGCTCACCTCTAGAAAAAAAGGGTATCATGCTTTAGAGGGGGAAGGGCAGACTTGGATGTGTCAAGGAACTACAACCACACTAGCAAATCCACCTCTGCTTCCATGGCAACCAAAAGATGTGGCATTCCCTTTAGAAACAAAACAAATAAGGAGTACGCATCTTACTTGAAGATTCTGAGATTGTGAATCCACTTCAAATTAAGAGGAGCCTTGTTTTCTTAAGATTATACATTACAACAGAGATGCAACAAATATCCCAGTGGCTCTTGAGAGTGGCAGTAGTAGGAACAGAAGAGATTGAAGAACAAGTGAACAGGGGAAGATGTCCTGAACCTTGCAGATGAAATGCACTTACCTGCTCTTTTTCATCCTGCTCCTCTGCTTCCTTACTCAGGAGGAATCCTTCTGCCAGGGCCATGGCCTGGGAACATGTCTCTGCTCCACACTCCCTGACCCAGCTTGACATCTTTGGTGGGAGGAGGGTCAGGAACTGCTCCAGCACCACCAGGTCCAGCATCTGTTTTTTTGTGTGTTTTTCTGGCTTCAGCCACTGGCGACAGAGATGGTGGAGTTGGCTGCAGATCTCCCGGGGCCACTCCACCTCCTCACAGGAGAACTGACTAAAATGCTGAGGCTGTATGTCTGAGTTGCCAAGGTTATCACCCAGGAATTTGAGCATCGTTCTTGCCCAGAATCTTCTATTACTTTCAACACATGAGCCCTGAACGACTTGTCCTGCTTCAGATCCAGCTGAGTCCGATCTGTCCATCTTTCAATCGATGTCCAATGGAGGTACCAATGCAAACCTCCTGGTTATGGCTCCTCCTTCCCTCTCAGGGTCAAGAATCCCTCATCAGTCATTGTGCCAAAACTCTGTAAAGCCAAGAGATTGCATTAACAATTGTTGCACTCTGTAAGCAAGAACAAATAGGGACTTTTACAACTGAGAACAGTCTCTCTTCCTTGAAGGAAAGGTCCTTGGTGATCAGGAAATCATTTTCACCTGAGACCCATGAAGGAAGGCCTTGAGTTATTTGAGAATCAAAGCATTGTGGCCCATCATTCCCACTCATCTCTCTAATTTCCCCCAGCCTCGCCTTCCTTCTCTTGGCCTTCCACTGACCTCCCATCTCTGTCTCACCCTTCGTATTGACCTCAGCCCCATCCACACTGCTGCCTCATGAATAATTCTGGAGTTTCATTCTTTTTGCTAAAACTACTTAACACTTAAAAAAACACCTTTGCTTGTATGGTTTTAAGTTGTTTCCACCCTATTGTGACCTCAAGATGAATCTTTCATGAAGTTCATTTTTGTCACTAGCCATTGTTTGACATGTAAACAACAAAAATGATACCACACGGGGTCTTTTTCAAATCACAAACACATGGACTCACATTTTAAAATAGGCTTTCTGAAATACAATTTAACAGTCATTCTAACTTTAAAATGACATTACTCCATCCAAAAAGACTGCTGTTGGTTGTTGTGAGCTGTAAAGTCATTTCTGACCTTTGGTAATCCTAAATTTATGCTTCCACAGGGTTTTCTTAGCAAGATTTTTGCAGTGGGGTAGACTGCCTTCCAATGAGAGAATGTGATGGCCCAGCACACCCAGTAGGTTTCAAGTGAAAGCGGATTTGAACCCAGATGTTCAAGCCTTTATATCAAATTGGTTCTTTTTGTGGCATGACCTGCCAGAATAGATCCAACAGCTATAGATAGATAGATAGATAGATAGATAGAGAGAGAGAGAGAGAGGGATAAAGGCTAGACTATGGACCAAGCTAATGAGTATTTATATAAGCATTACTGACACACCAACAAATGAAATTGTCTCTAAGAAATGTAAATTAAATGTTATTATTAAAAGTAAGGGAAAATAGAGAATGTAATGTATAAGTAATGTGACAAAGTGATTAGAAGAAATCCTAACGGTATAGTAATAATAATAATAATAATAATAATAATAATAATAATAATAATTTATTCTTGTACCCCGCCCCATCTCCCCGAAGGGACTCGGGGCGGCTCACATGGGGCCTTGCCCAACATCACAATATAAAATCAAAACAAAAACACAAATTTACAACAATAAATCAACAATATCGGTAAAACAATCGAAAAGGACAATCTTACAAGATAAAATGTTAAAACAGGTATATCAAACACAAGTCTGGGCCGAAAGGTGAATGTGTCAAATCGGGAGGAGATACAGTAGAGTCTCACTTATCCAACATTCACTTATCCAACGTTCTGGATTATCCAACGCATTTTTGTAGTCAATGTTTTCAATACATCGTGATATTTTGGTGCTAAATTCATAAATACAGTAATTGCTACATAGTATTACTGCATATTGAGCTACTTTTTCTGCCAAGTTTGTTGTATAACATGATGTTTTGGTGCTTAATTTGTAAAATCATAACCTAATTTGATCTTTAATAGGCTTCTCCTTAATCTCTCCTTATTATCCAACATATTCGCTTATCCAACGTTCTGCCGGCCCGTTTATGTTGGATAGGTGAGACTCTACTGTAGTTACATAATTGACATAGTCAATGAAGTACTATAAATGACAATAGTGACAATAAAAGGGCAGATCAGTGGGTCTATTATTACATAGGCAGGCATCTTAAACCAACAAAAGTCACTCATCAAAGGCTTTCCGGAAAAGCCAGGTTTTCAGATTCTTCCGGAAGGAGAGGAGGGTGGGGGCCAGCCTAATCTCCCTAGGGAGCAGGTTCCAAAGCTGGGGGGCTATGACAGAGAAGGCCCTCTCTCTCGTCCCCACCAACCGCGCCTGCGAGGGTGGTGGGAGCGAGAGGAGGGCCTCCCCCGACAAGCGAAGAGATCGTGCAGGTTCATAGGGGGAAATGCGGTCTCTAATAATAATAATAATAATACATTTTTATGTGTTGTCGAAAGCTTTCATGGCTGGAATCTCTGTGTTGCTGTGAGTTTTCCAGGCTGTATGTCCATGTTCCAGAAGCATTCTCTCCCTGGACATTCCACAGATATATAACCCTCACTTGCCTAGTTTCCTACAGACCTCACAACCTCTGAGGATGCCTGGCGTAGATGCAGGTGAAACGTTAGGAGATAATGCTTCGGGAACATGGTCACACAGGCCGAAAATTCATAGCAACCCAACAACGTGTTATTTATATCCCACTCCCTCTTCCGGAAGGGACTCGGGGCGGCTTACAGCAAGTAACAGTTAAAACAATACAAAAAAGAGTACATAGGTCAAATTAACATACAAATAGAACCATTGCAATTACTGGAAACATGTAAGAACATAACATATCATCAACATCAAAAATAGCTGCTCTTGCTGGAAGAAAAGCATTAAAATGTTAAAAACCATTTAATATTTCTGGGTATAGCCCCAGAGGAGAAGATAAGAAAAAGGTGGGACAATATAAGAAGAAAGGAGATCAACAAGAAAGTCCAATGTTTTCCTAAACAAGACATTGTGAATGGAACTGTTTTAAAAATAGAAATACTGTATGTGTAACAATACCCTCCCCTTCCTCATTCTTGCTGTACATTCAGACTTATGGATAGACTTACCTTACTAACAAAACTCCATAATTAACTTATTATACTTTCCTTGGTCTCTCCCCCCACTCTTATGGTATAAAAGTGTAAAAATGAATACACACATATACACACAAACATACATAGATATAAAAACAGTTTAAAAATTCAGTTAGAAATCATTCAAACATATTCTGCTCTGGAATTCTTTTAAAATCAATTTCATGTCTAAGAAGAACTGGAGTTTCTAATTTCTACTGTAAATCAAAGCTGTCTGTACCAAGCGTGGGGAGGATTTTTTAAAAATCTAAATCCCTCCCTTTCCTGTTCATTTCCCCCTCCTTCCACATCTTTACCACTGCCACAAGGCCTGGACCACACAATAAAAATAAATAATAGTAATGACCCACCCAGTCTTCCTCCCTTTGAAGGCTGAGAAGGCCTCGTCTGGGCCCTACAACACTGCTCTGGTCTCCATGGCAACGGGCCTAGCTCCCATGCGCCGCCATCCTCGGCCTCTGCGCCTTTCAACACCCCCAAGAGGGAATGTTTTTAGGGAGGAGAGTGTGACGATGACGCCGCTGGGTCCCTCCCCTCAACTCCCTTCCTCCCTTCCTTTCTTTCTTTCTCTCCTTCCCTGTGACTGAAGCAGCCCTTTCAGGCTCCAGTCCAGGCCTGGGCCCACTTGGGCCCGCCCTCCAGGAGTTTTGGACTTCAACTCCCACAATTCCTAACAGCCGGTAGGCTGTTAGGAATTGTGGGAGTTGAAGTCCAAAACTCCTGGAGGGCGGGCCCAAGTGGGCCCAGGCCTGCTTTAGTCTACAGATCTTCAGGAGAGATAAAGCTGAGTATAATAATCTGCTTTAAATTGATCTGAGTCCACACTGCCAGATAACCCAATTCAAAGCAGATAATCTGGATTTTATATGGGAGTGTCAAAGGGGCCTCAAGTCCACAGAGCAGCAGAAAACAGGTGTGCTCCCTCCTCAGTGTGACTTCCATGACATGCAAATATAACAAGAATACTAGGGGCCCTTCTGCACTGCCGTATAATTCAGAATATCAAGGCAGAAAATCCCTCAATATCTGCTTTGATCTGAATTATATGAGTCCACACTGCCATGTATTCCAGTTCAAAGCAGATAATACCCGGCTGCTGAGTGGGATGGAGCCATCCTACCAAGGAAGCACTCTCCAACAGCCACTGGGGGACCCTCCCAGCATCTTTAACTGCCATTCCACCGGTCGCTGAGTGGGAGGAAGCCATCCTACCAACCAGGCTTTCTCCAACAGCCACTGAGAGACCTTCCCGCCATCTTTAACTGTCATTCCACCGACCACTGAGAAGCCCTTCCGTCGTCTTTCACTGCCATTTCACCAGCCGCTGAGTGGGAGAGAGTCAGCCTACCAACCAGGCTTTCTCCAACTGCCACTGAGAGACCTTCCCGCCATCTTTAACTGCCATCTTTTTATTATTTTTTGTGGAGACGTCTTAATTTTCTCACTGGCTAATGTTTATCACCAGTGACAAAGCTTAGCGAAATATACTATTGAACTGATGAGTCTCCACAATAATTGTAATTGGTTTTCTTTTTTTTACTGTTTATGTCTTATTTCTGGACATCGTTGTGCCTTGTGTGATTTTTGTCTTGTATTTTATGTTAAATGTGTTTTGACATGTGTTGTATTATGTTGTGAGCCACGTTGGTTCCCATTAGGGAGAAAAGTGTTATTACTATTACTAATACAGTAGAGTCTCACTTATCCAAGACTTGCTTATCCAAGGTTCTGGATTATCCAATGCATTTTTGTATTTATTTACTTATTTACAGTATTTATATTCCGCCCTTCTCACCTTGAAGGGGACTCAGGGCGGATCACATTACACATATAAGGCAAACATTCAATGCCTTAACATAGAACAAAGACAAAGACAAACACGGGGCTCCGAGCTGGCCTCGAACTTATGACCTCTTGGTCAGAGTGATTTGTTGCAGCTGGCTGCAACTGGCTGCTCAACAGCCTGCGCCACAGCCCGGGCACATTGTAGTCAATATTTTCAATATATCATGATATTTGGTGCTGGCCTCGAACTCATGACCTCTTGGTCAGAGTGATTTGTTGCAGCTGGCTGCAGCTGGCTGCTCAACAGCCTGCGCCACAGCCCGGGCACATTGTAGTCAATGTTTTCAATATATCATGATATTTGGTGCTAAATTAGTAAATACCGTAATTACAACATAACATTACTGCATATTGAACTACTTTTCTGTCAAATTGGTTGTATAACATGATGTTTTGGTGCTTAATTTGTAAAATCATAACCTAATTTGATGTTTAATAGACTTTTCCTTAATCCCTCCTTATTATCCAAGATATTCGTTTATCCAAGGTTCTGCCGGCCCGTTTAGCTTGGATAAGTGAGACTCTGCTGTATTAGAAAAGGAGAAGTTGATGGACAAGAACCACTGCTCACAACAGCAACCACTTCATCGGGTTGTATGTCTTTCGGGCTGTATGGCCATGTTCCAGAAGTATTCTCTCCTGACGTTTCGCCCACATCTATGGCAGGCATCCTCAGAGGATCACAACAACCCTGTGATCCCGGCCATGAAAGCCTCCGACAACCACTTCATCATTCAAAAGTATTTTGAGAAAGATGACTACAGATTCTAACTCAGGCCTGGGCAAACTTGGGCCCTCCAAGTGTTTTAGACTCCGGCGCCCACAATTCCTAACAGCCTACCTGTTGAAGTCCAAAACACCTGAGGCCAAGCTCAAGTTGGTCCAAGCCTGCTACAAAGAGATCCTACTTCCGGTCCCCCCTTCAAACATGCCCTCCGGCATCCTATTCTTGCTCAGAGCCTGGCAGAGTGGCAGTCACGTGACGCCAAGCGGGAGGCGTGGCCAAGCATCCTGCTGAGGAAAGCCAGCCGAGTGCCCCCTTCAAAGGAGTCCCCCGGAAACGCCTCTTCTTTTGTGTGCGAGGAAGAGGCCGGTAGGAAAGTACAGGTGAGGCTGGCGGGGGCCGGAGGGGGAAGGGGGTGGGTGGGTGGGCTCCCAAGCTTTAAAGCCTTATCCTCATCTTATCCTCGTCTCAGTCTTCCAACCCTCTTGCTTAACCTTTTCTGTTTATTTATTATATTACTTTCCCCTCACAAAACAGGACTCACAGCCTCTATTGCAGGCATGGGCAAACTTCGGCCCTCCAGGTGTTCTGGACTTCAACTCCCACCATTTGGCTGTTAGGAATTGTGGGATTTGAAGTCCAAAACACCTAGAGGGCCGAAGTTTGCCCATGCCTGCTCTATTGCCACTGCTGTCACACACAGATATAAACACAAGGTTGTTTTGTTGCTACAGTCTCACTTGTAATTCAAGATAGAATAATATACATAATCTGACTATTATTTATTAATAATTAATAATAATAGCCCGGGCTGTGGCGCAGGCAGGAGAGCAAGCCAGCTGCAACCAGCTGCAATGAATCACTCTGACCAGGAGGTCATGAGTTCGAGGCCCGCTTGGAGCCTATGTTTGTCTTGTCTTTGTTCTATGTTAAAAGGCATTGAATGTTTGCCTATATGTGTAATGTGATCCACCCTGAGTCCCCTTCGGGGTGAGAAGGGCGGAATATAAATGCTGTAAATAAATAAATAAATAAATAAATAATGAATATGGGAAACAAACAATCATATTTAGGAATGTTTTACAAAGATATAATAAACATTATGTTCATGTTTGAATATTTTTCAAAATACGTGTTGTTGAAGGCTTTCATGGCCAGGATCACAGGGTTGTTGTATGTCTTTCGGGCTGTGTGGCCATGTTCCAGAAGTATTCTCTCCTGACGTTTCGCCCACATCTATGGCAGGCATCCTCAGAGGTTGTGAGGTATGGAAAAACTAAGCAAGGTATGTTTATATTCCTGGACTTCCCACAGATATATATAAACATTCCTTGCTTAGTTTTTCCATACCTCACAACCTCTGAGGATGCCTGCCATAGATGTGGGCGAAACATCAGGAGAGAATACTTCTGGAACATGGCCACACAGCCCGAAAGACATACAACAACCCCCTTTTTCAAAATAACTCATAGGTTCCTCCAAAGCTACGTAGTCATATTTCTCTTGCCCATCTTTCCAATTGTAGAACTTTATACTACCCAATACTTCCTTCTGACAGTTGATTCCTTATCTCCCCTAGATTTTTCGTTTTTGATTCCCAATCTTTTAATTTCATAATTTCTTTTTCTTTAAATTCTCTTTCTAACTCCCTTTTGAGATTCATTGGGAATTTTTTTGTAATTAACACCGGTGTTAATGGGGAGATCGGTGGTAATAGTTTTTCTTCATACTTGGTCCAGATTTCTAATATATTTTTTAAAAAGGAGTTCCCTATTTTATTATACAATTTCTTCTCTGAATTCCTGGTTTTCCCTATGAAGAAAATATTCTCTAATTTCATATCTATATCTTTACTCTCTTCTTCTAACCATTCTAAATCCTCTTGTCCTATAATCCCTTCAATAATATACCTTAATTGATTTGCCATATAGTATGGGTTTAAGTCTGGTATTCCCAGACCTCCCTTCTTTTGTATTTTATACCATTTTTCTTTATTTATTCTAGCCCTTTTATTCCCATTACAAAAGGTATTTATCATATTCTGCCAATTTGTAATTTCACCAGTTGAAATGTTAATAGGTAGCATTCTAAACAAAAAAAAAAAAAAGCTATGTAGTCATAACTTTAAATTAATCCGCTATAGTCCCATGTGAGTTGAAACTGTAGTGAAAAGTCTTTGGAAGTACGTGATGATCAGGAATGTGATCCGGAAAACAACAAGGGTTCCTGGGTGCTTTTATCCTTGTTTCAGGAAAAGTATCCCTTCTTCAGGTTGCTTGCTTCATGTATTTGAACTAGTGTCTTCAGAAGATTTTATAGGCTATATTTAAAGAGACAACATAATAGATATGTTATACTAGCGCCCAGTAGCAATAAACAATTGATAATCTTTTAACAACAATTAAAAAAAGAGAAAACACTTCCTCTGGAAAGGCCTACAACAAGGACAGAAAACTGGTAGCTGTTGATCCTCAGGTGTGTTAGCAGTGTCGGTCAAAATATGTAGCAAGTGGTTCTTATTTTCCCACCCAAATGAAGACATGTTTGTGTATGTACAAACTCGTGATGAAAATGAGCATGCACATACACAAGCAAAACTCCTGGCTGGGAAGAGAGAGATGAGTTATGCCCATAACTGTACAGCTCTCTTTTTGAAGCCAACCAGAGAAGGAAAGCTTACCACTGAACCTCTATTACTGTCAAGAAGTTCTGTTTAATGTTCAATTTAAAACCATTAGATTTGGTCCTGCTACCCTCTGAGACAGCAGAGAATGAGCTCCTCTGTAGCAATCCTTGAGGTGTTTAAAAAGAGCAGCCATGTCACTCTGCAATGTTCTCTTCACCAGCTGAACAGACCCAGCTCCCATAATCTGTCTTTGTATGTTTAATTGTCAGGCTCCTGCTAGTTCCGGAGTTATAATGTTCCTAGAACAACCACAATCCACGAATGCCTTGCAGGTGGCCCGATTCTCTAGCCCCGAGATGCAGATTGGCACTACTATCATGCGTTTGTCCCGACTCACCAGTTTTTCCGAAGATTCTGGGGCTTGCACCTCCTCCTCCGCACGCCTTCCGGTTGCTGGCTTGGGTTTTGAGGGTTTTGGCGGCTCCCCCTTCCGTGCCCAACATTCTGCTGCTCGATGGCCCGTTTTCCCACACACAAAGCATCCCGGTTTAGGTTTGTTGTCGTCTCCTCTGGGGGGAATCCCCGGCCTCCCTCCGTACCTTTCCTGCTTCCTCGTTTCTCCTCGGCCTCTCGCCACCGGTCTCTGCTGGCCGCTGCTGCCCCTGAAGCGCTTCACTTGGGCCAGGGTGGACTCAACGCGCCCCGCTAGTTGAATCCATCCCTGGAGCGTTTCGGGGTCATCTCTGTGCGCTGCCCAGCTGAAAACTTCGGGGCGTAGTCCCTCTTTAAATATTTCCACTTTGGTCACTTCAGACCACTCTGGTACCCTTTCCGCGAGGTGGAGGAATTCCTCTGCGTACTCGGGCACCGTTTTGTCCCTCTGCTTTATTCCTTTAAACTGGTCTCGAGCCCTCAATTGCTCTAGCCGGTCTCTGAACCGGTTTTCCAGGGCGGCGAGGAAGCGGGGCACCGACCTCAGGCATGGGTCGCGTCTGGCATGTAGTTGCACATACCAGCTTGCAGCTCCTCTCTTTAGTGTGTTGCCGATGGCTCGAACCCTGCTTGCTTCGGAGGGGAATGTGTGTGCATTGTCTTCCATGTATCCTCTGATGCTAATTAGAAAAAAGTTCAGTTCAGCTGATTCCCCTCCGTATTCTAGTTTGAGATCTTCCCTTCTTGGCATCCATTCTGCGGCCCGTTGATGCTGTCTGGGAGGCATGGGGAAGGGTTGCATCGGGTTTCCTCGGACGGCCCCTTGGAACACGCCGCGCCCCACTCCGGTGGTCATTCTGCGCGGCTCCCGAAATCCTGCCGCCGCTGTCGGCCCTTCCACCCATCCGCATACGGGCCTCGCTGTAGCCCCCGCATCTCGCCTTTCCTCGTCGTACGGCACATCCTCCTCCTCCTCCTGGATCTCCTGCTCCTCTCCGCCTTCGTCTGCAAATCCACTGGACCCGATCCCTGGCCCCAGTGGTCTTTCCACCCCGACGCCCATTCGGGGGGTTGGGAGCTCTGTTGGAGATGGCGGCCTCAGAGTTCCCAGAGCTCGCTGGCGCTCCACTTCGCGTGCCATTCTGTCTCGGAACTCCAGCTCCTGCCAGTATTCCTCATCTCCCTCGTCCCTCGCTGCCACGGGACTCTGCGTTGATGCTCGCTGGCCCCTCTGGCTCCAATCTCCTTCTTTACTTGGCTCTCTCTCGGCGCCATATCGGATGGGCTCCTTTTGGAGATTCTCTTCCAATAGTGGCACCAACCTCCCCACGGTTTCCGACAGCCTGGATAAATTAGTTTCCAGGATGGATAACCGCAGGGCCACGGTCTCCGGCATGCTTCCTCCAGATCCCCAACTGGTTTCTGCAGCCGCAGAGACGCCTCTTCCTCCCCTGGGAATCCTCTGGGTCACGCCGTTCGGCCTGGGGTACCCCGTAGAGGAAGCTATGGCTTGCAGCGTCTCTCCTCCCTTCGGCCGGGCCCCTTGCAAAGGCCTCCCTGCTCCATTTGGGCTTTGATCTCCTTCTTCACTCATTATCACTTCACTGCGAATTCCGCAGGAGGGTGAGAACAGGATTCTCGACTTAAATGTCAGGCTCACTTCAAAGGACCAGTCTGAACGCAGATCAAAGATAGCTGCTCTCAAATCCAATCTTTATTGAAGAATACATGACTTTGGAAAAGTCGAGAATGACCTAATGTTTACATACACTCAATTTTATCACTTCTGATTCAACGTAATACCACACGCAAATATCATCATCAAATCCCACCCCCTGGATCACATTACTACCATTCCCACACACTATATCAATTATAATTGTTTATACTTTCGAGCCTGAGTTCCCAGGCTCATTTTATCTTCTCCCGCCAGGTGCTTGCAGGATTATTTATGTTATGAAGTCAGATTCAGGGCTTGGAAATTCAGCCCTGGGATCTGGCTCCATGACATTTAATGATAATAATTTTATTATTATGACCATAGACCAAGAGTGTAAAACATTAAAAACATTTTTTTTAAAAAAATGTTAACATTAAGACCAGAAATTTATAACATAAAATCAAAAAGTTCATACGCTTATAAAATCTGTGGGTATGAATAATAAAATGATTATGTCTAAACTTTATCCACTGAAATCGTCCACAAACTCCACTAAATTTAGCTACTCTATAAGTAATTGATGGATCCCTATTATCTATAAGATGTTTTAGATAATATTCTTCATTCTTGCCAGAGATCTTTTGTACATTGTGGGGGACAAGAGACAGGGCTTTTTCGGTGGTGGCTGCATGGCTGTTGAACTCCTTGGCAAGGGAGATTAGGGAAGCCCCCTCACTGATGTCTTTTAGGAAGCAGCTGAAGACCTGGATGTGGGACCAAGCTTTTGGCCCATTCTAGGATATGAGTTGATATGACCTGATGGATTCTGTGGATTCATATGAAGTTGAATATGGACTGGCTCTGACTTTGGCTCAGTTCTACTGCCCCTGTTGTAATAGTCACAAGGGTTTTATTGTTTTAATTTGATCTGGATACCGGCTTTTAATTGTGTTTTATGTTTAGTTTTACTACATTTGTATTATATGTGGCATCTAATTCTGCCATTGTGTAAGACCACTCTGGGTCCCCCTGGGGGGAGAAGAGCAGTATATAAAATAAATAAATAAATAAATAATAAAAACAGATAAAATATCCTTATAGAAGTGACATAGTAAAAGCACCTTGTGTGTTTTATTCTGGATACCTCTTATCATCCCTGTTCTTCTCTGAACTTCTGTGCCCCCTCTCTACAAATATCTAGGTTCTCCAATTTAACTCTGCTGTGCTGGGATGGAAGTGAGGTACATTGCTGGGAATATATTTCCTCTTCCATATGGGGTCTTCTTATGTAAAAATTGTTAACACAATGTCTTGGCTTTACAGAGTTTTGGAGCACAACAAAATGAAGCCGCTTTTGCCCTGAGAGAGAAGCAGGAAAGTTCAGAACTTTGAAGTCCCCATTGGCAGCTTCTTTGGACACCGACTGAAAAATGAACAGACCAGACTCCACAGGATCTGAAACTGGAAGGGGCCTTGATGCTCCAAGGGCTGAGGACCATGGGGAGTTCTGGGAAAGAGTGGAGCAGAGCTTCCTGGGTGATGATCTTGCCAGCCCAGACACACAGTGCCAACGCTTCAGGCAGTTCTCTTACAAGGAGGTTGAGGAGCCCCGAGAGGTTTGCAGCCGACTCTATGATCTGTGCCATCAGTGGCTGAAACCAGAAAAACAAACCAAAAATCAGATGCTGGACCTGGTGGTGCTGGAGCAGTTCCTGAGCATCCTTCCCCCAGAGATGTCAAGTTGGGCGAGGGAATGTGGAGCGGAGACCTGTTCCCAGGCAGTGGCCCTGGCAGAAGGTTTCCTTCTGAGTAAGAAAGAAGAGAAGCAGCAAGAAGAGCAGCAGGTGAGAGCCTTGCATGTGCAAAGCAGAGTTGAGCAAAACATCTGCTTCACTGTCCCTGTTTTCCAGACCCTTCTGTCCTTACTGTTGTCACTAACTTACACAGAAATCTATAAATACAAGGGTTCCAGGGTGTTTATAGGAGCCAGAGACTCCTAAAGTGGACATAAGTGTTTTTCTCTTGTTTAATCGTTTAGAAAAAAATCATTATGAATTCTTTATTGTTACTGAGTGCTGGCAACACCATATCTATTATGTTGTCTCTTTAAAATTTAGTTTATAAAGCTTCGGAAGATAAGATTACGAGCATATCTTCAAGAAACCTTCAAAAGAAACCTGAAGAAGGGATACTTCTCCTGAAACAAGGATTATAAACACCCGGGAACCCTTGTATTTAAAGTGTTGACCACAGTTTATGGAAGAACTTATCAGTTACTTTGTTTTCCTGATCACGTATTCCTAAGACTTTTTACTTGCGTGGGACAATACTGAATCTATTTAAAGTGTTGACCATGGTTTATGGAAGAACTTATCAGTTACTTTGGAAAACATTCAAGCATGAATGTAATGTTTGGTACTGTTATGCCACGAGGAGGCAGAACATCACCTGCTGTCCTATCTCTTTAAGATTCTAAAGGGGTGGAGCTTAGCCTTGGCTCCTGCCAGCCTGAAATGGCAGTTATTTTTGTCAGTTAGATTTTGTCAGTTAGTGAGGCACTGGAAGGAAGTGTAGGAAGCAAAAAGGATTACAGAAATTCACGTCACATTGGAACTGTATTCAAATTAGATTAAAAGCCATAGACTACAGCAATAGAGAAAGCCATGTCAACATTGCATTGAAGTCATCTCAAAGATACAAAGAATCCAATCATTACAAGACTTTATACTCTGTGGCAATATCTATCCAGAACTGCATAGACTTAAAGATTTCTTTCCTCACAAGAGACTTCATAGTGGCAACAAGAGGAAAAGCGATCAATTTTGTCTATTAATAAAATATTTTGTTTCACCAAATACAGTCTCCAATCTGTCCTTCGTGCTATGGTTCCTTCCAGTTCATTTAGTTCAGCATGGAGGCAGAACAGGTACATTGTTGTAAAACAGTCCTAATGTGTTTATTCCCTGCGTTTCTTGAATTATAAATAATAATCAGTTTGTAATTGTTATTCTATCCTGTATTACTAGTGAGTCTATAGTAACAGGACAACCTTGTATTTACATTTACTGTTGTCACCCCCATAGCCATTGGGAAGTTTGTTGGACTCCTGTTGCAATTTGATGCCTCCAGTCTTTGTCTTGGGAAAGTACAAGGCTCCTTGTTTTGAAGTAGAATCATATCTAGAAAGTCCCTAGAACATAAGATTCTGCTTTAAAATAAACTACATCTCTCTTGTTTTGAAAGGAAATCATAGATCTTTTGGCTGCAACTGATGCAGAACCAGTTCAGGGGTAAGTTCAGGTGCAGTGTGTGGCTGTGGTGGGTAGAGGAGTGAAATATGCTCTCCTTTGCCCCTCCAAGCGTTCCCTTCCTTCTGCACAGTATGATACCCTCTTTTTCTAGACGAAATTTGGGCAGAAAAGAAGGATGGATGAATGGGTGGTTCATATCTTAAAGTGTCAACTTCATGTCCCATGGATCTGTGGTATTTTTTAACCCTTCTTCACATTTTGTATCATGAATCTTTATAACTGTTTCAGGTGAAAAAGCGTGCTGTGGGAGTTCAGCCTTATTTACGTGCTGCAGTGGAGACTCCATCAAATGCCAGGCAGAGTTCCCAACAAAGGAGCCCCAGTTTGCGAAGTAAGGTGTATTGCTGGGAGAGTGTCCTTTTTAAATATCATATTCCTCATCTGAAAGGTTTAGACTCAGAAGTATTTTGGACATGAAGTTTTGCATATGTCATCCAAAGATTTTAGGGTGTATCGCTATGTTGGTGGCACCCAACTCGTATTTTGACTAGGCGAAGGAGCAACATGAATCTTAATCTAGTCACCACAAAGGTGTTCCTGGTTATTCAGAAGGCAAATCAACGTATAAGGAGCCCGCTTGTACTGGATGGGATTATACTCCTCCTGAAATGTATGGTTCATAATTTGAGTGTGCTCCTGGACTTGGATCTGAGCTTGGGTGGCTGAGTGCAGCCAGGGAGGTACAATTAAAACTAGAGTGCCAGCTGTACCTGTTCCTTGAAAAGTTAGATCTGGCTACACATGCCTTCACTACACCTCATTGTAATGACTGGCTTTGTGAAGTGTTTGAAAGCTTCAGCAGGTTCAAAATGCTGCAGCCAGGCTGCTGTCTGGGACTGGCTACAGGCATAACATAACCCCCCTCCAAGAAAGAGCTTCATTGGCTAACCAGTTCATTTCTGAGCAGAATTCAATGTTCTGGATTTGAATTCTTTAAATTTCTAAGTTGCTTGGGTCCATACTATCTGAAAAAGCATATTTCTTTATATAAACCAGTGTAGACCTTAAGATATGCAAGGAAGGGCTTTCTCTCAGTCCCACCGCCTTTGTAGACAAGGTGGATGAGGACTCAGCAGAGAGCCTCTGAAGCTGTGGGACTCCTTTCTATGGGAGGTCCAGATGGACCCCTCCCTGCTCTCTTTTCTCCAGCAAGTGTATTTAGGTAGGCATTTGAAGTTTAACTTTTGAATTATAGTTTGTGTGTGTGTGCTATTACTATACTCATTTAATGTTTTAATTCTTTGCACCATGTTTATTGTGTTTAAAATATCTTTTAAAATCTCAATATTTAAAATATATATTAAGTACTTAATTGCTTACTTCTAAACCTTTGTAATGTAATTTTCTCACTTTATTCCTTTTAAACTATTTCAGTCCCTGCATCTTGGAAAGAAAGGGGGGATATAAATTCCATGAACAAATAAACAAATCTTCCCCTCTTCTTCAAGGTGCTCAGCCTGACAGTATAACTGACCAAAGGCCAAACAATGGCTTTCATGGATCAGTGGTCAAGTGGGGACTGTCTATGTACATGGCTGTCGATGTCCATTGTGTTCAGGGGTTTTGCTTTTATAAGGGTCTTGGGGATTGTGATCTTGGACAGAGACCAGTATGACTGACCTGCCTTGATCTCTCACCCAGGGGCTGGAGAAAGACTGGCAACAATGGCTCAGTTGCCTCTTCTTCCTTGTGATGGAGGAGAACCATTTCAGGTAAGGAAAAAGGTCACTGGAATGAAAGGATGTGTTTGGAATTCTCTGTTTCCAACACAGTCTCTAATAAAAAGGGCTGGGAATAATGTCATTCCCCTTTTAATAAAAAAAAAAGAATAACATTTGAGGCTTTCGTAAATATTTCGGGTGGAAATGTTTTGAGATTGAGATTTAAGATTTGAGATTGAGATTGAGAGCTGTTTCCATTATAGTAGGCCCCTAACTTTCATGAGGGGATATTGTGGACACAGGACAAAAGTAGAAAAACCATTAAAAAATTAAAAATCCCTTTATTTGTCTGAAATAACATCTCTCCTGTTTAAAAAAATGGCAATTTATTCACTATCATGGGGGCCCTGTGCCCTGATATCAGCGAATGTGACGGGCTGACTGTACTTCAAAAAGTCAGGAGTCATAACAAGAGAAAACGTCATCTGTTATTATTTGGGATTTGTTAGAAAGGCCTCTCTACCCTGCAGAGAGAGGTAGGAGGATGAAGGAATCTGGATAAGCCATTTGGCCAATAACGCTTCTATTTTAATGTTATAAACCAGGATCCCAAAAATTGGATCTTCCAGCTGTTTTTGGACCAGCTCCCAGAGTCCCAGCCTGCTTGACCGACTGTCACAGATTGTGGGAGCTGAATTCCACCTGGCAGACCAAAGTTTGGGAAGCACTTCTCTAGAAAGCTGGCCAGTCGATATATTCTGTGTGTTTTAGACAGCTTGGGAAGGCATGCCTCCTTTTTTCAAGGTATAGCATTGCAAAACAGCTGTCCAACAGCTCTTACTGTCAGGAAGTTCTTCCTAATGTTTAGGTGGAACCTTTTTTCCTGCAGTTTATATCCATCGCTCTCAGTCCAAACCTTCAGAGCAACAGAAAACAAGATTTCCCCCTGCTCAGTGTGACATCCTTTCAAATATTTAAACATGGCTATTGTGTCTCCTCTCAGCCTCCTTTTCTCTAAGCTAAACATATCCAGCTCCCTAAGCTGCTCCTCAGGGCGTGGTTTCCAAACTTTGTGTCTTTTCATTCGTTCATTCATTCATTTTGGTTGCCTTCTCTGGACATGTTCCACATTGTCCATATCCTTCTTGAATTGTGTCCAGGGTTATTCCAGGTGAGTTTTGACCAAAGCAGAAAAGAGTGGGACTATTACTTCATTCGATCCTTTTGTTTTCCAAAAAGTGAAAAGTAGAAATTTCTTCTGTTTTGCTCCTAGAGTTGAAGAATAGGGGGAGAAACCAAAACAGACTTAATTGTCCATCAAGGCCTGGGTAATTGGACACAGTTGATAAATGTCTGAGATTAGCTCTCCAAACTGGACAAGAAGAAATATGTGTCTCTCTTTCTCTCTGTTTTTGAGAGAATCAGGAAGGTCCGACTGGGTCAGGCCAAAGACCATCTGGTCCGGCTTCCTGATTCCTGAAGCAACCAAACAGACAGATCCCTCTCAGCAGCCCTGTAAGCCTATTCCAATGGCCATAAATTTTTTCCATGTTGTTCCCCCACAAGTGGCTCTTGAAGGAAAGTTTCTCATACTCTTGGAACTCATAGGTAGTGCACAGGATTAAGAGGCAGATTATTTACCCTCTGTTAGGAAGGCTGTGAATGCTGTCCTCAGTTTTAATGAACTTTAGCCTCCCTTTTGTGTTTTGTTTGTGTCACCTCAATGGTGGGAGTGAGCAGGAAATGAATGTTTTCCTTTTCTGTCCAGGCTCTAATGGGTTTTGAGGAGGTGGCTGTGTCTTTCTCTGAAGAGGAGTGGGCCCTACTGGATCCAGATCAGAGAGCTCTGCACCAGGACGTTATGAAAGAGATGTGTGGGATCATGTCCACCCTTGGTATGGCTCTTTAATGAATACACACACACACACATATTATATTATCATTGAGCTCAGGACCTTGGACAGCTTTTCAGTGGGGATGCCACAAAGATTGGAATCATATCAGAGGCAGCAAATATAATTTTATTGCATCAATGCCCAGTCTCATGTTTTCATTCCATCAGCACAGAGGAACAATCTCTTTAAGATTTATTGTAAGTAATTCAGAGCTAGTGAAAGGAAAGGATCAAAGAATTCTGGAGTTGGAAGAGGCCCGAAGAGGAATCTAGTCCAACCTTATTCTGCCATGCAGGAATCCATAATCAAAGCACTCCAAACAGAGATGCTACCTTGGTGTGTGGTGGCGTCTCATATTTTAACAGAGCAATTTTTTAACAGAGGCTGGAGGGCCATATGTTGGGAGTGTTAGCTTGTGCATTCCTGCATGACAGAACAGGGATGGACTAGATGGCTCTTAAGGCCTCTTCCAACTCTAGGATCCTTTGGTTTTTATAATTCTGGCATAGTTTGTAGTAACACAAGTCCCTAACCACAAGAAGGATACAAGATATATACATGAACACACAATGTGAGCCAGTCATTCAAAAAAGGCATGCGATCAAGGTAGGGCAGGATTATATGTGGCCCACAAAGGACATGTTGCTGTAAGCCAAAACTTCTGTTGTTTGTAGTTCTCCTTTCTGAGTTTTGGGGGTGCCTCAGAATTCCAAAGAAGACATAAACGCAACTGGGATTAGTTATGTGCCTCCAGGCCCTTGTATTCAGACATAATAATTGTTTCACTGACTTGTCCTGATAAGGAAACATGTCTTGTTTATTTTGACAATTGCTTGTGAAATTAAACTAAAAATAGATCTTGATAGAAAATAGGTTGAAAAGTGAAAATCCTGATAATTTATTTGTTTGCTATTATGCTGGAGCATAAATGACCAATGAGGAGAGGTTGCTTTCTGAGTTTTGGATGTTTTATTCATTTGGTCCTTTTCTTGTTCCTTTAGACTGATGTTTCTCAAGCTCTAGTCTTCCTGATGTTTTGGACTTCATTTCCCAGAATCCAGGATAATTGGTCAAAGTGACCGAGGCTTCTGGGAGATAAAATGCCAAACATATGGAGAAAGTTTGGGAATCCTTGTTTTAGATTCCTTTTTGCCCCCATTTGGAAACTCATCTTTTCTCTTCTTCCCACCAGGTAACTGTAGAGGGAACAATATATGTGGCGAGCATGAGAATTCTCTTAGGCCAAGCTTGGAGTTTACCAGAGACAAGCAAATACACACAGAAGAAAAAAGTGACACTGGGGAGATGGCCTGGAAATGCACCAGCTGTGGGAGATGGTTTGCCCCAAATATGGGGTTTCAGTTACATGAAGGGCTAGAGCAGGGAAACAAACAATTTAGATATGAACTCTATGCGAGAGATTTAGATAGCAAATTGTACTATCAGAATCGTCAGGGAGGCCATACAGGAAAGCAACAACGCCAGTGCCAGGATTGTGAGAAATATTTGGCCCACAGTTCATCACTTGTGAAGTATCAAAGAGCCCATGCTAGTAAGAAATCATACCAATGCCAAGAGTGTGGAAAAAAATGTGTTTCCAAGTCAGAACTTGTCAGGCACCTGAGAGTCCACACAGGAGAGAAACCCTTTAAATGTCAGCACTGTGATAAATGTTTTGCCTGCAAATCCGACCTTGTGAGGCACCAAAGCGTCCACACCGGAGAGAGGCCCTACAAATGCCAAGAGTGTGGGAAGTACTTTGCTTCCAGTTCCGTGTTGAAACATCTGAGGATCCACAGGGGAGAGAAACCCTACATGTGCCAGGAGTGTGGGAAGGGCTTTGCCTGCAAGTCAGACCTTGTGCGGCACCAGAGGGTCCACACAGGAGAGCGACCGTTCAAATGTGAAGAGTGTGGGAAATGTTTCATTTCTAAATCAGGCCTGGTGTACCATGAGAAGGTCCACAGAGCAGAGACGTGCTACAGTTGCCAGGAGTGCGGCAAAAGCTTTTCGCGTCACTCCCACTTTCTAACCCACCAGAAACTCCACACAGGGGACAGGCCATTCAAATGCCAGGAGTGTGGCAAATGTTACACGGAAAATTCACACCTCATCTTCCACCAAAGAATCCACACGGGAGAGAGGCCATACAAGTGCGAGGAGTGTGGCAAAGGGTTTACTCGCAGGTCTGAACTCGAAATCCACCAGAGAGTCCACACAGGAGAGAGGCCATACAAATGCCAGGAATGTGGGAAAGGGTGCAGCCGCAGGTCAGAACTGGTCATCCACCAGAGAAGCCACACTGGAGAGAAACCCTACAAATGCCAGGAGTGTGCAAAATCTTTCGCTTGCAAGTCGGAGCTGGTGAAACACGAGCGAATCCATACTGGAGAAAAGCCGTACCAGTGCCACGTGTGTGGGAAGTGCTACACTCAGAATTCACACCTTCTCTTCCACTGGAGAGTCCATACTGGGGAAAAACCATTTGAATGCCAGAAGTGTGGCAAATGCTTTGCTCATAGTTCCTACCTTGTGAGTCACCAGAGAGTCCACACGGGAGAGAAACCATACCATTGCCTTGTGTGTGGAAAACATTTTATCCGGCATTCAAACCTCATCAAGCACCGGAGAGTCCACCTAAAAGAGCAAGCATTACAAGCATTACAAAGCCAAATGTAAGCAGAATGTTTTGCTTTTTAGTCTGAACATTTAGCCCAGGATGCCAAACTCATTTCCACCAAGGGCCACATCAGCCTTATGGTTGCCTTCAAAGGGCCAGTTGTATTTGTAAGACTGTATAAACAAACTTTGTTGCCCTGGCATTGAAAGCCTTATGGGGTACATAAAATGACATGGCAGGCCAGATTTGGCCCACAGGCCTTGCTTTGGACATGTGTGATTTAATCCATCAAAAGAAGTCACAGCATCCTGCATTTATTCAAACCCCAAGATTCAGCCAGTCCTACCCAGTGTCCGTTCATGTAGCTAAGACATCTAGCTTGAAGTTTAAAACTTCCAGGAGAGGTTACAAGGCAATATGTTCTTCTGGAGCTACAAAAAACAAGCTCAAGCCACATGACAGTCCTTCAGATATCAATTGTTTTGTCATATCCCTGCTCTGTTTTCACCAAACAAAACATATCCAGTTCCTTCAGTACCCTGTATAGCAGGCATGAGCAAACTTGGGCCCTCCAGGTGTTTTGGACTTCCACCATTCCTAACAGCCGGTAGGCTGTTAGGAATGGTGGGAGTTGGAGTCCAAAACACCTGGAGGGCCCAAGTTTGCCCATGCCTGCTATATAGCCATGCATATATGGTATTGCATACCCACTCTGTCTCCTCTTTCCAATCTAAACATATCCAACTCCCACAGTAGTTTCTCAGAGGCCTTGTTTTCCAGGCCTATTAGCTGATTTCCTTGGATGCTTCATATCTTGATCTAGAATATGAATTGTGGGATCTCTAGACTTCACATACAACCAAGGGATTGGCTTGACTTTGACTTTTTTCACTTGCTACTCCATACTTCTGGAATTATTTCTTCGAACCTCTGTGGACTGCTCTTTCCCTTGTTGTTTTTAAAATCTCAATTCAAAACTTTTATATATTTTTTTAGCTCCGAGAACGTTTACTTACGTATTTGATGATAATAAGGATTGTTTAGCTGATTGTTATAATTTTGATTTTGATACTACGTTTTAGCAAACGAAAGGCGTGTTGACAAAAATGTGAATAGTTTTTACCATTATTTATATCTCAGCAATTATTTTGTAATCTGAAAAAACTTGCCTTGAAGGTTAAAACAAGAAGCCAGAAAGAAGTTTAAAAACAGAAAAACAAGAAGTGAGAGCGAGAGGGGGGAATGAAAGAAAGAAATCTACAGCAATAGATTTCTGAATAAGGGGGGAGGTTTAAAAATAAATGTAGGAACTATAAGGCTGAGGATAGCAATTGTGGAAACCTTGTGCTATTATAACCCATCCATTAAATTACATGGATAAACTGTATCTGTGACAGCAGCCCAGTGTATCTGTGATGTTTTCATTAAGAAGTGTATTAATTGCTCTAGAAATCTTGTTATTCTTCTGCAGCAGTTCTCATCAACTTTATATTGTCTTAAAAGGATGACAATCACATGCCATCCCTTTTCTAACAAGGCTTTGTTTATATTATTTATTTCCTTTTCTAGAACATAGCAAAACACATTTTGCTGGAGTCCAAAGGATACACTGGTATTGCTGTCATTGCTTTTAAATCTGTTGCTTGAATTTCAGGTTTTTTATTTTAAAAATGGTAAAACTATTTTGGGATCATGTGTTAAATTATGCTGAGAATTTTCTTGAGTCATTTCATGTGAAAATATCTAATTGAAAAAACAAAACAACACCTACAATATGTAAACTGTCCAGCAAGGCATTTGATAGTTTATATGGACTATCACTGATATGCCATTTTAAGATTGGCTCTAATTGGAATGGAAATAATTATATTAAACATAACCAGCCTGATTGTTCTATCTATCCTGAGATTTAATTTTAGTAAATCTTTTACCTGTTTGTTCCCATATGTGTGCTATAAATGAGTGTTTGATGTTAGACAGTATTAAATAGATTTTTGTGATGAATATGTTTCTTGTTTGACTTCATTAAAAGGATTTCAAAGTTTATGTGAACTCACATTTTCCCCCATTTTTCTGTGGAAAAAGCTGAAACAGAGGCAAAAATGTCTTTTTCTGGTATTAATGATGATTGTGAAGTAACACAATTTGATTTCTTCCTAATATCTGCCTGCATTTCCCCCCTTACAATAAGATGCAGATAATTGTACACAATTCCAAACTGGCTGGTAGTAATAGGTGTCCATGGAGGGAAAACCAGAGGCTTGGGATGCATTTGTAGGTGGGGCCAAGATGCATACATTACACATTATATTATTATTATTATTATTATTATTATTATTATTATTATTATTATTATTATTAACACAACGACATTTTATGACACAGCAAACAAGATAGACATGATGGATTTCGTATCACAAAATCACAAGTCGAACACTTCCCAAGTGTCTAGGACTGTGTGATGTATTTCGGGATGATGTGCGCAGATCCCAGTCGGGTGGCCTTTTGCAGTTGGTAGATCGTAATTTTGTCAATGTCTATTGTTTCCAAATGCCGGCTGAGATCTTTTGGCACGGCACCCAGTGTGCCCATCACCACCGGGACAACCTACACTGGTTTCTGCCAGTCTTTGAAGTTCAATCTTGAGGTCCTGAGTTTTTCCTGTTGTTTTTCATCAATGTGACTGTTACCTGGGATGGCAACATCAATGATCCAAACCTTTTTCTTTTCCACAACTGTGATGTCTGGTATGTTGTGTTTCAGAACTTTGTCAGTCTGGATTCGGAAGTCCCACAGTATCTTTGCATGTTCATTTTCCAATACTTTTGCAAGTTTGTGATCCCACCAGTTCTTTGCTGCTGGGAGGTGGTACTTGAGGCATAAGTTCCAATGAATCATTTGGGCCACATAGTTGTGCCTCTGTTTGTAGTCAGTCTGCGCAATTTTCTTACAGCAGCTGAGGAGATGATCAATGGTTTCGTTGGCTTCCTTGCACAGTCTGCATTTTGGGTCATCAGCTGATTTTTCGATCTTGGCCTTAATTGCCTTTGTTCTGATGTCTTGCTCCTGGGCTGCAAGGATCAGGCCTTCTGTCTCCTTCTTCAGGGTCCCATTCGTGAGCCAGAGCCAGGTCTTCTCCATATCAGCTTTTCCTTCAATTTTGTCAAGGAACTTTCCATGCAATGTTTTGTTGTGCCAGCTGTCAGCTCTAGTTTGTAGTGCAGTTTTCTTGTACTGGTTTTTTGTCTGCTGTGCTTTGAGGAGTTTCTGATTTTTGACTTCAATCAAAGCAGGTTCTTCACTTTGTTTTACATATTCTGCCAGGGCATGTTCTTCTTTGATTGCTTGTTTTACTTGTAAGAGTCCTCTGCCATCTGATCTAGGCAGATATAGCCGGTCAACATCACTGCGAGGGTGATGATGATGATGATGATTATTATTATTATATACAACAAGATTAGTACACAGCAAACAAGATCACTATGCTGGCTGTTGTATTGGATTACATGTCGGACACTTCCCAAGTGTCCAGGACCGTGTGATGTGAGACTAACTGTGAGACTAACTGTGTGATGGGAGACTAACAAACTAGCTTGTTTTCTGCTGCTCTGCAGACTAGGACGCGGAACAATGGCTTCAAACTACAGGAAAGGAGATTCCACCTGAACATCAGGAAGAACTTCCTCACAGTGAGGGCTGTTCGGCAGTGGAACTCTCTCCCCCGGACTGTGGTGGAGGCTCCTTCTTTGGAAGCTTTTAAACAGAGGCTGGATGGCCATCTGTCGGGAGTGCTTTGAATGCGATTTCCTACTTCTTGGCAGGGGGTTGGACTGGATGGCCCATGCTGTGCCAAAAGATCTAAGCCAGCATTTGGAAACAATAGACATTGACAAAATTACGATCTGCCAACTGCAAAAGGCCACCCTACTGGGATCTGTGTGCATCATCCGAAAATACATCACACAGTCCTAAACGCTTGGGTAGTGTTCGACTTGTGATTTTGTGAGATGAAATCCAGCATATCTATCTTGTTTGCTGTGTCATACAATGTCGTTGTGTCAATAATAATAATAATACATCACACAGTCCTAAACACTTGGGAAATGGGGTTGTTGTATGTCTTTCGGGCTGTGTGGCCATGTTCCAGAAGCATTCTCTCCTGACGTTTCGCCCACATCTATGGCAGGCATCCTCAGAGGTTGTGAGGTATGGAGAAAACTAAGCAAAGAGGTTAATATATATCTGTGGAAAGTCTGGGGTGAGAGAGGTCAGTGTGAATGTGTAGTTAATCACTTAAATTAGCATTGAAAAGCTTATCTGCTGTCTTCTTCCTGCCTCTGGGGCATCCTTTGTTTAGAGTCGTTAACTGCCCTTGGTTGATTCATGTCTGGAAACCCTCTGTTTTCAGAGTATTGCTTTTTATTTACTGTTCTGATTTTTGAGTTTTGTAATACTGGTAGCCAGATTTTGTTCATTTTCATGGTTTCTTCCTTTCTGTTGAAGTTGTCCACATGCTTGTGGATTTCAATGGCTTCTCTGTGTAGTCTGACATGATAGTTGTTAGAATGGTCCAGCATTTTTGTGTTCTCAAATAGTATTCTGTGTCCAGGCTGGTTCATCAAATGCTCTGCTATGGCTGATTTCTCTGGTTGAATTAGTCTGCAGTGCCTTTCATGTTCTTTGACTCTTGTTTGGGCGCTGCGTTTGGTGGTCCCTATGTAGACTTGTCCCTAATTTAAGTGATTAACTACACATTTACACTGACCTCTCTCACCCCAGACTTTCCACAGATATATATTAACCTCTTTGCTTAGTTTTCTCCATACCTCACAACCTCTGAGGATGCCTGCCATAGATGTGGGCGAAACGTCAGGAGAGAATGCTTCTGGAACATGGCCACACAGCCCGAAAGACATACAACAACCCTGTGATCCCGGCCATGAAAGCCTTCGACAACACTTGGGAAATGTTCGGCTTGTGATTTTGTGAGACGAAATCCAGCATATCTATTTTGTTTGCTGTGTCATACAATGTCGTTGTGTCAATAATAATAATAATAATTTATGGAAAATCAGAAACTGAAATAATAATTATTATTTATGGAAAATCAGAAACTGAAATAATACTACTAATTATTATTATTTATGGAAAATCAGAAACTGAAATAATACTTATTATTCAAGTTGCATACATTACACAATATATTATTATTATTATTATTATTATTATTATTATTATTATTATTATTGGTGCAGCCTATGTATTTCTCACCCTAATTCCTGCGGTCCCTTTCAATCCATTGGGGACTTAAAGGCTTCCCTGCCTTCCTCCCTGATAAGCCCCGCCCCTTTGGAAGGGTCTGCCTTGATTCCGCCATCAGTTGGGCGCGGCTTCCGTCACGTGACCGGAAGTAGGACGGGCTACTTCTATACGCACTTCCGGAGCGCCGCTCTGACCTCTTCCTCCAGTCTTTTGAGGAGAAGGAGGGAAGCAAAACGCGGAGGCCTCTCAAGGCAGGGATCCTGGAGGTGAGAAGCGGCTCGATGTGGGATCAGGGAATTCTGGTGGAGGGAGGAAGGGGAGGGGAAGGAGATCCAGCCATTGTTATGGAAGGGAAGCCAAAGAGGCACGGCTTGGGGCCTTCCCTGGTTGAGGCTGGGCCTCGCTAATGTTTTGGGATTTGGGGGATGTTGCAGTCTAAAGTTCTCAGAGGCTTCTGAGGGAAAGCTGTCAAGCACAATCATTGAAAAGTTGGAACACAAAGGGGTTAGGTAATCAGAAAGTTCAACAGAAAGGAGGAAACCATGAAAATGAACAAAATCTGGCTACCAGTATTAAACAACTCAAAAATCAGAACAGTAGATGGGAAGCAACACTCTGAGGACAGAGGAGCCCCAGAGATGACTAATGAACAAAGGATGCCCCCCAGGCAAGAGACAAACCTTTCCAATGCTAATTAGGGTGATTAACTGCAACATTAGTGCTGGCTTCCAACTGACAAAGGACTCTTGTCACACCCTGGACTCTCCACAGATATATATTTACCTTCCTTGCCTAGTTTATCCATGCCTCACAACCTCTGAGGATGCCTGCCATAGATGTGGGCGAAACGTCAGAAGAGAATACTTCTGGAACATGGCCACACAGCCCGAAAGACATACAACAACCCAATCTCTGTTTTACAAAGTTGACAGTGGGTTTTGAAAATCCCTCACAGCATAGGACATAGAGGATACTCTGTGGCAGGCATAGACAAACTCTGGCCCTCCAGGTGTTTTGGATTTCAACTCCCATCATTCCTAACAGCCTCAGGCCCCTTCCTTTTCCCCCTCAGCCGCTTATGCAGTATAGCTCCATGGTAATTTCTGAAGGAAACATGCAATCAAATCGCCTGGAGGACCTAGCAGATTCCTAGAGGGACTATTTTCCCCCTTGATAAGTGAAACCAAGAGCATGGATTCCATGGTTATGGGAGTCTTTGTTGAAAAGCTGAGAGTTCCATTGATGCTTCCTTCATAGACAAAAGGGCTGATTAACTTTCAGAGGAAGGGGGAAGTGGCCTCTGCAGACAAGAAGGAAGCAACAATGCTTTAGTATACAGATCAAAGAAAGAAACAGAGAGGTAAAACAAAGGAAAGTCATGCTGTTGGCTATTCCCTCTCACCAATCACTTTCTACAAGCCTTTATGCCTCCTCGCTTCTGGCAAGGAGCACAATGAAGTCATTACCCTAAATGTTCTTTGCAAGAAAATGTAGGAAATGCCACTTGTGAATGGCTGTAAGAAAATGTAGGAAATGCCCCTTGTGAATGGTTAAACTGTGTGGTGTCAGAGTCAGCAAACCTGTGTTAAGCTGCCCTTTGCATTTTATATGGTCAAGCCAAGAATAAAAAAAAATTCTTTTTCATCCAGGGGACAGTGAACCTTGGCTTGTCACAAGGGAGGAGAAGGCCCTGCTAGATCCTTATCAGAGAGCCTTGGAAAGACAGATAATGGAGAACGATGAGGATCTGACTTCTCTTGGTAAGGCTATTTCTTCCTTGCTCATTATCTTTTTTAATGTAATTGGCATGACTATAATTACCGATTATATATTTTAAATTGCTGAATAATTAATATTTTATTAGTTTAAATTAGTTTAAATACAGGTAAATAAATAAAAAATAAGGTAAATAAATAAAAGCGCCGCCATTGTCCGTAGACACCTCCAAGGTCATGTGGCCAGCATGACTGCATGGATCAACGTTACCTTCCTGCCAGAGCAGTACCTATTGATCTACTCACATTTGCATGTTTTCGAACTGCTAGGTTGGCAGAAGCTGGGGCTAACAGGGGGAGCTCACCCCACTTCCTGGATTCAAACCACTGACCTTTTGGACAGCAAGTTTGGCCGTTCAATCGTTTAACTCACTGCAACACCAGGGGCTCTGGTTTATTACATACATTTAAATATTCCAAAATAAAAATATCATATCTCACCACTTAATAGTTTCACTTTTATCCCTTTTTTTTACTGAAAAATGGGGTGTGTGACTATTATGCGGTAAAAAATACAGCTATGGAGCTTCATTTGTCCGTCAGCTGAGTGAAGCCCCTTAGCTCCAAGAATGCATGTGCATGGGTGACTGAATGAAGGGTGCAACTATTGTGCGAGGAGCGGCAGAATACCCATTTTACCATCCCAAAAATGGGAGTGCAAGTATTATGCAGTGGCAACTATTATGCGAGGAAATGCTGTAATCCAAATATTTCTGGTCCCAGGTATTTTATATAAGGGATACTCAACCTGTAGTAAATGATGAGATAACTCGGGACACAGGAAACAATAAATCCCAGGATGCCATAACATTTAGCCAGAGCACTTAAATGACTGTCAGATTGCATTAATTCTACAATGCAAATGCACCTTTAATCTCAATAAGTTTATAACAACTTTGTGTTCTTAGTTAGTCTCTAGGGTACTACAAGATCTCTTTGTATGATGATATTCCAGATGAATGTGGCTATATCTTTGAATATCTCTTCCTTGTTGCTGATTTTTAATATAGAACCTCTTTGAATTATTTAAGTCCATTTTCTGCTTTTTGTAGAAGCGAGTTTCATTCTTGTCTTGTTTGTCTTTCTTCAGCAAATAATGGGAGGAAAACAAAGGTGTGTGCTGGATCTGGAAAGTTTTTAAAGTGCAAAGTCGATCTTGCCACACACTGGCAATCCCATGCAGAAGATAATGCCAGAGAGATGTTCTCAAAATGTATCCGTTGTCGGAAACATCTTCCCAAGACGATGGTGCGTACTTTGCTTAAGAAGTTCCAGCCTGGGAAGAAAATTTATAGATGTAAAGTGTCTGGGAGATGTTCAGATTGCAAGTTGAAAGTTGTGAGCTGCCAGAGAGTCCACACAAGAAAGAAATCATACAAGTGCTATAAATGTGGAAAACGCTTTCCTCACAACTCGAACCTTCTGGTTCACCAGAGAGTCCACACAACAGAGAAACCCCACAAATGCCAAGAGTGTGACAAACGTTTTATTTTCAGCTCCAGTCTTGTTAGCCACCAGAAGGTCCACACTGGAGAGAAACCATACAAATGCCAGGACTGTGGAAAATGCTTTCGTCAGAATTCACACCTCCGGTCCCACCAAAGAGTCCACATAGGAGTGAAACCGTACAAATGCCAGGTTTCCCAGTGCGGGAAACGTTTTTCTGACCACTCACACTTCATGATGCACCAGAGAGTTCACACAGAACAGAAGCCATACAAATGTCAGGAGTGTGGCAAATGTTTCAGACAGAATTCAAACCTGGCGATGCATCAGAAAGTCCACCTGAGGAAACCACACACGTGCCAGGAGTGCGGGAAGTTTTTTGATCACAAGTCGGACCTTGTGAAACACGAGAGAGTCCACACAGGAGAGAAACCATACAAATGCCAGGAGTGCTCCAAATGTTTTGCTTGCAGTTCACAAGTGGTCCGCCACCAGAGGGTCCACATAGGTGGAAAGCCTTATAAATGCCAAGAGTGCGAGAAGTGTTTTGGTCACAACTCAGACCTTGTGAAGCATCAGAGAGTCCACTCAGGAGAGAAACCTTACAAATGTCGGGAGTGTGGGAAATGTTTCAGTCATACTTCAAGCCTTGTGAAGCACCTGAGAGTTCACACAGGAGAGAAACCATTCAAATGTCAGGAGTGTGGGAAGTTTTTTTCTCAAAACTCACACCTAGTTATCCACCAAAGAGTCCACACAGGAGAGAAGCCCTACAAATGCCAGGACTGTGGAGCTTGCTTTGCCCACAAGACACACTTTGTGACTCACCAAAGACTTCACACAGGAGAGAAGCCGTATGAATGCCAGGAGTGTGGGAAATGTTTCACGCAGAATTCAAACTTTGTGAGGCACCAGAGAATCCACACAGGGGAGAAACCGTACGTATGTCCGCATTGCGCAAAAGGTTTTGCTCACATGGCTGATCTGGTGAAGCATCTAAGAGTCCACACAGGAGAGAAACCGTACCGGTGCCAAGAGTGTGGCAAATGTTTCTCCCAGAATTCTCATCTAGTGACTCACCAAAGAGTCCACACAGGAGAGAAACCCTTCCGATGTCAGGAATGTGGGAAGTATTTTGCTTACAAGTCACAATTTGTGAGTCACCAGAAAGTTCACATGGAAGAGGAACCATACAAATGCCCAGATTATGGAGAATCTTTTGCTCCTGTCTCAGACCTTGAGAGCCACCAGACAAGCCACACTGGAGAAATTGTGCAAGTGCCAAGAATGTGGGGAATAATTTGGACAAAAGTCAGGCTTTGAGAGGCACCAGAGACCTTGGGATACATTGGGATAACCCTCATTTTGGCCTCCTGTGGATACATTTTGTCAACACTCAGGTTTGATAATCTACCAGCACATCCACTCAGGAAACCAACCTCATCTGTTCTCTGAGCTTGATAAGGCACTTAGCAGACCACTTTGAACACCATGCTGGAAATAAAGGCCTGTTAGTTATGATGTTGAACGTTAGACTTAAAGCATTGTTTGGGTTGAGGATCCCTTACCCGAAATTCTTGGGACTGAAATGTAATGGGATATCATTTTTTCCAGATTTTGTAATATTTGCATAAATTGGGTATCTTGGAGATAAGTTCCAAGTCTAAACATGAAACTTAAGTTACATTTTATATATATGTGACATTGCCTGAAGGTAATTTTATACATAATATTTGTAGTAATGTGCATATAATGCATTTGTGTATACTGAGCCACCAGAAAGCAAAGATGTCACTGTTTGCTATCTGTGTGGACAGTTTCAGACTTTGAGGAATGATCAGCCCTCCACGTTTGCAAGGGATTTAGGGGCACAGGGCCTCCAAGAAAGTGAAAAGCTGTGAATAGAGAAATTGTTGGAGTTTTTTTATGGGCTGCAAACCAAGAGGTAGTTTGTAGCCATGGCATTGTGACTCTGAGCTTGGAATCAGCATGGAAAGTATTTTCATCAGGAATGTTCAATTTGTAATTAATTAGTCAAGTCCTTATAGAAGAGTAGGCCTTGGAGTGTGCTGCAGAGGTGCATGAGCCAAGTGGGCTAAACCTAATGCAGCTTTTATCAAAATAGCAAGATGTGCCTAACTAAGGTTGGGATTCAGCTCTGACCAAGCGCCTCAAGTCAGGCAGAGAATCAGTGGCCTTTCCCTCTCACAAGTCTCTGGGATTGTAAGATACAGTGCCCCCTGACAAGGGAGATTCAGTTTACTTATAACAGTATCATAGTAAAGATTTTTCCCTGACATTAAGTCCTGTCGTGTCCGACTCTAGGGGTTGGTGCTAATCAATATTTCTAAGCCTAAGAGCCGGTGTTGTCCATAGTCACCTCCAAGGTCATGTGGCTGGCATGACTGCATGGAGCGCCATTACCTTCCTGCCAGAGCGATACCTATTGATCTACTTACATTTGCATGTTTTCGAACTGCTAGGTTGGCAGACGCTGGGGCTAACAGCTAGAGCTCACCCCGCTCCCTGGATTTGAACCACTGACCTTTTGGTCAGCAAGTTCAGCAGCTCAGCGGTTTAACCCATTGTGCCATTGGGAGCTCCTAACAATATCATAGAATCATAAAATAATAGAGTTAGAAGAGACCACATGGGCCATCTAGTCCAACCCTCTGCCATGCATCTGCAGAAGTCAAACCTGGAAATATGGAAGGCTGACTGTCCAGTTAACACATTGGCCTAAATCCAATGGATGGTCCCAACTCAAAACAGACCTGTTGAATTGATGGGAACTTAGTAAGTTTACACTTTCCATATGTTCCATTGATTCAAAGGATCTCTTCTAGTTGGCACTAGGAGCTGGATTTGGGCAAGTGTGTATTTTATGGGATTGTCTTTTGCATGTCTGCTTGTTTAATTATGAAAAAGGGGATTTTTTCACCCTCTTTGTGATTTCACAAATGGAGCAATTGCAACTAACACTTATCACTACTATTGCTTTTGAAATTGGTAGGTAGCCTTATGGGAATTCCTGTCAGTTCCCACTGCTATTTAATCACTGTGAAATGGACTTTTAGAATTACAATGTTTTGATTTTTTAAAAATGTCAATCAACACAATTAGTGACTTGCAGTCACAACATTTTTATTTAGGAGACAGGTTATTTATACCTGTTTCCTCGGGCTGCTTCTTTATCTGTTTTTCCATTAGATTAACTTACTAGATCTTGGGGGAGGGTGGCATAAATAATGGTGAATCATAAGTACTTTTGGGGATGCAGTAGATTTCATTGTGGGCCGCTTAGGAGTTGAGGGAAATACTTTGTACAATATAATCTCTGAGAAATCACCTTATTCTTTGTAACTGGGATAGGCAAATGCCCCCCAAACTTTTTGCATAGGTCCAGAATTTGAATAATCCCCACAATGCTCCCAGATGCCCTCTTTAGTTTGTGGAAAGCACTTTTGCCACTTTGTACCCAGAGCCCCAACAATGTTAGATTCAGGAGAGGGCTTTATTTGAATCAGAGAGTGAATCTGGGTCACTTTTCCTGGGTCTAAAATGACTGAGGAGAATCAACATCTATGCTTTCTAGAGCACTGCTCCTTAAATTGTGGGTTCTGATCCCAAATTGGGTCCCCTTAGCTCAGTGTTGGGCTTATGAAAAATTTTGCAACAGTAAAAGGTTTCTGAATGCTACCCATTTACAAACACCTGTTACCAATAACGTTCAGTGTTTACAGTGGACTCCGCAGAAAATATCTCCATTACACAAAAAGTAAAATCAGTTTGTTTAGCAAGCCTTGCAAATGCTGATTTATTATCATTAAATCTTCATTTGTTTTTGTTATATCCCTGGAGTCATGTAAAATGTCTAGGGTGGAAAGAGATCCCGAATGGAAAACATTAGGATGCCCTGTTCTAGAGAGTAATTGAGGACAAAAACAATTCTCAGTAACACTACGTAACAAAATTTGAAAAAAAAGTTCCTGATTTGAAAGTGTTATTTCCTGTTTAATTGTGCAGTACCTACCTTGAAAGTAGATGTTATATTCAGAAACTTTGTTTTTGTGGCTGCCACAAACTACTATGTTGAATTTGTTGAGACTAAATGAGATATTCATTAAAAAACTATAGCAAAATGTGCTGCAGGATGTCCCGTAAAAACAATTTTTTTGCAGTTTAATAAACTTTCCCCATGTTTTTATGATAGAACTAATTAGGAAATTGCATTTTTAACCCAGAAATAAAAATTGTGTTACATAGTTCCCTGCATAAAGGGAACAGTTCAGCTGCGCATTCCCAAATTCGGGAAAGCAAAAGCTGTTCGCTTTTTCTAAGGCCCCCTCTACACTGCCATATAATCCAATTTCTGAATCCAGATTATCTGCTTTGAACTGGATTATATGGCAGTGTAGATCCAGCCTAAGTGTAGAGGTCCTGGGAAGAAGAAGAAATGTTTGCAGCAGCTGAGTTTTCACATTTTTGAGGACAACTAATCCCCAACTTCAAGTAACTTCTCAGCTTCTAAGGTGGTCATACTCATTTAGTGGCAAAATGTGATTCACATTTTTAAATTCTCAGTAAATGTAAATAAATGAATTCCTGTGATTTGAGGACTAACTATCCTTTGTGACCAGAAAGATGAGATACCCACAGTTTGTCATGGTTTAGTCCAGGGATTTTATTGTTCTGAATATGTATCTTAGGTGTTGCCAATTTTGTCTGAATTTGGGGGGGGGGGGTATGTGGTCTGCCTGTATAAACTTTTATGCTTAATTCATTATTTGTTGTTATTGTGTATTTTTTCCTCACTTGAGGGCTAAAATCCTGCATGGGTTGATATAGCATAATTCTGCATTTGGAGCAACATGACACTGAGCAATATATCCCCTGAGGATAGTACTGTAGCCCTTTTAAGGTTCTGACATCAAAATCAATAATAACAATAAGAATTTATATATCACCCACCTCTCCTTGTGTCTCAAGGCACGGTATAACATAGTTAAAACAGTGAAGTTCAACAAAGCATACACACAAGTAAAATGCATTTACAGATAATATGCAAGTTAGAATTCACAAGTTAAAACTGACTGGATAGGACTGCCAGAAGAGATAGCTCTTCAGTTGTGTTTTAGATGATTTAGCTGTCAAAGTTCTTTTGGCAGGTCATTCCACAGTCTTCTCGAGGCAACCAATGAAAAGATCCTCTGGTTGGATCTGGTCACCAGTCGGGTTCTAGCTGGTTGGGAGTAAGTGTCCCACATAGGACTTCGGTGTTCTAAGGTAGGAGTATTATACAGGAGAAGACAATCCTACTATGTAGGGCATTAAAGGTCAAATCCTTCACCTCATACTTTGCCTGGAAACTAATTGGCAGCCAGTGATGTGCTCACTCTTGGGTGTTCCTGTAACCAATCTGGCTGCCATGTTTTGAATTAACTGGAATTTCCAAATTTGGTACAGAGGTAGCCCAATGTAAAACACATTGCAGAAGTCAATCGAGCTTAAAAGCACGAGCGCCCTCCAAATCTAGGAAGAGGCCCAACTGGCTTATCCACCAGAGCCATGCTTTTTGGTAATTGTTACTTTTGACAGTGTCTCCCATGTGGGATCTGTAATTGATTGATCCGTTGGGTTCAGATTGGATGGCTCTGTCTCAATTCTGTGATGATTGCCAGAGGTGAAAATATTCCATTGTACTCCGTGGCCCTCTGGGATCTTCCCGGAGCCATTGGTGTAATCATTTTGTGCCTCACTATGAGGACCTTTTGGGGTGAAGGATTCAGTGACTACTATAGATCTAAGACAGTACCACAGAAGCCACAAACAGAACTTGTTATATGCATGCATATGCCACTTACAACAGTGTGCTGGTTGTCATATGTTTTCTTTACCATTCTGTAGATATATTTTGGGCAACTGATAAACACTTCTGAAGCACTTTTATGCACTGGCATGATCTCTGTTTTTCTAACAGATCAGAGCTCATAGAGTCATAGCTGGAAGAGACCTCATGGGCCATCCACTCCAACCCCATTCTGCCAAGAAGCAGGAAAATCACACTCAAAGCACCCCCAACAGATGGCCATCCAGCCTCTGCTTAAAAGCCTCCAAAGAAGGAGTCTCCACTCCACTCCACAGCAGAGAGTTCCACTGCTGAACAGCTCTCACAGTTAGGAAGTCCTTCCTAATGATAAGTTATTATAACTGAAGACATTACCTTGCATAATTACATCTAGCTGTACACCATAGGAGAAGATTCTACTCAAATGGGTTTTTGGCTCTTCTTTGAGAGGTCATGCTTTTCCAAATGGCCATGATCTCCAAATGGTTATGAATGCCATTTTCCAAAAAATATGCTTATTGTGATTTTCTATGGACACAGGTGGCATTTGTTCTGTATCTCGAAAAACGATGGGGAGAAACCAGTGCCATTTTCAGAATCAGCAGGTCAAATATACAGTAAAGTCTCACTTATCCAAGACTCACTTATCCAACTTTCTGGATTATCCAACGCATTTTTGTAGCCAATGTTTTCAATACATCGTGATATTATGGTGCTAAATTCATAAATACAGTAAATACTACATAGCATTACTGTGTATTGAACTACTTTTTCTGTCAAATTTCAGGACTCGCCTGATACAGTAGAGTCTCAGTTATCCAAGACTTGCTTATCCAAGATTCTGGATTATCCAAGGCATTTTTGTAGTCAATGTTTTCAATATATCATGATATTTTGGTGCTAAATTAGTAAATACAGTAATTACAACATAACATTACTGTGTATTGAACTACTTTTTCTATCAAATTTGTTGTATAACATGATGTTTTGGTGCTTAATTTGTAAAATCATAACCTAATTTGATGTTTAATAGGCTTTTCCTTAATCTCTCCTTATTATCCAACATATTCGCTTATCCAATGTTCTGCCGGCCTGTTTACGTTGAATAAGCGAGACTCTACTGTACCTAGAAACAGGTCCAGCATCTAAAACCAGTGTTATTGGATATTTCAATTCTCTCCCATTTCTTTCTTGCTGCAAAACAATAACAAAGCACCCGCTGTCTGTCAATTTTGGTATTGGCCCCGCCTCTTCCGGCCTCTAAAAATGAGTACTGGCTGTCACCCTTGGTCCCGCCCCTTCCGGTTTACTGTAGAGCTCTATCTAGAGCGGCGCTTCCGGGAGACTGTCATTTCTACTTCCGCCTCTGGAGGCGCTGGAAGCTCGTTTAAATCATCTTCCTTTTCTGAGGACGCCTCAGCCTCTCAGAGGAGCCGGTCAGTGTCTTTTTCGGCCTCAGGAGGGAGGGAAGGCCGGGCAGAGGACGAGGTGGAGGGATGTCTGGAAATGTGGGCTCGCTTCCTTTAATGCAGGCCCTCCAGGTGTTTGGGCCTACAACTCCCATGAGCCTCAGCCAGCCTGTCCAAGGGCCAGGAATTCTGGGAAATGGAGTCCAAAACGCCAGGAGGGAAGACCTGGAAGAGGGAAGGCTTTCCAGGTGTTTTGGACTCCAACTCCCACCATTCCTAACAGCCTCAGGCCCTTTCCTTTTCCCCCTCAGCCGCTTAAGCTGAAAAGGAAAGGGCCTGAGGCTGTTAGGAATGGTGGGAGTTGGAGTCCAAAACACCTGGAGGGCCCAAGTTGGCCCAGGCATAATTGAAATTGTGAAAAAAAATGAAAGAGGGTTGGTGGGAAGGAGGTCTAAATGGGAATACTGGCATGTTTCCTTCCAACTTCATAAAGGAACTTTCTGAATGCGATGAATCCAGAACTATTCACGAGGAGCAACTAATAAAACCAAGTTTAAGAAAGGCTATTATCTCTGAAAGCAATGTTAGTTTGTTATGGTGTCAGAAGTGAATTGAGAATATACTGCAAGTCGCTTCTGGTATGAGAGAATCAGCCGTCTACAGAGATGTTGCCTAGAGGACGCCCGGATGTGTTACCATCCTGTGGGAGGCTTCTCTCATGTCGCTGCATGGGAAGCTGGGGCTGACAGATGGGAGCTCACCCCGTCTCATCTCAAAATGAGAATATATTGGAAGTCGCTTCTGGTACCGTGTTTCCCCGAAAATAAGACAGTATCTTATATTAATTTTTGCTCCCAAAGATGCTTTAGTTCTTATTTTCAGGGGATGTCTTATTTTTCCATGAAGAAGAATTCACATTTATTGTTGAACTAAAAAAATGAACATTCATTATATCCTGGACAGTAGTAGTCATCACAAACCAGCATAACCAAACAATCAGTGAATCTTAAAAAGAATTTCTTGTTACTACCATTATTTCCATGTACAACAATCTATGGTATGTATATTTACCAATCCTGCATGCTCTGGTGTTCTGTTTGGCAGGCATGCTTCCAAACAAAAACTTTGCTAGGTCTTACTTTTGGGGGAGGCCTTATGTTTAGCTATTCAGCAAAACTTCTACTAGGTCTTATTTTTTTTGGGATGTCTTATTTTCGGGGAAACAGGGTATGAGAGAATTGGCCATTTACAGAGACGTTGCCTAGGGGATGCCCAATGTGTTTCCATCATGTGGGAGGCTTCTCTTGTGTCCCTGCATGGGAAGCTGGGGCTGACAGACGGGCACTCACCCTGTCTCATGAATTCGAACCACAGACCTTCAGGTCAGCAGTTAGAACAGTGTTCTACAACAGGTAGAACACTGGGGGAAGGAAAAGATTTAATTATATGAATTGTAAATATTTTTCTTTTCTTTGTAACAAAATAAATAGTAATGTAATAAAATTTATTTTTAAAAAGATGGCGGGAGGGCCTCTCAGCGGCTCTTGGAGAGTTCCTGGTTGGTAGGATGGCTCCCTCCCACTCAGCAACCTGTGGAATTGCAGTTAAAGATGGTGAAATTCATTGTGTGGTGAAATTCATTCTTTTGATTATCTCAGCTGAGACAGGCAATAGAAGGAATTAATTTTTTGGTCTTTAGTTTTTTTTTTAAAGTATCTCCCAGTTGTTGTGTTTTTTGTTTTCTTCATAAAGCGAGGAGGAAAGACATTCATATTTATATGTTTCCTTTTTCCCCCTCAGATGAAATTGTGTAAATTACTTCAGTATTGCTAAATTTTATGTAGCTGGACATAGCATTTGACAAGTCTGTGTATAAGGCAGCAGTCTTCTGCACTTGTTAGTGGAATTTGTTTTATTACTCTATTCATTTTAATTCAATGTGCCGTATATAGTTTTCATTCTACTGCTGGTCATAAACCATCATCACATTTCATTGATGGAAGGAGCCAATTTCATCTTCAATGTGATTCTCAAACACCACTCTAGATCAGGAGAGAATTTGTTATAGTTCCCTCTCTAAACACCTTATTTGCTTGCTTTTCTATCCTCTGTGTCCCCAGTAATTTTTTACAATGTTTTTGCCTTGCAGGGAGAAGCATCTGGCAATATTGAAAATATTCTTCATCCTTTTGGAATATACCTGTGACAATGATCAGCCGAGAATTCGTTGGACGCAGTTTGGGGAAAGGCCCTTATCTCATTCAGGCCAAGCCTGGTGGAGCGTTCAAGGAAAGAGCTACACAGAAGAGCCTGAGGAAGAATGTACTCCTTTCAGACAGACAGCGGCAGAGCTTCAGGCATTTCCGCTACAAGGAGGCAGAGGGGCCCCGGAGTCTTTGCAGCCAGCTTTATTCCCTTTGTCGGCAATGGCTGAAGCCAGAAAGACACACCAAGGCGGAGATGCTGGACCTGGTGGTGCTGGAGCAGTTCCTGGCCATCCTTCCTGCGGAGATGAAGCGCTGGGTGAGGGAGTGCAGGGCAGAGAGCAGCTCCCAGGCCGTGGCCCTGGCAGAAGGATTCCTCCTCAGCCACGCAGAGGAAGGCAGGCAGAGCAAGGAGCAGCAGGTGAGCAGACATCTGGAAAAAAATTATTTTAAAAATATTTTAATACTGCTTACTGTACACCATTGATTTCTGGAAATCATTCAAAGTATAGATGGTCTGCCCTGGCCTTGAAGTACTCCATTCTTTTCTCAATTCTCTCCATTTGTAATGTGATCCTACTTGTTTTTCCCTCTGCAGTACTGGTTTGTGGAAGAGATGACTGAAGTAACAAAGGGTCCTTCGGAGACCAAGGGGATGATGATGGAGAGGGGAAAGGTTTCCACTTCAATGGGTTAAGTATGAAGGGGACTCTTTTATTCTTGGTTCAATCCTTCCAAATAAGCAAAAAAATCTATGGGCATTGTGGATTTCTGGCTGTTAAACAGTTTTGTTCCTTCTGGAGACAGCACTTTTATAAACTTGACACTCTCCGTATGGTAGAGAGACAGTAGAGAAAGCAATAAAGAAGTAGTTAGATAAGAAAACATTCTGGGCCCATGTAGTTTTCCTCAAGTCAATTATTTTATTTATTTATTTGCAACATTTATATCCTGCCCTTCTCACCCCGATGGGGACTCTGGGTGGTTTACAAGTATATATACATACAATATATTATATTAAATGACTATATTGCAATATTATTAGTAATATTGCATATAATATAAATATACAATTATAATAGTGAATTATAATTATTATTACATTTATTTATGTTCCAATTTGCATATATTTCTGTATATTTGATACCTTCACCAAATATGAAGCTGCACTGAGTCCCATACAGGGTGTTTGAAAAAGAGCTCACTAGTTTCCATTTAATTTAAGCACCCTGTGTTTCTCCTGTGTGTCTTTGTCTTGGTTCTGTTTTGTTTGTGAGGTTACAGAAAGACCTCACTTAGAAATATAGAGGATAGTCATGACTTGCCTTTCTCCTGGCTTGCTGTGAGTCTTTTGGGCTGTATGGCCATGTTCCATAAGTTTTCTCTCCTAGCGTTTCGCCAGGAGACCATAGAGGGTAGACCACAACATCTGAGGATGCCTGCCACAGATGTGGGCAAAATATCAGGAGAGAAAACTTCTGGAACATGGCCATACAGCCCAAAAGACTCACAGCAACCCAGTGATTCCGGCCATGAAAGCCTTCAACAATACATTGCCTTTCTGCTTTTTGTGTCTCTCACAGGAGAAGGAACAAGGACACAACCCACATTTACAAGTCCATCTCTTGATTATGATGCAGCGTCAGTGGGGCTGGATCAGGTGAGGGAAAGATCCCTGGTGGGCTGGGTATCCCTGAACATGGAGGAATTCCCCATGAAAGGAAGATGCCCACTCTGAAGACCCTGTTGAAGACTAAAATTCAATTAGACTGTTCCAAGCTCCATTTCCTTTCTATTGGATTGATACTTCCTGCTCACAAAAATGCATCTTTCCTTAGGTGCCCTTTGAGGAGGTGGCTGTGGATTTCACGGAGGAGGAGTGGGCTCTGCTGGATGCAAGTCAAAGGGCCCTTTATGGAGAAGTCATGGGAGAGACTTCCAAGCTCCTGTTTTCTCTGGGTAATTCCTCTTCTTTCTTGTATCCATGTACACCACAACAATTATTCTTGCCCCCATTAAATGCCCTGTATTTCAGAAAGCCAAGTTCTCCTCTTTCACCCTGACTCCTCAAGTTGCAATAAATGATGTCAGGTCCAAATGAGGACCACTTGGGAAAGAGTGGGCACCTTGAAGTGGATCCCCTGAAAGAGCCTCCTTGGCTATCCACATAATTTCCAGTTATCACAAAGAATGAAAACTTGACTGGTCAGAGGGCTAATGAGAAATCTAAAGGGGGTTCCTCTACTAAAGAGCAAACAATTTCAGTGGCCTACACCTACTGGATAGCAAAGTCCAGTTTCTTTAATTAAATTGCCCAAAGATACACAAAAACAACAGGTGAGCTGTTAGTAAAATTGTAAGGAATCAATTACTTTTTACATAGATGTAGGAGCAAATTAGCAATAAGTACTGCTAAATCAAATAGTGTGCTGAATTGTGGGAAACAAATTCTTGCTTGAATTATAATCCTCACTGTACTGATCTTCACACTTTTTATGTAAATCATTTTTATTATTTACTTTACAAAGTACTAAGGTACAGGAATACTATTGAATATTTATACCTCAGTATAGTCAAGCTTGTAATAATTTTCCCCTGGCTTCTCCAGCTATTGTATAGTCTAAACATAATACAAATAGATTCACTGTAGCTCATAGTCTTATTAATCTTATATACAACCATCTATCAAAGGTTCTCAAAAGTACTCATTTTGTTTTCTCCATCATCTGTATCCTGTTTTACATCATTTCCCCTCCTTCTCCCTCCTCTCCCCCTCGGATCAGTTTACTAATCTTACTATGCTTATTATAGTTGTTCAATCATGAGGGTAGTCTTATTTAATTCCTTATATTTATCTTTCCCCTTTATTCTGCAAATGAGACCCTTCCATTTTTCCTCCCAGGTCTTTCTTGTTTGGCCCATCCTATAATAATTTTTCCTTTTACTGATATAGTCTTGGAGGAGGTAGTCAGATAGATATTTATACAAAGTTTTTGTATCCCATTTCTTTTGGTCCTTCCAGCCTAGGGCAATTGAGGCTTTAATTGCATCTAACCTGTGTTTTTATTTTTCCCTCCCATTCTTTAAATCTCCCATTGCCCTCCATTGTTTGAATGAAAGATTGTGTCTTGTTTCAATCTATTTTTATCCCCAATAGCTCCTTCATTTCCTTCTTAATTATTTTATGGAACCTTTATATTTTTTCACATTCCTACCACATGTGGATGTATGTTCTGGTTTTTCCACAATTATGCCAACATTGTTTTGGGCAGGTTCTAATTTATTTATTTACTATACTTTTACTCCGCCCTTCTCACCTCGGAGGGGACTCGGGGCGGCTTAACAACATGGCCAATAATTCAGTGCCTTTTAAAACAATTACAAAGAAATTACAGAAAAGTAATTTAAAAATACATATTAAATTACAATAAAATACAGTTAAAACCATTAATATCACGTGATCCAAAAGCAAGATCTTGGGCCATTCCATTGGTCAAATACTGAGTCTTTATATTGAACTTCACACTTGAGAATAATGATTGAATCAATATTTCTCCTCACTGATAGATCACAAAATCATAAAATCATGGCATGGGAATATATCACAAAGGTTATCCAGCCCAACTCCCTTCTGCCATGCAAAATATAAAGTCAAAACTCTCCTAACAGATAATCACCATCTAGCCTCTATTAAAAAGCCTCCAAAGAACACTGTATTGTGCTCTCTTGTTACATATTTTACTATCAAGCTCTTGCTGATAGATAGGAAGGTATTTTGTCAACTAACAAATTGTGTCAAAGCCTCATTTACCTGTGGGGCTCTGACTAATTATTTTTCTGCTTTCCAGGTGGTGATGAGCAATTTGGAGAGAATGAAGGGGACCCAAGTAAGGGACTGTTCAATAAAGACAAATATAAACAGATGGGACCAATAGGAAGAAACACTGATGCTCCTAGCAAGAGGAGGAAGAAAATATCAACTTCTCGAGTTGAAAAGGTCTGTGGAATCTCAGTCCCAGAAATAACTCAGAAAGGAAAGGATTGGAATGGAAGTACTTGTCAATTATGTGGAAGAAACTTTAGTTGTAAACAAAGCCTTGCTTCTCATCTGAGGTCTCACACGGGAGTAAGGTCTTTCAAAAGTGGAGAGTGTGGAAAGAATATCAGTTTTAGGAAAACTTCCATTTCCCATTCAGGAAACCACTTGAGCCATGAACCATTTAAATGTTCAGATCATGGAAAGAGCTTCATTGAGAAGAGACAGCTGACCTGTCATCAAGCACTTTACACAGGAGAGAAACCATTTCAGCTCTTGGAGAGTGGAAAAAGTTTCACTCAGAAAATGCACCTCACATGTCACCAAAGAACTCATTCTGTAGATGAAGGATTTTCAGGCTTGGAGTGTGGAAAGAGCTTCAGTTGGAGGACCAGCTTGAATCATCACCGAGTGTCCCATGCTGGAAAGAAATCATTTAAATGTTTGGAGTGTGAAAAGAGCTTCAGCCAGAAATCACTCCTCGCTTGTCATCAAAAGGTTCACACAGGAGAGAACCTATTTAACTGCCTGGATTGCGGAAAGAGTTTCGTTCGGAAGACTCACCTCGAATGTCATGAAAGAGTTCACACAGGAGAGAAACCATTTCAGTGTTCAGAGTGCGGAAGAGGCTTTAGGCTGAAAACGCACCTCACTTGTCATCAGAGGGTTCATACCGGGGAGAAACCATTTCAGTGTTTGGAGTGTGGAAGAAGCTTCCGTCGGAAGGGACACCTCACTCACCATCAAAGCGTTCACACAGGGGAGAAACCATTCCAGTGTTTGGAGTGTGGAAAAAGTTTCACTCGGAAGTCAAACCTCTCTAGTCACCAAAGAATTCACACGGGGGATAAACCCTTTCAGTGCCTGGAGTGTGGAAGAAGCTTCAGCTTTAAGTCTTATCTTGCTTCTCATCAACGAATCCACACAGGAGAGTAACCATTCAGATGCTTGGAGTGTGGGAAAGGTTTCAGCCACAAGGCATCCTTTATTGCTCATCATGCCTCTCACAAAGAGGAGAATGCATTCAAATGGTTGGAGTATGGAACGAGCTTCAGCCTGACGGCAGACCTCACTTGTTCTCAAAATGTTCATATAAGGAAGAAACCATTTAAATGCTTGGAGTGTGGAAAGAGCTTCAGGCAGAAGATATCTCTCACTTGTCATCAAAGAGTCCACACAGGGGAGAAACCGTTTCAGTGTTTAGAGTGTGGAAGAAGTTTCAGGTTGAAGGCAAACCTCACTCGTCATCAAAAAGTTCATACAGGGGAGAAGCCCTTTAAATGCTTTGAATGCGGAAAGAGTTTCATTCAGAAGGTACACCTGGTTTGCCATGAAGCAACTCATACAAGGGAGTATGAGTTCAAATTAGAAGTGATTGGACAACAGAGCTGAGGTGGCTCCTCCATCAGATTTTGGGTTGTATGTATTGCCAGGAAAGTTGGACCATCTCACTTAGAGAAGGCTCCTACCACATGTGCATCATGGAAGGCAGGCAGGGAGAGGGAGACTGCAAGATAAGATCTAAGGGTCCAAAGATAGTCTGTGTAAAGCATGAAGAGAGTGGGTGGGAGAAACAAACAAGAAGTTACCATAAATATGCTTCGCCTAAACTCCAAGATAGTCACGTGCAATCTTAAGTGTTCAGTTGTCATCAGAGTTCACGCAAGGGGAAAGCCACTTAAATGCTTTGAATGTGGAAAGATTTTCATTCAGAAGGTACAAAAGATCTGCCATCGAGCAACTCATCAAAGGAAGTGGCAGTTCAAATCAGGACTGGGCAAACAAGAGAGCTAAGGTGTCCCTTATTCAGTGACTCTCAGGGCTGAGTGTCCCTGAATGTCGTCATTATGGGTAACTGGAAGAGACGTTGCACCTTCCACTGGGGCAAATGGAAGTGCCTTTCCTGTCGCCTCTGGAGATGTTGTGAGAGGTGGGCTTTGTGATTCTTAGATGGAAGAATACTTGACAGAGCTTTCCATACACCTCTTTTGGCTGTAAAACAGGGTGGTAAGATCAGCCTTTGGGATAAGTTAGTCCCAGATGCCCTACCGGGCCTGTAGTTCACACAGTTCTCTCCTTGACTGTAAGAGCTTGGAGTGTGTAAAGAACTTCCATAGGGAGATAGACCTCATTTCCCATTAAAGAACTTTGGGTTGGAACATTCATTTAAGAACTGGGTATTTGGGAAGAGCTGTAGTAGGAAGGAGAGCCCTTATTTCACACGAAAGAGCTGAATGTCAGAAAAAACCAACAACAAAACATTATTTTCTGTCAACTTTATTGGAATTGTGTGCCTTCAAGTCAGTCCCCACATATAGTGAATCGTAGGTGAATCTATAAAATTTGTTCAGAGCTGCTGGCTTTCCTCTGAGGTTGAAAGAGTAAGTCTGGTTCACGATCACCAGTGGGTTTCCCTGACAAAGCAGGATTTCAAACTCAGATCTTCTAAGTCATCCAATCTTGAAAGCACTGCAGCATTTGTGTGTGTGTATCAGGAGCAACCTGAGAAACTGCAAGTCGATTCTGGTGTGAGAGAATTTGCAGTCTCCAAGGACATTGCCCAGAGGATGCCCAGCTGCTTGGTGTTTTACCCTTCTTGTGGGAAGCTTCCCACATGTCCCTGCATGGGGAGCTGGAGCTGACAGAGGGAGCTCACTCGCTCTCCCGGATTCAAACGGTCGACCTGTCAGTTAGCAGTCCTGCCAGCACAAGGGTTTTATAGCAGTTGGAAAACATGCAAATGTGAGTAGATCAATAGGTACCGCTCTGGCAGGAAGGTAATGGTGCTCCATGCACCTTGGAAGTGTCTACCGACAACGCCGGCTCTTCAGCTTAGAAATGGAGATGAGCACCAACCCCCAGGGTTAATGATTAAATGACTGTTCACTTGTAAAAGTCAGGCATTTCATTTTTTTGTTTTGGTGGAACAAGTGCTGTCCTGATTTCTGATTTTGTAGAATGAGACTATGACTTACCGTGATCTTGACATTATACTCCTATTGATGCAGCCGCCCTGAATCCTTTTGGAAAGGAAACGGGATATAAATAAAGTTTATTATTATTATTAGAACTGCTTTGGCTTTTATTTAGCTGTTACATCACACTGTTGCCTCATATTCAGCTTGTAGTCTCCTAGGACACCTAGATAACTTTCACACAGACTCGTTTCAAGCCAGATGTCCCCCATCCTATGTCTGTGCTTTTAATTTTTCTTGCCAAATTGTAGTATCATACATTTCTTGATGTTGCAATTAATCTTGTTAGTTTTGACTCAGCTCTCTAATCTGTTAAGGTCATTTTGGTGTCTGATCCATTCCACTGGAGCCGGGGTTTTCAAATTTTTTCAGCTGCAAAATTCTTTTTGAAGCAAAAGTTTCTTGTGGAGCCCTAAGAAATGTTTCTCTTATATATTATATTACTGTATATACTCGAGTATAAGCCTAGTTTTTCAGCCCTTTTTTAGGACTTGAAAAAGCCCCCCTCGGCTTATACTCGAGTGAGGGTCCTGGCTGGCCTGTATTCGAGTATATATGGTACATTTATTATTTTTTCTATTTTTATTTGTATATTACATTTATTATTGTGCTCTATTATTATTGTTAGTATTACATTTATTTTACTCTATTTTTATTATTAATAAATGTATTAATAATAAAATTATTATAATTATACAATTATTTTACGCTGATATTGTTATTACATTTATTATTTTAAAATTATTAAAAGGATACATAAGAGCATTTACATTGAAGAAGATGAGAATAATGATTTAATCAGAGTCGGACAATCTTATCTTAAATTAGAGCTTTATGTACATATTCAAAAACATTTAACCTACCAATGCCTCCATTAATGTAATTTTATTGGTTTCTGTTTTTATTTCTGAAATTTACCACTCTCAGCTTATACTTGAGTCAATGTTTTCCCAGTTTTCTTGTGGTAAAATTAGGTGCCTCGGCTTGTATTCGGATAGGCTTATACTCGGGTATATATGATATATATAATGTATATATATCAGGCACAGATCGGGCCAGTAGCAGATGAATGGAGAGTGTTTGTGTGAACTAATTCACATAGTTAAAAAAGGAAGGAAAGAAGGAACAATCTAATAGTTAAAATGAAGAACAATTTTAACCAAC